>NC_141695.1:70464296-71688671 GCF_964263255.1 Lissotriton vulgaris
TGTAAATGCTTTTATTTCAATGATCCACTCAATGGGGAGTGGCAGTTTATATGTATTTCATGTTGCTATTAGTATCTTTCACTTAGGAAAAATAAATACATGTGAGACAGCCATGTTGACTCCACGCTACCCATTACATCATGAAAGTGGCTCCTCGCTCTGTGACCAATATTCCAAACTTTGATGACAAAGCATTCAGGGATCAGGTGTTCTTACATGTTGATATAAACCTTTAATTATTGGATGTTCTGCCTAATCAAAAACCTTAGATCATCCTTGCTCCATCTCATAATCCCATTGTGTTGCAAAGCAATCCTGTGCGCCCTGTGCACTCCCATTTTTTTCTGGCTGGTACTGGTGATAAATGATTCTGACTGTCCCTGGGGTCTGTCTAACGAGGCGCAGGACTAGTGCTATGTTGAAAGCACAGTTAAAAATACACATATACATTAGGGTACACTATGTATTGGGGTATACTCACCATTGGCATGACCTTCCCTATACATCCCTAGTAGACAAGAGGGAAGGTGGATTAAAACTACCTATACGTCCCTAGTATAAATTAGAGCATGGCAGATTAGAGCCCAGCATCCCTTTCTGCACTTGCATGTGTGCAATGCTGAACACCTAGGGCAGTTTAAAACAAACCCTGCCTTGCAGCACTCCTTTTAAAAGTAAATTAACTGCAAAATCGGCTTTGGGGGTAAAGGGACTTAACATGTGATAATATACAATAGTGTTGCATATTAGGTACCCCTAGTGTCTCCCCTAGGTGTTGCAGGGTTGGATGTTCATGTAACTATACGCAGGGCCCTTATAAAAGATGTTTTATGTGCCCTGGGAATAGTGAAATTGCACATTTTGCTCCCCCCATTGTAGTAAAGTACCACTCAACACCAACGTTGGTGCTTTGAGCACTGTGGAATGAGGATATAAACTGTTATTGCATATTCAGTACCCCTAAAGTCTCCCCTATGTATCCCAGCAGTGATGGATCCTGTACCTATAAGCAGGGGCCTTATAAACAATGGTTTATATGTCCTGATGTTGGAAAAATTGCATATTGCATTTTCCCAGTTGTAGATGCCTAGCCCCATAGCATAACATTGCAATAGTTTATGAACACATACATATTGCTAGGAATTATCATTCAAGGACTTAGGAGAATGCTGTTGATAAATCCAGCAATATGCCATTGTTGAATGTATCCTACAATATACAGAAAATAACTGATAAGACTTTCTTGTCTGTAAGCAAAATACAGCCTTCCTGATTGGTCAAAGGTAACTGGTATCGCAGGCTGCTTTGAGGAAGTGATAAGTGGCTCACCACAGGAGAGGCTATCTGCTGGAAAGGGCTCTGCTACACAGGAATGCCAGAGAGGGAGAGATATGTCATGAAGCTTCAAAGGAGGAATAGGAAAGACAGTGAATGCCAGGTGCATTTATCCCCACCCCTGACCCAGCCAGATAGGGGGCTTAAGGAAGGAGTCTACAAAAGTTAGTGGGTGGAGAGCCATAGTGAAAGTTGGTTTAGTAAGCTCTTTGGTGGGATATTGTTTTCTGGGAAACAATTCTGCCACACTTTGGGAAAGTGGTAATGCTCTGGGTTGTTGCCTTTACCTCATTGGGCAGGAGTGTTCTCCTGCTTGGCCCCAGAGAACACTGAATAAATTAGTGAGGGTTACAGAGCCTCTTAGATATGCTGCTTTAAACTAAGAAAAGAAGGGTTGCCGTACCAAAAACTTGATTTGCACCACCAGGCTCTGCATTCCGACTGTGTCTGCAGCACTCTCTTGAACTACAGCCCTGTGGATGTACCTTGCTTCTAAAGGAGGAAAGAGTGGATTCCCTGCAAGCTACAGGTTAACGGAGCTGACCTGCATCTTCACCACCAAGAGTTCTCTGCCTGGACTGGGTCCAATGGACTTTTAAGGTTTTTGTCGATGTGCATTGTGATAATTGCGATCCCAAACTTTCAAAGGCAACTTTTTGGAGCTTCCAGGCACTAAGATTGTGTTTTGGACCCTTAAAAGGAACTTCAGGAATAAGCTCGAGAAGTTTGGAGCAAGTTTGGAAAAAAGCCCTATTAGTGATTGACCTAACCGTGAGAGCCAAGCCAGCCACCTTCAACTGCGACCACATTCGGATTCCAGGTTTGTCCCGCTGAAGAGCTCCAGAGGTCTGTCTTCCAAAGTTAGACCGGGAGCTCCATGAAAGGCAAGCCGCCAAACAGTCACTGAAATTGGACTACTGAAGAAGATCGAGGGACCCCAATGGATAAAAGTCCACAAAAGTTTCAAATTCAAAAAGGTAAACATTTGATCAGGGCCCCCCGCTTGGTGTAACCGCACATGGCTCGATCGTGGTCAGCCTGAAAGTTTAACTTCATCCCAATCAAGTGCAGCCAGATTTCGAAGAGTGGTGCTATGAATGTCTAAATAGCTGGAAGTTTTTATTCTTCAAAAATGTATATCATCAGTTTCCTACATTGGATTTTTGTTGTGTTGGTGTCACCTAAAAGATAAATAAATGTCCTATGTTTTTAAATTGGTGTGGAAACTATTATTGTGTGTTGTGTGATACTTATTTACTGAATTGGAGTTTTTAAATGTTTTTTAAATGCTTTACATACCTGTCTCCTAAGTTACGCCTGCCTGCTCACAGCCAAGCTACCAAGGGTTGAGCATGGAAATAATTTATTGAGACTTATACTAACCCCTTGACTGTGTTGGTGGCCTTATATGCAGTGGTAGGTGCCCACTTGCCACTACTAAAAACTCATCTTCCAACTCCTTGTTTACGCCAAATGCATTGAAAGATAATATCAATTTAAGCCTATAGAAAATAAAATTATAAGCATGATAGCAATTTGGCCCTGCAGAGAGTGCTGGCAGATTGTTGTACAGTGCTTTGCTCCTCCCTTGGGCCAGCACTCTAGATCTCCCTGTGTGTTCCTCATTCTGGAGTTCTCCTTCGCCCTGTTGGCAGTTGGCGCTCTGGTTGGATGAGGAGTTGACCTGCTTGATTCTGTGCTGCAATAAAGCTTTTACATAGCTTACCTGTTCCTGGAGTCATCAGCTTATTTACATCATTTGGCGACTTGGGCTGGCGAGGTGTCCGACCACTGCTTCCCTGTTTGGTGCTGCAGCCTAAGAAGAAGATTATACAGAACAGTAGACTTCAACTTCCTCGAGAACCCCGTGTGGTTTACAGCGTGGACACTAATTATTCCTTCCGGTTCTGGCGGTGACTTTTGTACTTCTGAAAAGTCTTTGAGGGATTTCTTCGCCGGATTTCCTGCTCATAGCAGTGAGTGACGTCATCCACTCTAACGTTTTCAGACCCTGGTGAGTCAAACTTTGATCGCTTAGCAACGCGAGCAGCAGCGTCACTGAAGCAAGCCTTCCATCGCTTAGCAACGCGAGCAGCAGCATCAGCAACGCGAGCAGCAGCGTCACTACTACACCAGCGGTAACGTTAGCAACGCGAGCAGCAGCGTCACTACAACACCAGCTGTAACGTCACTGAAGCGAATCCCTCCGCCTGGTGAGTCGCGTAGCAACGCGAACAACATCTTTGAAATGCATTCTCCATGCGCGCTCATTCACGCTGTACTTTAAACGTCAATCAATTAATGTTGCCCTTCCACCACTGTTTTTATCTGAGCCAGGCAATCCCTTAATAGCATGGGAAGACTGGATAGTCATGTTCAACAATTACATTGAAGCTATTGATGGAGAAGATTATTCACCCAAACGTAAAAAAGCTCTTTTAATGACCACTTTGGGTAAAGAAGGACAACGCCTTTTCAAATACCTTCCCCAAGTACTACCTTCTGGGTCACAAGTTGACTTAGATGAATTTAAAGAGGCGGTAACAAGGTTAGAAACAAGGTTTGGCAAAGAAGAAAACCTTATTCTTCAAAGATATAAATTTTATAAAAATAAACAATTGGCTGATGAAAGCATTGACGAGTTTGTGGCTAGATTACGCGAACTTTCAGTCAAATGTAACTTTGGACAAATGGCGGACGAACTGATCAGAGACCAACTGGTCGTCCAAGCTAACCACAGGAAAGTCCAAGAACGTCTGTGGGCAGCGAAGAACCCAACTTTGAAAGTTGCTATAGAACTAGCTAAAGTGGTGAAAGAGAGCGAAAAGTGCATCAAAGAGTTACAGAAGACTGGCCTAGAAACAAGAGTTACAGAAATTTCAAATAAGAGTGTTGTCACTGATACTAGCGATGAAGAAGCTACAGCTATAGCAATTGTTAGGAAAAAGGGTTATGTCCTTCAAAAAAAAAATGTGCAGCAGAGTGTACAGTCATCGTATAGTAAGAGTAATCAAAAAATGTGTTCTAGGTGTGGAAGTTTTTCTCATGCTTCAGATGGGAAATTTTGTTTCGCAAACAACAAAGAGTGTCTGCGTTGTGGCAAAGCAGGGCACTTCGCTAAAATGTGCAGAAATAGAAATAATTCAAGGGTAACTGTTATTAACGAATGTGACGATTTGAAACGTGATGTGAACAAAATATTGATTATATCTGATACTGTATGCTCTTGTAATGACCAGAGAGGTAATCCGTTTAAGGATGACTTTATGATTGATGGGAAGGTCATTTCTCTCATGGTGGACACTGGTTCCAAATGGACCATAATTCCTACTTCATTAATGAAGAGTGTGTGGGGTGTAAGAGCGCTGAAGGCATGTGACATTTTTCCGTCTGGGTATCAAGGCGAGAAAATCGACATGCTAGGTTTCTTCGAAGCCAAGATTGACTTCAAGGGCAGATCAGCACATGGTAAGATATACGTTTCTGCTGATGGGCCGGCTATTCTGGGTCGTCACCATCAATATGACCTACACATTGTTGTTGACCCTAGGTCTGATAATCCAATTTCTATTGTTGAAACCTCATCTTTGGAAGATATATTAGAGAAATGTAAAAATGTTTTTAGAGATCAGTTGGGAGAACTTATAGGTTATTCACATCGCATCATCCTCAAGGAGGGCAGTTCCCCTGTTCAACACAAAGTGAGGAGAGTGCATTTTGCTTTGCGGAACGAAGTTAAAGCTACTCTAGAGGAAATGCTCCAGGGAGGAATCATTGAACCCATAGAGGCGTCTCCTTGGGTTTCGCCCGTTGTGATCTCACAGAAACCTGACAATAAAATCAGGTTCTGTGTAGACCTTCGTTCCTTAAATAAGTGTGTTGTAGCTGATGTGTTCCCCTTACCAAACATTGGTGAATTGGTCTCGACCCTCAAAGGTGCTAAGTTTTTCAGTAAGTTGGACCTTAAACATGCATACCATCAAATTTGTTTAGATGACAGCTCCAAACACTTAACTGCATTCATCACCAGCGAGGGAACATTCCAATTCACTAGGCTACCCTTTGGGCTAGTCTCTGCTGCTAGCGTATTCCAGAGACTTGTCACTGAGGTATTTAAGGGCCTTGACAAGGTACTGTATTTTCAAGACGATATCTTGATCTACGGTGATTCTTTACAGGAACACAATAGGATTTTACACGATGTATTACTAAGAGTATGCCTTTTTGTTGAAAGAAATAGAGTATTTAGGTTTTTGCTTGTCGGAGGAAGGCATTAAACCTAAGAGAAACCTACTAGAGGCCATTGAACTAGCGCCTTCCCCGGTGGACAAGGATCAACTTCGGTCCTTTATGGGTTTGATCGAGTTTTACTCGAAATTTGTGAGGGATTTTTCTTCAAAGACTGCTTCCCTCAGATCCTTGCTAAAGAAGGGGGTCAAGTTTAGTTGGACTGACGAGCATGAATCTTGCTTTAAGATGATCAAAGGGGAACTTAAATCTGCAAATGTGCTTACCCCTTTTGACACTGCTCGGTCCTCTGTCCTAATGGTTGACGCCAGTGCCATAGGTCTTGGTGCAGTTCTCTTACAAAAACATGGAAGTGTAGAAAAAACCATCGCATTTGCGTCTAGGCCTCTATCCGTCTCAGAGTCTAATTACTCTGTTATAGAGCGTGAGGCTCTTGCCGCTGTCTGGGTCACAAGTTACTTCAGAACCTACTTGTGGGGTTACAAGTTTATCCTACGTACGGATCACAAACCCCTCTTGAATGTTTTAGCTCCGGGTGGGGCTGGGAAAGGGTCTCCAAGGCTGGCGAGACTGGCCTCTCGCTTACAAGACTATCAGTGTGAGATCGAGTTCGTTCATGGGTGGAAGAACATCCAAGTGGACTGCTTGTCTAGGCTTCCGGTTCGTTCCACTAGTGGTGATTCTGAAGTTGTGTTAGATGATCTTCCTGTTGCTGTGATAGAAGATGTTTTATTTGTGGGTGGTGGTTCGTTTTCCCATGTTGAGTGGTCAAAGGGCATGGAGGAAGATGTAGCTTTGAAGGCTGTTATTAATCTTGTCTCAAAAGGAGCAAGAAGAGAAAGTACGGTTAATCCTTTAGTCAGACCATTCCTGAAGGTCTTGGATGAACTTTCGTTGGAAGGGAAATATGTTTTGTTGCGAGGCGACCGTTTTGTCCCTCCCAGTTCCTTGAGAAGTAGGATTCTTGACTTGGCCCACGAGGGACACTTAGGTCAAAGTCTCACTCAACGTCGTGTCAAACAGAACTTTTGGTGGCCCTCTGTTGACAGAGATGCGGTTGACTGTGTGTTAAGGTGTAGCTTCTGCAAAGAAGGGGAGAAGCGTTTGAAAGTTTTGGGCTCTCAGTCTCCGCAGAAGATAGGCTTTGAAAATGCTCCCTGGCATAGTGTATGTATAGATTTCATAGGTCCAATGAGCGAGTTACCTTTTGATCAGCGATTCGCCATTGTCATAATTGATTGCTTTTCCAAATGGCTCTGTGTGCAATTTGTAAAAGAAATTAACACCTACACTACCATTAATTTCTTGAAGGGTGTTTTTCTTAATGAGGGTTATCCTTCTGTCCTGATCTCAGACAATGGGACCCAACTCACATCCTCAAAAATGACTTCTTTTATACATGATTGTGGCATCAGGCATCAGAAGACAAGTATTTACAACCCACAGGGTAATGGCCTTTGTGAAAGGGTGAATCGCCTTATAAAAGGTGTGATCCAGATGTTTGTGGAGTCTGGTTGTTTTTCACATGAACGTGTTCATGAACTCGTCTGGGCTTACCGCTCTACACCACATAAGAGTGGTGAAAAGTCTCCCTTTGAACTTATGCGTGGGCGTGCACCTGTGTCTAAATTAACTCCTGCGTGGTTGAAGAGTCCTGGCAGTGTGGTGCCCCTATCTCAAAACAACACTTCTTTACCAATCTCGGTGGGTGACCTTGTTAAAGTTAAGCCGGGTAGACATGCCAAGGGGCTTAGTAAATATAGAGGTCCCTACAGGGTCAAAAAAGTTTTTCCACATTTCATCATCCTAGCTAATGGAGAAAGTTGGAACTATAGGAGAGTAGCACTCTACCAAAAACTGAAAGACTCTCCTTCTGATGACCTGCTTGCCACTGGGCCTGGTGGTTGTAATGGTTACCTTTTGTCCTCTGGCAGTAGTTCTTCTCCCATTCTTTTGCCGATTGGACGGGGGAGGTGGGTAGTGGAGACGCTTCCACATCCTTATGTGCACATAGTGGTTTTTCGGTTGATCCTGCTCCTGTCTCTCCTGTTCCCACTTCTTCTGCCTCTTCCTCTTCTGAAGTCAGGTTGAGAAGTCCTCGCTCTCGCCGTCCTCCCTTATATCTGAATGACTATGTTCATTAATCTTTTTCCTATTCTGTACTTCCTTTTCTTTCCTGTGTTTTCTTTTCTTGCAAAGGGGGAAGATATGTTGTACAGTGCTTTGCTCCTCCCTTGGGCCAGCACTCTAGATCTCCCTGTGTGTTCCTCATTCTGGAGTTCTCCTTCGCCCTGTTGGCAGTTGGAGCTCTGGTCGGATGAGGAGTTGACCTGCTTGATTCTGTGCTGCAATAAAGCTTTTACATAGCTTACCTGTTCCTGGAGTCATCAGCTTATTTACATCACAGATGCTGGTCAATGTCACCAAAGGACCAAAAAGGCCACACAAAAATAATCAATTTCCAATCTACGACAGTTGACGAGGATCTAATAATATGATCTTCATAAGATATCAAAATATTAACAAAACCAAAGTTTAATTTGAGAAATCCACTTTTTAATAAACATTTCAACTTGTCAAACTTATGACTTCAGAGAAACACTCCCAACTTTTAATGACCTTGTAGGTAAACATGACTTCACTTCTGCAGCTGTGGCCCTACATTTGTCATGTCCAGCTTTGGGGATTAACCGTCAGGAGGCCAATCACTGATGGAGAGAGGCTTAAATAGCTGTGCAGGTGAAGCCGCTTCTGGGTCAGTGGTTTGCTTCACTTGAGTCCCTCCATGCGCTGTGCTCTTCTGCATGTATTGCTTTACTTCGTTTCTTCAGAAGCTGCCTTCCACCTCCATGAGCCAAGAAACCCCTGAGTGACTCCAGCTGAAATCTAACTTTTGAGGGTAAACATTGACAACATTTCACCCTCCTGCTTTGAAGTTATGTGCCATTAATTGATGTTCTCAAATGTAAGTAGGCTAATCCTAGACTGAGTGCAGTGTCTCCACAGTGAGCACAGTGCCTCAAACTACTCTCATTTATGAATCTTTGATTGAGTGTGATGAGATGGCAGAGCTCGACTGATTGACTTGTCTACACGTCCCACTGACCGGATATCTTAATCAGATCGAACGGCTCTACTGGTAGGTGTTTAGACAAAATATTGAATTAAAAATATGTGAACAGCAATATAGAGGACAAAAATATAGTGAAGGTAAGTTCTATGGGTAAGCAAAGCTTTACTATACTCAACTCCACGCATACCTTGTCAATAGATAGATATTTCTTAAAGTTATGTAGACGCAGAGTTAATAATAGCAAATATTGAATTACCTGTTTGCACTTATCTCTCAATATCTTAGTCCTCAATACTACATTCTATCCACGCAATATGTGTGTGATTGATATTGTGTCTGACAACCCTGCTGGTGTTCAGATGTGTTAAATGGATGCAGCAGTATCTGTAGAGTCGACTGACCTGCCAGGGAGGCTGCCCGAGGGTGGTATTGTTTGAACTGGAACCAGATCTGCTGCTGGGCACAGAATTAGATGCTGAAAGGTCCTTTATTGAAGAGCTGCTGCCCCTGCAGAAGATCTTTCTGTGAACGCTCGTGAAACGATGCATTTATGCTTCATTTGGGAATAAGAACTACTACATCTACGAGTGGTTCTTGTAGTAAAGGGACTCAAGGAGATCAGGTAGAAGTCTGTAGGTTTATTGTAGTAGACAGCTTGAACAACCACCTCCAGCAGAAGCTCAGTAGAGAATGAGTATTCTCACACCATGTGTGCTTTAATCCAGCAATAAAACTGTGAATATGTTATTTTTCAGGCGTACCTGACTGCATTTTAGTAGCAGGTGCTTCCAATATGCCTAAGATGTGCTTTTACTTGCTCCACATTGGCTGCCTCCTGCAATAATTTGAAACATGAGCTGCGCCAGTGCTTGATCCATTTCTTTGTCAGTTCCAAGCAGCGTGAGTAGCTTTACAGACTGTCTGGGGTTCGGGACACGCACAAACAACTCTTTACACTGCAGGTATTGCCTCGGCTGGCAGACCTGCACTGAGTACATGCAGAGCACTGCACATTACTTCTGAGCTGCTCAGTGCACTGAAAACCAGCACAGCACGAGCCCACTCTGGTGCCTTACACCTGCATCCTTCCTTCAACGCTCACTGCATGCACAGCGGGGGCGCTGCAAATAACATTAGATAGAAACATTGCAGCCCGGAGACCGTGCATTGGAAAGGGTGATGGGACACTAACTTGCACATCGGCAGGGGGGCGGTCCAATCATAGCAGTTACTCTGGTGAGTAAGATGAAGCTTCATATACTGCTGGTGACATGAATCTGAGATCATGGTTCCCACAGGTGAGAACTGCAAGTGGCTATACAAGACACACTCCTGCACACGTGTGCTCTGACCGGTGTCTTCAGTAGCTGGCGAGCTGCAGGTGCTGTTTCTAACCGCCTTAGGCAGAGGGACATGTTTGCTCGTCTCAGTAAGGTGAAAAGCGTGTGCTGCTTGTGCTGTATATGCAGCAGCATTTGTGGAAACTTCGAAGGCATACAACAGATGATGACACAATGTACACAAAGGAACAGCAGAACAGAAATAAAATATAACAAGCACAACACAACAAACCGTAAAAGCAAAATAACACATCAACTATAGCCCAACAAAACGACATAACCTTGAAAAAATGCACCAAAAATGCAGCGGCATAAAAACTACAGAACACATCCTCACCGTTACAAAATGCCACACAAGTATGCACAAGCATCGGTGTCAGATGTCACCGCCTCCATAAACCTGCTCGGATAATCCAGTGTCTGCAACAAGCGCTGTCTTAATTTGCTCATCAGGACATGGAGCAGACACGCTTCCTGTGCTTGAGGTCAGCATCAGTGGGAGAGACAAGGTTTGGGGCAGGTTGAACAAGCGACCATGGCTCTGGCCTCGAATATTTGAGGAGAGGGAGCACGTCCTTCATGGGTTGGAAGGCATTTCAGATCAGAGATTCATTTCTTGGTGAGGAGACCTTGATGGTGCACTCAGTTGTAATAGAGGGCATACCCACATACTTCTGATGACAGGAAGACTGATGCTGATTGAGCTCTGCTGGTAAAAGAATTGTGTTCACTCTCTAGTGCAAAGTGGTTGTGATTTTTTTGTGTAAAGTGGCTAGGTCACTGCAGTTAGGATCTCTGGGGGTGGGGGACTGAGGATTCATGTCTTTGGCCAACATAACATAACATGAAATAACATAACATAACGTAACATAACGTAACAGAACATAACATGAAATAACATAACATAACGTAACATAACGTAACAGAACATAACATGAAATAACATAACATAACGTAACAGAACATAACATGAAATAACATAACATAACGTAACATAACGTAACATAACATAACATAGCATAACATAGCTTAACATAACATGTATTTGTAAAGCACACGCTCACCAAGAAGGGTATCTTAGCGCTGAATAAGAGATGTTTTTTGTTACCCGGCTCAATGGTATCATGTATATATTGGTGTCCTTTTAGCGTTATGTTTGAAGGTGGAAGATGAAGACTTTTACTGTAAAACCAACTTTTGTAAGATTTCCTTCCCTTTCTTCGGGATGAGAGTTTGGAAGAAGAGATCATTGTTTTCATGGTTAATCCCAGTGAATGAGTGAGCTGGTATTGGGGTATTTGCATTTGCATTCATCTGGAGCAACATTACTAACTATTGTGGGTATTTTATTATTGAGTTGATTTAGCAGTTTTTATAAAGACCTTAGGAAACGGTTTTAGGAAATGTTTTTTATCAGGACACTTTTAATTATTTATACTCTCTGGAAAAAGAGATATCTACCTATCAGTTCCAACTTATATTACAATGGCCATAGGAAGAAAAAAACATTTAGCATAGCTTGAGGCCCTAAATTATGAGTAACCAGAATAACAAGATATTCCTTAGTTATTGAGTCAGTATTATGACTTCAACGACCCCGTGCTTGCAAACCGAGAAGGGCTGGACACATGCGAGTGGCATTGGTTATAATGAACTTTTTTCTGGTAACATAAATCTGATATTATCAAGGGGAATGTTCTTTTAAATGTGTATCGAATTAACTGTATATAATCTATTTTGTGATTGTGATGTATAATATATACTTTTATGGTTTTATATCAATAAGCCGAATAAGGTTTTTTAAAATTTTGATTTTGACTTACTCTGTGTGAGCATGCTTCGATTTGCTAAAGGAAGAATAACATTTTCAAGAAAGATATGCTTATATGTAACATTTATGTCTAGATGTATATAAATTCTAGAAATAGTATAATTCTGGTAAGAGGGTAATAAAAGTTTATATTCTAGTTTAAAGTGAGTTGACTTCCAAAGCTCACAGGTTATATGTCAGTGTGCAAGACAATGCAATTTACAAGTAATGCCTACCCCACTATTTGTTTTTCCCTTTTTTTGAGGAGGTTGTTTTGCATGTGGTTGGGAGAAGGAGTCAAGCAGAAGCAAAGAGGAGGTTGTGAAGTATAGTTCGGTAAGTTTGGGAAACTCAAGGTTGTTGTCCAAACTCAAGGTGGGATGGCTGATTTGAATCACACCTGTTATTGTGCACTTTTGAGCAGTAGACTAAGTTAGTTTGTGTTGTATTTGATTGTGTTGTGTTAGTGTCCAAATAAGATAACATACCAGAGTAAGAAGTGCTTAGATTGTAAGCGTGGAGGAGTAGTCATGTACACTGTAACTTCTTTAACTCCTTCGATGCTGATGACGAGCTGAGCTCGTCATGTTACTCGGGATTTGTGAAAACCCAGCACACAGCGGGAAAACTGCTAGCAATCAAGGTGTTAACACTAATGTTATTTCTGCCAGACAGATGATAAAAGGCATGCATTCGAGCTTTAGAGCAGGGGTCTCCAAACCGGTCCTGGAGGGCCGGATCCATGCCAGATTTTTAAAATAACTACATGTATCTTGATGGGGATATCCAAAGAAACTGGAATGGATCCGGCCCTCCAGGACTGGTTGGGAGACCCCTGCTTTAGAGGGTTAAGTGGTTCCAAACTCAGCAGTATAGCCTGGGAGGTCTTAAATGAGGGGATATCTATCAGTGTGCGATTTGATGATTTTATCCAAATAATGACTGCCCCACACCTGTTTTATAAGTTCTGTCTAGGTGCAATAACTTGCAGACCGATGGTAGAAAGAGGAGAGGCATGGATGAGGGTGTGTACCATATGTATATCAACATGACAGGCCAGTGCAGACCTATAGTTTAGTGTGGCACCTCTGGTAGGTAGTCGATATTGTGTTGCATTGGATGTTATAGAGTAGAGATGAATACCATTGTTTGTGAATATGGATCTGTGGCTCACTATGTGGATTCTCGTTTGCTGATGGTGCAAATGGGGAGACAGTTTGTGCCACTTTTTTGGCCTGAGGATTACAAACAGGGGTTTCCATTGGTATGTATTAACTTAGTGGTTCGATGTCTTGAGTGAGGCAGAAAGGGTAGATACAAGGAATACTGGTCTGCAAGGGTGACCATTTGCTCTCTGTAATAAGTGATTTCAGGGTTAAAATCATGAGAATGTGAATTACAACCAGTTGATAGTGGAGACTGAGCCACGTCATTGACTGAGGCTGAGGCATGGCTAGACATGTCCTTGAAATCAGGGATTGTGTTATGAAACTTGCATTTAGCAACATAGATTACATTCAGCTTTCGATGTTGTACTATGTAGTACTGCACATGTGAGTTTACAGGTATCCATGAGTGATGGGTGGGTGCTGGTGAAGTGACGTGGTGAGGAGAGATAGAAACAGTGTTGAATGAAATAGAAATAGGATGCTCTGTCTATCTATCTATCTATCTATCTATCTATCTATCTATCTATCTATCTATCTATCTATCTATCTAGCTGTACTCTATGTAGACATCCATTGAGCTATACAGTACAATTCCAAATACAAATCAGAGCAACACAAATTTAATTATATCAAACTATTCAAATAAAAATTGTGTGAAACCTTTAGATAGAGATCTAAAACATTAATTTACAGTGTTTGGATTGTAAATCCTTTCAAAAAAAATTGTCACTCTTGAGATTTGATGTGGAGCCAAACATGGATCTTAAAAACAGTCCTGTTGTATCTTTCACATGGACATAGGGGAAGAGCATGCATCATCCTGAACGGGGCAGTTGTAGAGAACACAAGGAACATATTAGTTTAGAGGTTTTACACCATGAGTTCTCTTTTTGGGATAGTCTTCAGTTTTTATATTTAAGTAAAACCATCTGACCACTGATGACACAGTGCCCTGGAGGTAAACTATTTCCTAAGGAATTAATTCGTTAAAAATATCAACTAATGGGCAACATCAAGCTTAAGCTATTTTCACAAATTTTTCTTTTGAGGTCGGGCATTGGCCAAGACTTTTTGATATAACTAAAATACCATTGTGGGAGGGCGGGCCGGATAAACAGACGGGGAGGCTGTATGTAGTGGGCCAGTTGGGTGCTTTTATTAATAGGTTGTGAGGCAACAGGCACGCGGTAAAAGGGTTCAGTAGTTTCCTCGGTGTCTTCAAAGGGGTCCTCTTCTGAATCGTCTTCTTCTACCCGGTCTGCTTCTAGGTCCTGGTTTCTCCCTCGGAGGCTCATGAGAGAGAAGGGAAGAAGGAGCTGTCAGTCCTGTTTATTCTACCTCTGTTTAGGTATATACCATCACCAATGCACCACTGTGTTACAGTTACGAGCAAGACTTCAGCTGCTACTGGGGGGAGGGATGTTGGTTTAAACTAGGCGAGGCAAGTGGCGAAATTCAGAACTATATCAATAGTGAAAGGGTTGTGAAAAGGGTCCTATTAGAAACAATTGTGCCTGAGTCGAGGAAGAGCATATGTTAGGCAGGCCATGTAACCAAGACTAGTTATGCCCGGGTTGAGGAAATAAGGCAATCAAGGTGAGGGGGTGAGAGGTTGTGCCGTTTGCAAACAAAACATTTCTGTGACCGTGTGGCAATTTCCCCCCCTCCCTACCTCCTCCTCCCCTCCCGTCCCGAGTGACTCACCGGCTCTGCCGTAACTCTCCAGTGAGTTGCGGCCGCTCTCCAGCCTCCTCCTGTGGGGTCCACCAATCTTCGCTCCACGACTCGTCGTCTTCTTCGGTTTCTCCACCTCGAAGTTCCTTGTTGTCCTGCAGTGCCGCGTCTCCTCGCCTCTCCGTCTCTTCTGGCTTCCTCGCGTCCTCGACCCCGCTGAATGCTGATTCGCTCCTTTTCTCTGCCACCAGGTCAGTCCTTCCTGGGTCACTCCTTCCTCCTTTGTCGTCACACGTCACAAGTTCCTATGTGGACAGAGAAAGGGGCGTGTTTACAGTCCGTGGCAGAGGAATCGGGCTCCTAGACTCAAAAGGTGAGTGGAGTTCTTTGTGTGGTATGAGCCCATGACGTGTCGGATTCGATGCCCCGTCACATCCCCTTTCCCTTGCTGTCTTTCAAGTAGGGGGCCTTTCTTGTGGGTAACGGGAAAAAAATCTGTATTAACCTGTTCCGTCCCTTTCCGATGTTTGGTTTGGAATCTGTATGGTTGTAACGCTAGAAACCATCGTAACACCCTCTCATTGTTTCCTTTGTTGCAAGCTAACCACTCCAATGGGGCATGGTCTGTATATAAAATGAACTCGCGTCCCTCAAGATAGTATTTCAAAGAGTTAATCGCCCATTTAATGGCCAATGCTTCTTTCTCAATGACTGCGTAGGTTCTTTCTCTGGGAATCAACTTTCTACTGATATATAAGATGGGTTTTTCCTCCCCTTGTCTGTTTTGTTGTGAGAGTACAGCCCTAACCCTTGGTCAGAGGCGTCTGTCTGTAATATAAAAGGCAAGGTGTGTCAGGGCTGACCAGTACTGTGTCAGAAGTTAGTGACGCTTTTAACAGCTCAAAGGCCTTGGTTACCCTGGGGCTATTTGGGAAAACTGTGGTATAAATCTGTGATAATAACCTGGCAGACCTAAGAAAGCACGGAGATCCCTTGCAGTTTGGGGAAAGGGTATTTGTGATATCACGTTCAGTTTCTTGCTTTGTGGTCGTATGACACCTTCACCTAGCAGATATCCCAAATACTTTATGGTTTGAGCAGCTATATGGCTCTTTGCAGTGTTGATTTTTAGTCCATGGCTTCCTAACGCTAGGATGACCTGATATAGGTGGAAAAGATGTTGTTCCCATGTTTCACTATAGATGACAATGTCATCTATATATGCCCCTGCATACTGTTCATGTGGTAGCAGGATTATATTCATGGCCCTTTGGAAAGTTGTGGGTGCCCCGTGTAACTAAGTATGGGTGAAATTTGCGAATTTGCGTTCTGCGAATTCACGTGAAATTGAATTTCGTGCAAATTTGCGGATTTATGTTTTTTGCGTGTTCGCAGGTTTTTTTGCTTGTTCGCGGGGTTTTTTGCGTGTTCGCTGGGCTTTTTGCGTGTTCGCGGGCCGCTTGTAGTTACCCATGCGGTCGTGTATGGGCACGGCACCCTCTGGTTCATCACTGTCACCCTCTGGTTCAGCACTGCCACCCTCTGGTTCACCACTGCCACCCTCTGGTTCACCCCTGCCACCCTCTAGTTCACCACTGCCACCCTCTGGTTCATCACAGCACCCTCTGGTTCACCCCTGCCACCCTCTGGTTCAGCACTGTCACCCTCTGGTTCACCACTGCCATCCTCTGGTTCACCACCGCCACCCTCTGGTTCATCACAGCACCTCTGGTTCACCACTGCCACCCTCTGGTTAACCACTGTCACCCTCTGGTTCAGCACTGCCACCCTATGGTTCACCACTGCCACTCTCTGGTTCACCACTGCCACCCTCTGGTTCACCCATGCCACCCTCTGGTTCACCACTTCCACCCTCTGGTTCACCCCTGCCACCATCTGGTTCATCAATTCCACCCTCTGGTTCACCCCTGCCACTCTCTGGTTCAGCACTGCCACCCTCTGGGTCAGCACTGTCACCCTCTGGTTCACCCCTGCCACTCTCTGGTTCATCACTGTTACCCTCTGGTTCATCACTGCCAGCCTCTGGTTCACCACTGCCACCCTCTACTGAGACCTTTCGTGATGCAGCGGCATCACAAAAGATGCGCCATGGTGCTGGGTATTAACAACGTGATGCATCCGAGAGATGCGTCACGTTCTAAAGCCCTGCGCCATCAGGAGGCATTCCAGAGCAGGGGAGGGCGTTCCAGCGCAGGAACGCCTCCTAAAAGTGGCTGAGTGAAATCTACAAGATTTCACTCAGTCACTTTTAGGCCAACGCTGTGTCAAAACCCTGCGCCTGCTTGAAGCACGCGCAAGGCTTGATGCAGCATTGGGGAGATAGGGCCCCCCAGAGCATTGCTGGAGCTGCGTCGCAAGCACGACACAGCTCCAGCAATGTGCTGCTTTTACGGCACAGATGCGTGACGCATCAGTGCAGTTTTTGCATCATGGTGCGCCGCATTGTAAATGCGGCGCACCATGGGTGGCAGAGCTACGGCGCACATTAACTGGTGCATTCCTCGGGCTGCGCCAGTTATTGTAAATCTGCCCCTATACATTTAGCCAATGAGGGAGCACTTACTGATTAGACAGTAGAAAGTACTCCAGTTGAGTAGAGGTATTGCACAAAAAGGTGGCATCTTCGTGGACAAACACGCAGGGCGGGTTTCATTCTGCCCCCTGCTAGACTCGTTTTTTGTGCCCTTCTACCGTCTGTTAGACTCGTTTTTCCCTTGTTTTTCTGCCCTTCTGCCCTCTGTTAGACTAGTTTTTCCCTTGTTTTTCTGCCCTTCGGCCCCCTGTTCGACTCGTTTTTTGTGCCCTTCTGCCCTCTGTTAGACTCGTTTTTTGTGCCCTTCTGCCTCCTGTTATTCCCTTGTTTTTGTGACCTGCCCTCTGTTAGACTCGTTTTTGTGCCCTTCTGACCTCTGTTAGACTCGTTTTTGTGCCTTTTCTGCCCTGTTAGACTCGTTTTTTGTGCCCTTCTGCCCTCTGTTAGACTCGTTTTTCCCTTGTTTTTCTGCCCTTCTGTCCTCTGTCAGACTGGTTTTTTGTGCCCTTCTGCCTCTGTTAGACTCATTTTCCCTTGTTGTTCTGCCCTTCTGCCCTTTGTTAGACTGCTTTTTGTGCCTTTCGGCCCTCTGCATCACCACATCATCACTCAGCACCACCACAGCACCACTCAGCACCACCCCAGCATCACTCAGCACCATTCCAGTATCACTCAGCACCACCACAGCATCACTCAGCACCACCACAGCATCACTCAGCACAACCACAGCATCACTCAGCACCACCACAGCACCATTCAGTGCCACCACAGCATCACTCAGCAACACCACATTATCACTCAGCACCACCACAGCACCACTCAGCACCACCACAGCATCACTCAGCACTACCACATCATCACTCAGCACCACTCAGCACCACCCCAGCATCACTCAGCACCATCCCAGTATCACTCAGCACCACCACAGCACCACTCAGCATCACCCCAGCACCACTCAGCACCACCACAGCACCACTCAGCGCCACCCCAGCATCAATATGCTCAACCATTCAACAACAACCGGTTCAAATATGTTCTCTCAGTATTTCAAACTTTATTACAAATGTCACAAAAATATGGTAATATTTCACTTCTGTTCTTGGATTTTCGTCACAATAAAATACACTGAACATAATCTTCACAAAAGTTATTTACAAAAATGTAAGCTATTGCCATTATAAATTAAAATCATTGTAATTTGTAATATCAATACAGCTAAGTCACGTAAATACAAAACATGTTGCATTTCAAATGCTATAGGTGTCACATTTGCGAAAGTTATAACTATTGGCATTGTGAATGACAAAGCTATTAATTTAGCTATTTTCAAAACCAACACATAAATTGTCATTTACAAGACCAATAGCTCAAACTTTCCTAATGCGAGACCTATTACATTGCAAATGCTTGTTTTTATATCTGTCAGTGCTTCCTGTTGAGGTTTAATTTTCGTGATAGGCGCCTCATTGCCTACTTGTAACTATTCTCTGACCCTGCTTCAAGGGGCAGAGCAGGGTCAGAGAATAGTTGCAAGTAGGCAACGAGGCGCCAGGAAGAACTTACAGGCTTTCAGCAGCAGGTGCCCAAGTTGAAGTTAATTTCTTTATAACCCTTTTGTAAAAGGTTACAAAAAATTAACTTCAACTTTTGCACCTGCTGCTGTAACCCTGTAAGTGCTAGGCTGAAAATTCGTCCCCGCTGATTCCCGGATTTTACCGCGATTTCGCGAGATTCGCGGATCGCGAAATCGCGTAAAATCCGCAAATTCCGCGAGCGGAACGAATTTTCAGCCCATGCTTACGTGTAACCTACAGGGTAACACTTTGAAGTGAAACAAACCATCAGGGGTAGAAAACGCTGTCTTTTCTCTATCTTCAGGTCTCAGGGGTATCTGCCAGTATCCTTTACATAGATCAAGGGTGCTGATGTACTCAGCCCCCCGATACGTTCGATCATCTCATCCACCCTCGGAAGAGGGTAGGTATCAAACTCGGATATCTTGTTTACCTCCCTGAAGTCAATGCAAAAACGCACCAACCCATCTGGATTAGGCAAGAGTACTATTGGGGAATTCCATTCACTAGTGGATGGTTCTATGATATCCATTCCCAACATCTGTTGTACTTCCTCTCTGATGGTATCTGATGGTATTCCTGCATGCCTCTGGGATTCTGTATGGACGGAGCCTCACTGTCTTACCGGGTTGCGTTTTAATGGAATGCTCCAACAAGGTGGTTCTTCCTGGTGTCACTGAAAAGTTCTGAAAAGATCCGGTGTAATGGTGATAAGGATTGACCAAGTCAGTTCTTAAGGAGGCAGGAAATTCAGAATCAATGCACTGCTCATATAAGGGACTATTCACCTCTATGTTTCCTACGACAGCTGGCAGGGGACCCTCCCATTTTTTTAGTAGGTGAACATGATATATCTGTGAAGTCCCTCTTTGTTTGTCAAGTTCTATTCGATATGTCACAGGTGTCACTTGTTCAAGCACGATATAGGGACATTGCCATTGCCCTAGGAGTTTATGGTCGGAGAATGCCATCATTAACAACACTGCATCCCCCACAATAAAAGACCTTGGTTTGGCTTGCCTATCATACTGTGCCTTCTGTGCCTCTTGAGCCCGCTCTAAGTTATTCCTGACTATGGTACGTATATGTTCCAAGTAGGTTTTCAAGGTGCTTACATTTTCTATCACATGGGGTAGTGATATTTGGCTCTGTCTTCCATTTTTCCCGTACCATATCCAATAAGGAACGTGGTTGATGTCCATATAAATGCTCAAATGGGGAGTACCCTGTGCTTTTCTGGCTTTTACAGCGAATGGCATACAAGGCTAGGGGCAACATGTCTTCCCATTTCTTTGATTCCAAAGCCAATATCTTCTTTAGAGTCCTTTTAAGAGTCGCATTATACCGTTCAACCAGACCGTCGGTCTGGGAATGGTATGCTGCTGTTCGTATCTGTTTGATACCCAGCTGGGTACAAACCTGTTTCATTAACTTGGGGTCCCCTGATCAGTCAGGATCTCTTTAGGGAACCCTACTCAGGAAAAGACATTGATCATGGCTTTGGCTATGCTAGTGGCATCAGGATTCCGCAAAGCAATAGCTTCTGGGAAACGGGTGGCATAGTCCACTAAGACCAGGATGTATCGACACCCACTTCTGGAAGGCAAAAGATGTCCAATAATGTCCATACCTACCCTCTTAAAGGGTTCATCGATAATAGGTAAGGGATGGAGGGGGGCCCTGAGAGGTTTAAATTGGCTATTTTTCTGGCAAATCGGACACTCTCTACAATACTTGTTGACCTGGCAGTATATCCCAAGCCAATATAACTGGTCAGTTATCAACTGTTCGGTTTTCTCTTTACCAAAATGACCACCTAATAAATGGCTATGGGCCATGTATAGTACTTTTTCTCTAAAGGGGCCAGGTACTATCAATTGGGGGGCTTTAGAGGCTTCTGATTTCCACTCAATGCCACGGAAATCTATCTTGCACCATTCCACTCTAACCCACTGCACTCTACACCACTCTAATCTGCCGCACTCTATGCCAATGCACTCTACACCACTTTACTCAAAACCAATACACTCTACTTCACTGCACTCTACACCAATCTACTCTGCACCACTGAACTGTAGGCCAATATACTCTATTCTGCAACACTCTACTATACACCACTGCATTCTACGCCACTCTAGTCTGCACATTGCACTGTATGTCACTGTACTCTGCACCAATGTATGCCACTGCAGTCTATATCTATACCAATGCACTTTATGCCACGCTACACCATTGCATTCTATGACACTCTTCTCTGCAACATTGCACTCTCTGCTACTGAACTCTACGCCACTCTACTCTGCACCAATCTACTATACGCCACACTACTGCACTCTATGCCAATGCACTCTACGTCAATGCACTCTATGCCACAACAGTCTATGTCATTCCACTCTACACTCTAATCTACTGTGCACAACTGCACTCTTTGACACTGCACTCCACTTCACTCAATGCCTCTCTACTCTTCTATGCACAACTTTACCCTATGCAAGTGCACTCTACCCCACTCTACAATGGCCCACTTCACTCTTTGCCACTGCACCACTGTACTCTGCACCACTTTGCACCAGTGCATTCTATGCCAATTCATTCTACAAAAATTCACTTTATCCCACTGCACTCTATGTTACTCTACTCTGCAATCATTCAAAAAGGGATGTCAGGGGGAGAAAAGCTATATAGGGCAGCCCCCCACTCAGCAAATATGAAACAAAAAGCCCTATTCAGCCTGCATGGTTTAATTCTCAAACCCTGTAACTTCTGGGGCCACACCTCTTATTGGCTCACCAAGAAAAATTTAGTCACTGTTGTATTACAGGTCCGGCCATGCCTTAAAATATGAAAATGGCTGTGCACAGATTCACCCACATAGAGAAAATATGTGAGAAAGCAAGGAAAGTACCTCACGGACGTAACACCCGAGGGGGTTCCCGGTTTGTTAATCACCGGTATACCCACTTCTCATCATCGGTTACTTTCCTTGCTGAGAGGATGAAACATGTGCAGAGAAGATATGCACAAGTGAGAATAGAGAAAGAGACAGACAAGGAGTGTACAAATACACTGCCTGGTAGGACAGAAAAAAGGGCTTAGAAAAGAATAACAAGTACCTACACCCAACAACGAACAAATATAAAACGTGAGGTTTGGCTGGCTGAGTCGATTTTATTCTGGTGCTGCCAAACTCCACCATTAAAAAATGGTTAAATTAATACCATAAATTTTTGTGACTGGACCGACATGTTTCATTGCCTTGTCATTGGCAACTTCGTCAGGGCAAGTAGTTGGGTCTCTATTCTCAATCCTCCATTTTTTCATATGAGGACCTTATGCTCAATTTAGTGGTCGTACCGTCGAGCATCAAAAGACGGCGTGTCAAAGATCACTTGTCCGTCGTGGAAACTCCTAGATGTGAGTAACCGCTGCCGAGTCCCTCCGGCGCTTCCGAAGCGCCGGAGGGACTCGGAGACTGATTTGCATATAGCCAGGTTCTGAGCTGGGATAGGGCAGTGAGATAAATAGCGGTGATGGATCAAGCCCTGATCTTTGGACTGGGTAAGAGTGGTCTGCTTAATTCAGACACTCAGTTCATCACCACCCCCTCTTCTGAATCGTTTTTGGCCACTATAGGTGTGGCAGGGTATACTCAGACATGAGTCCCTTTCTCACTGCTCCATCAGGATTCAAGCAAGCCGGGCCGAAGGCGGCTGAAATGCCAGAAACCGGTCCCCGGTAGCTTGTCTCCTTTCTGGTGAAGAATTGGCTTGGTAGTTTAGTCTGCCCTGTTCCCATGATGCACTGGGCCAGGGAGAGACTGATTTGCATATAGCCAGGTTCTGAGCTGGGATGGGGCAGTGAGATAAATAACGGTGATGGATCAAGCCCTGATCTTTGGACTGGGTAAGAGTGCTCTGCTTAATTCAGACACTCTGTTCATCACCACCCCCTTTTCTGAATCGTTTTTGGCCACCATAGGTGTGGCAGGGTATACTCAGACATGAGTCCCTTTCTCACTGCTCCATCAGGATTCAAGCAAGCCGGGCCGAAGACGGCTGAAATGCCAGAAACCGGTCCCCGGTAGCTTGTCTCCTTTCTGGTGAAGAATTGACTTGGTAGTTTAGTCTGCCCTGTTCCCATGATGCACTGGGCCAGGGAGAGACTGATTTGCATATAGCCAGGTTCTGAGCTGGGATGGGGCAGTGAGATAAATAACGGTGATGGATCAAGCCCTGATCTTTGGACTGGGTAAGAGTGGTCTGCTTAATTCAGACACTCTGTTCATCACCACCCCCTTTTCCGAATCGTTTTTGGCCACTATAGGTGTGGCAGGGTATACTAAGACATGAGTCCCTTTCTCACTGCTCCATCAGGATTCAAGCAAGCCGGGCCGAAGACGGCTGAAATGCCAGAAACCGGTCCCCGGTAGCTTGTCTCCTTTCTGGTGAAGAATTGGCTTGGTAGTTTAGTCTGCCCTGTTCCCATGATGCACTGGGCCAGGGAGAGACTGATTTGCATATAGCCAGGTTCTGAGCTGGGATGGGGCAGTGAGATAAATAACGGTGATGGATCAAGCCCTGATCTTTGGACTGGGTAAGAGTGGTCTGCTTAATTCAGACACTCTGTTCATCACCACCCCCTTTTCTGAATCGTTTTTGGCCACTATAGGTGTGGCAGGGTATACTCAGACATGAGTCCCTTTCTCACTGCTCCATCAGGATTAGAGCAAGCCGGGCCGAAGACGGCTGAAATGCCAGAAACCGGTCCCCGGTAGCTTGTCTCCTCTCTGGTGAAGAATTGGCTTGGTAGTTTAGTCTGCCCTGTTCCCATGATGCACTGGGCCAGGGAGAGACTGATTTGCATATAGCCAGGTTCTGAGCTGGGATGGGGCAGTGAGATAAATAAAGGTGATGGATCAAGCCCTGATCTTTGGACTGGGTAAGAGTGGTCTGCTTAATTCAGACACTCTGTTCATCACCACCCCCTTTTCTGAATCGTTTTTGGCCACTATAGGTGTGGCAGGGTATACTCAGACATGAGTCCCTTTCTCACTGCTCCATCAGGATTCAAGCAAGCCGGGCCGAAGACGGCTGAAATGCCAGAAACCGGTCCCCGGTAGCTTGTCTCCTTTCTGGTGAAGAATTGGCTTGGTAGTTTAGTCTGCCCTGTTCCCATGATGCACTGGGCCAGGGAGAGACTGATTTGCATATATCCAGGTTCTGAGCTGGGATGGGGCAGTGAGATAAATAACGGTGATGGATCAAGCCCTGATCTTTGGACTGGGTAAGAGTGGTCTGCTTAATTCAGACACTCTGTTCATCACCACCCCCTTTTCTGAATCGTTTTTGGCCACTATAGGTGTGGCAGGGTATACTCAGACATGAGTCCCTTTCTCACTGCTCCATCAGGATTCAAGCAAGCCGGGCCGAAGACGGCTGAAATGCCAGAAACCGGTCCCCGGTAGCTTGTCTCCTTTCTGGTGAAGAATTGGCTTGGTAGTTTAGTCTGCCCTGTTCCCATGATGCACTGGGCCAGGGAGAGACTGATTTGCATATAGCCAGGTTCTGAGCTGGGATGGGGCAGTGAGATAAATAACGGTGATGGATCAAGCCCTGATCTTTGGACTGGGTAAGAGTGGTCTGCTTAATTCAGACACTCTGTTCATCACCACCCCCTTTTCTGAATCGTTTTTGGCCACTATAGGTGTGGCAGGGTATACTCAGACATGAGTCCCTTTCTCACTGCTCCATCAGGATTCAAGCAAGCCGGGCCGACGACGGCTGAAATGCCAGAAACCGGTCCCCGGTAGCTTGTCTCCTTTCTGGTGAAGAATTGGCTTGGTAGTTTAGTCTGCCCTGTTCCCATGATGCACAGGGCCATGGAGAGACTGATTTGCATATAGCCAGGTTCTGAGCTGGGATGGGGCAGTGAGATAAATAACGGTGATGGATCAAGCCCTGATCTTTGGACTGGGTAAGAGTGGCCTGCTTAATTCAGACACTCTGTTCATCACCACCCCCTTTTCTGAATCGTTTTTGGCCACTATAGGTGTGGCAGGGTATACTCAGACATGAGTCCCTTTCTCACTGCTCCATCAGGATTCAAGCAAGCCGGGCCAAAGACGGCTGAAATGCCAGAAACCGGTCCCCGGTAGCTTGTCTCCTTTCTGGTGAAGAATTGGCTTGGTAGTTTAGTCTGCCCTGTTCCCATGATGCACTGGGCCAGGGAGAGACTGATTTGCATATAGCCAGGTTCTGTGCTGGGATGGGGCAGTGAGATAAATAACGTGATGGATCAAGCCCTGATCTTTGGACTGGGTAAGAGTGGTCTGCTTAATTCAGACACTCTGTTCATCACCACCCCCTTTTCTGAATCGCTTTTGGCCACTATAGGTGTGACAGGGTATACTCAGACATGAGTCCCTTTCTCACTGCTCCATCAGGATTCAAGCAAGCCGGGCCAAAGACGGCTGAAATGCCAGAAACCGGTCCCCGGTAGCTTGTCTCCTTTCTGGTGAAGAATTGGCTTGGTAGTTTAGTCTGCCCTGTTCCCATGATGCACTGGGCCAGGGAGAGACTGATTTGCACATAGCCAGGTTCTGAGCTGGGATGGGGCAGTGAGATAAATAACGGTGATGGATCAAGCCCTGATCTTTGGACTGGGTAAGAGTGGTCTGCTTAATTCAGACACTCTGTTCATCACTACCCCCTTTTCTGAATCGTTTTTGGCCACTATAGGTGTGGCAGGGTATACTCAGACATGAGTCCCTTTCTCACTGCTCCATCAGGATTCAAGCAAGCCGGGCCGAAGACGGCTGAAATGCCAGAAACCAGTCCCCGGTAGCTTGTCTCCTTTCTGGTGAAGAATTGGCTTGGTAGTTTAGTCTGCCCTGTTCCCATGATGCACAGGGCCAGGGAGAGACTGATTTGCATATAGCCAGGTTCTGAGCTGGGATGGGGCAGTGAGATAAATAACGGTGATGGATCAAGCCCTGATCTTTGGACTGGGTAAGAGTGGTCTGCTTAATTCAGACACTCTGTTCATCACCACCCCCTTTTCTGAATCGTTTTTGGCCACTATAGGTGTGGCAGGGTATACTCAGACATGAGTCCCTTTCTCACTGCTCCATCAGGATTCAAGCAAGCCGGGCCGAAGACGGCTGAAATGCCAGAAACCGGTCCCCGGTAGCTTGTCTCCTTTCTGGTGAAGAATTGGCTTGGTAGTTTAGTCTGCCCTGTTCCCATGATGCACTGGGCCAGAGAGAGACTGGTTTGCATATAGCCAGGTTCTGTGCTGGGATGGGGCAGTGAGATAAATAACGGTGATGGATCAAGCCCTGATCTTTGGACTGGGTAAGAGTGGTCTGCTTAATTCAGACACTCTGTTCATCACCACCCCCTTTTCTGAATCGTTTTTGGCCACTATAGGTGTGACAGGGTATACTCAGACATGAGTCCCTTTCTCACTGCTCCATCAGGATTCAAGCAAGCCGGGCCAAAGACGGCTGAAATGCCAGAAACCGGTCCCTAGTAGCTTGTCTCCTTTCTGGTGAAGAATTGGCTTGGTAGTTTAGTCTGCCCTGTTCCCATGATGCACTGGGCCAGGGAGAGACTGATTTGCACATAGCCAGGTTCTGAGCTGGGATGGGGCAGTGAGATAAATAACGGTGATGGATCAAGCCCTGATCTTTGGACTGGTTAAGAGTGGTCTGCTTAATTCAGACATTCTGTTCATCACCACCCCCTTTTCTGAATCGTTTTTGGCCACTATAGGTGTGGCAGGGTATACTCAGACATGAGTCCCTTTCTCACTGCTCCGTCAGGATTCAAGCAAGCCGGGCCGAAGACGACTGAAATGCCAGAAACTGGTCCCCGGTAGCTTGTATCCTTTCTGGTGAAGAATTGGCTTGGTAGTTTAGTCTGCCCTGTTCCCATGATGCACTGGGCCAGGGAGACACTGATTTGCATATAGCCAGGTTCTGAGCTGGGATGGGGCAGTGAGATAAATAACGGTGATGGGTCAAGCCCTGATCTTTGGACTGGGTAAGAGTGGTCTGCTTAATTCAGACACTCTGTTCATCACCACCCCCTTTTCTGAATCGTTTTTGGCCACTATAGGTGTGGCAGGGTATACTCAGACACGAGTCCCTTTCTCACTGCTCCATCAGTATTCAAGCAAGCCGGGCCGAAGACGGCTGAAATGCCAGAAACCGGTCCCCGGTAGCTTGTCCCCTTTCTGGTGAAGAATTGGCTTGGTAGTTTAGTCTGCCCTGTTCCCATGATGCACTGGGCCAGGGAGAGACTGATTTGCATATAGCCTGGTTCTGAGCTGGGATGGGGCAGTGAGATAAATAACGGTGATGGATCAAGCCCTGATCTTTGGACTGGGTAAGAGTGGTCTGTTCATCACCACCCCCTTTTCTGAATCACTCTACTCCACTCTGCGCCACTCCACTCTACGTCATTGCATTCTACAACTCTACAATCTACTCTGCACCACTCTACTCTACATCACTGAACTCTATGCCAATGGAATCTACACCACTTTACTCTAAGTCAATGCACCCTTCGACAATCTACTCTGCATCACTACATTAGACCACTTCACTCTAGTTCACTCTACAACACTCTACTCTACAGCACTGTACTCCACAATACTCCACTCTATGACACTCTACCCCACTCTATGCCACATACTCTATGTTACTCCACTATATAGCACTCTACTCCAGTATATGGCAGTCTATGACACTACTCCACTCTGCGATGCTTTACGCAATTTCCTCTATGCCACACTCTGCCACTATACTCCACTCTATTCTATGACACGCTACTCCACTCAACTCCGCTCCACTGCTCCACTCTACATCATTCCACTCTATGCCAATGCACTCTGACACTCTATGCCACTCCACTCTATGCCACTCCACTCTACAACAGTCTACTCCACTATATGCCACTCCACTCTACAACAATGTAGTCCACTCTACGTCAATTACTCTACAACACTCTACTCCACTCCACACATTACCCTGTATGCCACTCCGCTCTACACCACTCAATAACAATCTATTCCACTCCACTCCACTCCACTCTGACACTCGACTCTACTCTACGCTACTCAACTCCACTCTATGACACTCCACTTCCTCCATGACACTCCACAACACTCTACACCATTCATTCAATGACACCCCACGCCACTCAACTCTACTTTACAAAACTCTATGCCACTGTGTGCAACATCTCTCTATGCTACTCCAGAACACACCACTCTACTTAACGTTATTGCGCTCCACTCCACTCCACTCTCCTTAACCCCACTAACTTATAGCCTTTCTGAACACCAGTCACGCTGGTGTAGACCATGGATACAAGTTAAGCCAATAGCTCTTGTATAGGTGAGTCCTATTGCATTTGCCAATGCTTGTTGGACAGAGCTAATATCTAGTCTGGCCTTTTCATGCCAGCCACACCCACATATATATGTAAGCCCTGGAATGAGAACTCTAACTCAACATCGTAATTATTTTATGAGAGCAACCGATATTTACTCCATGCTATTGGTGCTTTGCCATTTTATCCCAGTAGAGGGCACCTTGTAGTGTTCAAATGTTTAGTCTGTCTACTAGTTCCATTCCAGGCTTGCAGGCTCCTACCAGTTAGCCTGTAATGCAACATGTAATGTTTACACTTGTTATGGGCTCAGAGTTTTGTGTTCCTTCTACATGGTTGCCAGCTTCACTTGATTCAGTTGGAGGTGGGATCTGCTGGAGGAAGAAACTACAGGACGTGGACTCCTTTTACTGGAATAAAGAAGAACCCACTTTTGTTATACAAAGCCACTTCAGACTTTAGCAAGAGAACAACACAATGGCCAATACTAGACTTGACTTTCCGAACTCTAAAGCTGACCTTTATGAATAAAACATACTGGTCGTTTTATGTCTTACGTCACTAGTTACATTTTTATTTTCTTCACTAATAGAGCATTTTCACTTTTTTAGAACATATCAAAAAATGTTATGCATATACAAACAATTATAAGACAGAACAGATCAAAACAGCAAAATTATATGTATTTACAAAATTACAACACATCCTACCCACACAATGCCCAATCCATACATACCACATTCATACATAAATATACAAAAAAACAAATGTAGCCAGCACTTTGTCAAAAAAGCCTAATCGTTTGACCATGTAGATGGTATTACATTTCCTAGTTAACAGTCCTATTTTGTCAAAACTGTACTTTAGGAGCAAATCCTTATTTCAGAAAAAACAATTATTTCCTTATTCCATTTGACAAAGAGCCCGGTCAGGTCGACGCGTTTCGAACCCCCGATTGCGGGGTTCTCCTCAGGACCAACAATTTCTACAACAAAAAAACAGACAAACTGGTTTAAAACTCTGCTCGGGCAGATTCAATTTCTACTACATATGCCACTAGCCGGCAAGAACCCCCGTACCTTGTAAATATGGTCTGACACCACTAGATGAAAAATCGGGGTGGATGGACACAAGTATCCGTGCTCGCACTAGACAAAAGATACAACAAAGACCTTGGGTCACAAACATTGTTTACACATTTTACATTATACATAGAATCTCGAACCGCACTCACCACGTAAATTGTCAGGAGCCGGACCAACCTAATGAAAGGCAGAAATGGGCGTTTAATTGGGCGTGTGGAGCTACTAATTTGGGGAATACTAATTGGGGAGGGCGGAAGCTTACCGAGGTGTAAGACGGCGTGATGCTCGTTCCCTGTCCATTTGAATGAGCTCGCAAAACAGCCTAGTTTCACTAAGGGAGGGAAAAACTGGGTTCAGTTCGACCGTAAATGAACCAAAAATGCTAACAAGGTGTGCACGCAGAAAGGACTCTGCTTACCTTTCAGGCACAGCCAGTCGCGTCTAATGCATTCGCTCTAGTGAACGCTGAATGTGTAGTCCTCTTTCTGTTTTTGTGACTAACACACACATACCGGTCACGTGATCTGAGTATTGCGGCAGATTTTTTCCGAAAAACTTTAACAGGTAGCCCATTGCCGAACAAAGAGACAAATAGAGAACTTGTGTTTAGATTTGACCCTCCTTTACCACGCGTCGTGTCAAAAGGAAGTTTGAAACACTACTGTATCAGCGCAGTCGAACCATGTACCGGATGTAACATAAACCCGGTTCCAAAGTGCATTTGATGTTGCCGTAAGCTCACATTCATGGCAATCTAGGGTAAATGTGCACTCACATCAAGCCTAATTAGAATGGAGGACTTGAGTGCAATATAGATGTCTAAAAGGGTGCTGTTTCAAGATGATGGTTACATATGATATGAATGCTTGGTCTAACTATCACATGATCCTTCCAGTTCAGGGATTCCCTTTGAATATCTCAGAAATTTCATTCAGGCCATTTGTTGCTGTATTGTATTTCATTATGAGCAACGCATCCCGCTGGCTCAGATTTCCTTCAATGTCTCCACCTCGTGGATCTTTATCGATTTTAGAAATAATGGTCCATCTTAGGTCCTCTTCTTTATGTTTCTTCACCTGCCAATGTAGGACCAGTGGTGTATTCGGCATCTCCTTCCTTATTCGCGATTTGTGTTGCGTAATGCACTGTCGTGCCTCTTGGGTTGTCTTCCCTAAGTATAGTTTCGGGCAGGGACATACAATCCCATAAATTACATTTTTTGTCTGACAGTTGGTGAACGTTTTATGCTTCCAATGGATACCATCAAACGTGAATAGAGATCCTTCATCAGTTTGTGCACAGCAAGAACAGTTACCACACTTATGGTGACCCATTACTAGAGGTAGTCCCAGCATGCCTCTTAGTGTTGATTTTGGGGCGACAGGCAATGCTGCTCTGATGATGTCGTTAGCTACACTTTTTTCTTTCTTAAACGCAAAAAGAGGTGGTTCCTTGAAGTCACTATGTAGGTCCTTGACCAAATGCCAATTTTGCATCACCATCTTGCGCAGTTGGTGGGCCTTTGTTCCAAACGTTGTAACACAGACAATCCTGTTCAGTTTTGGTCGTTTTTTCTTTTGTAGTAGCGTTTTTCAGGGTGTGCTTCTTTGACAGAACCGGTGTCAAAATACATTGACATTTATCTTAAACCGTTCATTGAAGAGACTTCGGCGCATCTGAAAGACACAACATCCTTCCTTAACCAGATAACATCAGTTCAATTCGATGTAACAAAACAGCTATTAGTGACTATGGACGTAGTTTCACTATACACACAGATACCACAGGAACAAGCATTAGAAACCATAACTTTTTCTTAGATCAAAGGGAACGGCCAACTAGAGTCCCCACAAACTTTATAGTCCAACTAGCCAAGTTTGCATTGCAAAGAAACTATTTCCAGTTTGACATGGATTTCTTCTATAAGATCAAGGGGGTGGCTATGGGCTGCCCCTTTGCACCGGAACTGGTTGTTCTGTTTATGGGCTAATACGAAAATACATTTATTTACAACAATAACCCATATGCGGAATACATCACGAAATATATGAGATACATCGATGATGTGTTTATGATCTGGTCAGAGACACAAGAAAAGTTGAATGAATTTATGATTTGGATCAACTAGAGGACAGAAGATATTAAATTCAGTTTTAATTTCTCCAACAATAACATCACGTTTCTAGATGTAAAAGTATATGCCGTGGATGGGACACTGGGACCAACACTCTTTCGGAAACCAACTGACCGAAATAAAGCGCTTCACTACACAAGTCACCACCCCAGAAGCCTCAAACAAAACATACCATTCGGACAATTCCTTAGAATAAGGCAAAATTGTTCAAATAAAGAGGAGTATTTTTTTCATGCAAATGAGTCGGTGGGGCGATTAAATGCAAGAGGCTACCCAAAGAAATTGTTAAAAAATTCAGAAAGGAGAGCCTGGTGGGTCCCGAGAGACACGCTACTGCAAAAGAAAAAATGAACAAAACAGAACAGGATTGTCTGTGTTACAACGTGTGGACCAAAGGCCCACCAACTGCGCAAGATGGTGATGCAAAATTGGTACTTGGTCAAGGACCTACTTAGTGACTTAAAGGAACCACCACTTTTTGTGTTTAAGAAAGAAAAAAAGGTAGCTAACCACATCGTCAGAGCAGTACTACCTGTCGCCCCAAAATCAACACTAAGAGGCATGATGGGACTACCTCTAGTAATGGGTCACCATAAGTGTGGTAACTGTTCTTGCTGTGCACAAACTGATGAAGGATCTCTATTCATGTTTAATGGTATCCATTGGAAGCATGAAACGTTCACCAACTGTCAGACAAAATATGTAATTTATGGGATTGTATGTCCCTGCCCTAAACTATACGTAGGGAAGACAACCCAGGAGGCAAGACAGCGGATTACGCAACACAAATCGCGAATAAGGAAGGAGACGCCAAATGCACCACTGGTCCTACATTGGCAGGTGATGAAACATAAAGAAGAGGACCTAAGATGGACCATTATTTCTAAAATCGATAAAGGTCCACGAGGTGGAGACATTGAAGGAAAACTGAGCCAGCGGGAAGCGTTGCTCATAATGAAATGCAATACAGCAACAAATGACCTGAATGAAATTTCTGAGATATTCAAAGGGAATCCCTGAACTGGAAGGATCATGTGATAGTTAGACCAAGCATTCATATCATATGTAACCATCATCTTAAAACAGCACCCTTTTGGACATCTATATTGCACTCAAGTCCTCCATTCTAATTAGACTTAATGTGAGGGCACATTTACCCAGATTGCCATAAATGTGAGCTTACGGTAACATCAAATACACTTTGGAACCGGCTCTATGTTACATCCGGTACATGGTTCAACTGCACTGATACAGTAGTGTTTCAAACTTCCTTTTGACACGACGCGTGGTAACAGAGGGTCAAATCGAAACAAAAGGTCTCTATTTGTCACTTCGTTCGGCAATGGGCTACCTGTTAAATTTTTCCGAAAAAAATCTGCCGCAATACTCAGATCACGTGACCGGGATGTGTGTGTTGGTCACAATAACAGCGTTCAATCGAGCGAATGCATTAGACGCGACCGGCTGTGCCTGAAAGGTAAGGAGTATCCTTTCTGCGTGCACAACTTGTTAGCATTTTTGGTTCATTTACGGTCGAACTGAACCCCGTTTTTCCCTTCCTTAGTGAAACTAGGCTGTTTTGCGAGCTCATTCAAACAGACGGGGAACGAGCATCATGCCGTCTTACACCCCGGTTAGCTTCTGCCCTACCCTAATTGGTATTCCCCAAATTAGTAGCTCCACATGCCCAATACCACACCCATTTCTGCCTTTCATTAGGTTGATCCGTCTCCTGACAATTAATGTGGTGAGTGCGGTTCGACATTCTATGTATAATGTAAAATGTGTAAACAATGTTTGTGACCCAAGGTCTTTGTTGTGTCTTTTGTCTAGTGCGAGCACGGATACTTGTGTCCATCCACCCCGATTTTTCTTCTAGTGGTGTCAGACCATATTACAAGGTACGGGGGTTCTTGCCGGCTGGTGGCATGTGCAGTAGAAATTGAATCTGCCCGAGCAGAGTTTTAAACAAGTTTGTCTGTTTTTTTGTTGTAGAAATTGTTGGTCCTGAGGAGAACCCCGCAATCGGGGGTTCGAAACGCGTCGACCTGACCGGGCTCTTTGTCAAATAGAATAACAAAATAATTGTTTTTTCTCTGAAATAAGGATTTGCTCCTAAAGTACAGTTTTGACAAAATAGGACTGTTAACTAGGAAATGTAATACCATCTACATGGGGAAACGATTAGACTTTTTTGACAAAGAGCTACATTTGTTTTTTGTATATTTATGTATGAATGTGGTATTTATGGATTGGCCATTGTGTGGGTAGGATGTGTTGGAATTTTGTAAATACATGTAATTTTGCTCTTTTGATCTGTTCTATCTTATAATTGTTTGTATATGCATAACATTTTTTGATATGTTCTAAAAAAGTGAGAAAGCTCTACTAGTGAAGAAAATAAAAATGTAACTAGTGACGTAAGACATAAAACGGACCAGTATGTTTTATTCATAAAGGTCAGCTTTAGAGTTTGGAAAGTCAAGTCCAGTATTGGCCATTGTGTTGTTCTCTTGCTATATTTGGCTTAGCCTTACTGGGTCAACGCCACGATCCTGTGTTGTTTTTTCCACTTCAGACTTTAGGGCATATATACAAGCCCCTATCGCCACAACAATGTCACTTTCAGTGGCGCTGTGATGGGAATAGGGGCCTCGCCTTATTGACAAGGCAGCTTTTAAGCCACTTAACATGGCTTAACGCTGCCTCGTAAATAAGGCACACTTTCACGCTGTTTTTAGCGTATAAAGGAGGGGATAATGGGTGTTGCGTTGGGCGTTCCACTGCAACATCCATTGATTTTCACTCGGCCCCTATTTACAAGGGCAGCATAAAAAGGAGGCAGCGCCAAAATTAAGATCAGTAAAAACCTGGTCTTAAACAAGTGAAATGAGGAGAAATGCTTTATTTCTCATTATTTTTGTTGTTTACATGTGTGCTGCCTTGTGCAGCACACTTAGAAATAGCCAATTTATAACTATTGTTTATGTGCAGGAATGTCCCCTTTTCTGCACATAAACAATCATTTAAAAAAATACCCTTTTGCAACTTCTATGTATGCTGCATTAAGCAAAAAACATAGAAGTTAAAAAAACAGCATTTGCAGATTGTTTATGTGCAGCAAGGGTGACCTTCCTGCACATAAGCTATCTTCCTCTCAACACAGGCACCCTTGCACTATGGTGCAAGGGAGCCTGCGTTGGTACTAAGCTGCTGAAGCTAGCGCCAAAGCAGGTGGAAAAGCAGGGCTGCACCATATTCTAGTATATATGGTGCAGCCCTACGTTTATAAAGTGACATAGCGTGTCATTTGCCCTCTTGGCTTAACAACACGCTATGCCACTTTATTGAGAATATACCCCTTTTTGTTTTAATCAGTACCTCTTCACACCACAAGGGTTAGACTGACCAATATGGCAACTAGGTAGTGCCCGAAAGACTGGTCTCACAGATCAGTGTATGAGTTGTGTTTTTTGTCTGTTTGTGAGTAAGTACAAATACTTGCAGTCTCCCTTACCTGGCAAAACACCTATGCAGATTTTCTTTGCAAGTTTAAAACTGTCTTGATTTCCAGAGGCGGGCCCTTTTTTAGCTATCAGATTCGCTAATGGGGGCCACATTTAATTTTGTGCCGGGGCCTATTTGCTGTCTCAGTTGCTTATGAACTCCTCACTCCGGCATGCTGCTGATATACTTTCCACCAAGCAAATATGTGAGGGCCTTTGCCCTATGCCCTAACTGCTGCAGTATTTTGCACCTGTTTTGTATTTATTTATGTTTTTGATACAGTGCATTGAAACCCTGGGAACATGGCAGAAAGAGCTTTGCAGAAAATTGCATAGAAATAACAGTGATGCTAGAAAAAGACCATGGGCCTGATTTAGATCTCGGTGGATGGGCCACTCCATCACAACTGTGACGGATATGCCGACTGCCAAAACTGAAATCTCATAGGATATAATGGAATTTTTATTTCGGCAGACAGGATATCAGTCACCGTTGTGATGGAGTAACCCATCCGCCAAGATCTAAATCAGGTCCTATGCCATAGGAACACAAATGTTATGTTAGACTGTCTTATATAGTGCGACAGCAGCCCCAGCAAAAGGGCATCCCCTTTTAGCAGTACTTAATTTGTTAATGACATTAGTCACGCGCCCACGATTTACCCCCTGCCTTGCAATGCAACCCCCAGGCATGCAAAAACAACAGTTGATGGACAGAATGCAGAACAATGTCATACATTCACCCCAATGCAGAGATCTGGGACTAAATCCATAGTTTTTTTGCATTCCACATCACTCCAGTTCAGACATGGCCATATGCAAATCAGCCTTGACCCTGTGCCTCATGGGAACAGTCCAGCCCGAACTGCCAAGCCATGTCTTTCCTGGACCGGAATCAAGCATCCCAGGACCGGTTTCTGGCTATCAGCCATCATCGGCCACAATAGCTTGACTCCAGTGGTGTGGAGAGTACGGGACTCAGGTCTAAGCATAGCCGTCCCACTCGGTGTTATGAATGCAAAAACAACAGTTGATGGACAGAATGCAGAACACTGTCATACATTCACCCAAGTACAGAGATCTGGGCCTAAATCCATCGTTTATTTGCACTCCACACCACCCCACTTCAGACATGGCTATATGCAAATCAGCCTTGACCCTGTGCCTCATGGGAACAGTCCAGCCCGAACTGCCAAGCCATGTCTTTCCTGGACCAGAATCAAGCATCCTTGGACCGGTGTCTGGCTATCAGCCGTCATCAGCCAGGATAGCTTGACTCCAGTGGTATGGAGAGCATGGGACTCAAGTCTGAGCATACCCATCCCTCTCGGGGTGACGAATGCAAAAATAACAGTTGATGGACAGAATGCAGAACAATGTCATACATTCACGCCAGTACAGAGATCTGGGCCTAAAGCCATCATTTTTTTGCACTCCACACCAACCCAGTTCAGACATGGCCATATGCAAATCAGCCTTGACCCTGTGCTTCATGGGAACAGTCCAGCCCGAACTGACAAGCCATGTCTTTCCTGGACCAGAATCAAGCATCCTTGGACCGGTGTCTGGCTATCAGCCGTAATCAGCCAGAATAGCTTGACTTCAGTGGTGTGGAGAGCATGGGACTCACATCTGAGCATACCCATCCCACTCGGGGTGACGAATGCAAAAACAACAGTTGATGGACAGCTCTTCACACCACTGGAGTCAAGCTATCCTGGCTGATAGCCAGAAACCGGTCCTATGATGCTTGATTCGTGTCGTTGGAGAGGACAAGGGCAGTAGCCTGTATGGCTTCTTTTGGACTGGTCAGGCCGCGGGCCAGAAACGCAGCCCTCTTTCCATTCACCTTAACATATCCACAAATATGTTAACACACTCACAGCAATTGCACTCTACTCATGTACTACAAACAAACCCTAACAACATTTCCTTATCTCAACACCCACTTCATAACCCCACAAACACCACTCTGTCCTATACCACTAACAAAACCACACATCACCAACAAAACACAAAGCCACACTATACATCACTTTAATACATTCAGGCACACACTCCCCAGTCAAGCAAAGTATCAGCTCTACCATCTACTTACTTCTAACAGACCCCTTTGTGGCACCACCAAACCTATACTCAGAGCCACATCATTTAACCTGCCAACACCCTACTCTTATTTTTACCAAAAACACACAACAAAACAATACTTACACTCTACGTACCACAAATATTACTCTTCCAGATAACAAATCTAATACAAACACTCATATCTCTTGTCCATCCTGTCTCACACACCACATACATTCTTTTCCAATACACATAAGCACTCCTTTTATCATTCACCTTCCACTCACCAACAATACTTTACATACAAATCCTTCTCAGAAATCTGCCCCATCATCTCCTCTCACTACTACATAAAATCAAAACATAACACATACACCAACACAACAAAATCTCACACACACTATTGCATAATATTTTCAATCACAAACTAGTAACATATCACCATTCCCACTCTCCTGACTACACAAATAATACACATACTAAACAATCTTTACTGCCAATCTTTCTCACTTCCCCACACCTGACACAACTACACTAACACAACTCTCATTCAAACACCTCTCATTCATTGCACAATTCAAAGCCTTACAACACGACCCACATGCTTCACCAACACCTATAACTCATACACCTTCCACCATAAACAGATGCAAACAAATTAAACAACCTGCCACTCTTCACAACTTCGCAGCTCCATGTCCTTTACACAACAAGGCAGCTCTACACAAACAAACACAAGGAGATGATGGACAGAGCACTGAAACTTTTCAGACACTGTTTCCCAGTCACAGATCTGGGTTGAATCCATCATCATTCTTTAGCTCACTTCGCCACCCCAGTTTATACCCAGCCCTGAGCAAATCAGTCATGACCCTGTTTCTCACGGGAACAGTCCAGCCCAAACTGCCAAGCCAGGTGTAAAAAGGAGCGTGGCCTCGGACCACCTCTCTGCAAAGAAGCTCTGTGGTGCTTACTGGAGGTACTTGATGGGCTAGTTAGCCCCCAGGGACCCTCAGGATTCAAGGGGACTTATCCCCAATGTACAATGCACCAGGGGGCGCGTTTACATAGTGGTGCAGGGAGCCTGACATAACAAGTGTGCAAACGCGTCCCCTAGCATGTTGTAAATTGGGGGATTAATTCTCCTTCAATCCTGAGGGTCCTTGGGGGCCAAGTAGCCCACCAGGTACCTCCAGTAAGTGCCACAGAGCTGTGTTGCAGAGAGGTGGTTTGAGACCACGCCCCTTTTACACCTCTCTGCAACGCAGCTCTGAGGGGCTTAGTGGAGGTACCTGGCGGGTTAGTTGGCCCCCAGGGACCCTCTACATTCAAGGGGACTTAATCCCCCAAGTTACAACGCACCAGGGGGCGCGTTTGCACAGTGGTGCAGGGAGGGGGTGTGGCCTGAAATAACAAGTGTGCAAACTCCCCCCTGACATACCCCCTTCAATCCTGAGGGTCCCTGGGGCAGACTAGCCCACCAGATACCTCCAGTAAGCATCACAGAGCTGCATTGCAGAGGACACACCCCTTTTTACACCACTATGCAAACGCGGCTTCTGGTGCACTGCTGGTGGGGTGATGAAGTCCTCTTGTGTCCTGAGGACGCCAGGACACAAGTGGACTTCTTCCACCGAGCAGCAGTGCACCAGAAGCCGCGTTTGCAGCGTGGTATAAAAAAGGAGTGTGGCCTCAGACCACCTCTCTGCAATCCAGCTGTGTGGTGCTTAGTGGAGGTAACTGGTGGGCTAGTTGGCCCCCAGGGACCCTCAGTATTCAAGGGGACTTAATTTCCAAACTTAGAAGGTGCCTGGGGGCGTATTTAGAGAGTGGTGGAGAAATAGGGCGTGGCTTTTTTCCAAAACTCAGCAATCCCACTGTATGGGGCTTACTGGAGGAAAGAGGAAGGCTAGTTGGCCCCTAATGGACCCCGAGAAGTGAAGGAGACTTCAATTCCCATCCAAGAGGGCACCAGGGAGCACGTTTGTAGAGTGGTGGGAAGAGGAGACATGGCCTGCTCTTCGAACTTAGCAATGATGCTGTGTGGAACTTACTGGAGGTAATAGGAGGGATAGTTGCCCCCAAGGAGGTCCTTGGGGGTCAACTACCCCTCTTGTTACCTCCAGTAAGTCCCGCACAGTGGGATTGCTAAGATGTCTTCGGAGGCCATGCACCCCTTTCGCCACCATTCTGCAAACGTGCCTCCTGCCAGACTACGGGATGGGGGATGAAGTCCAATTTACCCCTGAGGGATTTTAGGGGCCAAGAAGCACTACTGGTACCTCCTGTAAGCCCAATGCACCGGAATTCCTGAGCGCTGGTCGGAGGACCAGCACCCTTTCTCCACCACTCTGCAAATGCGACTAAAGAAGTTTTTGCAATGTAATAGGTTTCACATTTGCGAGAATTTGAGCAATTGGTGTTGTAAATGCAAACGTTTTTTACTAATGTTTTTTGGAATGGAGGGGAGTGGATATACATTGTGTGTAGTTGAATTATGTGGTATGTTGTGCAGTGAAATTATGTGGATAGAAAGTATGTTTTATTTAGTGTATAGGAATTAGGTAGAGTGGGATTATGAGTTATGGTGTGTGGTATGGTAGTCTGTGTTGTGGAGTGGTAACCTCAGGTTTCCGTAGAAGCTCAACTATGAACTCAGAGAGACTAAAAAAGGTGGAATCACTGAGGAGCTCTTGTCGACCTAGTTAGAGGTATGAGCAGGGCCACTGGAATTATGTGACTATTTGAATGCACTGACTTTCACACAGTTATACATTTTCTGCATTAGCCACATAATTCATCATCTGCACCCTAATCTGCAGATTTGAATTAAAAAAGCCTTGTTTCTAGCTGAAACGGGTCAAAAGTTACCAAAAATGCCACGACAAGCGTTAAAACGTGGTGGAAGACCCTTTGCAAATGTAGAATGGTCACCTGTTACTTATTGCTAAATGTGGGTGTTGAATTGGTAGTAATGGTCTGCAAGCCACTCTTGCTTCCCTCTGCGGCTCTCTTGCCTCTTTCTGCATTTCTGTTCCTTCTTTCTGCACTTTTATTTCTTTTTATGCACTTCTCTTGACCTCATTCTGCAAATCTCTTGTACTTTCTGCACCTCTCTTCCCTCTTTCTGCACGTCTGTTGCTTCTTTTTCAACCTCATTTTCTTCTTTCTGTACCACTGTGATCTTTTCTAGACTTGTCTTCTCTCTTTCTGTACCTTTCCTACCTGTTTTTGCTTCTCACTTGCCTCTTCCTGCACTTTTCTTGACACTTTCTACACCTCTGTTGCTTCTTTCAGCAATTCTCTTGCCTCTTTGTGCACTTCTCCTGCCTGTTTCTGCACCCCTCTTGCCTCTTTTTGCATCTCTGTTGCTTCTTTCTGCACTTCTCTTGCATCTTTCTGCACCCCTGTTGCTTCATTCTGCATTTTCCTTGCTTCTGTCTGCACATTTCTTGCTTTATCTGCACCCCTGTTGTCTCTTTATGTACCTCTATTGCCTCTTTCTGCACTTGTCTGGACTGGTGAACAATTCAATTTGTGCATGTTTCCCTCAACATGCTCTTTAACTAGTCCAGCAGCGGCTCAAACATGGTAACACTCTTCTGTTGTATGGAGCAATTAACAGGATTCCAGTAATGGATTCACAAAAGGCAAGTCTGACACCAAATGTATTTGCACATACCAGTCACCAAGACAGCCCAATCAGATGCCAGGATAGGGTTAGGGCTGACACTCTTTCACCCTCACTCTCCAGACTTCTGTTTGGGATGGGGTGACTTTGTTAAAATCACATCACTGTCTAGGTATGATATTATTTTTAACATGCCTGTGCTGCACTGACTATTCTCCTCTTGCCTATGAATGTGTAAATGGGAATAACATGATCAATACATGGATTCCTGCTGTAGCCATCATTGTGTTTATGACGTGTGTAATCTGTGCTGTCAGAAGACATATAATCCTAAAACATGTAAACTGACAAAATGACAGATCTTGCACCTTGTTTGTTTTCCTTTAAGCTGCACGAATCAAACTGCAAAGAACATGTTCTCTCTCTGTGCTGTTGTTGGTGGGTCTACACCCTAGTGCCACCTATGCAGCAGCTGTCAATGAACAAAATAACCTAATGCATGATTAATAATGTTCCTTCATCAATGCTGACGGGCAGAGGTCATGAGGAGAACTGTGAATTTTCTAGCACAAGCTAGTCAGAATCTGACAGAATCTCAAAGTGGGTCATTATGGACCACGGAGTGTCTTTAATGATACTCGGCGGGGGGGGGGGGGAGGGGGGTTTGTTTGTGAATGAATTAATTCATGAATGTATGGGTGAACACATTCTTATGACCTTTGCTCTGATAAATAAAGATAGCTTACCACAGAGTTACATTAAGAGAGTAACTCAAATAGTTGACACTGTTAGTGAGCCTAGCCACTAGGAGAAATGTTATAATTTTCCGGTATGCATTTCCTTTTGTAAAACATATTGAATGGCCCACATTTCTGGCCTCACCTCACATCTTGTAACATCCTTTATATTCTCATTGTTCTTTTATTGCCACAGTATCTTCTAATCTCAGCCTGGCGAATCACTGGAGAAATGCAAGCAGCCAATGTGACCAGTGCAGAAGGCTTTCTCCTATTGGTCTTTTCGGATCATCCAAAGATGCAACTTCCTCTTTTTGTTGCATTTGTTCTGATTTACACAACAACGCTAATGGGAAACCTTCTTATACTGGCAATAATATATGGTACTTTACATCTACATACTCCAATGTATTTTTTCCTCACAAATTTGTCTTTTATTGATATTATATACACCTCGATCATTTTCCCTCAGATGCTGGCCAACTTCTTTGAACATAAAACCTACATTTCCTTCTCTGAGTGCATCCTGCAGGTATATTTTTTCATGGCAATGGTGACATTAGAATTCATTCTACTTGCAGTCATGGCATATGATCGATATGTGGCCATTTGCAATCCCTTACGTTACACAACAATCATGAATAAGGATGTGTGTTTTCGACTTGCAGCTGGAAGCTGGGTACTTGGTCTCATGGATGTAATTCCACACACAGTACTCATTTCTGGGCTTTCCTTCTGCGCATCACATGAAATCAACCACTTCTTCTGTGATGTGACAGCCCTGCTGAAGCTTTCCTGTACCAGCACTATCAATATTGAGGCATTGAGCTATTTTCTTGGGGCTACAGTGGCATTGATGTCATTTCTTTTAATCATCACATCTTACATCAGCATCATCTCAGCCATACTAAAACTCCAGTCAATGCAGCAGAGACAAAAGGCTTTCTCCACATGCAGTTCCCATTTAACTGTTGTTATCTTGTTCTATGGGTCTGTGTGTTCTACGTATCTAAGACCATCCTCAACATATTCGATGAACTACAATAAGATAGTTTCACTGTCATACACCACTGTTACTCCGCTGTGTAACCCCATCATTTACAGCCTGAAAAACAAAGAATTTAAAAATGCCCTGAAGAGGACAAAAAATAAAGCATAAACGGCAAGAATTATACTGTTTAAATGTCACATTTGTTTAAAAGACGAGAACGCAGATAAAATAATCAAAGGTCTGCAATGGTACATGGCTTGTATTTCATTTTTCTCTTCTTCTTTCTCTTATGTGTAGGACGCGCCTCTAAGTAAAGTAATGGCTCTGGATGTCAGAAGCCCTAGGTATGCCACTGCTGGTAAAGTGGCACTACGTGTGCCCAGGGCCTGTAAATTAAATGCTACTTGTAGCCTGCAGCACTGATTGTGCCGCTCACTTAAGTAACATTTTAAATATGTCGCTGGACAGACTTTGCATTGTCTGTTTGCGCAGTTTAAACTGCCATTTAAACCAGACATAGTAAACCCTTTGCCGGGGTCAAACCTTTAATTTTAGTACATATAAGTAACCCCGAGGGTAGGCCATGGACAACCAGAAGGACTGGGTAATTGATTTAAAAAAGAGGACATGTACTTTTAGTTTACATGTCCTGGTTTTGAAAAACTCCTAAATTATTATTTTTACTCTTGCAAGGCCTAGCTCTCCAATAGTATAACACTGGAGTTCCCTTGTTACATTTGAATCCAATTTTCAAATGAAAAGAGATAACTAGTGCATGTTTGGTTTCTCTGAAAAACACAATTTAAAATCCTAATGCATGATGAAGGCAGATTTTAAATTGCAATTCTGAAAATGCCACTTTTGGACAGTCTGCATTTTCTTGCCTTCAAAATGTAGTGCCTGTTGGCTGCCTCTGGTCACACGACTGAGTGTAGCTGACAGTTAAGATTTGTGTATGTCTCCCAGACTGCCACACACAATAGGGAGCTTAGGTGTGGCTGGGTGGGCCATCACTTGAATAGACTGTGTCCTGTCTCCACACAAAGGTCTGTAAATCCCGGGTAGTTAGTCTGTATTCGGTATCAGGAAGACAGGGCATCTATGTACTTCGGAGGCATGCCTCTAGAAGCTTCTACCCTGTTCAAAGACACAGTTGGGTATAAAAAAGGACCTTAGACACAAACTTTTCAGTACACATCTGGACTTGTGGATACTCTGCCAGGAAGAAGAACTGCTGTGCTGCTACAAAGACTGCCGCTCTGATGTAAAACTGCTCTGAAGGAACTGCTGCCTTGTTGTGTTGACCTGCTGCCCTCTTGCCTGGGGTGGAAGAACTTGACTTGCAACTTCATCTTGAACCCAGGACCCCAGAGGGACTCAAAGGGGTAGTCTGCTGGTCTCCAGATCTAAGCCTCAGGGACATAAAAACCTTCCCAGCCAGTTCTGGGACCCAGCTTCAGTGAGTTTCCGACCCCAAATGGTGCCTTTCAAGTCCTGTTATTTTGTAACTGAACAGGCCTGTTCACACTGAGACCGCACCACTCACACGTCAATTTGCACAAGTCGCCACCAGCCTGTCTCTTTGCACAGCATGCATTGATTACCCTCAGGGGGCAGCAAACGCGTAGCACCATCCCACCTGTCTGTGACACCCAGCCTTCTTTTCGCAATATGAGACTCTCTCCAACACAAATCCAACTCTTGGCACAAAACATAGGAAGGTAAACCTTCACCTAGACTAATCTGGGACTGTATCTGACCTGCGCCCCATTTAAGTTGGCTGGAACTTTTGAGTTTGACACTGTGCAGCATGACCAGATAGCCACAGTTGACGCGTTATGCTTTTAAGCACTACTTTCCAGTTTATTCTCTAAAAAATTAATAACTCTGGTACTACTGATTAGATTTTTGCCATTTTGGTCTTGCTGTATTCAGTAAATTTTGCTCTATTTGTCGACCCACTGTGAGATCTTTTTGTGTGGTGTTTTCATTGTTTTACTGTTTGAAGTGTTGCACAAATACTTTACACATTGCTTTATGCCTAGCTTCTGCGGGGTTGAGCACAGGTTAAATTGGAGGTTGCTTGTAGCATACCCTTACCAGGGTAGTGGTTGCCGCTCTACCAGGGCTCACACCCCAACCAACCAGTTTCCCAAATTCTAACTATTTGTATTTTATGTTTTTGCAACAATTGTATATAAATACGGTGTAGATTTGATATGTAAAATATATGCGTTACTGTGTTAAGGAACAAAGGCCTAATTTACTATTGGTCAAAAATATATTTGTAAAGCAGCTGATTTGATTTTCAATTAATTGATGTGTTAATGGAACAGTCCATCATGTATTCTTCAACATGCATCAAAAGTAAATTAGTATTTTTGTTCTCAGGCTTTGTATTGGAATGACATAAATTGGAGTTTTCCACATATCGGGCTTATACCTTCCAAAAGGAGCAGTGACTGAATGATTTCAAAATATGGAACAATATTCCACACAGGAAAAGAGAACAAGTAACACACAATTAGATGATCAGTATTCATTTTTCATATTATCAGAAATACCTTCAACAAATCTTCTGGAATTGTAGTGCAGGTATCCACAAATTCTGCAGTTAAATACATTGTCCTGTGGATCCCTCTGAACGGATTTGGAGGGAATACAGTATAGTATAAATTGTACATTATCTTAGACTCCAAAAATCTAAATCAGAATATTACTCAGGTTAGTTTGTTGTATACAGTGGAGAACATTCACATGTTATGGATATCTCATGGGCAGTTGTCCTAAGAAGAAACAACTGGCACAGTTTTTCAAGAGTACTCAAATCCATTTTCAATTTATTTTATGATATGATGGTATGAAAGTTTACTCTTGCTAAATCTGGTTTTGTGCTCCTTTTGCTCTTTGCTCAACACATTACTGAATAGCATAATGGTTGGTGAATTTGGGCCTGGGTTTAATTGATGTGCATGTTAAGTGTCTGGTTTTGCCAGACTGTTGAAGTATTTGTGAGAAATAAAAGGACCTTGTAAATGGGACTGATTCATAGTTGGAACAATATTCAAATGTCAACCCTTGAAGGAAGGTAAGAAAAGGGTAGAGTCTGTAACATTTTCTCATGATGAATCTGCTGGAAGACTATAGGTTAGCTTTCAGTGTGATCAAGCAATATTACAGTAGTTAAATTAAAAGGGTGTACTCTCTGAGGGTTATTGCTAGAAGTTCAATAGCCATTTTAAATTCAAGATAGGTGTGGAGCAGCATCAATTCAAACTAAAGATATGCAGGATTTCTTTTACATTTAGTGCAGTGTCTACTGTGAAAATCAGGAAAGTAGCTTATTTTACAATGCTGGCAAATATGTTTAATGCCTGTAATTTAATAATCCACTCTGGAAGGAAGGCATTAGAACTGTTAGGTGATAGTAAGAGGAAGTCAGTTTTTCTAGGTATAATTTGAGATCATGTGACATATATGTGCTGATTTCAGATACACATTGGGCCAGAGGGTGAACGCCATCAGTGAGGTCAATCTTGATATAGAGCTGTGCATCCCCCCCACACAGTTCAAGCAATCCTTCAGACAAGCTTTATTCAGAGGCAGTATAACATCCTTAAAAGCGTCATACAATCTAGAAGCAAAAAATGCAGTTCATAGAGTACAACAATCAAGACTGTTATTAAAATGATATACAAACAACAGCTATGACATCAGATTTAAAGAAGGCCCCAATGTGCAAAACAGCTTCATCATTATGGAAAATGTCTGCATTCACTCCCTGAAATCACCGCCATTCTTGCGGGTACCTTACCCAATTTCTTCCTCCCAGGGTATTTTAAAATACATCTTGATGAACTACTGTGCTCCCAAGCCTTTAAGCTTCTTCAAGACTTATTTACCATCCAATTGACACAAAAAGTAATAATTGCCACTCATTGTAAAGGACATCTACTTGACCCATGTTTTTCCAACGACAATAAATTAAGATATTGGACCCTATTCAAGTATCTTGGTCTGATCACTATCTGATTACAATTTTCTTGGATAGAAAGATACCACACATAAACAATCACAAAGAAGCAAAGAACTCTTCAGCATCATCACCAACCCACCAGCGAGTCTACTGACATCCCTCCCTCACAAGACCTCTGCAACGAACTCAGCACCTTCTTTCACCACAAAATCAACAGGATTTTTGACAACTTCGACGAAGACGACCAACACACTGAACCCTCACCAATCACCCTCAACACCCTGAAGCCAATGACTGACAATTGGACAGCCCTCAATACCGAATACACACTGAAGACAATGAAGTCAATCCACTCTGGGGTCCCAACGGACCCTGCCCCCACCACATCTTCAACAGAGCCACCAACACCATTGCACCCATGAGCTGCCAAACCATCAACTGCTCCCTGGTGAACGCCTCATTCCCCAATGACTGGAAACATGCCACAGTCACCCCCTCCCTAAAGCCCTCAGGGGACCCCACCGACCTCAACAACTACAGACTCCCTGCTCCTGTTCCCAGCGAAAGTCATTGAGAAAGTCATCAATAGCCAACTCGCCACCTTATTCGAAGAACACAACATCCTCGACTCCTCTCAATCCTGCTTCAGAAAAAAACACAGAACAGACACCTCCCTCCTCGCTGCAACAGATGACATCCGCACTCTGCTGGACAGAGGAGAAACAGTAGCCCTCATCCTCCTTGACCTCTCAGCGGCATTCAACACAGGCTCTCACTGCACCCTAATACGCAGACTCCACGACGTAGGGACCCGGGACAAGGCCCTCGACTGGATCCAATCCTTCCTCCCCAGCAGAACGCCGTGGGTCAGACTCCCTCGTGTTCTCTCGGACCCCACACAAACCACCTGCTGAGTCCCCCAGGGGTACTCCCTCAGTCATATGTTCTTCAACGTCTACATGGCTCAGCTCGCCCCCATCGTCAGAACCTATGGACTGAACATTGTGTCATACGCAGACGCCACCCAACTCATCCTCTCCCTATCCAATGAACCCAACTCCGCCAGACACAACTTTCAAGAAGGCATGGAAGCCATCGCCATTTGGATGAAAAGCAGCTGCCTACAACTCAACACCGACAAAACAGAAGTACACATCATGGGCCCGAACCCCGATGCCTGGAGCGACACCTGATAGCTCCCCACCCCCCACCCCCTTGGAAGCCCGCCCACCACACGAACCACACACACAACCTTGGTATTATCCTGGACTCCAAGCTCAAAATGGACCACCATATCATCTCCGTCTCATCCTCCTGCTTCCACACCCTCTGCCTCCTATGCAAGACCTTCAAATGGATTGCCCTCAAGCACAGAAAGACCGTTGCTCACGCCCTCATCACCAGCAGACTCTACTACGGCAACGCACTCTACACCGAAATAAATAAAAACCTCACCCGCAAGCAGCAAAACATCCAGAAAGCCGCTACAAGACTAGTCCTCAAGCATACCTGAATAGTCGACTCCATTTCCACGCACCCCAAAGGACCCTACAATCAGAACAGCTCTTCTACGGCGTGGTCCCCCGCGCGAGAAAGACCAGATCTGGAGACCGCTCCTTCTCCTTCCTCAGTGCCAGAGCCTGGAACACCCTTCCGCTACACCTCAGACAGACAACATCACTCCCCATCGCCGCGAGAAACCTCAAAACCTGGCACTTCGACAGACCCCCTGCTTGATGGACTGGAACCCCCCCTCGCACCTTGAGACCCTTACGGGTGAGTAGTCACGCTCAGCAAAATCCTCATTGATTGATACAATCTACCCATCTTATAAACATCCTAAATCGGCAATGAAAAATGTTCTCATTGGTTTGAATCATCTTTGGATTTAGTTATCCCAAAGAGAATGGGTAATAAGCAAATTAAAAAGACAACCTCATCTTGTTATTCCCTTAAACTTCGTAAGTTAAAACATAATTGCAAAAAGGCGGAAAGGAAATGGAGAAGAGATTATTGTGAGTTAAGCAAACATAATTTCATAGAAACCATAAAAATGTATAAGATTGAAATAAAAAATGCTCAAGCACTTTATTTTGAAGAACAAATTATTCTCACCACCAACTTCCCAATGGAATCTTTCGAATCACTAGAAACTTGATTGAACCTTCTGCTCCTGACATAGTATCTGAGGCCTCACAGTGGGCTGTAACAAACTTGCCTGCTTTTTTCATTAAAAAAAAGACAAGACATTTACAACAAATTCCCCTACTCATCTTGCCTTGGCAGTCCTTCAATTGATGACATTCATCCATCTTATGCCGAGCATTTCAATGGTATCTCAAATAAATTCAGGCTTTCCATCTAATCCCACACCTCCATGCTTTCTAAATAAGGCTGCGGAAGCAATCTTGCCTACCCTGCTTGAGCTGATAAACCTTTCAATTTCTGCTGGCCAAGTACCCCTACCTTAGACACAGGCTATGGTTTAAGCCCTAATGAAGAAGACCAATTTGAATCCTGAGTCTCTAGGCAACTATTGTCCCATTTCCCTCCTTCCGGGGATAAGTAAAATCCTAGAGAAACATGTTAATCAGACTTTATTGGAGTTTTCTTTTAATCTCAATCCATTCCAACCTACTCGATCAGGTTTCCGACCTCTTAATGGCATGGAAACGTCCCCTACTGTAGTCGAAGAATCTAAGAGACTCCTTGATTAAGGTGACTCAGTTGCTATCATTCTTCTAGACCTGAGCAACGCATTTGATACGGTAAAATATGATATCCTCATAAGACGACTCAGGAATGTCATAGTTACTGGTAGCGGGATCTTCTGGATACAGTCTTTTCTAGGGGGTAGGACCTTCCAGGTCTTTGAAAGAGGTTACATTTTCCGACAGCCTGCCGCTTGGATGTGGAGTGCCGCAGGGCCCATCAATAACAATGTTTAATATCTATATGATGCTTCTTGAGGAGATTGTTTTACCCTATGGGATCAATATAGTCATTAAGCCAAACCAGAACCCATTATCTTCCCTCGGCTCTTGTCAATATAGACATTAAGCCATACCAGAACACCCTATCTTTTAATTTTTTAATTTTATCTTCCCTCGGCTCTTGTCTAGAAAAAGTGAAATGTATGGAACTCTCCTATCTCAAGCTTAATTTAGATAAAACTGAGCTGATGCTCTTGGACAATAACCTTGCTCCAGAACTGGGACTGGTGTTGCCCAACTGTATGGGTCCTGCTCCTCTTATTAAAATATATAGGACCTTTAATTTTGACCACCAAGCCATGAAGCTGGCTGTTATCTATGCTATGGAATGCTTAGAAGGCTCCACAAACTTCTCCCTCTTCTTCCTGCTGTCGCTAGGAGACTGATGGTCCAGGCACTTGGTCTTTTTTGCCTGGATTATGGGAACTCCCTGTATCTGAGGATCCCAGAGGTCACCACAAGAAATCTATAGATTTTACAAAACTGTGCATCTCAGGTGCTACCTAACATCCCCAGACCTCAATCGGCTAGCCTCGCATTGAACACTCTTCCTTGGCTGCCTGTAACTGACAGAATAACTTTCAAATCTATTTGTATTGCACGTAGGACACTTTGAGGTAAAGGACCCCCAATCATTCACTTTTTGATTTCCCAGAAAAAGCTTACGCTCTGCCAATCTCTATCGGCCATAGTAACTCAAATAAAAAGGGAACAATATGGTGGCTGCTCCTTCTCATACAACTCTGCTAGGCTTTGGAATGCACTCTCTTTCTTAGTTTAGTCAGACTACACCTTCCTTTCCGCATGTTGCTTAAAATCTGGCTGTACCAAGCATTTCATTATAATCAGTTTATTCTTTCACCCGTTATTCTGTGTGACACTTCCAGGATTGGGATGCTTTCGGGTAGCCATGGCCTTTACAAGTGTTTAATAATAATAATGATAATAATTGGGTAATAAAAATAAAAATCAAAAACCATTTTTGACAACTCTTTTTTTTAAAACAGAATTAAAAAAGATCTTGTTTACCTTGCATAAAATGTATGGAAGAGAGTAGAATGAAGCATTGATTGGCCAAATACATTGTCACAGGGACATGGCAAAGCATCTAAATTCTGTAAAAAGCTGTGATGAAGCAATTCAGGTATTTCATTGTATCTGATCTGAAACAGAATAATAATAAGCACTCCTAATGAATGCGTGTGAGCCAAATATAATACAGTTTATGGTTTGGTTAAACGAGCAGAACCATTTCTTAAAGTTCACTCATACAGTGTCAAGAGAAACATTGGTGTTCCTGGATCTCAACATTTTCCCAAAAGACGGGAAACTACATACCAATACCGACTTTAAACCAACGGCGAGGAACTGTCTCCTTCGCTATGACAGCTTTCCTCCACGGCACTTACGCACCAATTTGTCGTATGGTCAGTTCCTACGCCTGAGACGTAATTGCACACTAATCCAGGACTACAAGGCACAAGCAAAGGATTTATAAATCAAATTGCAGAGAAGACAGTACCCAGAGGAGGTCATCAACAACGCGATGAAAAGGGCGAGAAATAACCATCGGGAGGCACTACTGGAAAACAAACCCCAGAGCAATCAGGCATCAGCCAGACCCATCTGCGTGACTACCTACAGCCCCCAAACCAATGAGGTTTCCAAACTTCCGAATAAACATTGGCGCATCCTGACAAGTGGCAAACTAAACATTGAGAAACCCCTATTTGCCCACAAACGAGGCAAAAATCTCAAGGACATGCTAGTGCACACACGCCCAAAACTGCAAAAAATGCCACAACTCCATCCACAAGGACTGGGATGCCACTACCCATGTGGTAACTGTGCGAGCTGTCACCTGACTCAGAAAAGTAAGAATCTAACTTTTACTAACGGAACGAGGTGGGAACAACGGAAAATAACCAACTGCAACAGCAAAAATGTCATTTATATGATAACCTGCCCTTGCAATTTGGAGTATATTGGCATGACAAAAAGACCAGTGAAAACACGAATCGGGGAACATAAAAGCAATATCCGTTGTAAGAAGAAGACGACAAAAATGGCCACACTTTTCATTGAGAATGGACATTGTGTGAATGGCATCAGGTGGACAGTAGTTGAACAACTCCCATCTGAACAAGGACTCTTTGAGAAAGAGCAGAGATTGGTTTTTAGACTGGGGACTAACACTACAGGTCTAAATGACAATATCCCCTGGGGTCAGTTAACTTAGATGATGCCCTGATGAATGTCCTCTTCAACGCAGCATAAATACAATTTAAGTAAACAGAGTGTCTCATGAAGATTTCCAGACTTTCCCCACATGAGCATCTACCAGACGAACCATAATATGCCCGGGGGTCTGCATCTTTCATTCATCCCTAGAATATATATCCACTCATCCTGGTAATATGTATTCTCTGCCCCTTGGCAAAAGAAAACAAGCAAACAATGAAACGCAGTACTATGAAAAAAGTGGGCGTTTTTTCCAACGAAACGCCATGCACATTGTGTCCGTTAGGAGGAAAAACATCATTCGTATTGCCATAACTAACCCTCATGAGATATGAGACAAGTGCAGGATAGCGCATGCACATAACGGGTAACAAAGACACCCATAACAGCGCATGCGCAGCAGGACAAAACACACCGCATGGACGTATGCGTGAAGGAAAGACGCGAGAAAACCATGACCGCAAGTAAGGAACCGACAATGACCGTGTAGGGCCATAAGGAAACCACAATCATGCAATTAACTAACTAAAACCGACAATGACCATATATGGCCATAAGGAAACCACAATCATGCAATTAACTAACTAAAACCGACAATGACCATATATGGCCATAAGGAAACCACAATCATGCAATTAACTAACTAAAACCGACAATGACCATATATGGCCATAAGGAAACCTTAGTCATGCAATTAACTAATTAACTCCACCCCGGGAAAAGGTATAAATCCCGGTTTCAAATTTCCTTCTGGCATTATCACCGGAGCCACGTAGGTATTGATTGGGAGGTATTTCCTCGTAGAAATCATGAGTAGAAAGGTCTGATGATTGTGAGCACTGCCACCACTGAATGTAAGTTAAACCAAGACCTGAATATGCCTTTCTTTCTCAAACAGGTACTAGTTAGCACACCAGATCCTGACGTTTTGGCTCATGAGGTTTATCTACAACTCCAAAACTGTATGTTGTAAATATGTAATGGCATGAAATTGACATTTTTCCTCCTCACTTTACAGGGATATAACACAAACTTTGTCCTTTCCCTCTTTACCAACAATAGTGTTACGACCAGGAAATGATTTAAAAACATCTGATCAAAAATGTCCTCATTAAGCGGGTGTGCTCTATGTTGTGTGTCAGTGAGTCTAGTGTGTTTTTTGTAAAATATTTTTATCCCACTATAAGCACTAGAATACAGCTATAGTATGTCACCTGTAACCACTGGACATTTTACCTATGGATATGGAGAGAGAGACCACCAGAAAAAAAAAAAAATGTCTTCTTTACTTTACAGGTTGATCAATAGACAACGTCTTTTTTTGCTAGGTACATTACTTTTACCTGCACTGTAATTTTTCCTCACTTTTATTAGAAAATTCTGGTATTAGTTAGAGAAACGTGAGTAAGGTGGGGATTTTTGCACCCCGTCCTGAAGAAGGTGCTTCTGGCACCAAAACATGTCGATGCACACAAAAAGGAGGTAACGCACATTGTCAGCGTAGTGACCTCCAACCCTCATTTTTAACAGCACCAGCCCAGGGGCTTATTAAATAATTTTTAGTCATCCCACGAGCCAGGTTCTTTTTAACTATCACTATTTCCCAAACCCCACAATACACTCACATTTATTCAAAATACCCCCTCAGCAACACCACACATAATCTAACAAGTGCTCCCACGTCTCCGTAGGTCGCAGCACACCGTACCCCGTAGAGGGGTACGATGACCCCGATGATGAAGCATGACACCAAGGGGCCTGTTGGTGTGTGAGGGGACCTAAAAACATAAAGGTGTTCCCCACTGTGGAGGAGACACCCTTAATCTCAAGGAGTGGATTCTAACTGTTTATATAAAAAGAAACTGACACTTCTTTTCCTCGGAACACAGCGAGATCACAGGCAGAGATTAATTTCATCACTTACTTGTGCGCTGTGAAGAAAAACAGACACAAGTCTGACATGTAGACAAGCTTCAAGCATGCATCCTACTGTGCTGAGTGCTCAATCACGTTCCAGAATGACTGATGATGCAGACAGATCACCGAACCCCCTTGCTGAATTCTACTGCGTCATCAGTCTCAACAAGCAGCAGACCGATGAACAGCTCCGGTTCCAACGAACTTCCACGGAGCACTTCGAGCACACAGCTAATGTCAATTAGGCAGGCCACCGAGACATCCATAAATATGACTCATTTTAGCAGATAACACCATGCCCCTCCTGTTAGCCTCCTCACCGGTGCATTATGAACAAAAATCAGGCGCTGGAGAAATAGACAGACTACTCTGCCGCAAGAAGCGGTAGGGCACTTTCTGCTTTTCAATTTAAATGTCTTCACATTCACTGCCACATACAAAAAAAATTCTTCTTTTCTTGTCGTATTTCTTTTGTTTATCTCTCAAAAACGAACTTTAGACTGTGCAACTCCGATGTGGTAATGATCAAATGGCAACTGGCAACGGTTTACCTGCCATGATGATGACACCAAAGCCAAAGTCACTGCTAACAAAAACTGATGGTCAAAAGTCACACTCATAATAACACACCTTAGTGTATTAACGTTTGCATTTCGACAATTGCCTCCACATCATAGGCCAATAGTTGTAAGTAAACACCTTATTTTCTCAATCTGTACAGAATCTTGTGAAAGACCCAGTGAAAATCGATCTCTATAGTCATGGATGTACTTTAAACCTATGGTGCAGTGAATTTAACACTATAAAATCCTCCAACAAAGCAGCAACAGCACACTGTATGTTCATACATCCTTTGGGTATAAATTCCAATTGTGTAGCCACTGCACGCTGTTAGATAATAACTCCTTCATGACTACACATCCCAAATTGTGCCTTAATTTTTATTTTGTCACTTAACTGAAAGGAACTCTTCACACATTAGTGTGATGTGGCTGGTACACCAACACCTGGTTGTAGAGACGCTACCCATCCAACTCACAGTCAATTTAGTACATTACCAAGTGGCTGGAACTCCAGATAAGGCTGTAGTTGAACTACTCAACCAACTCACTGTTCACCGCTGTGGCTGGACCACCCAAAATCGGTTGTAGTTGCACTGTCCTCGTCGCCAAACTAATGTTGTATCCTTAGTGGAAAGACACCATGAGCCAGGATGTATATTCAAGACTTGTTTATTCAGTCTTCATATCAAGTTACATCAGTGATGACTCCAGCCAGCCTAGTGTGGTACCAGCCCCACCAGGAGCAGCCTCCTAGCTGCTCAGACCAGCTCTAACTGCCACATTCACCCCACCCAGGCATTCCACGCATCACAGGCACACCAACATTCTAATACCAAGACGCACTCTGGCTGAGCAGCTAGAGGCACCAGGGATAGAGTACATATTATACAAATATGTAGAATACAACAAAGTCCTTTGACTTAATAGTGAACATAGCGAAATCCCACGTTATTTCTATGGTCTGATGATATAGACAAGTTCAATCTTTTTACTGCAGTGGAGCTGAGGTGTCTAGGGTGTCCTCTTTTACCTATCTGGGGTTTTATATGATGAGAGAGGTTCCTGGGTCCCCCAACAGAAAATCAAAAGAAGTGCAGTGGTAAGATCAACGGCTGCTGTTCAAGGGTTCGCACAGCATCTGGGGGCTAAGTCTTTTGAAGCCATGCTTAAAATTTATAGATCTAAATGCTTGGCTATTGCTCTCTGAGGCTCTGCCATCTGGGGCTACATGCACTTGGGAGGGTTGCAGGTAGCTGGAAAAAAAACTCTGGGTACCCTTTTGTTGGTCCCTCAATCAACCCCAACTTTTGTTATTCATCAAGAATTGGGGCTCAGGTATGTGTCACACTCGAGGAGGTTGGCCCCAGTGGTATGCTGGCTTAAGACCTGGCTTACCCCAAGGCTTAACCTTGAATAATCAGATCATTCGGGACTGTGTTACCCTGGAGAAAGCCAGCAGTATCCAGTGGTTGCACTATGTCAAGCATATATTTTTTTAAATTGGGGCGCCCAGATTTATTTAATTATCTGGATAGGATCAAAAAAGAGGATGTTAAATGGGTTAAATCCCAACTTTTAAATTTATTGATGGTGTAGCGTGAGGAGCGGGAGTTATTGAAACTCTCAGTTAAGCCTCACTTTCTGTTAAAAACCTCCCCACTGACTGATGCCTACTTAAGAATTGTTACCAAGCCCTTTCATCATTGGCTTTTAACTAGGTTTTGTCATAATTCAATCCATTTCTCCTTAGGTAATCTGCAAGGCTGGTGCAAACCAGAGGATATAGGCCCATGTCCTTGTGATAATTTTTCATCACAGGACACATTGCATTTCATAATCTTTTGTGACTATTACAGTGAGATTCGTAGGAGGTTTTTAGTTCCTCTGTTAAGGGGAAAGGGTTTTTTACAGGTTAAACCTGCCTTATTTTATCTTCAACTGCTTAACGATGCGTTGGAGATTTTTAACATTGACAGTTTTCTAGTGGCAGTGTTTCGTCTCACAAAAAAAGGGTACCCTATGTCAAAATCTGTATAACTATTGATCATATAGAAAACCTCAGCTTTTTTTTAATTACTCTTAATTGTGTTTACAAGCTCTTATGCATTAGAAAAGTGACCCTGCTGTATTCATTCCTTTTTTAAATCGCTCATATGTTTTATTGGGTTACATGATTTTATTATATTGTGCATTGTGTACTGTACTTTTATGATTTTAATTAATCGAATAAAGTGATTTGACTGACTGACTGAAGTTGAAGGAACAGCAGGGAATATCTGCTGACAGTGTTCTTTTCATATTGAAGAGAACTTACCATGGCTTTTAGTGGGGCACTGAATATGCTAGTAGGATGACATTTTAGATGGACTCAAGTGAAATGTGGGAATATATTTGCTAAAGCATCAGCAGCAAAACAAAATAAGAACTAACATATGGCCGGGATGCTTATCACCCCCTCCCAACACAATCCCAAGGATGGGAAGACGGACGCAGTACTGAACTTTTGGAAGGCAGGAGGGAGTCACCCTCCCGGCCGTATTTATGTTATGTTATGTTATGTTACGATTATTTATTGTGCGCACAGATACTCCAGCCAAGGAGCGTCCTGGCGCAGAGGCAGGTGGCACGTAACACAACACCAGGCTAAGAACAAAACTAAGGGACAGCTTATTAAAACATGAAACAAAATTAAAACATTAAAATAACAGTTTCATATCATGTACAATTTTTCCGTTATACATTTCACTGCAGTCATGTTTATTGGCTAACCTTAACAAATCTCTAATACAAAGGTTCTCCTAGCCGAGTCTAAACATCCTGCAAATGCATACTTTCTAAATTAAAAATTGTACATCCTAACATTACGGGCAAACGGCAAGGTCGTAACCGGTGTCAGATCCCCACTACCAGAACTCCCCCCTCAGGTGTGAGGGGCGGTCGCACAGAGGACTGTACCTCTAATGCCAACTTCCAATTTCCCTTGTCTTAACGGGGGCCCCCTATTTAACTCGACGCCATCTTAGTGGTCGTCCAAGGACTCGTGTGAGGTGTCTAGAAGGTAGCGTGGACCCCCCTCCCACCCCACACTGTTCACCACATCCGCCGTTGCGGATATCCTGGCCCCGGGAAATTCCTAGGAGGGGCTCCGAGCCGCCTCCTCCCCTGGGAGGGGCCTATGACCGCCTTCCCTTCGGCGACCCCATACTTAGTGGGTGCCGCCTCCCCTTGTGAGGGGCCAATGGCCGCCTCCCCCCGGGCGCTCCCATCCATAATGGGTGACGCCCCCTCTAGGGATCTTGAAATTACTGCTCACCGATCATGACCTTACCGCCCGACCAAAATAAATACGACATTTTTGGACCTAAGGAAGAGAGCGAAAAGAGCGGTTACCTGGACATTGTACTCTTCAACCACCTATCTACACATGCTACACATTCCATTAGACTGTGAATACTCCGCTCACTGGATGAGAAAATTGCGCAGAAGCAAATTACTTTATTGCCGTTCAAAACATCTGACATTTTTATTACACACTAAAAAACTTCGGAAAAAGATATTATTAATGCAACTCCACTTTCAATGCCTTACTAAACGTTGCCATCAGGGGCTGGTGGGTGGGTCAAAATTGCTCCTTGTTCCGTCTAGGGCTCACGTGCAACGAGAGGGTGCAGCTTCCAAGCACAGGAACAAGAGAATGCTTCTCCGGCTTGTTGCTCCTTTTATTCCTCTTCGGGAGGGCGTGTTCCCTCCTCTGGTACGCCTACGGGGCGTGACCAACGGTGTAGGTGTCTAGGACAACCCCTTCTTGGGCTGAAAAGGCGCGCCCCGGCTACGCCGCTTCGGGCATACCAGCCGAGACACGCCCCCGCCCAAAATGGTTTCCCGGGGGGATCCGGGCACCCAGCCATACGTTCGGGGGGACCGAGTGGTCGCCCCTTTCCATATGGCCGGGATGCCTATCACCCCCTCCCAACACAATCCCAAGGATGGGAAGACGGACGCAGTTCTGAACTTTTGGAAGGCGGGAGGGAGTCACCCTCCCTGCCGTATTTATTAAAATATGAAACAAAATTAAAACATTAAAATAACAGTTTCATATCATGTACAATTTTTCCGTTATACATTTCACTGCAGTCATGTTTATTGGCTAGCCTTAACAAATCTCTAATACAAAGGTTCTCCTAGCCGAGTCTAAACATCCTGCAAATGCATACTTTCTAAATTAAAAATTGTACATCCTAACATTACGGGCCAACGGCAAGGTCGTAACCGGTGTCAGATCCCCACTACCAGGACTCCCCCCTCACGTGTGAGGGGCGGTCGCACAGAGGACTGTACCTCTAATGCCAACTTCCAATTTCCCTTGTCTTAACGGGGGCCCCCTATTTAACTCAACGCCATCTTAGTGGTCGTCCGAGGACTCGTGTGAGGTGTCTAGAAGGTAGCGTGGACCCCCCTCCCACCCCACACTGTTCACCACATCCGCCGTCGCGGATATCCTGGCCCCGGGAAATTCCTAGGAGGGGCTCCGAGCCGCCTCCTCCCCTGGGAGGGGCCTATGACCGCCTTCCCTTCGGCGACCCCATACTTAGTGGGTGCCGCCTCCCCTTGTGAGGGGCCAATGGCCGCCTCCCCCCGGGCGCTCCCATCCATAATGGGTGACGCCCCCTCTAGGGATCTTGAAATTACTGCTCACCGATCATGACCTTACCGCCACAGGCCGGATAGTTGACCGGCTATCCGGACCCCCCACACTCCTACTAAAGGTCATGACTATACAGACCCCGTAACCATGCTATGAAGTCTCCTATGAGTAAGACATTCCCCTCCCGGGACAAATGGACCCCGTCTTCAAGATACATGTGGTCCCCCCGGATACATCCATGCGGAATACAGTGCAACTGTCCTGAACGAAACAATCTACCCAGCTTGTTATTAACCTTCTTTACTGAATGATTCAAAGCTGACACAGAGAGGGCCCCCCGCCACACCTTCCTTGGAATCATGTGTGACCATGCTATTGTGCACCCCGGAACCCTCTTTGCCACCCAGCCAACAGTAGATAGAACCCGCTCGAGGAGTACTCGTCGACCGAGCAACACCAAGTCATTGCCCCCCAGATGCACTATGATTATAGACGGCGGTGACCTTGTCCGCACTAACAGTTCCTCAACAAAACACTGAAACTGGTCAATACAGAGCCCGCCCCTTCCATGGAAGGTCACCCTGTACCCGTATTCTCCAGCTGCGTGAATCATGTCACCTGCTTTGAATACGTCCGCGGCAAGCCTCACGTATGAGTGGCCCACGACCCACACCACTCTTTCCTCAGCCGGTGATCTTTGACCGCTGGTCCCCAGGTGTCGGGTCGACTGCACAGTACGCCAGCCTCGCAAGCTCGCGAAACTGTAAACCAAACAAAAGACAAGAAGCGTGAGTGAATGACATTAGCTTCACAACATGTGCAACCGCACATACCTTTTATAACAGTTCGAGGACCATCGCCCCAATTGTTTCACCATTTCCACACTTTGACCCCTGGCTGTAGCCTCTGTAGCAGCCCCTATCCTGAAGGAATGGGTCCCAAAATCGCTCGGGTCCAAGCCCGCTGCCGCGATTGCCAAAGTTAACACCCGCTGAAACTGGAACCTTGTCAGTGGGGTGGTGTCGGTGTGTCTCAGCAAGCTTCCCCCCCATGTTACAGCCCTTTGCGCCAGGTATTGCTCGACGCACTGCACCGGGCACATGGTGGACCCTCGCATGCGCTGGACCACAATACTGTCCCCCATCTCGCCCTGGTCGGTTTTAGACCTGGCTATTGTGATTACCATTGAATCACCCTTAATCTGAACGTGTTCCCGACATAGACCTCCTCCCACATCCTTCTTATTCTTTGCCGCCAGCTCGCTCACCCGCATAGCCCCATGGAATGCTAATGCGAAAGCAGCCCGGAACAGCACTACTTCGGACTGGGAGGAACATGTCGTGGGGAGCACTGACATCAGCAGGGTCAATCTATCTAACCCAATCGGGCGCCTCTCGTCTACTCTATGACCTTCAAGGCGTTGCCACCCTCGTAGCGCCTTTTTAACCAAAAAGGACGATGTAGGGTCCTTGATGCCGCGAGCCTGCGCCATGAATGCAATGGCGGCCCGGTGCCTATTAGCCGTCGCTGCTGATCGGCCTGCCTTGTGGAGTGCTACCGTAAATTTCAGTACATACTCCTCCTGTCCCCATTTCTCCCCTCCTGTTGGACCCAAAAATGCACAATAGGAACGAAACGCTCCCCCGTATGCCTTCCATGTCCTGGGGGCTAGGCTGGCTCCCACGAGGTCCTGTAATCCGGGGCACCGAGTGACCAGAGAGCTTCGGGAAACGGTGCCGCTACTAGATCCGCAGAAGGTAGATAACCCCTGAAGGCCTGCATGTGGGAACGAGAGAGTGCATCAGCCGCCTGGTTCAATACGCCCGGCACATGCCTCGCCCTAAACTGAACGTTCAGTCTCATGCACAGTAGGACAATTTCTTTCAGCAACCTCAAAATCAACTTGCAGCGTGCTGCCTGGTTATTTATGTATTCCACAACGGTCATGTTATCGGACCAAAATACCACTGAGCGATCACGGAAATTGTCCGGCCATGCCTTCAGGGCCACCAAAATGGGGAACAGCTCAAGAAACCCAATGTTACCGGTTAGCCCACTGGTGTGCCACCACGTCGGCCATGTTTGCGCCGACCATCGATTACCAAAGATGGTGCCAAATCCCACACTCCCTGCCGAGTCAGTCCACAAACCCAGCTCTTCCGAGGATGCTGGTGGTTTGTTCCATACCACTCGACCGTTGAAATCCGCCAGAAATGCCAACCATATGCACATATCCTGGCGAACCTCTGCAGACAGTCTCGTGCGGTGGTGTCCTTCTTTGAGACCGACCATGGCTTGAGCAATAGAGCGGGAAAAGGGGCGGGCCATTGGTATTACTCTGAGGGCAAAGTTAAGTTGGCCCACCGCTTACTGCAACTAATGGAGAGTTACCTTCTCTTTGCTAATGCACAATTCTAGCGAGGCCCTGAATTTCATTATCTTGTCCCTGGGCAAATGGAAGCATCCCTCCACTGAATCAAGCTCAATTCCAAGAAACTCGAGTGAAGTAGATGGCCCCACCGTTTTCCCCGGTGCCAATGGCACCCCAAACCGTCTCATGAGATTGCAAAATTCCAGTAAAGCCTGTGCACATTTCGTGTCGCCGGCAGGTCCCAAGAACAAAAAATCATCTAGGTAGTGCATAACCTGTGTATAGCCCGTAGCCTTTGTGAACGCCCATTGCAAGAAACAGCTGAACTTTTCAAAATAAGCACAAGAGATGGAGCAGCCCATATGCATACATCTGTCCATCTAATAGTGTCCTTGAAACACAAAACCTAACAGGCGCAGATCTTGAGTATGTACCGGGAGCAACCGGAACGCTGACTCGATATCTGATTTAGCCATCAGCGCTCCGGGCCCCAGGCGATTTAACATGGCAACGGCCTCATCAAAGGATGCGTACCGCACCGAACAGACTCCAGGATCAATTGCATCGTTCACCGAAAGACCCCTAGGGGCCGACAAGTTATGAATTAACCTAAACTCACCTGGGTCCTTTTTGGGGACTACTCCCAACGGTGAACAAATGAAATTAGGGACAGGCGGGTGCCTATATGGGCCGGCAACCCGGCCCAAGACAACTTCCTTCGCAATCTTATTTTCCACCACCATCGGGTGCTGCTGAACGGACAGTTGGTTCCTGCACATTGAGTCCCCCCGGAAATCCCCCGCCGGGATGCGGAAGCCATATGAAAAGCCGTCTCGCAACACCCCAGCGGAGACATGATCAGGGTATTCGTTTAGCCAGGGGATCATCGCCATGATATTTACGGGGGTAGGTAGTGGTACCCCTCGGCCAGTATTAGACCTGTTTGGTACCTCCTCTACCCCCGTTATCCCCATTCTTGGCTCTGCACGAACTCTCCGGGTGTGAAGAATGTCCGCACCCTGCACACTCATGCCTGAACTTACATGACCCTTGTGGCCTCGTGCACTTGCCTCTGTTAAAATTCCAACAAACCCCCTTTCTACCTCCATTCCCACTACTCCTGGGTTGGTGATCACCTGCGGGGTTTGATCGAAAGGGCGCCGCCGATTGATGGCGGGAAGGCGCCGACCCATACTCGCCGAGCGAGGACGACTTCGTCGTGCCCGGCAAGAGCTGCTTCTGCCAAGAGACGGAGTCAAGACAGTCCCACGTCAGAGACGAATCGTGCTCCTTGGTCTTACGAAACTTACTATCATAACCCCTCCATATATCGCCCTCATATGTTTCATAGAAATCCATTATACGAGTCTGATAACAGGCTAATTCAGTCATAATCTCTGGTTTACGCTCACCCATAATATCAGTAAACATCCCAAAGGCCTTGGCCCAATTGGAAATCGTCTCATCCACCCTGAAGCCCGCCATTTTTGCGCGCCATACACTCAGATGCAACAAATCCTTCTGGGCCTTACATACTCAATCTCGTGGTGATCAGTCAGGAGCGAAAACATATTGACATATTTATCAGCCTAAATCATCTCTTTCGTGGCCAGAGGAATATGCTGAACTACATTCTCCCTTCTTGAGGGCAAAGACCCCCCATTTGCCATTGGCAATGGCTGCTTACCAGACTCCACAGCCGGTCCTGCCAATTTTCCACCGCTCGCCGCTGATCCTTCCGAGGGAATCTGTGAGGGAACAAGAGGGACATTTGCCTTCGCGGCATCTCGCGATTGCCGCAACTGCTTCATTAACAACCTAGCCTCTTTGGCCGTGTCTCCGGGAGCCACTGCACCCGCGGTATTCTTTCCAAGCCATGCGGCCAACTGGGCGGCCAACTCCGGAGGCATTTCCTCCTCACTAGTGGGCGTAACTACTACCGGAATTGGCTGGCCCGCATCCGGGATCGGTACAGGTACCGGGGCCTCGACTGGCCTAACTGGCCTTACCGGGGGTGACTCGGGAACTGGGGACTCCCCCCCTGCCGCCCTATTCCTGGCCCTTTTACCTCTCCCTGCAGGTACTACTCCGGGCAATGCTGGTCCGATAACCTTCTTCGGCCTGCCCGTATTATCCATTGCCGCCATTTTCTTTTTCATGTTCGCCACGTCCTTCACCAGCATGCGGAGCATCTGCTCCATTCCTGGCTTCTTTCCGACCTTCTTGCCAGGCATGGTTGTCCGAGACTAGACCCTTGCTGCTTAGCTGCTCGACGAGGTCCTAGCTCCAGAGGTCCGCAAATACTGGGAGAGAAGGCTCCTGGAAGAGAAACACAAAAATTACAAGCTCTCAAAATTGCTCCTTGTTCCGTCTAGGGCTCACGTGCAACGAGAGGGTGCAGCTTCCATGCACAGGAACAAGAGGATGCTTCTCCGGCTTGTTGCTCCTTTTATTCCTCTTTGGGAGGGCGTGTACCCTCCTCTGGTACGCCTACAGGGCGTGACCAACGGTGTAGGTGTCTAGGACAACCCCTTCTTGGGCGGGAAAAGGCACGCCCCGGCTACGCCGCTTCGGGCATACCAGCCGAGACACGCCCCCCGCCCAAAATGGTTTCCCGGGGGGATCCGGGCACCCAGCTATACGTTCGGGGGGACCGAGTGGTCGCCCCTTTCCAATAACCACCGTATACTAGGCAACACCAGTGCACTAATTTGAGCCAGTGTTTTCCAGTGCCCAGCACCGGCACTTAAATGTCAACACCGGCACTTATGACAGTTGCCACATGGTGGTATTGTTTGATCATTTAGAGATGAGCAGAACAGCAATTGTCTATTAATTGTTAATTAATTCAGTATACAATAAAAACAACTAATTCCTTCTGCCAAAGCTTTTTTTATAGCTTTGGGGCCTGTAATAGTTTGAAATGTCACACTTGTAGCAATATGCTGGTTCATAGTTATGTAGGTGCTGTCATTGGCAAGGCTGGTAGTGGCAGTGGGCTGTCTAAGCTGCGGAGGCCTCCAGAATTGGGTCCTGGCGCTAACTTTTATCCACTTTAAGATGCTAAATGCGACAACAAATTCAAGGTCATCACTGCTGGATCCCATTATTATTGATGCAAAAGGTAAAGACTAGTATAAAGGAGAAGAAAACCGGCAGGCTGCCGACACGTTAGGGGGAACGAAAAGGGAGAACATGTACCAGCTTTATTTAAATTGAATAAGATTTTCGTTTTTTTGAAACATCTGCATAAAAGTTCCACCTTCGAATAGTGGGAGGAATTAAGTGCAGGTTAATTTTATTGACACAAGTGCAAATTCACTTGATGTATTCTGTATTTCAATGTTTTTTAAATCGAAAATTGTTGAAAGGCGACATTATCTGTTTTTCACAAACGTCTTTGTGTAATATTTACCTATCAATTTAGAAACTGTGGGGTAAACGTTTAAGAGATGTATGCTTATTCATTCTGTTCATTATCAATTACAATGTAGTAATGAACACATTTTAGATAAAGTTGTTTCCCTGTCTCATTTGTATTGAACACTATATAATGCCATAAAATATATCTATGTTAAATATGCATTCGATGCTACTTACTATAATCAGAACAAAATGCATAATTTCATTCACTAAATGTGTAGAACAAGAAGAAGTAAAAAAGGTGTGTGCCGCTGACAGCTGTGTCCAGTTTGCATTTTGTAATCTTTGTTTGCTAATGAAGCGTCATATCGTAGCTTACGTGCTCAGGAGCAGCGTACATGTATTCGATACGGCTACCTATGTGCATATGAATATTAACATTCCTAATTAAATGTATAGAAGCAGTGGATAGGTAAGCCGAGTCCTTGAATTTCCGAATGGAATCTTTCTGAAACTCTGGAAAGTTTAGCTCTGCGTGGACCGGGTTTAAAATGGGAGACTCCACCCTTTCCAGTTTTGCTTTTTTCAAGTTTCTGGGTGCCCAGGGGGAAAATCTCACCAAACATGCGCCACATGTCTTACCTGCTGTTGCTGGTGGCTACATTGTTTGGCGACCAACATGCACTGTACATTGTTTGTGGTGGCAGGTCTTAGGGCTGCTGTGGAAGCGATTCACCCAGAACAATGTCACCGCAACCGCAGATTGAAACAAGGAATGAACACTCTCACTATAAAAGGGATCCACTTTTAATGACAAAAAAAGGAACAGGGTCTGTTTATATGAAAAGGGACCTTGTAAGTGAGAGGATTGGTTAGTTATAAAATTCTGTAGGTAGTTATTCGACATAAGAATCTCTTTACAAGAAGACAGACACTGGCAGCACATCTGAACCAAAATTTATGAAATCAGCACTGTTCAAAACAAAGGGCCCGATTCACAGAACTAAATTAAGACAAAATCCTAAATTTACTACTTTTGGTATTCACAGGAATTAGGATTTTGTCTTAAGTTTGTCTTAAGACAGAGGAGGAGCTACGCTGCGAACCAAGATGTCCATATAAACTCCCAGCTCTGCCGTCCTCCGCCGGCGGCTCGTCTATCCTGTTGTTTATCCTCTACCCACGCCCTACGCCTGGATGTATGAAGGTTACCTGATGCCAACGGTGCCATCCCGGACTTTCTACCTTCTTCGGCGACGGAGTTCTGTCGTGTCCCATTTTTTGCCTATCCTGGGCCGCCGCCGGGACCTCGATTTCTGCACTGTCCGTGTGGGAACTGATCAACATCGGCTGTGGTACCGAGATTGTGGCCGGTCTTCCGGATTTGGATAATTCCTTTTGATTTCGACTTGTGACTTCATTGATGGATGGTGCCGAGGGAGAGACATCGTGAAGTGCTGCGATCCTCCTGCACCGTGGCTGGGGGCTGTGTGCCTGACCCTCGTTTCCTGGCCCGGGGCTGACGGGCTGCACCCACGGCCGGTGACTGTGCTGAAAGTGCCAGTTTGGGGCGTCCCTGTTGTTGAGATCGCTTAAACGTGTGTCCGGAGCCCGGAGATGTGGGCTGGAGATTGTGTTCCCCTCCGTCCTTTGGGCCCCGGGATGGTGGGGATGGATAGCGCACACTCATTGCGTTCCGTAATGGCAGCGATTAGAGCGCTCCGCTCACAACTTGCCGTGACATGTGTCTCCCTGGCGGCAAAGCTGAATGATGTCTGCTCGCGACCGGCCATTGACGCTGCAACACCTGAACAGCAGTTTGAGGTCCAGCCAAGCGATTTGCTTCGCCATCTTGACGTGCCCGAGCGGCGGCCCGACTTCGCTCCTTCGGGAGTCGGCCTCACTTCTCCTTTACCCGCTACAGTGCCTGATCTTACATTCACGTTTCCTAGTCAATGGAGTATCGTCGCTGGAGGTTCTGTTCGTCAACGCCGAGTCTCAGGGTCCTGTCGAAGGGGACTACCATTTTTCTTCTTCCCGACGCCCCTGTATAACGGAGGCCGCCATTTTGTGTCCGGACTTTGTTCCATCTTCAGTGCCTCGGACTGCCATGGACGCTTTGTCTGCTTCTGGTCGGCTGTGGCTTGGTTGGCGCGTGCTCCGGAACGGATTCGCACTGGACAGGGCTGATCTCGACTTTGAGCTGCTCTGGCTCCTTGCCACTGCTTTGGACCACCTGAGACGTTCCCTTTTACTACGTTTGTTGTGACTTTGGCGATCGATCTCCCTGTGATGCTTATAGGGTTGACTTCTACTTTCCTGGTATAGCTCAGTTCACTTTTGCCGGGACTGCACCGAATATCTCACCTGGCCTGGGGCGGGGTGGGGGGGTTTCTTATTGGTGAATGTCCTCCCCGTGATAATACCAAATGTTTGCTTCGATTACTGATGATTGTGCCTTGGGGAGGTCACTGCCGGCGGGGGGCACCGGGTGTCCGGGAGTGGGTCTGTTTCTCTCCTCCTCCACTTCTTATACTTTTTCCCTACTGTGGGGCAGTTCCGGGGCGACAGGCACGCTGTTAGTGGGTTAGGCCGTAGCCATTACAGGGGTGCAGGGTGGCGGGTGCGGGTGGGGTTTGTTATTTTAGTTTGTTTTGTGCTATGGTCCCTATCGCTCTTTTCCGGCTTTGGGAGGGTTCTTTCCTCTTTAGTAGGGTTGGCTGTCTCTGGGTCTCGCACCTTTTTTCTTTTTCTGGCATCTCAACAAGCCTCTGTTTCTCTGTTCTTGGGGGTGGGTTCTCTGGGGTGATACTTGGGAAAGTTGCTTTCTGTAATACTGCTTATTGTCCAGTCTTACCGCTGCGGCTGCTTAGATTATATAGTTGCTGTAGTCATAGCCTATCTCCGATTGTAAATGGGGTACGTCCCCCTTGTTTCTTTTGTGTCCTTTTCATGTAAGGTGTGAATTCCATGCTGTTGCAGCCCCCTCTCTTCTTCTAAAATTTAAAAATGAAAACCTTATATGCAGTGTTGCGCACCTCACAGTCACGTCTGGTGTACCTTGAAATATCCTGTTTGTAGATTGGCCTACGGTTCTCCTGCTTCTATTGATTGTCTTTGCGGCCGGCCATGATGGTTGTGGGCTTGCGCATGTATCTCCTTATTTTTTGAATAAAGGTTTAAAAAAAAAAAAAAGTTTGTCTTAAGACAGAATTAAGACAGACTTAAGTTAGGATTTTGTCTTAACTTCTGTGAACAACAAAAGTAGTAAGTTTGGGATTTTGTCTTAAATTAGTTCTGTGAATCGGGCTCAATGGCATCAAGTTAAACATAAATGCTGTTCTTTGTTGTTCTTTAAACTAGGAGGGTCAGGTTCTGAGTGACACACAAAATATAATTTGTTTGAAACTAAGCACATAGCACATGGGGGCAGATTTACAAGCCCATTGCACCACTTTTGAGTCTCTTTTCTCATGTTAAAAGTGACGCAAAAGTGGCGCACTGGGTTATAAATCTGCCCCATGGTCTTTACTGGAGACAAAAATATAGGCTCGCTTTATAAATCATGATACATTATGACGGGCCAATGTTTCTCATCAAGTAGAGGTGGACACAAAATAAGTTGAGGTGAGATAAACAAGAACCTCTGCCGCTCAAGTCTAAGAAATAAAGGGGCTTTTTTACAAGCTCTTTGCGCCACCAATGCGTCACTTTTAATATGGGACAAGGTGACGTACCAGCTGTGCAATGGGCATGTAAATAATCCCCAAACAGTTTTGCTGAGCATAGCATCAGATTGCTGCTCCACATGTACCAGGTTAAGTGTGCACAATACATAATTAGTACATTTCCTAAACCAGATGCATAGAGAAAATTAGGTCCTGGTGTATCAGGGTCTTATTCATTCTGTGTCTATGGGGAAATGTGTTGATACATTGGCCCTTGGATTTGTATAATGGACACGAAAGTAACTTGTTTCCTGTTTTCCATGGCTCCTCTTCATTGCTCCAGGCAGGCAACACAAGTTTACACCTCTTTGTTTCTTTGCTAAGCAGATTGCTGACGGCCCTATCAGATGCCAGAAGAGAGCTGAGGCTGTCCCTTCTTCACCTCCACTTCTGGTTGGGTCTGGGAGACTTTATTAAAATTGCATCACAGCCAAAGCAGAAGAGTTTGCAAAGTAAGCGCCAGTGTCCAAAGTTTGTCTCAGCAGCCCACAACCAGCACCTGATTCAAGTGATAGCTGTTCTCACGGTAAGGAATACTGAGGTCACATTAGGAAGATAGTCCTACTAGTGTGGGTATTCACTAAGATTCCTAGATGGGTTTGTGAACCTACCTGTACAGTGAAAGGAGTTGCTGTATGTATGCAAAATGGATGTTAAAACACCCAACCATCTCCATATTTTATATGAGTCTGAGTGCAAAATTCCGAGGTGCAGATTACCCACTTAATTCCCACCATCAGCAAAGCTGCTGCTTTATAATTATATGTATAGAAGAAAATCTGTTATTCTTGTATATCTCTGGGGTTATGCTGCCTAATTGTTAGGAATCTAAGGTAATACTGTGATGATCCACTCATAATGATTACTCTTCTATACACACAACCACTTGTTAGGGCAAAGGTGAAGAGAACGTTGGTGACTCTATCACTTCTGGCAGTGGAACTATGCAAATATGTCTGTTGTAACCAGTCCTTTTTGTCATTGCTTTACAATTTCTCACAACAAAAATTATTTTATTTTAATGGAGCCATAGTGTACGCCTACTGCAATTTATAGTTGTCACCATTTGAAATCAATATGAAAATGAAATGAAATGAAATACCAGCATTTGTAAAGCGCACAGCTACCCCTCGAGTGGTGTCCTGGCACTGGGAGTCGTCTGGAAAATTAAGCAAGCTATTGTCCAGAGTCACATGGTGCTGGGCTAACCTACCGCCAGAGCCAGGGATTGAACCATGAACCCCGCGGTCAGGCACCCTGGCTTCTGTGCCAAACCTTTTCCTCAAAATCCTGACAGAGATGAACCAGATCCCTAATATGCTAATTTTGTATGTTTTTCAAAATTGTCGGCCTATATGATAAGTAGGCAAAATTTAAACAGGAATTTCCAGTACACCTGTAATTCCCATGGCAGGGCACACATCTACAGTTAGTTACTTAGGGAAATAGTTCTACAATGAATATCATGTGGTTCTCGGAGACAATACCAGTTCCACCATAAACTCTAGAGATGTTTAGCTCCTAGATTGACCACAGAATTGGGTTATAATTATCTATCAGTATGAGCATTACATTATGTATATTTGTAAACCTGTTACTCAATATTATATTTCTCCTATTTATAATTAGAGGAGTTACCCTAATGGCTATAAAATTGGTTGATGGATAACCCAGGTTTTGTTCGGATACTGCTTTGTTTTCTACCATATAAGCTTGGTGGCATGCCTGGGCACAACTTCAAGTTGTAAAATATGATGCATATGCACAATAATAAATCGCCAGGTCTAGATAAGCTACCAGGAGATCTTTTCCAGATGGAACCAAAAATCTGTGGTCCATATCTGTGTGCCCTGTTTAATGCTATCCTTAAGGGTATGGATCCGCCGTACATTTGGCATGGGGCGGAGATAGTCCCCACACACAAAAAAGGTTGCCCTCTCCTACCGTCCAATTATAGGCCTATTAGCCTAATAGATACCACTCAAAAACTTATGGGACGGATCATTCTAGACAGAATTCAGGGCTGGATAGAGAAGATGGAGTCCCTTTCAGGCAGGCTTCAAGTCAAGTATATCAACTATCAATCAGATATTTACACTTCAGGTGTTATATTGGAAGATGGTGAGTGTGGAGGGTGGCAGCCTCTACCCCATCTTTGTCCACCTGAAGTCTGCCTTCAACCTAATTCCTAGAGAAAAACTGTGGACCTTGGGATCCCACCGGACCTTTTGGATGTGTTAGTGAGGTTGCACAGGGAGACGTACGCCCAAGTTAGGTGTGGGAAATATGGAGAACTGTCAGCACGTTTTCCGGTGAAGCAGGGGGTTAGCCAGGGGTGTGTCCTGGCCCCCACTCTATTCTGCCTTTACATTAATGGGCTTATTGACCATCTACTTGGTGTTAAAGACAGTGATGCTCCAAGGTTAGTCTCGGGGAGGGTGCCTGCATTGATGTTCGCGGATGACACCCTGTTGTTGTCCAAAACATCAACGAGCATCCAACGCATTCTGGATGGCTTTGCCGACTTTTGTATCTTGAGAGGCTTGGATATCAACCTATCTAAAACCAAATTTATGATCTTCAACCTCCCCACTACCACTCGTCCGAACCGATCGTTAGACGGCACTCCCCTGGAGAGAGTGAAGACTTTCAAGTATTTGGGTATCACTTTATCGGAACAGCTGGTGAGGGATACCCAATTGGCAAGGGCAAGCCTAAAGTTAACCCAAACAGCGGGGGGATAATGAAAATGTACAGACTGGCTATGTTTAAGCCAGCTGCCCCAATCATTGAAATCTATAAAGTACAGGCTAAGGGGCCACCCTCTATGGGGCTGAAATGTGGGGGCACTGAAGCCCCCTTCAACCTTATGAAGGTAGAGCATTCTTTCATGAGGAATTTGGTGGGACTTCTGCCTAGCACACCTTTAGTTCCCCTCCGCATGGATTTAGGGCTATTACCTATTGATGAAGAGACTTCTCTAAGGACCCTCATGTATTGGCGAAGGTTATGGGTAACACCAGAACTGTCTCCCTATAGAGACGAATTCAGGGAAGTTTTGACAATCCTGATTAGTAAGAAAAATCCTTGGCTCAGTCATATAAGGGCTCTTAGTACCAGAATAGGAAGGCAGGATCTTTGGAAAGCACTGTATATAGCGTGCCCATTAACAACTAGGTTAGATCTGGTGCAACACTATCGGTACCATAACTTGTCAATCCTTCAAGTAAGTTCAACTACTGGTCGCTTGACAACAGAGTTTCTTCAAGTGAAAGCGGAATATAATAAAGAAGAGTTTTTAGACTTGATTTATCCCCCCTGGCTAGGAAATTCACACATGCAATGTAGATTGGGGACTCTTCCTCTTATGTCGTATACCAGTAAATGGGACAATGAAAAGAATCACGAATGCCCGGCGTGTAAACACAAGATAGTCCGAAATTCATGTGTTTTTTCTTTGCCCTGCTTATCATATATCCCGCAAATGATGGGTAATCACAATTTGTAGAAACCTAGGATTTAGACACTGTTTTCAAGCTTTTAGGATTTTAAAGTACGATACCCATCCCCCTATTGTTTTTGCTGTCTCGCACTTCTTGGACGAGATGTAGCATAAGCGTTGGAGTTTTTTATAATAATTATTTGTGGAGCTGCACATTTGCTTGTGTGTTAAAAGAAATCCATGAAGGCATTTATAATGTGGTTATTTGTATCATTTATTAACCCAGTTCTTAGTATTGATAACTCTTAAGGAATTTTGAAGCTGTTCTTATTCAGGGATGGTTGAATCACAGTTTTAAATAGGACAAATGTAGAATATATGATTGTACTGTATTATTTTATGCTATTTATTAACTTGTTTGTTGTTTGTATGAATGTATTAATGTACTTTTATGGCCCGAGGTGGCGGAAATAAAGTTATCGAATACATAAGCACAATCTTTGTTTAGTGGTACCAGCACGAACCTACAACATGATGTATTGAAAAGGGACTTGGTTACAATTTAGAAATTGCATCCAATCATTGCTCTAAAGATTGCCAGGCTGTTGTTACTTATTCATACCTTGACTTTCAAGGATAGCTGATCTCATAGGCATGTATTTTGTGATAATATTCTTGGTATCATTATGGTGTGCCCCAATAAGCAGAGAGCCCAGGGAAAGCATAGGCTGCATCATATTGGATTGAGATGGCCAGGAAACCACTTTTTGTTAGAAAAAACAGACTCCACATGTATTTTTTTTACTTCTGGCTCCACCTATCTGTGCAAGAAATGTGTACATTTTTCCTGAAGGAAGTGCCAGAATGGTTCTTTGCTCTCACTTTATATAAATGGATGATTTACAACTCTTAGGTGCCTCATTAGGATGGCAGTCAGATGAGTGTTCGACCGCCGTCATTTCGGGCTCCACACCCTCCGACAGGGAGGCAGTGGTCCCAACAGCCAAATTATGACACGGCCACTGTGCAGTTGGTCGTAAACATCTCTTTTTCTATTGCGGCGTGTGATGCGGACCAGAAAAGGGTAGCAGCACAAGCCACATTAGAAAAAGGGATGTTTGCAAACATCCATGCACCTTGTGGCAGGCATAATGGGGTGTCGGGCACATGGTGCATGGATGTTTGCAGGGCACCACATATGCCCCCCAGGCCACATCACAGAGGCTTGTGAGGTACGGGAGCCCTGCAAAGAGGCCCAAAGTCACTTACAAACAGCCTTTTCATAGCAGTCGGACTAACATGAGAAGGCTGTTGGAAACTGACATCCTTATCCCTACAGTGGTGCCTCCATGGCCACCGGTTCCATTGTAGGGATTAGGCTCCGACCGCTACCCTGATGGGCATCATAATCTAGTGCTTGGACAGATACTCTAGCTGTTGGGTGGACCTCCACCTATGGCCTGTCAGTGGTGGTCTGCTGATATCCCAATAAGGCCCTTAAAGTCTTAATGGTACTGAGCTTACCGGAATAGAAATAGTTATTGAAAAGCATGAATGAGTGTCTTATCTTGATAGCCCCCTTTCAGATGAACAATGTTGATCTTGCTGTAGTCAGACCACTCAAAAATTGTTTATTTTTAATAATTTTAAAGTTATCTGTAGCAATGTTTTTCCAACGTTGTTGTTTATTTTGACAGCAGATGCATTGGGGACTGTATAAGGTTACACGAAAAAACCTCTCAAATCAGTCACACACCTTTCTGCCCTTGCTCTTCTTTTTGTGAAGATTAGAGTGGCACGGGTCAGATGAGCATGGCCCCTCCAATGCTGGAGCTATAGACAGAAGTTGTGTTCATTTGTCATGAATATGCAGAAGTGTTTGCCAGTCACATCCTTTTTGTCTTCCACTAATGGTATGATTAAGGCATGATTGGTGTTCTCTACATAGATATTTGAGAGACTAAATTATTGGCTCAACTTACGTATAACACTACTAGAAAAATAAGTTTATAATCACCCACAGTTTTGTAGGAGGGATTGTTGACCTAAGCAGGTTTTGTTGGATAAATCCCTGTCAAGGACATTATACCTATGACTCATTATTTGGCAAACAATGAAGTGGTTCTTGGCCCCCAATGTGCAGCAGCAAGCTAAGGGACTCCATTGCCCAATGAACAAAGTGTTTGGAGGTGCATGTGTAGTGTGGTGACCGCAGAGGGTGGAGCCTCCCAACACCTTTATAGCACAAGCAGCACTCCCACTTCGAAGGACGCTTTGGCAGACTTTGAAAGGGTACTTGGCCCCCAATGTGCAGCAACAAGCTAGCAGCCAGCTAGGGAACTACATCCCCCAGAAAAGACAGCACCAGGAGATGTGTGTGCAGTTTGTTGACTGCAGGGGCAGGGCCTCCAATGCTCCTATAGCGGTAACCGCATTCCAACCTCTTGGGACATGCTTGAGACAAGGGCGAATCCGTCCTTTGCCCATCAGTGACAGGAAGAGGCAAGGCAGGGCCACCCACCATGGTCCTAATATAAAGACATTGTGACACCAGTAGGAATTTCATATTTTTCACCAGGGATATAGAAGGATCTATTTTACATTCTTCTTATTATTAAATACCTTAATTTGGTCAAACCCCTTTAGTCATTATCGGGAAATTTAAGACCTCAACAACTCCCACCCAGGGAACAAAGGGACCACCCTGGATGAGTTCCTAAAATCAGCAATTGGGGCCATCTTGAAAGAAATTTAGATGGCGGAACAACACCTATCACTTTCATCACCATCAAATATCCTTCTTAACCCTATATTGGCATTGCCAGCCATACCTATTTGTGATGCAGTAAATGATGGCAAGCCCCTCAACGAATTCCAGAGGCTGCTCCCATAAAAGACTCCAAATTAAATCAAATCAATAATTCTTTATTCGGACAATAATTACCATAAAAGCACTTAAAACACATATTCCATCCAAACTTTATGTGTAAAATACTATCAAGTAAAGGGGTTAATACATATTCATTTTAACAAATATAAAAACAGTCTAAATCATTAATATGAACATTTTACTTGAAAGACCTTAAAATTGCTATTGCCATGGTGCATTGGTAGAAACATACTCTTCAGGCTCAGACATTCACAATAAATACCTCATTAACCCCTTAAGTGCTGATGACGGAACTGCTCCGTCATCAGCTGCGGTGGCGCTGCCTCATGGCCCGCCCGCCGCTCATACGCGGTGCGAATTCCGCGCCTGCGCTGAGCTTTCTATTGAGCGGGCGTGGCCATTATGGAACCGCTCCGTCATAACCACAGCGCAACCGACGCTGGTGTCGGAGCGGTTCATGGTGTGATAACATTCACATAAAAATATAAAATGCAAAGTGTCTTGCTCCCAAAAATAATCACAAAACAGGGTTTCAGTGCTCCACCATAAAAGACTCTTTATCTCCTTTGCCCCAGGAGAGACATCTAATACAAATAGGATCAAGCCAGCAATTACTTTGAAGCTCAAGAGAACTCATATAGTGTCCCTGTTACACATACTGGAAAAAGAACCGTCAGAACTAGATACTGAAATAAGAGGCATAGTGACCTCAAGATCTTTATTACAGACCTCATATCTAGCCAGCTTGATCCTATCTATGCCCAGTTGGGGAAAATCGAAGCACAACTAAGCAACCTGGCTGTTTCTTGCCATTGACCTCAACACAAAGAGGTGCCTTCCATGAACTCTAGGTGCCAAGGGCAGTGTTGTCCTCTCCTATGGCTGCAATTGGCCATGCCACAAAGCAATCTGGAAAGGGTTCTGTGCAACCGATAACTCAGCATACTTCGCCAAGGGATTTAAGACCAAATTGCCTGTAAAGAGAACCATCAAAAGGTAGTGAAGATTCCCACTCCTTCCCCAAATCCCCCTTCATTGCACCCCTCTTGTCCTGATTTTAAAAAAAAATGAACTGTTTCTATCATGAGTTATGAGGACTTTCAAGACCTAAAAAATAAAGTGAGGCAGGTTGGAGGAAAGACCTAGCATCTGAAAACTTGATGGCCAGAAGAGGCCCCTGGTTGGGCCTTGCAATTAAGGAGTCTAAGGGAGAAAATTTCAGATCACCAATGGTGACAAGACAAGCAGCGCTGATCCAACTTCCCGTCCTCCCACACTTAGCCCAATGAGCCCAAAGCATAACATCCCCACTCAAACAGCTTTGTCCACATTAGAAGACATTGTCTGATGCCAAATACAAATGACCATCCCAATTGAGAAAACAGAGCCCTGTGTTTGACCAAGGAACAGCAGCTATTTTCAAAACCTGTGCCCTTCAAAACCATCAACATAACCATGATCCTGGAACCTGTGAGCCGGCCAGCCTCAGATTGATGAAGCCCACATAGTAATGTACCCCCAAATGTGTGCAAAGAATGCTTTTAGTATTGCCTCATGGAATATTGCGGGTGCTCGCACAAACACAACAGACTTCTGTAAAACCCCCAGTCTTAAAAACGCAAAAAAGTTGGTCCTCCCCTCACTTTTTGGTCTTTTTTTGCTTTCATTGCCTGCTGAATTTGGTATTTTGTTAACTAATTTGTAATATTACATTTTTAACCAGTTGACCAGGAATATCATCAACCAATTGGACACATTTTTTTGGACTTCTTTCAAGAAACCAAACGTATTGTTCATATTATTTTGTTAAGGGACTTCAAGATTAGCACTTGTATATTATCTGAAAGATGAGTGTGTAGTATGTGCAATGATCGAAATGAAAATGAAACACATTTTTACCATTCTATTTATGGAGAAGCACTGAATGAATTGTCAATGAAGTATGGCCTTTCAAGTGATGGCCACAGCCCCAGAAATGCTCTAGTCCCAACTTTTACAGGGAGTCATGATGGCAGCCCCATAGACCATATTCTGCTATCAACTAAATTATTGCCTTACCTGATCAGCTTTGAGGTCCTTGGGTGCATTGTAAGTGACCACAACACTCTTCACATCACCCTGGATTCCCTTATCCAACTCCCAAAGCCCAAAAGAGTTGATATCTTAGATTTCTGTCGGAATAAGAGCCTAAAACTTAAATGGAATAAGGTTGGCCCGGCGACTTTTAATCAAACTCCAGTATCTGATCCCACAGATGCCATTATGACCTGCTTAACTGATGGCCTGGGACATGGGGAGAGTCAATATACTTTCATAAGCATCTGCAGGTCTCTCTCAAAAAATCTCACACTTACAGCTGTCCCCAGAGAGCTATGACTTAGCCACTGGTTTTATGCAGCATGCTTAGTGGCCATACAAAACTATTGGTCGCATTGGTGAGCTGCCTACAAGTAGCTCACAAATCGTCCTTGCAGTCCCTATTATGTGCCTTGCTGATTTGATTGCACTCCTTCAACACCCTGTTGAACCTCTTCCCCACCCCATTGGTCTTGGTATGATAGAGACAAAATATTTTATGCGTTATCCCCCTCAAGGATAGAAACTCTCCCATGTCCCTTGACACCAACTGGACACCGTTGTCTGTCAAAATATAATCTGGTAACCCTTCCCTGCTGTAAATATCTTTAAGGAATGCAACTACCTTACAAATGTTCACACTTTGCATAAGGCAAATCCCAGGCTACCACGAGAACATATCTATTAGAATCAGCACGTAACACTGACCAGCAATGCTTGTAACTGTACCCATGATGTCCAGAGCTACTTCTTGCTATGCTCTCACAAGGACGTCCATTACCATCATAGGTTGCACTCTAGTTTTACAACTCTGAAAACTAAAGCAACACTACAAGCACTCTCTGAAACACCTCTCAACGTGTGTGTCATTTCAACCACCAGAAATACATTCTGTTTCTCTACTTGGTGTTTGAAATTCCTAAATGGCCATGGTGACTCAAATGTACAAGGAATCAATTGAGTACCTCTCTAAAGCAGACCATTATTACCTGACAATTCATCCTTCACCATCCAAAACTTCAAACCCACCCCGCTCATGCCTTTTTTTGGGTTCCATTCTTTTTTTATCTTCTTATTTCCTTAAAGACATCATGCTCATTCAAACCACACCTCTACTCATCTTCACTGACTACTCCATGAGTGACTTCACAAACTGTCTATTAATCAAGGTCCCACAATTCATCAACTCCATCAGGATCATGCTCTTTTAGCTTTGAACTCAAACATGACACGCAATCTCCAGCCCTGTTCTCTAATCCAGGGATATACACAACTTTGAAATTGTAGTCTTGCAGAGCCACCACCCATTTACAGATAACAATCTGATACTGCATCCAAGTTTTTCTAATGAAATATTTCTTTGAGGGGTTTATGAACTGTCCTCACTTCAAACCCCCCCAGAGAAATGTATCCAGCTACTTTATGACCTAGTAAACACAAAGAGCCTCACGCCAAACTACAGGATACTTGTTCCCCGGCCCCACCAAACTTCTCAAAATGAATATAATGGTTATTTCTACTCAATTCTTAGTTTGTTTCAGTAAAGTGCCAAACCCTAGAGCTGGCATCTATTGTTTTTTTTTCCCACTATGCCTTCATTGATAAGACACAGCCATGTGCAAATCAGGTTTACGCTAGTTATTGTGGTAATTCAATAAAATATGCCTTTCCAAACTGACTCACAAGAGGACATGCAACAACCAAAATATCACACCCAGGACGTATGGACCTTCATTGGAAGTCACCTTGTCAGCCTGTTTTTTCCTGTCTGGAACTTCAGTTTCATACATTGGAGAAAAATGCCAAAATCTCCACCACACAGTGCAAAGGTTCAAATATGGCGGCCACCCATTGTTCAGCCAGGGTAGGCCGGGCTTATTGGTTGATGGCTCACTGAAACCTAAATGATGCTATCAGACATTCTTTTATTTAATACACAATGTTGGTTTCAAGTGATTTTACCCGTTGTTCGGGTATGAATTGCTGCCAGCCAGTAGTATATTGTTTTGTAGCATTTCGTTTTGATAGCATTTCTTATCTGTGACAAGCCTTTGAAACGCTCCGATTCACAGTGCACTGATGATGCATTTAAGAGTGAGCGTTCAGTAGTGTGTGAACTCGAGTTTCACAACTTTATTTTTCCTTTCAATATTATATAGCGCGAACGCAACAACATGACATGAGCACAATTTACATTACAGAAGAACACATTCATTTGTGGTAGGCACAGGGAGAAAAAGCGATTTACCCGGAATCAGAGGATTTTGAGCTGCAGCCGAGATTCAAACGTAGCTCCCCAGCTCTAAAGTTCGCAATTTTAGAACTTGTGGCGGTAGGTGTGTCTAAAAGTGCATGACGGTGCTGGCCATCAATGAGAGAGACCTGTGCATTTTTCAAATGGGTGGTAAAAAAATATGAGTATGTTGCTGGAGATGTGGGCCGCCGTGCCACCAATGTACTTACCGGGGGAGGGTAAACACCCATTATTCCGCAACTTTCTTTCCGCATACCATCACTCCGCATACTTTAATTACGAAAGTACCATGACTCCGCAATGCCATTATAACGCATGGCATTACATTTTATATGCTTTTACCACACATATATTTACAACGAAATGCATGAATGGTAAAAGCATGTTTTTTTTAAACTGTTTAGATAAGGTAAGTATGGGTTTAGGGGTATATGTTTTGGGGTACTGAGGTATATGTTGTGGGGTGTTTGGGTATTTTAAGGGTTCAGATATAGTTTTGGGGTATGGGGTACAGGGGTTGATTTAGGGTTTAGGGATAGGTATGGGTTTTGGGGTACAGGCATATTTTTAGGGTTCAGGGCTAGGTTTGGGTTTTGGGGTATAGGGGTATTTTCAGGGTTCAGGGGTAGGTTTGGGTTTTAGGGTACAGGGGTATTTTAAGGGTTCAGGGCTAGGTTTGGGTTTTGGGGTAGAGGGGTATTTTTAGGGTTCAGGGCTAGGTTTGGGTTTTGGGGTACAAGGGTATTTTAGGGTTCAGGGGTAGGTTTGGGTTTTGGGATACAGGGTTATTTTTAGGGTTCAGGGCTAGGTTTGAGTTTTGGGGTTCAGGGGTATTTTTAGGGTTCAGGGGTAGGTTTGGGGTTTGGGGTACAGGGGTATTTTAGGGGTTCAGGTTAGGTTTGGGTTTTGGGGTACAAGGGTATTTTAGGGTTCAGGGGTAGGTTTGGGTTTTGGGGTACACTGGTATTTTTAGGGTTCAGTGCTAGGTTTCGGTTTTGGGGTACAGAGGTATTTTTAGGGTTCAGGGGTAGGTTTGGGTTTTGGGTTACAGGGGTATTTTAGGGTTTAGGGATAGGTTTGGGTTTTGGGGTACAGGGTATATTTATAGGGTTAAGATGGGATAATGTTAAATCGTGTTGGGGTATTTTAAGGAGTAAGGATGGATTATGATTATGGGGTGCAGAGGTATTTAAAGGGAGCAGGGTGGGATTAGCACACAATACGAGACATGGCAAGAAGGGTGGAACGTACCACACGCCCCCAGCGTTTCTCACGTCCCCAGAACACGCCCACAGCACAACGCAGACACGCCCACAAGGGACAACTTTGCTGGCACGGTTCTTTTCCCTTTTAAATGTATAGGGTGGGCGTCTGCATAGCCTATGTCCTTCTGCTGAACCTGCCCTTTCAAACGCTGTATTGGGTGTTGTGATTGGTGCTGTGGTTCCTGAGAATACCCACCTCAAATGTTTTGGCTCTCTCTTTATTATATTAGTATGGATAATTGTTTTTAAATGAAAAGTGGGCGTAAATAATGTATCTTTGTTAGGGAGTATTATCCTCAACCCTCATCAAGCATCAGCAATTTTAATGTCAACTGAGCAATCTGCATTCTAAAAATGCATGCAATTTCTCTAGGAGTCACAGCTAAAGGCTCTAATAGTAAGCCCAAAAGGATAATAAAGGGACAAATGTATTACTTTTTTATTTCGTACAAAATCCTTATTCATGTGACAGATACCATTGACCAAATCGTCAATATTCTATGAAACCTCCAAATCCTTATGATGGATTCAACAGTATGTCTTCACTGTAGAATGAGCCGCAAATGAGCACTGGCATCCAGTCATAGGATTTTGCATGCCTTCTCTCAAGAATGTACAAAGGAGCTTGCTTTCTCAGTGATACTAACTATTTTGTGAAATCTCTTAGTAGATTAGTTGGCAATTGTTTCAGACTTAAAACAGTATTCCTAGCTTGAGTATTGCTTGATAAATACATAATGATGACCCTCCCATACCTCCTCTATGTGTTCCATAACACGCCCTTCCGAGTTCCACTGATGTTTTTTTAGATAAATCGACCATGAAGCCCGCTCACTGCTGTGGAGGGAAGCGCCCAGGGCATAACATTGTGTAAACTCCAGAGAGGGTTATGTGACGGAAGACGCTACTGGGCGATGCAGCTACTAGTGGTGAACGAGTGGGTCATTGCAGACCACCAAGAACCAGCCTATAGAGTGAATAGGCAGACTATGGGTCATAGAGGTCAGATGATATTTCTTTATCTCAGGAAACATGAAAAAGACTTTCCACCACATATCCAGACAGTGGTTAGGATATGGAGGGAGGCCACAAACGCCCAGGGCAAAACAGGATACCTCACCAATATGACACCGTTATAGGACATTGACTTATGGCATGAGGTGGGAGTTTTTACTTGTTTCTGAAGGTGGAAATTAAAAGGTATAGAGCACCTGAGTGATATCTAGAGACACCAAGCCCAGGTGTATTTTGTGGTCTTGCACCAGGAATATGGCTTGTGGATTCGAAGAAATATGAATATCTACACCTGGGGCACACCCTTCGGAGACATATACTATAGGGGGAACAACTACCAGAGAAGCTACCTCCTCTGCAGGACCATTTACTATCGGAGCCCATAACAGACAAGGCAATCTCTATCATTTAAACAAAATTGGTCAGCAACTGCCCTGAACCAATAGTGGCGCTTAAGATGTCTGGCCTTAGACCTAGGTGATATAAAAAATGATGAATGGGTAAAACCCATCCAGAGCCCCTGGGAAATTGCTATTTGTGCCCAGTTTTGACTAGTCTAACTCAGGGTCCAGCATAGGTCCTATTATCCCAGGACCCTGCAAGCTAGGATAGGTAGGGCAGACACATCATCCCGCCTCCTAGAGTGTGGCCAGGATGGTACATTCTTTCATATCCTATGGGACTGCCCATTCATGCAAGAGTATTGTCAAAAGCATTGGAGGTTCCCATGGATGCAAAGTGGTTTCTCCTGACAATTTTGGGAGAGAAGTCCTTGCCCAAGTTTCAGAAAATCTGTTTTGGTGGCAACTGGCCCGGTGGCCAAGCTCAACATTACACAGGCCTAGAGCAGTGCTGTTCCCCCACGGCTCAATGATTGAGAGTCTGATCTGGAGTTGTGTCAGACAGTGGAACAAGCAGTATACCAGATTAGAGGCTGCCCTAAGAATTGAGAGAAGGTATGGGGGGCCTTGCAAGGCCTTGGGGGTTACTGACAGGGAGAGATGTTGTTGGAAGGGAAGGATAGAACACAGCTATTCATTCCACATTGGTGTGGTCCGTACGAAATATCACTGGCTGTATATCGCAATTCTCACTAAATCTCCTTGATCTGCCTTTATTAATGTAACTTTTTGTAACTATTTATGAAGTACGATAATCTACTTTCCTTTCTTGTACACGCTGTGGGCCCGATTCACAGAATGAACTTAAGACTCAATCCTAAACTTACTACTATTTTGGTCTTCACAGAATGCAATTACTACTTTTGGCATTCACAGAATGAACTTACTGCTTTTGGTATTCACAGAAGTTAGGATTTTATCTTAAGTTTGTCTTAAGACAAACTTAAGACAGACTTAAGATAAACTTAAGACAAAATCCTAACTTCTGTGAATACCACAAGTAGTAGGTTCATTCTGTGAATGCCAAAAGTAGTAAGTGCATTCTGTGAATACCAAAATAGTAGTAAGTGAATTCTGTGAATACCAAAATAGTAGCCTTCAGCTAAACGCCACTAAAACAGAGGTGATGGTCGTCGGGAAGGGAGTGGAGTTGTAGGGTGACCGCTGGTGGCCCTCAGAGTTGGGACCTACTCCGATCCCGGTATCGGAAGTGAACAATCTTGGGGTATGGCTGGATGCGGGCCTCTCCTTTGTAGGCCATACTAAAAGAACCGCGGCCTGTTGTTTTGGTCTCCTGAGGAGCTTGAGACCTGTTCTCAAGTTCTTTGATGCCCCGACCAGGCAGCTGGTGATCCAGGCTACTATCATCTCCCGCCTGGATTACGCCAGCTCTCTCCTGGCTGGGGCTAACCAGGCTGAACTAACCCGCTTACAACGGGTTCAGAATGCTGCGGCGAGGGCGATTGTTGGCTTGCCCAGATTCTGCTCAGTGACAGGTGTCCTTCGCTCCCTACACTGGCTTCCGGTTAGGAAGCGCATCCTCTTCAAGGTTTTGTGCCTTGCTTTTAAAATCTTGAGAGGTACAGGCCCAGAAATCCTGTCGAGTTGTCTGTCTTTTTATGTCCCTGCCCGTAGCCTCCGCTCTCAGGGTCTGGCCCTTGCGGTGGTTCCCAGATTCAGGCTTAGCCGCATGGGAGGCCGCTCGTTTAGGGTAATGGCTGCGTCAGCATGGAACTCCTTGCCTGTTGAAATCCGCTTGCTGGAGGACCTTCTGACCTTTCGGAGGGCTATAAAAACCTTCTTGTTTTAGCTGTTTCTTAGTTTCTGTTTTTAGCCTCTCGTTGTGTTACGTGCTACCTTGTCTCTGCGCCAGGACGCTCCTTGGCTGGAGTATCTGTGCGCACAATAAATAGTCGTAACATAACATAACATAACATAACATAACATAACATAACATAACATAGTAAGTTTAGGATTGAGTCTTAAGTTCATTCTGTGAATCAGGCCCTGTATGAGGACCAATGTATGAAAAATAAAAAGATTTTCAAAGAGTATTGCTAGACAACTGAAATTAAGGACATCTGATGCCTTTGGATATTAGTTTGCGCTCTATAATAAATAAATACCTACAATCTGCCCACAATGTCAATTCAATGTTGGTATTATGAACTATAGTCATGCTGTACCACGCAGGCATGATATTCTTCCTCAGATTTATATCACCTGATATGTGTTTGTTCCTATCTTTCAAGAGTTTGGGATCTCTGTTTCTAATACCTCAATTGCAGAATTGCTATTAAATATCAAGATGATGATATTCTGTTCCTTCAACCTGCCTTTAATGATATAGGAACAAGCGAATAATACTGGGACTGTAAGAGAACTCATTTTCCATCCACCTTTCTGATGTAGTGTGACCTAAATCCCACCTGAGATCATCTTTGGAATCACCACTTATGTAAAAAAATGTGTCTTCAGCCTTTTCTCTATTAAGAGCTACTTAAGGTAAATGAAAATTATTCCAAGACACTAATATTATTAGTTTTTTAACAGTGACCATATGAGAGACGCTTGCATTAACGGTCACTATATAAGAGTGTTCAACTCTGTGCATCAGGCAGAGTTCTCAGCAACATGGTAAAAAGGTTTTGTCGATTTCCAATGCCTTTTCATGGGTAGTACATAAAAACAATGGCTGTGACCTCCCTGGCATCAAGGTACTGATATGTTTAATAAGTCTCACCAATGTCACATGATTTAGTTAGTGGTCAAGTATCAGCTTTAAATCGTTTTTTCCTCAAACCTAATTTTAACAGTTTTGAAAATAACCACATTTTCATCTCCAGTGCGGAAACACTTAATTCTGGGATAGCTATATTAATTTAACTTGCTAGTTTAAGCTGCTAGTTTGGAATGATGAGCTGCAGGCACGAGAGCTCTTTACAGGCAGCTGGGTAGCTACCAGTAGCCCATGAACACCTAATTTGAAAATGCTTTGTTTTAATGCATTTGCCTTATAGGGTATGATATTGCCATATGTGGGTTCATATAATATGATAAACCAGAAGGTTGAATTTTGGGGTAGTTAGTTGGAAAAGTGCATTTATCAAGTAGGTAAATGTTCTTAAAAAAATACTAACACTGGACAATAGTATTTGGTTGTCTGCAGAAAAAAAAGTGAACCATTCTTAATTAAGTAGATAGGAAAGTACAAAACGCCCCTTGGGTTTTTTAAATTTTTAAAAATCGTTTTGTCAGGAAAATGGATATATGAACCTGTTTTCTTCAAAGTGTAGCTAACAATGGGCACTGATTTATATTAGAATATTTAGATGTATTTACCTTCCAATAATAGATTGTAGTATTTAGCAGAGTTGCTGACGTTGACTTAGTGGTTATGGGTTAGCAGCATTTGCTATTAAAAATGCACTTCATGGATTGCTGATAAATTTGACACCATTTGACAAATCCGAACAAAATCATACGCATGCAAACTATGGGGCACATGTGAAATAAAGTTATTTCCCATTTTATCCCCCCTAGGAAAATTTGCCCCTCACACAAACAAAAATCATTGAGCGGACCTACACCAAACTTGACATGAACCACAATATATATTTATGGAAGGGTTTTTAAAGGGGAGTGTAAGTTTCAATAATCCTATCACTCCTTGCCAATACTAGGGTGCCATGTCTCCTCTCCACCTCTCCACCCTGTCCAAACCCTCCTGCACAGCATGCTAGGACAGTTCAAAATGACATCACCCCGAGTCAATAATCACAGCTCCTCTGGGGGCATCAGCTCTGCCTCTCACTGACAGCACTGCCAGGGCCTTTTTCACAACGTTTTCAAAGAGGAGCACACTTCTGTGTTGACTTCAGAGGTGTGGGCTCCCTCCTTTGTTCAGGAGGCTTGGGAAGGCCCATCCCTGCTACAGTGTGACAGCTGATTGATTGATGCAGATCCTTCAATCCCACTCCATTCCTTCTCAGGGGCTGAGTTAAGCCTTGTAAATTGCTCCCTATGTGTGGGGAGGCCTTTGTACATACTGCTAGAGAAAAATGTAACTTACCCGGCACAGCAGGGTGACACAAGGCCAGGGCTCTGATCCTGAGCTGAACCAGAGAAATATGGTTGACCCCTAAATTGTACACATATAGTTTAGTAACTTGCAAAATAATTTTTCCCGCACAATTTACACCCCAATTCGATACATTGCTGGCGGCCAAACGGAAGCAAAACTGCACTCCAAGGCAGTTTTCTCCAGATGTGTATAAAAAAGACAAAACAGTAAATCACACTGACTTGCCCTCTTAGTTTACACACATATTATCAGGCCTAACCCAGTTCAATATCTAATCCTGCAGAGTGCCCTCTGCGCCAAACTACCTGTGCACATTTATCGGGCTTCACACAACAATAGTCTCCCACATGCAGCTGGCACGCATGTGTACATGTATTCATGTGTACACAGCCAAATGCCTCTTCATTTACTACTTCTCAGCAGCCTTTTCTTAAAAGGCATACAATGGAGATCAACATGTGCAGTCCATTTCCCATGTGATTATTGCTGTAGAGACACTTGTAGTACGATTCACCCACAGTAGAAAGTCTAAAACCAGGACCCACAAATCAAAAAATTCTGGCGTACTCAATGGGTGGTACTCATTTGCGACAGCAATAACATATGATCCACTTTTCTATGGTCGACATTTCTTCATATCAAAGTGGTACCTTACTTGTGTTGGCAGGGCTAGTGCCTGCGACAGAATACATTTCAAAACACAATATGAATGCATCACATTTTTCCACTGAAAACTGTCTCTTTTTTCCATTGTGGGTAACTGTAAATGTTGGGCCTTAGCTCAGGGGGCACCTAGGGAAACCTAGCAATCCTGAACTATTTTTTAAACTAGAAACCTAGGGGAATACAGGATGGGGTGACTTGCGGGACTCACACCAGATTTGTTCTAACCAGAACCCCTTATAAGCCTCAAACCCTGACCAACAAAACATTTTGCTCATATTTGTGTGATATAAAGTTCTGGTATCTGTGGAAGCCACAGGCTTCCTTCCAACTAGCATTCACCCACATCTCTCGATAAAAAGTGTACCTCACTGGTGTGAGTAGGGCTAGTGCCTGCAAATGGCAACAGTCCAAAACCTAATCAATTTATCAAACAATGACAGTGAGGGCAAGACCAGGTATGCAAAAGGGTATATTAAAAAATTATCAACTTGAACAAAGTATAACTGCCATGGCACTCTAATTCCTGTGGTTCCCAATACAAGCCACAAAATTGTCCACAAGTAAATCAAAAGAGAAGGAATACCCAAATATTGAAAGAAGGTTTTTCCAGTCCAATACTGTAATCTGTGAATACTTTATTATCCAATATTGTCCAACAAATCAAGATGTATCAGATCCAATGTAGAAAGTTCATGATCACAAATCCAATATTTCCAAAAGTTCAAAATGATACAGCCAATGACACAGCCTACGCGTTTCGTCCTACTTGGACATCATCAGGGCTGCGACATAATAAAACAAAAAAAAACAATTAACAAACAAACTGTATCTAGTACATTGCAAATTAATTCCAAACATTTCCATGAGCATCCTGCCTATATTCCATTCTAGTTTTTGTAATAAGCTAACAGGTAATAACAGAAAAAGTATGTTGGATCCACCTTAGTTCAATAATTTTGTAAGTGCCCACTCTATCCCTATAGTGCCTACATTTTTATCTCTCTGATACTAATTCCGATATGATGCAACAATGCCTTCATTATTGTGAGATCCATAAAGCATGAATACATAAGTCATTAAATATGCGCACGTTTTAAACACTTCCACCTGTAGAAATCAGACAGGCGAGGATGTGTTTTAAAGATAAAATAACACATAATTCACATGTCCATCTCACCTATGTTCTTAAAAAAATGCTCACCGTAGAGTAGCTATATCCCTTTCCAATAGCGTTAGTGTAATTAAAAAACTTCCAATATGCGTCAATATCACCGCTTAACATAAAAACCTGTGAATATACCCAAAAAATGTCTTTGTAGACTATGTGCTCTTGATCATCTCTGATGATATCCATGTAGGACAAAACGCGTAGGCTGTGCCATTGGCTGTATCATTTTGAACTTTTGAAATATTGGATTTGTGATCATGAACTTTCTACATTGGATCTGATACATCTTGATTTGTTGGACAATATTGGATATTGAAAATAAAGTGTTCACGGATTACAGTATTTGGCTGGAAAACCTTCTTTCAATATTTGGGCATTCCTTCTCTTTTGATTTACCAAAACCTAATTACATTGCTCCTCCAAAAAATTATCCCTTTTTGCAATGACGGTAGCTGTGGATTTTGAACCCAAGCGAAGACGGAACATAGGGAAACCTATCAAACATGTATATTGTTAAAACTAGACACCTAGAGGAGTCCAGCATGGGTGACTTGTCTGGCTCCCTCCAGCTTTTCTTTCCCAGAATCCTTTGCAAACCCCAAACTTTCACTAATAAAACATATTTTCCTCAGATTTTTGTGATGGAAAGTTTAGAAATCTTCTGAGAGCCACAAAAGTCCTTCCACCTAGAATTGCTCCAGGTCTCTCAATAGAAATGATACCACACTTGTGTGGGTGGGCCAGTGGTCACGACAGGACTTTCTTTTGAGAACTGACCCTTTTTTTGCAATGTGGGTAGTTGTGGATTTCAGGTCCGAGTTCATCCAGCAACTAAGGAAACCTAGGAACCCTGCACATTTTTTAACGCAGGACACATAGGAACATCCAGGGTGCTGTGACTTACCTGGCTCTCACCCTATTGTTTTATGCAGAATCCATTGCAAACCTAAGACTCTTACTAAAAACATGTGTTTCCTCACAATTTTATGATGGAAAGTTCTGGAATTTGTATGGAGCCAAATACTTCCTTTCAGGTAGCATTCCCACAAGGTTTCTGATAAAATGGCACCTCAGTTTTGTGGGTGGGCTTATTGCCCACTGCAGGGAAGGGTCCAACATGCAATATACACATATCACATTTTCCTACTGAAAACATCAGTTATTTCACCAATTATATTATTTGAGATGTCATCAGTGAAGGCGTAAATGATGTCTTAGAACATGTCATGAGTGATATAATATGGAAGGTCATAAACAGTGTGTGACAAGGCACAATTTATAGTTAGCCCACACTAAGTCAAAAGTATAATCATTGTACATTGGATGATGACAATCTTCTAACTATATAGTGTGAATATCCAAATTAGCTCAAAATGTTATGTCGGCACTGAAAGTTTCACCTAACAACAGTGTCAGTTTAACCTGCATTTTTTTCATTGAATTTTTGAGGCTTTGTTAAAAACAAAATCAGATCTTATTATCACACCTAACAATAACGTCACTCTAACCATTGTATTTTTCACTGAATTTCTGTTTTTTTTTCACATAAGTAATATTTGTATAGAGTAGCTCTTTTATTGTTTGCTTAATTAAAACCTTTACAAAAGTTAAACGTGTACAGTAACCAATGATAAAACCATGTAAAAAAGACTTCGCTAAGTACCAGCAGGGAGAGTTCAGCTGAGCCATTACAATACAAGGCAGTCTATACACATAGCTAAGCAGGCTTTGGCACATAAAAGTAAAATGGAGAAAATGCTCAAAATGCAAACCTGTTGTAAGAATACGATTTACAGGATACAAACAGAAGAAATTCAGCTAAGCCACATGTTAAGAGGTGGTATGAGAACAGGAAAATATTTTGTTGACATGACTTAAAAATGGGGTGCAACCCACAGGCCAGGTATAAAGTTCCAGATCTTTAACAGTACTAACCAATTTATTTCCCAGACTTGTCTTACTCAGAGACTGACCTGATACTGTCCAAGTATCAATTTTTAAACATAGATTAAAAAGCGAGGTTCAAAGTACGCTGAACGCAAGCCTATTTTAAGGTGACAAGTCTATGAACTACGCTTTTTGCTCAGAAGCTATCCAAAAGCAGTCTGTGGGTAAAGGCAACCTTGGCTTCAACGGAGGAGTTATTGCTGCAAGTTAATGTGTTCCACTTAACATGCAGGCCCTGTCCTTGGCAAACAGTTGTAGCGCTGCAGGCTGTGAAGAAAGTGGAATAATGGACACAGCCAACTTTATGACAGATGGTTTGCTCAATATACAGCTGGAAATAAAGGACCTCTTTGTAGGGACTTTAGTTAGCCTGCTCCTGGAGCAGAAGCAGAATCCAAATCTCGGGGACATTTAAGCAGGTTTCATAGCGTGTGGCCCCACTGAAGATGCAAGGGAGGCCAACTGCAAGTTGGTGAGTGTTGGCTCACTGGTTATTCCTCTGGGTAAACACTTTTGCTGCTTTTTTGACACATTTAGTAAACTGAATATTAAGCATTGGGTAATCTGGGTTCATAGAGACAAGGCTAGCTTGCCTGCAGGTGTGAAGTTTATTCCAGTTGCCTCGTAGCAGGATCCTTTGGTCATTGAGGAGAGCAGGACATAGGCAGATTACATGCTCCAACAATTGCTTGCTGCTCCCACTCCCCCTGATTATTATATTATCATTATAACGGTGCCAGCCAGGCAGGTGGAGCAGGAACGGCCAGTCCCCCATTGTAAGGGCTAGGAATCTTTTTTTCCTGAACGCTGTATAGGGGAAAGAAAGGTATGGAATGGCCATACCTAGCTTGAATCCTGATATATTTGATCATGCATGCATACGCTGTGCCAGTTGCGTTCTATATGAATTGAAGGATCAAGAGTGAATGCTCTTTTTGATGTATGTAAGGGCTGGTTTTGATCAGCTGGTGCTCCAGATTTCTTTTGCTTCCAAATGTTGTAAGGCATCATCTAGATAATGTTGGTGTGGCTATCCCGGGTAACTGGAAGATATTTCTTGCCACAACATAATCTCCAGGCTTCTCTGGACAGCATAACCGCTGGATGATCTTGAAGGCCAAACTTGAGTTGTATTTGCACAGGAGATGCGGTTTCTGGAGGTCTTAACACTTGCTTTAAAATTAGCTAGCATGATCTCCTGGCCATAGATTAAATAGTTGGAGATGTTAGCCTTCATGACGGCTATTAGGGTGTCAAGCTTAGTCCAGATAGTTGCATTGCAAGCTTCATGAGTGTGACCTGGTTGGTCAGGGCTTTGGTTCCAACCTCATCCCTGTGTTTTTAGAAGGTGGACCTGCTGTCCATGTGCACCCCTAGAAATTTGGTGAGCCAGCTCTGTCAATAATTTACACCATTGAACAGCCATCCACAGCCTTGATATTTACTTGACCAACAAGTTCCATTTCATTTGAAGTTGTGTATAAGAGCAATTGAGCATGCAGCCTCCGAAAAACACCCCTTGTATGAATGAGCAGAATAAAGTTTGTACATGCAGAGCAGGTTGCTGACCTTGACTCAGCCAAGTTTTGGTAGTTGGGAATTGACATCATCAAGAGAGGTCATAAACAAAGAGCTTAAAAAGAAGGGGGGGCCAACACACAACCTTGTTTCACTCCGAATGATGTTTGGATTTCCCTTGAAACATAGGATCCGTCCATCAATTTTATGAAGATCCATGTGTTAGTGGGAAGCTGTATTTTGGATTTTATGAGGGGGGGGGAATCCCCCAATTCTGCAGTTTAATCCATAATTACCCCCTGGGCACTCAATCTAATGCTGCCTTAAAATGGACAACAGTGAATTAACGCTCTTGAGGCTGCTTCTTTATCAATCAGTACTGATATGGCAAGCAGATTTGTCATGGTACTGGATTTTGGCATGAATCCCATCTGGTTAAAGGGGATAAGATGTTTTTTAGCCCTTGATGATAAGTCTTCAAGCAGAAGACTGGCATAGTATTTTGATTCAAAATCCAGAAGGGCGATCTTGCTGTCGCTTTTAGGATCGGATCTTGTGCCTCCTTTGAAGATTGGGTGTATGATAGCTCCACGCCAGGATTCTTGTACTGGCATCAGTAACTGAATAAAGGAGCCAAATGCTCGGCCCAAAGATAAATTTCTTGCTTACAGAGGGCCTGGGGGAGATCGTTTGGCCCGGGAGACCCATCTGAACAGCCTTTGGTTATTATCCGTGCAATACTGGTCATCAAGGTTTCTGTTGCTTTTGTGGCCTGGTGGTGAAGCTCTTCCTGCTGAGGCAACAGTAGAAAATTGGTTGCTGACAGTGACCAAATGGCTGTGTAAACAAATTGGTCAAGTAACTTAGTTCGCTGTGTGCTTATGGACAGCTGGGTTTGACTATGGTTGGACGGTGTGGCCTTTAAAATAACCAGTTAAAAAGAGTGCCCATTCATCTTCACAGATATTTGCAGTACTTTGTCCTATATAGGCGTGTATTTTCCTATTTATAAGGGACCAGAATAACTTTGAGTTGTGGTTGTTACATGCATGAACTAGTTTTAACCAGCACTGGTCAGAGCATTTTAGTTTCTCTGAAAATATTAATTGCCTAAGAGCTTTTTGAGCTTGTTTATAAAGGTTAAAAATCTTTCCATCTCCCAGGCACCACTGTACTTGTCTTAATGCTGAATTGCGTAGATTTTTCAGTTTCTTAATTTTAGCAGATTCGATTATTGAGTTGCAACTCCTAGTTTTCGTGGCACAGATGAAAATGTTTTGAGTAGTAGGCATGACAAAGTCTCCCATAGTGAAGTGGGCGAAATGCCATCAGAAATCTTTGGGCGTGACTGAACTCTGCAGGTTGTCATATAGACATATATTGCTGTCAGGCTTTTCATGGGTATGCCGTGCAACGCAGAAGGACAGGGTGATTATTTGAGGATGATGGTCAAAGCCTTCTCTTGCAGCTATGGAATAATTTTCAATCAAGGGAAGCATTTCCTTATTGTATATGGTGTAATCTGGAAAGGAGTATATACGGCCATTTGTTCTTGTCCAGTTTGAAGGTCTATCTGTAGAAAAACAACTATTTAGAATTGTATAGCCAAGGATGTTAAGCTGCAATACCATATATTCACCAATTTTGCTCTGTTTGTTGCCAGCAGGCTTTATTCGTTTTAAAGTATGCAGAGGTCTCCCCAAACATGCTTCATTCATCAATCTTCTGTGAATGTTAGCTAGTCGATGTTCGCATTTATGTTTGCCACAACATATATCGAAAGACCACCCCTTGGTCTACCGTACTTGTGTAATCTTAATGCTGGAGACCTATATTCCAAGAAGCCTTCTGTCGGAAGGATACCGCTGACCATGTTTCCTGAAGGAATATAACTTCATGTTTTTTTAGAATGTTATCACCTCAGGTGACTGGAGTTTCTTGGTGAGACCATTTATGTTCCAAGAGCACATGGAAAACCTGGTTTGGCGTGGTTTCAATCGACGTGACCCCCTGAGAGGGCAATTGACAACCAGGACCAGACATCCTTCATAGGATTGGGCTCCTGAGTTGCAGAATGGTTATTGCTCACAGAGGTTCCACTTAGAGACGATTCTAATATTGAAAACAGTGAATAACTGGGGTGGTCAGGCAGGGGTTTTATAAATACTAGTGGGTACCATGGTTCTATGTGAGGAATTACTTTGACGCTCCATTTAACCCCTTCCATGCAGATGACGGCCCCCGGCCGTCATGCATCGCGGTGGGCGTGTGCTGATGAGGGCTGGGGCCGTTATGAACCCGCCCACTCTCCAAATCACCCGCACAGGCGCAGAATCGCGGCTGCGCCCAAGGGATTAATGAATTGATCAGTCCTTGATGTTACCAGATCCATAATTCATGTGGATGCCAGTGTGATTAATGTTGGTTAAGTAGTATAATTGCCTTTAGGAGGAATGAATTCATTGGATATTTTATGACTCGATTCTAGGTTAGGCAGCTCGGGGATTGAGTTGAATAGTTTAAGGATCTTCCCTTTTTTCAGAATGTCATGTGGCCCTCTGGAAGAGTATTCCGGAAAAAGTAGTAGTTTAGATGTTAAGTTTATTCTTGTTGAGTCCCGGCCAGGGGATATGATTGCTCTCATCCTTTGTCTTGGGTGGTCAGTCGTCCTTCGATTGATGGTTAATCATTGTGTATGGTCCTCTCGGTTGCCGTAAAGTTGATAAGTTACCTTGTTAGGGTCTTTTTGAACATATTTCCGGCATCCAGAAGATTTTCAAGTTTTATCTTAAGGCTCTCCTTGCTGCCTGGCCTAGGTTCGTCATTGTACAGCTCCGCACCAACCTTTCTTTGTTTGGGCTGGGTCGAGTTTGCCGTGTTTGTAGGAGATGTTGGAACTTCAATGCCAGTCCCTGTGTCATTCAATTGTAATAATAATGGCTCGAGGCCCTTTTTTTATTCGGCCTGGGCCATAGGTTGAGCTTTTTTTGTCAGGGCCTCCCTCTGATGCCCCAATATTAGAGTTCTTTGTGGTGACGTAGTGTCGTAGTGCATGCCGGCCCAGTTGAGGTTTTTAAAGGAGATTGTAGTGACAGGAAGGAACTACTGTCAATACTTGCAGACCATGTTGAGGTAGGTTGTGTATTACATTTGATTGCTGGGAAGAAATGACTAATTGTGCTTTTTGTTGCGGCGCTGAACTTATTACCCTTTTTTCACAGTCTATTTTTTCCCTTTTAGTCGAAAGTTGTTTGCATGGTGAACTGTTTAAGTTTAAGTTTTAAGTTTAAAATATTTCTAAAGCGCGACATACACCGAGCGGTTTCTTGGCGCTGAGATAGCAAACTACCAGAGGGGCTAGAGTCAACCACTAGGACGTAGACTGAAACAGGGGGGGAATTTTAAGGCAGAAAGGCCTGGGTAAACAAGAAAGTTTTCAGGGATTTACGGAAGAGGGAATACTGGGTAAGGGATCTGAGGTGGAAGGGAAGGGAATTCCAAAACACAGGGGCCAGAGTAGCAAATTTAGAACCGCCCTGTTTTTTTTCCTGAAACGTGGGGCTACTAGTAGATGTTGAGCCGAGGAACGGAGGTCTCTGCTGGGAACGTAAGTTTTGATGGCTGAGGATATAAAGATAGGGGCCAGACCAGACCTGGCCTGAAAGGCAATGCAGCCTAATTTGAACAAGGTGCGTTCCCTAATTGGAAGCCAGTGAAGGGTCTTCAACGGAGGAGAGGTGTGGTGGAATCTAGGGAGACCGAATGCAAGGCGGGCCACCTGGTTCTGAACCAGTTGGAGCTTGCGCAGGCTGTACTGTGGGATGCCGTTGAACAGGGCATTCCCGTAGTCCAGGCGGGATAGGACCAGTGCGGACATGATTAGTTTGAGTGCAGGGAAAGAGAAGAAACGAGAGATGGAGCGGATAGTACGGAGAGTAAGAAAGCAAGAAGATACCACGGAGCCTATCTGGGAGTGCATGGTGAGTTTATCGTTAAGCTTGATACCTAAAGTCTTAACTGAGGAAGCAGGAGTGGGGGGAGAGCCGAAGGAGGGGGACCAAAATAGAGAGTTCCAGGGACTGGAGCAACCACCCGTTAGCACAAGTTCCGTCTTATCGGGGTGAGCTTCAGGTGGTTGAAGTTCATCCAGTCCCTGATAAAAGACAGGATAGATTGGAAATTAGATATAGGGGAAGAGGAAAGATTAAATATGAGCTGGAGGTCATCGGCGTAGTTATATACCGTGACCTCCAGCTGCTGAAGAGCAAAGATGAGAGGAGAGATGTACAGATTGAATAATAGAGGAGACAGAGAGGAACCCTGAGGCACCCCGCACTGGACCTTAGCTGAAAACTCCCCAAGACGAACCGCCTGGGTCCGGTCCCTCAGGAAGGATGAAAGCCAAATGAGGGCCGATCCTCCGATACCCGCCGCCCTGACACAGGAGAGTAAGATGGAATGATCCACCGTGTCAAAAGCGGCGGACAAATCAAGGAGGACCAGCGCCTGGGGTTGACCATTATCCATGCCCTCCCTGAGGGTATCCAGCACAGACACCACCACTGACTCTGTCGAATGCCTTGGCCGAAACCCCGCCTGGCAAGGTGCCAGCACCCCATTCTCCTCGACAAAGGAGCTGAGCACAGAGGTGACGTGTCGCTCAAGCACCTTACCCAAAAAGGGTAGCAAGGAGATGGGGCGGTAGTTAGCTAAGGCAGAGGGATCGGCTCCTGGTTTTTTCAAAATGGGAACAATGGTGGCGGATTTCAGTGACGGGGTCACGACACCCTGGGCCAAGGAGTTATTAAGAAACATAAGAGGGGGCAGGGTGCACGCTGAATAAATCTGCCGTAGGATGTGTGCAGGGCAGATATCAGCTGGGGAGCCAGATTTGATTTTTAGGGAGAAGAGAAAGGAAAATTTCCTCAGAAAGAGGGGGGAGAGAGATGAGAGAAGCTTGGGCAGGGGATAACTGAGGGTCAACAAAGAGGGGGGACGGGGGTGGGGGGGGATATTGGTTTTGATGGTCGCAATTTTTTCCACAAAGTAGGAGTTCAAAGAGTCACAGAGATTTTGAGAGGGGAGAGGCTTCAATGAGGTCCTGTCGGAGAAGGCCAGGTCGTGAGTGATGGAAAAGATCTCCTTAGGTTGGTTCTCTGCTGCTAAAATTTTGGCTGAGAAATAAGCCTTCTTGGTCTCTAGAATGCTTTTTTTATAAGTCCCTAGAAGGAGGACGTAACAGGACTTAGAGATGGGACAGTAGTCCTGTCTCCATCTGCGTTCTGCCTGTCGGACCGTTAGTTTCTGCTCTTTTAGTTCTTTACTGAACCACCGGTTAGCGTCTTTAGGGCGCCTAATCGAGGTACGCCGAAGGGGAGCCATACTGTCACTTCCATCCGTAAGCCAAGAATCGATGGCCTTAGCTTGGGCAGCAGATGCCAAGCCCGACAGGGAAGGAGAAGAGGCTAGGAGTGAGGAGGTTAGGTCCGACAGGTTAGCTTTGCCCCAGTTGCGAGCCCACGAGTTTTTGGCGTGGACGGGCATCTTGGTCAGACAGAGGCGAAGAGAGAAGGAGATTAGAAAATGATCTGACCAAGTGCAAGGGGAAACGGTGAGTGAGGAAAGGGGACAGTTGAGAGACCAAACTTGGTCTAAAATGTGACCGTGAATATGAGTGGGAATGTGAACCAGGGAGGAGAAATTGAGTGACAATAGAGTTTCAGAAAATTCCTTGGAAGAAGAGCATTCCTTGGGGTCGGAAGGCCAATAGTTAAAGTCCCCGAGGACCAGCAGCAAAGCATAATTAACAACCAGTGTGCCAAGTAGATCTTGAAAGGCGGGGAGAAAGGACGGGATGGGTTGAGGTGGACGATATACCAGCACACAGGCTAGGTGAGGGGAGAAAGAGGTAGAACGGACCACTAAGTGGTCAATTCCTCCCATAGGGGGTGAGGGGAGAATCTGGAACTGAAAATCCATACGGGCGATAAGGGCAACGCCTCCACCCATTTTCCCTACTGGGCGGTCGGCGCGGATAGAATAATATGTCGAAGGGAGGGCAGCCAGTTGAGACGGGAGGAAAGACTCACAAAACCACGTCTCGGTTAGGAATAAAAGATCAGGTTTATCCGTATCTAAGAGTATGAATAGTTCCTGATGGTGTCTAATGGCTGACCTAGTGTTTAATAAAATAATAGATAATGGGGGAGAGAGAGTGTCAGGAGCGGGCGTTGACTGAATTGCTAACGGAGAAACAGAAGGAAGGGGGCAGCCCTGTGGGCAGGCTTGGCAGGGAGAGAAACAGCCCATGTTGGTAATCCGGTGAGTAGTGCGGGGGTCGAGGGGCCAATGTCCTTGTAAGTGAATGAGATCAGTTGAGGAGTAGCGAATGAAGTGGCCAGGGGAAGTAGCCCCTAGCCCCTGCCGGCCGCGGACGGGCGCAAACGGGCTTAACTCAGGCGCAACTCCGCCGCGCCTTCGTCGCGCCCGCTGCGCTCGTCTGCTGCGCTGCCGCATATGGCCTATTTAAATAGGGAGTAGCGTGGGGGGAGTGGCTAAGATGTAGATTCGACAGGGCAGCCCAAGCCAAGATGGTGCCCGCATCCGCGGGAGCCCGCCACACAACGCTCGGCCCACGGCGATCCTCTGAGCCCCTAGAAGCAATCAAGTTAAGCAACCTGTCAACTTTGAATCACAGGTAGGTTAGAGAAAACACAATAAATTGTAAGATAAAAATTGCGGCTGCTTGCAATCAGCAGCACAATAAAGTTAAAATGGGGAAACTGTGTCAGCAGCTCATCGGCAGTCACGGGTGAGACCCTCTGCCACCGTGTCGTTCGCTATCACCCACCGAGAGCCCGAATTGCTCCTAAATAGGGACTAGCGTGGGGGGAGTGGCTAAGATGTAGATTCGGCTGGGCAGCTGGAGTTCTGGACTTTTTGGTTCCGTCCAGAGGTGTCAGGGAACAACACCCAAAGACCCCGGAGTTCCACCTGCCTTGGTGCACAAATGAACAGAAACACGGGCTTCTCGATGGTGGCGTCAAAGACCAAAGGTTTATTACTGCAGGGACACAGAAGTCATAGATACTACACACGGGCAGTAACCAGGAGCCTGTTCAAATTGTACAAAGCGGGTTGCTCCTTATATACTAAATTTTAAGCTGGGGGCGAATTCTTTACATGTAATACATTCCCAAAACCTTTGTGTCTAAAACAATAAATATTTGGTGTTACACAGGAACCGTCGATAATATCTGAGGCCAAACATGACGAAGAGAGGGGTTCCCACTAGTTTGTCACAATTCCCTGTCAATATTGCATTCAGGACCCGGACCGCCTCATCGTAAAGTTTGTTACCTCCCCCTAATAAAGTTTCAGAAAGAAAGAAACAGAGCCAGGTGTGGAAGATAGAAAAGCGGGATAAGAGATGTTTGTGGGTTGTAAATGGGCAAGGCTACCGGCTTCGGCCGCCTAATCATGATCAGGAACAATGGACACGAAGACCAGTTTGGCAGGACTGGCCTCGGGCAGAGGAGGTAGCCTTTGTCGAGTCATGCAGCTACAGCGTGATCTGGTTTAAGGTGCACGTGTTCAAGAAAGAGGTGAATCTCCGGCTAAGGCTACGTGTCCTTAATCGAAATGAAGTGATCAGAGGCTATTGCATATGTGAGGGCAAGAATCACAAAATGGCGGCCATGATCTAAGATGGATGCCGTGGGTAGATCAGAAATGTGTTTATAAAAGGAGTGCTCTTGCTCGTAGCGTAGCGAAAACACCAGGATATACTAAATGGATCATTTGCGGTTCGCTGATACCAATATTATATATTTCCGACAAACTTGAAAACACGGGTTCAAATCGTCACGGAACCTCACGGAACCTCAGACCCTCCTTTTGCCCTTACATAGGCAATTACTTAGTCTATGTCAGAATCTAGTTCTATGTCCATCAGGTCAGTGACATGCTGTTGTATCATCATCCTTTCTCGTGTCTTTTCTCCAAACGCAGGTGGTTTTCTGAGACAAGTTGCAGCACAAAGACTACACAGAGCAGGACCACACTGGATAATCAGACAACATGAGAATAGGAATACTAAGATGACACCAATGACCATCAGAACCTTCCATCCCCACGCTGAGATCAGAGTCCAAAACCACTCCATGAAGGACCAGTTTCCCTTGTCTACATGTATGGAGTCTGAAATCTTGTGCAACTTAGAGATCGCCTCATAGACTGTTGGAGCATTATTAGGAATAAAGACACAGCAGCTCGATTGGATCATTCTACATACCCCACCTCGATCTGCAAGTATAACGTCTAGAACCATACGATTCTGCAACGTCATGAGCCTATCCGCCTGAAGCTCAGCTGTCAGATTGCTAAGGGCACCAGCAGTTTCGGTAATAGTAGATTCAACTACCCGTGTTAGCTGACGTATGTTTCTACTATTGGCCATAGGTCCCCAGAACGGAAGGAAGCCTTTGAAGAAGTCTCCAGCTTCCTGACCAGCGGTATCTTCCTTGCTGAAGACACCTCTCGCTATTCTGGTTCTGTGGTAATCAGATGAAGCAGTGTATGTCGGAGGCAACAATCGAGCAATATAACATGATCCTGAAAAGTCGGCAGGCAACCATGTATAAGCTCTGTCTCGACAAATGAAGTAGGTACCCCTAGCAGTAAGAAAGGCAGGGGAAGAGTTAGCCGGAAACACATAAGTCTCTACGCACTCACTCCTCCCTAGCTGAGCTCTCGGATTTCTCCCGTTACCTTGCAAACAGACCTGACCTCGGTGAGGTACGACCCAGATTGGAGTTGAGCTTTTACGCTTGCTTTCTCCTAAACTAAGGCGATACTCTGAAGTATTCCAACTTAAATATACTCGCAATTCGTCTCTAGGGTAAGATGGAGTATTATTGACGTCCTTGACCATGTCAATAATTCCCTGGACTAAGGCTTTGTTGGCAGAGTTATATTTAGTGGAACGCGGTGGACGTGGAGGATAGGTTTCAAGGGCATAAGCAAAGATGGTTTGGAAGGCCTGAAATGATCCATTATAGCTGTAAGGCAAAACCAGATAGGGAATACCTTTATCCATAGTGTGGGGTATCAAGCCACACACCCAGCAGTCTGTAGTGTTAACTACCAGTTGGTGTTGGTGCAAGAGCTGTACAAAAGTGTTGTTGGTGAACTCTGAGCGTCTGGCTTGCTCATGTTCCGGAAACGAGTGAAAAGAGTGTATAGAAGAAACAGTAGAAATAGCAGGATCAAGGGGAGGTACTGTAGAAACTGGCACAAAAATCAAATTTACACTAAAGACGATTTCACCCACCAATGTTGCTAAAACAATCAAAAATGTAATGGCACATTGCATCAAAAAGCATTTGCTATGAAGAATTCTATTAAGTCTGTTTCTGCGAACATAAATCACATTTTCTCGTTGCAGCGCAGGAAGCTCCATCTTCTACAATCCGCTTGCGACCACTGATGATGTGTACGTAGATGAAAATGCCTCTATCAGCCCTGGGAGTTCCCAGAACCAACAGAAAGATCGACCTTGTGTCAGACCCCTGCAAATTCAAACTAGGCACACAGCCACGACCCTACGGCTACCCAGACGGCAAGGCAATTTTAAAAACAATAAACAATAGCAAACTTCCTGGCTGAAGGCAAAAGTTCAATATATCAAAATCACAATATGCAGTTGCCTGCTTTATTTGTCCATTTTACGGCTTCTTAGGTTGTATCTCTGCTTCGCTGGTACTGTCTGATCGGAAAATAGTGTATCACTAGCAGCTGTTGCAGAGTTTAAGTTCGCAGATAGCAAAGTTTCTTCTGATGCTGGAGACAAATGTTCAATGTTCAAAGGAGTCTTTTCAGGAGGAGAGTCAGGTTTCGAAGTGTCAGTAATCAATTCGGCATCGCTGAAAGAGATGAACTTCGGTGTGATTTCAGATTCGGAGGCACCAATTCCCTTTTTCACCCAGTCGTCGTAAGGGAGCGGCAAAGGAACACGCTTAACATGGGAGGCGTGTATCCAGTGCTTACGGCCAGCTACACGAACTGCTGTCCTCGTTGCCAGTAAAATCTGAAAAGGCCCCACAAATCTTGGCTGAAGGTTCTTCGTCCTCGCGAAGTTCTTGATTACAACGAAGTCACCCGGTTTCAGCTGGTGCCCTGGACTCTCCGGAGGTTTTGGTAAAGAACCGAAAACCTGTTGATGAAGAAGACTCAATTTAGCAGTCAAGTCGTAAAGGTAGTCTATTAACATAGGATATTCAATGGAGCAAAATTGTTTAGGCCTTGGCACACACACTCTGCATAACTTTCCCTATAAACTCACTTCCGTTATCTGACCATACAATCCGTGGCATTCCATATCTAGGGAAAAATTCCTTGAGAAGAATTTTGGCAGTAGATAGGGCAGTGTTGTCCTTTAGTGGGTATGCTTCTATCCACCTGGAAAAAGCACATACTACCACCAGGACATATTTCAAATTGTTGCAGCGTTCCATGTGAATGAAGTCTAACTGAATTACTTCAAAGGGACAGGAAGGAGGAGCGAAATGACCAGCTGGAGTTGGAGTTCCCTTGCCAGGATTATGCACCAAGCATACCATACAATTTTTTCACCACTCTCTCTGCACACTTACTGATTCCCTCTTTCTTCCAGACCGGAGCCAACATCTTACATATCCCTTTAGAACTTATATGCGCTACTCCATGCGCCATCGTCACTACTGCAAGCACATACGCATCGGGCAACATCCAACGCTGCTGTTCTGTCAAATCAATCCAACATCCATTCGAGTCCAACTTGCCCGTACTTTCTCTCCATACACGTTTCTCTTCCTCAGTTGCTTCTTTCTGAATCTCTTTCACACTTTCCATAGTATCCTCACACATTCCAGACTCAGCAATCCATCTTGCAGACGTAGCAACATACATTCTGCTCATCGTGTCTCTAGCTGTCTGTTTAGCAATTTCGTCAGCAAAAGCATTCCCACGACCAACATCATCCGTGATTGCTCTATGAGCACTGCACTTCACAATCGCAACTTCAGTCGGCAAGGTTAGAGATTCCAACAAGTCGTTAACTAGCTGACCATGTTGGATCTTAGTCCCATGGGACGAAATGAAACCTCTTTCTCTCCACAACCGGCCAAAACTATGGGCCACGCCAAATGCGTACTGACTATCTGTAAACACATTCACTCTCTTTCCCTCAGCTAAAACACACGCTCTCGTTAGAGCTATTAATTCTGCAGCTTGGGCAGAATTCTGACTCACTCTTGCAGTCTCCACAATCGTCTTCAAAGTCGTCACTGCGTAAGCAGCAGTCACATCACCATTCTCCAATTTAAAACATGACCCGTCCACATACAGTGTACCATCCGGGTCTGATAGCGGAGTATCTTTCAAGTCGATACGTCCTTTTGTCTCTTCCTCCGTTTTGAAATAGCAGTCATGTGGCTCGGAATCACTCGACTCTTGATCAGTCGGCAACAATGTTGCTGGATTCAATACATTACATCTTTTGATCTGAATATGACTCGCTAGCAATGTCAACTCGTAACCAGATAATCTCGCACTAGTAAGGTGTTGAGTCTTCGTTCGGTTCATGAGTGTATCCACTGCATGAGGAACCATGACCACTAGCATATTGTTCATTACCAAACCAGCAGATTGTCGAATGGAAGCTGCAGCTGCCGCTGTAGCTCTCAAACAACTAGGCAACGCTCTAGCTACCGGATCTAATGTTGATGAAAAATACGCACAAGGGCGTTGTTTATCACCAAACTTCTGTGTCAGAACACTCAACGCGCAACCTTCTCTTTCGTGAACGTAGAGCGTGAATGGCTTACTGTAATCAGGTGTACCCAATACAGGAGCTGAACACAATGCTTTTCGTAATTCAGTAAAACTCTCTTGACATTCATCAGACCATGGCACCGGACTCGGAACATTTTTCCCAGTCAAAGCTACCAATGGTTTCGCTAACAGAGAAAAATTTGGAATCCACTGCCTACAGTAAGAGGTAATACCTAGGAAGGCACGTACTTCTCTCTGTGTGCGTGGAACACTCATCTGTGTAATTGCTTTTATTCTTTCTGGGGTCAACTTCCTTCCCTCCTTTGACAAGAGATGACCTAGGTAGGTCACTTCTTGGCAGCAGTATTGCATTTTCGAAGGAGACACCTTGTGATTCAAATTAGACAAATGATGCAATAGGGAAATTGTAGCTGCTTTGCAAGTTTCCTTGTCATCGGCAGCCACTAAAAGATCGTCTACGTACTGTACTAGGGCAGAACCTGGAGGAAGGACAAACGAATCTAACTGGCTTTTTAAAGCTTGACTGTAAATGGATGGACTTTCACAATAGCCTTGTGGAGCGCGTTTAAATCTGAAACTGCGACCTCCTAGACAGAAGCCGAAAATATCCCTACTTTCTTCAGCTATTGGAATGCTGAAAAAGGCATTCTTTAAGTCAATAACTGAGAACCATGTGGCTGTGGCAGGAATCAATGTTAACAAGGCAGTAATGTCTGGCACTACAGGAAACTGCGGGATTACAATCTTATTAACTTCTCTAAGGTCTATGACAAACCTATAAACTGGAGGTTTTGTAGGATCAGTTCGCTTCAGAATCGGTAATACAGGACTGTTACAGACATTTCCTCTAGTTTCCTCAACCAGACCTTTTTTAATCAAATCTTGCACAATCAATAAAAGTGCACGCTCACCTTCACTCGATATTTTATATTGGGGAATTCTTGGAAATTTCACATTCGCTTTCAAAGTTACCACATACAGTGGAATTTCTAGGAGACCTACATCGTTAGGACCAGTCGCCCAAAGAGAATCAGGGAGTGAACGTAGCTCCGGCGGGAGTGCGTCCATTGACAAGTACATCGGAGAGGTGATATTTTTACCCAACGTAAGCTGTACTCCTTCCGGAGAACAGTACAATGTCGCATATAGTCGTTTTAACAAATCTAAACCAAGCAGATTTTCATTACAACCTGTCGTCAAAATCAGGGGTGCTTTTAAGTGACACGGTCCAACAGAAATAGACAAAGGACCAGATATCGGGTTGTAAACAGGGGCGCCTGAAAAACCTACGGAAACATTTGTTGAGCCGGACAAAGGTGCGCCAGGGAGTTTCGCATGAATGATAGAACTTTTTGCGGCACCAGTATCCAACAGAAACGGTTCGACTACACCTGATGTTGCTACTGCGACATAAGGCCCACTCTGATCCACTGGAACTGATACTACTCCCTCTCTCTGTCCCTGGCTGTCCTAGTACCCATTTTGCTGAAAACCCTCATCTACTTCATTATAGTCCTCAACAAGATACTGTTGAGATCTATTTTGCTGAGCAGATTGTCCATTTCGTTGATCAAAGTGATTGGAGGGACGATCATTCGTTTGTGGAGGCATAGCACCTCGTCCTCGTCCTCTAGAATTCTGCACAAAACCACCACGACCTCTCTGAGCTGCTGCTGCATTATTTTGCGCTAAGATCGGACATTCATTTTTATAGTGACCCTCTTTCTTACAGTACGCACACTGATTCCACTGATATTGAGGTCTTGATGAACCATAATCTGTCCTTTGGTATGAACCTTGCTGCGTATTAGTCTGATTCGTGCGAGGCGGATACGCCTGCTGCAAAAGAACTTTAGTTTTTAAATCTTTCGTTTTCTTCTCTGATTTTTCCTTTTCCTCTTTATCCCTATTTTCGTAGTACTGTGCAGTCGCAAGTATTTGCGCTGTCGTAGATACAGCCCACGCACTTTCTGAATCCTTTAATTTATTGCATAATTCAGGTAACAAATTATGCACAAATTTATCTACAAACAGTCTTTGCCCTCCTTCTGTACTCATGTCCTGACCACTATGATCTACAAAAGTCTCTTCGAACCTCGTGAAGAAGTCGGAGACACTTTCGTCTTTCTTCTGCCTGCATGCTGACAATTTGTCCCAATTAACACGCAATGCTGGCATCAGAGTCTTCATTAGATCAATTATTCTACCTGGCAGATTAGCAATTAAAGGTTCGGGTTTCGCACCCCCTATTTGCTGACCATCTGCTGCAGTGATAGCTGCCCAATCACCACCTAAGGCAGCTTGATGATCCTCTCTACGAATTTTAGCCCACACTGGTTGCGGAACTACGTTACCAAATAACATATCGATGTCGGCTAGGTTCATTATACAAGCCTCAACTGTCTGTGTTAATTCTTTGTAATATCCAGCTGGATTCTTACGTGGATCTGGCAAGGCCTGTTTCACCGCTAACACTTCAGCTCGCTTCCATGGAATGTGTATCCACACTCGTTGGAACTGTGCTGGAGCAGCTGCAATTCCTGCATTATCATCACGTTGCACTGCTTCGCGCCAAATTGGAGGAACCTCCCTCATAGGATATTGGCGACTTGGCTTCATTTTACCTTTTTCTAAATCTCTCGGTGAACGAAGAGATGGATCACTCCTAAAACTTAAAATAAGTTCCATCGCTTCCTTTATATTCTCACCCACTATCATTCCAGCAGCGAACTCTTTCTGAACCCTAATTAAATCTTCCAAATCTGATTCGACATCGTCTTCTTCTATTTCCTCACGTAACAACGAGCACATCTCATCAAAGACGTACCGTTGCGTTGGTTCCCCCACTGCATAAATGTGTCTAGCACATCTCTCGTACTATATCTTCTACCCTTCGAAATCCATCTGAGAGCCGTGGAATCTAAAATTCCTCGTTCCTCAGTACTTGGAAGCTGACTACGTCTCTGAACAGAGTCAGGAGTAGGAGACTTAATTAAAGTTTTATATATAGGAGACAGCATATTAGTAACAGAATCAGTGATTCTTCGACGAACAGAAAGTGGAGTTAGCACACTCGCAGACGTAGAGAACGCAGTAGAGGTAGGAATAGATAACGGAACAGTAGGAGTATCGAGGAAAATAGTTTGAGGAACAGTAGGTACAGAGGTAGGTATAGAAGCTGGCAGTGCAGGAAGAGGAGGAGCTGTAGGAACATTCACATTCATCACAGGAGGTACGGGAACTTGATTCTGAGGGATAGGAGCAGGAACACCAGGTTGTCCAGCAACCGGCAATTGAACATTCGGGACAAGTGGAGCCGTAGCACCTTGTGCATACGGTGGAGGTGACCTTAACAGATAAGATAACAGAGGATCGTTTTCGGAATCCTCCAGTATCTTAGCCATTTTCGATGGCAAGGCAGGATAGCACTTGTCAATCGCTAGGTTATGCTCTCTAATGGCTACATCTATGGCCTTCTCACACTCGTTAGCCTGCAACTGTTTAGTCGCTTGCTCTAGAGTTAAATCTTCTTGTTCTTTCTGTTCTTTCTTCAATCTTTTCATTTCTCTCTGTTTGGATTCTTTTCGCCAGTAACGGAAAGAATCAAACATTGCCGGCCGGGCTTTCTTCCTGAACAATTTCGCTTCTAAGTTGTCGAGAATCTCTGGTTCAAAACTACCATGCAGTGGCCAACTAAGGACACCATCCTTCTTACAATAACGGACCCATACCTCATTATAAGATATAGGACCCACGCCATGCTTACAATATAAATCATATAGGGGAGTCCCAATCGGAGGAACCAGACAAGAGTCCTCCAATCGTGAGTCACGGTTGCAACCAAAACAAGACAACATTTTCCGACTTACCATTTTCAGTCCGGAACACAAAACAAACGAACACGAAACAAATATGTGCACTCGAACCAAGAACTTAGGCCTACCAAAACGAACTGATGTATCGATACCCAAACTAAACCAAATAGATTATCGTAACTAGAACAACCAGTGATAATCTGACAAAACCAAACCAAACCAAACCAAGAACCGATCAAGGATTTTTAACAATCCTCACAAAGTAACCAGCTAGCTATCACTAAATACTTAACTGAGTCACTGAAGACGTCACCAAGGAGAAACCCGTCACGTTTCGCCGTACTAAGGACTGCACCTCGGGTCCAAGACAGGGCGACGGTCAAGGCAACGGCCCACTGCAGCCGTCCTGAACGGGAAACCCTCGTGGAAGAGAACTTCGGGCCACTTTTGCGATATGCCGGGATCGATGAAGTGGGGCGCCTCCCTCAGGAATCTTCACACGAAGCTTCTCGAACTCTTCAGGCTTTTGGACCGGTACCGAATGACGTCGCCCTACGTTGGGCGCCAATTGGAGTTCTGGACTTTTTGGTTCCGTCCAGAGGTGTCAGGGAACAACACCCAAAGACCCCGGAGTTCCACCTGCCTTGGTGCACAAATGAACAGAAACACGGGCTTCTCGATGGTGGCGTCAAAGACCAAAGGTTTATTACTGCAGGGACACAGAAGTCATAGATACTACACACGGGCAGTAACCAGGAGCCTGTTCAAATTGTACAAAGCGGGTTGCTCCTTATATACTAAATTTTAAGCTGGGGGCGAATTCTTTACATGTAATACATTCCCAAAACCTTTGTGTCTAAAACAATAAATATTTGGTGTTACACAGGAACCGTCGATAATATCTGAGGCCAAACATGACGAAGAGAGGGGTTCCCACTAGTTTGTCACAATTCCCTGTCAATATTGCATTCAGGACCCGGACCGCCTCATCGTAAAGTTCGTTACCTCCCCCTAATAAAGTTTCAGAAAGAAAGAAACAGAGCCAGGTGTGGAAGATAGAAAAGCGGGATAAGAGATGTTTGTGGGTTGTAAATGGGCAAGGCTACCGGCTTCGGCCGCCTAATCATGATCAGGAACAATGGACACGAAGACCAGTTTGGCAGGACTGGCCTCGGGCAGAGGAGGTAGCCTTTGTCGAGTCATGCAGCTACAGCGTGATCTGGTTTAAGGTGCACGTGTTCAAGAAAGAGGTGAATCTCCGGCTAAGGCTACGTGTCCTTAATCGAAATGAAGTGATCAGAGGCTATTGCATATGTGAGGGCAAGAATCACAAAATGGCGGCCATGATCTAAGATGGATGCCGTGGGTAGATCAGAAATGTGTTTATAAAAGGAGTGCTCTTGCTCGTAGCGTAGCGAAAACACCAGGATATACTAAATGGATCATTTGCGGTTCGCTGATACCAATATTATATATTTCCGACAAACTTGAAAACACGGGTTCAAATCGTCAAGGAACCTCACGGAACCTCACAGCCCAAGCCAAGATGGCGCCCGCGTCCGCGGGAGCCCGCCACACAACGCTCGGCCCACGGCGATCCTCTGAGCCCCTAGAAGCAATCAAGTTAAGCAACCTGTCAACTTTGAATCACAGGTAGGTTAGAGAAAACACAATAAATTGTAAGATAAAAATTGCGGCTGCTCGCAATCAGCAGCACAATAAAGTTAAAATGGGGAAACTGTGTCAGCAGCTCATCGGCAGTCACGGGTGAGACCCTCTGCCACCGGGTCGTTCGCTATCACCCGCCGAGAGCCGGAATTGCTCCTAAATAGGGAGTAGCATGGAGGGAGTGGCTAAGATGTAGATTCGTCTGGGCAGCCCAAGCCAAGATGGCGCCCGCGTCCGCGGGAGCCCGCCACACAACGCTCGGCCCACGGCGATCCTCTGAGCCCCTAGAAGCAATCAAGTTAAGCAACCTGTCAACTTTGAATCACAGGTAGGTTAGAGAAAACACAATAAATTGTAAGATAAAAATTGCGGCTGCTCGCAATCAGCAGCACAATAAAGTTAAAATGGGGAAACTGTGTCAGCAGCTCATCGGCAGTCACGGGTGAGACCCTCTGCCACCGGGTCGTTCGCTAACTGTTAGGTATTATGTTTCCTGCGACCTCCATCCAGAGACGCTTTGTTGCCATTATTTTTGATGGAGTCTGTGAATCTGCTTTTGACGTAGTTTGATGTTTATTGTCCGATATAGATTGTTGGGAGATACTACATTTGGTGATTCCGGCTTGATTAGCGAGAGGCAGGGCAGCAGCTAAAGGTTCCTCCGGCGGGGTTTCGGCATTGGCGACTAAGTCATTGTTTCCAATGTTGGTATCTCGTTTGACTCTATGTCATTGAAGACTGAATGGGTGGTTGAGTCAGTTGAATGTGAATGCTGGATTAAGGGTTGGTCCTGCAATACAATTGGTAATTTCCTGATTTCTGTCAGGACTGTTGAAAGAAACTGAGGAACTGAAGCCATTGGAGAGGAACAACATACAGTTTGTATCATGTTGGCTTTGTATAGAGCTTTTTTAATTAGGTAGTTAAGGCCTTCTAATTCATTGTCGATCCCTTCCATGTATACCACAAGTGTGCTTAAGAGATCAACTTGTAAATCGTCCGAATTATAATTTAATGCTGATACTGTAGAATGCAAAGTTTGCAAAAGTTGAGGTCACAGTCAGGTCATGACTTGCATGAGCGTTGGCAGGCCTGTTGACATCTTTCATAAAAAAGGATACATCCAGAAGGGAACAGTAGTTTGGCTCTCCATGCTTGGGGGGAGCATGATGAGTTAGAAGTGGAAACACTGTTGGAGATAATAAATTAATGTTTCCAGATGGGATCCTACTCCATTGTGCTGCTTGAGGGCTGACAGTGTTCTTGTTTCCAAGTATTTCTGTGTTTTTACTATGTGAATTGGTTTCCTATTGCAGGAAGGACATTGAGGCAATAGGACTCTCATCGCAAAGCCTTATTTGCAACACTCCGTGTCACATGCTGAAGCCGAGTGAGGCGCTTGAACGACTATCCCCTGAAACTGGTGATTGAAGCTTGAGGTTTAACATTAATTTGGTCATGTTAAAACGAGGAGTGCTTTCAACCTTGCAGTAACAAGGTATTGCAATTGAAACTTTTGTGAAGACTAACTGGAGACACCTCACTACACCTCTTCATTTATGATGTTGTGATACTGCTGATTCACTCTGTTGCATGATTCAGATTATGTGGTCCTGATGAGAACCCTAGAATGTGTTGGGTTTGAAATGCGTCGACCCCTTCTTCTTTTTGGTTAGTTATTGTCAAACAAACCTAGTCGTTAATTAGGCTTGTCCACTGGTGCACTATAAATAATGAATGGACATTGTATATTGTGATACCTTGAGTTAGGGTTGCACCATTGTGAGATTGTTGTGTGATTTTTTTATTTTGGGGTTGTTTGACGTTGTAGTAGGCCTCCCTGGTTTGTGGCCATCTTCACATTTGATTAGCTTGGTGTGGCCCTACCAGGTCAGGTGGATGTGCGATTTGTGGGTTGATTGGTTTGATTGAATGAGGGAATAAATAAAGGGATGTATTGAACGATTGTGGGTGTTCTGGTGTCTAGTGATTTGTATCAAGTATGTGTTGTTTCGATGTTTTCTTGTAAATATACATTTTGTATAGAGCTGTTTTGTCAAGCAATTAAAAAGTTTGCTGCCAAATAAAATAATTAATGGCACTTTAAACAGTGTGGACCTGTTGATTTGGTTTCAGAGGTCCAAATATTAAGTGATCTAGCTAATAGTACTCAGTACTGGCACTTGTTCCGTTTTGTTGTTATTATGACTCAGCCTTACTGAGTAGAGTCAAGGCCCTTTGGTGTTTCTTGTGCTAGTAAGGAAGGCTGCGGTTTCCTGGCGACTCCCGATGATGAAGGGGGAGATGTTAATTCCTATTTTGGAACCTCGGGGGACTCAGCTCTTTGCGTACTCTCCACCTGCTTCCTACCCTGTGTACTCCATATACTCTGCACACCTCGTCACATCAAGTAATATTAGAATAAGGCTGTGCACAGAAGGGGTTAGCCAAAGGACCTGGCCTGTGACCAACCCCTCACAGCCAGGCATCTCCCTGCCGGGGAACAAAGTCAACCCCCCAGGCACCACTATTGTCAAAGGGAACCCTATTTTCTGGGGCAAAAATATTTATGTTAGGCGAGGGAGGTGCACTGCCCCCTGTCCACACACAAATGGGCCTGGGATACCACCCAGGAGCCTTCAATAATTATAGGGAGGTGGAGAGTGATCCTTTTCCCTAATACATAAGAGGCGAATCAGACCACATCTATCCTGGGCCAAAATTATTTGTATTGGGGAGAGAAGCATGTGTCCTCCTTCCCTGAGACTAAATGGGTTCTGGGACCTCATCCCATGGAGCCATGAATGGATTATAATGAACGGGCATGTGGCCCTTTTCCCAAGCCTTGGGTGGCCTCAGTGAATCTATTGCTCTGGGCCAAAAATGCTCATTATAGGGGAAGGGGCATGAGCCACCTTCCCTGAACCCAATTGGCCCCAGTGAATAATAATAGGGGAGTAGGCACATGCCCCCAAACATTGAGAGGCCCTGAGAGGCCCTGAGGTCACCATCTCCCAGGGCCAAAAACAAATTGTGTAGAGGAGGGGCGCATGCAGGCCCTGCTGACCTAAAATGGTCCCAGAGACCACATCCTAGGGGCCAGGAGCCAGGAGATTGTTATCCTTGTTATGCCGCACCTGGAGGGACGTAGCATTTTAGCACATTCCCAGGACTACTGATAATGGTAAATCTGCTAATCTATCAATATCCAGAGGTGGAATTCTTGGGAACACCCACACTCCACCCATGGAATGCCTCCGTGGGGCAGAGTAATGCAATGCAGTGATTTGTGCTGCATTGCTTTACACTAGATTTATAAAGCCATGCAGGGCCCCCAAGGTGGCCTTTCATGGCTTGATAAATCTGACTTAGTAGTTTCATCACCCATGAGCCCCCTTGCATGGTCCAAGTGCAATGAAACCCCATGAAAAATCTGCCCCTAAGTGTAAAGATATCTCTTGAATGCTGCATGTAAGGCTGTTGTTCCCACTGCCCTCCCTGGTAAAATGTTGGCAATGGCAAAGTGAAAGCAATTCTTGACAAAGTGTGGCATATTCATTTTAACCTATTCCATAATGGTGCTCTTGACAGAATGTTGGTTTTTCATTAAATACTTTGCACAATTTGGGCACAATGATTCCCACCACCCAGGGCATAATGGCTACACTGACAGCTAGGAGGTAATTGTTTCCATATTGCCATCATCCAATGTCCACTGATGATACTTTTGACCTGTTGTGGGCATCTGTTGAATCATGAAGTTAAAGTTAATTAATCACCTATTGTAAACAGGCACTGCATGGTGATGTGCACATATGCATGATGCTGGCCCAAAGACCCAAAGATAAAGTTTGACAATTCCTAGCATAATTTAGGCTACCATAAAATGGTGTTGCCAAGAAACAAATGTAAATAACATGGAATACATTAAAGTTTAAGCAAGGTTAATAAACAGAGGAATTGGTGCAAATGAACACACACTGCATGTACATGCTAAGCTACCCAAGCTGCACACCCCATGGCAGATATGCACTTATCAATATCTAGGGTTTGGAAATATGGAGAGAAAAGGCAATATCAATAGCATTGGTAAATTCTTTTATTTCATGTTCCACTCAATGGAGGATTGCAGGTATTATTTACTTCATGTTGCTATTAGTATCTTTCACTTAGGAAAAATAAATACATGGGAGACAGACATGTTGACTCCACGCTACCCATTACATTAGAAAAAGAGGCACCCCGCTCTGTGGCCAATATTTGAAAACTTGATGACAAAGCATTCAGGGATCATGGCGTTATTCCTTGTTCATATATACCTTGAATTATTGGATGTTCTGCCAGATCAAAAACCTGAAATCATCCTTGCTCTATCTCATAGTCCTGTTGTGTTGCACAGCAATCCTGTGTGCCCTGTGCACCCCCATTTTTTGCTCTGACTTGTACTGGTTGTAACTGATTGTGACCGTCCCTGAGGTCTGTTTAATGAGGCCCAGGACCAGTGCTACGTTTAAAACACAGTTAAAAATACACATATGCATTAGGGTACACTATGTATTAGGGTATACTTACCATTGGCATGACCTACCATATACATCCCTAGTAGAACAGGGCAGGTGGATTAAAACTACCTATAAGTCCCTAGTATTTAATAGGGCATTGCAGATTCGAGCCCAGCATCCCTTTCTGCAATTGCATGTGTGCAATGCTGAGCACCTGAGGTCATTTTAAAAGAAACCCTGCCTTGTAGCACTGTTTTTGTTATAGTAAATTAACTGCAAAATCGACTTTTGGGGTAAAGGGACTTAAAATGTGATAATATACAATAGTGTTACATATTAGGTACACCCAGTGTCTCCCCTAGGTGTTGCATGGGTGGGTGGTCATATAACTACATGCAGGGTCCTTATAAAAGATGTTGTATGTTCCCTGAATAGTGACATTGCACATTTTACCTCCCCCATTGTAGTAAAGTGCCCCCATAACCAACTTTGAGGACTGCTTTGAGCACTGTGGAATGAGGATATACACTGGTATTGTATATTCAGTATCCCTAATGTCTCCCCTATGTATCCCAGCAGCGAGGGATCCTGTAACTATAAGCAGGGGGCTTATAAAAGATGTTTTGTATGTCCTGATGATGGAGAAATTGCACATAGCATTTTCCCCATTGTAGATGTTTAGCCCCATAGCTGAACATTGCAATAGTTTATGGACACATACATATTGCTAGGAATTATCATTCAAGGACTTAGGAGAATGGTATTGATAAATCCAAAAAAATTCAATTGTTTAATTTATCATACAATATACAGAACATAAATTATAAGACTTTCTTGTCTGGAAGTAAAATGCAGCCATCCTGCATTTTTCCCTTACTTGGTCAGAGTTAACAGGATTAGCCAGGCTACGTTGATGAAGTGATAAGCGGCTCACCATGGGAGAGGCTATCTGCTGGAAAGGGCTCTGCTACCCAGGAATGCCAAAGTGGGAGGAGGTGTCATAAAGCATGAAGCTTCAAAGGAGGAATAGGACAGGTAGGGAATGCCAGGTTCATCTACCCCCACCCCCCTGACCCAGCAAGATAGGGGGTGCATTCTGACTGACTGCGCCTGCTGCACTATCCCGAACTACAGCCCTGTGGATGTACTTTGCTTCTAAAGGATTAAAGAGTGGATTTGTGCAAGCTAGAAGTTAACAGAGCTCACATGCATCGTCACCACCAAGAGTCCACTGCCTGGAGTGTGTCCAGTGGACTTTTAAGGTTCTTGTCCATATGCATTGTGAGAATTGCGATCCTAAACTATCAAGGGGTAGTTTGGAACTTCCTGACCCTCAGATTGTGTTTTGAACCCTTTGGACCCTCAAGAGGAACTTCAGGAAGAAGCTCCAGAAGTTTGGAGCACTTTGGAAGAAAGCCCTATTAGTGATTGACCTAACCGTGAGAGCCAAGCCAGCCACCTTCAACCGCGACCACATTCGAATTCAAGGTTTGTCCCGCTGAAGAGCTCCAGAGGTCTGTCTTCCAGAGTTAGACCGGGATCTCCCTGAAAGTCAAGCCACAAACAGTCACCGAATCTGGACTGGTGAAGAGCATTGAGCAACCCCAACGGATAAAGTTCCAGAAAAGTTTCAAAGTTTGCAGGAAGGCTTTTGACAGGGGCCCCCCACTCGGTGTATCCGCACAGGGCCCATTGAGGTCAGCTTGAAAATGTAACTTCATCCCAGTCAAGTGCAGCCATATTTCCCAGAGTTGTGCTATAGATTTCTAAATAGCTGGAAGTGTTTATTCTTTAAACATGAATGTCATTGGTATTCTACATTGGATTGTTGTTATATTGGTGTGACATAGAAGATAAATACACTTCCTATGTTTTTAAATTGGTCTGGAAACTTTTATTGTGTATTGTGTCATACTAATTTACTGAATTGGTGTTTGTAAATGCTTTACTTACCGGTCTCCTAAGTTAAGCGTGCAAAAGTTTAATTTGAGAAATCTACTTCTTAATAAACATTTCAACTTGTCAAACTTATGACTTCAGAGAAACACTCCCAACTTTTAATGACCTTGTAGGTAAACATGACTTCACTTCTGCAGCTGTGGCCCTACATTTGTCATGTCCAGCTTTGGGGATTAACCGTCAGGAGGCCAATCACTGATGGAGAGAGGCTTAAATAGCTGTGCAGGTGAAGCCGCTTCTGGGTCAGTGGTTTGCTTCACTTGAGTCCATCCATGCGCTGTGCTGTTCTGCATGTATTGCTTTACTTCGTTTCTTCAGAAGCTCCCAAGAAACCCCTGAGTGACTCCAGCTGAAATCTAACTTTTGAGGGTAAACATTGACAACATTTCACACTCCTGCTTTGAGGTTATGTGCCATTAATTTATGTTCTCAAATGTAAGTAGGACAATCCCAGGCTAAGTGCTGTGTCTCCGCAGTGAGCACAGTGCCGCAAACTAGTCTCTTTCATGAATATTTGATTGAGTGTGATGAGAAGGCAGAGCTCGACTGATTGACTTGTCTACACGTCCCACTGACCGGATATCTTAATCAGATCGAACGGCTCTACTGGTAGGTGCTTAGACAAAATATTGAATTAAAAATATGTGAACAGCAATATAGAGGACAAAAATATAGTGAAGGTAAGTTCTATGGGTAAGCAAAGTTTTACTCCTTGCATACCTTGTCAATAGATAGATATGTCTTAAATTAATGTAGACGCGGAGTTAATAATAGCAAATATTGAATTACCTGTTTGCACTTATCTTCTCAATATCTTAGTCCACAATACTATATTCTATCCACTCAATGTGTGTGTGATCGATATTGTGTCTGGCAACCCTGCTGGTGTTCAGATGTGTTAAATGGATGCAGCAGTATCTGTAGAATCGACTGACTGGCCAGGGAGGCTGCCCGAGGGTGGTATTGTTTGAACTGGATCTGCTGCTGCACACAGTATTCAATGCTGAACTTCCTTTATTGAAGAACTGCTGCCCCTTCAGAAGATCTTTCTATGAACGCTCGCGAAACAATGCATTTATGCTTCATTTGGGAATAAGAACTACTAAATCTACGAGTGGTTCTAAATGTAAAAAAGAAAATTGATACTTGTATAGCGCACTACTCATCCGCAAGGGTCTCAAGGCGCTTGTACGAATACCACTGTGGAACCCATCCTGGTTTTTCCCGTGAGGCGTCCACTCCTGGGCACCCCCAAGGTGGAGGCCAGGCATCCTTAGCATTGTGGGGGCTGTTGTGGAGATTAAGCAAACTACTGCCCAGAGTTGGACTCCATGATTGGAATAGGCACTGAGGCGAGAATTATCAGGTCCGTGGAATTTAGAGCCCAAGACCCACCGAGGCGGGGAATTGAACCCTGGTCCTGGGCTAGACCTCTGCATCAAGGTCTGCCACTCTAATCATTGAGCAACACTTCTCCACATCATGTGTGCTTTATTCCAGCAATAAAACTGTGAATATGTTATTTTCCAGGCGTACCTGACTGCATTTTAGCAGCAGGTGCTTCCAATATGCATTAGATGTGCTTTTACTTGCTCCACATTGGGTGCCTCGCGCAATAATTTGAAACATGAGCTAAGCCAGTGCTTAATTCATTTTTGTGTCCGTTCCAAGCAGAGTACAGGCTGTCTGAGGTTAAGGACATGCACAACACATTATACTGCATGCAGAGCACAGAACATTGCTCTGAGCTGCTCAGTGCATTGATTATAAGCACAGCAAAAGCACATTAAGATGTCTTACAGCTTCATCCTTCCTTCAATGCTCACTGCATGCACAGCGGGTGCGCTGCAAATAACATTAGATAGAAAATTACAGCCCGGAGACCATGCTGTGCCTTATGGGAAAGGGTGATAGGACACTAACTTGCACATCGGTAAGTGGACGGTCCAATCATAGGAGTTACTCTAGTGAGTAAGCTGAAGCATTATACATGTGTGGTTGCCATCAGTATAAGTTAGGCCATACAAAAATATACACTTTCTTAGTCTGTGGTGATTAAACTAGTGTTGTGTACTGCAGTGCAATAGCACGGTACATAGGAAACGTGCACTTTTAATATGCCCCAGTTGTGGGGGAGGGTCTGGGTGATGTGGTGGGTAGGACAGGGACCAGACAAGGAGCTCAATAAAACCTCATGGTAAGGGGTCTTATTCATTTTTGTATTTCATTCTCGCTATTTAGTCGTCTGTATTCTTCACCCCCCCTGCACCGCCCGACCGATCTTACCTGCACAGGCCATGCCTGGTGGTGACATGAATCTGAGATCATGAGGGCAAATTTACAAGGAATTGCTGTATTGCGGCAACGCAAGCCCTTTAGCTGTACCATGCTGAGGCACTTCCAAAGCACAGGAATGCGACATATACACAATGATATGTTACATCTCTGTGCATCTCTGTGCTTCCCCCAGCGTTGGCGCACAAATTGCAACCATGTCCAGGCACCCTTGCACCATGGTGCAAGCATGCCTGCATCGTAGGGAGATTGTTTTTGTGCAGGAAGGGGCACCTTCCTACACAAAAACAATCACTTGAGGTGGTTTCCTCTTCCAATGTGTGCTGTAGAATGTGAGCACGCATTGAAAGAGGAAATAAACAAGGGGTATGAAAAAAATTCTCCTCATTGAACCCTGCTACGCAAACCCTAGGGTGGTGTAGCTTTCTCACGCATTTCCAGATTCAGGACTCCTCGTAAATCTGGAAATGCATCACTGGACATGGGTGTTGCGTGGAAACATCCACAGAAACACCCATATCACGCCCCTTACTTGCAAAGTGTTGCGTGAAAATGGTGGATATTTACAAGCCGAGTTTAAGTCACGCAGGGTGGCTTTGCCTGTGCTTGTAAATTTCACTCAGCAGGTTGCACCGCCAGTGCGTCACGCAACATGACGTACCGGCAGCATAGGGGGCTTGTAAATCTGCCCCATGGTTCCTACAGCAAACGGTGAGAACAGCAAGTGGCAATATAAGACACACTCATACACAATTGTGGCATTTTGTAATAGTGAGGATGTGTTGTGTAGTTGTTATGCAGCTGCATTTGTGGTGCATTTTTTCAACGTTATGTCGTTGTGTTGGGCTATAGTTGATGTGTTATTTTGCGTCCAATGTTTGTTGTGTTGTTGTGTTGTGCCTGTTATATTTTAATTATGTTCTCCCGTTGCGTTGTGTGCATTGTGTCATCATCTGTTGTATGCTTTCGATGTGTCCACAAATGCTGCTGCATATACAGCAAAAGCAGCACACGCTTTTAAAGTTATTGAGGCAAGCAAACATTTACCTCTGCCTATTGCCCAAGGTGTTGAATACAGCAACTGCAGCTCGCCAGCTACTGAAGAAAGAGTCAGACCACAATGTGTGCACACGTATCCTTGTCAGATGTCACCACCTCCATAAACATGCATAGAATATTCTGTGTCTGCGACAAGTGCGGTCTAATTTACTAAATCACGACATGCAGCAGTCCAGACTCAAATGTTTTGTGTTCCATCGCCAGGTGTCAATAATATGGTGCAACTCACAGGTTTTCTATGCTTGAGATCAGCATGAGTGCACCAGTGACAGAGACAACGTTTGGGGCAAAGTTTGGCCTCCAATATTTGAGGAGAGGTAGCTTGTCTTACATGGGTTGGAAGGCATTTCAGATCAGAGAAGCATTTCTTGGGAAGGAGGTCTTGATGGTGCACACAGTTGTAATAGAGGGTACACCCACAACCTTGAGGCGACAGGAAGACCATGATGCTGATTGATCTCTGCTGGGGAAAGGATCTTGTTCACTTCTAGTGAAAAATAGTCAATGTCCTCGCTAACTTTGTAATTTTTGTGTGTCAGAGCAGTTAGGACCTCAGGGGGGTAGTGGGGGGGCGGGAGATGTGGATTCATGTGTTTGTCAAACATAACATAACATAACATAACATAACATAACATAACATAACATAACATAACACAACATAAAACAACACAACATAACGCAACATAAATTAACGTAACATAACATGTATTTGTAAAGCACATGCTCAAGGGTATCTTGGCGCAGAATGACACATGTTACTTGTTACCAGGCTCAAAGGTATCATGCATATATGGGTGTCCTTTTAGCATTATGTTTGAAGGTGGAAGATGAAGGGGCATATCATCAAGTGACTTTTCGCCACTTTATCGGCACTTTTTGGCCGAAAAGATGCAATTTAATTATTGCACTATTGGCAAGGCTGTGCTAAGGTGATGTAGCGCTAGTTTACTTGCGATAGCAGCCGCTGTGTTAACGATTTGCACGTCAGCGATAATTATCGCTAATGACATGCAAAGTAGGCATTCCTTACAATGGCTGCATGAAAAACGCAGCAAGCACAACTTCGCACTATTTACAATGCAGCAATAAATAAAGTAGCGCTAACCGCGAGTATCACATGAATTGTACGCCTGATCAAAACTTTACTAAACCATACTTACAATGGGAGGTGGATTCTAAGTTTAAGTCCACAATGTGTATTAGCGAGATTTTGCCATTATCACCAAAAATATTCGCAGGATCCATCCTGGTATCGCTGCCTTACGCCACTATCGCTGGATTTCACATCACCTCTGCGCAACGCGTTGATGATACGCTGCTAACAGGGCAAGAAAATCCAGCGATAGACGGTGATATGAAAAAACACGATAAGCGCGATTTGCAATACTTATTGCATTTTGTTGATGATATGCCCGGAAGACTTTTACTGTAAAATCAACTTTTGTAAGATTTCCTTCCCTTTGTTAGGGATGAGAGTTTTTAAGAAGAGATTACTTATTCTCGTGGTTAATCTCAGTGAATGAGTGAGCTGATGTTTGGATATTTGCATTCATCTGGAGGAAAGTTACTAACTATTCTGGTTATTTTATCATTGCGTTGATTGATTATGTCAGGGGGGTAATAGAGGGAGATCTGTTCAGTGTGATAGAGCAAATCATAGAGTCTAGCTTGTTGTGATCAATGACCGTATGGCTCTGTTTTTTGTTAGTGTCTTATTCTTAGTATGACAGGACAGGGATCGATCAAGAATGCGGAGAAGAAAGAGTAAAAGGTCTCACCAAGTGGCATGTATGTGGTTAAGCATACGGATGGCACCAGCTTTAAAAATCACTATGTCAATTGTAGCATCTTTTTGGGGGAGGAAAGTTGCACTGTTGTGATAAGTCATTCTGACAGAGGGAAGAATTGACATACACGGTGTGAGCATGCTTCGATTTGCTCAAGAAAGATTATCATTTTCAAGAAAGATGTGCTTATATGTTACATGTATGTCAAGATGTTTATAAATTCTAGAAATAGTATACTTCTGGTAAGAGGGTGATAAAAGTTTATATTTTAGTTTAAAGTGAATTGAATTCCAAAGCTCACAGGTTATATGTCACTGTGCAAGACAATGCAATTTACAAGTAATGCCTACCCCACTATTTATTTTGAGGAGGTTGTTTTGCATCTGGTTGGGAGAAGGAGTCAAACAGAAGCAAAGAGGAGGGTGTGAACTATAGTTCGGTAAGTGTGGGAAAGTCAAGGTTGTTGTCCAGACTCAAGGTGGGATGGCTGATTTTAATCATACCTGTTATTGTGGCACTTATGAGCACTAGAATATGTTGGTTTGTGTTGTATTGTGTTGTGTTAGTGTCAAAGTAAGATTGCATATCAGAGTAAGAAGTGCTTACATTGTAATTGTAGAGTAGTAGTCCTGTACACTGTAAAATATTAAACACTAATGTTATTTCTGCCAGGCAGATGATCAAAGGCATGCACTCTAGCTTTAGAGGGATAGGTGGTTCCAATGTCAGCAGTAGATACTGGGAGGTCTTATATGAGAGGATATCTATTAGTGTGCAAGTTGATAATGTTATGCAGCTACTGACTGACCCACACCTGTTTTATAGGTTCTGTCAGGGAGGAAGCACTTGCAAATGGGTGGTAGAAAGAGGTCAAGGAGAGGCTTGGATGAGGGTGTGAACTATATGTATATAATGGGAAACCAGTTACATCGCGTACTTCACACCACAATGCCTTTACAACGCGGGCATTACAACACAAGTCATTACAATGACTTGCGCTGAAATGCGCTCTAAGGTAAGGAATAGTATGATTTACTATTCCAACACCTTCCCTTCTGTAATGTAAGCTGGAGTTGGAATAGTAAATCATACTATTCCTAAGTCCAGCGCCCTCCAGCGCAAGTCGTTGTAACGACTTGCGTTGTAATGCCTGCATTAGAAAGGTATTGGGGTGTGAAGACCGCAATGTAGCATTGTATATTTGTATGTGACTGACAGGTCATTGCAGGCCTATAGTTTATTGTAGCACCTCTGGCAGGTAGTTGGTCTTGTGTTGTATTGGATGTTATGGAATGGAGATTAATACCATTGTTTGAGAATATGGATCTGTGGTTCAGTATGTGAATTCGCGTCTGCTGATGGTGCAAATGGAGAGACAGTTTGTGCCATTTTTTTGGCATGATGTTTTAAAATAGGGGTTTCCATAGTTATCTATTAACTTAGTGGTTCAATGTCCTGAGTGAGGCTGACAGGGGATGTTAGACCTGACACCTTGGCGTGGGTCTCCCATCCATTTTGTTGCCTCAGGTGTTTTTGCTGGTTATAGATGTTTTGGGCACTGTGCCACTGCTGGTCAGTGCCACAGTGCAAGAGCTCCATATGGTAAATTGATGTATGGATTAGTGAATCCATGATTGGCTGGCTTGGTTCACTTGTCAGACCCTAGTACAGTGCGCTGAGTGTGCCAGGGGCTTGTAAATCAACTGCTGCTCATGGGCTTTCAGCACTGGTTGTGCCACCCACCGGAGAAGTGTGTAAAGTATGTCTCAGGTCTGCCATTGCAGAGCCTGTGTGCTGTCTGGAACTTCCATGATGACTGTGCAAGTGCACCCACTTGCCAGTCCCTAAACCTTCCCATTTCGGCATATTAGTCACCCCTGTGGTAGGCCCAAGGGCAGGGTGCAATGTAGGTAAAAGGTAGGACAAGCCCTGATGGGTGTGGAATGTCCTAATAGTGAATTACAGCCATTTTCGTTTTTCCCTATTGCAAGGCTACCTGTCACCGATAGGCCAGAATGGTCAGTTTGATTATTACATCTTATAATCCTAACTGGCTCAGGGAACTAGGTAGACATTCGAGTACTCAGAATGATAAAATGCATCTTTCAGTGAAGTTGGTTTTAACATTCTGTGTTTGAAAATACCACTTTAAGAAAATAGATATTTTCTTGTCAAACCATCCAAGCCTGCCTGTGCTAGGTTGTGTTTTCCTTGTCTGGAGTTTGAGTGACAGGGGCTGGGGGATTCCAGGAGACAGAGTGGGTGAGCACAGGGCTGAATAGAGACATTTACATGTAGATGGGTGGGAGGAGTTGAACCTGGGACCTGAATAGGGCTGTGCCTTCCCAACACAATGCTGGCTCCACCTCCTGTGGTGAGTCTGAGGCCTCTGCCCTGCACTGTGAAAGGAAAGAAGGAGACAAGTAAACAAAGTGCTCCAGGACTGACCAGAACTGGTTTGGACTAGGTAAAGGCCTCTCTGCTTTCGTCGAACAAAGAGAAACTGTGGATAAAAAGGGGGACTCAGACTCCAGAGAATTAGATCACTTTTGAGAACAAGAAGAAACCTTTGCTGAGGAGAGGAACCAGAGAGACTGAGGAGAGACTATCCCTAAGCGTGAGGGATTGGCCTGCAGTGGTTGCCTGACTGCCAAAAAGAAGCGAAAGGACTTTGTGATTCATTCAATTTGTGAAGTATCTCCAATGGCTTGAGATAGAGCTTGCCTCTTGCTGAAGTCTCAGGGACAACAGACTTCACCATCCAGCTCCCCAAGAGTTCTTCTGCAGTGCCTGCTGTTGATTTTTTCTTTCTGAGGAACTGCGTGTCCCAAGGAGCAGGAAGCGCGACTCTCAAAGAAGAAGTGTGTCGCCACCACAGCTGCTGGCATCGCATCGCCGGAGAAGGGGATCGATGTTGCATCAGACGCCGCTGCGTCAACTGAGAAGCATGTCGCCACCTCTGCAGCTGTTGCATCATCGCCAAAGTGCCTTGCATCTCCGAGAAGAGGATTGACGTCGCATCAGATGCCGCCGCATCACCGGGAAGCGTGTTGCAGGGCCTGTTGCAGCTCAAAAGAATCGCTGAGTTGCCATGCAGCCGTTGGGCGTGCACGCATCGTGCCGCATCAAGAAGAAGACGCTATCTTTTTTTCTTTACACCGGATCTTCATCGCATCATGGCCTTGCTGGTCGCATCGCCACGGAAGTGCAGTAAGGGACCGACGCATCACCTCCCCTGGCAGAGAAGAACCGACGCATCACCGTCCTCTACGCAGCAGTATGGATCAGAAGTATCACTGTTCTTGTGTGTAAGGAACTGATGCATTCCTTTCCCTGCAACACTTTCGTTATATAGCGTTACGCATCCTAAGGTACATTGAACTCAAAGTGTTGCATTTTACATCTAAAGAGAACTGAGCTAATTCTACCATTTTTTCAGTATAGTATTGTGGATTTTTGTTGTTTGCGGTCTTGTGTTAAATCTATATGAAGAATACTTATTTTTATACTACAACTTGTGTGGTGTCCATCTGTAGTGTTGTGACTGGGTTACTGTATGTGTTCACAAATGATTCACACACTTCCTCTGAGATAAGCCTGTCTCCTGGTGCCAAGCTACCAAGGGGGTGAGCAGGGGTTATTTTAGGAGTGTAACCCGCTACCCTGACTAGACGCAAGGGTCCCTATTTGGACAAACGTACTCACCTCTGCAACTAGAGACCATCAAATCTAACAGGGGAGATAAAAGGAATACTGGTATGCAAGTGTGACCATTTGCTTTCTTTAATAAGTGATGTCAGGGTAAAATCATGATCATGTAAATTACAACCAGTTGATAGTGAAGACTGAGCCACATCGTTAAATGAGGATGGGTCATGGCTAGACATGTCCTTGAAATAAGGGATTGTGTTAGGCAATATGCATTTAGCACTATAGATTGCTTTCATATTTCGATGCAGTACTATCTAGTACTGCAAATGTGAGTTTACAGGTATCCATGAGAAATGGTTGGGTGCTGCTGAAATGACGGGATGAGGAGAGATAGAAACAGTGTTTAATGCAATAGAAAGAGGATGATCTATCTATCCATCAATCTATCTATCTATCTATCTATCTATCTATCTATCTATCTATCTATCTATTTATCTATCTATCTATCTATCTATCTATCTATCTATCTATCTATCCCTATATATTTATGTACTCATTGTATACATCCATGGAGCTATACATCCAAGGACAAGTCAGAGCAACAAAAGTTAAATTATATAAATATTAAAATAAAAAATTGTGTGATACATTTAGAAAAAGATCTAAAACATTATTTCACAGTGTTTGGATTGTAAATCACTTAAAAAAATGTATCTCTTGAGATTTGATGTGGAGCTAAACATGGATCTTAAAAATTGACCTGTGGTACCTTTCACATGGACATAGGGGGACTGCATGCAACATCCTGGACAGTGCAGTTGTAGAGAACACAAGGAACATACTTAATTAGTTTAGAAGTTTAGCACCATGAGTTCTCTTGTTGTTATAGTTTCCAGTTTATATATGTAAGGAAAGCTATCAGACCACTGATGACACAGTGTCCTGGAGGTAAACTATTTCCTATGGAATAAATTCATCAAAATGGGCCATCCTTTAAATTATCAACCAATGGTCAACATCACACTCAAAGCTATTTTCACACATTTTACTTTTGAGGTCTGGAAATAGTCAAGACTTTGATTTAACTAATATACTATAAATATAATTTACCTAATTATGGTGGCCTTCAGCCTGCTCTCTTGACTCATTAGTCTGTTGTGTCATTCAGAAGGTTCTACCCCCACTGCAGCATACGGCATACAGCATCAGGACCACCAAATTCAATCACTGGCTAGCTTCGCTGTGAGTGACGGCATTCTGTCCCAGGGCTGGCTGTAGGGTGGTGCGATCGGTACCACCGTACCGGGTGCTGACTTCTTGAGGTGCTGTGTTGTCAAATATAAAGTGGATTTTAAAGCACCTGCTGCAGCGTTCCTTGCCACCAGCTATTTTTGAGCAACAAGCTCTGACCCTGTGCCTCATGGGAACAGTCCAGTCCGAACTACCAAGCCATATCTTTTCCCAGACCGGAATCAAGCATCCAAGGACCGGTTTCTGGCTATCAGCCTTCACTTCAGGGTCAGAGCTGATTTGCATATAGCCAGTGTCTAACCCAGGGTGGTGTGGAGTGCAAAAAAACGATGGATTTAGGCCCAGATCCTTGTACTGGGGTGAATGTATGACATTGTTCTACATTCTGTCCATCAACTGTGTTTTTTGCAATTTTCACCCCGAGTGTGCTGGGGATGCTCAGACGTGAGTCCCAGGCTCTCCACACCACTGGAGTCAAGCTATCCAGGCTGATGAAGGCTGATAGCCAGAAACCGCTCCTTGGATGCTTGATTCCGGTCTGGGAAAGACATGGCTTGGTAGTTTGGACTGGACTGTTCCCATGAGGCACAGGGTCAGAGCTGATTTGCATATAGCCAGTGTCTAACCCAGGGTGGTGTGGAGTGCAAAAATACGATGGATTTAGGCCCAGATCCTTGTACTGGGGTGAATGTATGACATTGTTCTACATTCTGTCCATCAACTGTGTTTTTTGCAATTTTCACCCCGAGTGTGCTGGGGATGCTCAGACGTGAGTCCCAGGCTCTCCACACCACTGGAGTCAAGCTATACAGGCTGATGAAGGCTGATAGCCAGAAACCGGTCCTTGGATGCTTGATTCTGGTCTGGGAAAGACATGGCTTGGTAGTTCGGACTGGACTGTTCCCATGAGGCACAGGGTCAGAGCTGATTTGCATATAGCCAGTGTCTAACCCAGGGTGGTGTGGAGTGCAAAAAAACGATGGATTTAGGCCCAGATCCTTGTACTGGGGTGAATGTATGACATTGTTCTACATTCTGTCCAACAACTGTGTTTTTTGCAATTTTCACCCCGAGTGTGCTGGGGATGCTCAGACGTGAGTCCCAGGCTCTCCTCACCACTGGAGTCAAGCTATCCAGGCTGATGAAGGCTGATAGCCAGAAACCGGTCCTTGGATGCTTGATTCCGGTCTGGGAAAGACATGGCTTGGTAGTTCGAACTGGACTGTTCCCATGAGGCACAGGGTCAGAGCTGATTTGCATATAGCCAGTGTCTAACCCAGGGTGGTGTGGAGTGCAAAGAAACGATGGATTTAGGCCCAGATCCTTGTACTGGGGTGAATGTATGACATTGTTCTACATTCTGTCCATCAACTGTGTGTTTTGCAGATTTCACCCAGAGTGTGCTGGGGATGCTCAGACGTGAGTCCCAGGCTCTCCACACCACTGGAGTCAAGCTGTCCAGGCTGATGAAAGCTGATAGCCAGAAACCGGTCCTTGGATGCTTGATTCCGGTCTGCGAAAGACATGGCTTGGTAGTTCGGACAGGTACAGAAAGATGTACGATAAGTGCAGAAAGAAGCAAGAGAAGTACAGAAAGAGGCAAGAGGTGTGTAGAAAGAAGATGTAAAAAGAAGCATAAAAAGTGCAGAAAGAATCACGAGATGTGCAAAAAGAGGCAAGAGAAGTGCACCAAGAGGTAAGAGAAGTGAAGAAAGAGACATGAGAGGTGTGGAAAGAGGCAAGAGAAATACAGAAAGAAGAGAGGTGGAAATTGAGGAATAAATGTACAGAAAAAAGCAAGAGAGGTGCAGGAGGAGGCAAGTGACGTATAGAAAGAGGCAATTGAGGTACAGATTGAAGCAAGCGAGTTGCAGAAAAAAGCCGGAGTAGTGCAGAAACAAGCAAGAGAGATGCAGAAAGAGGCAAGAAGGGTGCAGAAAGAAGCAAGAGTGGTGCAGAAAGAGGCACAAGAGGTGCAGAAAGAAGCACAAGAGGTGCAAAAAGAAAAGAAATGTGCAGAAAGAGGCAAGAGAGGTTCAGAAAGAATAAAGAAAAGTAGAGAGGAAAGATTTGCACAGAAAGATGCATTAGGGGTGCAGAAAAAAGCAAAATAGGTGTAGAAAGAGGCAAGAGAGGTGCAGAAAGAAGCAGTAGAGGTGCAGAGTGAAACATGAGAAGTGATTAAAGAGGCAAGAGATGTACAGAAAGATAGAAGAGAGGTAGAGAAAAAAGCAAGATACATGCAGAAAGAAGCAAGAGTGGTTCAGAAAGAGGCAAGGGAGGTGCAGAAATAAGAAAAAAAGGTGCATAAAGATGAAGAAATGTGAACAATGAGACAAGAGAGGTGCTGAAAGAGTCAAGGGAATTGTAGAGAGAGGCAATAGAGATGCAGAAAGAGGCAGGTGAGTTGCAGAAAGAAACATGAGAAGTGATGAAAGAGGCAAGAGATGTGCAGAAAGAGGCAAGGGAAGTGCAGACAGAGGAAGACATGTTCAGAAAGAGACACGATACATACTGAAAGAGGCAAGAGAAGTGCATAAAGACACAAGAGAAGTGTAGAAAGAGGCAAGAGAAGTACAGCAATATGCAAGAGTAGTGCAGAAAGAAGCAAGAGAGGTGCAGAACGATGGAAGAGAGGTACAGAAAGAAGCAAGAAAGGTATAGAAATATAAAGAAATGTGCAGAAAGAGGCAAGAGAGGTGCAGAAAGAAGAACGAAAACTAGAGAGAGGAAATAGTGGCACAGAAAGTTGCATTAGGGGTGCAGAAAAACGCAAAATAGGTGCAGAAAGAGGCAAGAGAGGTGCAGAAAGAAGCGGTTGAGGTACAGAGTGAAACAAGAGAAGTGATTAAAGAGGCAGGAGAGGTACAGAAAGACAGAATAGAGGTAGAGAAAAAAGCAAGAGACATGCAGACAGAAGCAAGAGTGGTGCAGAAAGAAGCAAGAGTGGTACAGAAAGAGGCACAAAAGGTGCAGAAAGAAGCAAGAAAGGTGTAGAAAGATGAAGAAATGTGCAGAAAGAGGCAAGGGAGGTGCAGTTAGAGGCAAGTGAGGTGCAGACAGAAACATGAGAAGTGATGAAAGAGGCAAGAGAGGTGCAGAACGATAGAAGAGAGGTACAGAAAGAAGCAAGAGACTTGCAAAAAAAGCATGAGAAGTGCAGAAATAAGCAAGAGAGGTGCAGAAGGAAGCAAAAGAGGTGCAGATGCAGAAAGTTGCAGAAATAGGCAAGAGAATTGCATAAAAAGGTAGACATGTTCAGAAAGAGACAAGAGAGGTACTGACAGAGACAAGAGATGTGAATAAAGAGGCAAGAGAAGAGTAGAAAGAGGGAAGAGAACTACAGCAATATGCAAGAGAAGTGCAGAAAGAAGCAAGAGAGGTACAGAAAGAGGCAAGAAGGGTGCAGAAAGAAGCTAAGGAGGTGCATAAAAAGGCCAGAGAGGTCCAGAAAAAAGCAAGAGTAGTGCAGAAAGAAGCAAGAGAGGTCTAGAAATAAGCAAGAAAGGTGCAAAAGAACCAAGATAAGTGTAGAGAGAGGCAAGAGAGGTGCAGAAAATTGCAAAAGGGGTGCAGAAAGTAGCAAAATAGGTACAGAAAAACGTTAGAGAGGTGATGAAAGAGGCAAGAGATGTACAGAAAGATGGTAGAGAGGTACAGAAAAAAGCAAGAAACGTACAGAAAGAAGCAAGAGAGGTCCAGAAATAATCAAGCGAGGTGCAGAAAGAAGCAAGAGAAGGACAGAAAGAGACAGGAGAAGTAAAGAAAGAGGCAAGAGAGGTGCAGAAAGAGGCAAGAGAGGTGCAGAAAGGTAAGAGGGATGCACAAAGAAGCAAGAGAGGAGTAGAAAGAAGCAAGATAAGTACGGAAAGAAACAAGAGAGGTGCAGAAAGAGGAGGAAATGTACAGCAAGAGGCATCATAAATGCAGAAATAGGCAAGAGAGGTGCAGAAAAAGGCAAGAGAGGTGCCGAAAGAAGCAAGAGGGGTAAAAAAAGAGGCAATAGAGGTGCCGAAAGCAGAAAAAAGGCAGAGAAGGAGGATGAAATGTACGGAAAGAACCAAGAGAAGTGCAGAAAGAGGCAAGAGAGGTGCAGAAAGAAGAGAGCGAGGTGCGGAAAGAAGGAAAAGTAGTGATGAAAGAGGCAAGAGGGAAGCAGAACAAAGGAAGAGAGGTACAGAAAGATGCAAGAGAAGTACAGAAAGAATCAAGAGAAGTGCATTAAGAGGCAAGAGAGGTGCAGAAAGCCGAGAGTGAGGTGCTAAAACAGGCAAGAGAGGTACAGAAAGAAGAGAGTGAGGTGCTGAAAGAGGCAAGAGAGGTGTAGAGAGAAGCAAGAGGGTTTCAAAAAGAAGCAAGAGAGGTGTAGAAAGAGCCTAAAGAGGTGCAGAAAGAGGCACACGAGGTGCAGAAAGAAGCAAGAGATGTGCAGAAAGAAGCAAGAGTAATGCAGAAAGAAGCAAAAGAAGTGTAAAAAGAGGAAAGAAGAGTGCAGAAAGAAGCAAGAGTGTTGCTTATAGAGGCAAGGAAGGTACTGAAAGACGCAAGAGAAGTGTAAAAAGAGACAAGAAGGGTGCATAAAGAAGCAAGAGTGTTGCATAAAGAGGCAGGAGAGGTACAGAAAGAAGCAAGATAGGTGGAGAAAGAAGCATGAGATGTGCAGAAAGAAGCAAGAGAACTGCATAAAGGGGAATAAAGGTACAGATATAAGCAAGGAAAGTGCAGCAAGAGGCAAGAGGTGAAGAAAAAAGAGATTGAGATGCAGAAAGAAGCACAAGAAGTGATGAAAGCAGCCAGAGAGGTGCCAAAAGAAGGAAGAGAGGTACAGAAAGAAGCAAGAGAAGTGCAGCAAGAAGCAAGTGTGGTGCAGAAAGAAGCAAGAGAGGTGCAGAATAAAGAGAGTGAGGTGCAGAAAGAGGTGAGAGGTGCTGACAGAGGCAAGAGAGGTACAGAAAGAGGCAAGAGGGGTACAAAAAGAAGCAAGAGAGGTGCAGATAAAGGCAAGTGGGGTACAGAAAGAGGTGCGGAAAGAAGCAAGAGAGGTGCAGAAAGAAGAAAAAGATGTGCAGAAAGAAGAGAGTGACATGTAGAAAGAGGTAAGAGAAGTACAAAAATAGGCAATGGAGGTACAGAATGAAGCAAAAGAGGTACAGAAATAAGCATGAGAGGATTAGAAAGAAGCAAGTGAGGTACAGAAAGAGGCAAGAGAGGTACAGAATGATGCAAGAAAAGTACAGAAAAGAGCAAGAGAGGTGCAGCAAGAAGCAAGAGAGGTGTAGAAAGGCGCAAGGGAGAAGCAGAAAAAAGTAAGAGAGGTGCAGAAAGAAGCAAGAGAGATGCAGATAGAGGCAGGAGTGGTGCAGAAAGAAGCAAGAGAGGTGCATAAAGAAGCAAGAGGTGCAGAAATATGGTGAGAATTGCATTAGTGACATGGGAATGTTTGCTGTTTTATATTTGGCTAGGCCCAATATTCTGAGCAGTCAGTAAATAGTGAAGCTGCCAGAGAAAAGTGAGTGCGAGGATAGTGTTTGAATGATTGGATGAGTGCATGGGTAGGGCTTGAGTGAGTGGATGATTGCAAAGGTAGTGCCTGGGCCATTGCATAAGTGCATGGGTAGTTCCAGAGACTCAAATAAAATAGCATAATCCCTAATCTCTTTGCCAACTTGTCTTGAACCTCAATTTTCCCTGGCAGCTTCCGATTGCTCAGAATGTTGGGGGTAGCAACATTTAAAATAGCAACCCTTCCCATGTCACTGTTGTAAGTCTCACCATGTTTCCGAAGATGCACACACTCACACTACTGTAGAATCAGGTATACACCTACTGCCACTCCCACACAACCATTCACAAACCAATTCACAAAGCCATAATAGTACTTACACACCCACTCACTATTTCATTGATCTATATATACATCGACTCGCTCACCCATACTGCCACTCATAGACCCACTCACTCACTATTACAGCCATTGACATATCCACTCATACAGGCAGAAATGCTCTGACACAATGAGTGAGTCACCCATAAATCTACTCACACACCTAGACACTCAGCCATACAGTCAATCATATACCCACTCACTCACCCAGTTACACACCCACCCAACTACTTACTCATAGAAATAGGAACACATACTCACTCATCAATGCAGTCACTGACAGCAGCATGAACTCATCTATATAGCCACTCTCATATTTACTTACTCATGCCTACAGTCACTCATATACCCCATCATTCGTGTATACTTCCTTTCACATACTCAGTTACTCACCCATACTGACACATGCACTCAATCAGTGACACAGCCATACAGACACTCACTCACTCATTCAACTTTTCACAAACACAATAGTACCCCATACAGTCACTGACTCACTCCCTCACTGCTCCATACAGGCAGTCACACACCTCCTCACCCACACACATACACTTACACACAAACCCAGACAACCATAGATGTAGTCAGACAACCAATCAGTCACCCATATAGACATTCACACCTAATCACACGCTTATACAGTCAGTCATACACAAACTGAGTCATCCATAAAGTCACTCATAAACCCACCGATTCACCCCTCCATCTTGGTGTATATATTTAACACTCAGAGGGGCAGATTTACAACTTCTGGCGCATCCCTGCCAATCAGCAGGGTTGCACCAAGAAAGATGCATCATGCAATTCAATTCAATTCAAAATTTCTTTATTGGACTGTGTGCAATACAGTCATAAAAGTGCAATAAAATACATATATATACAAATCACATGTTAAAAGACAGGTCAACAAGTGCAAGGGGTCACAAGATAGCATATAAATTCATGAGCAAATATAAGTATACTATTTATCAGAGACATATTTACAGGGGTAGCATAGTTCAGATAGGGATTAACCTTCCATGCTTTTTCTGAATTTCAGGGCTGTTTTTAAAAAATTACATGTAAATAAGGTGCTTTCACAGTGCAGCATTTGAAGATAAAGTAATGCTGGTCTTATTTGCACAAAGTTCAGTTTTTTAAGAAGAGGTTTTAAAAACATTTTCCGCGGTATCGTGTAGTAAGAGCATACAAATAAAAAGTGTGCCAGGTCGTGCGGAGACTTATTGTCGCAGCCGCAAGTTGGCAACACTTGTCCCCTATGGGCTCCACTCGGCACGGCTAGCATTAGGTGAAATAGATCAAAGCGCAATCTGGTCAACAGGAAGCGCTCGTATCTGGAAATAGGCCAGGATAGGTATGGTTCAATTTGTATACATGATTTAGTTAAAACATGTCTCATCACACTAGCCTTCTTCAATTCAGTCCCTTCCCTAGAGAGCTGACGGGTCAACAAAAAGGTGTCCTTTACAAATGCTAAATCATGCTTGGATACTTGCTGTGGTGTTAGAAAAAGATCCAGCCTACCCAAGTCTTGAAGGGAATTTCTGATGTATTTTAGCCAGGGTATCTTAAATTTCCCTTCCCAGTTGAGTGCTTCGAGGAGAATATTTTGGGTGAATGGTATTTCATCGTTCAGCCAGCAGTTCAGCCAGCACAACAAGGGGTTTACAGCGATCTTGTCCCCTAGGTGTGGCATACCCAGTTCCTCGTGAGTGGAGAAATTAGCTGTGCTTTTCGGTAAACACAAAACTTGTTTTAGAAAGGTATTTTCAGTGATTACAAGGTCGCCCGCTGGGACAAAGCCCCAAAGATCACTCCCATAACAGGCGACAGCAGTACTTTTGGCTTGATATAATTTCATCAGAGCAACCACTGGAGTATTACCCATTTTGCGCGCAAAGTCAATTATTGCAGCATTGGTCCTTGTTAATTCTCCTTTCTTTTTTCTTAATGCGGGGACCCATGTAAGTTTATGGTCGAACAATACACCAAGATATGAAAAAGTTTTTGTTGTTGGTATTTTTTCCCTATTAACAGAGAAGGGGTAGGTCTTTTTTGAACCAGAACCTACCTTCATGACAAATGATTTGGTGTTGTTAATACACAGGCCCCGTGAGTTCATGAATTCGAAGAAAGAGTCTAGTAGTATCTGGAGGCCAAGTGCCGTTCTGGAGATAAGGACGGCATCGTCTGCATAGAGCAGAACAGGAACGCCCTTTTTCCCGATGTATGGGTAATCCGTGTTTGTTTTTAAAAGATGCTCCTCAAGACCATTTATGTATAGGTTAAAAAGAAATGGCGCTAAAATACAGCCCTGCCTAACCCCCCGGTTTCTTTTGAAGTCTCTGGTTACTTTCAAGTCTTTAGTATAACGAACGTTTGCACGTGTATCACTATGAAGGTCGGCCAGAAAGTTGATCAAATTTTTTTCAACTCCCATTTTTATCAGGACATCCCAGAGTTTGCTTCTATCAACGCAATCAAAGGCCGATGAAAGGTCCATAAAGGCCATGTTTAGTGTTCCGTTTCTGGCCAGGGTGTACTTGCCACAAATTAGATATAGATTCAGGCATTGAGTTATTGTTGAGTGCCCTGGTCTGAAGCCGTATTGGATGGGCGACATTACATTGTTATTTTTGGCCCATATGGTCAGCCTGTTTTAAATGATCCCTCCCACTACTTTGGCGACTGAATTTATCAACGAAATTGGCCTATAGCATGCTGTGTTGTTTCTGTCACCCTTCTTGTAAACGGGTAAAATAGTTGAGGCACCCCAGGACTTTGGAGCCCCAATTGCAGCACCAGCATTAACAACCGCTGTGAGGAATGGGGCCCAGAAGGGAATATTTGATTTAAATAGGTCTGGGGGAAGGCCGCCTGGGCCCGGGGCCTTGTTACTGGTTAGACAACGGATCCCCTTTTCAACTTCTTTAACTGTAAAAAGCAAAGGTGCTTCTTCGTGAAGTTTGGGTGCTTGTATCATCTGGGGATCGTCGCTCTTAAAAATTAGACTGAAGTGGGAAATCCATTCGTTCTCAGGTATAACTGTTCCAAGGCTGGCAGCGTTAGGGTCATCAAACATCGACTTATTGATTATGCTCCAGAACTTGGCACTATTGCCCAAAAATGATGGGTCAAGTAAAGACTCCCAGATGTTCTTCTTTATGTCTTTTTTGCGGAGTACCAAAACAGATTTATATTCAGAGTGCAGAGTTTTAATGAGTGCGAGGTCCCTTGGTTTGTTCTTAAGAGCTTTTTTCAAATTACGATTGGCAGCTGAGCAGGCATGATCGAACCATCTTGGCTGTTGGTCAGTTGGGCCTTTTGAAGGTACGGAGAGCAATTGATCAATTCTTTGGGATAGAACAGCAAAGGCAGATAGAATAGATTCACAAGGTGTGGTGTTGGAGGCACAAAGGTTGAGTTCTTGTTCACAGCTCATTTTAACAGATTCATGCAGAGTATCACTGTTTATCATGGTCCATTTAAGTCGGCGATTTCTGCTGATCAGTTTTAAGACACCCGGATCCTTGTGGTTTTTCCGAAGTTCAAAAAGACCATCTTGTAGTTCCACTGAGATTGGATTATGGTCACTATAAATGCTTTCGTGTATGTTAAAATTAATAGCCGAATTTACCAGGTCAACAGAGAGAAGTATGTGGTCTATGAAGGATCCTTGCTCTGAACCTTTGTAGGTTGGTGTTTTAAAGATGAAGGAATCGTCTTTCAGAGACTGTGCGATACTTAAATTCAAGCCATCTGTTAGATTGTTCATGTTTGTTCCTTGTGGGCAGTGCGCAAAATGAGGACCTGACCTATTTCCGCAACCCAGAGAGCCCAAGGATGACGTAGTCTGATTTCCACAGATATGTGCGTTGAAGTCACCTGCGATTATTTTATTCTGTGGTATTTTTGCCAGGTTATCATATAGATAGTTGTGGAGTTTGATGATGTTACATTCTCCTGAGGATGTTACAGAATTGTAGAAGTTAACCAGGGTTAGTGCATTTTTACCCTTCCTAAGCTCCAGGATCTGGATATTCCTATTGTCCAACTGTTTATTTTTTATCTGGGAGATGAGAGAGAGGCTAATAAATGTTGCCAGTCCCCCCTTTGCCCTTCCGCTAGGCGAAGGAGATGCTGGGACAAAGAAGCTTTGGAACCCCTCAATAAAAACATTATTGTCTGTGAGCCATATATGGTATAATTTCTGATGAAGGCTACCCACATCTGGTCATTTACTTTTGCGGCCAGTCCAGCGATGTTCCACGACAAGATTTTTATGGAACTAAAGTCGTTATGAACTTTCAATGACTCTGGGGTTGTGTAAGGTGGTGGGTACAGGTTTGAATTAGAGTTGCTTATTGTATCTGTCTGATGTCTTCTAATACTTTGTGGTGAATTAAGGGCTGTGGTAGTGGAAGGACTGCTTGCTTCAGGTAAGGGAGGGATGAATACACATTGTGAGGAGAAGCTTTCAGGACAGGATGTTATCATCTCTGTTTTAGTGATATCTGGAACCACGCTAGGGAGAACAAAGGTACTTGCTGGATTGTCAGTGCTTGTTATATTGAAGTGTTTTTCGAAATGTAACCGATCAGATGAAGTACTAAGGGGCAGAGCAGATGGCAGTCAATCTACCTCGTCTAGATAGTCGTAAGTGTACAAAGCATCATATCTATTTGATGTGGGAATCTCGTAATGGTTATGAGACAGGTAGGAGTGTGTATAGTCTTGTTTATATGGGTGATAGACAGGTTCTAGTCTCTCGTACATTGCTTGAGGTAGGTGATTATTTGCTCTATTTTCCCATGGATGGACGTATCGTTGCTGTTCTAGGTCCAAAAACATCCCCTGATTAGGGACAGAAGGGGGAACCCATGGTTGGAAGTGGGGTTGCGACACCAGTGACCCCTCTTGACCATAGTGGCGTTTGGGGTTTTTCCTTTGACCATCTGGATTATAGGGATAAAAATAACTTAAACCCATTGTGCGAATCAGACTGTTTGTTGAGGGGCTCCTCCAATTTGAGATGAATTTCGCCACTCCTCTGTCTTTAAAGCTAACCACAATACAGTCTCTCTCAGTTGATTTAAATCTTGAGCCCACCCAGTCTACTCTCTTCACATGAGAAATAGTCCCTAATATGTGGGAGGGAAGTGGCCTATGAGTAGTTAGCCATTGCATGACCTTATTCTTTAATCCACATAGGTTTCCCTCCTGTTGTCAGTCAGTTTAGGTACCCCAATCATGACTATTGTATAAGCATTAGACTCAGGTGGAAGATTTATGTGGGTAGGTGTTTTTACGGTCGTGGTCCTAGGCTGATGTACCCCTGCTGCCTTGGTGGGAATATTTGTGGTTGATGAGGTGGGATGCTTCGGAGTCTCAGCAATAGTTGAGACGGCATCTGGGGGGTGGCCCTCCGCGGCCCATTCACTATCATCGACATCCTCACGTGTTTGTGTAGTTTGCGTGTTGTTTAAGGGTGTAGCTACTGCCTTCACTGAGGTGGATGCTACCTGTGGGGTTAATTGTGGATCAATTATGGTGAGGAGTCACTGTTGCTGTATCATTTTCTGTTTAACAGTACTTTTTGTTGGCTCACTGGTATTATTTACTGTTTTTGAGTTGTTTACATTGAGGGTTGTGCTCGCTGGGACAAAGATAGAGTTTGTGTTAGGCGTTTTTAGCAATTTGAGAATGCTGGAGGATACATCGTTTTGTGCTCTCTCGAATTTTCTTAAAGCCTTCTCAATGTTAACAATCCGTTTACTAATGGGTTGTAAGAGTAATTTAACCAGGATTTCAATTTCTCCCAGAGATGGTGTTATCATTGTGGGTATCTGATCTATGTGCCCTGTCTGCTCATTGACCTGGAAACTCTCGACATTGTTCTTTTGATTTCGGGATGTGGCCGGGTCTAGAGAGGGAATCAGTAGGAGCCCTATTTTAGTAGTTTCAGCGGGTTTCCCCTGTAAGAGTTTCTGCCACATATCTTTAATTGAGCGTTTCGGTTTGCCTAACAGGCAATGAGTTTTTTTCATGAGGTGTTTTGTCTTCCGTTTTTTCTTGGAGCGCTTGGCGTTACTCGTTTGTTTGGGAGTTAACGTCAGTGCCGATTGGGTGGCTGATATGTGGCTCTAAATTGATTGAACCTCAGAGTCTGGAGACGATGTGTGCAAGCAGTTTATGTTGTTACCTCAGTTAGTTAGAATCGAGGGGCTACTCTCCATTATATTCACTGTAGGACATGTATTATCCTTGATGTGCGATCTTGGTAGGTCTGTAAATGATTGCATTAATAAGGATTCCTGAGAGTTAGAGGTATCGTCCATAGTATGTGTGTTGTTGGTGGTATGCATGGACAGGTTTGGAAAACACATATCTGGTGTCAGAGAGAGTCGTCTCTCAGTATCCTGGATGGCATCCGCCACAACGCTGATTGTTTTTTGTAACATTATATCAATGGCGGTTATAGTGGGTAGTGGTGTACTCACAGTTTTTAGTCTCGTTGTTGATCTTGTTGCCATCGGGGTTTTCTGTACTTTGGTCATCCTCAGAGGGTAGTTGTGTATCCACACACTGTGTATTATTTGCGTTTATTGCCTTGTGGCAGGGTGTCCTCACTGAAGATGTTAAGGGGTGGCCCGTCCCGGCCACTTCAGGCCCCTGAGGGCCACGGAGGGCCCGCCCTTTGCCCGGGCTTAGCCCGGCGCTCCTGCGCGCTCTCGCGCAGCGAGAGACTGACGTAGTTAAATTGCGTTTTAGAGGCGACCAGTGGGCGGGGCTAACAGGGGGCGCAGACCAGTTGACAGAGGTCAGGCAGGGACTCCTGGAAGAGCGAGTCCCTGCAGCGCAGCACGCCTGTAACGATGATAAAGCCTCTTCGCCCAGCGCACTCTCGAACCCAGGGCAGACTCTCCAGGCGATGTGTCAAAGCCGCGCAGCGGCACCCGCGAAGCGGGTGCGGGCAGTCGTGGCGGCAGGGCAAAACAGAGCGTAGAAGGGTGGACAGCGTCCCACGAAGGTCTCGTTTACTGGATGCAAAGATGCGGGCAGTCGTGGCGGCAGGGCAAAACAGAGCGTAGAAGGGTGGACAGCGTCCCACGAAGGTCTCGTTTACTGGATGCAAAGATTCCCATGCATCATGCAAAACTACCCGTGCGCCACTATGGATGCGCCGCATTTACAATGCAGCGCACCGTGGTGCCCAGAAAGGTAGATGTGTGACTTCTCTGCCGGCGTAAAGTTAGCGCAGTACGAGAGTCGTGTCGCAGGCGCAAAGCAACTCCAGCACTGTTCCATCCCAGACTATCTCCATCATGCTGCGGCACACCTTAAGCCTGCTTCAAGGTTTTGACGCAGCTGTGTGGGAAAGGTGACAGAGTGAAATCTTATAAATTTCCCTGCTTCACTTTTCCGAGGCTTTCCTCCAATGGAATGCCCACACTGCGCCAGAACGCCCACATGAAACCTGTTACATCTGCCTAGATGCATCACGTTGTAAATACGTTGCAACGTGGCGCATGATTTATGCTGCTGCGTCACAAAAGTGGCGCAATGGCGGCATAACATTTTTGCAAGGGGCTTGTAAATCTGCCCCCAAAATGTTTAAAAAAACACTCAGTCACCTGAACCAGTGCTCAGGAAGTCTGCTGTGTAGGACTTACAGGTGATACCAGGAGAGCTTCTTAACCCCCAAGGTCCCTCAGGAGTAAAGTGTTCATCACCTCCCAACCAGTGTTGCACCAAGATGCGCGTTTGCAGAGTAGTGGAGAAAGAGGGGCGAGGCCTCAGAAAATTTCTAACTGAAGGTAACAGGAGGGGCAATTGGCTCCAAGGACATCATTGGGGGCTAAATACCCCTCTTATAACTTCCAGCAATTCCCACACAACACGATTGCTAAGCTGTGATACCAGGCCACGCCCCCTTTGTCTACCACTCTGCAAATGCACCTCCTGGTATGCTCTTGGTTGGGGATGAAGTCCCTTCATTGATGGGGGTCCTTAGGGGCCAACTATTCTTCCTGTTACCTCCAGTAAGCCCCACAGAGTGGGACTGATGAGAAGTGGTCATAGGCCTCACTCCCTTTCTCCACCTCTCTGCAAATGCATGTCATGGCACGCTCTTGGTTCGGGGATAAATTCCCCTTCACTGTTGTGGGTCCCTGGGGGACAGCCCTCCAGTTACCTCCAGTAAGCCCCACACAGCTGGATTGCTGAGAGGTAGTCAGAGGACATGCTCCTTTTACACTATTCTGCAAACATGCCTCCTGGCGCTCTGCTGTTTGGGGGGATGACGTTCACTTTAGTCCTGAGGTTCTCAGGAGACAAGAGGACCTCTTAGCTCCACCAGTAGTGCGCCAATAGACCATGTGCAGAGTGTTGTAAAAAGCAGACTGGACTACAAAAGTGCATACTATATCAAAATCAACAAGTCTCTGCTCTGCAAACTCCAGACCATACAGAACACAGCAGCTAGACTTGTCCTTGGCATCTCTGCACAAGAACACATCACCTAACACCTGCAAGACCTCCACTGGCTCTCCGTTGAGAAGAGAGTAACATTCCAAGTCAAGTCAATAGCACTTTATTTCGATTACTAAAAATCATAAAAGCGATCACACAGTTATATTAGACACAAGAATATTAAAAACATTAAAATATATACATGTAAAAAAGACATAAAATCAGGTATTGGTAATGGGCTCATTCAAAAGTTAAAATATCTCAAAATTCGTTTGCAGAGGGGTATAATCAGTTCATTGAGAAAGGGATATAATCAGTTCTCCAGGTGCCTAAGTGCCACCCTCTTATTCTTATTACGAACAGCAGCCACCAGGAAGCTGGCAACCCCGAACATCACCTTCGGGGTGCTTAACATTTGTAAAAACATCAGTGCTGGTTTGACCTGGGTGAATCCCGCTTCTCTTAGTATTGGCACTAGGTATTGCTTCCTGATATCCGAGAAATGTTGGCAAAACATAATAAAGTGCAAAAGGCTTTAGGGAGAGACACTATCACAGCTACAAGGAGGTGTAAGGTCCGGTTTCCCCCACACACATGAAATACCCAGAGTATATTGAACAATACTTAATCTGAATCTAATCAGAAGATGTCGATGCTGTGGAATAGATACAATTCTGAGGTATGGTTCTATATGTGGAGTAGTTTTTAAAACATAATTAGATCTACAAAGGGGTTTATACATCTCCACATATTCCCGCTCTTGCTCTACCATCCTCATGAAGTTCGTTTTTATCCACTTCAAATCATTTTTATGCAACAAGTACGGAGAGTGAAAAAGCTCTGGGCGTCCCAGTTTAGCAAAGACATCTCTAATGTAGCATAGCCAGGGTATTTTGTGTGCTTTATCAAGTGCCATTACATCTTTAAGGATAGCATGATTCAATGAGATCTCCTTGTTAGTCCAAGTTTTAACCCAGCACGTTATAGGGGCTAAACGAATAAGATCGGAAATATAGCTCAGTCCCAGCTCAGTGTGAATTGTATACACAGGCGTTGATTGGGGAACAGCTAAGAGGGTCCGTAAAAACATATTCTCTATTTTTTGGAGTTTTTCCTGTTGCAAATATCCCCATAATGAGGCCCCGTACAGTGCGATAGATAGGCATTTAGATTTATAAATGGTTAAAAGTGCCTCCATAGGCCTGGATCCTAACCTCTTTACAAAGTCCATTAAAGCAGAGGATGATCTAGCAACCGCTAAACATTTCGCATTGATTTGAGGGGCCCAGCTTCCCTTTAAATCAAAAATTACACCAAGGTATGTAAATACAGGGACAGTTGATAAGACAACACCATTACAGGAGAAGGGCAGTGTTCTGTATGTTTTTGGGCGCTTTCCTACCACCATGACATGGGACTTCTTACTATTCACCCTCAGATCTAACGATTCCATGAAGCCACCAAAGGAGTCTAAAAGTCTCTGCAGCCCCAGTCCTGTGCGTGCCAACAGTACCACATCATCGGCATAAAGGAGGACCGGGACTGCAGAGTTTCCCACAAAGGGGGTATCCTGGGTGGCCGTTTCCAGATGTTTATCAATGGAATGTATGTAGAGTGTAAAGAGCAGAGGGGCCAAGATACACCCTTGCCTTACCCCCCGCTTAGAGTCAAAGTAGCGAGTGCATCCCCCTTCCCTGTTAACACGAATATTATCCTTCAATCCTTGATGGAGGGTATCTAAAAAATTCACCAGGCATGGGTCAATTCCCAAGTTCTTCAGGATTTCCCACAGTTTTCCCCTATTTACCAGGTTGAAGGCTGATGACAAGTCCATAAACCCCATATAGTCATGCCATCCTTCGCCTGGGTGTACTTGCTGATGAGCATCTGCAAATTGAGGCATTGATCTAATGTACCTCGTTTAGCTCGAAACCCATATTGTATGTTAGAGAGTGCCCCTCCATCTTTTAGACAATCCTCCAATTTGGAGAGAATCACTCTGCCCAGGATCTTAACGGCAGAGTCGATTAAGGAGATTGGTCTGTAGCAGGAGGGGTCACATCTCAAACCTTTTTGAACACCGGTATTATGGTTGATGTCGACCAGGATGGGGGAAAACCGTTAGTACTAGCTGAATTGAAGACATTAGTAGGGACCTTAGCCCATAAAGTGGGTTGTGTCCTGTATAGGTCCGCTGGCACTCCATCTGGGCCTGGAGCTTTATTTTTAGGTGTATCCGCAATTGCCTTTTCAACATTAGCCACTTCAAAGTGTAACCTTCGGGAGCTAACAGTAGGTGTGGAATCAGATGGCATGAGTGTAGTAGTAGCCTCATTGTCATAGATCTTACTAAAGTGTGCTACCCACAAGTCATCTGCGATCACGCAATCTAATGCAGCATTCTCTGTGCAGGAGAAGTATGAATGATTAATTATGCCCCAGAATTTATTACTATCCTTCATGGTATCTGTCGTACTAAGGTCATTCCATGCGGTAGTTTTAATGTCCTTTTTCCTTGCTGCTATAGCTTGTTTATATGCACTCCTCATGGTAATTACAGCCTCCCTGTTCCTTGGTTTCTGCTTCAGGGCGTGCAATAATGCCTTATGTGCTTTAGAACAATTGCCATCAAACTATCGTGGATGGTTAGATGCTGAGGATTTGGATTTAGTTTTTAAGTCCTCGTTGACCTTGTTACAGATAGAGATAAAAGCTTCAATGATGTTGGTTCCACTGGCCGCTTCATCAAGGCAGACCGTGAAGTCTGCTTCTGCCTCGGTAAGTAAATCCAACATAAATGAGTCAGGGACTACCTTCGCCCAGTTGAGTCTTCTGGACTGATCTTTCAGTTTCAGAGAGTTTTTAGTTATACCAGTGGGGTTCCGTCTGATAAGTACATCCCCTAGGTCTAACTCCAGGACAAGGGGGTTATGATCGCTATATACTGAGTCCTCAACTTTTTATGAGGTGGCAACAGGAATCAGACCAGCTGAGACAAATATATAGTCGATGACTGTGCCTGATTCCCTCCCTTTAAATGTTGCTATCCTCTCCTCGCCCCTAAACCCATCTACCTCAAAAAGGTTAAGACTAGCTAGCAGAGCCTCCAGGGCTTCTCCCTGTTGAGTATGTTCGAAATGTACAGCAAGAGATCCAACAGGACCCATCTGCTGATCCGCCAAACAATCCCATATACAGGGGTGAATATTAAAATCTCCCATTACCACAATTTCGAATGAAGTGCTATGCAAACTTTTATATTCAATTAAAAAGCGTTCTAAGACGCTGAAATTAGAGTTACATATTTCTTTCTCTATAACATTATAATAGTTGATCAGCAGACTGGTGGTATGGATTGGACCCCCCCATTCTACAATCAGTATGTTATCAGAGACGAAATCAAGCCTGCTAAATGATCCTACCCGGTCCAATGAGGTTAAAAGGAGCAATCCACCCTTAGGTCGGCCTCCCCGCCTTGAACGGCATTCACGCAGAAAGAGGAAAAGCCATCTAAACAGAAACTGTTTTCTAGGTCCCACGTTTCCCGAAAGGCTATTATATCATGGCCTCGGATATAGTTAATCCATGGGAGGTCATTTCGTTTATTATGTAAACCTGCGATGTTCCAACTTAAAAACTTTCGTGAGCATTTACTGCCTGTCCTTGATCTAATGTCCTCATTACTTACAACAGGGTTACTTAGTCAATCATTTGTTTCCATGTTAGTCAGAGGCAAAAATCTGTTTTCTAGAGGGATAGGTGTACTGTTGTCATTCACAGGGGGTAGGTTTTTACTGTGTTGAACTATGTTCCAACCCCCCTGTCGTAGCTCAGTCTGTCTTGCCTGATAGGAGTAGTTGGTTAAATGAGCCTTACCTGCGGAACAACCATACATAAGAGGGAGAGTCAACCTATTGGTCTGATTTACTGTAAAGGTGTGGGGTGGATAAAAGTAACCCAGAGGTAAAGGTCTAATGCAAGTACCCTTGAGTTCAGAACCATCCCAAAACAGTCTATTCGCAACATTGGGGAGATTAAAATTGATAACTACACAATCCCCAAATAGGCATTTACGCGTCTACCCACCCACTCTGTCCGCCTTGCAGAGATGATATTCTTAGAAATATCATCTCCGCCACTACAGAATTGAGAGCACCAGGTTTGTGTCCTAGACAATAGATCGTGATCAGTTTCTATCATACCAGGTTTCAGGGGGGGAGTTCTAGTTAAAACAGCTACTAAGGGAGCCGCATCTGGGGGGCGGTGCAAGAAACGGCTCTTGTTCTGAGTGGGTTTGCTAGGGGGAATCAGTGGAAGACTGATCTTCATATCCCCTATGTGAGGTTGTACATTTACAGGCGTATCCAACTGCCCGCACAAAATTATCTGTGACTCCCTGGGCCCAGCAACATCTTCACAAATCTGCCCCACAGATATTTCATTAGCTACACACCGCCTAGAGAGGGTTTTGGGTCTGGCTGCCCCATCCTTCTGGTTCATTGTCCTACTAAATTGTGCTTTGTGTTCCTTTATAAAATTATCGATGTTTTTACATTTGTCCAGAAGTTTATGTACACAGGAGTTAAGAGTATCCACAATATCCTTGGCAATAGCGACAAGGGCCTGCTCCAGGCGGGACTCAAACACCCCCTCCACTATGTCGGCTAGGTAGTTCATAGACCTTGTGTCATTCAAATTTAGTTCAGCTCTGTCAGCCAGGTCCGGGTCCAAAGTAGACTTGTTGTTGTTATTATAGCCCTTCTTTACAAAGCTGCGTTTTCCCTTTACCCCCTTGCGATTTTTATGTCTTGTAAAAGTACTGGTCCACAGTTATCTTCTTGTACCATAGGAGATGTTACTTGGGGTGGGATGGGGGCCTGAGGTGGAGGTATAATAGTGATAGCGGGCTCAAGGGGAACGGGGGGCACACAGGCTAATAATGGGGCGTGTTCCGAAGCAATAGAAAATGTGTCTGTGGCATCCAGTCCTAACTCCTTTTCGGCAATAGCAATTTCCTCATTTAAGGCTCCCACAGCAGATGTAAGATATGAAATAATTGTGTCCTGTTTTTTAGCCACCTTGGGTTTCTTACCTTCCTTATCGTTCTCCTGTCTAAGTAGCTTACGTTTCCCCAAGGTGGCGGCCAAGGGGTATGGCCTGTCCTGTCCTCTGTCGTCCCCTGATGGCCACAGACGGCCCTCCCTCTGCCCGGGCTCCGCCCGGTGCCGTCCGCGTCACGGAGGAAGCTCTCGCTATTTCTGCGCCTCCAGGTGCGCTCCGCCGGAAGTGGGCGGTGTTGGGCTGCAGGGCAGGCTGGGAGCTGTAGTTCTCCCCACACAGCGGCCGAGTGATGGTGGCTGCTCGGCGGCGGAGGAAAACCACAGCGTCAGGGGCCCAGCGCTGCCAGGACCACAGGGACCGCAGGTGAGGCGTGCAACCCCCTCCAAAGTCTTCTCCGTTTTCGTGAAGGCTCCCGCTCCTCTGTGGGAGCTCTCGCTATTTCTGCGCCTCTGGGCGCGCTCTGCCGGAAGTGGGCGGTGTTAGGCTGCAGGGCAGGCTGGGAACTGTAGTTCTCCCCACACAGCGGCCGAGTGATGGTGGCTGCTCGGCGGCGGAGGAAAACCACAGCGTCAGGGGCCCAGCGCTGCCAGGACCACAGGGACCGCAGGTGAGGCGTGCAACCCTCTCCAAAGTCCTCTCCGTTTTCGTGAAGGCTCCCGCTCCTCTGTGGGAGCTCTCGCTATTTCTGCGCCTCCGGGCGCTCTCCGCCGGAAGTGGGCGGTGTTAGGCTGCAGGGCAGGCTGGGAGCTGTAGTTCTCCCCACACAGCGGCCGAGTGATGGTGGCTGCTCGGCGGCAGAGGAAAACCACAGCGTCAGGGGCCCAGCGGTGCCAGGACCACAGGGACCGCAGGTGAGGCGTGCAACCCCCTCCAAAGTCCTCTCCGTTTTCGTGAAGGCAGTAACATTCAAGATTCTTACCCACGCCTTCAAATGCCTCCACAACACTGGATCCCAATACCTCAACAAGAGAATTGCCTCCCATGTACCCCAGGGGAACCTCCAATCCGCCGACCAGAACCTCGCTGAAACAACACACATCTGCAGAGCCAGAACGGGAGGAAGAGCCTTCTCGTACATCGTGGCCAAGACCTTGAACAAGCTTCTGATCAACATCACACACACACCCTCTCTGAACATCTTCAGTAAGACCCTCCAGACCTGGCTCTCTGACTGAACAGAGCTGCTTACCCCCCGCAGCACATTGAGACCTCACAGGTAAGTAGTCTGCTTTTTCTTTTCTTCCTCATCTCACCTATAAGCATATGGCAGAGTGTTACAGTCGTTGTTGCGTCTATGGGCTATGTAGTATGCTTTAACAATTATCTGATTGAATGATTGAAAAAGGGGCCTGGACTCCTACTACCTCTCAGTAATCCCACTGTTTGCGGCATACTGGAGGTAACAGATGGGCAGACCCTCAGTAGCAAGAGAGAGTTCATTCCCGAACCTAGAGTGTACAAGGAGGCACGTTTGTAGAGTAGTGGTGAAAGGGGCAGGGCTTCTGGTCAGTTTCCTTTTTTATGTGGGAAAGGGGGCTGTGTAGCCTCCCTTCCCTGGCATGGAAGTAAGCACAGTTTTTTAGCTCTCACTTCCATGAAGTGAAGCAGAGTTTGCTATGGCATGCAAGACATTGCAGGAGCTGCCCTGGGGGGGGTCAGTCCCCAGGGCCGTGCAGCCCACAAAATGTTTAGAGCCCCGGGAGGTGGTGGTTCCTGGGGCCAGGTGTCTGCAATAGACCCCCGCATTTAATTGATCTGTGCCCTGGGGAGGTGGTGGTCCCCAGGGCAGTGTGGGAGGGGCTGGAGCACCCCACACTTCATTTTTAAATTTAGCCCAGGGGTGGTGGTGGTCCTCGGGGCTGTGATTGGGCCATGTGCCCCCGGATTTAAATGACTATCACCCCAGGGAGGTGGTAGTCCCTGGGGCAGCAGGGGCACCCTTGGGCCTGCACCATAATTTCCATTGCCCTCGGGACCTGACGCACCGGGGGATTTAAAAGAAACAAAGCTCGGGAGACCGCGCTTCATTTTTTTTTTTTTTTGGTGGGATTCATAGACCCTCTAGGACTCCTGCTGAAAAATGTGCCCCCCCCTCTGAGCAGGCCTATTTTTTTTACACTTTTCACTTTTTTTTACCTTTAGTCACAAGGTGGCTGCCAACACTTCCTGGTTTAAAGTGGTGGCAGCCAATCAGATCTCACCCTTGAGATCGGGAGGGTTCGAGGATCCTCGATGTCCCCAGTTGTATATCTGTAAATATTCAAATTTCCTAGGAACTACAGAACAGATAAACATCATTTAACAAAAAAAAGCTTTCTGAACCAGGAGCTACCTTTTTGATAAACTCAGTTTAATTCCGTTCAGCAGTTCGTGCTGTAGCCTTGTCTAAAGTTTCCAATGGAAATTAACATGGGACCCCCTTTTTTCTTGGCCCCGCTTGACAAATCAGCAAAAAACATTTAAGACAGGACCTGATCTGAGAGCCCCATTAGTTTTGAAAATTTCACATGGTGCAAAAAAAGAAATTATTTTCCTACGGAAACTAGTTCTTAATTAAAGTACCTACTGGCATCCATCAGTAGTTAGTATGTATGTGTGTATATATATATATATATATTCATATATACATATATATATATATATATATATATATATATATATATATATATATATAAGCTACTGGCCGTCGCCAGTAGGTATATATAGTTAGGATTTTTTTGAATAGGGATTTCTGAAAATTCTATGTTGAATAACTTTGGCGTTGATGGACGGAATTGGCTCAAATTGTCTGGAAAATGGCACATTTTGTTTATGAGCGTCCCCTGAAAGTTTGGGGGGGTTTCGTCAAGCGGGGGCCGAGAAAAAAGGGGGGTCCCAAAACGTGTTTTTAACATTGAGTTTTCCATAGGGCGGTTGGACTCACTTTTAGCTCGAACGGCTGAATGGATTTCCACAAAACTTGGCAAAATTGTAGGGACTGGTAGCCCAATGTGCCTTTGCTATGTCTTAAGATATATGCTCCAGTGGTTTTTACGAAAATTAACTTTGAAAAATATATATTGGGCTACATTGGGCTATATATATGTTAGAGCCCAAATGTAGCCCAATGTAGCCCAATGTAGCCCAAAGATGGCCACCAGAGGCAAAAAAAACAAATGTAGCCCAAATATCAGCCAGATGTAGCCCAACTATAGCCCAGTGACAGAATGTCCCAGAGTGTTCTAAAGAACAACTAGAGCGCTAACAGTCTTACTTATGACACAAGTATGGCACACCTGAAGTCATCTTGATTAGAATAAAGTGTTAACACTTAAAACCTTTAATTTGCAAAGGAACAAAATGAGGGGGTTCATTTTGCCATAGAAATTATGATTAGTGCTGAAGAAAGAAAAATGAGGGCACATTTTGAATGACTTCTCAAATCCTCTTATATTTCATTAAAAAAATTCTGATATGCAGTCTCCCAAGATGGCCACCAGAGACAAAAGAGCCCAAATGTAGCCCAAATATCAGCCAGATGTAGCCCAACTATAGCCCAATGACAGAATGTCCCAGAGTGTTCTAAAGAACAACTAGAACTCTAACAGTCTTAATTATGACAAAAGTATGGCACACCTGAAGTCATCTTGATTGGAATAAAGTGGTAACACTTAATACATTTAATTTGAAAAGGAACAAAATGAGGCATTTCATTTTGCCATAGAAATGTTATATATTACCTACTGGCGGTCGCCAGTAGGTATATATAGTTAGGATTTTTTTGAATAGGGATTTCTGAAAATTCTATGTTGAATAACTTTGGCGTTGATGGACGGAATTGGCTGAAATTTTCAGGAAAATGGCACATTCTGTTTCTGAGCGTCCCCGAAAAGTTTGGGGGGGTTTCGTCAAGCAGGGGCTGAGAAGAAAGGGGGGGTCCCAAAACGTGTTTTTAACATTGATTTTTCCATAGGGCGGTTGGACTCACTTTTAGCTCGAACGGCTGAATGGATTTCTATGAAACTTGGCAAAATTGTAGAGACTGTTTGCCCGATGTGCCTTTGCTAGGTCTCAAGATATCTGCTCCAGCGGATTTTGAGAAATTAATGTTCAAAAAAATATATATATCTGTGACAGCGTCCCGATTAGCGCCCCGGTTCGCGTACCAGACGCGTAACGGAACTTCGCGAGGAGAAGCGGATTGGCTCTCCGGTGACTGTCAACATTCTAAACAGTCCGGAGCGGCCGCCATCTTGTCTCTCGGTAGGATCGAGAGACAAGAGGTGGAAATAAGGGGAAATGAATGGAAGGGGGCAAGGTAGACCCCTCCTGACCCCCTAGGATTGATGTGGGGGCTATTAAAAAGCCCCGCGGGGCAAAAAAATAAAATATTTTTTTTTGATTTTTCGCGGTGGAAGCGCTACCCGGTACGCGAACCGGGTAGCTCACCGGTAGCATAACGGGAGTCCGCCATCTTGTGTTTCGGAAGAATTTAGTCACAAGATGGGGGATAAACAATGTTGGGAATGGGTTGAAGGGGGCACGGGAGACATATCCTGACCCCCTAAGTTTTCTGAGGGTGGCTGAGGAGGCCCATATATATAAAAAAAACAACCTTTTTTTTCAAATTTTCGCACGGTTAGCGCCAGGTCCGGGCACTGGGTAGCGTTCCGGAAAGCGTAACAAGGGGAAAACCAAGGGAAATAGTAAAATAATATTTTAGAGTGCTTTGAGGTAGGGTAGCTCTGAATAGAGCTGTTGTGTTGTGTGGGTGATGTAAGTACCAACATGTAGGTACCAATGAAGAGTCTAAAATTCAATGTACACCGTCTCCTCTGTATATAATTTGTATGTTCTAATATGGGTTATTTAAATGTAAATGTGTGGAAAAGCACTTCATCAGCATGATAGTTGATAAATTTGTTCCCTCAAAAAATTTATATACATAAAAAAATTATATTAAATACATATAAAATATATTTTTCCTTTAAAAGAAGAATACATTTTACAGCTTTTGATATTTGCTATTAAAAAACCATTGGAATTCACTGAAAAAACCGTAGGTTATAGACCATATATAGTTAGGAATTAGCATTTACAAAACCTTGAAAATTCACTGAAAAAACCATAGGTTATAGACCATAAATAGTTAGGAATTAGCATTTACAAAACCTTATTTTACTCACACAAAACCATTGAAATTCGCATATATAGTTAGTTGCACTAACTATATATCGCGCACCCGCAATCCACTGCTGATCATGTCACATATTACATCATTCATGACATGGTCATTGACATCACTGATGTCATCACTGATGACATCTCAAATGAGTCCCCTCCGTTTTTTGTCACTACCTCCCCGAGTCGGGAGTGGGTAATTTGCGTGCCTGCTGCCTTCCTTGGATGTGGTAGCCATTTCTCAGGCTCCCTCTCCGGAATTGAACCCTGATTCCCTGTTACCTGTGGTCACCATGGTAGGCACAGAAAGTACCATTGAAAGTTGATAGGGCAGACATCCGAATGTATCGTCGCCGTCACGGGGACGAGCGATCGGCCGATGTTATCTAGAGTCACCAAAGCGGCCGGGCGAGCCCGGATTGGTCTTGGTCTGATAAATGCACGCATCCCGGGAGGTCAGCGCTCGTCGGCATGTATTAGATTTAGAATTACCACAGTTATCCAAGTAACAGATGGAGCGATCAAAGGAACCATAACTGATTTAATGAGCCATTCGCAGTTTCACTGTACCGGCCGTGCGTACTTACAAGTGCATGGCTTAATATTTGAGACAAGCATATGCTACTGGCAGGATCAACCAGGTAGCCGCACCTGATGACAGGGTGGGGAGCCGCATGCCCATCTCCCCGACAAGCAACCTTCACACACCCCTCCATCTCTAGGGAGCCTGCCAGTGGAAGGTGCCCACCCACCGGGGCAGGAGGGCTCGGTGGTGGGGCATGGAGAGGTGCAGTGGCATTGGTACCGGCAGGCCCAGCCGTCTCCCCCGGGAGGGAGAGGCAGGCCGAGGTGCAGCCTGAGTGAGGAGGAAGGGGTGCCGGAGCCTGGCGGCACCAGGACCCCTCGGAACTGACATTCTGAGCTGCTGTGGAAATGTGCTGGGCAGAGAGGGGTGACCACGTGGCGCACGGGGCCTTCGGACCTGCTAGGCAGCAGCATCCAAGGGACTGGCGCCAGCCGACCCCTTCCACTCGGGTCGGACCACTGTGGGACACGAGCTGCCGGGGCCGCTCTGCTGGGTAGGGTGAACCCTCAAGTTGGATGGTCCATGCAGGATGGAAGCTCTGTGCATGAAACAACAGCCAAGGCTGGCCAAGCAGTCCATCCCTAAACGGAGTGAGATTTCCCAATCGATCAGAGAACAGCCAGGGCATACCCTGACAGACCGACCTGCACTGGGGGTATGCTGGCTTAGCATTCCCTGCCTGCCTGCCCCCTTGGGCAAGCAGACTCAGAGAAAAAGGACCATCTGTGTGGGGCTGAGAGGCAGGAGTGTCCCCAGGCCCCTGGGGGCCCCGGCAGGCAGGCCCCGGGACTGCCTTCCGCCTCTCAGCATGGCAGGACCTCACGAAGGTCTGCCTGAGAAAACTCGGGGAAAAAGGACCATCGGAAAGGGGCAGAGAGACAGGAGCATCCCTGGGCCCCTGGGGGCCCCAGCGGGCGGACCCTAGGACTGCCTTCCCCCTCTCAGCATGGCCGGACCTCAAGGAGGTCTGCCTGAAAAAACTCAGAGAAAAAGGAAATACAGCAAGGGGCTCAGAGGCAGGAGTGTCCCAGGGCCCCTTGGGCTCCAGCGGGCAGGCCCTGGGAATTCCTTCCCCCTCTCAGCATGGCCGGACCTAAAGTAGGTCTGCCTGAGAAAACTCGGAGAAAAAGGACAATCGGCAAGGGGCTGAGAGGCTGGAGCATCCCCGGGCCGCTGGGGACCACCGGCGGGCGGGCCCCGGGACTGCCTTCCCCCTCTCAGCATGGCCAGACCTTTTTTTTTAATTAAATTGCGAGGTGCGCGACCGAGTGCGTGCACCACGTAAATAAAAAAAAAAAAAGGGGTTTTTGGCCCATCGGGATTCTTTAGGGACCCCCTGAGAAGCTCTAGGGGGTCAGGGAGTGTCTACCTTGCCTCCTTTTCACGTTTTGAAACTTTTATGTAAATCGGGCAGAACAACATTTTAATGCGATGTGCGCGACCGGGTGCGCGCACCACATGCGTGCACCCGAGTGCGCACGTCAAGTCATGTGACTCGAAAACAACACTTTTCATTGGTTCATAGTAGTTTCTGTTCAAGAATCTTCAAAAACCCCACCCACTTCCCTCACTATCTGTTTCACTCTCATGGGAGAAGGAGCCCTTGCAGCTTTCCTGAGAATTTTCTGAAATGGCTGCAAGACAGGATTCATCTTCTGATTCTGGGGAAGAATATCGGCTACTCAAGGAAAAGGGAAGGAATCTTTCATATGGAAATGTTTTACTTTTCCTGAAGGGCTAAAAAAGTGAATGCCTCGAAAGTCACTTGCACTATATGTGGCACTGTTCTCTCAAGAGGAAACCCTTCAAAAAAGTACTCCTTTTCAATACTTATAATGATAAGGCATGTTAGACAAGTGCACCCTGTGCAATTTGCACAGGCATCAACAAGAGCTTTGGCCACACAAATACCACCAGCTGTGGCCGGCACATCATCTGGAGGACCACTTGCATCTCCATCCACTGCAGAGATGGACTTAAGACCTTTCTTGACAAAAGTCCACATGAGATGCAACAAATGTTTTGAAATTATTGTGTATGGGGAGCAGAGCCTCACTCTGATCGAGCGGAGAATTAATGAACACCAATGCTCGCAAAGAAGATGATTTTTTTCAAAGTTTGGATTTATTTTGTTCCTGTTGAACAGTTTTGCAGTTGAAGATTCCTGTTCCTGTTTGAAAAAAGATATATATATAAAACGTTCAAAAAAGAAAAAAATATATAAAACAACAAAACAAAAAAAAGTTCATTTCAGAACGAACTCACTTCTCCAAAAAAAGCTGTATTTCTGTATTTCTAACACAATGTGTCATATGGCCCCGGCCGTATTTATTAAAATATGAAACAAAATTTAAAACTTAAATTAAAAACGTTTCATGAATCATGTACAATTTTATCTTCCATTACATTTTGATGAAGACATGTTCTTGGCTAACCTTAACAAAACTCTAATACAAAGGTTTCCTAGCTGAGTCTAGCATCCTGAAAATGCATAACATTCTAAAATAAAATTGTACAACCTAGCATTAAGGGCCAACGGCAAGGTCTTAACCGGTGTCAGATCCCTACTACCAAATTCCCGCCCTCACGGTGTGAGTGGCGCATGCGCAGAGGACTTTACCCTTGCAGCCAACTTTAACTTCCCTTGTCGTGGGGGCCCCCTTTCACTCGACGCCATCTTAAGGTCGGCCGAGATCTCGTGAAAGGTATCCGTAAGAAGGACAGCGTGGACTCCCCCCCTTCCCCACACTCTCTTCCGCCGGAGCGGATATCCGGCCCCCGGGAAATTCGTAGGAGGGGCATATAGCCGTCTCCCCCGGGGAGGGGCCTATGGCCGTCTCCCCCTGGGTGACCCATCCGTAGTGGGTGCTGCCCCCCCGTGGGAGGGGCCAATGGCTGCCTCCCCCTGGCGCTCCCATCCATACTGGGTGGCGCCCCCCCTAGGGACCTTGAAATCACTGCTCACCGATCATGACCTTACCGCCACAGGCCGGATAGTTGACCGACTATCCGGCCTCCCACACCTCCTAAAGGTCAGGTCTCCTCAATGCCACTAGCCATGCTATGAAGTCTCCTATGAGTAAGTCATTCCCAGCCCTGGACAGGTGCACCCCATCATCCAAATAATATTGATCATCCCGAATACAACATGGGAAAGGCTTTGCAAATGATTGGAGCGAAACAGTTTCTCAATCTTGTTGTTGACCCTCTTTACCGAGTGGTTCAACGCCGTAACAGAGATACCCCCCGCCAGAATCTTCTGGGGATCATGTGGGACCAGGCAATTGTACACCCAGGGAGCCTTTTGGCCAACCAGCAGACTGCTGACAATATGTGCTCTACTAACACCCGTCTCCCCAGTCTTACCAAATCATTGCCTCCCAGATGCACTATGATTACAGATGGCGGTGACCTATGCCGCCCTAACAGTTTCTCCAAAAAGCTCTGAAATTGGTCAAAACAGAGGCCTTCTTGCCCATGGAAGGTCACTCTGAACCCACATTCCTCAGATGCGTGAGTCGCGTCACCTGCCTTGAATATGTCCCCAGGACGCCTCACGTATGAGTGGCCCACGACCCATACCACTTGACCTCCAGTCGGTGATCCTTTCCCACTGGTCCTCTGGTGTTGGGCCGATCCCAATTTTCGCCCCGCGTCACAGGCTTGCGAAACTGTAATCCAAAGAAAAGACAACAAGCGTGAGTGCATTCCAACAGTCTTTTATAACATGTGCAGTCGCACATACCTCTTGAAACAGTTCGAGGACCAACGGCCTAATTGTTTCACTTCCTCTGGACACAGACCCCGAGCCGTAGCCTCTGTAGCGGCCCCTATTCTGAATGAGTGGGTCCCAAAATTACACTGGTTCAAGCCCGCTGCTGCAATCGTAATTGCCAGCACCCTCCAAAATTGAAATCTTGTCAGCAGGGTGCCGTCCTTGTGTCTAAACAGGGCCCCCCTAAGTTGTCAACCTCTGCGCCATGTAAGCCTCCAAATATCTTACCGGACAACCGGGGTTCCCCTGGGCGCGCTGGAGTACCACACTACTCCCCAAAGCCTCCTGGTCTGTCTTAGACCTGGCTATCGAGATCAGAAGAGAATCGCCCCTTATTTGGACGTGATCCCTGCATAGACCTCCCCCCATGTCCGTCTTATTCCTTGCCAGGAGTTCACTTACCCACATAGCCCCATGAAATGCCAGTGCGAAAGCCGCTCGGAACAGAATTACCTCACTGGGCGAGGAGCATGTCTCATCCAGTTTTGCTAGTAGCAGGGACAATCTGTCTAACCCAATCGGGTGCCTTTTATCCTGCCTGTGACCCTTCAGGCGCTGCCAGCCCCGGAGTGCCTTCCTGACCAAGAATGACCCCTTGAGTCCCGTACCCCGTGGAGGTGTGCCGTGAATGATATGGCCGCCCTATACCTGTTGGCGGTTGCCGCCGATCGGCCTTCCTTGTGAAGTGCCACCAGAAACCGGAGGAAGGACTCTTCCCGCCCCCAGCTATGCCCCCCTACCGGCCCTAAAAAGGCGCAGTATGAACGGAACGCTACTTCATAAGCTTTTCTCGTCCTGGGGGCTAAACTGGCTGCCACGAGGTCTTGTAGTCAGGGGCACCGATCTGCCATAGTGCTTCGGGGAAAGGTGCCGCCACTAGTTCCGCTGTGGGTAGACAACCCCTGAAAGCCTGCATGTGTGAACGAGAGAGGGCATCAGCTGCATTATTCAGTACCCCCGGCACATGCCTTGCTCTGAATTGTACATTCAATCTCATGCATCGCAATACAATTTCTTTCAACAGTCTTAAAATCCACTTGCAGCGTGCAGCCTGGTGATTAATGCACTCGACCATTGTCATGTTGTCTGACCAAGACACCACTGAGCGGTCCCTAAAGTCTTCCGGCCATGCCATCAGAGCCACCCAAATGGGGAATAGCTCCAAGAATCCAATGTTACCTGTTAGGCCACATGAGTGCCACCACGCCGGCCATGTTTGTGCCGACCATCGGTTTCCAAAGATTGCGCCAAATCCCACGCTCCCTGCCGAGTCTGTCCACAACCCCAGTTCTTCCGATGGGGCTGGGGGTTTGTTCCACACCACTGAACCGTTGAAATCCGCCAGGAATGCCAACCAAATGCGCATGTCCTGGCGAACCTCTGCCGACAGTCTAGTGCGGTGGTGTCCTTCCTTAAGGCCCACCGTAGCCTGTGCTATGGAACGTGAGAAAGGGCGAGCCATCGGCATTACTCTTAAAGGAAAATTAAGCTGACCCACTGTCTGTTGCAACTGGTGTAGGGTCAGCTTATCTTTCCTGAGACATTTTACCAAGGCAGCCCTGAACTTGGCCACCTTCTCAACTGGCAGACGGAAACACCCCTCCACTGAGTCTAGCTCAATCCCCAAAAACTCCAGTGAGGTAGATGGCACCACCGTCTTACCTGGCGCCAATGGGACCCCAAACTCCTGCATGAGTATGCAGAAGTTCTGCAGCGCTTGTGCACAGTCCCGAGTGCCCGCCGGGCCTAGGAAAAGGAAATCATCCAAATAGTGCATCACCTGTCTATGCCCTGTGGCCTCGGTGAACGCCCATTCCAAAAAGGAGCTAAACATTTCAAAATAGGCACATGAAATTGAACAACCCATGGGCATACATTTATCCATGTAATATTTCCCTTGAAACGTGAATCCCAGCAGGCGCTGGTCCTGAGGGTGAACCGTGAGTAACCTGAATGCAGATTCAATATCTGATTTTGCTAACAATGCCCCGGGGCCCAGGCGATTCAACAGAACGACTGCGTCATCGAACGATGCATAACTCACTGAGCATACCTCGGGGTCAATAGCCTCATTTACCGAGGCCCCTTTTGGGGCCGATAGATTGTGGATGAGTCTATACTCCCCCGGGTCTTTCTTCGGAACCACTCCTAAAGGAGAACACACAAATTCCGCAACTGGCGGGCAGACAAATGGCCCTGCTACTTGCCCCAGGCTGACTTCTTTCGCTATCTTTCTGGCAGCCACCGCCGGGTTGCGCTGAATCGACAGTTGGTCTTTACAAGAGGGACTCCCCCGAAAATTTCCCGCCGGGATCTTGAAGCCATGCAGAAAGCCATTCCTCAAAGTCCCGGCGGACACATGATCTGGGTAACGGTTCAGCCAGGGGGTCAAAGCCAAGATATCAATGGGCGAAGATGTTTGCTTCCAAGGCACCACCTCAATCCTGCTTGGATCTCCCCTTTCCTCCCGCGCCATTGGACTTGGATCGACAGCTAGCTTCTGGGTGTGAGGAATTCCCACAGCCCGAACAAGCATGCCGGAACCTACACGTTCCTTGTGGCCTGTTACAGGTTCCTTTGTTGAATCCCCAACAAACCCCCTGCTTGCCTCCATTCCCGCCGGACCTGGGATGTGGATCCCCTCCGGCGTTCGCCCGAAAGGGCTGTGCCGGCTTCTGTTGGAATGTCCGAGAAACGCTCGTGCTTGGTACCGACGTACCCGCCGGTCCCGGCAAAAGCTGGGCATGCCACGACACTGTGTCCAGACAATCCCATGTTAAAGCCTCGTTAAACTCCTTTGCTTTTCTAAAGGTAACGTCATAACCCTTCCATTCATTTCCCCCATACATTGCATAGAAATTGATGATCCTGTTCTGATAACATGATAAGTCAGGCAACACTTCTGGTTTACGCTCCCCCATAACTGCCGTAAAAATAGAAAAGGTCCTGACCCAGTTTACCATGGTCTCATCGACCCTGAATTCCGCCATCTTGGCTCGCCATACGCTGGGGTGCCAAAAATCTTTCTGGGTCTTTGCATATTCTACCTCACGATGGTCAGTCAAAAGTGAAAACATGTTGATGTATTTATCTCCCCATATCATTTCTTTCGTAGCCATGGGAATGTGCTGCGATAAACTTTCCCGCCTTGATGGTACTGAACTCTCCCCCACTATTGGCAATGGTCTCTTACCGAGTTCAGCCGTCGTCCCAGCCGTGTCCGTTGTCTTCGCTTGACTGTCCGTCGGGATCCCCGTCGCTACCTCCGGGGGGATAGAAGATACATTTGCCGTCCCGGAATCCCTTGACTGCCGCAACTGCTCAATATTTAATCTGGCTTCTTCAGCCGGATCGCCCACAGCCACTGATCCCCCTGCTCCTTTCTTTAGCCAAGGTAATACTGCTGCTAACTGAAGCGCCAGTTCAGGAGGCATTTGGTCATCCCCAATTGGCGTTATCACTACGGGGATTGGCAAACCCCTATCCGGACCTGGTACCGGGCTATCTACCGGCGCGACTGGTTTGTCTGCGCCCGGGCTCGATGGAGGCACTTCTGGGACAGGGACCTCACTGGAACCTGCCTTCCCCTTATTCCTCATACCCTTACCCCCTGGGGCGACATTCGGCAAGGCCGGTCCTATGACTTTTTTAGGCCGCCCCGAGGGGGTCTTCTGGGCCGCCATCTGCTTCTTGATCGCCGCTAAGCCCCGACCGAGCTCATCCACTTTACCCATCTTCCGGTCCATCACCGCTACTCGGTTCACCAAGATGTGTAGCATCCTCTTCATCTCGGAGCTCTTTCCCGCCTTCTTGCCAGACATAACTTTGGTTACTCCGTCCGACTTGATCCACAGGGGTGACTCAATCTTCCACACGCCTGACACTGAAAGAGAAAGAACAAAGATTACAAGTTCTCAAAATTGCAGCTTGTTCCCTAGAGGGCTCACGAGCGACGAGTGGTGCAGCCTTCAGAGCACTGGAACAAGAGGAATCTTCGTTGGATTCCCGCTCTATTTATCCATCTGCGGGGGGGCAGGGGGCCCACCTCAAGTCAAGTCAAGTCAAGTCAGATCATTTATATAGCGCACTACATACCCAGAGGGTCTCAAGGCGCTAAGGAAGGGGAGGAGGATTACTTGTCAAATATCCACGTTTTAAGTTGCTTTCTGAATGCTAGGTGGTTCTGGGTAAGGCGAAGGTAAGCGGGGAGTGAGTTCCATGTTTTAGCAGCCAGGTATGAGAAGGATCTGCCTCCCATGGTGGTCTTGTTGATGCGAGGTACAGTGGCGAGGGCTTGGCTGGAAGAACGTAGTTGGCGGGAGGGGGTGTAGAAGGACAGTCGTGAGTTTAGGCATTCTGGTCCGATGTCGTAGAGTGATTTGTGTGCGTGGGTTAGCAGCCGGAAAGTGATTCTCTTATTGACGGGTAGCCAGTGGAGGTCTTTCAGGTGACCAGAGATGTGTTCGTTGCGCGGGATGTCTAATATGATCCTGGCTGAGGCGTTTTGGATTCGTTGGAGTTTCTTCTGGAGTTTAGCGGTAGTACCTGCGTAGAGGGTGTTTCCGTAGTCCAGTCGGCTCGTGACCAGAGCATGTGTGACTGTTTTTCTGGTTTCGGTGGGGATCCAGCTAAATGTTTTTTTGAGCATGCGAAGAATGTTGAAGCAGGATGAGGATACGGCGCTGACTTGTCTGTTCATTGAGAGTGAAGAGTCCAGGATGACGCCTAAGTTCCGTGCGTGGTCTGTCGGGATGGGTGCTTTTCCAAGGGCTTCCGGCCACCAAGAGTCGTCCCATGCAGAGGGGGATGTACCTAAGAAGAGGACTTCTGTTTTGTCTGAGTTCAGTTTCAGGCGGCTTTGTTTCATCCATTCGGCAACTTCTTTCATTCCTTCGTGTAGGTTAGTTTTGGCGGTGCTGGGGTCATTGGTGAGAGAAAGGATTAGTTGAGTGTCATCCGCGTAAGAGATGATGTTGAGGTTGTGTTGGCGGGCGATGGCCGCGAGGGGGCTCATGTATACGTTGAAGAGGGTGGGGCTGAGTGAGGATCCTTCTGGTACGCCACAGATGACTTCAGTGGCCTCGGACTTGAATGGTGGAAGGCGGACTCTCTGGGTTCTTCCGGTGAGGAACGAGGTGATCCATTCAAGTGCTTTCCCTTGTATTCCGATGTTATTGAGGCGTTGTAGAAGGGTGCTGTGGCAGACTGTGTCGAATGCTGCAGAGAGGTCGAGGAGGATGAGGGCGACTGTGTCTCCATTGTCCAGTAGAGTTCGAATGTCGTCTGTTGCTGCGATGAGGGCGGTCTTCCGGGAAGGTGGCGGAGTTGAAGGAGCAGTTGATGACGTCTCGGAGGTGCGGTGCTATGACGGAGTCCGCTTTGTTGAAGATGTGGTGAGGACAAGGGTCTGTGGGGGATCCTGAGTGGATGGAATTCATCAGGCGGATGGTGCCCTCAGTGGAGATTGGGTTCCAGTTGTTAAGGGTGTTCACGGGGGAGAATGTTCAGCAAATGGTTGGGTGGGATGGTCTCCGGGTTGGTTGTCGAAGCTGTTGTGGATGTCTGCAATCTTGTTGTGGAAGAATGAGGCTGGGAGTCGCAGAGGGCTTGAGAGGGGGTGATGTCGTTGGAGTTGGCCGAGGGATTGGAGAATTCCTTGATGATGTTGAAAAGTTCCTTGCTGTTGTGGGCGTTGTTGTCAAGTCGATCCTTGAATGCTGTTTTCTTGGCCTTTCGGATTAGTTGGTGGTGAGTGCGGGTGGCGTTTTTGAAGGCGTCCTTGGTGCTGGTGGTTGGGTCTTTTTTCCAGGCCTTTTCCAGGGAGCGGCAGAGTTTCTTGGACTTCTTAAGGTCATCGTTGAACCATGAGGCCTTCTTGCTGCCAGGTTTGCTTTGACGTTTTTTCAGAGGTGCTAAGGTGTCGGCGGTGTTGGATAACCACAGGGTGAGGTTGGCGGCGGCTTGGTTTGGCTTAGAAGAGTGGGCTGGGGTGTTTAGAAGGAGCGATGCGGAGATCTGGTCGGTGGTGATTTTGTTCCAGTTTCTTTGCAGAGTTGGTTGGAGGTGGATGGTGGGTTTTGGCTTGTTGTAGATGAAGTGAACGCAGCTGTGGTCAGTCCAGAGGAGATCCGTAGTGTGGCTGAAGGAGACATGATTGCTGGAGGTGAAGATGGGGTAGAGTGTGTGACCTGCGATGTGGGTGGGGGAAGTGACTAGTTGTTTAAGTCCGAGGTTGGCGAGGTTGTCCAAAAGGGTGGTGGTGTTGCGGTCGTTGTTCTTTTCAAGGTGAAAGTTGAGGTCTCCCAGAAGGATGTAATCTTTGGAGGGGAGCGCGTGTGGAGTGATGAAGTCCGTGATGTCTTCACTGAATTTTGCGCGGGGTCCTGGTGGTCTGTAGAGGAGGGTGCCTCTGAGTGTGGTCTTGGGGTCGATGTGGATCTGGAAGTGAAGGTGTTCAGAGTTGGCGAGGTTGGTGTCAGAGCTGGTTGAGATGCGGATTGATTTCTTATGGACGATAGCGATTCCTCCTCCTGTGTGGCCGGTACGGTCCTTGCGTGTGATCTTGTAGTCTTCACGGATGGCAATGGTGATGTCTGGGGCGGAGGAAGCGTTCATCCATGTTTCTGTAAGGAAGGCGACGTCTGGAGAGATGGTGTCTAGTAGATTCCATAGGTCAATGGCGTGCCTGTGGACCGATCGGGTGTTGAGCAAGATGCATTGTAGGTGGTTGGGGTCGGGAATCTGTGGTGTGGTCGTAGCGGCGATGTTGTCGGTGCCGCTGAATTTGCAGGAGTAGCATGAGAAAGGTCCATGGGTGTGTCCAGGAGCGGCTTGGACGCAGTTGGGGGCGCGACCGGGGTTAAGGGCTAGGAGGGTGGCGGCATCGTAGGTAATGCGGGAGGGCTGGGCAGCGCGAGGGGCAGGGGGTCTGGCGCTGGGCGCGGTCCAGGCGCGGACGGGCGTAGACGGGCTTACCTATGGCGCACCTTCGGCGCTGATTGGGCGCGGTCGCTGCGCGTGAACGCTGCGCGCGGGAACTCCTGTCATATATGGGTGGTGGAGGGGGAGGTGCGAGGGCGTCTCAGCTGGGAGGCGGGGCGGGCACACGAGGACCACAACAACAACAATCAAAATGGAGGCGGAGGGGGGAGCACAGCGGAGCGCTACAGGTAGACGCGCAAAACAGCAGTAAAAATTACTAAACAATGCAAAACAAGCAAAGAGGCAGGCAGCAGGCTATAATAGTCGGCAGATGCAGAGGCAAAGCAGCGCTACGATACCAAAACCAGCAGGGGACGCTGGGAGCGACCACTCGGCTCGAGGAGAGGAGTGAGTCACGGCGCTCTAAGGTGGAGAAGCGCTATTTGAGGACAGTGGGAGGGCGTCTCAGCTGGGAGGCGGGGCGGGCACACGAGGACCACAACAACAACAATCAAAATGGAGGCGGAGGGGGGAGCACAGCGGAGCGCTACAGGTAGATGCGCAAAACAGCAGTAAAAATCACTAAACAATGCAAAACAAGCAAAGAGGCAGGCAGCAGGCTATAATAGTCGGCAGATGCAGAGGCAAAGCAGCGCTACGGTACCAAAACCAGCAGGGGACGCTGGGAGCGACCACTCGGCTCGAGGAGAGGAGTGAGTCACGGCGCTCTAAGGTGGAGAAGCGCTATTTGAGGACAGTGGGAGGGCGTCTCAGCTGGGAGGCGGGGCGAGCACACGAGGACCACAACAACAACAATCAAAATGGAGGCGGAGGGGGGAGCACAGCGTAGCGCTACAGGTAGACGCGCAAAACAGCAGTAAAAATCACTAAACAATGCAAAACAAGCAAAGAGGCAGGCAGCAGGCTATAATAGTCGGCAGATGCAGAGGCAAAGCAGCGCTACGATACCAAAACCAGCAGGGGACGCTGGGAGCGACCACTCGGCTCGAGGAGAGGAGCCCATCCGTACACGCCCATCCGTACACGGACTACCGGGCAGGTGTTTAGGACAACCTCTTCTGGGCGGGAGGGGCGGGCTCCGGCTACGCCGCTTCGGGCATACCAGCCGAGACACGCCCCCCGCCCACAATGGTTCCCGGGGGATCGGGGCACCCATCCATACGTTCGGGGGGACCGAGTGGTCTTCCCTTTCCATTATGTTTTTGAATTAATGTATAGTGAATAAATGAATGACTGAAATGACTGACTGTAGGGGAGGAAGAGACTGAGGGAATGTTTGAAGAATGGAGAATATGGTGAGTAAGGAAAGGTGAGTCAAAGAGTGACTACAAAAAAAAGGGACTAAGGGTAGGGGAGTTAGTTAAGGAGAGTTAAAAAGTAAGGGAAGGGCACTAAGAAAAACAGAGTAAGGGAGGGGTAGTGAAAGAAGGAGAGCGGGCGGAGACAGGGAAGGAGTGTAAGGGACGGAGAGAGGGAAATAGAGTAGGGTAAGGGGAGTGAAGGTATGAAAAGTGGAGTAATGGTGAGGGAAAGGGTATTAGGATGGTAAAAGGGAGGTAAATGAAAGTGAGAAGTGGGGAGTGAGGGAGACAGAAATTGAGTGAGGGAATGGAGGGACTTTGGAAAGCGTAGTGAGGAAATGTGACTGAGGATTCAATTCAATTCAAAAGACCTTTATTCGAATTTCATGAAATCCATAAAAGTACAACATAAAAACAAACAGTACCATTTCATAAAAGGGATTCAATTTACAGTAATCGTAATCAAGAACATTTTTGTTACAGTTCTCATAGATCAAGTTTTCAGGGATTTTCCATCATTTGGCGTACGCGAGATATCAGTCTTAAAAAAGTGCTTGTGCGAAAGGTTAGTTCATCTGTGTCCAGTGAAAACACATTAACTAAAATTCCCCTAGAGAGAGAGGTCTTCTTTTTCTAAAATATGGGGTTAAAAACCAGTTAATATACTTTAAATAAAATTTACAGAAAAATAGGAAGTGCAAGTCATTCTGTGTACTTATACCATCGCATGGACATGGGATGTAGTGTGCTGTATGACAATAACCCAAAGGGAAACCCAGAAATTTTTTTACAGAGCCCGCCCTAAGGCGGATTAACAGTGACCTTTCCCAGTTAGTCAAGGGGAGAGTGAGGTAGGGTGGAAGTGGTTGTCTACACAACTCATTCCCCATGTATGTCGCAACGGTGGATTTAAGTATTTCCCTTCCCATTCTCTCTGAATTATAAAATGCATTTAAAACTTATATGACCTCGTTCTTATCTTTAGGCTCAATCCTAGATGGATCAGAGAAGAGATCTCCCCTGCCTACGGCATGCAATGTCTTTGTAGTGGAGTGGTGTGGCTCACTGGTTAGAGGCGGCAGACCCGTAAGCAGAGGACGGCCCGGGACCAGGGTTCGATTCCCGACGCGGCAGGGTCGTGGACCAGGGTCAGCGGGCCGATAATTCTCGTCTCGGTGCCTACTCCAGTCAGGGACCACACTCGGCAACTCTGGGCATTAGCTTGTCTCATCTTCACAACGGCCGCCCCAGACCGCCGGGGATGCTAGGTCGCACCTTAGAGATACCCATTAGGGACCATCTCTCAGGGTGAGCCAGGACGGGTTCCCCAGCAGTCGAAGCGCGGAGATACTCCTCCAGGAGGCGATTCCTAGCGCTATATAAACCCGCAATTAAATTAAATTTTGAGACTCCCGCAAGCCAGGGGATAGCTGGGCCGTTTTCACATTTAAGACAGTCTTTTATGATATCCTGTGTTAGGGCAGCTGAATTGTTCCTCCAGATCCTAATCCAGAATAGAGCTGGTCTAGTGCTAATAAAATCACATGTATAAGGAAGGTTTAAATCCTTATGACAAATGAACTCAGAGGACGAGATAGGGGCGCCCAGCATTCTTCTACAGAACCAATGTTCCTCTCTTTGAATGCTGGGGCTTGTCCCTAGACCCCTGACCTCTGCCCCATATGTTGCTGCAGGTACACACTATAGCCTAAAAAAAATGTAAATCGCTCTAGTGGCGCCTATTTTCTTTGGGCGTGGCAAGCTCAAAATTGAATTGGTGGCTTTCGAGAACTTGCCCGTGGCGCGGGCCAAATGCCCATTCCATGAGCCGTTTGCAGCGAAAACCAACCCTAAATACCGAAAAGTGTTCACAGATTCTAAATTATCTGTCCCTACATGTATAGTATTGAGCTTCCGCTTCCCAGGCCCCAATGCCTGATAAAAGATTTTTTTTAAATTCACGCGCAGTTCTAAACTCTCCATATATTGAACAAAAGTTTTAATAAGTAAAAGGAGGGCATTAGGTGTGCGGCTCATAAGAACCACATCATCTGCGTATAATAAAACAGGTAATGATTGTCCCTGGCACATCTGTAGTCACTTGTTTTAGAGCTTTAGCTAGACCATTGATATAAATGATAACAAGCAGGGGGGCAAAAACACACCCCTGTCTTACCCTCCTACCTATTTTAATGGGACCTGATATTTCCACACCTGTCCCAATCCTGACCTGTGCCTTAAGGTCAGTATGGATATAAGCCAGGAAATTAACAAGAGCTTTGTCCAGTCCATAGTCCAAAAGGATGGACCATAGTTTGGATCTATTGACTAGATCGAAAGCGGATCCATGAATGCAAGGTAAATAGGGGACGTTTGAGCGATGTTATACTTGTCGATTATTAACTTCATGTTTAGACATTGCTCCACCGGGCCCACCCTGCTCTTGAATCCCATCTGACAGGGGTCCAATAAGTCAATATATTCTATCCACTCCGAGATCCTGTTATAAAGGACTCGCCCCAGGATAAAGGACTGAGGATTTAAATAAGTGAAGGAAAGTGAGGGAGAATGAGGAAAAGAGAGCAGAAAAGACAACAGGGGTGACATAGAGACAGGAGGAAAGGTAGTAGGGGAAGGGGAATGACGGTGAATAAAGGGCAGTGACAGTAACAAAAAGGGTATGAGGGTGAGGGAAGGAGAAAGCGAAAGAGAGCAAGTGAGTGAGAGGGAGTGAAGCGGTTAGACTGAGTGACACAGACGAAGAGAGGGAGAGTTAAATAGAGTGAAGGGGAGTGGAGGACTAAACGAATGGGATTTAGCAAAAATGAATGAGGAAAATGAATTAAGGGAAGAGAAATGACAGATGCAGTGAGGGAAAGAGAGTAAGGGGGAGTGAGAGAATTGATGCAGGTGAAAGATAATAGGAGTGATGAACAGAGATAAGAATGGGTGAGAGTTAGTGAAGAGCAGTGGCAGGGTGAGAAAAAGCATATTAAGAGACAGGAAACAGTAGTGAGTAAGAGAGAAGGATTCATGGAATAAGAGAGGAAAGAAGACTGGTGGACAAAGAGGCAGACAGTAAGAGACACAAACAAAGAGAGAGTGAAGAAGTGTGAAGGAGTAAATCAGTTATACTGACTCAGACAGAGAAAGAGACTTAGAGACGGATGAAGGAAAGGAGAATTAGGGCAATAATAAAGTAAGGGGAGTGTAGAAAAGGAAAAGAAAGGGTGAGAGAAGTGGAGTGATTGAAGGTCAGTGAGAGATGATGTAATAGAAAGACAGTAAGGGGGAGTGAAAACAGATTGAGCAATACAGCAACACAAGGTAGTGATTGAGGAAGATATGAAAGAGAAGTGAGATACAGGCAGTGGAAATAGAGAGTTACACAAGGTCAGTTATGGTGAGCGAAGAGTATTTTGGTGAGAAAAGGAGTGTAGAAGTGAATGAAGGGTAGTAATCACAACGAGAAAAGGTGAGTAACATGAGTAAAGGAAGGTTACTAAGAAAGAGATTAAAGAATGGGAAGACACCAAGAATAGAAAGTGAGTGATGAAAAAGTATTTTTTGTTTGTCAAACTTACCTTAAAAATAATAACAACTTTATAGTATATTTTTAAAAAAACATATACTATCTGTGGAAGAAAAGAAAAAAAAATAGTTATAATATATTTCATAATAGAAAAAAAAGGAGAAGTCAAGGAAACGGAAATGGAAAGTGAGGAAGGGTGAGGGAGAGAGAAAGAGAGACAGAAAGTGACAAAGAAAGAGAGGGAGAGCAAGTGAAACAGGAAATGAAGTGATTAGACTAAGTGAGACAAAGGGAGAGAGAGAGAGAAATTAAGTGAAAGAAGTAAGAGAATTAAACGAAAGGGAGTTAGCATGACTGAGTGAAGGAGAGGAAGGGACATGGGTGAATGAGTGTGGAAAGGAGAGTATGGTGAGTGAGGAAAGGAGAGTATGATGAGTGAGGAAAGGTGATACAAACAGTGACTAAAAGAAAAGGACTAAGGGTAGGGGAGTTAGTTAAGAGTAGTGAAAAGATAAGGGAAGGGCACTAAGGGAAAGAGAGTAAGGGAGGGTGAGTGAGAGAAAGTGAGCAGGGCAGAGATAGGGAAGGAGTGTAAGGTACGGAGAGAGGGAAGTAGGGTAAGGGAAGTGAATATTAAGAGAAGTGGAGTGATGGTGAGGGAAGGGGTATGAGGTTGATAAAATGGTGGTAAGTGAAATTGAGAAGTGGTGAGTGAGTGAGAGTAAAATTGAGTTATAGTGACTTAAATTGTGGAAGAAATTTAGAAAAGGATGAAGCAAAAGATAGTGAGAAAGGGAATTAAGTGAACAAAATGGAGTGAAGGAATGAAAGAAGTGGAGTGACTAAAGGTCACTGAGGGATGATGTAATAGAAAGATAGTTAGGGGGGAGTGAGAAGAGATTGAGTGATACAGCAACACACAGTAGTGATTAGGAAAAAGGAAACATAAGTAAAAAACAAACAATGGAAGTGGTAGAATATGACTTAGAATGAGTGAAAGGCAGTGACAGTGACAGAAGTGATATATGGGTGAGGAAAGAGAGAAAGATAAGTAAGAGATTCTTAAAGAAGTTTTTTGTATTTGTTGTACTTCCCTTATAAATATAATATCTGTGGAAGAGAAGAAACAATTCAGTTATAATGTGTATTTCGCAATACAAAATCCCCAAAAATGTGTACAATATTTTAATTATTTTATTTTGCTGTTCTCAGAATGTATTGAATTTCACTTAAAATAGTGAGTGCAATACTACTCATCATATGACAGCGGGTAAAAAAAACACAATCAAAAAGATTGTGTTTAAAAAAAAACATACAATATTTGAATACATAATGTAAATATTAGAAAAAAATATCTTAAATGTTTTTCTCTAATTCACAATTTCTTGTTTAAGTATGCTACATCTCCAACAATCACAAAGTAATAAAACAATGTCACTTATTTTTTATACCCTCTAAATAAACTTCCATACAAGCATGTTCTAACAACATTTTCCCGAAGTAGTCATTTTGTTCTGAGATACTTCTCCACACGGCCAAATAGTATGTGTAAAGTGTTTAGTTTACAAATTACTTAATTGTACTCTTAACCTTTATTTTCCCGACCTTTAGAATCAAAAATGTCAACGTGTTCTCTACCATCTAAGATTAGTAACACCCCTACCCGATGCTATCATTTTCTCAAATACAAGTTTTCTTTTATAATTTGCTCACCCTCACTCACAAAGTAATTCTGAACAACAGAGTATCCTTTCTTAATAGCAGTAATCTTCCTAGGCCAATTAATTTTCCTAAAATGTGGGTTGCAAAAACACTAGGTAAGAATTTGGTAAGTCAAAAGGCAAACTTTTTTTAAAAAGTCAATTGAGTATCATTACAGTGTGTCCAGCCTTTTGTAGATTTTAAATAAGCTGTGTAATGTCCTGATGTTGTAGAAGGACCATCATGGAAGATAATTGCTACAGTTACAAAAGTTCTTCCAGAAATTGATATTTGAGAAGCCACAAAACTTTTAATTGAAGTTGTCAATTTTGTTCCATCAGGTCTGCATCGTTGGAGCATTAAAATTATATAATGTCCATATCTTCGGATAAATAATGTTGATAACATTTCTGAGTTACATTGAGAACAGAGCATGTTCTGATTTGCTTCCCTATCTAGATTATTGAAAGACACTGCTTTACAGTCTGAAATCTTTCAGTGTGTATGTCAGTACTACTTGAAAACGTACAATTGTCGCAGTCATGTTGCCATTTATAAGAAAGACCAAAAAGAGTATCAATATCTACATCTTCATCTTGTAAAACAGCAAGCATATACATAATAAATTCCTGACAATCTTGCTGAATATTCTGAGAAAATTGTCTAAAACATTTTGAATATCAGAAACATTTTCTATTTTAGTGTTATCACTGCTACATTTCTCGAACACAGAATTCAATAAACAACAAAATGTTTGGTCCCGATTTTCAAAAATCTGTTGTTGTAAAGTTTCAAGAAAAAAAAACAACATTAACCACTACATTTGCATAGCAGTTGACACCAGAACTGTTTTCAAACTGAAATCCAACAACCTCTTTAGTAGAATCCTTTTTCTATTTGTTTCCAATCACAGGTTAATTTACTTTTTTTCTTTTCTTGACCACTTCACTAAATTTTTTCTCATATCTTTGACCTATCACACTTTTTTCAACTAAAGGATATTGAGGTAAACTTGGAGCATATTCTCTTTATAACCTGTTATACTCCTTCACACAATTTAGAACTGCATTAATCTTTGTCTCATCAAAATCAATCAAGAATAATCCAGATAAAGATCTGACTCGAGATAAAGCAACATAGGCCATACCCTCTTTGAACACAGTAATTCCAATATTCACCAAAGCACAATCTACACTTAAACCTTGAGATTTATGAATATTCACCGCATATGCCAAACAAATAGGAAACTGTTTTCGTCGGACATATAAATCTTTTACAAGCAAAAATCGAGCTGAACAACAACTCAATTGTTCTACTTCTTTAATTTTATCAAATTTGATTTTCAAAAATTCAATCTCATCTCTATTTGGGTAATTCACAAAACGAACATCATTACCCATTGCTCCATTCACCAAACCTCTTTCCACATGTAAAATTCTTTGTAAAACAATACAGCAATTTAAACATACATATAGATTCTTTTCTAAACCAGCAGTTTTAGATATTGATTTCTCTAAAGAATCCAATTTTAACTTCAACTTTTCAGACAAAATAATAGTACTTCCTTCATGCTTTATTCTATCTTTAGCTTCCAGTTTCTTAATTTTTTGATTTTCTAACTTTAACATTTTTTCATGGAAAATTTAACATTCTTGTGGAGTTGGCATCACGCATATAATTGACTTTTCTTCTGCCACTTTACTATATATATTCTCTGCCACAACATTTTCATTTGGAAACAAATTTGAAAGTATTCTTGATTGTAAGGTTTCTTTGCCATGTTCACTCAGTTTTACAATTCTTTTATCTTGAAGAATATTTCCATAATCAGCATCCTTTGCCTGTCGCATATTTTGAATGAGTTATGTATATTTGAAATGAGACCATATATTAACATTTCCAATACTTCCCAAGCACTTTCTGGTGTCTTCATGTGTTACAGTTTTAAACACAGGTTGCCCCTTCAGAGGAGTTAATTACAGTAGATATCCAAAAACGATGACGTGTTTGCCTCCAAATAACACATCATATTCTGTTTTAAGAATCTGTTGCATTCTTAAATGCACAAAGGCAAGCATTAAATTTGATACCATGCTACCTCATCAATAATGAGAAGCTTCATTTTTTTTAAGGACTCTAGAAACTTCACAAGCGTCTCCAGATAGCTTGTGGTATTCTAATTTATTTTCATGTTCAACTGGCAGCATCAATAAACAATGTAAAGTAATCCCTTTAATATTTTGTGCTGCCAACCCAGTTGGAGCAGTGACAACACAGGAGAGTGATGACTCAGTTCTTTGCTGTGGATATGTTGCAATTCCTTTCATTAGAAAACTTTTACCAGTTCCGGCTTCTCCACTCATGTATAGTCGGACAGATTGGAATGACATACATGAGCATTGTTTTTTCTCATGACATAAGCCATGCTCAATCTGCTCTGTCACTTCATCATATATTTGTTTTTGCTCAAAAATTTAGTTGTTTTTCAAATTCTTCCAAGTTTATTACATCCTCTTGAGCTTATTCCATTGCTCTTTCCACCTCATCCATGGCAGTGGCTGCTTTATTTTGAATAATTGGTTGTCCTAGTGGATCTTGACTCAACGAAGCATAACTTTGACTGTCTTGAGAACTGTCTCTAGCAATCTCTGCTGCAATTGTAGCTTCTTGCTGTATTTCGTCATTTAACATTTTTAAATAAGTAGCAAAAATAGGACATTCGATAATATCTTTAGTTTCATTGAATGAATCTTCATAATTGTCAAAATCTCCAAGTAGTTCCTCTTTTGTACGCCATGGCTTAAAGAGTTGCAAAAGAGCTAAATAGTAAAATTCCTTTTTCTCAAGAGTTTCGTAACTCAGTTTTTGGTGATTAATCAAATGTCCTTTTCTTTGTTTCACTAGACATCCTTCACATCCAATAACAGCATATACACCTTTATCGATATCTTCTGTAATATTCCTTTTAAAAGTGTAGCTTTGCAGTACTTCATACAGACAAACGTTTTTAAGATGATTACTTCTATTTGGATAGTATGTATCCAACATGTTTGTCTTCAGAATGTCTGTACTGTTTGGTTCTTTCTCTGCTAAATATTCGATTTCTTGAACGTGTTTTTGCAAGACCTAAACTCACCCAAATGATTGTTCTTGATTTCGCATATAGACTTGCAGATGATAATCGATCAGAACATTCATATGCTCCAATTTCTCGATGAGACAACATCTTCAAACTGTAGCTATACAATTTCTTACTTAGGCTCTTTTCATGAGAAATTTCTTCCCACATTTCCTTTAGTTCCGTCTTTTCAGATTTGGTGATGTAAGATGTTACATATCGAGCCACAGCAATAGAGTTGTCTGCAACATATTGAATATCCATATTAGCATTCCACATGGATAAAATAACTGGGTTATAGTCATTTATGTATTTTGACTCTTCACTTCTTCTTAAATTGTAGGTATTTTTTGGAGATCTTCTTGTGACAGTATGTCACAAAGATGACATAAAATTGTTTACTTTTCCTTTTGAAATTAGTGGTTGTGGAAATCCAAAACGAAATATGGTATAGAATTTATCCTTTGATTTGAACCTTCGTCGACAGTATTTGCCACAACAATGGCTTTGAAATCGTAAGACTTTTCCTCTTAAGTCTTTATCTTTTGTACTTTTGGGTATATCACATGTTGCATATTCTTCAATGAAAGACATTAAAGTATCATATGAGTCTGTTCCAAATTCGGGAGCATCTTTGATCATAATAACATATGAATATGAGGAGCACCTCTCCCTTGATACTCTTTTCTCCTGAAGAAATCCAGAACCTCGCCAAGAAGAGGATTTTTTTTGTTTGTAATAAAAGACATCATAGCTTCAAATCCATGATTAAAATACCTGCATACATTAACTGGATCCAAAGAGCAAAGTTCTCTACATGTCTTGTACTTTATATTTTGTATGTTTGCATTTGCCTCTCGAAGAAATTCAAGTAAATCTTCCAAGCATACTCAGCACAGCTTAGAGTAAGAAACCATGTAGGAGTTTCTAAGTTTCTTAGCATACATTTCAAATCCCCATGACGACGGTACCAATACTCGCTAGTACCACGCTGACATGCCATGAGATTAATTAGCTGAGATTCCAAAACACTGTCTTTCTGTTGGACTTTATCCATAAAGTCCTTTGCCGAAACATTTTGCAGATGTACTCCACTTTTTAGTATATGGTTCACTGCATAAGAAAGTCCAGACAAGTCACTCTCAAACAGAAGATGAAACAAGTATGGAATACATTGATGAAACCTCGGATCTTCTGCATATAATCTTGATGTCCGGTATTCAGATGCAGGAATCTGCCTAGGTCGGTCATCATATCGTGCACCTTGACCTGTTGGAAATAACTGAGGAAAATAACGAGCTTCCAAGCTTTCTTCCCATACACTAATGGGACTTCCTTTTGCTTTTTTCATCTGAAACAATTCAATAGCATTCCCCATTGCTTCTTTGGAATGCAGTGGATGAACACTATAATGTTCATACATTTCTTCACTTCTGTACACATCCACTTTTTCAATTAGTCCAGCTGACAAATCATTATCCTCATCTTCAGTTGTTTCCTCTTCTCCTACATATACATTTCTATAGTATAGATTGTTTTTGACCAAATACAATGTTGCCTTTTTGACTTCTCTAACATCCACTAAATCTTGCCAGATGTGCTTACTCTTTGCAGGCACACCATTAACTAGAATAACTAAAGGTTCCTCCTCCACATTTTTTAACACCAATTGTCTCAATGTTTTTCTATAAATCAAGAGGCAAATATACAACTCTTCCCTTTAATCCTCTCTGTAAATCTGAAGGATTCAATTTCCCTGTCTTAGGCTCCATACGAACAATAGCCTGAAATGGATGCACACATTGAATCAGAATAGTCTCATAGGTATTTAAATCCATCAGTTCAGATGGAATTTTTACCAACTCAAGATTATTATGTACAGCTCTAGCAGGCATTCTATTTTCATTTAATTTATTATAATAATATTTACAAACACGTTGACCAGAACCCAAATCAAAATAATTTTCTACCAACAAATAAGTTGCAAAATCTTTCCATTCACTATTTTTTTCCACTTCACTTTTTAAATATAAATCAACTAACCTGGTTTGATTTTTGTAATGAGTGGGTAAACAACACACACAAGAAAAGTTCGGCTTTTCACCTGAAATAACCTTAAACTTTGTTATTTCTTGTTAAAAATTTTCTAAATTAAAATTCTGTACATTTTCTACAATATTTCCTACTATTACTGTATCAGTTTTTGCACTGTTTTCTTCTGGACCAAAGTAACTAACCTCAATTTCTTCACAGATGTTCTTAATATCTAATTCAGATCCATGCAAAAGAGCACTATTTAACTGTTTGAGCTTAAGTGTTGGAGTTTTTGCATAATACAACCTTCTCACTAATTTCCGTACTTCGGTATGATGCACTGCTAACATCCTGAAATGGTGAAAAACCCTCTGGCATACTTTTTTAGAAAGACAAGCCAGAGAATGCCCTTGCATTTCTCTCACTCTGCAAGGGTCTAATTCTTGCAACATTTTAATCTTTTGTTTCAGATTTTTCTTAGCACACTTACGTAAGAAATTGCAAAAAAAATCAATTGTATCCTGTCGGACACTACAAATACTACTACAATTCCAAGTGTACACTGGAGCCTTCAGACATCTCCCTAAAACTTCATCAGCTATCACCTCTTCTGTATTTCTAGCAATACTTTTCTCTTTTTCAATACTCTTAGCTTTTAAGACATTGATTGCCTTATTGAGTGTATTTATTCTATTAATTACTAAAACAAACAACTTCTTTTTGTGTCAAACGCGCGTTCGACAATACTCTCAATATATATTTTTTCTTATAAATAGCTATTTTCCTTTTAGAAATAATTACATTTTTTAATAAATTCGTAACAACTCTGTTATAAAACATGCGCTTCCTAATTTGCTCAAACTGATTGCTACGTCTCTTACTATAGAGAATTTGATTATCATATAGTTGGGAAACATTTTTCTTTTTTCTCTGATTTTTCCTTGTAGATACTGACAAGTGTTTTTCATTTTCCACATTTTCTAAACTTTTTTTTCTTTGAGTTAATTTCTTTATGAAATCCTTGGTTGTCTTACCAGGGGAACTCTTCTTTTTGTACGTACTTTGATGATTGCGTAAATCTTCTAATTGTTTTTTCTTCGAAAAGTAAGTCTGTTTATATTTTTTCTTTTTTCATTATTGTTCAGCATGTTGATGTTTCTTTCTGCAGAAAATTACAATCTGTTGTGAAGAAAGAAAAAAAATGTTATAGACCACTACTAACATAGTACATAGAAATTATAACCACTAAATAATGTGAATACTTGTTCACTTTATAAGTAACATTAAGGCATAGCAACAGTCTCTGAACAGAGTTGGAAATCTTGTAGTGAATGCTGTTTCTGACTTTATGGCAGTGCATTGCTGTTTCAACATTATAGAATTATTTGTTGAGAATAATATTTCAGGGTTAAAAACAGTTCTGACCTTAAACCCTAGCATACTTCATCACAGCATCTATACTCATTTTTATTAAACACTTCAACTATCCAAATTATTACAATACTACAAAAAGACTCATTTGAATAATTTTTAATTATAAATTATAACTTTATTCATCAGACATTTCATATTGCAACAAAACTTCCAACATGAGTTTGTCCGGTATTTCATTTTCATGAACTAAAATATGTCCTTCTTCAAATTCCAAATCTTCTACCGCTTCCACAAAAACACTGTCCAAACTCTCATCAATGAATCTTCATTTTCATTATGAATTTCCTCTAGAAAAGGTCCATATTCGTCATCCTTTATTAATTCATATGAGATCTCAAAAGTCAAATCAACGTTCTCTTTATGCTCTTCCATTGCAACAATATGATAATGTTGCTGCTCCTTGCAAAAAAATATAAACACTTAATGATATCATTTTCACTAATAGATAATAAAAAACTACCTTTATCAATTTTAAAAGTACATATATTCCCATACTTTTAAACACACTAACTACGTAAATTAAATTGCCACCTTCCTCTTAAATGAAAACAGACTCACACTATGATCTTAGACACATAACACTATCCCTTGCAATATAGTAAAATAATTACTACAGTCAAAGGGGGTCTTACTGTGAGTGTTGTTTCAAGATTTACAGGACTGTGGAAGTGTTGAAAGAGTTTATAATTTGTTACTAGGGATGGAACTTCTGGGTTTAGCACAATGAATTGGTGTTCAAATTGTGTAGAAAGTGAAGATGGGACTCAGAATGTACAAATGAAAATTTACTGAAATGATTACTACTTGCTACAGAGACAGTTAATTTTGCATTTCAACAGGACACCCGGCTTCTAAATTGCACAGCATGAATACAATTTGAAAATTAAGAATCCTGAGATACAAACTGCATTGAACTTTCTACAACTATCTCTCCTAAATCATGACACACTCCATGGTTTACGTGATTTAGCCCACAGAGGGACAGCTAGTAGAAACAGAGAGAAAATGCAGTTGATATGAGACTACAGATAGAGAGAGAAAAGTGTTAACATGGTAGCACTGACCAATACACACCAGCAACCATATCATATTAGACCTGTGCAAATGCATATGAAAGGGTGTAGACAGATGGTATACACACAGATACAGAGATGATGCAGATAAATAATGAAATAACACAGGCAGAGACTAAACTGTTACAGACAAAGGATACATGGTACAGTGCTGCAAGTAGAGGAACAGATGGAGCAGTCACCAAAAAGAAGGTGCAGAGAGACGGTGAGATGGTATGAGCACAGACACAGATAGTGTAAGTAGACACAGACATGGTACACACAGAGGATAACATGGTACAACAAAGAAGAAATGCTGGAAACAGACACTGAAATGTTACATGCAAAGGCTAAATTGAGCACACATAGGTGGAGAAAGAGAAGACAGAGAGAAAATTATACAAGGAGAGGGTGCAAAACTACAGACAGACAGGGAAAAGATTTAATATGGTAGCACGGTGTAACACACACCAGCAGCCATATCATAACAGGCCTCTGCAAATGCACATGAAAGGGAACAGACAGATGGTACAGGCAGAGGTAGAGAGATGATGGAGATAAAAAATGAAATAACACAGGCAGAGACTAAACTGTTACAGGCAGAGGATAGATGCAGCAGGGCTACAAGCAGAGGAACACATGGAGCAGTCACAAAAAAATGGTGTCGAGAGATGGTGAAATGTTATAAGCACATACATAAATAGTGCAAGCAGACACACACATGTTACACACAGAAGATAACATTGTACAACACAGAAGAAATGCTGTAAACAGTGAGAGAAATTTTTCATATAAATTCAAACTGCACAAAAATAGATCTCCTTTACAAATTAGCAACTCACCTTTATAAATGGTTTTGAAGGTTCAAAATACTCTCAATTACACTCCAGTATCTTTGATTTGAGCACCAAACGCTAAAAAAACAAAAAAGCACTAAGTTCATTGCCATATTACATGCTACATAGAAATAACTAATACGACATGTTCTAAAATCTTACTCAATTCGAAAATACATCATTTACACATTTTACAGATCCAGGGTGTGCTGTTGAAATGAAAAAGGAATGTTATGTCTTGCTTATATATATATATATATATATATATATATATATATATATATATATATATATATATATATATATATATATATATATATATATATATATATATATATATATATATATATATATATATGGTCTCTTTTTGCCAGTAGAGATAGTGAGATGGTATTAGCACAGACACAGATACTGCAAGTAGACACAGACATGGTAGATTACATATATCATCCTGTACATCTGTCTAAGATCACACTGTGAGTCAAGCTTGATTTTAAATGAATTTAAAACACAGAATATACCCAATGTATATCACCACAACATTACAATGCAGAAAGCTGACTCATTTCCCAAAAACATTTTCAGGAGAAAATACAGACGGACACTGAGCTGCATAAAGCAAAGAGTATTATTAAGAAAGCAAATGAGAGAATCACCCATATCATAAAAAGGCGTCTGCAAAAAAAAGTGCATTCAAGCCTAAATGCCCCATGCCTGAGATGCATCATTAAAGCTGTGTGTATAATAACAGCTGTCAGACCTATGCTGAGGTGCGTCATCAGAGCTGTGTGAATAATAACTGTGTCAGCCCCATACTTGAGATGCATTAAGAGAGCTGTGAGAATAATAACTGTATCAGCCACGTGCCTGAGGTGCATCATCAGAACTGTGTGAATAATAACAACTATCAGACCTATGCAGAGGTACGTCATCAGAGCTGTGTGAATAATAACTGCTGTGAGCACTGTGCCAGAGGTGCATCATCAGACCTGTGTGAGTAATAACAGTCACCAGCCCCGTGTCTGTGCTGCATCATCAGAGCTGTGTGAATAATAACAGCTGTGAGCCCCGTGAATTCTGTTAGTTAGGCTTTTCTGGGCATATGTGAAGTGCAGTATGTTAAACATACTTTGTCTCTAGATGGGCCGCAAAGACAGTTAACAGAAAGGTAGGAGAGAGCACATGGGAAACAAAATGGGTGCCAGAAATACAAAATGGCTTCCAGCTCATGCTAACAAATCTGTCTAATATTCAACACATGGGCTATGTTCTCTGTCTTAAAGAAATGACTGTGATAAATGGAGCACTTTTAAAGTTTTTCACCAGTATTTTACATGTAATCTACCATGTCTGTGTCTGCTTCCACTATGTGTGTCTCTGCTCATACTATCTCACTGTCTCTACTGGCAAAAAACAGACTATATATATATATATATATATATATATATATATATATATATATATATATATATATATATATATATATATATATATATATATATATATATATATATATATATATATATATATATATTCACAGAAAAAACCATAGGTTATAGTGGATATATAGTTAGGAATTTGCATTTACAAAACCTTGAAAATTCAATGAAAAAACCATTGGTTTTAGGCCATATATAGTAAGGGATTTGCATTTACAAAACCTTATTTTACTCGCATAAAACCATTGAAATTCCATATATAGTTATAAGCGCTAACTATATATCGCGCACCCGCAATCCACTGCTGATGATGTCACATATTACATCATTCATGACATGGTTAGTGACATCACTGATGACATCACTGATGACATCTCAAATGACATCACTGATGACATCACTGATGACAACATCCAGTGACTGTATGTTTCTGTAAAGTTAAAATATGTCTTACATATTGAAGAATGAGTGGATGTATAAGTGTCTGGATGAAGGATTTAGTAGGTGCATGACTGACTGTATGAGTGAGTGATTAAATGTGTCTCACTGAGTGCATGGGTTAGTGACTAAACTGTCTTAATTTGTGCATCATTATGTCTGTTGTTCTGTAAACTGTTGCATGTGTTGATAAGTAGCTATATGAGTAACTATATGGATTATTGATTGGTTGCCCAAGTATTTGTATGGGAGACTGGGTGTGTGTGTGGGTGGCTGGGAAGTGTATGACTCTGTGCATAGATGTGTGAGCAGTTGATTCACTAGATGTATGGTTTCAAAAGTGCATGTGGAAACAGCTGTATGGGCGGTTGACTGTGTGCATGAGTGTATTGGTGAGTGAATGGATATCTCAGTGCTACATGTCAAAGTAAGTACATATGTAAAACACAGTACATGTGAGAGTTGACATATATAAATAACTGTGCATAAGAGCCAGTGAATGTGTGAGTGGCTGTATGGATCATTGTGAACTTGTATCAGGGATTGTATAAGAGAGTAAATATGTGTTAGTATATGTTTGAATAAGTAAAGTTTGTATAACTGTATATTTGAGGAAATGGAGGTGTGATTGATTCTTTGCATGACTGACTAGGTGTGTGAGTAACTCCATGGATGAGTGACAGTCTGTGAGTGTCTGTTTACACTGATTGTATCTAAGGTTATATTAGAGTCTGAAGAGGTTCATCGTATTATCACATGAATGATATCATCAGTGATGTTATCAGTCATGTCAAATGAGATGTTTTCAGTGATGTCATCAGTGATGTCATTTGAGATGTCATCAGTGATGTCATCAGTGATGTCACTAACCATGTCATGAATGATGTAATATGTGACATCATCAGCAGTGGATTGCGGGTGCGCGATATATAGTTAGCGCTTATAACTATATATGGAATTTCAATGGTTTTATGCGAGTAAAATAAGGTTTTGTAAATGCAAATCCCTAACTATATATGGCCTAAAACCAATGGTTTTTTCATTGAATTTTCAAGGTTTTGTAAATGCAAATTCCTAACTATATATCCACTATAACCTATGGTTTTTTCTGTGAATTTCATTGGTTTTTTAATAGCAAATATGAAAAGCTTTAAAATGTCAAGTACGTGATAGATAAAAACATTTTCGTATGTATGCACGCTGATGTGCTTTGAACGCTGCATCCCCCCCCTCCCCTCTTTTGTCTTAGTAGTACTCTCTCTTTGCAGATACTGAAGGGTAGTTAACGCAGGCCTTTACCCCCGTTGTAATCCGTCGTGCCTGCTTGTCTCTCCATTTGATTGATTGTTGTCCAAGCATTTACTGTTTTAGAATTGGTTCTCTTTGGATCATTCTCTATTTACAAACAAGCACAAAGTCGCAATACTCTGTTTAGTCTTTGCAGATAGTGAAAAATCGTGTAAAAAAATAAAAGTAATCGAGCAAAATCAGTAGGCCACTAATTGGATCTCTTTTTGACCTCGCTAAAATAGAAATATTAGGAACAACCCTTCATGAGAAATACGAAAATAGTGAGATGAACTGAGCTCCACACCATGAGGGCTGCAAGACAGCTCGGCTCCATCACCCATCCCGCACAAAATAACGACAAACCCTATGCAAATATTAAAAATATAGACAACACACCAGCAAAGAAACAGGGTAAAACATTTTATTAAAAAACTATTTACATAACGTTGGTTTATAAGATGATGTCAGTAGTGGACCGATGTGTGAATAGGTCGAAAGCAGCACAAGGCTCCAAGATCCGGATGGCAAGCTCCTGGATGTTGGGTGCCATAGTTCAGAGTTCTGAGTTTGAGCCTTTTTCAATGCCTGTGCTTTGTTGAATCAAAATGGCGGCTTGACACAAAGCTGACTCAAGCGTTGCTACTGATGCTATGCAGACCAAAACTGGTTTTCAGTTTGTACATTTTTCTAGATTTTTCAATCCAAGTTTGGTTGACTTTGTAGAACGATGGCTTCAAATTTTCAACATACGGTGTGGTGGCGCTGACTGGGAGGGGGCGCTTCGCTCCTGCCCCCTCCCCAAGTAAGATTTTCATACGTGAAAGTACATTAATGGTTTTGGTCCCTGAGTTGCTTCGATGTCACTGCCATTCTCAAATGGCATAAGTTCTGGATGTTGGGTGCCATAGTTAAGAGTTCTGAGCAGCGCTTGTAACACTGTCTGAAGCTTATTTCCACCTACTGCAGCTTCACTATTCTCAAAGTAAGTGAGTGTCGTTTGTGGACCTGACTGCATTAGAAAACAATGTGATATGTTACCTTCCTAAACAGCTTGACGGAGGCCCCTGAGGGGCGGTGTGATGGCCATGGACTCGGAGAAGACGCTTGGCTCCGACACCCTCCTCAAGTCTTATAGCACTGGTGTAGCCTGAGATCGCCCCCGACATAGGCGGCCGGCTCCCGGGGTCCGGCGGAACTTTTTGCCTTTTGATGACTCTTCAATTCTGAACCTTGTCCCATCCAGCTGAGTTGCGCCCACTCTTGCGGCTACAGCGTCTTGCCCACCATCCAGCTGAATTGCGCCCACTCTTGCGGTGCAGCGATAGGCGGCTGCCCTAGGACTCTCAAAATGGCGGCCGGCTCTTCGGTTTTGGGCCTGGTCCACTAAAATGGCCCTGGGACACCTTTGAACTCGGACGCTTCCCTGATAGGGCTTGGGTCCCATTCTCGAAAAGCGTCCCCTCAGCCGTGAAGATTCTACAAAAGTCTTGGGGGCCTCCGACTCCTGCAGGCTTCTGGTGGGGAGCGGCTGCCATGATTGCTCGTGGAATGGCCACGACGGAGCTACGAGATGGTAGTGGTCTCATGCTGACGCCAGCTTTAGTCTGAAACATCCAGAAACACTGTAGACTACCAATTCGATCAGTTCCGGTAGCGCCCCAACATGACCCGGAAGAGAAGAACTTGCCCTCCCCTCTTTGACTGATGGTTCTTGTTGCCTGTCCCCTCTGTTGTCATTTAACAGAACTTTTTGGACTGCTGAAAGGGGTTGTGTTCCGAACGCTGGTTGGTGGAGACATTTTGACTATATTCTTGACCTACGTTGTCGCGTAATGCGTTATATGACACGCCGCGTTACCGCACCCGGAAGTGATCCGAGGCGCGGCGCGCAGCGCGTAACGTAAGCATAACAGGTCATGTGACTTGTTAATAAAACTTTTCATTGGTTCATTTTACTTTTGTTAATTTAATGATGAAAAGCTTGGTCATATGACCTAAAAATTACGCTTTTTATTGTTTTCGAACAATATTTTTTTTTCAAACATATGTTATAATATTCCAGGCTAATGTACTTTCCCGGAAAATTTACAACTGTCTTGTAAGTAAAATATATTCTTTTTTCGAGAAAAAGGGCGTTTCTTCCTTCCATGACGGAGCCGTTGAGTAAAAGAGATTCGGCCTGCTGTCTTAGTCGCCGATACGCCTGATTATCAGATTCTTATCGATCACTTTATATTGCAGACATGAAAAACACAACTGCCCTTAAGCATTTATCTTTACTGCGTTCCTACATATTATACCTTTTATCCGTCATGTAATTGGACTGCTTTATTTCACTTGCCTTTACTGATTCGAAAACAGTGACTAAAAGTAAAAACTTTACCAATGTAAATAATACTACCGTGTTTTGTTTTAAAAACCTTTATTGTGAAAATGTCAGTATACAAATACGGGCCTATAACCACGTGGGCCGGCCACGGAGCAAACTGAAATCGTATATGATGAGGAGACATTTACACTGTAGAAGAACGTAACGAGCGGGCCATTAGGTTGCAAGAACAAAGGTGTCTAACAGTTGCGGAATCGGTGGACGTACATTTTGTAATTAAAATACGACAGGGCCACTTACAATAACATTTTCTAGATATACATTTGCGGGCAAGGAGTTACGAGTCCCATTTATACCGGCGCCATTTTGGGCGAGGCCGGGCAGGTCCAAGATATAGTCAAAATGTCTCCACCAACCATCGGCCAGACCAGAACCCCTTTCGGCCATTTATGCTACAAGATGGTGTCTTCCATTTAGAAAATATTGTTGGCAGCATTTTGAAAGGAAACAGAAACAGCCGTTCTCCTAGTGAGTTTCACATTGTTACATTTAGGAAGAATGTTGAAGAGAAGTATGTGGAAAATCTGAAGCCATTTTTCTACAAACTCTCAATCAGACTTGGATGGAAAAAAAAAACCTGAAGAATGTACAAACTGAAAACCAATTTTTGTCTGTATAGCATCAACAGTAACGCTTGAGTCAGCTTTGTGTCAAGCCGCCATTTTCATTCAATCAATAGCGTCCCCCTGCACACATTCAGGGACCTGGTCGTGTCTTCAGATGAAACGGATTGTAGGAAAAGAAGCAGAAAGGAAAAGGAAAAAAGTTCCGCCGGACCTCGGGAGCCGGCCGCCTATGTCATGTGCCACCTTTGGCCACACCAGGGCAATAGTGAAGCTGCAGCAGGTGCAAATAAGCTTCAGACAGTCTTACAAGCACTGCTCAGAACTCTCAACTGAGGCACTCAACATCCAGGACTTGCCATTCGGATCTTGGCGCCTTGTGCTGGTTCCGACCTATTCACACATCGGTCCACTACTGACATCACCTCATAAGCCAACGGGGCACCCCACGCCGACTTTCGGCGCAGCATTGTAGGATGGCCACACCAGTGCGGCAATTTGCTGGACACAACATCGGGGCCATCCAGATCTCGGCGCGTTCGACTCACTGTACCGCAAGAGTGACCGCAACTCAGCTGGACACGCCATCTTTCGGCGCAGCATTGTAGGATGGCCACACCAGTGCGGAAATTTGCTGGACACCACCTCGGTGCCATCCGGATCTCGGCGCGTTCGAGTCACTGTACCGCAACAGTGACCGCAACTCAGCTGGACACGCCGTCTTTCGGCGCAGCATTGTAGGATGGCCACACCAGTGCGGCAATTTGCTGGACACCACCTCGGTGCCATCCGGATCTCGGCGCGTTCGAGTCACTGTACCGCAAGAGCGGGAGAAACTTAGCTGGACACGCCGTCTTTCGGCGCAGCATTGTAGGATGGCCACACCAGTGCGGCAATTTGCTGGACACCACCTCGGTGCCATCCGAATCTCGGCGCGTTGTGCTGCCTTCGGCCTATTCGCACATCGGTCCGCTACTGACGCCGCCTCACGTGCCAACGGATTTTCTACGCTTTTTGTAGCCCTATGCCGCATAACAGGTCATGTGACTTGTTTATAAAACTTTTCATTGGTTCATTTTACTTTTGGTTTCCTAAAGATGGAAGGCTTGGTCATATGACCTAAAAATAACACTTTTCATTGGTTTAGAACATTTTTTTTTCCCAAACGATGAAAGCCCCACCTTGTTTCTGGATCATTCAGACTGAAGCTGGCGTCAGCATGAGAGCACCACCATCTCGTGGCTCCGTCGTGGTCATTCCGCGAGCAATCATGGCAGCGGCTCCCCACCGGAAGCCTGCGGGAGTCGGGGGCCCCCAAGACTTTTGTAGAATCTTCACGGCTGAGGGGACGCTTTTCGAGAATGGAGCCCAAGCCCTAGCAGGCAAGCGTCCGAGTTCCAAGGTGTCCCAGGGCCATTTCAGTGGACCAGGCCCAAAACCGAGGAGCCGTCCGCCATTTTAAGAGCCATGTGGCAGCCGCCTATCGCTGCACTGCAAGAGTGGGAGCAACTCAACAACATGGTGAGCGAGACGCTGTAGCCGCAAGAGCGGGCGCAACTCAGCTAGATGGCCGCCACCTGGGGAGGCCCGTTCACGCCGCCTCCCCCACGCCCCCCCCCCTCCCCGGGGCGCCGCACGCCAATTTTCGGAGCAGCATTGTAGGATACCAAAACCAGTGCGGCAGTTTACTGGACATCACCTGGGTGCCTGTCGTACATGTTGTGTCAGCCATGGGACACTGGACACAGTCCCATCAACATCTCAACGCGTTCTGCTGCCTTGGGACTATTCGCACAAAAGACCGCTACTGACGAGGCCTCCCCCCGCACCACCCGGGACGCCCCACGCTGTTTTTCTGTGCTGCATTGTAGGATCCCAAAACCAGTGCGGCACCCAGGCGACATCACCTGGGTGCCGTCCAGAACTCTGCACGTTGTGCTGCCTTGGGACTATTCGCACAAAAGACAGCTTCTAACCATTGTTGCTTTTTGAGTTGAAAAATGTTTAAATGTTTTTAGTTTTTGTTCCGTTCATTATAGTTAAAAGTTAATAAAGTTTTATAATCTTACTTTGTTGGAGTGTTATCTATTTTTTTAAAAACGGGTGAATAGGGCCTTGAATCGGGTTATTGTCATGTGTGGGCTTTGGAAGTGTGCTGCTGCAGGATCGGACATTTCAAACTCAAATGCACGTTCTTTTTCTTACCTTTCCGAAGCATGGAGCGCAATAGCAGGCAGAGAAAGGGTGATGCACGTGTTGAACACTACCTGACCTGGCAAGTTGCTGGCAGTGCCCCCCCGCCCGCTCCTGAAAGAGGGCACACACACACCGCCGCCCCGAGTACTTCACAAATCTTTAAAAGACCATGCGCTTGTTCATGAGGCTTAAATGGTTTATCACCTCTTCTAGAACCCCTGCATCGACCCTCTGACGTTTCCTGGAAAAATTACCATGTAACACAATACCAAGCCCTGTCAGCTGAAACCCCCAAGGAATCGTGGGGCATATTATCAAGGGGGTTTATCTCTGCTTTTTTGGCTTTAAAAGCCATGAAAGCGGAGATAAAATTATCTCCCTATTACCAAGCTGTCGCTAACACCAGTTAGTGACAGCTAAAAGGAGATAGCGACCATCTTGGGCCCCGCTTTGCATGTCAGTGATACTTATCACTAATGACATGCAAAGTGGCGTGCCAAGATGTTAGCGACTGGAAACAGTCCCTAACATCGCTATCTCCTATCACCAACTTTTGGAGATATTCGCGCTAAGCGCGAATATCTCCAAAATCTAACACCTGCCCTGAGCAGTTCTTAGCCATGTTATCCAATGGGAGGTGGATAACATGGCTAAGAGCATTTGCTCGATAATACATGAATATCGCTGACTTTTCTGCGATAATAGCAAGGTTTATCTGCGATAAAAATCGCCGATGTGCGGCGATAATTTTTGTCTCTAAACAAGTTAGAGACAAAAATTATCGCTAGTTGTTCGTAATATGCCCCCGGGTTTTTGCTTGCAGAAATCGGGAGGCGGGAGACTAGCACTGAAATCAGTAGTCACACGCCTGAATCGGGAGGGTTGGCATGTCTGAATTCTCTACAGCTGGGGCCATAAACTACATCCGCAGGGGTAGGTGATAGCCTGGGACCAGCCTGGCATCTAAAATGGCTGCCGTGCACGTCAAAATTGTGGCATTGGAAAAAAGGCATGATGGCGCAGCCGCTGGAAGAGATGTATCAACATATATCAGCCTCCTCAGCCACCCTCAGGAAACATAGGGGATTAGGATACGTCTCCCGCACCCCCTTATACCTAGTAATTTAATTAACGAAGCACAAAATGGCGAATTCCCGTTTCGCTACCAGTTTGCGGCCCAGTTCGCGGCCCGTGAAGCGCTTCTACCATGAAAAATCATTTTTTTTTTTTTTTCCCCACGGGACCCTTTAATAACCCCAACAACATTCCTAGGGGGTCAAGAGGGTGATACCTTGCCCCCTTTCATTAAATTCCCCCTTCGTTTTTCACCTCTTCTTCTCTCTCGATCCTACCGAGAGACAAGATGGCGGCCGCTCCGGACTGTCACGCAGCAAAAAAAAAAAAAGCTCACGCACAGCCGCTGGAAGAGATGTATCAACATATATCAGCCTCCTCAGCCACCCTCAGGAAACATAGGGGATTAGGATACGTCTCCCGCACCCCCTTATACCTAGTAATTTAATTAACGAAGCACAAAATGGCGAATTCCCGTTTCGCTACCAGTTTGCGGCCCAGTTCGCGGCCCGTGAAGCGCTTCTACCGTGAAAAATCTTTTTTTTTTCTTTTCCCCACGGGACCCTTTAATAACCCCAACAACATTCCTAGGGGGTCAAGAGGGGGATACCTTGCCCCCTTTCATTAAATTCCCCCTTCGTTTTTCACCTCTTCTTCTCTCTCGATCCTTCCGAGACACAAGATGGCGGCCGCTCCGGACTGTTTAAAATGTTGACAGACACCGGAGAGCCAATCAGCTTTCTGCGCGCAAAGTTCCGAAACGCGAAAAGTAAGCGGACCGGATCGCTGCCCGGAGCGCTGTTACAGATATATATCTTGATTTAAACGTTAATTTCTCAAAATCCACTGAAGCACATATATTGAGACCTAGCAAAGGTACATCGGGCTAACAGTCCCTACAATTTTGCCAAGTTTCGTGCAAATCCATTCAGCCGTTCGAGCTAAAAGTGAGTCCAACCGCCCTATGGAAAAATGAATGGGAAAAACGCGTTTTGGGACCCCCCTTTTTTCTCGGCCCCCCCTTGACGAAACCCCACCAAATTTTCAGGGGCTGCTCAGAAACAAAATGTGCCATTTTCCTGACAATTTCAGCCGATTCCGTCCACAAACGCCAAAGTTATTAGACATAGAATTTTCAAAAATCCCATAGGGAATTAATCCTAACTATATATACCTACTGGCGATAGCCAGTAGGTAATATATATATATATATATATATATATATATATATATATATATATATATATATATATATATATATATATATATATATATATATATATATAAACAAGACATAACATTCATTTTTCATTTCAACTGTACACCCTGGATCTTTATTGCACAGCATAGAGCCTATTTGGACACTAAGAGGCCTGACAGGCATGCTGCCTAAGATTCTCTAGCAGTACATATCCTAAAGCCTAACTGACTTCAAGAATACATGTATTCACATATTTTTAAAAACATCAACTAAAGAAAATATTCACCAGATTCATTTAAAATCAAGCTTCACTCACAGTCTGATCTTACAAGCTTCACTCACAGTCTGATCTTAGACACATGACACTATTGATTGCAAATCAGTAAAATAATTACAATCTACTCTTAAAACATTTTCTATGGCATTTCTACAGTATACTAAAAATGGTTGCAAAACTACAAGGTGACAATCTGACAATTCTAACAGTTGTAAGGAAGAAAAAGAGGGAAAAAGTAAAGAGAACAAATAAATGAAAAGGAATAACTGAGATGAAGTGAGGAAGTCAGAATTTTCTTATGCAGAATCTCTGAATAATGCTTCTGTCACTGCAGCCTCAGAATAATGGCACAGATTCCCTCCCATTTCAGACCCACATTCATGTACATAACCAATCACATTTCTTCCCACACAAATTCAAAATCAAACTAACATTTCAATTGGTTCTACCTTTCAATATTTTCAAAGTCACATACACCCCCCTCTGCCCTCTCTGCCTGTTACCATGGTAACACCTCATACTGTACCTGGCTGAAGACACAGGTCAGAAGTTCATATCTCAATGTTGCAAAAAAAAACAGCAAGGCTGTTTGACCTTCAAATACACCTACTTATCCACTGCTTTGTTAGTTATGATGATTTTTGCTCAACCAATAGCATTTTTCTTTTAAAAAAACATTAGCATGCACCCTACTTTTTTATCTTGAATTGTAAGAAACAAACAGTCATTTCTATTTTTTCAATTGCACAGAACCTCATCCACATTTTTTTTCTAAACTCTCAGCTTCTAACTGTCATTTCACTTCCAGAACCCACCTGAGTACTACTGGATCTGCCTTCAAAATGCGGAAAGTTTGGGTTATAGGACATAGCTATATTTTCTGGAGTAAAAAATATGCAGAAAATAGAAGCTTTCTCAACCTTGATTTACCAAATGTGGATATTATGTGGATTGGCCAGAGAGGATTAAAATGTCACCAATTGATGCCATTGGAAATATCCTTTTTACATCTTCCACACCCTGACCTCATTATTGTGCACTGTGGTGGAAATGACCTGGGCACTTTGACTGGGGTAGGTCTGGAAATGCTTTTAAAGGGCACCTTTGGGCAATTCATGTCAGTTTTTCCACAAACTGCCTTGGTACATTCAAATATATGCCAAAGACAAAAATGGAATTGGTCCAACCAATATTGTCCACAGATTGAAAAAGCAAGAAAACATGTGAATAAGTCTGTTTCTGCTTTCCTCAGAGATTATGGAATGGGTTCTATATACCACAACAACTTGCGTTACAACTTGCAAGGCATTTATAGAAGAGACGGAGTACATTTCTTTTGAATTTACAACTCTGCATCGGTACTTACTTGTAGTTATCAAAAACACTTTATAAACACAACGGCTCTTTTTAGAGCCAACAAACATCTAAACTCTCAAACATGTTATTTAACTATTTTTTGTGTTTGTTTCTTGACGTGCGCGCACTGTGCGTCCACCTCGCTGTATTTTTTTCGGAAAAAATATTTTATTTTGCCCGTTGGGGGCCTTCAGGGACCCCCTGAGAAATCCTAGGGGGTCAGGGAGTCTCTACCTTGCCCCCTTTCCATGATCTCCACTATAGTTTTCCACACTCTTGTAAATCGAGGTGCGTGACCGGGTTTGCGCACCTCGCAACGTTTCAGGAAAACAAATGGTTTTATTTGGCCTTGGGGGTCCTTAATGGACCCCCTGAGAAAACCTAGGGGGTCAGGGAGTCTCTACCTTGCCCCCTTTCCACGATCTACACTATAGTTTCTCACACTCTTGTACATCAAGGCGCGTGGACAGGTGCCCATACCTCGCTATTTTGTAAAAAAAAATATATATTTCTTTTGGCCTTGAGGGTCCTTAATGGACCCCCAAGGAAAACCTATGGGGGCAGGGACTCTCCACCCTGCCCCCTTTCCACGTTCTGCCCCTTTGTTCTCTACAACATGTTGACTCGCACTGACAAAATGGCGGTCAATACTTCCTGATTTCCACCGAATCGAATCTTGACAGACGTCAAACAGCAAATCAAAATTCCGCTCGCGCACGGTTGCGCGCATGGGTGCGCGCACCGGTGCGTGCTTATGGATATATAATTGATTTCAACTTTAATTTTATGACCAACTACTGAAGAGATTTACACAATTTAAAGAAAAGCGCAATCTGCGAACCACACTCTACCTTTTTGCCAAATTCCTTATAATTCCATTCAACCGTTCGGGCTGTAGCCGTGTCTAATTGTACTATGGAAAATAACATGGGGAAAACATCTTTTGGGACCCCCCTTTTATCTTAGCCCGCACTTGACGAATCCCCCCAATCTTTCAGGGAAGGAGTGGAGCGGAGCGGACCATCTTCTTTGAGAATTTCACGAAGATTCATCCACCGGCGCTAAAGTTACTCCAAATAGAATTTTGCAGATTTCCTATGGAAACTAGGTCCTAACTACAACTACCTACTGGCGACCGCCAGTGGGTAATACATATTTATGTATATAAATATATATATATATATATATATATTCACTGAAAAAACCATAGGTTTCACACCAGTTATAGTTAGGAATTAGCATTTAAAAAACCTATTAAATTCACTGAAAAAACCATAGGTTTCACACCAGTTATAGTTAGCTGGAAATTTTACTGATATAAAACCATTGAAATTCCCACGTTATAGTTAGATGGACTCACTATAACTTGCGCGTGCAATGCACTGCTGATGACATCACATATTACATCACTCATGACATGGTCAGTGACATCACTCATGACATCACTGATGACACCATCCAGTGAATGTGTGTCTTTCTGAAAAATAAATATATTTTATATATGTATATGTAAAAGTTGATGGAAGAATAAATGTTTAAATAAGTGTCTAAATGGATGTTTTTTAAAAATTGATTGGTTAACTGGCTTAATAAGACATCATCAGCAGTGCATTGCACGCGCAAGTTATAGTGAGTCCATCTAACTATAACGTGGGAATTTCAATGGTTTTATATCAGTAAAATTTCCAGCTAACTATAACTGGTGTGAAACCTATGGTTTTTTCAGTGAATTTAATAGGTTTTTTAAATGCTAATTCCTAACTATAACTGGTGTGAAACCTATGGTTTTTTCAGTGAATTTCATAGGTTTTTTAAATGCTAATTCCTTTGTATATCGAGTTTCTAACCTTTTTTTTTTTTACAATTTGCTGTTTTTTTTTAAGTATTCATTTTTTTTATATAATTTTTTTCTTTTGCGCTCTGGGTGCGCGCTCCGGGAAGCTTTCAGCTAAGCTCTCCGGTAAGCTTTTCCGAGAGCTCATCTGAAAGCGCACCCAGAGCGCAACTGTCGTTCGTGAAAAAAAATATGAATGAAAAGTTAATAATAATGCAAAACATTTCGTACCATACAAATAAAATTAGTTTTTTTTAATAAGGAAAATGATTATGCATTTCTATAAAAGATTGATGACGTCACTTCGGCGCGCAACGTAAGTGCCCTCGGAAGCGCCTACGTTCGCGGCGCATAAACGCACGCAAAAGCGCCTACGATCGCGCCACGTTTGCGCCCCGGAAGCGCCTACGATCGCGCTGCGTAAACGCACCGGAAGTGCTCCGGAGCGCGCAGCGTAAACGCGTCGGGTCATGTGACCCTAAAATAACACTTTTCATTGGTTGCTAACAGTTTTTTTTTACAATGAATGAAATCCCCACCCATTTCCTTCACTTCTTCTTTCACTTTTGTGACTGAAAGACCTGCCTTTTTTGCTGCTCCATATTCCTTGATTAATCATGGCTGCCAGACCATCCTGCAGTGAAGATGACTCCAATGATTTCATTGATGAAGAGCCTCCTCAGCCGAAGGTCAAAGAACATTTCATCTGGAAATTTTTTAAGTTTCCAGCAGACCAGAAGAAGGTGAATGCACCAAAAGTAGAGTGCAGGATCTGAAAACAGGTCCTGTCACGGGGTAACCCCCCAAAAAAATACTCTTTTGGCAACTTCACCATGATTCGCCATGTGGAGAGGAGGCACCCCCAGAATTTTGCCCGGGAAAGTGTCAGGGCTCTGGCACAAGAGGTTCCCAGAGATGGGGCCTCTACATCAACAGGAGGAGCAACTTCTTCTGGAAGAGAACAATCACAGGAGCAGGTAGCAAACATTCAACCTGCATTTAACCATGGGGTCGTCAGATGCAGATACTGCAATCAACTCCTCACCTATGGGGAGCAAAGTGTCCTGCTCATGGTTCGGGCATTGGAGAACCATCGCTGCCCTTCCCACCCCTAATTTTTTTCTTTTCTTTTTGCTCCTCTTGAGCAGTTTCTATTCCCTGTTTTTGTTCCTGTTCAGTTAAAAGAAGAAAACCAAAAGTTCTTTTCAGAACTACCTCCAATTCTCATCAAAGAGCTATATTCTTAAAAAATGAAGAGTAAGTGAAATATAGTGCATTGATAATTGAAAGGAGAATGAGTAAGAAAGAACAGAAAGGTATGAGAGGTGAAAGGAAGTGAAGTAGGAGGAATGAAAGAAGGTGAGTGTTAGAAAAGAAAGTTATGACACAGTGAATAAACTGGAGGCCTCATTTCTGAAAAGTGACGCATCGCTACGTGAAAACAGCGATGCGTCACTTTTCTGGACGCACTCCTTATGACATTCCAGATATGTCATATTTAATATATGACTAATCAATTCGCAAGGAGTTACAGATATGTCAGTATTTCTGACATATCTGTAAACACAAAAGTAACGCATTGCAGGAGTGCGTCACAAAAGTGACGCAACTCCAGTAATGTGTCCTTTCACATGGAAAAAGCACCATGTGAAAGGTTTGCTGTGAAGCAGGCACAAGATTTTGGCGCAACAGCATCCTAAAAGTGACGCACTGCGTCATTATTACCAAGCTTTTTGCAAGGAACACCCCCTCTGCATGCATTATACCTGACATGTTTTTTTTAAAAAGTGACGCATCTAGGTACATGGGTCACTTTTTAAAACTCTGCGCCACATTGTATCTGCATCAGGTATAATGTATGCAGAGGGGGCAATCCCTCGCAAAAAGCTTGGTAATAACGACGTACTGAAATCTATGAGATTTCTCTGCGTCACTTTTAGGATGCTGTTGCGTCAAAATCTTGCGCCTGCCTCGCGTCACTTTCATGTTTACAGATATGTGAGGAATACTGACGTATCTGTAACTCCTTGCAACATGATTCGTCATACATTAAATATGACACATCTGGAATGTCATAAGGACTGTGGACAGAAAAGTGACGCATCACACCAGCAGTGTAATAAAATGTGCCTCGTTGCACTATATTTAAAGGATGCAACAGCATCCTAAAAGTGACGCAGTGAAATCTCAAACATTTCACTGCGTCGCTATTACAAAGCTTTTTGTGGGGGAACACCCCCTCTGCATGCATTATACCTCACGCAGATATAATGTGGCGCTTGATTTTAAAAAGTGACCCATCTACCTAGATACGTCACTTTTTAAATATAACGCAACGAGGCACATTTTTTTACACCACTGGTGCGATGCGTCACTTTTCTGTGCGCACTCCTTATGACATTCCAAGTAACGCATTGCTGGAGTGCGTCACAAAAGTGACGCAACTCCAGTAATGTGTCCTTTCAAATGGGGAAAGCAGCATGTGAAAGGTCTTGCCTCAGTCTAACACCTGCTGTAAAGCAGGCACAAGATTTTGACGCAACAGCATCCTAAAACTGACGCAGTGAAATCTCAAAGATTTCACTGCGTCGCTATTACAAAGCTTTTTGCGGGAGAACACCCCCTCTGCATGCATTATACCTGACGCCATTTTTAAAAAGTGACGCATCTAGGTACATGGGTCACTTTTTAAAACTCTGCGCCACATTAAATCTGCGTCAGGTATAATGTATGCAAAGGGGGCATTCCCCCGCAAAAAGCTTGGTAATAACGACGTACTGAAATCTATAAGATTTCTCTGCGTCACTTTTAGGATGCTGTTGCGTCAAAATATTGCACCTGCCTCGCATCACTTTTATGTTTACAGATATGTCAGAAATACTGACGTATCTGTAACTCCTTGCAACATGATTCGTCATACATTAAATATGACACATCTGGAATGTCATAAGGAGTGCGCACAGAAAAGTGACGCATAACACCAGCAGTGTAATAAAATGTGCCTCGTTGCACTATATTTAAAAAGTGACGCATCTAGATAGATGCGTCACTTTTTAAATATTGCATAACAATGTGCATTTTTTTACACCGCTGGTGCGTCACAAAAATTGACGCACAGGAGGCGCAAAACTAACAGCGCAAGGCCTTCATAAATATGGTCCTGGATTTTCCCCGTGCTTCGCCGGTGCGCGTACCATGCGCTTCCCCCGCGCAAAACGAATTTTTTTTTTTAATGCCCTGCAGGACCCTATTTTAGTCCCTACATCAAACCTAGGGGGTCAGAGGGGGTCTACTCTTCCCCCTTATGGTCATTTGCCCCTTTTTTTTTCAAACCCCTTGTGTCTCGATTTTACCGAGACACAAGATGGCGGCCGCTCCAGACTGTTTAGAATGTTTACAGACACCCAAGAGCCAATCAGCTTTCTGCGCGCAAGTCGCGTGTCGCGCCTGGAGCGCACTCCGGTGCGCGCACCGGAGAGCGCCTATAGATATGTATATTTTTTTGAACCTAAATTACTCAAAATCCACTGCAGCACATATCTTGAGACATAGCAAAGGCACATCGGGCTACAAGTCCCTACAATTTTGCCAAGTTTGGTGTAAATCCATTCAGCCGTTCGGGCTAAAAGTGAAATTGACCGCCCTATGGAAATTAACATGGGGAAAATGCGTTTTGGGACCCCCCTTTTATCTCGGCCCCCGCTTGACGTATCCCCCCCAAACTTTCAGGGAAGGACCGGAGCTCGACGAGGCCATTTTCAGGCAGATTCGTCAACCGGCGCCAAAGTTATTCCAAATAGAATTTTGAGATTTAACATTGAAAAAAATCCTAACTATAACTACCTACTGGCGACCGCCAGTAGGTAATATATATATATATATATATATATATATATATATATATATATATATTCACAGAAAAAACCATAGGTTATAGTGGATATATAGTTAGGAATTTGCATTTACAAAACCTTGAAAATTCAATGAAAAAACCATTGGTTTTAGGCCATATATAGTTAGGGATTTGCATTTACAAAACCTTATTTTACTCGCATAAAACCATTGAAATTCCATATATAGTTATAAGCGCTAACTATATATCGCGCACCCGCAATCCACTGCTGATGATGTCACATATTACATCATTCATGACATGGTTAGTGACATCACTGATGACATCACTGATGACATCTCAAATGACATCACTGATGACATCACTGATGACAACATCCAGTGACTGTATGTTTCTGTAAAGTTAAAATATGTCTTACATATTGAAGAATGAGTGGATGTATAAGTGTCTGGATGAAGGATTTAGTAGGTGCATGACTGACTGTATGAGTGAGTGATTAAATGTGTCTCACTGAGTGCATGGGTTAGTGACTAAACTGTTTTAATTTGTGCATCATTATATCTGTTGTTCTACAAACTGCTGCATATGTTGATCAGTAGCTATATGAGTAACTGTATGGGTTATTCATTGGTTGTCCAAGTATTTGTATGGGAAACTGAGTGTGTGTGTGTATGGGTGGCTGGGAGGTGTGTGACTGTACATAGATGTGTGAGTAGTTGATTCACTATATGTATGGATTCAAAAGTGTATGTGGAAACAGCTGTATGGGCGGTTGACTGTGCTTGAGTGTATTAGTGAGTGAATGGATATCTCAGTGCTACATGTCAAATTAAGTACATGTGTAAAACACAGTACATGTGAGAGTTGACATCTATAAATAACTGTGCATAAGAGCCAGTGAATGTGTGAGTGGCTGTATGGATCATTGTGAACATGTATCAGAGATTGTATAAGAGAGTAAAGTAAATATGTGTTAGTATATGTTTGAATAAGTAAGGTGTGTATAACTGTATAGTTGAGAAAATGGAGGTGTGATTGATTTTTGGCATAACTGACTAGGTGTGTGAGTAACTCCATGGATGAGTGACAGTCTGTGACTGTCTGTTTACACTGATTGTATCTAAGGTTATATTAGAGTCTGAAGAGGTTCATGGTATTATCACATGAATGATATCATCAGTGATGTTATCAGTCATGTCAAATGAGATGTTTTCAGTGATGTCATCAGTGAAGTCATTTGAGATGTCATCAGTGATGTCATCAGTGATGTCACTAACCATGTCATGAATGATGTAATATGTGACATCATCAGCAGTGGATTGCGGGTGCGCGATATATAGTTAGCGCTTATAACTATATATGGAATTTCAATGGTTTTATGCGAGTAAAATAAGGTTTTGTAAATGCAAATCCATAACTATATATGGCCTAAAACCAATGGTTTTTTCATTGAATTTTCAAGGTTTTGTAAATGCAAATTCCTAACTATATATCCACTATAACTTATGGTTTTTTCTGTGAATTTCATTGGTTTTTTAATAGCAAATATGAAAAGCTTTAAAATGTCAAGTACGTGATAGATAAAAACATTTTCATATTTATGCACGCTGATGTGCTTTGAACGCTGCCCCCCCCTCCCCTCTTTTCTCTTAGTAGTACACTCTCTTTGCAGATAGTGAACGGTAGTTAACGCAGGCCTTTGCCCCCGTTGTAATCCGTCGTGCCTGCTTGTCTCTCCATTTGATTGATTGTTATCCAAGCATTTACTGTTTTAGAATTGGTTCTCTTTGGATCATTCTCTATTTACAAACAAGCACAAAGTCGCAATACTCTGTTTAGTCTTTGCAGATAGTGAAAAATCGTGTAAAAAAATAAAAGTAATCGAGCAAAATCAGTAGGCCACTAATTGGATCTCTTTTTGACCTCGCTAAAATAGAAATATTAGGAACAACCCTTCATGAGAAATACGAAAATAGTGAGATGAACTGAGCTCCACACCATGAGGGCTGCAAGACAGCTCGACTCCGTCACCCACCCCGCCCAAAATAACGACAAACCCTATGCAAATATTAAAAAAATAGACAACACACCAGCAAAGAAACAGGGTAAAACATTTTATTAACTAACTATTTACATAACTATTTTATACTTTTTATTGCCCGATCCGGCTAGCTCAATCGATCGAGCATGAAACTCATGCACTCTGATAGCAAGCGTTGCTACTGATGCTATGCAGACCAAAACTGGTTTTCAGTTTGTACATTTTTCTAGATTTTTCAATCCAAGGTTGGTTGACTTTGTAGAACGATGGCTTCAGATTTTCAACATACGGTGTGGTGGCGCGGACTGGGAGGGGGCGCTTCGCTCCTGCCCCCTCCCCAAGTAAGTTTTTCATACGTGAAAGTACGTTAATGGTTTTGGTCCCTGAGTTGCTTCAATGTCACTGCCATTCTCAAATGGCATAAGTTCTGGATGTTGGGTGCCATAGTTAAGAGTTCTGAGCAGTGCTTGTAACACTGTCTGAAGCTTATTTCCACCTACTGCAGCTTCACTATTCTCAAAGTAAGTGAGTGTCGTTTGTGGACCTGACTACATTAGAAAACAATGTGATATGTTACCTTCCTAAACAGCTTGACGGAGGCCCCTGAGGGGCGGTGTGATGGCCATGGACTCGGAGAAGACGCTTGGCTCCGACACCCTCCCCAAGTCTTATAGCACTGGTGTAGCCTGAGATCGCCCCCGACATAAGCGGCCGGCTCCCGGGGTCCGGCGGAACTTTTTGCCTTTTGATGACTCTTCAATTCTGAACCTTGTCCCACAATCCGTTTGACCTGAAGACACGCTGTAGTGGGGCGCCCCTTTACCGTTTCAGTTGCCATTCCGCCCGCTTTTGCTACACTGTGCCTCTTCCGCCATTCTGCTGTTTACCACCCGCTCTTGCGACAACAGCATCTCGCTCATCATGTAGTTGAGTTGCTCCCGCTCTTGCGGTGCAGCGATAGGCGGCTGCCACAGGACTCTCAAAATGGCGGCCGGCTCTTCGGTTTTGGGCCTGGTCCACTAAAATGGCCCTGGGACACCTTTGAACTCGGACGCTTCCCTGATAGGGCTTGGGTCCCATTCTCGAAAGCGTCCCCTCAGCCGTGAAGATTCTACAAAAGTCTTGGGGGCCTCCGACTCCCGCAGGCTTCTGGTGGGGAGCGGCTGCCATGATTGCTCGTGGAATGGCCACGACGGAGCTACGAGATGGTAGTGCTCTCATGCTGACGCCAGCTTTAGTCTGAAACATCCAGAAACACTGTAGACTACCAATTCGATCAGTTCCGGTAGCGCCCCAACATGACCCGGAAGAGAAGAACTTGCCCTCCCCTCTTTGACTGATGGTTCTTGTTGCCTGTCCCCTCTGTTGTCATTTAACAGAACTGTTTGGACTGCTGAAAGGGGTTGTGTTCCGAACGCTGGTTGGTGGAGACATTTTGACTATATTCTTGACCTACGTTGTCGCGTAATGCGTTATATGACACGCCGCGTTAGCGCACCCGGAAGTGATCCGAGGCGCGGCGCGCAGCGCGTAACGTAAGCATAACAGGTCATGTGACTTGTTAATAAAACTTTTCATTGGTTCATTTTGCTTTTGTTATTTTAATGATGAAAAGCTTGGTCATATGACCTAAAAATTACGCTTTTTATTGTTTTCGAACATTATTTTTTTTAAAACATATATGTTATAATATTCCAGGCTAATGTACTTTCCCGGAAAATTTACAACTGTCCTGCAAGTAAAATATATTCCTTTTTCGAGAAAAAGGGCGTTTCTTCGTTCCATGACGGAGCCGTTGAGTAAAAGAGACTCGGCCTGCTGTCTTAGTCGCCGATACGCCTGATTATCAGATTCTTATCGATCACTTTATGTTGCAGAAATGAAAAACACAACTGCCCTTGACCATTTATCTTTAGTGGGTTCCTACATATTATACCTTTTATCCTTCATGTAATTGGACTGCTTTATTTCACTTGCCTTTTACTGATTCGAAAACAGTGACTAAAAGTAAAAACTTTACCAATGTAAATACTACTACCGTGTTTTGTTTTAAAAACCTTTATTGTGAAAATGTCAGTATACAAATACGGGCCTATAACCACGTGGGCCGGCCACGGAGCAAACTGAAATCGTATATGATGAGGAGACATTTACACTGTAGAGGAACGTAACGGGCGGGCCATTAGGTTGCAAGAACTAAGGTGTCTAACAGTTGCGGAATCGGTGGACGTATATTTTGTAATTAAAATACGACAGGGCCACTTACAATAACATTTTCTAGATATACATTTGCGGGCAAGGAGTTACGAGTCCCATTTATACCGGCGCCATTTTGGGCGAGGCCGGGCAGGTCCAAGATATAGTCAAAATGTCTCCACCAACCATCGGCCAGACCAGAACCCCTTTCGGCCCTTTATGCTACAAGATGGTGTCTTCCATTCAGAAAATATTGTTGGCAGCATTTTGAAAGGAAACAGAAACAGCCGTTCTCCTAGTGAGTTTCACATTGTTACATTTAGGAAGAATGTTGAAGAGTAGTATGTGGAAAATCTGAAGCCATTTTTCTACAAACTCTCAATCAGACTTGGATAGAAAAAAAAATCCTGAAGAATGTACAAACTGAAAACCAATTTTTGTCTGTATAGCATCAACAGCAACGCTTGAGTCAGCTTTGTGTCAAGCTGCCATTTTCATTCAATCAATAGCGTCCCCCTGCACACATTCAGGGACCTGGTCGTGTCTTCAGATGAAACGGATTGTAGGAAAAGAAGCAGAAAGGAAAAGGAAAAAAGTTCCGCCGGACCTCGGGAGCCGGCCGCCTATGTCATGTGCGACCTTTGGCCACACCAGGGCAATAGTGAAGCTGCAGCAGGTGCAAATAAACTTCAGACAGTCTTACAAGCACTGCTCAGAAATCTCAACTGAGGCACTCAACAGCCAGGACTTGCCATTCGGATCTTGGCGCCTTGTGCTGGTTCCGACCTATTCACACATCGGTCCACTACTGACATCACCTCATAAGCCAACGGGGCACCCCACGCGACTTTCGGCGCAGCATTGTAGGATGGCCACACCAGTGCGGCAACTTGCTGGACACAACCTCGGTGCCATCCGGATCTCGGCGCGTTCGACTCACTGTACCGCAAGAGTGACCGCAACTCAGCTGGACACGCCGTCTTTCGGCGCAGCATTGTAGGATGGCCACACCAGTGCGGCAATTTGCTGGACACCACCTCGGTGCCATCCGGATCTCGGCGCGTTCGAGTCACTGTACCGCAAGAGTGACCGCAACTCAGCTGGACACGCCGTCTTTCGGCGCAGCATTGTAGGATGGCCACACCAGTGCGGCAATTTGCTGGACACCACCTCGGTGCCATCCGGATCTCGGCGCGTTCGAGTCACTGTACCGCAAGAGTGACCGCAACTCAGCTGGACACGCCGTCTTTCGGCGCAGCATTGTAGGATAGCCACACCAGTGCAGCAACTTGCTGGACACTAACTCGGTGCCATCCGGATCTCGGCGCGTTGTGCTGCCTTCGGCCTATTCGCACATCGGTCCGCTACTGACGCCGCCTCACGTGCCAACGGATTTTCTACGCTTTTTGTAGCCCTATGCCGCATAACAGGTCATGTGACTTGTTTATAAAACTTTTCATTGGATCATTTTACTTTTGGTTTCCTAAAGATGGAAGGCTTGGTCATATGACCTAAAAATAACACTTTTCATTGGTTTAGAACATTTTTTTTTCCCAAACGATGAAAGCCCCACCTTGTTTCTGGATCATTCAGACTGAAGCTGGCGTCAGCATGAGAGCACCACCATCTCGTAGCTCCGTCGTGGTCATTCCGCGAGCAATCATGGCAGCCGCTCCCCACCGGAAGCGTGCGGGAGTCGGGGGCCCCCAAGACTTTTGTAGAATCTTCACGGCTGAGGGGACGCTTTTCGAGAATGGATCCCAAGCCCTAGCAGGCAAGCGTCCGAGTTCCAAGGTGTCCCAGGGCCATTTCAGTGGACCAGGCCCAAAACCGAAGAGCCGTCCGCCATTTTAAGAGTCATGTGGCAGGCGCCTATCGCTGCACCGCAAGAGCGGGAGCAACTCAACAACATGGTGAGCGAGACGCTGTAGCCGCAAGAGCGGGCGCAACTCAGCTGGATGGCCGCCACCTGGGGAGGCCCGTTCACGCCGCCTCCCCCACACCCCTTCCCCCCGGGCCGCCGCACGCAAATTTTCGGAGCAGCATTGTAGGATACCAAAACCAGTGCGGCAGTTTACTGGACATCACCTGGGTGCCATCAACATCTCAGCGCGTTCTGCTGCCTTGGGACTATTCGCACAACAGACCGCTACTGACGAGGCCTCCCCCCGCCCCACCCGGGACGCCCCACGCCAATTTTCGGAGCAGCATTGTAGGATCCCAAAACCAGTGCAGCACCCAGGCGACATCACCTGGGTGCCGTCCAGAACTCTGCACGTTGTGCTGCCTTGGGACTATTCGCACAAAAGACAGCTTCTGACCATTGTTGCTTTTTTGGGTGAAAAATGTTAAATGTTTTTACAGTTTTTGTTCCGTTCATTATAGTTAAATGTTAATAAAGTTTAAAAATCTAACTTTGTTGGAGTGCTATATATGTTTTAAAAATCGAGTGAATGGGGCCTTGAATCGGGTTATTGTCATGTGTGGGCTTTGCAAGTGTACTGCTACAAGATCGGACATTTCAAACTCAAATGCACGTTCTTTTTCTTACCTTTCCGAAGCATGGAGCGCAATAGCAGGCAGAGAAAGGGTGATGCACGCTGACTTTTCAACGATATTCATGCATTGCGGCCGTTTTTTATCGCATTTGCGATAAACCTTGCTAATAGCAAGGTTTATGTGCGATAAAATTCGCCGATGTGCGGCGATAATTTTTGTCTCTAAACAAGTTAGAGACAAAAATTATCGCTAGTTGTTGGTAATATGCCCCCGGGTTTTTGCTTGCAGGAATCGGGAGGCGGGAGACTAGCACTGAAATCAGTAGTCTCACGCCTGAATCGGGAGGATTGGCATGTCTGGATACTCTACAGCTGGGGCCATAAACTACATCCGCAGGGATAGGTGATAGCCTAGGTCCGGCCTGGACAATCGGACACAGAGGAAGAGGAGTGTCAGAGGGTGCGGTAGTGAATAGGGTGAAAGGGAGGTGTCGGGCGGGCACAGAGTGTGATTCTCAGAGAAGAGCAGCGCAGATGGGGGGAAGTATATGGCCCATGCATGAGAGAAACAGCGGGGGTGACCAGTGCGTGGGGGAGATGCTTGCGAGGGTGGGGAGCCATGCTGAGGATCGGCGGCGTGCAGAGAGTGGCCCTGGTCAAGGCATCTAAAATGGCTGCCGTGCACGACAAAATTGTGGCATTGGACAAAAACGCAAGATGGCGCAGACAATGTTTATCAATAAGGATTCATTTATAACAAAATATTTACTCGCAGTGACAAAATGGTGGTCAACACTTCCTGATTTCCATCGAATCGAACGTTAACAAACGTCACGAAGCAAAAAAAAAAAAAAAAAGCTCACGCACAGAGCAGTTTTTAGCCATGTTATCCAATGGAAGGTGGATAACATGGCTAAGAGCATTTGCTGGATAATGCATGAATATCGCTGACTTTTCAGCGATATTCATGCATTGTGGCCGATGTGCGGCGATAATTTTTGTCTCTAAACAATTAAAACGAAGCACAAAATGGCGAATTCCCGTTTCGCTACCAGTTTGCGGCCCAGTTCGCGGCCCGTGAAGCGCTTCTACCGTGAAAAATCATTTTTTTTTTATTTTCCCCACGGGACCCTTTAATAACCCCAACAACATTCCTAGGGGGTCAAGAGGGGTATACCTTGCCCCCTTTCAATAAATTCCCCCTTCGTTTTTCACCTCTTCTTCTCTCTCGATCCTACCGAGAGATAAGATGGCGGCCGCTCCGGACTGTTTAGAATGTTGACAGACACCGGAGAGCCAATCAGCTTTCTGCGCGCAAAGTTCCGTTTCGCGAAAAGTAAGCGGACCGGATCGCTGCCCGGAGCGCTGTTACAGATATATATCTTGTTTTGAACGTTAATTTCTCAAAAACTACTGGAGCACATATATTGAGACCTAGCAAAGGCACATCGGGCTAACAGTCCCTACAAATTTGTCATTTGATATGTCATCAGTGATGTCATCAGTGATGTCACTGACCATGTCATGAATGATGTAATATGTGACATCATCAGCAGTGGATTGCGGGTGCGCGATATATAGTTAGTGCAACTAACTATATATGGAATTTCAATGATTTTGTGTGAGTAAAATAAGGTTTTGTAAATGCGAATTCCTAACTATATATGGTCTATAACCTATGGTTTTTTCAGTGAATTTTCAAGGTTTTGTAAATGCTAATTCCTAACTATATATGGTCTATAACCTATGGTTTTTTCAGTGAATTTTCAAGGTTTTGTAAATGCTAATTCCTAACTATATATGGTCTATAGCTTATGGTTTTTTCAGTGAATATATATATATACATACATATATTAACATATATCATCTGTATATCTATATAAATACAAACATAAATGCATGCATACATATACTTATATGCATACAGATGCATGTTATTTACATGAAAGTTGAAAAAACACTAATAAAAGCAAAGCTAAAAAGCCACCTCATTACAAACAGAATGACTTTAACTTAAACGAGGGCGAGATCTATTGCATTTTCAATGCTTGTTTACTTTGGTTCCATCAAGAAGGCATTCAGATGTGTCACACATTTGCCATAAATTCTGAATGTTAGCACTCTAGTTGCACATTAGATCACTGTAGTAAAGCTACTGCTCACCAGGGACGTCTGCTGCTGGTATTCAAAGTGCATGTTTCAGTCTGCATGTCAGAATTTTTTTAATGAAATAGAAGAGGATTTGAGAAGTCACTCAAAATTATCCCTAATTTTTCTTTCTGAAGCACTAATCATACTTTCTATGGCAAAATTAACCCCCTCATGTTGTTCCTTTTTAAATTGAGTGTTTTCAGACTTACCACTTCATTCCAATCAAGATGGCTTCTGGTGTGCCATACTTTTGTCATAAGTAAGACTGTTAGCGCTCTCGTTGATCTTTAGAACACTCTGGGACATTCTGTCATTGGGCTATACTTGGGGTACATCTGGGTGATATTTGGGCTACATTTAGGCTCTTTTGTCTCTGGTGGCCATCTTGGGAGACTGTATGTCAGAATTTTTTAATGAAATAAAAGAAGGTTTGAGAAGTCACTCAAAATGTGCCCTAATTTTTCTTTCTGCAGCACTAATCATATTTCATATGGCAAAATATACCCCCTCATTTTGTTCCTTTTTAAATTAAATGTTTTAAGAGTTACCACTTTATTCCAATCAAGATGGCTTCAGGTGTGCCATACCTTTGTAATAAGTAGGACTGTTAGCGCTCTAGTTGTTCTTTAGAACACACTGGGACATTCTGTCATTGGGCTATACTTGGGCTACATCTGGGTGATATTTGGGCTACATTTGGGCTCTTTTGTCTCTAGTGGCCATTTTGGGAGACTGCATGTCAGAATGTTTTAATGAAATAGAGAGGATTTAAAAAGTCACTCAAAATGTGCCCTAATTTTTCTTTCTGCAGCACTAATAATACCTTCTATTGCATAATATACCCCCTCATTTTGTTCCTTTTTAAATTAAATGTTTTAAGAGTTACCACTTTATTCCCATCACGATGGCTCCAGGTGTGCTATACCTTTGTAATAAGTAGGACTGTTAGCGCTCTAGTTGTTCTTTAGAACACTCTGGGACATTCTGTCATTGGGCTATATTTGGGCTACATCTGGGTGATATTTGGGCTACATTTGGGCTCTTTTGTCTCTGGTGGCCATTTTGGGAGACTGCATGTCAGAATGTTTTAATGAAATAGAAAAGGATTTGAGAAGTCACTCAAAATGTGCCCTAATTTTTCATTCTGCAGCACTAATCATACTTTCTATGGCAAAATATACCCCCTCATGTTGTTTCTTTTTAAATTAAATGTTTTAAGAGTTACCACTTTATTCCAATCAAGATGGCTTCAGGTGTGCCATACCTTTGTAATAAGTAGGACTGTTAGCGCTCTAGTTGTTCTTTGGAACACTCTGGGACATTCTGTCATTGGGCTATACTTGGGCTTCATCTGGGTGATATTTGGGCTACATTTGGGCTCTTTTGTCTCTGGTGGCCATTTTGGGAGACTGCATGTCAGAATGTTTTAATGAAATAGAAAAGGATTTGAGAAGTCACTCAAAATGTTCCCTAATTTTTCATTCTGCAGCACTAATCATACTTTCTATGGCAAAATATACCCCCTCATGTTGTTTCTTTTTAAATTAAATGTTTTAAGAGTTACCACTTTATTCCAATCAAGATGGCTTCAGGTGTGCCATACCTTTGTAATAAGTAGGACTGTTAGCGCTCTAGTTGTTCTTTAGAACACTTTAGGAGGCTGCAGTAGAACACAAAGGAATCAACTGACAGTCTCTGTCCTTGTTGGATGTACATGTTTTACTGAGAATGTCAGACTTCATTTTCACATGACTGAGAAAGATAATGTGAATTTACAGAAAATATGCTTTCAGTTTAGCTTATAGATCCCCTTCCAAACCACTGTGGGAAAATCATGAGATATTAGTTTTCTTTCAAACAATATTCATGATATCACAGCAGAAGGTTTTTTCACATGGTAAAATCACCTTAGAACCCACCACAATTCCTAAAACGAGTATGGTTCCATCAACAAATGATTTATAATGTAACTAAAGTCCTAAAACCCTCTATTAACTACAATGCTTTTTAATGAGGTGCTATCATGTATATTGGTCCCAAGATGGCTGCCAACACTTCTTGGATGAAGTGCTGACAGCCAATCAGATCAGATGTGTGGTTAGGCTCCGCCCAGATATATATCTTTTTTTGAACCTAAATTACTCAAAATCCACTGGAGCACATATATTGAGACCTAGCAAAGGCACATCGGGCTAACAGTCCCTACAATTTTGCCAAGTTTCGTGCACATCCATTCAGCCGTTCGAGCTAAAAGTGAGGCCAACCGCCCTATGGAAATTAACATGGGAAAAACGCGTTTTGGGACCCCCCTTTTTTCTCGGCCCCCCCTTGATGAAACCCCCCCAAATTGTCAGGGGCTGCTCAGAAACAAAATGTTCCATTTTCCTGAAAGTTCCAGCCAATTCCGTCCACAAACGCCAAAGTTATTAGACATAGAATTTTAAAAAATCCCATAGAGAAAAAATCCTAACTATATATACCTACTGGCGACTGCCAGTAGGTAATATATGTATATATATTACCTATTAGGGCCACCGGGGGTCCTATGGCAAGGTCTCTATTCCTGCGTGGCCTTTGCGGCTATCAACTCCAGCCGGGCCTGATGTATAAATTTTCCGAATGAGGCCATCTGTTTTACTACGCTCAGGGTATATAGGTAATGAATTGCTTCCTTGGCTGTGCGTGTCCCAGCGTCCCTAAGAATGGGCCTAAGGTAGAGGGTGCGGGGAGCGCGTAGAGCGGGGCAGCAAAACAGTAAGTGGGCCAGTGACTCTCGTTTGTAATTGCAGAGTCTGCAATGCCGAACTCCTATGCCTGCATTTTCCGGGTGGTATAGTTCATTGAGCGGCAAGGGATGCAATCTGTAGGCGAGGATTTTGTGGAGGGCTGGGAGGCCCACAGCCTGCGTGAGGTGGTTTCGGGGGTTGTGCACGGAGTGTGGCAAGCGTAAAGACTCATGGAAGGCTCTTTTCCTGAGGGACTCCAAGTCCAGTTCCCGGGAACATGCGCGCACTTGCCTCTTTATCACGTGTTTGATGGTCGTGTAGTTGACAAGATCTGGGTTCCAAAGGTTATTAAAGGGTCCCATGGGGCAAATAAAAAAATATTGATTTTTTATGGTAGAAGCGCTTTCCGGTTCGCGTACCGGGTAGTGAACCGGGATGCGAAACGGGAATTCGCCATTTTGTGTTTCAATTTAATTAAATTACAAGATGGAGGAAATACAATGTGAGAAATCGGTATAAGGGGGTACGGGAGACGTGTCCTGACCCCCTATGTTTTCTGAGGGTGGCTGAGGATGCTCAAATATGTTGATACTTGTCTTCCAGTCTTGCTGCGTGACCTCTGTTAACGTTCGATTCGAAGGAAATCAGGAAGTGGTGACCGCCATTTTGACACTGCGAGTAAATATATTGTTAAAAATAATTGTTATAAATTAATTCGTATTGATAACCATTGTCTGCGCCATCTTGCTTTTTTTCCAATGGCACACTTTTGTTGTGCACGGCAGCCATTTTAGATGCCTTGACCAGACCCACTCTCTGCACGCCGCCGATCCTCAGCATGGCTCCCCACCCTCGCAAGCATCTCCCCCACGCACTGGTCACCCCCGCTCTCTGTCTTATGCATGGGCCATAAACCTCCCCCATCTGCGCTGCTCTTCCCTGAGAATCACACCCTGTGCCCGCTGACACCACCCTTTCACCCTATTCACTACCGCACCCTCTGACACTCCTCTTCCTCTGTGTCCGATTGTCCAGGCCGGTCCCAGGCTATCACCTAGCCCTGCGGATGTAGATTATGGCCTCAACTGTAAAGAATCACCCCTCTTCAAAGGAGTTACAGTAGATCAAGGCCCCCACCCCATGAGATCCGTCACACCACACGCGTTCCTACTATCTGATAACGATCCTGTATTGTGATTGGGGAGGGGGTTCTCACTGTGAGGGTGTGTGGGATCGAGCCTGAAGCGGAAGATTCCAGGGATGCCTTTTTGTACATCAAAGTCTTCACAATTATGTGTCACATAAAAAATATATAGCACTCCAACAAAGTAGTAGGATTATAACACTTTAATAACTTATAAATATATACAACGCAACAAAAACAGTAAACACCTTAAAAAAATGTTTTTTAAACAGAAGCAACAATGGTCAGTAGCGGTCTGTTGTGCGAATAGTCCGAATGCAGCACAACGTGCTGAGTTCTGGACGGCACCCAGGTGATGTCACCTGGGTGCCGCACTGGTTTTGGTATCCTACAATGCTGCTCCGAAAAACGGCATTGGGCGCCCCGGGGGGGGGGAGGCGGTGTGAATGGGCCTCCCCAGGTGGAGGCTCGTCTGCTGTAGTGGGGCGCCCCTTTAGCGTTTCACTTGCCATTCAGCGTTTTTCCACCCGCTTTTGCTGCACTGTGCCTCATCCGCCAATCAGCTGTTTACCGCTCGCTCTTGCGGCTACAGCGTCTCGCTTACCATCTAGTTGAATTGCGCCCACTCTTGCGGTGCAGCGATAGGCGGCTGCCACAGGACTCTTAAAATGGCGGCCGGCTCTTCAGATTTGGGCCTGGTCCACTAAAATGGCCCTGGGACACCTTGGAACTCGGACGCTTGTCTGCTAGGGCTTGGGCCCCATTCTCGAAAGCATCCCCTCAGCCTTGAAGATTCTACAAAAGTCTTGGGAGCCCCCGACTCCCGCAGGCTTCCGGTGGGGAGCGGCTGCCATGATTGATTGCGGAATGGCCACTATGGAGCTACGAGATGGTGGTGCTCTCATGCTGACGCCAGCTTCAGTCTGAAACATCCAGAAACACTGTAGACTATCAATTCGATGAGTTCCGGTGGAGCCCTAACGTGACCCGGTAGGGAAGAACTTGCCCTCCCCTTTTTTGAGTGATGGTTCTTGTTGCCTGTCTCCTCTGTTGTCATCTAACGGAACCTTTTTTGATTGCCGAGTGAGAAAAAAAAGGTGGGGCTTTCATCGTTTGGGAAATAAAATGTTTTAATCCAATGAAAAGTGTTATTTTTAGGTCATATGATCAAGCATTTCATCATTAGGAAACCAAAAGTAAAATGAACCAATGAAAAGTTTTATAAACAAGTCACATGACCTGTTATGCGGCTTTGGGCTATAAAAAGCCTACAAAATCCGTTGGCCTGTGAGGCGGCGTCAGTAGCGGACCGATGTGCGAATAGGCCGAAGGCAGCACAACGCGCCGAGATCCGGATGGCACCGAGGTGGTGTCCAGGAAGTTGCCGCACTGGTGTGGCCATCCTACAATGCTGCGCCGAAAGACGGCGTGTCCAGCTGAGTTGCGGTCACTCTTGCTGCTACAGTACGCCAAAGGCAGCACAACGCACCGAGATCCGGATGGCACCGAGGTGGTGTCCAGCAAGTTTTACTGGTGTGGCGATCCTACAATGCTGCGCCGAAAGATGGCGTGTCCAGCTGAGTTTCTCCCGCTCTTGCGGTACAGTGACTCGAACGCGCCGAGATCCGGATGGCACCGAGGTGGTGTCCAGCAAGTTTCACTGGTGTGGCCATCCTACAATGCTGCACCGAAAGACGGCGTGGGGTGCCCCGGGGGGGGGAGAGGCGGCGTAAACGGACCTCTTCCGCCTCCCCAGGTGAAGGCACCTCATCTGCAGTGGGGCGCCTCTTAGCGTTTCACTTGCCTTCCAGCTGAGTTTCTCCCGCTCTTGCGGTACAGTGACTCAAACGCGCCGAGATCAGGATGGCACCGAGGTGGTGTCCAGCAAGTTTCACTGGTGTGGCCATCCTACAATGCTGCGCCGAAAGACGGCGTGGGGTGCCGGGGGGGGGGAGGCAGCGCAAACGGGCCTCTCCCTCCTCCCCAGGTGGAGGCACCTCATCTGCAGTGGGGCGCCTCTTAGCGTTTCACTCGCCGTCCAGCTGACTTTCGCCCGCTCTTGCGGCACAGTGCCTCACCCGCCATCCAGTTGAGTTCCGTCTGCTCTTGCGGCTACAGCGATAGGCGGCAGCAACAAGACTCTCAAAATGGCGGCCAGCTCCTTGGATTTGGGCCTGGTCCACTAAAATGACTCTGGGACAAATTGGAACTCGGACGCTTGCCTGCTAGGGCATGGGCCCCATTCACGAAAGCGTCCCCTCTTTTGACTGATTGTTCTTGTTGCCTATTTCTTCTGTTGTCATTTAACGGAAAATTTTTGGACTGCCGCAAATGGTTCTGGTCCGACCGCTGGTTGGTGGAGACATTTTGACAATACGCTGGACCTGCCCGGCCTCGCCCAAAATGGCGCCGGTATAAATGGGACTCGTACCTCCTTGTTGTGTACTGGTTGCCCAACCTTGATATCACGAGATACGTATGCAGTTTTGAAGCACATGGCGGGCGGGGACGAGAATTGATTGAACATTTTGACATCCCTATTGATATTAAGTTCTGATCTGTTATTGATTACTGTACTATTGAAAGTTCGAATTAACGTCACCCATCGTACTTGCCCGCATATGTATATCTAGATAATTTTATTGTAACTGGCCCTGTCGTACTTTAATTATAAAATGTACGTCCACAGATTCCGCAAATGTTAGACACCTTAGTTCTTGCAATCTAATGGGTCGCCCGTTACGTTCTTCTACAGTGTAAATGTGCACTCATCATATACGATTCCAGTTTGCTCCGTGGCCGGCCCACGTGGTTATAGGCCCGTATTTGTATACTGACATTTTCACAATAAAGGTTTTTTAAAAAAAACATGGTAGTAGTACCTACATTGGTAACGTTTTGAATAATAGCCACTGTTTTCGAATCAGTAAAAGGCAAGTTAAATAAAGCAGTCCAATTACATGACTGTTAAAAGGTATAATACGCAGGAACGCAGTAAAGATAAATGGTCAAGGGCTGTTGTGTTTTCTACTCCTGCAACATAAAGTGATCGATATTCATGCCTATCAGCGACTAAGGCAGCAGGCCGAGCCTCTTTTGCTCAACGGCTCCCTCATGGGACGAAGAAACGCCCTTTTTCTCGAAAAAGGAATATTTTACTTGCAGGACAGTTGTAAATTTCCCGGGAAAATACATTAGCCTGGAACATTGTTAGTGATAAACTGTAAATGCATCTGGGTCCTTTGCTTTACAAGTCAGAGTGAGAAAAAAAAAGGTGGGGCTTTCATCATTTGGGAAAAAAAAAATGTTCGAAAGCAATGAAAAGCGTTACTTTTAGGTCAAATGACCAAGCCTTTCATCATTAGAATAACAAAAGTAAAATGAACCAATGAAAAGTTTTATTAACAAGTCACATGACCTGTTATGCTTACGTTACGCGCTGCGCGCCGCACTTTGGATCGCTTCCGGGAAGCTGCGCCTCGCGCACCGGAGAACTTCTGGGTGCGCTAACGCGGCACGTCATATGACGCATTACGCAGTAACGCGATACGTTGCGATTACGCGACGCTTCACGATGTGGCTTTCTAACGCTGTACTTGCACTAACGGAACGTTTACCGGATCGCGGACCGGCAGCGAAACAAGAAAAAATAATTTAAACTATAATATAAATTAAATTAAAAAAATATAATACAAACATATATAAAATATATTTGTGAATTAGAATAAGAATACATTTTACAGCTTTTGATATTTGCTAATAAAAAACCATTGAAATTCACTGAAAAAACCATAGGTTATAGACCATATATAGTTAGGAATTAGCATTTACAAAACCTTGAAAATTCACTGAAAAAACCATATATATATATATATATATATATATATATATTGAAAGTACTGGGTCCCCCCAATTAGAAGGAAGCAGAGACGGCACACCAGGAAACCCTTTATTGTGCACTCGTTAACCCAAGACGACGCGTTTCGGCGTAAGACTTGAAAAAGGCTTACGCCGAAACGCGTCGTCTTGGGTTAACGAGTGCACAATAAAGGGATTTGTGCAAGGTTTCCTGGTGTGCCGTCTCTGCTTCCTTCTAATTGGGGGGACCCAGTACTTTCAGCATTCAGGTAGCGGCTGCTGCTACCGACGGCATCAGCGTTGCCTGGTTGAGGGTCGTTCAAGCAGCAGTGAGAACGTGATATATATATATATATATATATATATATATATTACCTACTGGCGGTCGCCAGTAGGTAGTTATAGTTAGGATTTTTTTCAATGTTAAATCTCAAAATTCTATTTGGAATAACTTTGGCACCGGTTGACGAATCTGCCTGAAAATTTCCTGAAAATGGCCTCGTCGAGTTCCGGTTCTTCCTCGAAAGTTTGGGGGGGATACGTCAAGCAGGGGCCGAGATAAAAGGGGGGTCCCAAAACGCGTTTTCCCCATGGTAATTTCCATAGGGCGGTCGATTTCACTTTTAACCCGAACGGCTGAATGGATTTCCACCAAATTTGGCAAAATTGTAGTGATTGGTAGCCTGATGTGCCTTTGCTATGTCTCAAGATATGTGCTGCAGTGGATTTTGAGTAATTTAGGTTACAAAAAATATATATATCTATAGCTGCGCACCGGTGCCCGCACCGGAGTGCGCTCCAGGCGCGTGACGCGAGGTGCGCATGGAAAGCTGATTGGCTCTCGGGTGTCTGCAAACATTCGAAACAGGCCGCCATCTTGTGTCTCGGTAAAATCGAGACATAAGAGGTGGCTAAAACAAAGGGGGAACTGACCATAAGGCGTCAGGGATATACCCCTTTGACCCCCTAGGTTTGATGTGGGGGCTATAAAAGGGCCCCGCGGGGCATTTAAAATATTTTTTTTTTTTTCGTTTTGCGCGGGGGAAGCGCCCGGTGCGCGCACCAGGTAGCGCACCGGGGAGCGTAAAATGAGGGAAAAAGATGACAGAGTTTTTAAAAAAATGAAGTTTGTATTTAGAAATTGGAGGTAGTTCTTGGTGGTTGTGGTGGTGGTGGTGGGGCAGATGCACCAGCTGATGCTACTACTGAAGCCATTATTTGGAGCAAAAAAGTAGAGAGAGCAACAAACAGGTCTTCCTCAGTCAAAGGACAAAGTCAGAATAAGAAAAAAAGGTGGGGTCTTTCATCATTTAGAAAAAAAAACTGTCCTGAACCAATGAGAAGTGTTATTTTCAGGTCACAAGACCAGGGGCTTAATCATTATGAAACTAAAACTGTTATGAACCAATGAAAAGTGTTATTTTCTGCTCACATGACCCGACGCGCTTACGCTACGCGCACGGGGGCGCGCAGCGTAAGCGCATCGGAAGTTTACGTTGTGCGATCGTATTCGCTCGAGTACTTCCGGGTGCGCTTACGCTGTGCGTATCACGCGGTCGCGGCTACGCGATACGTCACGATCATGTTTTCGTTTGCGATATTGGCGCTCACGAGACGCTCCCCGGAGCGCGCCCGGGGGCGCTTTTCAGAAATACGCTTTTCGGGGCGCACTCCGGGGCGCGCTCTGGGAGCGCTCCCCCCAAAAATTAAAAAAAAAAAAATGGGATAATTGTAGGGACAGGTAGCCCTATTCTGAAGTGGTTTGTAAAAAAATTAACTTTATAAAAATATGTATTGTGCTACATTGGGCTTAAAATGTAGCCCAAATGTAGCCCAAAGTAGCCCAATGTAGCCCAAAGATGGCCACCAGAGACCAAAAATTGTAAATGTAGCCCGAATTTCAACTAGATGTAGCCCAACTGTAGCCCAATGACAGAATGTACCAGAGTGTTAAAAAGAACAACTAGAGTGCTAACAGTCTTATTTATAAAGTGAAACTTATAGTTAGGAATTAGCATTTAAAAAACCTATGAAATTCACTGAAAAAACCATAGGTTTCACACCGGTTATAGTAAGGAATTAGCATTTAAAAAACCTATTAAATTCACTGAAAAAACCATAGGTTTCACACCAGTTATAGTTAGCTGGAAATTTTACTGATATAAAACCATTGAAATTCCCACGTTATAGTTAGTCGGACTCACTATAACTTGCGCGTGCAATGCACTGCTGATGACATCACATATTACATCACTCATGACATGATGAGTGACATCACTCATGACATCACTGATGACACCATCCAGTGAATATGTGTCTTTCTGAAAAATAAATATTAGTGAGTTATGTTTAAATATTTAAATACATATATTAGTGTTTCACATTGTGTATAAGTGGCTACATGTGTTGATAAGTAGCTACATGCGTATGTATATGGGTTATTTGATATTTTTATTAGTATCAGTTTGAGTGTCTATATGGTTTGGTGGGGGTATTACTTAGCACATAGATGCATGAGTGACTGACTCTTTGTTTGTATGTGTTTTGAAGACAGCATATGTACAGGACTGTATGGGTGGATGAGTGTCTATATGTGTTTGTTAGTGAGTGAATGACTGTCTCACTAGTGTCTTTATCAGTAACTACATATGTTTTAATCTAGTATATATGAATATTGATGTATATAAGTGAGTATATGTGAGAGTAAGAGATTGTAAGAGTTCCTGTTTAAATAAGTATGTGTTTCTATGAGTGATTGTTTAAGAGAATAAATATGTGTAATTTTCAATAGAAGTAAGGTGGAAGTGTGTGTATAACTCTATATTCAAATAAATGGTTGTTCAATAGTTTATTTGCACGTGTGAATATGTGTGTGAATAACTTTTGGATGAATGTCGGTGTGTAACAGGATGTATAGGTGTATCTCTTCATATGATGAGTGAGTATATGTTTGAGTGACTATATAGAACTGTTGGTGAATGAGTGGATGTGTATATAGATAGTGGAAGTACAGAATTGCTTGTTGTAACTGATATAGGTATGTCCATTTTTTAAAAATGTCAGTTTCTATTTTTGAATATGTGTCTCAAGGGTTACTTTACACTGAGAGGAGGTCTGTCACTGTGTCACAAGGATGGTGTCATCAGTGATGTCATGAGTGATGTCACTCACCATGTCATGAGTGATGTAATATGTGATGTCATCAGCAGTGCATTGCACGCGCAAGTTATAGTGAGTCCGACTAACTATAACGTGGGAATTTCAATGGTTTTATATCAGTAAAATTTCCAGCTAACTATAACTGGTGTGAAACCTATGGTTTTTTCAGTGAATATATATATATATATGTATATATATATAATTTCCAATCCTGGATCGGAACATACAAACAGGCGCTGTCACCGTTTTTAGATATGTTAGGAAGCTTAAGCTGAACAAATTCCATCGCCTACACCCATATAAAAAATCTAAGGTTACAGCGCCAACAAGCCCCTCACTGCTGACTGCGGGTGAGGGAGCAGCAATGCATGAAATATGGGAGTTGCAATGCGAGACCACAGATATGCCTTTGGGTACTGACGAAGCCACTGGAAGGGGAGTCAGTACTACCCCATTCAAACCAAAATCCACCTTCCTCCCTGTATCGACTCATGACAACTTGGATGTATATCACGAACTCATCATTGGAGATTTGAAAAAACTATACATTGCTTCTAATAAAAAAGAAAAAGCCATCGATAGGCAAAATCAATGCTATTATAACCTGGTCAAAAAATTGAAAGCTGATGATAAAATCATTGTTAAGCCGGCCGACAAAGGAGGTAATATTGTCCTTTGGAAACGTGAAGAATACATCAAAGAGGCTGAGCAACAATTGGGCGATATGGACTGTTACAAAAAGAGTAACCTCCCCACCATCAGAGCAGCTTGGAGTGACCAGAATTCAAAACTAATGGCATGGCGAAGCAGTGGGCTAATCTCATTTGATGAGTACAAATACTTGAAAAAGGATCATCCAGTCATCCCCAGCTTCTATCTCTTGCCCAAGGTGCACAAGGATGCCCGTGTGCCCCCTGGAAGGCCAATAATATCGGCCATAGATAGCTCCACGGAAAATATTTCCCGCTATATTAACTACTTCCTACAAGAATGGGTAAAGAGCTTGGGTTCTTATGTCAGAGACACCACTGACTTTTTATGCAAGTTGGCCTCAATTACCTGGGATGATGAACTGTTGCTTATTACCATGGATGTTACCTCGCTGTATACATCAATTCGACACTGCGATGGTATGAAAGCAGTTGAACATTACCTTAACAAACGCCCCATTGAATGTTTACAGCATAACAAGATGATTGTTGGGATGTTGAAGATATGTTTGGAACAGAACTTTTTCACCTTCAATAATCAAATATACCAGCAATTAAGAGGGGTGGCTATGGGGGACTGCTTCTCCCCCAGCTTCGCCTGTTTACATATGGGGCTGTGGGAGGAGCGGGTCCTTATGGACGAACACAAGGAAACAATGTTGAATTAGGTAATGCTTTATCTAAGGTATATTGAAGATCTATGTATGATCTGGAGGGGGTCGCCTGAAGAGGCAACGGAATTTGTAAAAGAACTTAACATGAATAATCTAAACCTTCAATTTACATCACACATTGATAAAGAAAAAGTCACCTACTTAGATGTGGAGGTTTATATCAGGGACAACACTCTGCAGACCAGATTGCACAGGAAACTTACTGCTGGCAACACAGTTCTACATGCTAGTAGCCAGCATCCCCAACACCTTATCCGCAGCATCCCCTACGGGGAGATGCTAAGACTGCGGAGAATCTGTAGCTCCGACTTGGAATGTGACCTAGCACAACAAGCCAGTAAAGCCAGGTTTTTACAAAGGGGCTATAGTAGTACTCTAATAGATGGAGCAATTAGACGTACTAAAAAAAAACAAGGGAGGAAGCCCTAGTGCCCAGGGTCAAATCCAATGCAGAGAGCTGTAACAATGAGCTAATTCAATCAAGAGCCATAGTTACTTATAGTAAGCAACATTCCCAGATCAGGAAAATTCTGAATAAAAACTGGAATCTGGTTAAGGGTGACCCAGTAATAGGCAACCTAGTACCAGACAGACTCAGTCTCACTTTCCGTAAATCCCCCATCCAGCCAGTGCATTAGCCAGCAACACACTAGAACCCACTAAATCCTGGATGGATCACATTACTGGTTTCAAAAAGTGCCTAACGTGTAAGGCCTGTCGCCACAGGATTAACAAGACTCGGGTCCCACGCCCCTTTTCAGATAAACCCTTTGTGATTAACAAAAGACTTACCTGCAAGACAGAATACGTTGTCTATGTCTTGCAATGCCCTTGTGGACTACAATATGTGGGGAGTACACGCCCACCTGCCCACAAGCGGATTCTCCAACACCTCAGGGCAATTTCTGGAAAGGATCAAGCATACCCGGTGGCCAGGCACTTCGAAACAGTACACAATAGTGACCCTAGTGGCCTTCAGTATTTTCTTGTTGACTCAGTTTTGCCTCTGAAAAGAGGGGGTAACCAGGACGCAATATTGCGTCTCCTGGAAACCAGATTTATTCTTGAGTTCAACACGAAGAACCCGGGAGGGTTAAATATTAGCGAGGATCTTTACACCTGTCTCTAGTCACTGTTTTTCCTGCTGATAAGTATCTAATATATTTCAATCATGTATCTGAATTACTTGTGGGTTTCTGAATAACTCCCCCTAAAAGGTTCTCGATCTGTTCTTATCTGACTCTGCTACCTACTGTTAACTGTAGCATGTTTTTAAATATTAGTATAAGCACTTTTCACCCTATAACAAATTTTGATCTGCAGTAACCCTAAGAGGACAATTTAATAGTGCATTACTATATTGGATTTATGAGATTGGGCAGTTTTTGGCAATGCCCACTGGGGCGTGATTTTCTTTACAGTGTAAACTCGTATTCTACTTCAGTACTGACTTCAGGGTTCTTAAAATCATATGCATTTACATATGAGTAAAGGTTGTCTATCTTGACCTAGATGTGTATATATATGAAGTACAATATATGAAATAGAAATGGATTATTTTTAAACCATGTATATATATGAAATTTATTTATTTATACGCAAATTTTAGAGATAATTTATGCATCATGTATGTATTTATATGCATTAGAACCCGTAGGGCACTATGCCCTTTATTCTTTGTTGGCCTAACGAAGTATGTTTTCACAGTTTACTTAAAAAATGTGAACTGCACAGCTGCACTTAATTAAGCACTAGCACTTTAAATTTCCTCGTTTGTGTCCATGGCACGCTATGTGATCAAGCCTCTTTCGAGGTGAAACGCGTCATGGTGGATTGCAGGCTGTAACTCTTGGCACAGAATAAAATGCACTGAAGAAACTGCACCTACTTTGTGGTCTCGCTCCTTTCGTTGTTCTGCAGGGAAAGCAGAGGCTGAAAACGACGACTTTTTGGATATATATATATATATATATATATATATATATATATATATATATATATATTACCTACTGGCGGTCGCCAGTAGGTAGTTATAGTTAGGATTTTTTTCAATGTTAAATCTGAAAATTCTATTTGGAATAACTTTGGCGCCGGTTGACGAATCTGCCTGAAAATTTCCTGAAAATGGCCTCGCGGGGTTCCGGTCCTTCCCTGAAAGTTTGGGGGGGATACGTTAAGCGGGGGCCGAGATAAAAGGGGGGTCCCAAAACGCGTTTTCCCCATGTTAATTTCCATAGGGCGGTCGATGTCACTTTTAGCCCGAACGGCTGAATGTATTTCCACCAAATTTGGCAAAATTGTAGGGACTGGTAGCCCGATGTGCCTTTGCTATGTCTCAAGATATGTGCTCCAGTGGATTTTGAGTAATTAAGGTTCAAAAAAATATATATATCTATAGCAGCGCACAGGTGCGCGCACCGGAGTGCGCTCCAGGCGCGACACGCGAGGTGCGCATGGAAAGCTGATTGGCTCTCGGGTGTCTGTAAACATTCGAAACAGTCCGCAGCGGCCGCCATCTTGTACCTCGGTAGGATTGAGGTGGTAAAAATCAAAGGGGGAAATGAGCAAAAGGGGGCAGGGTACACCCCCCCTGACCCCCTAGGTTTGATGTGGGGGTCATAAAAAAGCCGTACGGGGCCCCCCAAAATTTTTTTTTTTAAATTTGCGCCGAGGGAGCGCCTGGTACGCGCACCGGTGAGCGTACGATTGAGAAAAAGAATGGCACTTTTTTTTAAAAAAAAAATAGCATTTTTTTATAAATTGGAGGTAGTTCTGAAAATAACTTTTTTTTTGTTTTTGTTGTTTTATATTTTTTTTATACTTTTTGAAACGATTTTATATTTTTTTTGGTTTTTTTTCAGGGGAAAAACAAAAACAGGGATTCAGAAAATGCTCAACAGGAGCAAAAAAATGAGAAAATTTAGGGACGGGGAGAGCATTGGTGTTCCTGTTTCTTTATTGCAATGAGTTCAACGCTCTGCTCCCCGTAACAGAGTAGTTCGTCACAGTTTGTGCATAAACATTTTATTCCTGCAAATACCGGCTGGATGTTAGGGACCATTCTTGCACGTGCTGAACCTGAAGGTGTTGCTCCACCAGTGGAGGTGCTGCTGCCATCTCTTCGTGCCTTCTCTGCCAGCTCCCTGACACTCTCCCTGGAGTAATTGTTGGGGTGTCTTCTTTTGACATGCCTAATTAAATTGGCATTTCCAAAGCTGTATTTTTTTAGAGGATTGCCTCTGGATAAAATACTTCCACATATTTTACAAGTTACTTTACTTGCATTAACTTTTTTTTGTCCTTCAGGGATGTCATAAAATTTCCAGATGAAGTGGTTCTTTGTTTTCTGGTGAGGAGGGTCCTCTTGCACAAATCCATCTGAATCACTGCTGGAGGACTCCCTTGCAGCCATTGCTGTAGATCAGGAAAATTAATGAGTAGAGAATTCACAAAACACCTCTTGCTCTCTCCAAGTGAAAATCAATAGTGAGAGAAATGGGTGGGTTTCTCTAAATTTAGAAAAAAATAATTATTGAACCAATGAAAAGTGTTATTTACAGGTCACATGACCATGGGCTTCATCATTATGAAACCAAAACTGTTATGAACCAATGAAAAGTGTTATTTTCTGGTCACATGACCCGACGCGCTTACGCGACGCGCCGCGGGGCGCGGCCAGAGGCGCGCCGCGTAAGCGTGTCAGACGCCTACGTTGCACGATCGTATTCGCGCGAGTACTTCCGGGTGCGCTTACGCCGTGCGTATCACGCGGTCGCGGCTACGCGAACGTCACAATCATGTTTTCGTTTGCGATATTGGCGCTCACGAGACGCTCCTCGGAGCGCGCCCGGGGGCGCTTTTCAGAAATACACTTTTCGGGGCGCACTCCGGGGCGCGCTCTGGGAGCGCTCCCCCCAAAAATTAAAAAAAAAATAATGGGAAAATTGTAGGGACAGGTAGCCCTATTCTGAAGTGGTTTGTAAAAAAATTAACTTTATAAAAATATGTATTGTGCTACATTGGGCTTAATATATGTTAGAGCCAAAATGTAGCCCAAATGTAGCCCAAAGTAGCCCAATGTAGCCCAAAGATGGCCACCAGAGATCAAAAATTGTAAATGTAGCCCAAAATTCAACTAGATGTAGCCCAACTGTAGCCCAATGACAGAATGTACCAGAGTGTTAAAAAGAACAACTAGAGTGCTAACAGTCTTATTTATAAAGTGAAACTTATAGTTAGGAATTAGCATTAAAAAAACCTTTGAAATTCACTGAAAAAAACCATAGGTTTCACACCAGTTATAGTTAGGAATTAGCATTTAAAAAACCTATTAAATTCACTGAAAAAACCATAGGTTTCACACCAGTTATAGTTAGCTGGAAATTTTACTGATATAAAACCATTGAAATTCCCACGTTATAGTTAGTCGGACTCACTATAACTTGCGCGTGCAATGCACTGCTGATGACATCACATATTACATCACTCATGACATGGTCAGTGACATCACTCATGACATCACTGATGACACCATCCAGTGAATATGTGTCTTTCTGAAAAATAAATATTAGTGAGTTATGTTTAAAAATTTAAATACATATATTAGTGTTTCACTTTGTGTATAAGTGGCTACATGTGTTGATAAGTAGCAACATGCGTATGTATATGGGTTATTTGATATTATTATTAGTATCAGTATGAGTGTCTATATGGTTTGGTGGGGGTATTACTTAGCACATAGATGCATGAGTGACTGACTCTTTGTTTGTATGTGTTTTGAAGACAGCATATGTACAGGACTGTATGGGTGGATGAGTGTCTATATGTGTTTGTTAGTGAGTGAATGACTGTCTCACTAGTGTCTTTATCAGTAACTACATATGTTTTAATCTAGTATATATGAATATTGATGTATATAAGTGAGTATATGTGAGAGTAAGAGATTGTAAGATTTCCTTTTTAAATAAGTATGTGTTTCTATAAGTGATTGTTTAAGAGAATAAATATGTGTAATTTTCAATAGAAGTAAGGTGGAAGTGTGTGTATAACTCTATATTCAAATAAATGGATGTCCAATAGTTTATTTGCACGTGTGAATATGTGTGTGAGTAACTTTTGGATGAATGTCGGTGTGTAACAGGATGTATAGGTGTATCACTTCATATGATGAGTGAGTATATGTATGAGTGACTATATAGAACTGTTGGTGAATGAGTGGATGTGTATATAGATAGTGGAATTACTGAATTGCTTGTTGTAACTGATATAGGTATCTCCATTTTTTTAAAAATTTCAGTTTCTATTTTTGAATATGTGTCTCAAGGGTTACATTATAGTGAAAGGAGGTCTGTCACTATGTCACAAGGATGGTGTCATGAGTGATGTCACTGACCATGTCATGAGTGATGTAATATGTGATGTCATCAGCAGTGCATTGCACGCGCAAGTTATAGTGAGTCCGACTAACTATAACGTGGGAATTTCAATGGTTTTATATCAGTAAAATTTCCAGCTAACTATAACTGGTGTGAAACCTATGGTTTTTTCAGTGAATATATATATATATATATATATATATATATATATATATATATATATATATATATATATATATATATATATATATATATATATATATATATATATATATATAATTTCCAATCCTGGATCGGAACATACAAACAGGCGCTGACACCGTGGGATCGTAAATTAAGGAAAAGTTTTCTTTATTCCATTTAGGATGGTTTGACGCGTTTCGGCGGCAAAACCGCCTTGCTCACAACAGTTACATACACAGGGAAAGTGGTATATATACAAAGGTAAGTGATTGGTTATGAGGTGAGAGAGTGTGTTGCCATGTTAACTTCCTGACATATAAACATGGAAGAGTTAAGTATCACTACATGTACTGAGTGATGGCAGCTCATGGAGCCTGTCTTCTAAATAATATATCAACTGGAGATATATTATCAAATTGTGAAAACATATTGACATCATATGTTAACAAATGAATATTGTAACGTTATACATCTTAGGTTGCACAATGTATAAAAACCAAATTACAAAACAAATAATAACATCTTCATGGCAAATTACGTTTTGAGAACGGCTTCCCAGTGTAAACAGTGAGTCATGGTGCAAGGTATATTTCGGCAGTGTAATTCGAGACAAGAAACTTGACAATCAGACATTAATGTGTTGTACTAAAGTTGTGTGGGTCAATGCTACGCTGGTTTGATATCTGACATGTTGCGTTAATATAGCGCATAAATGCGCAGTCAGTGTTATGTTAGTAAGGCCTTAACTGGTCATGGAAAAGTGTCCTTGACGTGTTTACTAGCTAATAGTAGTATCCTAATCTGGACAAGTGCTGCTATTAAGGGACTAGTGCCCGAACAAACTGTGTGCATTAATTTCAACCTATGTCATGTCATTGGTGATGTCAGTGGGGAGGTCCTTGTCTATTTTTCGGGGATGGTGTTTCTAAGGGTTGACAAGACACTAGCCGACTACAAGATGTATATCTTCTCTCACCTATTGTTAATAGTAAATAAAGTGAATTAAAATTACATAAAGTGAGTAATGTTCTGGAGGAATAGGTTTGTGTCAGGGGAGGCTGCAAAGAGCTTCAGGGCATAGTTAAAGGTGCACACTAAGGGCTTCGTCGGCATTCAAGCCATTTGGAGCCTTGGAATCGAGTAAGAGAATGTATCTTGATTCCAGCCTCCTGAGTGCCAGTTGTCTGTTTCCACCTCTGACGTTTTTCTTGACACTATCTATCACAAAGTATTGGATGTTTTCTGCTTTACCTTCATGATAGGTGTTGATGTGTCGTGCAACAGGGTATGTGGGGTCATCATTGCTGACTGCCCTAAGATGTTGAAGTATTCTTACGTGGACAGGATGTATAGTGCTGCCCACAGAACTTTTGTTGCAGCTACATTGCAGAACATAGACTGCAAAGTCTGTTTTGAAAGAAAAGTTCTCTCGAATGTCAAGTCGGGTCTACCTAAGTGGCAACTGAACTTTATTAATGTTAACACCATGTTGACACGCTTTGAACTTAGTGCATTTGTAAAACCCATTTGCACTTTTAAGCCATGGGTTTTTCATTGGAGCTTTGCGTGGTATGTTGGACACTATTTCTTCTTTCATCGATTTAGCCCTTCTGAATGTTAGCTGTGGGAATTTGGCACAGATTCTACCTATGGTGGGATCATTGTGTACTATGGGCCAATGTCTGTAGAGGATTCTACGCAATTTAGTGTGGTAAGCATTATATCCCGTAATCATACGTAGTGCCTCTGTTTTTTTGGATTGGGAAGAGTCTGCTGGTGATTTGAGTATTAGATTCTCTCTGATTTTTCGATTACATTTTTGCTCTGCTTTTTCGAGTGTCTGGTTGGGGTAGCCTCTAGTACGAAGTCTGTTAAATAATCCCTGTTTGGCTTCCGTGTAGCTCTCCTGCGTGCTGCAGTTACGTCTCATCCTGAGACATTCAGCATAGGGGATGCTATTAATCAGACTGGAGGGGTGGAAACTTGAAGCATGCAGGATGGTGTTACCTGCAGTAGGTTTCCAAAAAGTTCTGGATTGTATCTTATTGTTTGAAATAATTAACTCCAGGTCTAGGAAAGTGATAGTGGTTTTGCTGGTTGTGCTGGTGAATTTTAGATTGAGTGTGTTTTGATTTAATTGTTCCGCAAACTCAACTGCACTTTCCTCGCTTCCCTTCCATATCAGAAAAATGTTGTCTATGTAGCGACTGTACAGTGCCACATTTTCTGGCATCTGGGTGCCATATGTTCTCATGAGTACTTGCTCTTCCCACCAGCCCATATGCAATTTAGCATAGCTGGGGGCGAAGCAAGTACCCATGGCCATCCCCTGTGTCTGTTTGTAAAGCAATTTATTAAACATAAATGTGCTATTTTCCAGACACCATTCAGACATCTGTAAGAGCATTTGGGTATGGTGGTAGTACTCAATGTTTCTTCTCTCTAGAAAACGTTTTAAGGCATTCAGCCCATCTCTGTGTTGGATACGTGTGTACAAGCTTTGTACAACTAATGTCATGAAAACATATTCACTATGCCAATTTACATCATATATTTTTCTCAAAAAGTCTCCACTGTCCCTTATGTATGAAGGCAAGTCTCTCACAATGGGCTGCAAAAAATGATCTACAAACTTGCTTGTATTCTCAAATAATCAGCCTATCGCCAAATTTATGGGCCTCCCAGGGGGGCAGGAGTCATTTTTATGTATCTTTGGGATCAGATACAGATGCGGAGTCACAGGATAATTGTTTTTCAAAAATTCGAATTCAAGTTTGTTAATGGTTCCTGCTGTTTTCCAATTATACAGGCATTTGTGGTAACTGTCCTGTATGTTTGCAATGTTTGTTGCACTAATTCTTGTGTAGCAGTCCCTGTCAGAAAGCTGCAGCAGTGCTTCATTATTGTACATCTCCTGTGCCCATAGGACCACAATTCATCCCTTGTCAGACCAGCGTTCTATAATGTCATTTCTGTCTTTGATTTTTTTCATAACTTTTTTGTATTCCATTCTTTCATTGTGTCGGGTTTTGGTGAAATTGTTGCTGCTTTCAAGGGATAGTTCTTTCAAATCTTTTATTACTCTTTCTGAGAAAATGTTGATGTTGTCTTTAGGCATTAATGGACAGAATGTGGATCTTGGTTTGAAGTGAGTTTTTATAGTTCCTCCTATTGTAAGTCCTGTTTGGTTTGGCACTTCTTGTGTTTCCATGATTTGTGACGGCTCCCCAGCATCAAGTTCTGCCATTTGCTTGATGAATTCCATGTCTGCTATGTTCCAATCGCCTTAAGAGTCACTTGTACTCTCTTCTGGATGGGAAATGTTGCTTTTATCTTTAGAATTAAAAAAATATTTGCGTAGTTTAATTTTCCTGATGAATTGATGCAGATCTATGCGTGTTTTTGCATAATCAAAGTTTGTTCTCTTGCAGAAGGAGAGGCCAAGTGTCAATATTTCTTCTTCTTTTGGTGTCAAAGCCATATTGGGAAGGTTAATGACTGTGTTTTTTTCTTCTGGTTCTATTGCGTCATTCATTGTCTGTTGTTTTTTCTGTATGTTGTTTTTCTGTTTCTTCTGTTGTTGATTTGTGTTTGTATTTGCCCCATCTCCTGTTTTTTCGCTTGCTTGTCCTTGATATGGGGGTTTGTTTGCCCAGTATTGTTGGTGTGATAGTCTTGGCCTGAGGATTTTCAGGCGGTCCTATATATATAGATATTGGACATATGCTCACCTAACTGCACTTTATGACATCTATATCTATGAGCACTATGCTCAAATTTTTCTCTAAAAAACCAAGGACTATCTATACATTTGTTGGTTTTGCTGTGCAATGTATTTATAAGCAGCACACTATGAATTTGTTATTATTTTTTAGCCTGTTGCACTCGTTTTGTACTCATATGACTTATTTCTTTAGTCACATGAGCTTTTATTTCTTTAAAATTGCCGTGCCTACTCCTGACGCGTCATGTGATCAAGCTCTGCGTGCAGAGCGAAACGCGTCAGGGAGAGCACTTGCTTGTTAAATGGCAGAATATTAAAACTGCACTGCTCACTCTATTTTGTGTGATGGCGTCCTAATTCCTGGATTTTGGGAGTTGGAGGGAGAAAGAGGTCCGCACCCAACAGAAGCCGTGTCGAGAGCGGCTGGGACTTGTTTTTATATGTGTATATATATATATAAATATCACAAACATCCGTTTCTTTTACTGCAATCCTGCACTGCAAAAAATACCGGTTACGGACCACAATATCGTGCAAATGTTGTTTATTCTGTGCTCGTGGACACCATGACGCTTTTCGGCCCCTCCCTCAGGCCTTGCTCACATGACACAGTATAAGTCAACACATTGGTTTAAACACTTTTTTACAATGTTATGACGTTTTTACCAAATAGACATAGACATTTGAAAATTCAATTTTCGTGTTTAGTCTGTCTTTCTTGTACATTTCATTAGGTTTATGTGCAAAATAACAAAAAATAAGCATAATATATAATGCTAATACATAGTAAAAGCACATAAATAATGTTTAAAATTAATATAAGGCACAGAAACTACTTATTTTCGGCAAAAGCATAGAATAACAATACTGTTTTTTTGTTTTGTTATTTTTTTGTAAAAACCATGTGTGTTGTAAAAAATGTGAATAAAGTGCAAAAAGTTGTGCAAGTGTAGTGCCAGATGCAAAAAGTTATGACCCTAACGTTTCATAGGTATTGTATTGGTCAATGTAATGATTATTAGAATGCACGAAGATCTATTTCAAATGACATGTATGTGACTCATTATATAGCTGTATAAATACATTAATGGTCACAGTGCCAAGGGATATTATGACGAAACTGGAGCCCCAGTATCGTGAAATATACACAAGTGTATGTAAAGTGCTTAGTGCAGGGCAAAGACAGCGTAGGAAAGATTGCAGGAGGTTTAAATACCCATTGATCTCAGTATGAATAAGTATGCCACAGAGTAAGAGGTATTGTTTTGAGTCTTATCGATGTCAGATGTAATGATATGTATTGTGTTTGGATTGGCATAGAATGTGTAGGTGTTTGCACAGATAAATACACATCAACCAACAATGAGCAGTAAACTGGAGGTGCTCTCCACAGATATATCAACATTAATACACACCATGTAATGCATAGGCTCAGCCTAAATTAAAATCTATAATAGATAAAATTAAATCATGGTAGTTGTACAGGGAGCTGCATAAAAAATGAAGATATATACATAGAAGAACCCACCCCAAACTACTCATAAATATTGAATAAATATATAAAAATATATATAAATACATATAAATACATAAAAAAACTCAAATTGCAAGTATATACGTATGTCTGTTGGTGAAAGAAGAAATTTTGCTTTGACACAACTGCTAAGTCAGTATCATATTAGAGACATGTAAAACGTTCTTCAGACATGTTAAGGCCAGATGGCTGCTTAGTGTTGAGTTCCAAGATGCACCTTGTCTCTAGCTGCCTTAGTGTTTCCTCCCTGTTCCCCCCTCTCCTACTTGCTGGGACAGAGTCAATCACGAAGTATCTAAGGTCACGGCTGTTCGAATCATGCTTGGATTTAAAATATCGAGCCACGGAATATGTGTTGTCTTGATTGTGTATATCTCTCAGGTGTTTAAGGATCCTTTTGTGTACCTGGAGTTTGGTGCTCCCTACATATAATAAATTGCAGGGGCAAATCAAGACATAAACAGCATATTCTGTTTTGCATGCCAGTAATTTGTTGATTTTATGCTCTTTCAAATCAAAAGGGGAGACATAGCATGTTGTGTTTGTGCCTTTTTGAAAGGCTTTGCATACTTTACAATTGTAGAATCCAGTGGGGTTCTGAAGCCGATTGGCTGAGTCTATGACTTCAGGACTAGTTTTATTGAGTTCAACTCCCATGGAACGCCCTCTTCTGTATGTTATTGAGGGTTTCTTTGGTAATTTGTGTCCAATCACTGGGTCGCTCAACACTAGGGGCCAATTTTTATTGAATATGGATTCTATTTTTTTATGTTGTAAGCTGTATTGGACAACAATTCTGAATGTAGTTTCTTTAGCCTGTCCAGTAGTGTCACTCTCTATGTCTGTTTAAATCTCTGTATTTTGTGGTTTGTTTCCACCAGTTGTCAGTATTTCTAGCCTATCCTTTCTCATGGATTTCGCGATGGCTGTATTAATCACTGTTTCAGTGTAACCTCGCTCCATAAATCTAGTTTTACAATCTTGCTGGGACACATATAGATTGCTTTCTTTACTGTGTATCCGCCTTAGCCTCACCATTTCCCCATAAGGGATACTAATGATCAGATGTTTGATGTGGGAACTACTGGCTTGCAGCGTTGAGTTGCCTGCCATGGATTTGCGATGGAGTTTGGTTTAAATTTTGCCATTCTCAATAAAGATCTCAGTGTCTAGAAAGGTGATAGATGTGGCACTTATGTCGGATGTAAAGTGCAAATTCAAGGTGTTTTTGTTTATATTGTGTACAAATGCTTCAGCAGACTCAATGTCCCCATTCCATATGACAAACAAGTCGTCAATAAACCGAAGCCAGGTTTTAACATGTTTGGTCATGGCTTTTTTGTGTTCTGTCATGAGGACCAGCTTCTCCCACCAGCCCATGTGTAGGCAGGCATAGCTAGGGGAGAAGCTGGCCCCCATGGCAACCCCCCTCAGCTATTTATACAAAAGGTTATTAATATGTGAAATAACAACCAAGGCACTTGAACTGAACAATAATAACAATAAACCAGATAAAAATGAATGTTGAAATTTTAAAATATAAGGAAGACGAAAAGTGGCAGGTCTGTACTCAAAATTTATTATTGACTAAATTGTTAAAAAAGACAAAAATCACAAAACAAAAATCACAAAGAAATGAAAGCTCTTATTTTGAGCAACAATGAATATTTTTTGCTCTAATCTGTGTTTTTCTTTTAAATAAAATAGAAGATGGAATTATATTGTGGTAAATGTACTGCATTAGATTTCAATAGTGTCGTGATCTATTGCTATAAGTATATAACTTTGTAACATATTATGTTTTGTTGATTTTGAATACTGTGTTTTTCTCTTTTTGTATTGTTTTAACCTATATTTAGGATACACGTGGCATCTCCAGAAGAAGGGGCTGGTCGCCGAAACGCGCGTAGAGAACTAATTCTTAAGCCACCTTTATTATTATAAATTGTTATTTTTTGAATGTTTTTTAAAATATGTATTGCTGAAGTTGTGAATAATTTGGTAATAATTTATTAGTTGATCAGTTCTTCTGATCTTTTTATGTTTTGTGATTTTTGTCTTTTTTAACAATAAAGTCAATAATAAATTTTGAGTACAGACCTGCCACTTTTCGTCTTCCTTATATTTTAAAATTTCTATATTCATTTTCATCTGGTTTATTGTTATTATTGTTCAGTTCAAGTGCCTTGGTTGTTATTTCACATGTTATTATTCCCTGACCTAGGACTTGGAGTATCTATTGTATCAGGGGGTCCTTGCTTCATATACAAAATACAAAAGGTTATTAAACATGAACACAATGCTGTTTAAACAAATTTCCACCATGTTCAAAATCATCATCTTAAAATTTGCCGCTTTGCCCAGTGTCTCTTCCAAGTTGTAGTCTATTGCCCTTAAGACATCCACATGGTTGATGCTGGTGTACAGTGAACTGACGTCTAGGGCCATCAGTAGGAATCCCGATTCCTATTGCAGATCTTTAATTTTGCGTAAAAAGTCACTTGTGTCACCAACATATGAGGGTAGGGCTTTTACATGACTCTGAAGAAAATAGTCTACATACTGGGATGTATGTTCCGAACAGCTGTTTTTTGCTGAGATGATGGGCCTTCCAGGCGGGGTCACAGGATCTGTATGTAGCTTGGGTAGAAAATAGATGGTAGGAACAACAGGAGAATTATTTTTAAGAAATTTGAATTCTTGTCCAGTCTGTCTTCCAACGAGACAGCTTATTGTAGTACATCGTATACATTTGTTTTAAAACCGAACCATTGCATCTCATGTAGCATTCCCTATCATTGAGTTGGTTGTGAGCCTCCTTTTTATACATCTCTTTAGGCATAAGTACAATGTTGTCACTTTTGTCCGATGGTCTAATGATGACTTTGTTGTCTTTTTTGAGTTTTGTCATCAAGGCAGCATAATCCATTTTGGTTTTGTTGTATTTTGGCTTACTTCTGTGTGTCTTTATATTTAACTCCTTAAGTTGTTTAGTGACTTGGTCGTGAAAGACGTCTATAGAATCTTTGAGCATGATTGGATTAAATGTCGATTTTGGTCTGAATTTGGTCATGGGCTAAATGTTCGTGGCTATGTTTGTTGTTGATGTAGTAACAATACTGTTTGTCTCGTTTTCTTGCTCACTCATTGTGGTTGTATCAGAGTCATCTTCCCACAATTCCTGCATTTCCCCATGAAACATGTCATCCATTTGGGTGTTTTGTGCTGTATTAGTTTCGTATTTGGTTTGTGGTGAAGCATTTTTATGTTTGTTCAAAGTAAAGTACTTCTGAAGTTTAAATTTTCGAGTGCCTCTAAAGATGTCAAGATGGGTCCTCACATAGTTGAAGTTGTTTGCGGGGCTGTATGTTAAGACCAGACTGAGTAAAGCCTTTTCTTTTTATTTGCGATTTACATGAGACAGGTTTACTACAGTTTTGTTTCCATTTATGTCAGTAGGATGGGGCATGGTTATTTTCTTTTCCTCCATTCCCCTTGTTTCTTTTGAATTGAGCCGGTTTCTTTTGGCTTTACGCCTTTGTCCTCGTTTCCAGTTTTTGTTGTTTGGTTGTAGTTGGTGCATTGTGTGCGTGGCCGGAGTGTTTGTCTCCGGTCTGCGCATAAAATATATATAAATAGGCTGAGGTGTATTGAAGAATGAGTTGGTGTATAAGTTTATAAATAGATCATTTAGTAGGTGCTTGACTGACTGTATAAGTGAGTGATTGAATGAGTCTTACTGAATGCATGGGTTAGTGTCTGATACAGAGATTCACACAGTTTAGTTTGTCAGTTGGTGTGTAAGCGATTGCATGGGTTGGTGAGTAGCTAAATGAGGGTATATATGGGTAATTGAATGGTTGTCTGAGTTTCTGTACGGGTACCTGAGTGTCTGTGTGGATGGGTGGGGAGTTCTGACTCTGTGCATAGATGTGTGAGTGGGTGAATCACTGGCTTATGGGTTCAAGAGTACATCTGTGAATGGCTGTATTGGTGGGTGAGTGTGTGGATGGGTGTGTTGGTGAGTGGATGGATGCCTCAGTGGTACATGTGTGAGTATCTACATATGTGAAAGGCAGTATATGTGAGTCTTGGAGTATATAAATAAGTATATGTGAGAGTGAGTGATTGTGAGAGGGGCTGTAAGGATGAGTGTGGGCTTGTATTAGTTATTGTATAAGAGTGTTAGTATGTGTTATTATATGTTTGAATACGTGAGGTGGTGTGTGTATAACTGTATAGTTGAGTAAATGGGAGTGTAATTGATTCTTTGCATGACTGACTAGGTGTGTGAGTAACTCTATGGATGAGTCGCGGTGTGTGAGGGTCTGTATATATGGAACACACTCCCCCAGTTTATCAGGACCAGCCCCTCGCTCATGTCATTCTGAAAAAAACTGAAAACGTGGTTGTTTAATCAGTAATGGCCAGAATGCAGTAGTGGAGAAGTTTGCAGCAGTAACAGCGCAGAGACACCTACGGGCAATTGTTCACGCTTTATTAAATATCAAAAATAAATAAATAAATAAATATAGATATGTGATTGCATATTATAATGCTGTATTGATAGTTGGATGCATGGATGAGTGACTGTATGGGTGAGTGAGTGGATGTGTGTATAGACCTAGGAATTAGTGAGTAGGTTTGTACTAACTGGTATTGGTGGGTCTATGGTTTCAAAAATGGTAGACTGTATTTTAGAGAGGGTGTATTAAAGGTTATATTATGGTATGAGGAGGTGCATCAGATTATCATATGGATGATGTCATCACTGATGTCATTTAAGATGTCATCAGTGATGTCACTGACAATGTCATGAATGATGTAATATGTGACATCATCAGCAGTGCATTGCCGGGGCATGAGTTATAGTTAGCTGAACTAACTATAACGGCCGAATTTCTCTTGTTTTGTGTGAGTTAAATGTCCAACTTACGATAACATCCTTGAAACCTGTGTTTTTTCAGTGAATTTCTAAGGTTTTTTAAATGTTCATTTCAAACTATAATGTCCCTGAAACCTGTGTTTTTTCAATGCATTTCAAAGGTTTTTTAAATGCTAATTCCTAACTATGACTACAAAGGTAGGACATGTGCAGAAAGAGGAAGAAAGGCACAGAAAGAAGCAAGATAAATGCAGAAAGAGGCAACAGAAGTCCAGAAAGTCGAAGAAAGGTGCAGAAAGAAGCACACGGTGTGCACAAAGAACCAACAGAGGAGCATAAAGAGGCATTTTTGAAAAGTTATCATGTGCCCCCAACTTTTTGCTGACTAGTATTGGTGGTAACTTACTCTGACTAACCGGTCCTGGAGCCAGTGCTATGCTGAAAGACACTTAGAATACAGTGAAAACACCTACATATACTATGGCACACTATGGGTTAGGCGTACCCCTGTGATTGGCATGACCTCCCCTGTATGGCCCTAGTACATAATAGGGCACAGGGATTAAAATTACCTCTAACTAAGAGGTGCAGAAGGAGGCAAGAGAAGTACAGAAAAAAAGCAACATAGGTGCTGAAAGAGGCAAGAGAGAGTTGCAGAATAAGCAAGTGAAGTACAGGAAGAGGCAAGTGAGGTTCAGAAAGAAGCAAGAGCAGTGCAGAAAGAATCAACAGAGGTATAAAAAGAGGCAAAACGGGTACAGAAAGGGATAGGAGAGGCGCACAAAGAGGCAAGAGAAGTACAGAAAGAGGCAGGAGGGGTGCAGAAAGAAGGAAAAGAAGAGCAGAAAAGGGCAAGAGAATTGCTGTTAGAAGCAACAGAGGTGTAGAAAGGCAAGTGGGATGCAAAGGCAGGCAGGAAAGGTACAGAAAGAGGGAAGACGAGTGCAGAAAGGGACAACAGGGGTACAGAAAGAAGCAAATTGGCTGCAGAAAGAGGCAACAGACGTGCAGTAAAAGGGAAGAGAGGTTCAAAAAAACTCTAGAAAAATGCAGAAAGAGGCAAAAGAGGTACACAAAGAGACAACAGGTGTGTAAAAAGAAGCATGATAGGTGCCAAAAGAAGCAAGGAAAGTGCAGAATGAAGCAACAGGAGAGCAGAAAGAGGCAAGAGAAGTGCAGAAACAGGCAAGAGAAGTCCACAAAGAGTCAAGAGAATTGCTGATAGAAGGAACAGAGGTGTACAAAATGGCAAGAAAAGTACAGTAAGAGGCAAGTGTGGGCAAATACGAGCAGGAAGGATACAGAAAGAGGGAGGGTGAGTGCAGAAATAGAAAACAGGGGTGCAGAAAGAAGCAAATTAGGTGCAGAAAGAGGCAACAGATGTGCAAAAAGAGGGAAGAGAGGTGCAGAAAAATGCAAGAAAAGTGCAGAAAGAGGCAAAAGAGGTACATGAAGAGACAGCAGGGATGCAGAAAAAAAGAAAGACAGATGCAAAAAGATGCATGGAAAGTGCAGAATGAAGCAACAGGGGTGCAGAAAGAGGCAGGCAAAGTGCAGAAACAGGAAGTGCAGAAAGAGGTAAAAGAATTGCTGAAAGAAGCAACATAGCATGAACAGTGCAGAAAGAGGCTAGTGAGATGCAAAAACAGGTAAGAAAAGCACAGAAAGAGGGAAGACAAGTGCAGAAAGAGACAATGGGTACAGAAAGAAGCAAATGGGGATACAGAAAGAGGCCACAGACGTGCAGAAAGTGGGAAGAGAGGTACAGAAAAACACAAGAAAAGTACAGAAATAGGCAAAAGAGGTACATAAAGAGACAACAGGGGAGAAGAAAGAAGCAGGACCAATGTGTTTCTGATTCTGTCAGCCTCAGTTGTATTGGCCAGAGACATTTTTAAGCATGGGCAAAGTGGGCTCTGGCCCAGGGCCCCAGCCATTCAGGGGGGCCCCTGATCGAGCTAGCTCTGTTTTGCAGAGAGTCTTGCCATGATGACCTTGAATAATTCTTAAACAGATTGTTTTAAATACATTTTCTTTTAATTTATCTTCAATCTGGATGATATGTGAAAGTCTATTAAAAACATTTTGCAGAGAAATGTTGTTTGTTTCAAGCAACATCCATAAAAAGTGTATTTTTATATCAAAACAGGGCTTCAAATATGAAAAATTAGATTGGATCATATATTCAAAGCTGTTCTGAACAGGGGCCCCCAAAATATGATTGGCCGAGGGCCCCAAAATTCCTTAAGATGTTCCTTGCATTGGCATGAGGGTCCATGCATGGATTCCTAGGACTGTCGGAGTTTTAGCTCCTTTTCCTTTGAACGTGTAGGTAGGAGGCTTTAGGAAGTTGGCTGTGGAGTATCTAAGAGTCTTGACAGTGCTATGAGGGGAGAATCTTGCCAATAGGTATTTTGGTCCTGGGTTTCTGAAAGCTCTGAAAGTAATTAATAGTACCTTTAACAGGATCCTTTTATGAATGGGCAGCAAATGTAAGGTTTTAAGGACTGCCAAGGCAGATGGTTTATGAAGCAGTTTTATCACTAGCCACGCTGCTGCATGTTGTACTATCTGTAGTTTTTTTAATACTTGTTTATTGGTTCCTGCAAGTAGGCTGTTGCAGTAGTCTAATCTGGATGAGATGAGAGCGACATTCACGGTCTTCCTCACATCGAAGGGAACATAGTCAAAGAGCTTTCTAAGAGTTTTAATAAGGTTAAAGCACATCACGGCATCTGCAAGAGCTTGAGGCCAAAATGAAAGGGAAGTATCCAATTTTATCCCCAAGTTCTTAGCAACTTCCACTGTGTTAGGAGGGGCCAGAGCATATTTTGGCCACTACTGGGTTGGCTTAAGGCAGAGGTCTTCAATCTGCGGGGCGCGACCCCCAGGGGGATCGTGGAGTCCTTGGAGGGGGGTCGCAGATTCTGTCAGGGGCATGCAATTCCTGGCGTTGGGCTGATCAAGGGTGCTCATGGCGGAGGCCTTATTCACACCGAGGTGTGAAAAACATCAAAGGCTCATTAACAAGTAGAAGGTCTTTTAAAGCCATGTCAAGTACTCAGGTCTGTGTGTCCCTGAAACGGTTTCAGCCAGGCTCACACACACGAGCTGGGGGACGGTGGAAAGTGGGTGGGGTGGGGTCTGGGGGAGCAGGCTGTAGTGTAGCCTTTTGAGTATAATGGATGTTGCGCGCCTGGAGCTGTGGGTCCCGTGACACGTCCCCCCTCCCGCCCCCATCAGGGAGGCACAGAGATGCCCTTCCATGGAAAGAAGGAAGACGAAGCTGAGACACTGCCCACCCTCCCCCATGAGAGAGGCACAGAAAAGGTGGGTGGATGAATGATGGGTGGATGGATGGATGTAAGGATGAAGGATGGATGGATATGTGAAACGGTGGGTGGATGAATGATGGGTGGATGGATGGATGGATGAAAGGGTGGATGGATGGATGAAAGGGTGGATGGATGGATGAAAGGGTGGATGGATGGAAGGATGAAAGGGTGGATGGAAGGATGAAAGGGTGGATGGATGGATGAAAGGGTGGGTGGTTGGATGGAAGGATGGAAGGGTAGATGAATGAAGGATGTATGGATGGATAAAAGGTTGCATGGATGAATGATGGATGGATGGATGTGTAAAAAGATGGGTGGATGAATGATGGGTGAATGGATGGATGAAAGGGTGGATGGATGAAGGATGGATGTATGGATGGAAGGATGAAAGGGTGAATGGGTGAAGGATAGAGGGATGAAGGATAGATGTATGGATGTAAGGATGAAAGGGTGGATGGATGATGGATGGATGAATGGATGAAAGTGTAGATGGATGGAAGGATGAAACGGTGGACGGATGAAGTATGGATGGATGATTGAAAAGGTGGATGGATGTATGGATGGATAAAAGGTTGTATGGATGAATGATGCATGGATGGATGTGTGAACAGGTGGGGGGATGAATGATGGGTGGATGGATGAAAGGGTGGACGGCTAAAGGATGGATGGATGGAAGGATGAAAGGGTGGATAAAGGATGGATGTATGGATGGATAACAGGTTGCATGGATGAATGATGCATGGATGGATATGTGAAAAGGTGGGGGGATGAATGATGGGTGGATGGATGGATTAAAGGGTGGGTGGATTGATGGATGAAAGGGTGGATGGATGAAGGATAGATGTATGGATGGGAGGATGAGAGGGTGGGTGGATGGATAAAAGGTTGCATGGATGAATGATGGATGGATGTGTGAAAAGGTGGGTGGATGAATGATGGGTGGATGGATGGAAGGGTGGATGGGTAAAGGATGGATGTATGGATGAAAGGATGAAAGGGTGGATGGATGAAGGATGGATGTATGGATGGAAGGATGAAAGGGTGGATGGGTAAAGGATAGATGGATGAAGGATAGATGGATGAAGGATAGATGTATGGATGTAAGGATGAAAGGGTGGATGGATGAAGGGTGGATGGATGGATGAAAGGGTGTATGGATGGATGAAAGGGTGGATGAATGGATGAAAAGGTGGATGGATGGAAGGATGAAAAGGTGGACGGATGAAGGATGGATGGATGGATGGATGGAAGAAAGAGTGGATGGATGTATGGATGGATAAAAGGTTGCATGGATGAATGATGCATGGATGGATGTGTGAAGTGGATGGCTGGATGAAAGGGCGGGTGGATGGATGTATGGATAAAAGGGTGGATGGAGGAAGGATGGATGTATGGATGGAAAGATGAAAGGGTGGATGGATGTATGTTTGGATAACAGGTTGCATGGATGAATGATGGATGGATGTGTGAAAAGGTGGGTGGAGAATGATGGGTGGATGGATGGAAGGGTGGATGGGTAAAGGATAGATGTATAGATGGAATGATGAAAGGGTGGATGAATGAAGGATAGATGTATGGATGTAAGGATGAAAGGGTGGATGAATGGATGAAAGGGTGGATGGATGGAAGAATGAAAGGGTGGACGGATGAAGGATGGATGAAAGGGTGGATGGATGGATGAAAGGGTGGATGGATGTATGGATGGATGGATAAAAGGTTGCATGGATGAATGATGGATGGATGGATGTGTGAAAAGGTGGGTGATGAATGATGGGTGGATGGATGGAAGGGTGGATGGGTAAAGGATGGATGTATGGATGGAAGGCCGAAAGGGTGGATGGTTGAAGGATGGATGTAGGGATGGAAGGATGGATGGAAGGATGAAAGGAAGGATGAAAGGATGGATGGATGTGTGAAAGTGTGGGTGGATGAATGATGGATGGATGTGATGAGGTCTAACAGGCGCATTTATGGTTGTCAAAAGTTGATGATGAGGAGTACCAGTTCCTAGAAACATTTGTCGGAAGGGGGCCTTACGCCTAAAAAGGTTTTACGAGGGGGTCTCGGCATCAAAAAGTTTGAAGACCTCTGGCTTAAGGGGATTGTTCTACGCTATTGGCAAGATCTCAGTTTTTTCAGTATTGCATTTCAGATGATTTTCCTTCATCCAGCACAGCACTGAAACCGCCCTCATCGCAGCAACAGACGACATTCGAACTCTACTGGACAATGGAGACACAGTCGCCCTCATCCTCCTCGGCCTCTCCGCAGCCTTCGACACGGTCTGTCATAGCACCCTTTTACAACGCCTCAGAAACGTCGGAATCCAAGGAAAAGCACTGGAATGGATCACCTCGTTCCTTACCGGAAGAACCCAGAGAGTCCGCCTCCCACCATTCCACTCAGATGCCACTGAAGTCATCTGCGGCGTACCACAAGGATCTTCACTCAGCCCCACTCTCTTCAACGTATACATGAGCCCCCTTGCGGTCATCGCACGCCAACACAACCTCAACATCATCTCCTACGCCGACAACACTCAACTAATCCTATCACTCACCAGAGACCCTAACACTGCCAAAACCAACCTGCATGAAGGAATGAAAGAAGTAGCCGAATGGATGAAGCACAGCCGTCTGAAACTGAACTCAGACAAAACAGAAGTCCTCATCCTAGGAACCTCCCCCTCCGCCTGGGACGACTCTTGGTGGCCAGAGGCCCTTGGAAAAGCACCCATCCCGACGGACCACGCACGGAACCTGGGCGTCATCCTGGATTCCTCCCTCTCGATGAACAGACAAGTCAACGCTGTTTCTTCATCCTGCTTCAACATTCTTCGCATGCCCAAAAAAACATTTCGCTGGATCCCCACCGAAACTAGAAAAACAGTCACCCACGCTCTGGTCACGAGCCGTCTGGACTACGGAAACACCCTCTATGCCGGTACCACCGCGAAACTCCAGAAAAAACTCCAACGCATCCAGAACGCTTCAGCCAGGCTCATATTAGACATCCCGCGTAAAGATCACATCTCTGGTCACCTGAAAAACCTCCACTGGCTCCCCGTCAATAAGAGGATTACTTTCCGGCTCCTAACCCACGCACACAATGCACTCTACCAAATCGGACCCGAATGCCTCAACACAATACTGTCCTTCTACACCCCCGCCCGCCAGCTACGATCTGCCAACCAAGCCCTTGCCACTGTACCTCGCATCAACAAAACCACCATGGGAGGTATATCCTTCTCCTACCTGGCAGCTAAAACCTGGAACTCACTTCCCACTCACCTTCGCCTTACTCAGAACCACCTAGCATTCAGAAAGCAACTTAAAACATGGATATTCGACAAGTAATTCCCCACCCCTCTCCTAGCGCCTTGAGACCCTCTGGGTATGTAGCGCGCTATATAAATGTTGACTTGACTTGACTTGACTTAAGGACAAGATACATTGGGTGTCATCCGCATAAGATGTAGTTGCAAATGTTAAAAGAGGTTATTAGTGAGATGAGCGGGGCCATGTAAACATGAAACAAAAGAGGGCTAAGGGACGAGCTCTGTGGGATGCCTGAAGTGATGGAGCGTTCAGTTCAAATAAATGGTCCTAGGGCTACTGCCTGTCTGTGTTTAGTAAGTAAGGATGTTATCCAGGCCAAAACAGTGCCAGAAATGCCACAATTGTTTATCTGGGTTAGGAGAATGTCATGTGAAATAGTATCAAATGCGGCTGACAAGTTCAATAAAATCAGTACCGCATTTTCCCTTTATCCAGGGTGCATTTTCTGCTATTTCCAATAGTGCTGATTTAGTTGAATGCTTAGTCAAAATCCTGATTGGCGGGGAAGTAAAATCTTGGCATTTTCAAGAAAGTTGTTTAGCTGTCTATGGACCAGTCTTTCTGTGATTTTGCCCAGAATGGGTAATAAAGAAATCGAACGAAGGTTGGAAAGCGTGGACTGGTCCATGGTTTTTTTTTTCTGAAGAGGTTTGATGATTGACAGTTTCTATTCTGCTGGTACTGTTGCTGTGGCCAGGGATGAATTAACTATATAATATTGTTAATTACTGGGTTGATGATCTCAATAATCTTTTTGATTACCACAGGTGGGCATACATCACAGCCAGGTTTGCAAGCCATAATGGCTTAATACAACTGGTCAAGTGAGATTTTCTCAAAGACCTGAAGGATTGGCCTATATAAATAGAGTTGGGCTCTGAATCCTGGTCCTGTGTGGGTGGAGTGAAACATTATTTGTTCATACCTACATGTATACTATTCCCATACTGGCCATTCTGGAAGCACTTGTTAATGATGGATGCGTCATGCACACTGCTGGGGCTGTCCTACGTCAAAGTGAAAGAGCAAGAATGTACTGTATGTATGCATTACAATGGAAAATCACGTGTAATCACGTGGAGAAGTGTGGCTCACTGGTTAGAGCAGGCAGACCCTGAAGTAGAGGTCAGACCCGGGACCAGGGTTCGATTCGTGATGCGGCAGGGTGTTGAGCTCAAATGTCCATGGACTCGATAATTCTCGCTTCGGTGCCTGACCTAATCATGGGTTCACACTCTGCAACTCTGGGCAATAAGCTTGCTTAATCTCCACTACGGCCCCCCCGCGGCAGGATGCCTGGCTTTCACCTTGAGGATGCCCTGTAGGGGCTATCTCACAGGGAAAAACCAGGACGGGTTCCCAAGGCAAGCGCGGAGATACCCCTTCGGGGGTCGATTCTGGTGCTATATAAGAAATATAATAATAATAATAATAATATTAATAATGCTTTCCTGTTCTTTGCCCCGAACTGGTGCCATGTGTAAAGACTAGCATCAATGCAGGCATTCTTGCACCATGCCGTAAGGGTGCCTGTGTTGCCACCAGGATTGTTTTTGCACAGGCAAAGGCTCCTGTGTGTGCTGCAGAATGCAGAATATATAGTAAGAGAAAAAAACATGCTCACCTCAGGAGGCGTAAGGTTTTGGCACATTCCCAGGATTAGAGGGTCTTGTAAGTCCGGGGAAGCCTCAATAGCCATGGCTGTTGCATGGACACACCAACTGCATCGTTCGCGGAACAGCTCACTAGCGCAGAGTAAAGCAACACACTTGTTTGCGCTGCCTTGCCTTAATCTATATCTATAAGGCCATTCAAAGCCATGCAAAGTAGATTTGCTGGTTTGCCCCACCTAAGCCTCACAAACAAGGCGGTGCATGGAACTCATAAATATACTCCTAAGCATATAGAGGAAATGATGGCCTTATGTATCATAGAGCTTTACTCATTTTGCGTCTATGAGGAAATTCATTGATACATAAGGGTCTTGAATATTTAAGCATGGTTGCAAAAGAAACTATTTTGTGGTGAAAAACTCCATGTGTGCAGGTTTCCTTCCACATGCTCTTCAACCAGTCCAGCAGTGGCTCAAACATGGTAACGTCCTTAGAGTCTGTAGTGAGCAATTAACAGGATTCCAGTAATGGATTCACAAAAAGCAAGTCTGACACCAAAAGTATTACAAATACCAGTCACCAAGACAGCCCATCAGATACCAGGATAGGGTTAGGGCTGACACTCTTTCACTCTCACTCTCCAGGCTTCTGTTTGGGATGGGGTGACTTTGCTAAAATCACATCACTGCCCAGGTAGGATCCTATTTGTAACATGCCTGTGGTGCACTGACTATTCCCCTCTTGCCTATGAATGTGTAAATGGGGATACAAATACCAATATATGGATTCCTGCTGTAGCCATCATTGTGTTTATGACTTGTGCAATCTGTGCTGTCAGAAGACATATAAGCCTGAGAAATGTAAACTGACAAAATGACAGATCTTGCACCTTATGTGTTTTTCTTTAAGCTGCTCAAGTCAAGCTGCAAAAAACATTTACTCTCATTTAGGTATTGTTAGTGGGCCTACACCCTAGTGCCACCTATGCAGCAGGTGCCACTGAACGAAATGACATAAAGCATGATTAATGATGTCCCTTCATAAATGAAGAGGGGCATAGGTCATGAGAAGATTTGTGAATTTTCTAGTACAAGGAAGTCAACATCTGAAAGAATCTCAAAGTGGGTCATTACGGCCATGCAGTGTCTTTCATGATACTTCAAAGGGGTTTTGTTGGTGGATTAATTATTTCATGTATGTATGGGTAAACACAATCTTATGACCTTTGCTCTGATAAATAAAGATAGCATACCACAGAGTTACATTCAGAGAGTAACTCAAATTGTTGACACTGTTAGTGAGTCTAGCCACTAGTAGAAATGTTATCATTTTTCCAGTATGCATTTCATTTTGATTAACATATTGAATGGCCCACAATTCTTGCCTCACCTCACATCTTTTAACATCCTTTAAATTCTCATTGTTCTTTTATTGCACAGTATCTTCTAATCCAAGCCTGCTGAATCACTGAAGAAATGGAGGCAGCCAATGTGACCAGTGCAGAAGGCTTTCTCCTATTGGTCTTTTCGGATCATCCAAAGATGCAAATTCCTCTTTTTGTTGCATTTGTTCTGATTTACACAACAACGTTAGTGGGAAACATTCTTATAATGACAATAATATATGGCACTTTACATCTACATACTCCAATGTATTTTTTCCTCACAAATTTGTCTTTTCTTGATATAATATACACCTCAATCATTTTTCCTCTGATGCTGGCCCACTTCTTTGAACACAAAACCTATATTTCCTTACCTGATTGCCTCCTGCAGGTATATTTTTTCATGGCAATGGTGACATTAGAATTCATTCTACTAGCAGTCATGGCATATGACCGATATGTGGCCATTTGCAATCCCTTACGTTACACAACAATCATGAATAAGGATGTGTGTTTTCGACTTGCAGCTGGAAGCTGGGTTTTTGGTCTCATGGATGTAATTCCACACACAGTACTCATTTCTGGGCTTTCCTTCTGTGCATCACATGAAATCAACCACTTCTTCTGTGATGTGACAGCCCTTCTGAAGCTTTCTTGTACCAGCACTCTCATTATTGAGGCATTGAGCTATTTTCTTGGGGCTACAGTGGCATTGATTTCATTTCTTTTAATCATCACATCTTACATCAGCATCATCTCAGCCATACTAAAACTCCAGTCAATGCAGCAGAGACAAAAGGCTTTCTCCACATGCAGTTCCCATTTAACTGTTGTTATCTTGTTCTATGGGTCTGTGTGTTCTACGTATCTAAGACCATCTTCAACATATTCAATGAACTACAATAAGATAGCATCACTGGCATACATTACTGTTACTCCACTATGTAACCCCATCATTTACAGCCTGAAAAACAAAGAATTTAAAAATGCCCTGAAGAAGAAAAAAAACAAAGCATAAACTGCAATAACTATACAAAATGTATGTTTTAAATTTCACCTTAATTTAAATGAAGAGGATGAAGAAAAAATAAAAACCAATAGTCTGCCATTGTTCATGGCTTATATTTGATCTTTATTTTTTTCTCTTCTTATCAAATGTTAATGTTGATTACGATATGTATTTTATCTTATTGCAACAATTTTATATCGTTAAACAATAGATGTGAATTTTAAAAGAAACACTTTGTTAAGGGACGTAGATACCATTTACTATTGGTAAAAAAAGATTTTTCCAAAGCAGCTAAATTTATTTTCAATGAATTCATTTTTAATGGAACACTCCATAATGCATGCTTCAAGGTGCATGACAAATAAATCAGTAGGTTTATAATCAGGCTTTGTATTAGAGTAACATGAATTGGAGTTTTCCACATATTGAGCGTGTACCTTTCTTAAGTCGCAATGATTTAATGATTTCAAAATATGGATCAAAATTCCACTTAAGAAAGGTATACAAATAAAACAAAATAAGTTAGAGAAATTACTATCCATTTTTTATATAATCAGAAACATCTTAACCAATTCTTTAGAATGGTAGTGCCGGAAGCCTAAACGCTGGTCTTACAAAATTGTTTTGTGGTTCCCAGTGAGCTGATTTGGAGGGAATACAGGATCATATAAATTGTACAGTATCTTTGACTTTAAAAATCAATATCAGAATAATATTCAGGTTAGTGTGTTGTATACAGTGATAGTAAATTTGTATTTGCACAGTTAATTACAACCAATGCAATACAATACAAAATATGAATTAAGATAAAACACAATATAAAATCACATATGTTTTAAAACAAGCATGGTGTGGGCATTGCTGTTCTGTTCATCCTAATTATAAAACGTGTTGACCTTTCATTTATCACACCAGTATTTAGACAGTAGATATAGTTTCTGATTTTAACAGGTTGAGAACAGATCAGTTCAAAAATCAAGTCCGGGCATTTTTTGCTGCACTGCCTTTAAGAATTTTCAAGGCTGCAGCTCAGCTTAGGGTCCTGAGATGAAAAACAGGTGAGAGCTGCGCTCCTTTGTGTGCATTACCCATGTCGGATGAAATGGCATCTCAAAAGAAGTTTCCGCTCCTCTAGCATTTTCTCACAGGAGCATAACAGATGGAGCATGTCTTCTTGCATGGCACCACATAGCCGGCATAACATGCCTGCTTTCTCTTTTAGCCAGTGTGGGAGATGCTGAATGCACGTCAACAGAGATAGCCTGTACCTTAAGAAGCACATTTTGGTCTTTTTGGCATAGCCCAGGCCAAAATAGTTCTGGGGAGCTTTTGTCGAATATGAATTCAGAATCATCCAAGCATGTGTTCTTTTAGAGAAATGTGCTTTATCTTGGACCCACAACTGTTGTTTAATTGACTTCTTTACCAATTTGTTAAATGTTTTGTGATCAGAGGAGGAAGCCCAGAGTTGTTCCAGCCCGGTGTTTACAAGACTTTTTGCTAAATATTTAGCTGCTGGCGAGGTCGGAGACTGTCCTAACTCCCTCCACAGATATTCGTTCAATGTTCCTTGTGCGGATTTCCTCACTTTGTCCCATACATTGATATAGGCCACCTGTCATGCCAGGAGCTGTTGTTGGATACCACACTCCAGCCTAATATGTGGTGGGGAGGTTCGCTTAGGAAGGCTAAAGATGATTCTATATGCAGCTATAATTGTGCTGTCAAGTATTGTTACATCTCTACCTCGTAAGACCTCGCTTCCATAAGTTATTGTAGGCAGCAGTTTGGCACGAATAACTTGTATCAAAGGTGATAAAGAGGGACCAGAAAGCTTGTTATTCAATATTTTCAAAGCAATTGCCAGTGCAAGTCCTTTGCCTCTGATGCTAGATCTCTGCACACTGAAACGACCGCCGTTATCAATCTTCACGCCTAGATATTTATATGTCGACGTGTCTTTGATGCGAGAGTTGTTCCAGAACCACAAAAATTTTTTCCTTTTTCTTTTACTGATAGTCATAGTTTGGGTTTTCTCAAGGTTTACTTTTAGGTCGTTTGACTTGGAATAGCTCTGTGTGGTGTTCAAGAGGTTTTGAAGCCCTACTTTGGTATGACTTATTAGGATTGTATACAGTGGAGAACATTTGTTTTTTTTGGATATGCCATAGGCAGTTGTCCTGAGAAGAAACAACTGCCCCAGTTTTTCAAGAGTACTAAACCTATTTTTTATATGACATTATATAAAAAGGTGACTCTTGCTAAATCTGGTGGTGTGCTCCTGTTGATCTTCACCCAATACAGCACTGTGGTGTATGATAGACAGTACATTTGGGCCATGGTCTTATTTATTTGATTCTTAGGTTTCTGGCTTTGTCAGATTGTTCATTTTTTTGTGTGAAACTGTTTTATAGTTGAGGCAAGATTCAAGTGTTAATCCTTGTAGAAAATTTTAAAAATGCGCAGAGTCTGTAACATTTTCTCATTATCAGTCTGATAGGAGACAAAAGGTTAGCTAACAGTGTTATCAAGCAAGATTTAAGTAGTCAAGGTAAAAGGGTGTACTCTATGAAAGTTATTGCCAGATGTTCATTAGCCATTTCTTGTAATCAAGTTTAGGGGTGAAAACATTGATCTTTAGGAACGACTTAAATTTAACCTTAAGATTTTTTCGGATTTCTCTGACATGAAGGGCATTGTCTACTGGGAATATCTGGACATTATCTTAGTTTACAATTTTACGAAATATGTTCAGTGTTTGTAATTTGATAATCTAATCTGGACTGAAGGCATTAGAGCTGTAGATGATATTGTGAGGAAATTAGTTTCTTTAGGTTCAGTTTGATATCATTTGTGACATATGAGCGATGATAGTTTATAGACATTGGGCTAGAGTGCGACATCCATTAATGTTGCCTATCTTGATATAGAGAAGTGCATCTGCCCATACACTGTTAGAATTCAATAACTCTTTTGAGAAAATATACCCTGCTACTAACTCCCCTCTACTAACTTCTGCTGCACCTGAGATAACACCTTTTACGATATCATCAAGGGAGGCCATTCTAAATCGACAAGCCGGGAGGAATTAACTCCATGGTCTCAGTATTCTGTCAGGACTTCGATTCCTCAGAGCTTGTTCGATGACAGAAGGGTCCACCTCCAGGCAGCTCCAACTCTGGAATGTCGTGTTGACACAGAGTATTAGAGTGGCTATGTGGGGGAAAGGAAGGTGGGAGGGATCAGCGGGGAAGGAGATCTGAAAGAGATATTCAAAATATGTTAAACTCATTGACAACCCTTCTAGATTTGCTAGTTTAATTGACATGTAGACTAATATTCACCAGCTATTCCCTACTGTTATTTTGACAGCTGGTAAATGTGTATTACTACAAACCAGAAAAGACAACAGAATTAAACCTTGCCCAATAGTTATATGTCACAGAATAGATGAAGTAGCTTTTGAAACCATTCACATACCATTGCTGTTCTTTCCCACAATAATGAACATTATTTTCTTATTTATGAACTGCTGGACCAGCTGAGCAACTTTTTACAGATCTTCAATGAGTACTGTCTCTCTTTGTATTCATCGATTATTAAAGTTCCCTTAATGCAGAGGTTAATAGTTTTAGTTACATATCTGCTGATACTCTCCGATTGTTCACAAGGATCAGAAAAAAACAAAAGAATCCTTTTTAAATCTCCAGTTCAGTCTAAAAGTCTTGAAATGCGCAATAACATTCAAAGAGGCTTACAGGCTTACCCTGATTCTGAAGTTTCCTCTTTGATTGTTCATTACCTCTGCCAGAAGCCTTTGTTCCTTTTGACTTCCTGGAATTGGCTTTGCTGTCTTTTCCTTGATCTTCTTGGACAACCGGAATGCTGCCTGTGATGAACGCACGAAGAATACTGAGCGCGTCGTCCTGGGTGTGGCTCTCTTTTATACTTGTGCCACACCTTAGGGAACGACGACGCACTGTGCGTAACTGCCGTGCACTGGATGAAAGAACCCTAGGAAAAGGCTGCACTAAAAAGATGCGTGTCAGTTCTAGTCCCTGAGAAGACATTCGGTAAGATTTTCTATTGTGGTGTCTTTTTAGTCATAACTATTTAAGAGTTCAAAGTGAAGCGCTTATTGTCCAAGTTCAATCCACTATCATTTCCGTTTAAAAATGAAATACAGGTACCATGCATAATGCCTCTGACCATAGCGATTTGTTCATTTAATCAAGAAGGCATTTCAACTAAAGTACTGGTTACTTGCAATACTTGCATCCCTGATTTCAAAGTAAGCAAGGTCTTTTGTAGCAACCATATATGCTAGACACTGTAACAGCGCCACCACACTAGACACTGTAACAGCGCCACCAGTATCAAGTTGAAGGTTTGACGCCATGCATTTTGCCACACAATGTACGTGAGCATGGATGTGTGCCCCTAGAGCCGCGACCCAGAACCATAACAGAAGGTAACATTTTGACTAGGTCCTCCCGCTTAGTGTATCCTAGTAGGGCTCCATCGAGGTCACCTCAAAGTTTGACTTAGTCCCAATGAAGGGTGACCAAATGTCTCAAATTGGTGCTGTAGATTTTAAGCACTATTTAGTATTTATTCTTTACACAAACCATATCTACAGTTCTTTTATTTGTTTTTTTGTCTTTTTGGTGTCTATTTCTTCATACAAATATGTCATATTCTATAAATTGGTGTTGGATTTGTATTGTCTATTGTGGATTACTTTTATATTGGTGTTTTTTAACACTTTACACACCTGTCTCCTAAGTTAAGCCTGCCTGCCAGCAGCTAGTCTTAAAACCTTGGCTGTATTAAGTTTGTGGCCTTATTGCTGGTGGTAGATCCCTACTTATCACTAAAGACTTATCAGTAATTGTGGAAAGACCCACCACAATGCCCATGGTACACCTCCCTAGCGCAGAGTAAGGCAACATAACGATTTGCATTGCCTTGCCTTACTCCATATCTATAATGCCAATTAAAGCCATAGAGAGCTTTGCATGGTCTCATAAATATGATTTGATGGTTTGCCCCGCTGAAGCATCACGAAAAGTGATGCTAGGGTGGTGCAAGGGGCTCATAAATATGCCTCCATCTGTAGAAGCACTGGATAAGTGAAGAAAGACAGTGAATTTCCAAATGACTTCTTCATGAAGTTCTTAAATTCTTAGCTGTGCACAGACTGGTTTAAAAGAATTTCCTAATTATGGTTTCAATTAGGTGAAGAGGGATCCCTGTCATACATTGATGGCTCCAACTGCTCCACACTTGTGGTTCCCTCATCTCATTTTCACCCTGCAAACAAATGCTTTTACGATGGTGGGGAATCAGCTTGCTCTCCTGCTGGAAACTTTTTGAAAGATGGACTGTCCAGGATAAGGACGTCTGTTTACAGAGACGGTCACTCTGCTATTTTTAGGGCAGAGTGACACAGACTAGATTTACCTACCTGATGCCCACAAGTTCGGGGGCATAGAACTCAGACCCTAAGAAAAAGATTCTAAAAGCCTGAAGGGGAAGAGGCATTACACAGAGGAGCCAATTGTTATTGCAAACTAATCTGTCTGCATCCTTTCAGCACTTCTGGGTACCTGAGAGGCAGCATCTTACAGATATTATTTGAGTGGCATGGATGTGAAACAAAACACCCTTTGTGGAAATGAAGAAGGATTGTCAGGCTGATAAGAAGAATGTCAAGAAGAAGTAAACCACCAATTAACTAGTAGCTGCAACACCTTTTTACCTACCTGCTTCACAGCTTAGACTCACCCTTATTTAGCAACATCTGTTCTGTATCATTCACTCACATAGCCTACCAAGACATGCTGCACCTGTGATCATACTCATAGTGCCAGATAACAATCAATTCCTGCATACAGATCGACGTTTCTTCTCCAGGTTCAACCATGGTAATTCTCACTATGAAACATTGGCTCACCAGTTCACCCTTGCACACTCCTAGATTCTCCCTGGTACAGCTGCAGACCTCCAGTAGCCTCCTACTTTACCACTCATGACATCCAAGACAAATATTCTAGCCATGATATCAGAATACATACAGTACATACAATGAAGTTACGACTATGCAGTTCTTGTGGCTCTATGACACTGCCCCTTTACCCCATCCATCAATGATGATGGGTCTGCGTTGCTGGTTTCATTGATCTCTCCACACCTGGTTTGTGTAACACTCTTTGTGGACTGTTAATCATGTCTTCATGTATCCATGTCCAGACTCCACATACTGATCACACCCATATTTTCCTCTTCAGTAATTGCGCCTTCAACCTTTTCTGACTTGATTGGCAGGCTTTGTCTATAGAGAGGCATGATATCATTTCACAATTGAAACTGTTGCTCTCCTATCACCATACCGTGCATGTGAAGCCATCCAAGCACCACTCCCCCACTACAAAGAGTGGGCTTCAATCATTGCAACTTGACTATATCTGTGCCATGGTAGGACAACTTTCTTTGGAGTTAATCAGTAAAGAGGACTCAAGTTGCAAACTGGCATATGCTCATTGATATCCTAAACTGCTATGAGCTGGATGCAGCACCAAAAGTACGTGCCCCAGACCAAGATGAATTCCAACTATGATACATGAAGGGTATGATGCAGCCAACAACGAAAGGCACATGGTTCTTCTGCAGAACAGTTTCACCATATCTGGGAAAACAAAAAAAACAACACGGCCTAGGCAGGCATAGGAGCATACTGTCAGGACAGGCAGCCACACAGTATGTGAACCCTAACTCATAGAGACTCACAAATGTACATTGACATAGCCGCATGCCCTCAGGCAAACATCTGTGCATTTGAACCTCAATTCCATCCTTATTGACCAGATGTAAAAGAGTAACATTGACAATCAATGCCACCATTGCAGTTATGGAGGACCATGCTCATCTTTGAAAAGTGGTCCTATCAGACCTACAAATCTGCCCTAACCTGACTTTGTTGACATGTTCATTGAAGCTTTCTATTGCTCTCGCAAAGTGCTACCTACAAACATCAAGGGGTATGGTCCAAGACTTCTAAGAGACCACTGTGGAAAACTAAAACTGAGCAACTTGAATACAACCTTCACGTAATATAGATGTGAACCTGTTGTTTTATAGCAGGCAGAGTTAAGAATATTGCATGTTCTTCCTCTCTAATCTACAATCGTCCAATAAAATAGCTTGTGTTATGTCAAAGCCCAGTGCTCTACCCAATGTTCTAATGAGCAAATATATAAATCCCCTGAAATACAACAGATGCGTGGTTGAGGAGTCCGCACCACCTGCCTCAACTTTCACTGTAATTCCCTTTACCCTCCAAGGTTTAGTTCTGTTGTTCATGCTTGCTCAAACACAGGCAGAGTAACATTCTGGGAAGTTCGGAAAATTGTTCTCAGACTCTGTCAATCGAGAACTGTGGATCTTTGAATGCTGTCATTTGCGAGTGGTAACACAATTTTGGTTGACCCAATGGAAACATCTACTTTTCCTCACCGGTAACACAAGTTTGTGCATGCTCAGCCTAATACAATTTGCAAAGGTACATGGCTTTATTACCCACCATCAAGCCACGTTGAAGTGATGCATTAAACTCTCTAAAATCTATCGGCCATATTATCAAGAACAGGCGATAACATTATCGCCTCTTTAGTGGCAGTAAACTGCCCGCTAAAGCAGCGATAAGGGCCTTGATAATATGCTCTATAGAATTCCAATTGAAGCCCAGGTTGGATGTCATTCACACCAGAACCTAGGCTTCTATTGAATTCTTTAGGGCAGATTATCAAGCCCCTTATTGCCGCTTTAGCTGCAGTTTACTGCCACTAAAGAGGTGATAATGTTATCGCCTGTTCTTGATAGTATGGCCCTAGATGCATCATCAGACAATGACCTAATATAATACTCAACAACCCAGAAAGGAACTGGTTTCTCTATGACATTAATATATTTTTCATACAAATCATGTTTTTTATTTGTGAGTTTCTAGATTGTTTTGTGTGCCTTCACTGACGAGATTTTTGGGGGGAACACATCAACCAAGTAAACCTAGGAGATATGTCTTTAGCTATCACAATCAGGAATATCCTAAGATTATAGTCAATTTGGTTGATTAAATGTTCTCAGGAAGTTTTTGTCCTGAATGCTTCCAGTTTATAGATCTATCAGCCTCTTCACAGCTGCATAAATAAAATGTAAAGAACATATGTGTGAATTCATAAGGTGCTGGTTATGTACAAACAAAGAAATAACTTCCTGAAAGTGAATTTGGTTTCCAGCGTAGACTTGAATTCTTGCTCATCATTTTGTTCTTTTTTTTTCTATTCACATTGTGAAGCCCTAAAAACAAAATAACATCAATGTTTTAGTCTATAGGCAAGTAGACAATAAATTCTGCCTCATTGTATTTAAAGCAGAGACAAAAAATACCACTGTGTCTAGAATTTGGATCTGATAATGTCAGACCTGACTTTTTATTATAAAAATATGTATGTGTTACAATTTATTTCCCTAAAGATTAACTTCAAGTCTCCAAAGCCATGTAATGTCTTGTGCATCTTTTTAGTTTACAATTTAACAGTATAGTCATTAAAGCTCTTTCTGTGTTTGAATTTATTGTGTTTGATATTTCAGCCTTCCAAAGCTTTTCAACAGTTTAATGGTACATTCTGAAAGAAATTGGGGTACAAGTTGAGAGAGATGAGTACCCATCTGAAGTAATACCCACAATCGATGTCAGGGTAAACCATTAAGGCCACTAAATTAGGCTCGGCTCAAACCTCTGGTAGTTATCGCACAGAGCAGAAAGGCTTAACTTAGAAGCAATGTGCAAAGTATATTTGAAGGACGAAAACAGTAAAAAATTAAAAACAAAACACAAGAAAAACTCCAAACCAATTAAAAAATTGAGTAAATAAAAAACAAATGACACAAAAACAACAAAATCTAATAAGGGAAACTGGATATTGGTATTTTTAAAGTTGAAATATGAAACTATCTGTAAAAAGTATTAAGTGCCACCTATGAGCATCTGGTTGAACTTGACCAGTACCTAGGTGCAGGTTAAGGCAGACCGTGATAGAATCTATGCAGAAGACAGTAACCAGGTTCTATCCAGTCGAATGTTTTAGTTTTGCACTCAGTCTCTGAAATGGAAATGAGACATCCTCAGTGGAGAAAAGCAGCAGGTTCAGGCTGTAGAGGGCTACATGTCATGGGATAGCTACTGGATGAGGTCTCGGTAGAGCCAATAATTTCTCATTCAGAGAAGATCCCACTCTGGCAGGATATGTTTGACACCTTCCCCAAATTTATACTTACAATATGCATTTGTTTCAGAGCGTTTTAAATAAAGATTCCATTGACTTCCTGAATAAATGGAAACACCTAACTTGACCAAAAGTAGCGGTTTTCCAATTTTAGACTTTTCAAACAATTCACAGCTACAAAGTTCTCTTTTTTTGCATTTACAATTACTTACACAATAACTTTTTGGTCAAACCTTCTTGTGATGGCAATTATTTAAATAAATACTCATCTCCACACCGATATATTTTATTCTCAAAAAATGACTTTTCTTGACATTGCTTACACAGTAATTTTTCCCCATATGCTGGCCCACTTCGGTTTTTACAAAAAAGCACATATTGCTTGCATTTCTAAACATTGTGTCTGAGGTTCATTTCCCTGAACTGGCCAAGCTAACAAAGGTAATCCAAGGTTGCCCATATTTGCTCATTGCTGTGCAGGCAGGTCAGGAATGCCTCCCTAGGAAAAACAGTCAAGGAGGCAGAGGATGCACTGTCAGTGTCTGTGCCATACCTATTATTAAAAGGGTTATTTTTCATTCTCCCTAGTAGTGGCCTACTGGGCCTTCTCAGGTGTCGAGGGAGCCTCCTTTTAAAAGAAAGAAATACTGTCAGATGAACCCCCCTCACCATGTTTCAATGCAGTGCTCTTCCGACAGAGGACACTTGATCCTATAGTTCAAGTAAGAATTGTACATATCCAGATTTAGGGGCAGATTTACAAGCCCCAAAGTAGTGCAAGGGGCTTGTAAATCTGCCCCTTAGTCTGTTTTCTTTTTTTCAGCAGGGAGAATGAAAGTGGAACAACATATTCCATTTATCTTATCAAAACCTCAAGTTCGTTTCACTATAGAGGAGAGAAGAAAGCACTATTTCTATACCATGCATCATACACCACAACAGACTGTTTCCATTTTTGAACATCCGTTTTAGAAAGGTTTTTTTTTATTTGTATGGATATTATGCCACCTCAAAAATTATACCAGATTTAAGCATTACTATGGCAGTAATGCCCACAATATATAATGAATTGGCACCATTGTTACAGTAATAATCGGGTTAGTCTGATGGTTGCACCCTTGCTTTGGGATTCTTGAAAGTATACCCAAACTTACACTTTTGCATTTCGCAGCCAAAACTTTGGGTGAAATGTAGCAACTGGGCATCCCTCAAAATTAATTAAAAGCAATCATCACCCTCTACTCAAACTCCTGGGTAAAGATAAGAGTCAGCACTGGATGGGCCACCACGGGTAAAATCCGGCCAAACAAAGGCTTGAAGCAAGGTTGCATACTGACCCCACTTCTATTTAATATGGACCTGGCTGACCTTCCAGACTATTATATGTGAGAACCGCTGCACTCCAAGGTAAATAGGATTAAACTGGGTGAGGTAGGTATTCTGTTAGATAGGTGCGCAGGAAGTCACCTTCCAGGTCCAAAAGGTGCGTTTGATATGAAAGCAGTATGAGCCTTACAGGGGGTAAGGACAAATCCTGGGCACTCTGGTAGGCACCTTAGTGCGTAAATATATTCAATAAAGTTCTGGATTCAATGTTGAACAAAACTTATATTTGATTTATTTCAACAAATCTTATTCATGATAGTAGTTTGTTAATCATAGTTCAATGTTTCCATCGTCATATTCTGGTCATATGATCAATAGATTAAAGTTTCAGCATTCTTGTAGAATTATACATTCAAAGTAATCCCCGATGCATTTCGTGCAAAGGTGCACTTCTTCAGGGGGAATCGAGTATGTGAAAATTAAACAGCATTCTACGATGTGGTCCAAGGAACCTCCGAGATAGTGTTCGTGAACCCGGAAGAACTACCAGAGTGACCAGGATTTGTCCTTACCCCCTGTAAGGCTCATACTGACCTTCCAGACTATCTGGCACCAGTGAGGGCCTTCTCACCTAAAATGGCCGGCCTTAAAATCTCATCACTCCAGTATGCAGGTGATATGGTCCTTTTAGAACAAACTGCGAATGGCCTCCAGAGACTCTTTACTAAGGGGTTGATTAGAATGGAGGATGGACAGCCACAATCGCACAGGATTTACCCACCGCCCAATTAGGATGGAGGTGCGTACTGCACTGGAGTGAAAGTCCGTCCGCCGCTTTTCTGCCGGTAGCAATCATCACGATTATGCTGCAGGCAGAAGCCAACCTTTCTGTTGCGGTTTAACCGCCATTGAAAGGATGGTGGAGAATGTCTTCTGGGGCCCCTTGCGGGCCTCCCTTTTGTTAGGGGGTGATGTAGGTGCACTGGGGGTACCCATGGTACCCCCTTACATTTCACGGCAACAAGTGGTAGGCACATTGTAGTGCCTACCACGTAGTGCAGTGAAATGTACAACATGCTCCTTTTAACATTGCAGCAGTGCTGCTGTCAGCAGCCTCCGCTGCAATGTTAAAGGCACAGATCTGACCGCAGCAGTAGCGGTCTCATTATAGTTGGGCTGGACCGTCGCACACATGGCGGTCAGACCCAATCACCGCTACGGTGGTGGGTGGATCAAATACGCCCACAATCCTAATGAGCTCCTAACTGACGCTTGTAAGGCCAATTACCTGAAAGTGAATATAATAAAAACAAATGTGATAATAATCTCCCGGAAGTTGTTAACAAGTGGGTCATGGTCCATCGAAGCAAAGGCCATTAAGGTGGTGACCACTTACAAGTATTTGAGAGTTTGGTTGGACCACAGGGGCCGTTTAGCAGCACACATCACTGCCCAACAGGAGGCAGTAAATTCCCTGGAAAGGACCTTTTGAAAAGTAAAAAAATAATTGAACACTACAGATTTATTCCAGCTTCTGAAGCTGATAGGAAGTATGGGGCGCAACCTTCAGAAGCAGAATGGCCAGCTGGCTGGGCACAGCGTAGTCAACCTGTTTTCAAAGAGCATTTCTGCTTCCAAACTGCACTTCACATACCCAAATCCACCTGGAGTTTGAGCTGACCTTGCAGCAATGGCTATTGAGAGCCAGGTTCTCAGCTTATTGCCTGAAAGTCAAATAGGAAATGGATAAGTAACCAGGCAAGTAACCCTGCAACAAGCTGCCACAGGTTCTTAATTCACGCTTTGGAGGCTTTAGAAGCACGTTCAATCTGGATAACCGGCCTGCCGGCACCATGGTGGCCAAGCTACTGATCAAAAAAGCTAGGCAATTATCAGCAGACCGTGATGCACAATCAATGAAAAATAATGGGGCATTATAGTTTGACCTCGCTATTTTTTGAGCCAGGGTCCCTTCCACACTACCTTTCTCTGCCCCTCAATCTTACCATGAAATGACAGCTAATGGGCTTGCACTTCGGATTTGTCCTGCTGAAGTCCTATTGGTATGGGAGGAGGAACCTAGATGAGAAGGACAGGAGATGCTGCCTCTCCACTGAGGGAGAGGAATCTGTGAGTAGTTGATCCTGCTAAGGAAGTTATGGCTTCGACAACTCTGGCACATCTTGAACGTTCAGACCTGCCAAGAAGCCATAGAAGTGTGCCTGAGATGGGGATCTGCACACTTCACTGCCCACTTTGGGAAATGTATGAAAGCTACACCAGCACTGCTGTTTTCATGACAACCACAAGACATTGTTCATGACCAGAAACGCTTAACTAGCCATTGAAGAGAAATCTGACATTGATATCCGGAATTTTGGAGTTTGGGGGAAATCACTCCCTTCCAAGAAATTCGATTTTAATATATCACTTGCCCTCATTTAAAGACTTATTTGATGTGTGTTGTTTTGTTTTTTAGCGCAGCTGTTTTTATTAAAATGCAAGGGTTTTAGATTGTAATGATTTTAAGTAGCCATACAGTAAATAAATACATCTGAACTTGCACTATTCCTCAGAAATCACTGGTGCCAGCTCATATTTGGCTCAGTGGGTCTGATGTTCTAAATGTTTTTACACTCACAAACAGTCTGAATCTCCGTCTTGAATGAACAATTGCATACCCAATAGCCCATATTACCAGCCTCCCAGTTACAGGTTTGGGACTCCAGGAACAGCAGGGATTGCGAGACGTGAAACTGGTCTAGTAAAGCTTATTGCTTATTCTGCCTTCATCAATCGTGGGCAGTGCCAAGGGTACCAAAGGCCAATTAATTGGTAGCAGCTGCAAACTTGATAAACATAACTTGCCAAAGATCAGTACCATTATAGAGAGATACCACTTTGGTCGCAGATCACAGTTAGAAGATGAAAAAGTTGAAAATTATGTGACTTCTCCCAGAAAATTGGCTTCATCCTGCAAATTTGATGCCACTCTTGATGAAAGAATTAGAGACCAGTTCATGCTATGGTGCAGTATTGATTGTAAAGAACAATAAAAAACTTGAAGGTCTGAAAAAAAGCTAAGTCCTCTCGGTCCTCAATGAAAAAAACTACAAACTGACAATGCGCTGAACCAGCCCCAAGTGGTCGAAAGACACTAAATGTAAGATAGAAGTCCTAACAGCCCACCCTTATGGCGGAGCCTCGTCATTTAGGACATCTGGAACCAGACTTGTCTATCCGTGCCCAGATGAATCGGCTGGATATCACACTGTTATGGTTCACAGGATGAAAGTGTCCACGCCACTGGCGGTGCTAATACAGTGCAGTGCAGTGAAAGTTAAGTGAGTGATATTAAAATGACGGTCAAGGCAAAAGAAAAATCCTTTTATTATTATTCACCTGGACGTGTTTGCTTTTCTGCTAGCGCCGGGACACCCCATTGCTGGGGTAGCTGTTGCGCTTTACCAAACCTAGAAATTAGAAATTAGAAATTAGACGTCACATTAAAAAGGGTGCAAAACAGTGTGACAAAATCACTGTCTACTTTGCTGAGTGGTTTAATAAGGCCAACATGTTTCTGCCATGAGGTGAAAGTACACCGGCATTCTTCAGGGCCACTAATATAAAGATGCTACTGCAAAGATACACTCTATTTATAGTGCAAAAAAAGTGAAATATCAGACTCAAATAAGTCTGTCAACAGTGAATGTGGTCAATTGGACCATCCTACCGTATCCTCTTGAACCATGTGATGATAGAGGATGCAGTCCCTGCAAACAAAAACAGAGAAAATAAAACAACTAGTTGTTATTCTATATACCCGATAGATTCCAAGGGACAATCAACCCTGGACACAACTATTTTGTCATACAGTGAGAACCCAAAAAGACTCAGCTAGGCCAGTCATGCCTCTGACAGCCCAAAATTTTGATAACGGTTGCCCGTAGGGTAAACCACAGAAAATTCTGAAAATAGGTTAAACAAACAAGTGGACTTATCCAACTATGTGTGGGAATCAAGCCTCACCTCGCCCGGCAACGGCTTAGAGAATGAGGCCCCGCTCTGTGCACAGAAAAAATAAATATACAGATAGACTGTCAGAGATCTGATCAGTGTCCTCAACCATTGGGGTATATTAAAAATTGTGCATGAAAACTTGGTTGTAAGTTGCCCACAGTGATCACACTGCCATAGAGAAAGAGGGTAGGTATAGCATCAAGTATTAGGTGAAAAGGCAGGCTTTTACTGACAAACCGGATGGATACATGTTCAGAACACTCATTCTCTCATGATGTCATCATAAACTGTCAACCTGAAGGCTATCTCAATATTCATATTAGGGGTATTGTTGCTCACTTAACTTTCACTGCACTGCACTGTATCAGCACCGCCAGTGGTGTGGACACTTTCATCCTGTAAACCATAACAGTGTGATATCCAGCCGATTCATCTGGGCACGGATACACCAGTCTGGTTCCAGATGTCCTAAATGACGAGGCTCCGCCATAAGGGTGGGCTGATAGGACTTCTATCTTACATTTAGTGTCTTTCGACCACTTGGGGCTGGTTCAGCGCATTGTCAGTTTGTAGTTTTTTTCATTGAGGACCGAGAGGACTTAGCTTTTTTTCAGACCTTCAAGTTTTTTATTGTTCTTTATAGTCTCATTAGGGGTTCGAACTTGGATGGTCTATAAACATACTCCCTTTGACCCTGAAGGACTGGGTTTTCTTAAGACCCAGCGGTGCCAGGGGACAACACCTGAAACCTTCGTGGGTAACCTGTTCCGGCGTACCAATGACAGAGACACGGGACACTTCCTTCGGCGTCAAAGATTCGAGGTTTATTACTGCAGGGAACACAGAAGTCAGGAGAAGTACATAATATGTAGGTTCGCGGAGCCTGCTTCAAATTTCTACTGTGGGTCGCTCCTTTTATACACATTTCTCTCATAGGTTAACATGGTACACACAGGTTTACAACTTGGTTCCCATCATAAACCACAAGGAGGTTGCTTTCATGTATTCAAGGCCCGGAACATAAGTACGGAAACATTTGGTGGTTCCCAACTGTAAAAACCCATCTTACCACCCTTAGTACATTCCAATTGGCAGTAAACAGATCGAAGAAGGAACAGGGACAGGTGTAGAGGAAGGCAGAAACAGTGGGGAGATCGGAAAGGGTGTAAAAGGGGTGGCATCGGGAAACACGAGCTGCAGGCATCAAAGGGACGCGCCTAATGAGATGCACAGCTAAGACAATAGACCGGCACGGCAAGATGAGCCTCGAGCGGGGCCATCTGCCTTACAGTATCATCCCCCTCATCATAAAGACACTTTCAAAGGAAACGTGTCTTCCGCAAGAGTCTTGGGAATCCCAGGGTCGCGAAGCGGACAGCGTCCGTTCGCTGGCTACTTGAGGGCAAGAGACAAAATGGATGCCGTATCTAAGATGGAACCTGTGGGTACAGATATAGAAACCCACGAAACAGACGAACGGTTTAGGTTAGCACAGCGAAACTGCGTACACCCACTAAACTCGTCATTTGCGGTTCATAGATACTAGACTCGACCATATTCATACGAGTCAAAAACACCACTTACGATCGTCACGGAACCTCAGACGCTCCTTTTGCCCTCATGTAGGCAAGCACTAGTCAGAATCATATTCGATATTCATCAGACCTTCTAGATGTTGCTGTAGCATAATTCTATCCATCTGAGCTCCTTTGGTAACAGGCGGTTGTCTCATACATGTCGTAGCACAGAGGCCACATAAGGCAGGACCACACTGCACACAAAGGCAACACGTGAACAGAAACGCTACAACAACTCCGATGATCATCAGAATCTTCCAACCCCAAGTCGACATTAGGCCCCAAAACCACCCAAGTAGCGTCCAATCCCCTACGTCCACATGTATGGACTCAGAGATCTTATTCAACTTTGAGATGGCTTGATAGACAGTCGGAGCGTTATCTGGAATGAAAATACAGCAGCTCAAATGGATCACCCTACATACTCCACCTTGATCTGCTAAAACAACGTCTAAAACCATACGGTTTTGCAACGTCATGAGCCTATCCGCCTGAAGTTCTGCGGTGATATTACCAAGGGCACTGGCAGTGATGTTAGCTGTCGATTCCACTACTCCGGTCAACTGTCTCAGGTTCCTACTATTGACCATAGGCCCCCAAAACGGAAAGAAACCCTTGAAAAAGTCTCCTGCCTCTTGACCGGCAGTGTCCTCTTCGCTAATCACTCCCCTCACAACTCTAGTCTTGTGATAGTCTGCATCTACAGGGAATGTCGGAGGCAACAAATTTGCGATATAACATGAGCCCACAAAGTCAGAGGGCAACCACGTATACGCACGATCATGACAGACGAAGTATGTACCCTTGGCAGCCAGAAACACAGTGGAAGAGATATAAGTCTTGGAGCAAGCGCTCTCTCCAAGACGAGCTCTCGATCTTCGGCCACGACCTAGTAGGCAGAAATTACCAAGGTGGGGTACGATCCATATCGGAGACGAGCTTCTGAGCTGTCTTTCACCCACGAGCGCACTATACTCAGCCTCACTCAGGTCCCTATAGGCTCGCACCTCTTCCTCTGGGATGAGCGACGGCTCATAGATATCCCTATCTAAATCAGCGATCGCTATAGCCAAAGGTTTGTGATACGGACCAGGACCAAAGAGGGAAGGACGTGGCTCTCGATTGGGGTAGGAATCTAGTGCGCTTCGAAACATTGTTTGAAATGCTCGAGCTGAACCCTGGGAACTATAAGGAAGAACCAGATATGGAATTCCCTTATCCGTGGTATGCGGCATTAACCCACATACCCAACAATTAGTAGTATTAACCACTAACTGATGCTGATGAAGGAGCTGAATAAAGGAATTATTTCTGAATTCTGCACGTCTAGCCTGCTCGTGTTGAGGTAAGATGTGAAAAGAATGAGGAGAAACAGTGGAGGTAGTTTTAGGTTCAGGAGAAGGGGTAGGTGAGGCAGAAGGCAAAAACGTCAATATCAGATAATACACCCCACCCACCAATAATGAAGAAACAGTTAAAAACAGTAGGAACACCTGAAACATGAAGCATTTGGTATGGGTAATTTGTTGCAGTCTGAATCTTTGCGCCTGAGCTTTTTCCAAGTCCACAAGCTTCGAAAATGCCATCCTCTAAAACCATCCGCAACGTTTCTTGACGCACTTCGTTCTGTGTAGCAGTAGTCAATCCCTAGGAGTTCCCAGGAACCGACGGCCTTTGACCTAGTGTCAAGACCTACTAACCAGAAGGAAGTACACGCGCGGCCCTACGGTACACCTGGATGCAAGGTATCTTTATTCACAAATATGCACAAAAGTCTTTCAGCTGTGGAAGCAAAAACACAGATGTGGAAAAAACTCAATATTTACAAAATCATAGTTATACGAGTGTTTTAGACTGATCGTGTCAATGGGGTAACATAAATGGCGAGGAATAAGAGCAAATTTTATTAGTCCTTGGTATTAGATCGCAAAAAGTATCGGCTCTTTCCAGGACGTGTCTATTCGTCAAACAATGGATCCGATGAGGGAACAGAGTTCTGCTGATCAGTCAAATTTTCAGATCCTAAGCTTTGGGGTGCCAAATGTTCAACAATGTCATTCTGCTGCACTGAGGATTCTCCGACAGGTTCGGCGTCGCTAAAAGGTACGAAGGTTTGCTATTTCTCCGTTTCAGATGAAGCAATGCCTTTCCTCACCCACGAGTCCGCCGGTAAAGGTATAGGTACCTTTTTGGTGTGGGTGGCATGCACCCAGTTCTTCCGGCCTTCCAAACGGACAGCAGTTCTCGTGGCAAGGAGGACCTGGAAGGGTCCAGTGAAACGAGGCTCGAGGTTTCTTTTTCTTCCGAAATTCCTCGTCACCACCCAGTCCCCGGGCTGGAGCTGGTGGCCTGGACCCTCTGTCTGCGTCGGCAGTGCTTCAAAGACCTGTTGGTGAATTAACCTCAGTTTAGCAGTCAGATCATGAAGATAATCGATCAACATTGGATACTCAAGATCAGAAAACACACTCGGTCTAGGGACCCCCCAAACATTCGCAGGACGGCTGAACACTATTTCATAGGGACTGAGCCCTACTAGGGAGTGTACTGTCGCCCTTGTTGACAACAAAGCTAGAGGCAAAGCATCAGGCCACGAAAGACCAGTCGTAGCCTGAATCTTCGCTAGTTTGAGTTTAAGGGTGCCATTATACCCTTCAACCAAACCTGCTGACTGGGGATGATTGGCGCTATGGAATTTTTGAGTAATTCCAAGGCCCTTACACACACTCTTCATCACACTCCCCACAAACTCACTTCCGTTATCAGACCATACAATCCGTGGCATTCCATACCGAGGAAAGTATTCCTTCAGTAGGATTTTCGCAGTGGACAGAGCTGTATTGTCTTTAAGAGGGTAGGCTTCGATCCATCGGGAGAATGCGCAAACCACAACTAAAACGTATTTCAGGTTATTGCATCGCTCCATATGGATGAAATCTAACTGGATCACTTCAAAGGGACATGAAGGGGGAGCAAAATGGCCAGGAGGTGTAGGGGTTCCCTTACCAGGATTGTACATCATACATATCATACAATTCTTCACCAATCTCTCAGCACACTTCGTGATAACATCATTCTTCCATACAGGGGACAACAACTTGCAGATACCTTTCGCACTGATATGTGCTAACCCGTGTGCCATCGTCACAACAGCTAGCACATACGCATCTGGCAACATCCACCTCTTATGCTCCGACAAATCAATCCAACAACCATTTGCATCCAACTTTCCCGTACTCTCTTTCCACTTCGACTTTTCAGTCTCGGTGGCCTCGTTCTGTATCGTTCTCATACTCTCGATGGTATCCTCGCACATACTAGTCTCTGTAGGCCACCTAACCGAACTCGTCACATACATTCTAGTGCTAAGGTTCCGGGCAGTCTCCTTAGCAGTCTCATCCGCAAACGCATTACCACGACCAACATCATCCGTCACCTTACGATGCGCACTACATTTAACAATCGCCACCTGCTTAGGTAACGTAAGTGCATCCAAAAGATCATTCACAAGCTATCCATGTTGAATCTTTGTGCCATGCGATGTCATAAAACCTCTCTCTCGCCACAATCGTCCAAAGCTATGAGCGACGCCAAAAGCATATTGGCTGTCGGTAAACACATTCACCCGTTTCCCTTTTGACAACACACACGCTCTAGTCAAAGCGATCAGCTCTGCAGCTTGGGCAGAGTTCTGATTCAATCTCGCAGCTTCCACAACAGTATTCAACGTTACCACAGCATACGCAGTCGTCACATCACCATTCGGTAATTTAAAACATGAACCATCCACATACAAGGTCCCATCGGGATCTTCCAAAGGAGTGTTTTTAAGGTCCACACGACCTTTTGTTTCCTACTCAGTCCGCAAGTAGCAGTCATGGGGGGTTACTTCATCTGATTCCATGCTAATGGGCAACAAAGTCGCCGGGTTCAGGACATTACAACGTTTTATCTGAATATGACTTGCCAAGAGCGTCAACTCGTACCCAGACAACCTTGCACTCGTCAAGTGCTGAGTTTTCGTACGATTTAAGAGAGTGTCAACTGCATGCGGAACCATCACCGTAAGCATATTATCCATGACCAATCCTGCTGATTGTCGGATGGACACCGCAGCTGCCGCAGTTGCTCTCAAACAACTCGGCAATGCTCTAGCTACCGGGTCCAAGGTCGAGGAAAAATATGCACATGGACGCTGCTTACCACCGAAAGGTTGCGTCAAAACACTCAACGCACAACCTTCTCTCTCGTGCACGTATAGTGTAAACGGCTTGCTGTAGTCAGGGGTACCTAACACAGGAGCCGAACACAACGCGTCACGCAATTCAGAAAAACTTTTCTGACATTCTTCCCTCCATGGTAAAGGAGTTGGAACATCCTTGCACGTAAGAGCCACCAATGGTTTCGCTAGCAATGAAAAATTTGGAATCCATTGCCTGCAGTATGACGTGATACCTAAAAAGGCACGCACATCTCTCTGAGTTGTTGGCACCGTCATTCGGGCAATCGCTGCAATTCTCTCTGGGGTCAACCTTCTTCCCTCCTTTGACAATAAGTGACCTAGATAGGTTACTTCTTGACAACAATATTGAAGTTTAGAAGGAGACACCTTGTGATGTAAGTCACAGAGATGTTGCAACAACGTTACCGTAGCAATTTTGCAAATGTCCTGAGTATCTGCGGCCACCAATAAGTCGTCAACGTATTGGATCAAGGCTGCACCAGCCGGCAACACAAACGCATCCAGCTGGCCCTTCAAGGCTTGACTGTATATCGATGGACTTTCACAGTAGCCCTGAGGAGCACGTTTAAACCGGAAACTGCGACCACCAAGAGAGAAACCGAAAAGGTCTCAGCTTTCCTCAGCAATCGGGATGCTGAAAAACGCATTCTTCAGATAGATCACTGAAAACCAAGATGCCGAGGCTGGAATCAGAGTCAGTAGCGCCGTGATGTCAGGCACAACAGGGAACTGAGGAATCACAATTTTATTTACCTCCCGTAAATCGATAACAAAACGATAAACAGGTGGTGTTGAAGGATCAGTACGTTTTAGAATGGGCAACACAGGACTGTTGCACACGTTTCCCCGTGTCTCCTCGATAACGTCTTTCTCAATCAAGTCATAGATAATGGCTAACAACGCTCGTTCACCATCAAGGGAGATGCGATACTGGGGAATACGTGGCAATCGCACATTAGATTTCAAATGAACAACATAAGGGGAGATGTCAAGCAGGCCCACGTCATTGGGACCTGTTGCCCACAAAGATGCAGGAAGAGAACTCAATTCCGGTGGAAGTTTATCATGAGACAGGTACATTGGAGAGATAACTCTCTCACCCAAAGTAAGCTTCACTCCCGCAGGAGAACAATACAAGGTCGCATATAAACGTTTTAGCAAATCCAGGCCCAAGAGATTTTCACCACATCCAGTAGTCAAAATCAACGGAGCTTGCAGCTCACGCGGCCCAATTGTAAGGGGCAAAGGGCGCGAAACCGGATTGCTAACAGGGGCGCCAGAGAATCCAACGGAAACATTTGTTAAGCCAGACAAAGGTGCGCCAGGGAGTTTCGAATGCTTTATGGAACTTTTCGCTGCACCAGTGTCCAACAGAAAAGGCTCAACGACGCCCGAGGTGGCAACTGCGACGTAAGGCCCTCTCTGATCAACCGGAACTGATACTACTCCCTCTCTCCTTGTCTATGGCAGTCCTAGTAATTACCGTCGTCAGCATCCTGATCGACGTAATAATCATCCACATTGTACTGAGCAGATCGCCATTGTGACGATCTACGTTGATCAAAACAATTATTGGAGTCCGAGGTGTTAGTGGAACGATCGTTCTGAGCACCGCGACCTCTACCACGTGATGTCTGTTGAGAACCACCACGACCTCCTCTAGACGAATTACCACTATTACGCTCATTGAGAACCGGACAATCGAATTTCAAATGACCCTCCTGTCTACAATAGGCACACTGATTGTACCCTAACGATGATCTCTGCGATGAGGAATCATTTCGTGATTGTGACCTATTAGACTGCGGCTGCGATCGATTACGCTGTTGCGAATCATTCTGATTCGAACGCGGAGGATATGCCTGCTGCAACAACACTTTAGTTTTAAGCTCTTTCGTTTTCTTGTCAGCATGATCGTTCTCCTCTTTCTCCCTATTCTCATAATATTGGGCCGTAGCCAATATTTGAGCAGAGGTAGAAACAGCCCACGCGCTTTCAGAATTTCGCAATTTGTTGCTTAAGTCAGGCAGCAAATTTGAAACAAATTTATCCACAAACAACCTCTGGCCACCTTCGGTACCCATGTCCTGACCACTGTGGTCAATGAAAGCCTCCTCAAATCTCGTAAATAAATCAGAGACGCTTTCATCCTTCTTCTGTTTGCAAGCAGACCCAATTTACCTTCATAGCTGGCATAAGCGTTTTCATCAGGGTGATTATTCTCTGAGGGAGATCCGTGATGAGCTGTTCGGGTTCGGCCCCACCAATTTGTCGTGTGTCTGCCGCTACAAGAGCAGCCCAATCACCACCTAATTCTGCCACATGGTTTTCTTGACGAATCTTTGTCCATACCGGTTGCGGTACGACATTGCCAAACAGCATATCAATATCGGCAAGATTCATTATCGTAGCATCTACGAGCTGCGATAATTCTTTATAATACCCTGCAGGATTTTTGCGAGGGTCAGGCAAAGATTGCTTCACCTGGAGAACTTCAGACCGTTTCCACGGGAGATGTATCCACACTCTCTGGAAATGTGGCAAGATCGGGGGTTGAGCACCAGGGTTACCCGCCATCCACACTGGTGGAACTTCATGCATGGGAAACTGACCAGGCGCTGCTGGCGGCCCTTCGATGTCTTCTAAAAACAATGCTCTTGGCATGATAGAAGGACGAAAAGACAACAGCTGTTCAACAGCGCGTCGAACATTTGAATCGACTATCATTCCGCTCGAAAACTGGAGCTGTAGATTGGTCAAAGCAGTCAACACATCGTCCGATGCATCTGCCGAGGTTTGGTCACGTAAAACTTTACACATTTCTTTGAAAACGTATCTTTGTGTCGGTATATTGAATTGACAGAACGTATCAAGCACCGCACGTGGTGGATTTCTAAGAGGGTATTTCATCCAAGTCATCGCCATATTATACAGCGCAGCACGTTCCCGGTTACCGGGAAGCTGACTACGTCTTTGGGGACCGTCCGAACCAGCGGACTCAAGAATAGGTCCAAGAGAATTGAAAAAGTTAGCAGCAACGGAAGGGGTACGACGTCGGGTAGATGGAGAAGTATAACATAGAGGATTAACAAGAGAAGAGTTAGAAGCAGACGAAACAACAGGAGTAAGTAGAACAGGAACAGCAGCGCGAGCAGGAGTATGAGGAAGTACAAGCGGTGGAGCAGTAGGAACAGCAGTAGGCAAGGGAGCAGGAACAATCGGAAGAACAGGTACAGGTTGAGGAACAGGTTGGGGAACAGGCACAGGAGCAGGTACAGGGGGAACCACAGGAGCTGCGGTACCCTGTGCGTACGGAGGTGGCGATTTCAAAAGATAGGACATTAGAGGGTCCTCAACTGATTCCTCTTTCTTATCCGACTCCGTTGGCAAAGCAGGATAACATTTATCTATAGACATACGCTGAAGCCTATCAAAAACTTCCTTTTCCTTTTCCTCCTTAACTCGCTGAAACTGTTCTGCTTTCTTCACTATGGTAGCAACTCCATCTCTCTGATTACGTTTTGTCTGTCTGATTTCTTTCTGTTTGGCTTCTTTGCGCCACAACCGAAAGGCATCAAACATGGCCGGCCTTGACTTTTTCTTAAACAATTTTGCCTCGAGGTTATCTAAAATCGGGGTCTCGAAACTACCATGAGGTGGCCAACTAAGGACACAGTCTTTTTTAGTGTAGCGAATCCAATATTCATTAAAGGTAATCGGACCTAACCCATGCTTGCTATATAATTCGTAAGTTGGAGTTCCAACCGGAGGTATCGGACACGAGTCCTCCAGTCGGGAATCCGCACCACAACGACCAAATCAACTGAACAAAGTACTACGGCCAGGCATCTTGCACACTAGCTGAGTTTCACAAACTTCAAGGGTTACGGGATTTACCAAGTCCCAGCAAAGAGCAAAAACCCTCGGTTTTTGGCGACTGCAGACGTCAAATATCACAACAAAGAACCATATACTAAGAACCACAAATGTAATGGAACCATGCAACAACTAAGCACCCACAACTAAGGACTCTGGGAGCGACCCGCAAATACTTAACTCAAAGATCGATGGCGTCACCAGGAAGGCCCGTCAATCATCTCGCTGTACCAAGGTCTACGCCAGGCGCCAAAACAGGTCTACTGTCAGGGCAGCAGTCCGTCGCAGCCGTCAGGAGGCGGGAATCTTCGCGGGAAAAGTCGTCGGGCCACTTGTTTCGACAACAGGATCGATGAAGCGGGGTGCACCTTCCCTCGGAGATTTCACACGAAGTTCCTCACGATCGTGGGGCTTGGACCAGTACCACTGATGCAGCTCCACGTTGGGCGCCAACTGAAGGACTGGGTTTTCTTAAGACCCAGCGGTGCCAGGGGACAACACCTGAAACCTTCGTGGGTAACCTGTTCCGGCGTACCAATGACAGAGACACGGGACACTTCCTTCGGCGTCAAAGATTCGAGGTTTATTACTGCAGGGAACACAGAAGTCACGAGAAGTACATAACATGTAGGTTCGCGGAGCCTGCTTCAAATTGCTACTGTGGGTCGCTCCTTTTATACACATTTCTCTCATAGGTTAACATGGCACACAAAGGTTTACAACTTGGTTCCCATCATAAACCACAAGGAGGTTGCTTTCATGTATTCAAGGCCTGGAACATAAGTACGGAAACATTTGGTGGTTCCCAACTGTAAAAACCCATCTTCCCATTCTTAGTACATTCCAATTGGCAGTAAACAGATCGAAGAAGGAACAGGGACAGGTGTAGAGGAAGGCAGAAACAGTGGGGAGATCAGAAAGGGTGTAAAAGGGGTGGCATCGGGAAACACGAGCAGCAGGCATCAAATGGACGCGCCTAATGAGATGCACGGCTAAGACAATAGACCGGCACGGCAAGATGAGCCTCGAGCGGGGCCATCTGCCTTACAGTATGATCCCCCTCATCATAAAGACACTTTCAAAGGAAACGTGTCTTCCGCAAGAGTCCCAGGGTCGCGAAGCGGACAGCGTCCGTTCGCTGGCTACTTGAGGGCAAGAGACAAAATGGATGCTGTATCTAAGATGGAACCTGTGGGTACAGATATAGAAACCCACGAAACAGATGAACGGTTTAGGTTAGCACAGCGAAACTGCGTACACCCACTAAACTCGTCATTTGCGGTTCATAGATACTAGACTCGACCATATTCGTACGAGTCAAAAACACCACTTACGATCGTCACGGAACCTCAACCCTCCCTTAATAGTTGTTTTGCAGTATTGATCGTGTCAGGGAGGAACTTTGGCAAAAAGATTAACCTACTCTAGATGATGTAGTAGTCATTGCACAAAGAATAGAACATTCCTTAAAATGTGTGGAGGTGATTAAGAAAGACTGTGAAAGAAAAGATACAAATTCAGTTCAAGTGGTTAAAGGAGGTTAATGGACAGAAAGATTTTAAAAAGAAAGGTCAATTTCCTGAAAGTAGTACTAAATTTACTTTATCTCAAGCAAAATGCTTTCGCTGTGGTAAGCTAGGTCATTTAGCAAATGACAAACAGTGTCCAGGGTGGAAGGCTTCTTGCAGTAAATGTAAAAGAAAAGGTCATTTTACGATTGCTTGTAAAGGTAGAAATTATAAAAGGGAAAGTCAGCAAAATATACTATGATATGAATGATACATATGAATCTAGTGATGATCTGGATTGTGGTCAAATACAAGTTCAGGTACTCTAATGGTGCAGCTGCCAGTGCGTAGCGCTTTCTCCACCGATTATAAAAAAAATTGTACCTGAAACTGAATTGTACTTGAATGTCACACAGGACGTGAGGGGAACGGCCACGCGATTCCTGCACTCCACCAGCCGAGAGGGACACGGCAACGCAACGCTCCTCCTGGGGCTCACCTGGCACTGGGAACTACATTACCCAGCAGCCCCGAGGCCTGGTGCGCTCGTGACACTCCCGCCGCGCCTGGAGGCGCTTCAAGAACGTGGAGCACCGAGCGTGCTCTGGGGGCATAAATCAACTTACCACCAGCAGCGAGGAGGCTGTGAGGGGAACTGCCACGAGATTCCTGCACTCCACCAGCTGAGAGGGACACGGCAACGCAACGTTCCTACAGGGGCTCACTTGGCACTGGGACCTACATTACCCAGCAGCCCCGGGGCCTGACGCGCTCGTGACGCTCCCGCCGTGCCTGGAGGCGCTTCAAGAACGCGGAACACCTCCAGCCCCAAGGGACGTGCACGGGTGGGTGCCGGGGTAAGCCCGGGCAAAGGGCGGGCTATCTGGGGCCGTCCGGGGCCAGAAGAGGCCGGGCTGGGCCACCCCCTGTTTACCAGCTGATCGCTGCCGCTGGCCTCCAAAGGTACTGTTCTCTCGAAATTCTAACGTCTGAGGAGGGGCTGGAGTCCCTGCCTGTTCGACTATTTGACATTCCTTCTGTACCCCAAGGGACTGTTTGCTGCCCTCCCTGATTTTGCCACCGTCATGGTCCTAACATTTCTATTGATTGCCAACATCATTAACCGATAGGGATGGGAAAACTGAAGGATATGGAGGGTGGGGTGTGTCCATCAGTAAAAAGGGGAAAAAGGCAAAAAGCTGCAAAAAAAACATATCCCCTCTATGTTTGACAACCAGAACCCTCGTAAGCAGAGCCCCAGCGCCTTGTCAAAAGCTGGTCCGGACCCTGATCCCACTGCCAAAAAAACATCTGAGCCAGATCCCCATGAAGGGCTCGATCAGGATCTGGTCATGCTCCCACTGGTTCCATGTTCAAACAGGTTTGCTTCTCTCGATTTAGACGGTGCAGCCATAGTGGAAAATTCTGGAGTGGCAGCGAGGGGTAACTGTGAAAGAGCCAATGTGGGGCGGGGGGACCTAGCAGTAACCTATGTATGACCACCAAGTTGGAGCTTCTTGATAGGATCCAGATCCTGGAAAAGTTAGTGGCAACTCTAACTGCGAAGGTGGAGGGTCTGGTACAAGGGAGGACGACCAGCTGTCCAGACCCCCCCGGCACCTTTTTTACGGGGGCAACCAAAAACTTATATTGTGGCAGGCTCCGACCAACAGAGAGTAGCGTCATCAAAAGTCCCTTTCCCTGTGATCAATGATCCAAAGGATGGTGGGAGGGCAAATGGACCTCCCAACATCTCTAGGTCTTATGCCGATTCTGTGAGTTGCAGTTTGTTAACAGGGTCCTCTCTGGGAAAAGCTCCACCTACGAGGCCCAAGCAACTTGTGGCTCACCCCATTCCAGAGGCAAACAGGTTCTCACCATCCATAGGTGCACAAGGGTCTCCACCATACCGCCCCGCAGTAAGGCCAACTGTGAATATGACCCATGTTCCGAAATTGGCTAAGGTAGGGGGCTATGAAAGCAACGAGTCAATACACAATAAATCAATTCATTGGCTGAGGCACACAAGGGGGTGTAGATCTATTATTAGAGAGGACATGACAAGAGTAATGCGGATAACTAGGGCAGATTCAACAACGGATTGTGTGGAGATGGAATTTTTAGATCCAACCATAGCAGAGAACCTACTAACTCTTGACTAGAGAACATCACCTCCCGAACACTCTTCCATCCAGATCCGCTGGTTCCCCCTCTGGACACAGATCCGTGCACCAGAGGACTCTGGGCTGAGCCAAATTGATTGACTAGTAAGCACACATACTCTCCCCTTGGGCCCTGACCTGCATGCACTAGGTAGGAATGATTCGAGCCTGGACCCCCGGATCGCGCTGCTGCTGCCCCTTCGATTAGCGGGGAGCTGGCGGTGGACAAGGCTGGCCGAGTGGGGAGAAGGCCAGTTAATGTTGACAACTCCAGTAAGAAAACACCAGGGGTAATCCAGTTTATATCCTGGAATATAGCACGCTCACAAAAAAACCTAGCCGACCAGGATTGGAATGATTTCATAGATAACTATGATATTATCTTGTTCCAGGAGACATGGATCCTGGTCCTTCTTGACAAGCCAGGGTTCACCACATACTAAATCCCCGCAACTACATCAGGCAGGGGGCGTCCATCAGGGGAACTCATTATTTGGCTGAACATTGAGATGAATTGGCGAGTATCAAAACATGACAACCCATCTTAGGACATTCTCCATATTTCGATTGTAGGGAATGAGTCTAATGCTCAATTGGAAATCTTTAATATCTATACTAGAGGGTCCCCGGGTGCCCAGGTCAGCTCCACCATATCAACCCTTGATACAGAATTGTCGGCCATCAATACCAACACAGGGATTATTGTCGCTGGTGACTTCAATTGCACCTTTGAGCCCCTGTGCAATGAAGACATCTTGGGTATTGGGGACGAGGACTCCAAGTGGCCATCCCCCAACTTAGTCTGGCTCCTTGCAAGAGATGGACCCAGAGAGCAGTCCAAATTTTTGCTCTAACAGTGGAGCATAATTTGCGAGCAGCAAATGGCTGAACTCGTTCTGACCCAACGGGAGCATGTACCTACAATAGATCTGGGTCCATATCATGCATCGACTACATACTAATAGATGTGGGGTCATGGGCCGACCTTATTGACATGGAGGTGGTCCCCAGGTGCTACAGCGACCACAACCCGCTATGTATGCAGTTGAGGCGTGCATGGGATACTACCTCTATTGAGCCGCCTGGCCACATGAGGCAGTTGACTAGGGAGATAACTCCCTCCAATTGCAGCCGTCACTTGAGATGGAACAAGGTCGCCAAGCAAGAATCAACCCTGGAAAGTATCAGGGATGCCATAAATCATAGCATCTTGGAACTCAATGATATAACGAGTCCCTCCCCAGTGGCCCCGCAGGAGTCAAAGCTTACTAAGGTTTACAAGGAGGCCATGGGGAAGGTAGGCGAGTTCTTCCTGGTCAAAGAAAAAGGCGGTCGTAAGGCCCCTCATCCAAAGGCTGCAAACCTGTGGTACTCCGAGCCTTGTAGGACAAGGAGGCAGGAACTGTCAAAGGCCCTAAGAGTAAAAGATCATCCTAGCATAGTCGCAGCGAGAAAAATCTACTACCAGACGGTTGATATAGCCAAATGTCTTTGGGAGGAAACACATTGGCAAGAATTGAAATGTGCTTCCCAGTTGAAAGACTCCACCAGATTCTGGGAGCTAATTAGCATTAGCACCAGGAAAAGAGTAGACCCTACAGCAAACCACATAGTGGGGAGCCAATGGTTTGAGCACTTTTATGGCGTGTATTCCAGTGAGGTAGGGAATGTACCCATGGAGCAAGTGACAGGGCTTACCCTTCCCGAGACCCACACCCAAGGGGAACTTTTTGGGCTAAGAGAGGTGCTATCGGCAATCACAACAATCGACCCGGGCAAAGCCGCAGACCCTACTGGTCTCCCAAGTGACCTAATGCTGTATGATAAAAAACTTTGGGCACATTTTATTCTCCGGATCCTCAACCTCATCGCGAGCGGGCTCCCAGTGCCCGATTCATGGAAGGGTGCTGATGTGGTGACCATCTATAAGAAAGGGGATCGGGAGGATCCTGCCCACTATAGACCGATCAGTTTCACTGATGTAGCCCAGAAAGTGGTTGGCAGGGTCCTCCTGACAAGATTGAGGTCATGCCTTGACGAGGGGGGCATCTTGTCACATTTTCAGGCGGGGTTCAGACAGGGGGTTGGCACGATGGACCAGGTCTTCAGATTTCTAGCTCTTTATTAGAAGTTTGTTACGATCAAAATAGTCAGCCTTTATCTGGTATTCATTGATTTGAGAATGGCCTTCGACCTGGTCCCTCGTGCCAAGTTATGGCAGACAATTCTCGATCTTGGTACCCCCGCCCCAATCTTGGACCTCATCAAACGACTCCATGAGGGGAATTACGCTAGAGTGAGGTGGGGTAACCAGAGCCAACTGACTGAGAGGATAGCGGTCAATAGAGGGGTCCGCCAGGGCTGTGTTATGGCCAGACCCTGTTCTCCCTCATTCTTCAATGGGGTGGTGGACCATTTGAGGGAGGACGGGGCCGACGCCCCAACCCTGGCAGTGGAAAAAAAAAACACACTGCTCTTTGTGGATGACACCCTCCTGATTTCAAAAAGCCCCATGGGGCTACAAAAACTACTCGACCGCTTCACCCAGTTTTGTGATGTTAGAGGCTTGATCATAAACACATCCAAAAAAAAACTAATGGCCCTGGCACCATCGAAAAATTTCAAAAATAACATCAGATTGTCTGACTCCCCCCTGGAACTCGTTGAAGCCTTCGACTATTTAGGAGTGAAGATTAATAGTGGGATGAATTGGTCCTCGCACCTGGCTAAAATTCTACTCAATCATAAACGAGTGTCGGGTGCTATCGCTAAACATCAGCGCCTTTCCTACAGTCGACCTGTGGCTCCTGCCATTAAGGTCTACGAGGGAAAGGCTCTACCCTCATCTCGATACGGAGCGGAACTGTGGGGTTTCAAGAAGGTTACACAACTAGTAAGATCAAAGAAGAAGTTCTTTAGAGACTCGGTCTCGCATCTTCCATCGACCCCACTAGTCCCGCTCCGCTATGATCTGGGGAGACATCCAATAAATGAGGTGGCAAGACTGCGCCCCTTATTGTTTTGGACATTTCTTAGAAGGTCCTCTGAGTTATGCCACTATGCCACTGCATTGACCGAATTGATAGAACTAGATGTAGGCCACAAGATAGTCTGGCTATTCAAATTGAAACAGCTAGTGGGGGATATTGGTTTGGGTGAAACCTGGGTGAGTCAGAACCTGCCGCCCACATTAGTTGTAAAAAAGGCCTATTGGGATTGGGTGGCCTCAGCCGCATCAAGAAGCGAGAACCGCTTCACCCTGACAGAAATCTACTTGAGTTTTAAGCCTGCGCCTAAACTAGAATCCCTCCTGGATCTCATTGAGTCCCCGGAAGATAGGGCCCTGTATTTGAAGTTCAGGTTTGGCACCCTTTCATTGAACGACTTTAGAGCAGGCTGGAGGCACTTGAGGGGGAGACACTTGGGGGGGTTAGGGCTGTGCCCCCCCCCTACGGAATCGGTGGCTCATTTCCTCGTCGCCTGCTCAGCGTATGGCCAGGCGAGGAGGAAATGGTTGAAACCTGTTTGTTCCAATCTGGGTTGTAGGGAACAATAGGGTGGCGCAACGTATCCTCGCATCGGAGACTTCGATCCCCAGTTTCATTTGTGGGCTGGCCAAATACTTTGGCTCTGCCTGGCTGAGGAGGATGAAACTTTCTGGGATGATCCAAGCACAGGCTGTGAAACTGAAGATCGCCACCCTGTAATGATGTGCACTGTTTTTTATGATAAATTGTTTTTTTACTTGCTCAACCAATATATGATTAACTTGTATGTTAATGCATGTATTACATATCATGGATGGACTTTGTTACATATTATACCCTTGTATATATTGTGTATGTATTTTAATGGGTGGAGCTTTTCCCCTTCACCCTTTTAAAATGTTTTTATACTTTTATGATATTGTATATCGAATACATTTTTATACAATACAATACAAGTTCAGGTAGTTCATAACGAGGAAAGCAAGAATTGTCAGACCGATTAAATTTTAGTTGATGGAAAACCAACAAGAGTTCTCTTTGATTCTGGTGCCAAGATCACCATTGTATCTAAAGATTTACATCTCAAAGAGATCAAAGAGAAAACTAAGGATTTCTCCCCTGATATTAGATCTTTTGGTTACGGTGGTGAACCAGTTACATTATTTAGTTATTTCTGGGGTTTGCTAGATTACAAAAAAAGATTGACAAATGCGAAAATATATATATCACAAAGAGGTGATAGTATATTAAGTTGGTTCCACCAGAGAGATCTTGGTGTGATTTTAGAGCCTAATTCATCTCCGTCCATTTTACTCAAAGAAAATGTTACTTCTAAATCCATTGCTGCCATCGATAGTGATACTAAGAACAATTTTACACTAATGTTAAAAAAAAAGTTTCCCAATGTATTTTGTGAAACCTTAGGCTGGCTGTCTAAAAAACTATGATCATCACATTTGTTTGATTGAAGGGGCAAAACCGATTGTTGTGAGGTAAGAAATGTCCCTGTAGCTGTCAGAGAACAGGTACAAATAGAATTAGAACGCCTAAAAAATGATGGGATTATTGAAGAAGTTGATGCCACGCAATGGCTTTCTGCGGTTGTGGCCGCGAAAAAGGCTGATGGCTCTCTTCGGCTATGTGTGAATCTTAGAGAATTAAACAAAAACGTTGTGCTTGACAGTCATCCTCTACCCAAAATTGCTGAATTGTTAATGCTTTTGAAAGGAGCATAGGTTTTTAGCACAATAGACCTGAAATCTGCATAGCATCAGATCAGATTAGATGAAGATTCAAAAGACTTGACAGCTTTTGTTACTCTTTTTGGCACGTTTGATTTTTGTAGACTACCTTTTGGTTTGGTTTCAGCAACCTCGGTTTTCCAGAGGGCATTGGAAAATGTGTTAAAGGGGCTTCCTGGTCTAAGAGTATATCAGGATGATATTTAGATTTTTTGGTTTGAATGACAAGGATTATTAGTTGAGGCTAATGAGTGTTTTAAGCAAATTTAACGAATTTGGATTAACAGTCAAAATTGAGCAATGCAAGTTTAAAATGAAGTCTATTGATTATTTGGGTCATACTATTGGTGATGGTGGTGTTTCACCAAAGGAAAATCAGGTTATTGTCATACAAAAGATGCCTTCTCGAAATTATAAAGAAGAATTGTTGAGGTTTTTGGGAATGACTGAATTTTATAGTAAATGTACTCAAAATGTTGCCTCACTATATGTTTCTATGAGAGCTCTGTTGTGTAAAGGTTATGACTTTGTTTGGGATGAAAAATGTGAACATGAACTTTGCATTCTAAAGGAATAATTAAGTTTGGCACCCAAACTGAGTAGTTTTGATCCTGACAAGAAATCCTTCTTTATAACCAATGCTAGTATGAAGGGTTTAGGAGCTGTTCTTTTACAGAGAAACAATGATGAGGTGATTCTATTTTTTTCAAGGAGTTTGAGAGGAGCTGGGATGCGTTACTTAGTAATAGAAAGATAAGCTCTTGCTGTTTATTGGTCAATAAAGAAATTGAAGAATCTGCTGTGGGGTAGTGCATTTGAGGTTAGTACGGACCACAAACCTTTATGTGAAATGTTTTCAAAACAATGAATTGATGCTGTCTCCAGTAGAATAACAAAGAGGGTGGTGGCACCACAAGGTTATGATTTTGAAGTAAAGTATTTACCTGGTGCACAAAATAAGGTAGCCGATGCATTATCTCGCCTGGTTGTTGATGATGATGTTAGTATGGATGATAAATTCGAATATGATGGTGAAATGGTTTGCTTAATTGAGGGAAGCACCATTGGAAAAGAAAGATGGTTAAAAGCCTTAAGTGAAGATAGTACTAGAGTGTATCAACACAGGTTGGAATTTCAAACACACGGATGATGAACAAGTGGATTAATGCTGGCATGTGAGGGATCAACTATTGAAACAAAATGGTTTACTTGTCAGGGAAATGAGAATTATTCCTCTCTCTTCTCTTAGGGCAGAGCTTATTTCTTTAGCACACAATGGTCATCTGGGAATATACAAGACCAAATAAATATTAAGATTGTCCTATTGGTGGCCAGGAATGGATTTACAGGTGGAACAGAAAATAAGAGATTACATACAGTGTGTTCTGAGTGAAGAGTAGTTAAACCCAAGGTCCAACCTATGGTTCTAAGAGTTTGCCCTGATGGTCCATAGAAGGAAGTTGGATTAGACATTGTTGGCCCAATCCGCTCGTCTGGCACAAAATGGTATATACTTGTTCTTGTTGATTTCTTCTCAAGGTGGCCAGAAATAGCTATAACCCGAGGAATTCAAACTAAGTATGTTAACATTTTTCTGGAAAAACTCATTGCCAGAAAAGGTATACCTAATGTTATCCTCACAGACAATGCTGTACAATTGGTCTTCAGGGAGATGGAAGATTTCTTATCTGCTCACGGCATTACGCATAAGAGGTCTTCATTATATCACCCAGAGACGAATGCTTTAGTTGAGTGCTTTAATCGTGTGCTCAAAGAAACAATTGAAATGGCCAAGTTAGCAAGTCTGAATTGGCACACAGAAGTGTTTAAAAAAATAAAAGTTTATAGGTTTTCTCCCCATGCTATCACCAAAAGTACTCCTTTCGAGTTGTTTAGGGGCATGTGTGCTAATACTTTTGTTACACCTACTTGGGTGAACGACTTGCAACCAGATTGACTAATTGAACATTAAATGAGTGATTGGAAGTTAGCGGAGCCCAAAAGAATTGATGTCAGAAAGAAACATCACAATATAAACAAATTTGTAAAGAAAACTATTGTGAAAGTTGGGGATTGGGTTTTAAAGTAAAACCCTTGCAAGAGTAAGTCATCTGATGCATTTTTTAAACCTATTCGAGTCATTAGGATTTTTAACAATGCCATTAAAACTGCTGACCATCGCAATTGGAATTTGAACAAAGTGGTAGTTGTTGGAAAATAATTTGTTTGTAAACCTTTGAAGAGCTGGATCATGCTTCTAGTGTTCCACATAACATACTGAGGTTTTCTAAAGAATCCTCTGAAAAGCTGGATCATGCTTCCAATGTTCCACATGACATACAGAAATCCTCAAGAGTTTATTCTCCGCCAAGCTACTTAAAAGACTTTGTTAAGTAGTATTTCACATGTTTTTGTACTTGCTTTCTTTATTCATTTTTCAGATTGGTATTGTATTCATTTTTTTAGCTTTGGTGAATTGTAAAGGAGGGAGCTGTGTGGCATCCTTAGAATTTACACCTGTTGTCAGGTGTTAGAGAATGGCATGTTGCGAATGTGCTTATGCTTCAGTTGGAGCCTTGATGTGATCTTGATGCCAGCTTGTATGTGGATGGGATCCGTTTTCCTAGAATAAACATATTTTACTCTTTACAATGAGTATTTGTATTCTTACAGGTCACTCCTCATTGATGTCCATATAAGGGCCTCAGCCTGACTTCAGGGAGAGGGAGACACTTTCACTAAATACACAGTGAGCCTCAGCCCTCCCTCCAGAAGGTGTTCAATAGGTATTGACATCCTCATTATTATCATATATATACAAGAAACTTTCCACAACACAGCTTACATCACAAAACATCAAGACTCTTGCAGACTTATACTCTTCTAACTAACAAACTTCATATTGAATAAATATATTCAGACGTCCGCTTTCAATTCCTTCTTGTAAATATATATAAATGTCTGTGCTTGTTATTTAATAATGTTTGTGGTCTTGGCGGATCAGATAAGTCTGTAACTACTCTCTTTGATATTTAGTTACCTGGCTGCCCTCTCACACAGAGGTTTCATGGATGGATTTGGCATGGATGATGTCACAGATATTAGAACTGTTGGAGCTAAGTTTGGTGTCTAAGAGGATGAACAACTGAGCCATCCCATCAGTAGAGCCCTTTTCAGCTAGCTAGGGCCAATCGGTGAGTGGTTCACTTTTCAAGCTTCAGAGACACTAAAGGAGACGGATGCTCCAATCTGGCGCTTCCTGAAATGCTTTTCTAGCAGCAGCTTTTGACTTTACCAATGCTTGCAAATTCTTTCTACACTTCTTGGAGGCATGCTCTTATGCTGTTGACTATTTTATCAAGGGACGGTTGCACTACGAAAAGTTGATACAGATGATAGAGCTAGGTTGACTTCATGCTGCCACTCATATCACCAACAGCAGTATCACTCCCAGGTTCAACTCAATAACAGTATTCACAATATTGACATTAGCAAATGGTAATATGAATCTTATTTCATTATTTCTCTGATACAAAGAGCCTCAGAGCATCCTTTCTCCATCTGGCACCTTGTGTGAAGCACAGGAGTTAGAAGACATTTCTAATATTTCTATCACAAATAAATCTGCTCCCACAATAGTGTACCTGGATTATCAATACTATATGCTCCCTTGACCCAATGGACGACCACACCAGAAAGAAACCAGGCCATCTTTCATGATCTTTAACTACCATTTACTACACTTGACCTCTGGATTATATAAATAATCATTTTGATTCACTGAAAGGCATCTTCTGACAGTACCAACCCATAAACTGATGAAATCCACTGCTTCTGATAGTGACTTTAATGTTTTATTTGTCTCCAGAAATAAAGAATGTCTCAGAAAATATTTCCATGTTTTGATGATCATCTAGCTGCTAATGACTTCGCTTCTGCACCTGCGGCACTGCAGCTGCGGGCTTTGGGGACTATTCCTCAAGAGTCCTGATTCAGGCTTAAATAACTGTGCTGGTGCATAGGTCTTAAACATGAAGATGTGAGTCACTTCAAACCATCTGTTGACGTGAAGCCCTGAAAGGAGCTTCCCTGTCACTCTCCACAGAATTCTGAATTGTGAGGTGCCAGACACTGCCAACATCTCAACATTCTTTGCAGAAGATGTGTAAGTGTTGCAAGTGCTCCAAAGTACGTACAGGCAGGGAATTCTTCAGGTATGGTTAAATTGGGTGCTGGCCCATGGCTTCAGATATTTTGGGGATCCCGCCAATAGAGAACTTGAATAATTCTTAAGCAGATTATTTAAAATCATTTATTTTTAGGGTGTGTAAGAGAATCCATTGCAGACGTTTTGCAATGTTGTGTTTAGGTTTCTTTTAGATCCAAGCAGGACCTCACATATGAGAACTGCTGCTGTGTTACCCTGGTGAAAACATTTATAACTATGCCTATATGTTAGATGTAAACACAATTACTATTTGCACAAGTTTTCTTTGAGCACTGTCAGTGACCTAGTCAAAACGGGTATGAAAGAGCTGAAATTAGATCATATTTCAAAGCTGTTCTGAACAGCGCCCCCCAAAATATGTCTGACCAGGGTTCCCAACATCCTTAAGATGTCCCCACATAGACCTGCCTCAGGAGCAGATGCCTTCTGGCTGTGTTGTTTGCTTTCATGTGTTTATCACAACTGAACACATTGCACCTCATTTAAATTGCCTTGGATTCCGGGTGCAAGGCATTTGTTTCTGGGAGGAGACAATGTGGGAGCGAGCTGTGTGTCCAAGGAACTGAGGGGGGGCTGGGCTAGGGTACCATAAGAAACAGGCTGAATATTTTATGACTGCTGAATGTAGAATACTAGCTTCCACCATCAATGTCACATAAGATATTCAATTGAAATAGGAAACTGCCACTGAATATCAAGAGAATTTTCCAAGGGTGTGATATGGGTCTAAGAAAAACATGACTGTTAAGGCAATATTCTTCTATAGGTGATTCTTAGTCAGTTTTCAGATATTAAGCAACGCTGCCTTGATAAATGACATAGGACTGTAATGAATGAATGAATTTTGTTATAAGTACTTCCATAAGCTTAGGTTTACAATATAGACCTAGCGTTATTTAGTTTTTTTTTTACTGGCACCAGCATGATAAAAAGCGGCGTGAAACAGTCCAAAGCAGCAACATTGACGTACTGTCACCTGCAAAAAACGAGGCTTTACTTGGACCATCAAAACCCATAGGTTTCGAAGCATAGCCCACTCAAATAATGCAGCATGGCCAGACGTTGTACCAAAAACCAACACCGACTGGAAGCAGATGGATTTATCTCCCTCAGAAACCACCACATTGCTGTGTGCCTTAGTGCAGTGCAGATGTCCCATACAGCAGCCCCTTCCATAGTTGCCTATGCAAAAGAATTTGAACTTAGAGTATGCCAGCAGTACAAATGCAGGACAATGCAAACTCCGCTCTGTGATATGGTATTAGGTTATGCATTGAGAATGGTAGCCTATATGAGCACCTGTACTTTTGATGACATCAGCAGCAGGTCAATCTTCAATAAGTATGTTGTTGTGTGCAGTTTTCCTTTGTCCACATTCCCACAATGCAGTAAATGTGGGTGCTGACATCTCAATTAACCTGCATTTTATTGTTTTTTATTTTTGCAGGTATAGTGGCTAGCCAACTGAGCAGTGTATGTGGTAGTTTGGAAATCTCTTTGAAACATTTGTAAATGTGGCAGAATTAGCTTTAATTACCATTACCCTTTTTCCATGCCAATATCTATTCTCAAGGGGACAGATCTTGGCCACTGTATTTTTACCAACAGAGCTCCTTCGTAAACACAAGCAATTAAAGAAATACAAATAAATATTTTTGTCCATAGTGAGAGTTTGTGAGTAGTTTTAAAGGGTTTTATTTTATAATTAATGATAAAGGTGCGTCTGAGTCTTTATTTATCCGTCAAATATCAGTGAGGTTACGGGATTGATAATGAAAAATATAATTTGTGCAGATCATATTATAAAACATATACAACACATTCCATTAAGGAGCTCTATATACAGGCCAAAGACCAGGGGATAATGAGGACAGCCCTGTCTAGTGCCTCTGATAATTTTAACCCCTTGTATGCTTGTGACGGAACCGCTCTGTCACAAGCCACGGGTGAGCTGTGGCCCGCTCGGCGCGCCTGCGCGGCGCTGATTTCACACCTGCGCGGCGCGTTCCATTGGGCGGGCACGTTCGTGATCGAACCGTTCCGTCACAAGCACAGCTTGCCCGCGAGCCGTGACGAAGCGGTTACGTCACAAGCAAGTGACCACCGCGCGGCCGCCCTACCCCCTTAGCGCTGCGGCGGAATAGCCGCCGCAGCGAAGGGGTTAAAAGGCTTTGTTAGGTTGCCGTTAACCAGCAATTTTGCAGTAGGGTTTTGATAAATCAGTGGGATGGTTCTGCAGAAAGTCACACCCTCATTTTATTTTTCCCGAACGGCCCCCAGATACGCCCAATTTACTCTGTCAAACACCTTTATGGCATTCAGGGTCACCTTGGCTAAAGGAAGTGAATAAGTTGAAGCCAGGTCAATTGCCCCATTGCAACATTCTGCCTTTAACAAAGCCCTTCTAATCAGGATGCAGCATGTCAGCAGCTACTCTGCCCAACCTATCCGCTAATATTTTGAGAAAAACGTATAATCTGTGTTGAGCAGGGAGATGGTCTATATGACTCACATTTTGCTGGATTTTTCCCTGGCTTTAACTTTAGGATAATCACAGCTTCACCCCAAGAGCCCGTGATTTTTACCTCTTTACTTGGAATCTCATTAAAATCTAGAGTCATGACTGAAGTTAGTACGTCGCTCAAGTTTTTGTATAACTCGTTTGACAGTCCATCTGGGCCCGCCGCCTTTCCTCCCTTACTTTAACATTTACCTCTTACCTCTTCCTATGATATTTCTTGTTCTAGAGTATGTTTATGCGACACTGCCAGGGGTTATATTGTGTTTGAAAATAGCCATTCATCAGCTTGCTGTTTACTTACCATACTATTTTCTGTACATAGTTTCCCGAAGTAGTCATAAAAAGAACTCTCTATTCCTGCCTTGTTGGTCAATTTTGCCTTGCTTTCCTCATCCTCAATTTCTTTGATCTCATTTTGGACCTTGCCTGTTCTTGTTTTCCAGGCTAGTAATTGTTCTGCACCTTTTCTGTATTCAAAATGAGCCAACTTACTTGCTTCCCATCTCTTAGTTTGTAATGAATCTATCTCTCCTTTTCCCTATACTCATGTCTCTTTACCTCTTCATTGGTACGCCCCAGATATGCCTCAATGGTTTTCATATGTGCCTCCATTTTTGCTATCTCCTACCTATACATTATGTTTCTTAGACATATTCTGCCAGAAATGTTCCCCCTTGAAAAGGCTTTCAACATGTTCCAAGCAATTGTTATGGAGGCAGTTCCAACATTCAAATAAAAAAATTCCATTAAGTCTGAAGAGAGACACTTCATCTCTTCAGATTCCTGGAGGAATGTCCGGTCAAGCGTCCAGACTCTCTCGGTCTTCCTGCTTTCCAAGTACAAATCCCTGAGTGGTCTGATAAATGGTGTGTCAAATATCCAATGCCCTTAATTTTTTTTCTGAGGCTAAGGCTTACTAAGACATAGTGTAGTCTGGACTTGTGACCAAATAGTCGATTAAAGTAGGAGACTCCTAAATGATGATTCGATCTTTCTCTCCATATGTCGCTAAACCCCTAATGTTGGACTTGGCCCTTCTGGCAGGTTCACCCCAGAAAATGTTGCCTTTTAATGTTACATAATTATAGTGATTTCTGGTCTTTGCGCACTTTGACACTGTGTCCCAGTGTAAAGTGCCCGTGCCAGTTGGCACAATGTACATCCTGTGATTATGATTATGATGTGTTTTGATAATACAAAGGCTATTTTTAATATAACCTTGTGTGGAGTTCCTTTTAGTGGGGGGCCTGGGATGTTGTTGCTGGTGGGTGCTTGTGCAAATGCTTTACACATTGCCTCTGGGATAAGCCTGACTGCTCGTGCCAAGCTACCAAGGGGGTGAGCAGGGGTTATATTTGGAGTGTAACTCCCAAGCCGGGACTAGAGTGGTAGTTTCTGCCTGGCTTTGGCGAAAGCCTTAACCAACCAGAAATCCCATTTCTAACACCTAACTGCTTCATCATTAAGTGTAAGAATGGACACGAGTTATTGGACGTGGGCCTTTTTGGCAGGTTCACCCCTAGACTTTTTGCCTTTAGCCTCTGGCATGGTGGTAGTGATTTTAGGCCTCTGCAGACTTTAGCACTGTGGCCCAGTGTAAAGTGTGTGCGCCCTCTGAGTGCATGTAGTGAGATGGACCTGCCCTCCCATAGGAATGCATGGGGGATATGTGTGTCAATGGTTGTTCCTGATATGAGGGGAGTGCACGGTCAAGTTTAGTATGTGCAATAAATGCTGCACAATGGTGTGCGCTGATTTAATGTGACTAGTGGAGAAGTGCCACTTCTAGAAGTTGGCATTTCTGTGTTCTGTGAATGTGAATTTTCTGTCTGGCTTGTGAGTGACAGGGGATGGCTGGTGTGCCTGACTCCAGGAGCCAGGATGGGTCTGCCCGGTGGTGAATAGGGAGATCTGCATGTAGATGGGAGGGAGGAGTTGCAACTGGGACCTGAATAGGGCTGGGCCTTCCCTCCACAATGCTGGCTCCTCCTCATGTGGTGCGTCTGATGTCCCTGGCCTGTCCTGTGAATAGAGAGGGGAGCTGAGCAAAAAAAAGTGCTCAAGAACCAGTTGCATCTGGTTCTCCCCTTGCCTGCACCTTTGAGACAAAGATTTAGTTGTATAAAAATAGGGGCTGTGACCCCAGGTAAATGTTTTTGTTCTTGGACTTGAAACTACCAGGGGTCTGCTTCTGCTGGGGCCCAGGGGAAGGCTTGCCTCCCCGCTTATTAGAGTTTAATGAGGGTGCCCACCCCGCTTCTACATTTATTTTTACATTTGAGGGAGCCTACCCCTCATTTTGTACCCATAAAGATCACCGTCGCAGCACCGAGGCTGAGAGGGAGCCGAGGAGTGGAGCCGCTGATGTCATCCTATGGCCGCACTGGGATTGGCCCCAGTCAGCCAAGACTCCCGCAGTGTCACTGGTATGGAGCGCAGGGTTTGGCTCCACCTGGAGGGTTTCCCCATGCTCTGAACAGGCAAGCCCCGGCCCAAAGTAGGAATGAGCCCGGGGCAGCGTGGGCTCCCTCTCTCAAGTCCCGGTCCCGAGAAGGGGGACCGGGTGAAGAAGGGTGCTGAGGTTAGGCGGGGCTCCCCTAAGGAGGGAGAGCACCGCAGGCACCAGCCGCCCAGCAGAGAGCCCCTGCATGGCTGGTCCCTGGAGCATGGAGATCCCCGCCACGGAGAGCAGCCCCCACATAGCTGGTGAGTGAGGGCTGAGGGGGCATCATCATTCCTAGAGCCAGAGGGGCTCCCACACTTCTCCTGTTATTTTAAGAGCCCCGTGTGGCTCCAACGTTGGGGACAAGTTCTCTCCCTCCATTTTGCATAGTTATTTAAAGCGACAGCGCACTTTACAGTAGTTGGGGGACAGGATTATTCTAGATGGCTCCAGCACTAGCCCAATCATTTTAACAGCGCCAGTGCGCTCTACGCTTTGCGGGCCAGTCCTTGCTCCCTATATGGTGCATAATTTTTTCAGGAGCCAGTGTGCTCCAGTGGACATATGTTTATTTCTAGAGCACATTTGTTCTAAGGGCCAGCGAGAGCCATGCCGCATTTCTACCTCACAGCTGCCCAGCAAGTAGTGGGCAGCTGCACTGTTTAGGTCTTTTTCATTTTTAGGGGACATGTTTTTGAATCTGGGAGTGAGATGCACTCCTTTGCCCCATGTCTGCCTGCACAGCTGCGCAGCACTTAGTGCCAGCTGCTACATTTAGGCCCTTCAGTTAAGACTCCCAGCTGCCCAGCAAGTATTGGGCAGCTGCAACATTTAGGTTTGAGCCATGCACTCACCCTTGACTGTTGCTGCATTAGGCTGTGCGCCCTGACTTTGGACAGAGGGCAATTGAGTCCCTTAGAGATGGCCAGTTGGCCCTGGGTACTATTAGGTTTATAGGGCGCAAGGCCCTAGTGTAATTTTTATAGGTGCTAGGCAATGTAATTTATATGCTATGTTGTATGCACCTTGATTTATGCTTCTAGGTGTGATTTTATGCTTATTAGGTTTTACCTACTGTCTTATGTTTTATTTGATTCTCTACTGTGGTCTAGGTTTGACTTATTCCCAACTGCAGGTTATGTGTATAAGTTTGTTTCCTAATGCAAGTTATGCTAGGAGATTATGGTCTACTTTGTTTAGGCTTATGAGGTTGGCGCAGAAAAGATTTCTCGCCTTATGTGATACTGTGCATGATATGATTAAGGTTACAGGTTGATGCTGAGTTTAGTGTCTTGCCAGTGATTACTGGTTGTATTCTAATATTATGATATGTTCTGACTTTTACTATTTTTACCAAGCGATGATTCCCTGACGTGGCCCTGTCATGTGTAAATAATCCCCTGTAAATATTTCCCGTGCAGGTTGGCACAGTGTATATTGTGTGATTACCATCTAATGTGTTTTATGATAATACAAAGGCTATTTTTATATATAACCTTGTGTGGAGTTTCTTTTGTGGTGGCCTAGTATGTTGTTACTGTGTGTGTTGTGCAAATGCTTTACACATCACCCCCGGGATAAGCCTGACTGCTTGTGCCAAGCTACCAAGGGGGTGAGCAGGGGTTATCATTGGCGTGTAACCCCCTATCCCTGACTAGAATGGTGGTCTCAACCTGGCTTTGGCGCAAGCCTCAGCCAACCAGAGATCCCCATTTCTAACACGATTTAGATGTGGATACTGCGCTAATGTTTGGAGATTTATCTAATTTTGGATCTGGTACCATGATAAAATACCCTGCTAATATTATTGGCTCTGGTTACTCTAATGCATTCACAAAAACAGTTTTTAAAGAGGCTGGGTCATCACAATTTGGACCATAGTATCTCACTAAAGCAAAGAACTACCCCAAGAGTAATATTTTAACAATAACCCATCTCCAACAGATATCGACCATTAAGTCCATTATCCATGCCTTAGCTTGTTTTTAACTTAAATTGCCACCCCTTATATATATGTTCCACCAACTTTAATTTCTTTAAGATATCATTGCATTCATTTCAAATGGGTCTCTGGTAATATGATTATTTGTCCTGGGGAGTCTTTGAGGTATTGCAGGATCTAGGCTCTTCCTCTTTTAATGCGTAACCTGTTAACATTCCATGATAAGAGCTGTATCATCATTTAAGCGCAGAAAGTTTTGAGACCTTACTTCTGCTTTTTTTCTTTGTAGGCTACGTTTAGCTAAGGTGAAATAGGATTTTGTTTGTTTTTTACCCCATATACTCCCCTCCCAGAGAACCCATTCCCCCCTCCCTAACCCTCACCCCTGGAGAACCTATCCCATCATTTTCCTGGACTAAATGTAAGTCCTAGTTGCTCCACCCAGGGACAATCTCCCACCAACACCTTCATACATACATGCAAATTCTATTACAGCACTGCTGTGTTTTGGGACTATCATTTTGCATCTGTTTCAGTTGCAATGCTTCCGCCACCCTATGGTCTACAAGAAAACTCAGACATGCCTTAATATTCTTAAATTAAGGGTATCTTCCGATCAGAGAGGAATGCTCTAAACAGGCTCAGGAGCTATGAATCTATTTCTCTCCCTCCCGGATATTCTCTAGGAACTCATCTGCCTCTTGTTTAGACTGTACGTTGTGCATTTTGTTTTTGAGCATCATTGTCAGGCCACTGCCCCCAATTTTCTAAACTCATCCATTTGTTTTCCCAGCTCCCATTGCGAATCCAAAGTAGCGCTTGCAAGGTGTGAGCGAATTTAAAAAGAGAAGTATTTTCCCTTCAGCGACTTTGCATTATAGGCCATATTAAAAAAAAAATATTTTATCGAGTACATTTGAAAACTGAAAAGCATTTTCCTGGGTTTGGGTTTATTGGGGTTTCTTCTGAAAGGGTCCCTGTGTACCCTTTGAATGTCATTGAACAGTTCTTCCTCCGATTCCTCTAACTTGATTCAATACTTAATTAGAGAAACAATGTAAACCCTTCTGGGACATTGAGGATTCAAAGGTTACAGTTCCTGGAGTTGTTTTCCAGTGACTTTAATGTTTCTCTAACTACTTGCTCCTTTTTTTTCTAATGTCTAATTTGTCTGCTTTTGCAGTGCTCTATTCTGCTTTTAGTTCCACCACTGAACTCTCAAGCTTTTCAGTCCTTAGATTAAGGAGGTCAATATATTTCGCTAACAATTCACAGAAGCCCCTGATCGCTCCTTGAATACTCTCGGAAACTGCATAGCCCTTTTTAATTCCCTCTGAAAGGATATGAAACATGTCTTCCAGGAGATCACAGAGGTTACTTGGAGTTAAACTGTCTGTGCCTGGTTCTGTCTCTAATTCTCCAGCCTGAAAAGGTCTACTGGAGCTCACTGAGGTGAGTTTTTTTTTCACGTGTTTCAGCGAAGGGTCACTCCTGACTGTCTGCGGGAATGGCAAGGAGAGCAGCCTTTTTATATGCTGTAGTATTAAAACACGCTAAGTCCCCTCCTCTGAGTACCTCTGCATGCTTAGCAACGTCTACTACAAATGGCTGTACTTTGAAATAAGACCTTCAGGAGGGAGTGATTTTTATTTTCCCTACTTTATCTGGTTCTCTCCCCCTTCTCCTCTCCTTCTACTGTGGCCTTTCAATTCACATTGCAAAAAAGTGTGTGGGTCTACTCCTTCCTCAAGAAATTGTGTGTATTTCTGTGAGAAAGGTAGGAAAAACCTCCCCCCTAGGTTTTTTACACCCTTTCCCCTCATTGAGCCCCTTTTTCTCCCTCCAACTGGGGTTTTGGTGGGATTGGAGACACTCCTGCAATTTGTTTTGATCTAGCTAACACCCCTAGTTGTTTTAAGAGGACTTCACAGTAAGTTTCCCCAGTCTGACCTTGTCCTTTGCCTACTTTATCTCCATTTTGATTCCCTGAGTGTGGCGAGTTTAGTTTTGACTTGCTGCTTCTGTGGCCAGGGCAATCAGAACTTGGGCTGCCACTACCACTATTACCCTGGGGGGGAACACGCGCTTTTGCTATGCAGCTCTCCTTGAGCTCAAGGGCTGCCTCTTGCCAATGGGATCCGGCTCCCAAAACCGCTCAGACCACCGAAGCTCTGCTGGATGCTACGTGCCTTCGACACATCCATCAGAAGGTAGGTGAAGAGAGAGGGGTTGAGTTTCTGAATTGTCTGCTTTTTTGTATGTGGTATTCACCACATTAGCGCAGGCGTTGGTGCAAGCGTCCTCTTCGGCATGCAGTGGCAGGCTCAAGTGGCATCCGCCCTGTTCTCCCCAAGATTTTGCACTTTGAGCGAGGTGCACTTGCTGGCACATGTATGGTTATATCCTTGGATCCTTGTTTGCACTAATCAACACAGACTACAGATAACAGAACAAACTACATATTCTGACACTGTAGTTCTAATGACCTACGTCAAAGTGATCTAAAGTACCACTGCTGCCAATTGCTGAGAACTACTCTTCCAAAAAGTGAAAATCTACCGGACTAAAATGTGTTATAATGCACTCACCGCCCACATTAGAGGTGGGTGAACCATACAAATTTAGCAATTTAAGAATTTTGTGAAATTGTGACAATTCTACAAAGATGTGTATAATTAAATGAAATACAGAATTGGCATTTGGTACTGTATTGCAAAAGCAAGGGCCACAGCTACATTCTGCGGTCCCACAATTTCACTACTATTACGATGAGATCACTCCCAAGCCATGGCAATTTTAGTTAAGTCACACTTCACAAAGGAGTGGCGAGGGTCAATCATTACACTCCACCACCCTAAACCCCTATGAAATACATATAAACACACAGACAGGTGGGAAGGAGAAAAAAAGCCAAAAAAAAGACAGATTAGGAAAAATTATAAATATTGAAAAATCTGCCCTCACTCACACACAAATGTGTGTGACATGCTTCATCATTGGGTCTGCTTACAAAACGCCCCCGCGTAGCCAGGCAGGGGGTGGAGCATAGGGAGGGGGAACATTAAACACACGTCACAACACACATAGGGACAAACACAAAAGTGACTCACAATAATCACAGAATGAAGTCTTACCCTTTCTAGACTGGGTTACAGATAGACAAAATAGTGCAGTAAGGAAGTGCTCATTAAAACTAGCTCGATACCTGTAGAAAGCCTTTATTAGTATGTTCCCAGCCAGGGTTAAAAATGGGTGAAGGATGGACAGTGTTTAGGCAGGAAATTAAGATCCTAAAACAGTCCTCCTATTAAACTGCGGTGGTCAACATGTTTTGACAGTCTTTAAGTGCCCTCTCTTTAATGGGTCACTGCGGTCTTCGTCAGGACAGTCAACCTGTCCCAGTCCTAGCCCGCCTCTAACCTCACTTAGGCATAATTTGAGGTAGCCCACGTGGAGGAACTTCCACCAGTATGGATCAATATTACTGTGAAAAGAAGGGAAGAGAATACAAACACTGTCAGAATGCATCTACCCTTAATGGTATCACATATTATTATGAGGTGTGTGCCGCATCATGTATTCCGAGGTACTGATCGATCTATAGCCCCTAATTCCCTCCTCTTGCCCTGAGTCGGGGGATTATTTGAGACGGAGCAACTCACATATTCCCTTCTTTCTGTGAAATTATATGCCATGCGATCCGTTTCTCAACCATTAAAAAACACGCATCGCGTGTTACAAACAAACACTTGAAAAGGTTATTTCTGCGTGCGCATACTACAAGGATATGCTGTAATATCCCTCTCATTACGTTTATAGTCATCGCACACATGTCTCTCATGATAATTATAGTAACCCCCTGTGACCCGCCAGGCAGAGCAGATGTACAAAGGTTTTACCGAGTCAATTGTGTCACAAGGCTCGTACTGGAGTCAGGCGGGAGGGTTCCCAAAGAACACAACCTGTGTTCAAAAAAGAAATAATCGCACTCAGGGCAAGAAATCAAATCACCCTTAACCTGCATTAACTCCGCCTCCATGTTAACTGAAAAAGTAGAGAGTGCAAGGATCAGTCTAATTCCTCGGCACTCCACACAGGTCTCTGAAAAGACAACCAGACCCCAATAAAGGTATTAGAATCAGGCCCCGTCCCGTAACACCCTCCTTACTGTTCCGTAGGGAAAGACCGGCACCTCCTGTGCCCGCTCATTCAGACGCCGCAAAGGTAATGGTGCTACTATCCTTCTGCCATTTAAAGCACCTCCTTCAACTGCGTCTAGCTTGCTTGTAATCACGTGGGCGCCAGCGTGTAAATGCGCCCTTGTCAAAAACGTCACTAGATGTATGGGGATGCCGGAGTTTGTAGTTTTCAAGCTGCATGCGTGATATATCCGATAATACCAGCTGATTGAGGGGCTCAAGGAGGCAATCTGCAGCCCAACATTTCTGTATTTACATGGGAAGCCTGTTCTAGTCTAATATGAACAAAAAAAAACACAGTATAAAGGCCTCTGATTTAGAAATGGGCCCATGGTAGTAACTATACTCTAAAGTCAGACCAAGGTGACCTGGAAAATAATCCCTTACTCATAGGCAGTTAGAGTTTTTTTTATTTCGTAAGGGCGTGCCATGGTATATCATCATTAAGGCCCCGTCGGTTACTACGGAGGTGATATACCCATTTCTGTTCTCTTATAAAAAGGGCCCTGATGCTACCCTGACCCCGGGGTCCTGCACTCAGTTTCTCTAGGACAGTCCATCTTAACTCCTCAGCTGAATTTTCTGCCTCGAGGAAGTGTGTGGTCAGCTTATTGTTTGATTTGCCACATCTGATTGTACTCCGATGTTCAGTGATACAAATCCGGACTTTCCTACTTGTCATGCCCACATAATGTTTCCCACACGGGCATGTGAGCAGATAGATGACCCCTTGCGAATTGCAGTTCGTATGTGATCTCTGCTCCGAAGGAGTTGTTAGGGCCACGTCAGTTTCTTTGTTATTGGTGGTCAAATGACAGACCCTGCAGGACCTGCAACGGAAATGCCCCACAACAGGAGGCAGGCCCGGAACAGGCCTATCCATATGGTGTACAAGGAAAGTTCTAGGCCTTGTGTGGATTAAGAGGTCCTTGTGGTTTTGACTGCGTTTGAAAGAGAGCAGAGGTTGGTTCACTTGAAGGTTCCCTGAATTAAGAATTCTCCAGTTCTTAAGTATCGTCCGCCTAATCTGATTAGAAGCAGTGTTGAAGACCGAGACAAAGACTGGTTTGTCGATTGCAGGTCTGTTTGTCTTCGAAAGGAGTGCTTCATGGTTGGCATTCGATGCTCTTTTGTTGGCCTGTTGGAATATTCTTTTCGGGTACCCCCTATCCCGAAGTTTCTTTGACAACAGGTTAACTTCTTCCTGGAAATCACTGCGCTCTGAGCAGTTCTGGCGAATCCGGAAAAACTGCCCCACCGGTAGATTTTCCCACAGTGAGCGCGGGTGGAAGCTACTATAAGCTAGTAACGAGTTCTTATCTGTTTCCTTATGATGTACCCTGGTTTGTAGGACCCCCTTTCCTGGTTCAATGACTAAATCCAAGAAAGGCACGCTGGTTCTAGTCATGGTGGAAGTAAAATGTAGCAGAGGATTTCTCTCATTCAGCCATTTCAGAAACAGGTCAACCGAAGTGGCATCACCCCGCCAAATGACTAGGACGTCATCGATGTATCGACGCCATAGCCTGATTTTGGACCTCCATGGGCATGTTTCATGATAGATGACACTCTGTTCAAATGCACCTACATATAGTCCCGCCAGGCTGGGTCCAAAGACACTCCCCATGGAGGTCCCATGGGTCTGTAAGTACAGTTGGTTCTCATATTCAAAAAGGTTCTGGATTAGTGCTATCGCAGTGGAGGATGAATGCTCGGGTGTCTGATAGGGCCAATCTTCCAGGAACAAGATATCCTCCAACACCCGCAGGGTTTCCCTCTGTGGGATATTGGTATAAAGCTCCTCAATATCGAGCCCAATTAGACATTCTTGATCCGGGTCGAAAGGCATATCCTTCAGATGATTTAAGATATCCAGAGTGTCCCTCAGGTAGGCCGGAAGTTTTTGGACCAAAGGCTTCAGGTAAAAATCACAAAATTGTGAAAGGGGTTCCAGCAACGACCCCATCCCTGAGACAATGGGTCTCCCTGGAGGCGGTTGTGCTGGTTTGTGTATTTTAGGGAGGACAGAAATAAGGCGTCTTGGGTTGGGTATTGACTAGAAAGTCTGCTTCCTTATCTAAGATCCAATCATTAGATCTAGCCTACTCTACTGCCTACACTATCTCTAGGGTGATTGCCTTTGTGGGATCTTCTGAAAGTCTTTGGTAATTCATCTCCTCAGATAACAATCGTAGGCATTCATTGTTGTACATGCCTATGTCCAGCAGTACCGTAGCAACTCCCTTGTCGGCAGGCTTCAAAATGATCTCCTTACAGTCCATTAGTTCCTTCAGGGCTTGTTTTTCCACCGCTGAAAGATTTGAAAAGGAACGCGATTGTGGTGTATTCAAATTCTCCATGTCGTGTACCACAGCCTGTTCAAATGTCGCCACCTCCGGTGGAAGCAGGGCCAATTGGGGAGTGAAAGTATACTTTGGGCAGAAGGGAGTTTCCCCTTTGAGGGAATCCTCTTGATCTTTGTCCTCAAAGAAGTTGCCAAAGAAGACAGACAGATCTTGGCGCAACCGAAAGGGGTCCAAAGGGTTGGTAGGAACAAATCCCAACCCCTTGTTCAGCAGGCGTTTCTTAGTAGGAAAAAGAACATAGGAAGAGAGATTGACCACTAAGGAGGCTGGCAGCTGGTCCCGGGCGTGCTGCTCGAAGCCACACTCCTTGTAATTCTCTGTGTAATTTCTGGGTCTTGGTCTTCCCAGGTTACCCGTTGTTGTCCTCATGACTTGCCCCTGCCCTTGTTTCGGCCCCTTCCTAAAAAAGGCCCCTGAAAGTTCTGAAATTGGGTGGTCTGAAAATAGGGAGTTCGCTGGAAGCAGGGATTATCAAAGGAAGGATTAGAAAAGGGGAGCTGGGGCGGATAGCCCATCACATGCCAACGATAGCCGTGATTCTGATATGGGTGTGCCGGTTGTTGGAACATAGGTGGTCCCGGTCCCCGCCAGAAACCCCGGCCTCTACCTCGTCTTCTCTATGGGTATTCATTCTCACTCCCCTCACTCGAATTACTAGTAGTGTAGTGTCTGGGTCTTCCTTGTTGGTTTCCCTTAAGATTTTCTTGAATCTTTTGGCGGGCATATTTGTCTGTGGTGTACGGGTTGACCTTCTCCCTAGAGAAATTCTTGGAATCCTTTTGCAATTTGTTTATTTTTGAGTGCATGAGGTAATTTCTATATTCTGTCAATTCTACATTGACCTGATCCAATTTCTGGTCAAAAGAGGTCAGTACCACATATGTTCTGAGTCCAGATTCAGAAGGTTTGAATTTGAATCAAAAGGGCGTCTGATAGTCCCTTGGCTGTACTAATAATCAGGACTAGCCAGTCCCGGGTACATTTCCAGGCCACTAGGGCCCAATCTCTCCTAAAGGCCTCGTCCTCAAGAAAGATCAAAGGTTCGTTGGTAACCAATAGTCCCGTGGCACGTTTTGTAAGCAGACCAAATGATGAAGCATGTCACACACATTTGTGTGTGAGTGAAGGCAGTTTTTTAAATATTTATAATTTTTTCTAAACTGTCTCTTTTTTTGGCTTTTTTTCTCCTTCCCACCCCTCTTTGTGTTTATATGTAATTTTAGTTAAGTAACACACCCTGTTGGTCCACACCAGCCCCATCAGCCAAAAGTGTGGGCCCATCCCAGCCTCACACAGCTGTGGACAGGCGCAGACGGGCCCGCCCTTGACCCAGGCATTGCCCGTGTACGTAGGTGCGCATCTTGCACTGCAGGAGTCCGGGTCTGCTTTCGAGCACCTCCTGGCATTGGAATACGCATTGATGCCTCCTGGGGAAAACAACCTCAACAACGTCTCCAGAACAACGAGTTCTGGAGTCACGAAAGCCGAACAATGACTTGCAAGAACAACGACTTAGCCTGAACCACGCACATGCGTGGTTCAGGCTAAGACTGCTAGTGTTTGTGCAAGTCATTGTTCGGAGGAGCTTGAAAACAGGAACAGGTAAGAGGGGTTCATTTCTAGGGTCTGGGGCGGACATGTTAATTTTTAGGGAATTTATTTGTATAAAGGAACACAATAAATGTGAGTGAGGGGGTATGGACAGATGAGGGGCACCGTACTGAATACACAGTGAAGATAAATAAAAATCTAATCTAATTTCAGTGATCGTTATGATAAATTCAGTATTGAGTTCATTTTCAAATATTTTTAAAAGAAGTTTTGTCGCAGTCGATGTCTCACACTAGGTTCAGCTGCATAAACAGAAATTAACAGATGGTGCTGCAGTCCTCTCCCATGACTCAGCAGATTTATGGACCATACTCGTTTATTTTCCTTCTACGGATTTATAACAAGAAACGTTTCAGGAAAACTTCGCTTCCCACATCCGTATCTGCTTCTTGATCATTAACGTTTTAAATAAACTCCTAAGGGAAACTTATGACTTTTACAGTATTACCGATCATAGAACACAGATTATTTTTCATTTATGTTTGGTGTGGCTTGTTGACCAGTGTTTCACTCCGTAGCCAATCTAGTATCTCTACACAAACATTTACTTTCCAATAATAAAGCTTTATGGTAGCTTTATGGTGGAAGAAGAAGTAGTTACCTACTCGGCGCTTGCAACATGCCTTTCCTCTTTAAGTTTATGTGTGATCGAGAGGCTGCGGAGTTTGTCGACACAGATTTTGGTGGTGAATAAAGAAACTTCTTGCTTTCACCTGGCAAGGTTGCAGCAGCTTTGCAGATCGCACATCTGGGAACTCTTGCTTTGATTCTGACATTATGATTGATGGATTCTGTTGAGTGCGTTGGGTGTAGTGGTTAAATGTGGAGTTTGTGGTTCACTAAGTCATGGATAAATAGATAGTGGTTTGGCATAGGTCGTTGTTTAGCCTTCGTGATTCAGACACTCGTGATTTAGTAGGTAGTTGTTTAGTCATATAACCGCCTCTTGGCACTTTAGACTATGGGGAATGGAGTCCCCAAGAAGGAAGGCAACAGTCAGCGGTTACGGGCTCCAGTGCTGCAGGAGCCTGGGTCTGCTTTGAGCTCCTCCATATGCGTTGGTGCCTCCTGGCAATTTGGACCATGGGGTATGGAGTCCGCAAGGAGGTAGACAACAGTTAGCAGTAACTGACTGTCAACAGGCATGGGATAACAGGATTCTCTTTTAACTGCCTCATAAAAAACATTCACTGTCAATGCTTCTACAGTAAGAGTGCTCAGATATAGATGATCAGTAGGCATAAAATGTCTAAGATACGAAAAATTTCCCCTACTATAGCACCGCCTACCCCAGATACACCCACCACAATGCAGATTTCATTGATCTTTCCTGTACTGTCTAGATAAGGTGGGCTTTCTTTAGTGAGGAGTTTCAAACTTTTTTGTTCTGATTGTTTTCTAGTAGCAGATCCATTGATAACTCTATGGGGTCGATTAGGATCGCGGACGGACTTGCGTCCATCCGCGATCCCAGAGCAGGAGGGAACCTCCGCATGGCATGCGGAGTTCACTCCTGTGCAATTAGGATGTGACCGCCACCCTGGCGGTCACATCCTCTATTTTTAACATTGCCGCGGGTGCAGCTTCAAGCTGCACCCGCGGCAATGTTAAAAATGCACGCTTTGCATGCAGAAAGAGGCAGGCACCGCGCGGTGCCTGCCGCTTTCTGCATGCAAATGCAGGGGGGTACCATAGGTACCCCCCATGTGCACCCCCCACCCCCCTTTCACCTAGGGGGCCCGCAACGGGCCCCCGCAGTGAAGTTCCGTATGCTTTTCCACGGCGGAAAACCCGCCGCGGAAAAGCATTACTCACTGGTCATCCTAATATGGTGGACGGTGTCTGGAAGACACCGTCACCATATTAGAGCTTTTCCGCCGCGGTTGTAATCCGACCGCGGCGGAAAAGCTGCGGACGGAAACCAGGACCCACCAGCCATCCTAATGTGGCGGTGGGTCTTTGGTCAGTCCGCTGCGGTTTTTCCGCATCCTCGGGGCCAGCGGTGGCTTCCGCCGGCCCCGAGGATGCGGAAAAACCGCAATCGTAATGACCCCCTAAATGTTTACATGCAACAACTACTCAACAGAGGCAACTTGCTGTCCTGGGGCTACATTAAGTGACACCTAATATGGCTAAAGGTAAGACTAGGAGGCCACCTACAGTGAGGATCTACTACTAACACAAAGAGAAACTCATTTGTCATTAGATCCCACCAAAGATATAATGGGAGTTCTCTACATTGATACTTGAGTGACTAGGACCATGTTTTCTAATGCATGTTTCAGTTGCAAAGCCTCCACATCTATTGTTTATCCTGCATATGACTACACCTAAAGTTTACCAACTCCTCAAATGAGATTGCGAATGGGCCCTGATTCTGCCTTTAAAAGGAGTGTGTGGTGAGTGTCCCTTCTAAATACTAATATCTCTTCGAGGTAGCCCTGCCTTAAAAATGCAGCTGCAAACTCAAGTTGGGGTGGTAACTCATTTAAAAATGGGGAAGGGGTCCCCTTTGGACTCCTTCTCTTTGTGGCTTGCCAATTCTCAATTATCATTTTAAAGCAGACCAGGGTTCACTAAGGGAAAATCGTACTGCTGCAATCAATTTCAGTCCCTTATCCCTCTTATTGTGTCCAACCAGAGAGTAGATCAATTCACGACCCACCTTCGAAATATTTATGAGGGAGGTGGGACTGTAACCTACTCCAATTCAGATTTTCGTGAACCAGCCTGTTAATGGATATGTCTGTTCACAAAATTACACACTGCTGCAAAAATTTTTGCAAATGCCAACCAGTTTTTGCATGCGGTGTAACTACACACCTGCAGATCTCCTACTGTCCACTTTCATATTGGAGTGAGGTTCAATTGAGCAGGATTGGTGGACAATCCAATACAGAGGACATTATACCTATGACTTGTGCATTCTGATCCACTGACCTGTCTATTCTGATATGATTTCTGATGCATATTATGAAGTAATATGTAATCCTGTTTCTGAGATGCTATTTTATATGTTGCACATACCATGTTGATAATTCACTCAATAAATGCAAGTGAAGTTTAACCCCTTACATGAACGGCGAATTTTCACCCTGCGCGGCTATTTTGAAGAGTGGTGGGATTATGACGACCTCCAGACGTCCTCAGCTCACGCCCACCGTGATGCAGGATGGCCGAGGGCCATCATCAGCATGGAAGGGGTTAAGCGAAGGATTATCTGAAGAGGATGTTGTTATTGGTGAAGTTATGTTTAGCGGAAAGATATACATTGTGTTCCAGTTTTCTGATATTTTCTAATTTAAAAAAAGAATATGTTTCATGACTCACATACTCTAAAAGTAGCTCTAGAAGTGGGTACCTACATTACACCATTTACATTCACATGCACTGTCTATTTCTTTTCAGCCTATCCTAACTCCAATGCATCTAAATACCTGAAACAATGGCAGACAATGTGACCACAGAAAAGTACTTTCTGATTTTGGGGTTTTCAAACTTGACACATCTGCAAATTCCTCTTTTTGTTGCATTTTCATTGGTTTACACAGCAATTGTCATGGGAAATGGACTTGTTATGATAACAATTTTCTCCAGTTCACAGCTGCACACGCCAATGTATTTTTTCCTCTCTAATTTGTCTTTCATCGACATTTTTTACACTTCAATTATTTTCCCATATATGCTCGCCCATTTCTTTGAGCATGAAATACGCATTCCTTTCAAAGGATGTATTACTCAAGCATATTTTTCCATGAGTATGGTGGCTCTAGAATTCATCCTCCGTGCAGTCATGGCTTATGATCGCTATGTGGCCATTTGCAATCCCTTGCGGTACTTGATCATCATGAGCAAGGCTGTGTGTATTCGGCTGGCTGCTGGAAGCTGGACAGCTGCTCACATGATTGTCATGCCACACACTGTACTACTGGCAGGACTTTCTTTCTGTGCATCTCATGAACTCAACCACTTCTTCTGTGATGAAACTGTCCTTCTGAAGCTTTCCTGCACCAGCACTCTCATCATTGAAGCACTGAGCTATCTGATTGGTGTTACAGTGATAATGACATCATTTGTTTTCATCAAAACTTCTTACTTCAGCATCATCTCTGCCATCTTGAAAATCAGGTCTTTGCAGCAGAGGAAAAAGGCTTTCTCCACATGTGCCTCCCACCTCACTGTTGTGACCCTGTACTATGTGTCTTTGTGTTCGACATATCTTAGGCCAGCATCAACATACGCAATGGTGGACAACAAGATATTGTCACTGTCCTATATCACTGTTACACCACTGTTTAACCCTATCATATACAGTATGAAAAACACTGAATTTAAAAATGCCATGAAGAAAAAAAGGCTAAAGTAAAGACTTAAGATACAGTCAACTGTTCTACGTGTATTGAGGCACATGTATCACAATTTAAGGCTGCACAGTGCACCAATCCACTTTGCTGGAAGTGCTGCCTGAAAGGGAAAGTGTGGGAATGCACTGTATTTAACATGATATATTATATTCCTATCCTTTCCTTGTGCTGATCCACAATGCGCTACCCAGACCAGCAGAGGTACCCTTGCACCAAGTTTTGTTTCTGCACCGTGATGCATGAATTAACAGTAAATGTGCCCCTTAATGTTAAATAGATTATGTTACCTAAGCTTCTAACAGTAATATAAGATACAAAGCTGGCAAAACAATTTGTCCCAACTGTAGTATTCCTTGATAGAACATATTCCCTGAGCATGCCTTTAGAATGGTATTGTTTCTCTGGGGTGTACGTTCTATGAGTGGGGGTTGAGAAGATGAAGCTTGCATCTCTTGTACTGTGGTTGTTTAAGCTGTCTGCTATTAATAAACGTCTCTTCTTTTATGAACCATAACTACTGGATTACTTCATATTTGGCGACGAGTGGGATTTCGGACTGAAGTTTTCAGACAGCGTTCACTTACTTTGAAGGTAATTTGTTTTTATCGCAACTTTGCGTGTTTTGATTTACACTAGCGGCTCTTATATAGTGTTTGTGCTTTGATCATACCAGTGGCTGGTTAAGTGTTTGGGATAAACATCTCTATATTTTATGGACAATTATTTTTTTTTTAAGCCATGCTGTAGAGCATTTTCTGATTTGAAGACATCGCTGAATGTTTACACTTGAAGCTGTTTATACTAGTGGATATTTTGGGTAATACCAGTGCGGGCTCATCCTGCCTTCTTTTGTGAAATTAAGGACTTCTTTCTTCAAGGCTAACAGAAGCTTAGCGCCATATGTATGAACACATTTTCCCATAGACACAGAATGTGTAAAACCCTTTGATACATCTGGCCCTTAATCTTTTGTGTTCTCTATTTTGAAGCCTTACGGAAGAACTACTAGAAGGAAATTGTCCTGTACTTGGTACTTGTGGAGTGTCTTTTTTTTTTAACTTCAGATGTTTCTGTGACTTATTTTTGCCTTTATGTCTTCGCAACTGTTTTAGTAAACACTATTTGTTTGTTGCTCTGAAAAGACGCTTCATCATTTTAAAAGAGACAAGCTTTATTTCAAAATATATCTCCGTTGACTCCTACCTTATTTTTCTATCATTTTGTTTTGGGCATTTGCTTGTAATCAACTGTGACCGCACACTGGCTGCATTTTTCAAGTATTGCAGACATTCAGTGCGTGGAAGAGAGCAACGTTCGTGTCGAACTATCTTGCAGAACTAGAGCGTCAAAGTTTTCCATCACAGGAATACGTTTTGTCTGAGATGCTGTGAGTCATCACGTAAGGTCATAGCGTGAACTCTTGCAGATGCCATATTTTTTCTTATCGTCTTTGTATTTCCACAAATCTCCTGCCTGAGTACAAAGATTGTTGTTCCTTTTAAAATTTTGCATACATTGAAATTGGAATTCATAAGAAGAGAAACAAAGAGACAGTAACTTTTTTGTGTGTTTTTAAGTGTTCCTGTTCTTTGGTTTCGATGTGCATTAACTCACGCTGATGCACACAGCTTGACATTTGGTATTCTGTGCATTGACTCACGCTGATGTACACAGCTTCACATTCAATATTATTGGCTCACGCTGATGCGCACAGTTTGACATTTTGGATTCAGCGTATTTTCTCAAGCTGATGCGCACAGCTTTATATTTAATTTATGTACATCATCTCACACTGATGTGCACAGTTTTATATTCGATATTGTTGTATATACTTTGAAGAAATTGTTACCATTATTTACAACATGTCTAATATTGTCGCACCTCCACATTTTTTATCAGTTGCAGGTGAACCTAAAATGGAGTGGGATCTGTGGTATCTGATGTTTTTGGCTCATGTTGATGTGTTAGAGGAAGATGGTTGCTCTGCTAAGAGAAAATTAGCTCTCTTAAGGAATTGCTTGGGAGGAGCAGGTTTGAAAGAATTAGCAAATTTACCTTACATAGAAGGTTCTGGGGACACCAACGTTTTTGAAATAGTTGTCCAACAAATGAGCATTGGATTTGGCAGGAAAATCAATACAGTTATGGAAAGATTCAAATGTTACCCATGGGCTCATGAGGATGATCAGTCTATCGAGGATTATGTAGCTATGTTACATACATTAGCTGGATCTTGTGCTTTCGAGACTATCAATTTTGAACAAGAATTAAGGAATCAAATTATGATGAAGACTAAGAGCAAGAATATTCAAGAATGTCTATCGATGGGTACAGAGTCTTCTCTTAGTGCTGTCTTAAATATTGCCAAAGGGATTGAACAGCCTGAAAAGTTTGTTAGTGAAATTAGGAGTCAAGTAGTGAAACCCAAAGAAGTTATTCCAGAAGTATCAGTAGTAAAGGTTCATCATAATCCCAGAAAACCTTTTTCTGTACCTTCCAAGAAAGAAACTATGGTGAGAGATAAAACATTTTTTGGAAAAAAAACTCAGGTAGTTTGTTATAGATGTGGTGGTCTGGACCATGTAGGTAGTTACAAAGGGTGCCCTGCATGGAATAAGATATGCATTAAATGCAAGAAACCTGGTCATTTCAGCACAGTTTGCAAGTCTTCGCAAAAGGTTAATTTCTTGACTCACGAAGAGGACGAAGGTTCTGATCAGGTCTCAGAAATCAACAGTCTTCTGTGTGTTAATGATACCAAGTGCAAAAGTTTTCCTAGTGACAAAATATCAATTAATGGTAGAGAAATCTCCATGCTTATTGATTCTTGTGCTTGGTATAGTATTATAGGAAGAGATGTGTTTGATAAATTCAGAAGCGCAAAAAAATTATTTCCGCCTGATGTTCAACCGGGTGGTTATTCTGCCCATAAAATGGATCTTGATGGTTTTTTGTGGGCGGATCTGGCGTTTAAAAACAGAAGAACTAGGGTAAAATGTTATCTGGCCACTAAAGGTGTGTCTATTCTAGGTTGGCCCCATCAACAGGAAATGGGTATTAAGTTAGATCCTAATGCTTTTCCGCCTGTGTATGTTGTATCTTCTGATGGGGTGCAGTTTACTGATAATCTGAGAAGCAAATTTCCTACTATTTTCTCAGACAGTCTAGGGGAGTTTACACATTTTCAGCCCAAAATTATCCTTAAGCAGGTTGCTGTTCCTGTTAGACACAGGGTAAGAAATGTACCTTTAGCATATCAGACAAATTAAAGACGATTTTGTCTGATATTGTAACCCAAAAAATTATTGAGCCTGTAGATTCCTCTCCTTGGGTTTCTCCGGTTGTTTTATCCCTTAAAAGCAATGGCGAGCTTCATTTATGTGTGGATCTTCATAGTTTAAACAAGGAGATATGGATAGATAGACATCCTTTGCCTCATATACACAAGCTTATTTCTACATTGTCTGGTGCATGTGTGTTTTCCACTATAGATTTAGCTAGTGCTTACCACCAGGTAGTTTTACATGAAGAATCTAACAACTTTTATCACACCTGAATGCTCCATTTGTGAGTCCTTTTGAGGTTGGGAAAGATTGTATTATCACCGTGGACGCTAATAATGTTGGCTTGGGTTCTGTTTTAATGCAGAAAAACAAAGGTTAAGGATTTGTGGTTTCTTATGCATCCAGAACATTGCGTGGGGCAGAATACAATTATTCCACTATTGAAAAAGAGTTGTTGGCATGTACTTGGGTTACTCAACACTTTCGACAATTTTTGTGGGGTACTAAATATCGTTTACGAACGGACCACAAGCCTGTAATCAACATGTTGGCTGCTGGTGGTGGTAGATAAGCATGGGCGAATTTTGCGAATCTCGCGTTCGCGAATTTTGCGGATTTGCGAACTCGCAATCCGCAAAATCCGCGAATTCTCGCAAATTTGCGGATTTTTTTTTTGTGTTTGCGCGGGTTTCTGCCAGTTCGCGAGGGTTTTGTACAATTTCGCAACACGCGAAATTACCTGTCGGGTCGCAAGTTTCGCGAACTTGTTGTTTCTACGTGACCAGCCTGTTTGAGACACTCTTCTTCATCACTGCCACTCTCTGTCACCACTGCCACTCTCTGAATACTCATGCCACCCTCTGGCCCACCCATGCCACCCTCTGTTTCATCACAGCACCCTCTGGTTGTCCAGTCAGTGTACATTATTGTGGCAAAGCAAGCACACCTTCCCTGCCTCAAGTGACCTGAATTAATTTGGGGCTGATTAATGTGTCACAGAATATTTTTTTAGCTGGCACCTGCTTCCTTAGTGCTTCCTGATTAGTGATCTTTTGCACTTGCTAAGTGCTTTCATTGTTGCAAAATTAGTTACAACACCTGCCCTGCCCCAACTGACAATAATGAATTAGGGGCTGATTAATGGATTTGAACTTCCAGCCTGGCTCCTGCTTGTCTCCCTTAGCTGTAATTCAGGACCTTTGTGGCATATGTGTAACTATTCTGAGGTTCAGAGCAGGGTCACATAATAGTTGCAACTGGCAACTGAACTCTGGAGGGGCTCCTCAGGAAGCACTACAGGAAATAGCTACTAATGATGAGCCTGAACTTTTGAACCTGGTAAGTAGTTTCAGTTTTGCTAAGATCGTATTTCTGCAATTTTGCGCTTATTCGCGGGGCGCGAAGTTGTACTGGGAAGCCGCGAACTCACGCGAACAGTGCGAGCAAGCCATAAAATCCGCTGCTCGCGGATTTGCGGATTTTGCTGGAGATTCGCGAATCTCGCGGATTGCGAATTTACCGAAAATCCGCAAAATCCGCGAGCGAAACGGATTTTCCGCCCATGCTTAGTGGTAGAACACTTACTGCTGGGTTGGCGCGTCTTGCTGCCAAATTACAAGAATTTCAGTGTCTGATTGAGTATGTTCCTGGTCTCTTGAATGTACATGCTGACTGCATGTCTCTTTTACCATTGCTTGACACACATGATTCTGCTAACAGTGGCACTGATTTTGATGTTGCATATACAATTGATGATATCAATGTTGGTGATACCAATGATATTATTTCTGAAACTGAATGGAAAGTGGCTATGTGTGAGGATGGTACCTTATCCAATATTGTAAAATTTCTACAGATAGGGTAGCCTGAAGAAAGGACATTAACTGGTGATCTTTTGTCCTTTTGTAAGATCAAAGATGTACTAATGTTTTCCCATGGTTTTGTAACAAGGAGGGATAAAATAGTTCCTCCATTCAGGATGAGGAAAAAAAATATTTCTATGGCCCATGAAGGACATATGGGTATGTCCAGTACAAAAAGACGTATTAGAGAATTTTATTAGTGGCCTGGTGTAGATGCTATGGTTGATAGGTGGGTCTGAATATGTTCTCCTTGATCCAAAAGCGACAAATCGGTCAATCCTTTGTCAGCTGTTGTTTCACCATTGAGTATGCTTTGAATCCCTGGAAGAAACTTGGCATTGACATTATTGGTCCACTTAATTTGTTTCCCAACAAGGATGTGTATGCTTTAGTTTTAATTGATTACTTTTCTAAGTGGCCTGAGCTGAAAGTGGTAGACAGAGTTAGTTCTACCCAAATCATTGAGTTTTTAGATTAAGGTTTTGTTGTGAGGATATTCCTGTGGAAGTTGTTTCAGACAATAGTCCTCAATTTATTAGTAAATAATTTTCCTCTTTTCTTGATAGATGTGGTATTGTGCATAAAAGAGTGTCTAATTATAATCCTCAAGCAAATGGTCAGGTGGAACGCTTTAATAGGGTTATTAAAGATTCTATCCAATTGGCTATAAAAAGTGGTTTAGAGTGGAAAAAAGCTCTGTGTGCTACTATGTTGTCATATTGTGTTTCTCCGAATTCTGTTACTGGATTGTCTCCATTTGAGATGTTGCGGGGTAGAAAACCTGGTTCTAAATTATTACCTTGGAGGATGAAAGTCAAAATTTCACATGATTCTTCTCTTGATCTTTCTCAAGTCAAAGAGATGATTCAGAGGTATCAAGAGAAAATGAGAGGCAGTGTTTTGAGACATAACAGTCATATTTCAAAAATTAAAGTCGGCGATTTTGTACGTGTTAAGTATGGTGGTTTTCATGGCAATAAATGGGCTAAATGGTCTGATCCTTGTAAAGTAGTGGAAGTTTTCAGCAAAGCGGTAAGAGTAGAAGGTGGTAAAATCTTAGACACATTTCTTTATGTAAAGTGGTGAATCCTGCAACAGTTTCTCTGCCTGGTTTGCTAAATCCTTGTGAGGACAATGAATTCCATTCTGCCATGCTAGACACATTTGAGAATGTTTTCTCACCTCCTGTTTCAATAGAATCAAGTTCCACGAATATAAGCAATTTTCATGAGTAAACTTCTTTTACATCCAGTAATAACAATGATGTTTTAGGTGATGTTATTATGGACTCGGGAAGTATGGTAGGTGAGTTAAGGAAAAGTTCTCACATTGGTAAATTTACAAATTAATCTAAAACCATAGGCATTACATGGCAGCTCGGTTTAAAATGTCAGCTTTTACCTTTCTCATGCGTTCTTTAGCCCACTCTGCCACCCCAGTTCAGAGATGGCTATATGCAAATCAGTCTGACCCTGTGCCTCATGGGAACAGTCCAGCCCGAACTGCCAAGCCATGTCTTCCCTGGACTGGAAACAAGCTTCCGAGGACCGGTTTCTGGCATTCCAGCCGTCTTCAGCCTGGCTTACTTGAATCCAGTGGCAAAGTGAGCAAGGGACTCACGTCTGAGCCTACCCTGCCACACTTATGGCGGCCAAAAGCGGTACAAAAGGAGGTGGTGATGGACTGAGCATCTGAATCAATCAAACACTCACACCCAGTCAAAAGATCTGGGTTTAATCCATCACCGTTCTTTAGCCCACTCTGCCACCCCAGTTCAGACATGGCTATATGCAAATCAGTCTGACCCTGTGCCTCATGGGAACAGTCCAGCCCGAACTGCCAAGCCATGTCTTCCCTGGACCGGGACATATTAACAAGGGGCCGGCGATATATATCACAAAGAGCACTTAGCGCTTGCATATTTATCACTAGCTATCTCTGGAATTTATCACCTGGTTAGCGCGTTATCTACAACGCGCATCGCAGAGGCAATAAAAATTCCAGAGATTGTGATGATATCGCTGTTTTACTTGGAGAAAAACTGTGATATCCTATATGATAGGGCCTGCTGTATTAGCCACAGAATCCATCCCGTATGTTAAGTGTGCCTTAGCCAGGAATTTAACAGACGTTAAATTCCTGCGTTAGGGCATACTTAACAGAATTTAAATATTCGCTACCCTTCCTTGTTAATATCGCGAAGCTGCCATTGCAATATTTTCCCTGGTTAGTTTCACAACCACGCCTACTTTGCATCTCATTAGCGATGCAAAGTTAGGCGTGCTGGAAACGGGCGCTACGTCAGCAAAACACGCGATAGCGTGTCTTTGCTAATAAGGCAACACAATTATCACTGCTTTTCAGCCGAAAACGGACGCAAAAGAGGCGATAATTTTATAGCGCCGCCTTGTAATTATGACCCATAGAAAGAAGGGTAAGTCCACAGGTACAAGATCGACTACTATATCTGGAAGAGTCAGGTTCTCATTAGGTCATGGAATTTGGAAAGACCTGGTTGAGATCTAATATCCAAAGGCAGCTTATTCCAGAGTTTGGGAGCCAAGTATGAAAGGCATCTCCAATCCCATCTGGCCTTCCTCCATTTCGGGATTTTAACCAACGCCTGATTGGCAGACCGTACTGAACGCCCTGGATAATACCATTGAAATAAATTGCGGTACGCCATTGGACCGTCGTCATAAAGAGTATTTGTTTACTAGGCAAAGAGCCTTATATTCAATACACTGCTTAACGAGGAGCCTATGAAGGCTCCTAATGGTCCCAGAAATATGGTTGAATTTAGGTATGTTAATTAGTGTGCGAGCAGCAGTATTCTGATGGGATTGCAGCTTAGTAAGCTGCTGTTTGTCAACCCCTAGGTAAAATGCATTGCATTAATCAATGCTAGACAATACAAGAGCAACCACCACAGCATTCCTCAGCTCCATTGGAAGAAATGGTAGGATCTTCCATAGGATCTTTAATGTAAAATAACAGGCTGAAGTAACTTGATTAATTTGAGCAGAGAAATTAAGCTGTGTGTCCCAAAGCACACCCAAATGTTTTATTTTGTCCACTGGTAACGGACACTCTCTTCTTTGCCTTATCTCCTGTCGTAGAGTTTCTGATGTTAAAGCTCTGGAGATTTCTAATAGGTCATATCATTTATTTGGAGTTAAATTTGAGGTCTATAGAAGAACCAAGACCATGTCTGATTCAATCTTCTATCCTCGTTTCGATCCTTCTCTGAAACTTTGTGTAGTCGAATGTATGAAAGCGTATGATATGACAATGTCTAATCTTCGACCGCTTAATGAGAATCAACTTCTCATTTCCTTTGTTAAGCCTCATAAAGCTATTTCCTCCACTTCTATTGCCAGATGGGTTAAGTCTGTTATGTCTTTAGCTGGTATTGATATTTCCAAATTTCAAGCTCATTCTCTTTTAGGTGCCATGGCAAGTAAGTCTCTTTGGTCCCGAGGTAAGTTGGATGATATCCTTAAAGCTGCTGACTGGTCTAATGCAAGTACCTTCGCAAGACAATATTGTAAACCAATTGAACACATGTCTAATGTAGTTTTACAGGGCTACCAACATGCATAATGTAGCCTCCGTTCTTGTAATGAAATTGCGATTCTCATATTATCATGCCTGGAGAATCTAGATTTCATTAAAGACACGGAGGCTCACATAATCCCACCCAACCCTTCCCATGGTATTGGGTATAACTTAACATGATGTTATTTATCATCTTGATGTTATGTATTTCAAAATGTTTAATATTTATTGTTCAATTGTTCATCTGGATATGAGTCGGATTCCTTTGTTTTTAGGATACAATTTTCATTGTCCTCTTTCTTTCAAAAAACCCTTCTACTTAATCTACTTTTGACGTGTCGTCATCAGGAGGTCGTTTGACTGTCTTCTTCTTCTTCAATTTTGCTTCCATTCACTTCGAATCTTCTGGAATCTACTGGATCTACTTTCGCCAAATTTAAAAGAGGCTACTATGTGTAATGTCTTACTTTATCTCAGTGTTCTTATTGGAACCTTTATATTGTGATGCGACTGGCTTGGATCTGCAATTAAAAGTCATTGCATAATGTGAGCCTCCGTGTCTTTAATGAAATCTAGATTCTCTAGGAATGATAATAGGAGAATCGCAATTGTCAGATGGAGTTATTCTTGTGCAGTTACACTCTTCTTGCCTGTACGTTAGCTCTTTTTTTCTGTGAGTGATGTGACCTGTCAAGCAGATATGAAATCTGATGATAATCTTTAGCAAAGGGTGAGAAACACTTGTGGGGACGTGTGTGTAACAAAAGCTCCAGGACTACGTGGTGCACACTGCAAGAGGACTCTGTCGGCTGGAATTGCTGTACTTGTGACGCTGAAAAAGAAGTACAAAGAGTTTGCTGCAAAGAAAAACAACAACAACAAAAACATTCAGAATCTGAATATTGTGTACTGGAGAGAGGTAGGAGTATGCATGAGTCTCAAGCTGTAGGATCCACCAACATTGTTGGAGGATCTAGTGCACAGCCTATTGTGTAAGATAAGCTGTTAACACTGGTGCAGATGCCTTGGGGTGGCTCAATCTGTTGCTCCCAAACACAATCAACATAGTCATCCTCAAGCCAGGGGATATTGTTTCATCATGTGAGGATGAGGGATATGTGCAGAATGAAGTCTGCTTTTAGACATGCCTGGGTGAGGAGTAACATGATGAATAGGATATGATAAAAGAACTGATATTCCACAACTTAAAATTAGAACAAGACTAGACTGCAAGAACCGACTGGATTAACGCTCTAAAGTATTGACTGTCAGCGTTGAGGATGTATAACCTATTTCCTCAGTGTTATTTAGAGATTGAGGACAGCAACAACTCCTCAATAATAGCAGATTTGAAAATTAAGGCATTTCACTGAAAGACCTGGAAAACGTGTGAAATATATTAAATACTAACTCTTACACTTAAATGTGAATAATCGAAAATAATAGACTGAGCAATGAAGCCATAATTTGAAATACACAATAATGACAACTGTTTTCTATGAATATACATAAAAGAGCTGTGATGGGTTGCCATGGTGATGTTCCTTGTCTCAGAGTACATGGGCAATACAGCTGAAAGCTAAACTTTATTACTGCACAGGGCATTCCAAGGTAAATATTTATACATATTGCTCATTATCACACTCCTTGTTTATTCTTCCCTATTCCTGTAAGAAACTTTTAAATCTGGTATTGGCTATTAGCTAAGATACACTTAAGAAATACAATTATAATGCTCTTGTAAGCAATAGATAGAGGAAATATGTCAAATGATGAACCATGAACAGTGTCATTTCCGACCTAATGTTAATCCTATTTTATATATTTGGATTTGGGATGATTTCATGAATTACATGCCTAAGAATGTGTATTACAGAAAATTATGTCCCTATAGCAGAAGTATCCATGTCTAATTGCCTCTGGAGTTTTTCTTTCTCCTGGTTCCTCTATACTGTTAAAATAAAAAGTTATTGTAACATTTTTGATTAAGAGATTAAATATATACGTATGCCTATTACTCATCTTCATTGTATTATACTACAGTGAGATTGAGTTATTTTTGTGCTGTTACACTCTTCTTGCCTGTACGTTGGCTCTTTTTTTCTGTGAGTGATGTGACCTGTCAACCAGATATGAAATCTGATGATAATCTTCAGCAAAGGGTGAGATACACTTGTAGGGACGTGTGTTTAACAAAAGCTCCAGGACTACGTGGTGCACACTGCAAGAGGACTCTGTCGGCTGGAATTGCTGTACTTGTGACGCTGAAAAAGAAGTACAAAGAGTTTGCTGCAAAGAAAAACAACAACAACAAAAACATTCAGAATTTGCAGATTGTGTCCTGGATAGTAGTAGGAGTATGCATGAGTCTCAAGATGTAGGATCCACCAACAGTGTTGGAGGATCTAGTGCACAGCCTATTGTGTAAGATAAGCTGCCAACACTGGTGCGGATGCCTTGGGGTGGCTCAATCTGTTGCTCCCAAACACAATAAACATAGTCATCCTCAAGCAAGGGGATATTGCTTCATGATGTGAGGATGAGGGATGTGTGCAGAATGAAGTCTGCTTTTACACATTTGGTACTCAAACACTGTCTCAAAATCAATGAAAATGTCAAGGAGACCTTCCACAAAGACATATTGCCCTCAAGCTCTAGGGCAGAGTTTAATGGGCAAAATGATCACCACCTCAGACACACACTAGGGCTACCCTTGCAAAACGAGATCAGAGGTAGCAACATATTGTCAAAGCAAACACTCATTAGAACTGGGTTTGAAGTTCTAGTAGCACATGTGTCTTTTCATTCAGTGCAATGTGTTTTAACTCAGCACAACCATATGTATCATCACTATGTGTACATGTCCCTTGGTGTTGCCATACCTCTAACATTCAAAGTCAGAATTTGAAGTGCGGGGATACATCTCTGGAGTATTCTGTCCCTAAGTGTCACAACAACACTCATCCTTCACTTCTCTCTAGAGGGGGCTATACCCCTCTAAGCAATGGACTGCTACCGATGTTCCTGCATGTGGATATAACGTTATAAGCAATCACTACCTCCAATAAAGGGCAGTAAGCAAGGGCAAGAATGACCAATCTGTGACTACACCTACCTACAAAGGGTCAGTCCCAACAGATGCCCACACACAACTCAGACAAGGCAAGGCTAGGTGGTGGAAACTTGTCCTGTGGGGACTGTAGGTGTTGCACATACCACCGTAGTCAGAGCAGCCTTTACAACAATCAGTCATAAACATTCAGTGGCAGACAGCAAGCTACAGCAAACATATACTACATGTCATATTTCATCTGGCAACTGTTTTGGCATACTGAAATAGAAATAATCTACAGATATGTAAATTTCAATATTACTTCATGGTCTGCATGAACTATGCTTGTGCAGGTATGACCCCTCTCACATCAAACTACATGCTCATCTCTCAAAACTATCAACAACACACATGCATGTCATAAGCACACTCTACTGCATCTATACGGAAAAGCATGTCTGCCCCACAAGCTCAAGCTTGGTACTCAAACTCTTTCAAAGGGGATTACGGATGGAGTGTTGAAAATTCCAGGCACTCACCCACAGTCAACTGATCTGGGTTTAATCCATCATCATTCTTTAGCTCACTCCGCCTCCCCAGTTCAGGCGTGGCCATTTGCAAATCAGTCTGACCCTGTGCCTCATGGGAACAGCCCAGTCCGAACTGCCAAGCCATGTCTACCCGGGACAGAAAACAAGCGTCCTGGGACCGGTTTCTGGCTAATCACTCAGCCATCATCAGCCAGGTTAGCTTGAATCCAATGGAAAAGTGAGCTAGGGACCCACATCTGGGCATACCCTGCCAACCTGGGGTGAACAAGGCAAAACCAAAGGGGATGATGGACAGAGTGTTGAACATTGCAAGCACTCACCCCCAGTCAACTGATCTGGGTTTAATCCATCATCATTCTTTGGCTCACTCCGCCTCCCCAGTTCAGACATGGCCATATGCAAATCATTCTGACCCTGTGCTTCATGGGAACAGTCCAGCCCGAACTGCCAAGCCATGTCTTCCCTGGACCAGAAACAAGCATCCTGGGACCGGTTTCTGGCTAATCAGCCATCATCAGCCAGGCTAGCACGAATCCAGTGGCAAAGTGAGCAAGGGACACACGTCTGGGCATACCCTACCATCTTAGGGTGAACAAAGCAAAACCAAAGGGGATGATGGACGGAGTATTGAACATTGCAAGTACTCACCCCCAATCAACTGATCCAACCTGCTCCTTACAATTTCACACTTGCACTTCGCATCTAACATCTACACCTACATTCACAGAACCATTCTTCATCAATATGTACACAACAGCTCTCACATATATGACATGTACACACTGTACTCTACTCATCATCCCCTCAGCACAAGTCAAACGTAACTCGTCAAATGGAACACTCTCTTAAACAGTTGCACCCTCTGTCTTCAGTAATGTCCTGGACTACAATCATATCACAACCTGTAGCATAACAGTCCACTCTGATATGCTCACTTAACACATCACCACATCTGACAACAAAACACTTACATTGCTATATGAATATGCCTTTGGTCAATTGCATATTAACATACACACACCATACTTTGCTTAAGTTCTACAGATTATCATTTCTAAAATAAATGGATTCGCAGATTAAAAAACAACATACATCAAATAAACAATACCTCATATGTCACCATTCAGGACCCTAAATTACACAACTGGTTTATACCCTTTACATACACGTATTCACTTTGTTAGAAATTATAATTTTAATCTTGTCTCACTGTGACCCTGTCACATCCACATATTAATTCAATGCTTCCATACCACCATTGACATATATAGATGAACAACTATTCTCACTCATTAAAACTACCCTGTTACAGTCATCGTGTTTGTGGCTGAAGGAGGAGCAGTGAGGGCAGGTAAAAGATCAGGACTCGCAGCCCCAGAAACCAGTGGGCCGCCAGCGGACCGGCAGCCCCTCCCCTCATCACCGGGGGTATTTCTACTTCTCGCGCCTCCTGCTTCGCGGGAGACACATCGTATTTGTGGTCTGAAGGAGGAGCAGTGAGGGCAGGCAAAAGACCAGGACTCGCAGCCCCAGAAACCAGCGGGGCCATCAGCGCACTGGCAGCCCCTCTCTTATTAACGCCATCAGGAGGACATGACTGGCTGCGGCTCCCCGCGACGATGGACACGCACTGGTGTGCGCCAAGCTAAGCCCGGGCAAAGGGCAGGCCATCAGGGGCAGACAAGGGCAGGGCAGGGCCCTTCCCTTTGCGGTTCACAAGGAACCTGGACAATCATGAGGTCTGGTAAGAACTGTGCCTCCATGGACTTAATGTAGTTGGTTCTGCAGTATCTGAGTGTCACTGTTTACTGAGTTATTTTTGCCGTTGTCGGTTTCAAGTAAATATTAATTACAGAGTGTTTTAGATCCAAATTTAACTAAATTATCCTTCTTAACTGCTAATCCTAGTCTAACAGATCCTACACTGATGGAGAAACGAAAGAGTACAGTGGGTACTTTGGATGCTTTCTTAATAAGAGCGGAATTTCTTCTCAACCATGAGATCCAATTAACTGAGCGTAGGCTCTCACTCGATCCGCTACAGTTCCCGTTGACCAGGGAGGAGGATGTTACTAGCTCATCAATCCCCAAAACCTGTTTCCCCTCCCTTGAATATTCAACCTCAACCTCATAATATCCAGGAGAAGGAGGTCGAAAACCCTATTGCAGTAGGGAAAGGCCCACAAACGAGGAAACAAACTAAACTAATGAAAGGTCAACCAATGGGAACGAGACAGAATGGAGGTAAACAGGACTACGTCGGGAGGGAAAAAGATTGTCATGGCCCTAGACCCTTGGGAATAGCCTCAACCCAAACCCAAACAGAGGAAGCGTCTAGCCATTCTGATGCACAGATAGGTACCCCAACCACTCTCAAGTAGTCCACCAAGACCTGGGGGTATTCATGGAAGGTCTTATAAAAATCATTCTAGAAGATAAGCTTAGAGAAATGACAACCCACTGTACCAACCTACTTGAAGAAAGATTTGTGTGCATTGAGAATAAGCTACACCAATTGAAGCAGGACACAGGCCTAATCACTGCTCAACTGGAAACCCCCAAAATAACCCAAATTAATTCAAACACTTCCCGTCAGCAAAAGGATCTTTATAATCAAGCGACCCAACACACCAAATCTGGCCCATTAATGGACCCTCACCTAGTAACTTCAAAAAACACCACAAAAGAGGATTGCATTTTAATGGTTATCGCCAGGGTCGAGAACACGCAAAATCAAGGGCAGGACAACTCCAACTGTAACACTTCAAATTCCATTGCTTATCCTAATAGGGATATTTTAAATTTTCCACCTGCATCCTGTCCCTATGTTCTGGTTTTGGTGGGGTTTCCATCCTTAAAACAGGGACAGACTGAAACCTGGTTCTCCCTACACAATAAAATAGTGGATTGGCTGGTCAAACATAAGCATTTTAATCCTCCGCATTCAAATCAAATTTTGATGGCCCGAAAAGTAGGGTGGTTGGGTTCCTCTTCAAAATCCATTCAGGGCGATTGTATTGTCATAAAATTTAGGACGCCCAGAATGGTACATTCCCTTTTAACTCATAAAGAGGATTCAACTATAATACCAACAGCGATTTTGTCCCTCCCTCTTGTTTTTTTTTACAAACCTGTCCCTATCCCCAGTACGAAAACAGATGGCTCTATAATAACTTCTAACAAATTTCAGCTTTTATCAGCTTTAGAGGAGGTTGACTGACAACCAACAGCTGTATTGGGGCTTGTTCCTCTTTTGGTTGAGGGAGGTAGCAGGGAAGGGCCACCAGACATACCGACTACTCCCCCTTTGGTAGTAGCCCATGCAATAAACCCAACAACCAATTTTTTTAACCCTAGTTTGGTCCCTTTTGAACAAGATCATTTAATTATTGCATTAACCCACTTTTACCGGGACCATCAAAACAGAGGAATGACTCAGACCTATTCTTGGCTTCCTCAACGGAAAGTAGGTATCCAAAGGAAAGAGGCGGCATAACTCTAGACTTACAGCATGATACTAATTCTCCAAGTGGGGTTTCTCTCAGCGTCTCATTTTGGAACATCGCTGGCCTCTGTTCTAAGACTATCCAAAGATATTGGCTTACCTTTGTGTGGACCCACGATATCTTGTGTCTACAATAGACGTGGGCCATGCATTTTTTTCACCAGCAATTACCTTACCATCAGGGCGCGCATAAGGTGGGCTAGCAATCTATATCTCTAACTCAATACGGGTGAGAGAGATTACCATCTTAAAAATTTGGAGAATTACCAAATCATTTCACTAGTCACAGATAATTCTGCCTTCCTTTTGCTAGTTAATTTTTATAACAATCTACAACAATTAAAGCTAACAGAGACACTGAAGGAAATTCGATATTTCCTTCTAGACCATTATGAACGCCAGCAAGGAAAAAAATCCCATTACTTTGTGGGGCGGCAATTTTAATGTACGGCTCTGTGAAAGAAATTATAATATTACTTGTGGATTGCTAGACGACCAGGAAAACACTATCACCCATTTTGCCCACTCACACATTGGGACGTGTATGAACGAGACGATGTCGCTCCTTCAAATAACCCTCGCAAAGGAACTGCTATCCCCCATGTCCCATTAAGTTCAACCTTTAATGGCAAAGGAGCCTTGAGCTGTATTGATTTCATTCTTGCAACAACTAGGGCTTCCCCCCCACATTACAAATTTTAAAACTCACGATTGCGTATTTAGCAATCATTTTCTGATATCTGTAGCGTTGTCTGTGCAGTTTGCACGAGATAGAGAAAAGCCAACGACCCAATATCAGGAGGAAATTTTGTCTATTAACATACTTAATCGTTACTCCATAAAATGGGCCCGCTTAGATCCGGAAGCAACGACATAAAAAGGTTGTCAGAAACACAATGCCCGCAATTAGTGCATGTTTTGGGGCCAGCTCAACCCCGCAGGAGGTCTTAGACAACTTTAAGATAATAACCAAATCTGTTAACAAAGCCCTAACCATGATATCTAAAGGAAAGGGAAAAAGTAAGGTCAGTTGGTTTAACTCATCTTGTACAAAAGCTTTCTCCAATCTCAAAACTGCTCTTAAAAAACCTAATAGAGAGAGGACAGAGGTAATTCAACTTAGGAAAATTTACAACAAGGTCCTATGACAAAAAGTTGGATTTAAAAGAGGAACTATGGGTAGTTATTTTCACTCCAGTTCTCTCTGGTCCAAGGGAGTCCGGAAAAGTGAAAGCCTCAATCAAAGAATCAGATTGGATAAACTATTGTTCACAGATCTTTGGCCAACCTAAGGATACAACCCAAACTCATTGCAATCAAGGGTATAGCAGAAATAGTCCAAGATCTTCTTCCATTTCAGTGGCCCTAGATTTCACCCTGGCTGAAGTCGAGCACGCCCTAATTGCTAGTAACAGGGTGCCCGTTGATTTTTATTAATTCAAAATGGATCTCTGGGCCCCACTAATAAAAAGGGTACTAGAAGCCACGGGAAAAGCTGGCCTTTTGGATTCTTGGTCAGAATCCATTTTGGTTCCGGTCTTTAAAAAGGGTGTTTGCAATAGTCCATCTTGCTATCGCCCTATCTCACTACTGGACTCGTTGGGTAAAGTAGTTGGCCGTATCCTATTAGAACGACTTCAGTACTGGACAGAAGATAATAACATCATATCTGACCTCCAGTATGGTTTTAGGGAAGGCCTCAGTACCATAGTGCAGGTCCTTAATCTGACGTTACTTAGGAAATATGTGGATGTGAAGGGCGGAAGACTGCATATGGCCTACGTAGATCTTACTGCAGCGTTCGACTGCATAGGTCATATTAAACTTTGGGACATATTAACAGTAATGTGTGTTGACTCCTTGTTGGTGAACTATCTGCGGGAAATTTATTCCAACGTGACCGCCAGAGTGATATATGGTTTGGGGGAAAATTATCCGCACCATTTAGGGTCGAGCGGGGAGTAAGACAGGGCTGTGTCCTGGCCCCTTTTTCTTTTTACTCTTTACACAAATAGGCTGGAATCGGCCATGTTGGAAGGGTGCCAGGACATACCCCTGGTCCAGAAGCGTCCTATCCAGGGCTCCTATATGTGGACGACTCAGTGATCGTCGCCCGTATTCCCATTGAACTCCAACGCTCTCTAAATCGGTACAATGTATTTATGTCGAACCTAGACTTAAAAATTAACATTAAAAAGACTTTCATTATGACCTCTGGTCGGAAATTAGGTAAAGGAAATGACATCTATGTAAACAACTCTAGGGTGGCTCACACTCCCACTTATCCTTATCTTGGAGTTGTAATAGATGAAAAGGGTACCTGGAGAAGAGCTATTGAGGTCTGATGAAAACTGATGTTTTTAAAATCTACAATGGTGCTAGTAGCTTTCACCCAGAGATTGGGAAAACGCCCCCCAGAAGAGATGTTTCGTATTTACCAGGTGAAATGTGTTACCACAGCCACTTACGGGGCAGGGCGATACGTACAGGTAGAATCCATCCAAAAAGTGGAAAATAGCTTTTTAAGATTCTTACTTGCAGTTCCCCAAAGTACAACCACATTCAGCTGCCATTCAGAATTTGGCGTGCCCTACATTTCGGAAATCATAAGGACTCAACCCATTCTTTATAGCACTGTCTCTGGACATCGAATAAGTTAGCCTTTACCCAATCGTTGTGACAGATTGTGTCACACTTGAACACGGTAACAAGATCCAGTGGCTACAATATGTTAGGATTTTTTTATATGACATAGGCCTGGAGAATTACTATCACACTCCTTTAGAAATGGCATCGATTACAAGGAAGATGTTAAAAAAAACAATGTCTAACGCACTTAGCTGGTCTTCGATTGCAGACGGAAAGAAATAAAACCTCTGTCCAACATTTTTGCAAACCCAAACATCCCTTCTGATCCTGCCATATTTAACTTTGAAAGTATCCAAAAATCTTTGACAGATTTCTATTGACCCGATTTAGATTGAACATCTTCCACCTTACCTTTCCAAAGGTCAATGATTGGTCAAACCTGTTAAGCCACTGTCTCTGTGATGGTATATCTTCCCAATTGGTTTTACATTTAACCCTTTTTTGTAAATGTCATACTGAACCCAGAAAGCGATGGCTAGCACCTATTCTAAAAACATTGGGCTTACGCAAATGTCGACCCACTCTCGTGGTTCTTCAATTTCTGGAATCGGACCTTTTACCCTTAAATATAGCTATGTTCTTAAAATTCTGTATCCGGCATAGAACTGATTTGTAATCCGTTTGTATTTTAAATCCTTTTATTTGTTTTTAATTGTAAACCTCTGAATGTAAATTTAATATAAAAACAATTTATTGTGTTGATTTTAACAAATAACTAGTGTATTCTTTCTGGAAAATGTATCGTTTTTTTAAGATGTTTATACTTTTATGGTTTTTTATAAATGAAACCGAATAAAGTAAACAATGAATGAATGAATGACAGTCATCTCTCTCTGTAGTGACACAGACTACAGTTCTCACTTCCTGCCAAAATCCAACTTTGTCTAGCTAATTAAACCGCATAACAGATCTACCTATTCACACTATACCTTTCACAGGATTTAACCATGACGTAAACATTTCCACTCAATTTCTCACTCAACTGGAAACACTAATCTCTCTCACCTTTACCCTTGTTAAAGCTAGCTCAGCACATGCACTATGAACCTTGGATAACACACCTGTACTAGGCCTTACATTAAAAAATACACATCCTTCCTTGTGTATCAATTAAGAGCATGTATATGACACTGGCTCAGGTATCATGCCCCCACAGCGACCCACAACACTTCGGTGTCTACTCTGTTTAACACATGTATCACTGGGCATTCCAAAGGCATAAAAGCACTCCTAGTTCAGCTCTATGTGCTCTGGAACAGCATCAATTATAACTCCAAAGGATCAGATTGTCAGTCATCCACAAATTAGAAGATAAACACAATAAATATGCTCAACTGTGAATGGTGTGTCCTTTAACCCCTTGGGTGCTATGGGTTTTCCCCCTGGGTGCTGCAATTCCATAAATCCCACTTTACATGACAAAGCCAGCTCGTCATAAGCACAGCGCAGGTAATGCCCATGACGAGCTGGCTTTGTCATCAGCGCTGAAGGGGTTAAATATGAAATTCCAGGCATGGACAGCCAAAACACACCATACATGTGATATCCCCAAACAAAAGCAGGATGGCATGAATGACATATAAATTAGAACATAATGAACTATTAAAACCACACACCTTGCTAAACATGTATATCAGCAGAAAGTGGAGTATTGTAGGCAAGAGGGTCAAAAGACTGCGAGAATACTGCTCTCCTTACTCTCACCTTGGGCTTAGGAAATGCTTCAGATGAGTACATAGCCATGAAGCGGATTTGCCAACAGTGCATGCCACCTGTGGCAAGGTACCATCGCCACTAGTTTACCATATCAAACGAAGAGACAAACATGGGCCCACCACTACCAAGTCACTCACAAATATTGCACCATCACTTTGTGTACAGGTGTGTGTCCAAAGTCAATACCATGTAGTCAAACTCCATATGTACCCTGGTGTATTGATGAGACAGGGGTCTTCCTGCACATTGCAAGCATGTGCAGCATGTTTCTCCTAAACTTTAGCAAAACACAAACAGAAGCACTCTAGATTAGCAAAAGGCCGAGTAAAGAGGCTCATGGTGGTGGCGTGTATTATCAGTGTGTGGGTGTTAATTTGGTAAAGACGAGACTTTCATGCAGTACAGGCATGTTGGTGACAACCTGTGCGTTACCTAGAGGGTGGCTTAAATATGGTGCAGCTAGTCAATAATGCGCATAAGCACGGGCACGTCCATGGAGTGCTAAGGGACTCAGAGGGTGCTGCGCTGGTTATTGCAACTAACAAGAAAGATGCCAATATTGATCAGCAATTTAAATCATTTGAAGAAAAAGGTGCAAGAACCATAAAGCAATGCAACCATAAGCTCATTAGTAGCTTTTATTTCAATAGCACAAATTTTTGGGAATTTTTTTATACCTCAATACATGTGATAGACCTAAGTAAATTGTGAAAAAATTCAACAAAAAAGATCACCCCACTTGCATTCAAAAACTTCCATACAAATCCATTCAATCTCCACAGACACCATACATACTAATCTTCCTTGGAGCAGAATATAATACACTTAAGCCACCTAAAATACACCCCAAATGCCAAACAAAACTACGGTTGACCTACAAATTTCTTTTTGCACACTAAACAGTATTCCCAATATTTACATTAAATGAAATATTTTCATTAGTCAGGCACAGTACAACGAAACCTAATAAAAAAAATATTTGGCAACGACACAACATGGTCTACGCGTTTCAAACCCCCTTGTTCATGGGGTTCTCATCAGGACCAAACACCACTGTAAAAAAACAGAAAAGAAAAAATATGACTTTTGCCTGTTCAAGTCATAATAGCATTCACACATCATTCCCCACTTCAGCTGCCTCTAACTTATTCTGAAATCGCCAGAAGGTCAACTTTTCAAAGAAGCTGAGCTGTAGGAATAAGTCTAATAGAAAAAGAAGAAGAAAAAAAGGACCAAAAAAAAAGTGTGTCATATCGTTCTTTTTTAAGTCAGCTTAGACATTATAGACTTTCAAGTTGCTCCTTCAACTTACTTGGTAAATTGCAAAACAAGCGGTTCTTTAATTAGCTTCACAAATTGACAAGAACTAGATGCCAACAACGCCCTGTTTGCGAACAAAACATGAATCAAAGGCTTAACTACGCTTTTGTATTTTAGAGAGACCGCCCCTCCTCATCTCAAACCGCTAGTCACATACACTTACCTCCGGCGTCACCCGGCGTTTAAATAAGCCGGCTCCATTATGATTTGCGATCTGAGCCGTATGACCAAGCCTGCTCCGCAATCACTGTCCGTAAAAAATGAGATAAGACCATTCAGATACTGTTCTATTGCTCTCAAATCTCCCATACCACAGCCTATGTAGCAACCAACCGGCTTACAGTCCATCAGTTCCCTCTCCAAAGTCTCATGACACTGAATTGACGAGTGTTAGACGCGTATTCCGTTGTTGCTCATAAATGTGTCCATACGTCGCTGGTGTTTCTGGGTACTGTAGTTCCTACCTAATTAAGATGCTACACGCTGAAAGCTGTACTGGTTTTGAAAAAGCCAAGTGTGCAGACCTGCAAACGGGATCCCGTGTTAAAACCAACTTTTCAGGCATGCATCTCAGCAGCATTATTAGAAAATCTTATAAAAATTCACGAGTGCTTTTCCTTTCAAACCAACCCACGTGACTTCAAAATAAGGAGCAGGCTACTGTGCTGCTCGTGAATTCTCGGGGAATCTGGGAATTGAAGTCCCCGGTAGATGTTGATATGTGCTAACGAGACCCTATACTAATTCATAAGGTGAATCCCAACTCTATGAACCTGCATGCAGGTGGGTAAACAAGTTACCTCCTGTATATGGGGGTGGGACAAAACTCACTGGCTGAACGTGTTAAGGGCGCATATCATGTGGGTGACGGGGCATGCTGGGAAGTGAAGTCCCCGGGAAGTGTTGATAGGAGCAAACTAGACCTTGTATTGGTTCACAGGGTAAAACACCTCTATGGACAAACATGCAGGGCTAGTCAGCTGTTCCCCACACCACAATTGAACACCCTTTATCCACCTGTTTAATAGTCACAGAGGAGTTGTTTTTTAGTGAGACCAGTGCGACTCGTTGATCCTTTGAGATATTGTGTTTAACATATTTTGTTCTTTTTTCCATTTCTGAAATAGCAGATAGAACAGTTTTTTCGAATAAAATAAATTCCTTTGGTATTTTATTGCCAGGTGGGAAAAAGGTGGATTTTTTTTGTAGCCCTTTGACTTCAATTGCTGTTGATATTTAATTTCCAGCATTCCAGAATTCAAAAATTCAGTTTTCATTGTTACGAAGTTAGTCTTCTTTGTGGGAACAAATGAAAGTCCTTTTGTAAGGATACTTTCTACTGCACTAGTCAGCACTTGCTCCGATAAATGGAAGATAGGAGATGCACCTAATTTTTGTAGTGCTGTCTCCTTGTGGTCATCTCCCAGGGTTGGTTGTTGTATCTTACTCGCCCTCGCGGTCTGGACTGACCTCTCCCTAAAAAAGACCCCTGTTGTTGTTGGGGATTCCATTTCCTATTTCCGTTAGGGCGCCCTTTGCCACTGTCTGTCTCTCCTCCAGAAGAGGATGAAGTAGCCGAAAAGGAAATAAACAGATTTTTTGATCTGCCTTGATTTTCTGATAAATATCTCCAAGAATCTGTTTTAGTGTAGAAATCTGCCTGCAGAAATGGATAAACTGTATCTAACGAGAAGTTCCTTTTGTCTTTTTCAAACTGATTGCTTTTTTGATTAATTGTGTAATCTTTAAAGTCCAAGATCTCCTTATCCACTTTTTCTAATAAGGCTTTAGAGTCCGTAATTGCTTGGTTGTTCTTGATTTCTATTTCAAGTGCATAAATTTCTTCCAATTCTTTTTGTGAAATTCTGAGGGCTGTTTCTACAGTAAGGACCATCAGGTCACTACTGAATTTAGTCTCAAAGAAACTAAAACCCTTTTTGAAAAGTGGGTCGTCAATGAACATCACAGGAATATTCCGAATTTGATGTCCTTCGGGTTTTGTGCCTTCTAATGGCCATGCAAGTCTTTACTGATTTGTTTTTTCTTTAAATATAGCAGCTTGTCAGATTCATTTTGTGTTTTTGCTGATACGCTTAGAGAAGCTGAAGCGAATAAAGGTGGAGCGCTCAAGAGTTTCTTGATATGATCTTCGCTGTAAGCAAAAGTGTCATTTTCAGTCATTGTCAACAAAAATTGTCAAAGGAAATAACATAAAACATAAAGTGAAAAAGCCACCACATACACAGAGACCCATCTTATGCAGCTCATGTGTTATGCGGCTCATGTGTGTGACAGAACATATAAATCAGTGAACTTCACAAATTCTAACAGCACTAACTTAATTTATACCATCTGCTGTCCATGTGATTTGGACAGACCACCCAGAAAATCAAAACCAGGATATTACCAACTCATGAGCCGCATAAGGTGCAAGGTACAGGGGGCCTCTGTGGTTGATCATTTCCTTTCACAGATCCACCGGCCAGAGAGTATAAGATAGTGATTGTTGGAGAAAGTCAGCCCTGCTTCAAGAGAGGGGTCGATCACTGCACCCTTAAACAGAAAGGAATGTAGGTGGATACATTCCCTTAACACTGTCATGCAGGGTCTGAATGAGTTTGAAGAAACGTCCAGACAGAAGGGCCAACTGTTAATGATATCACTCTGGTCACACATTTAGGCCTTTGGTAGAACCGGACTGCTCCAGTGGCATGTAGTATCCTTGTCACCCCAGGCATTATTAGCGACAACTTCTTATGTCACATAACTCTGAGGTCAATATTTATGCCAGATCCGTATCATGCTTGTATCATGACATTACAACAAAGGTGTGTTTCACATTACTGCTAACAACTAGCACCAGCTTTAAAATTGAACCAGTTTTCATATTGAACATGTACCTGACAGCAAAATAACGTGCATTGCTTCATCTGTAAAACTATCGTATCTAGCTCACGTGTTGTGACATATCAAAAATGTATTGTTTGGGCTTTTTGGGACCCTTATTCAGGCAATGTAACTACAATCATACATGCACTATTATAGTGTAAGGAATCGATATGAACATGCTTATATAAAAATACCTATACCTTTGCACTGTACCATTGTATCCTACACATACCTGACAGCAAATTGAGGTGCATTGTTTAAGCTGTAGAACCATATGATCTAGGTCATTAGTTGTGACATATTCATAATACTTTGTAGTGTTTTGGGTGTTTTAAATCAGGCAATGTCACTGCAATCGTATGTGCACCATTGTAATGTAAGGATTCAATATCTGTGTGATATGTTGCACACATGAACATGCTTCTATGAACATACCTATACCATTGTACTGCACCATTGCATTTTGAGGAATCATAATTATAAGCGATATAGTTTTCCACACACTTGAACACTGAGTTAATAGGACAACATAACCTCTGTGCTTAGTAACGAGAGCTGCAGGCACTCAGCCACTACATGTTGCACGTCATTGGCGGACGTGCACGCTGACGCCATGCAACGTATCAGCTGGTTCATTCTCTGCCTGTCAAGCGTGGTTCTCCACACTGGCTGAAGGTGGTTATGCGGCAGGATTCAACACTGCTCGCATGCTGAAATCGCGAATAATTTCTCAATACAACACCAAGGTGAAACTAACACTGCCTTCAATCAATCGATTCTAATTGCTTCCCCTGTTACCTTCTGAAGTGCTAAATCACGGGCGCTTCTGACCAGAGGGTTTTCACCCGGCCATCTTTCATATCTGCCTTGACGGACAGCACTTTTAGGTATTTTCCAAGCATCATTGATTCACAAATTCCAGTTTTTTAAACAAAGTGCATGTTTACAATGCCAAGTGCGGCACCCTCTGAGTCCCATAACACTGCATGGACGTGGTCTTGCTTACGCACATTATTGACTGGCTGCACCATATTAAAGCCACCATTAAGGTAACGCACAGGCTGTCACCAACATGCCTGTACTGCATGACAGTCTTGTCTTTACCAAATTAACACCCACACACTAGTAATACACGCCTCCACCATGAGCCTCTTTACTCAGCCTTTTGCTAATCAAGAGTGTTTGTGTTTGTGTTCGCTAAACTGTCCTCAAAGGCATATTCCCACTAATGTGCTTTGTCTACTGGTGGCCCCATTCTGATCAAGTATGTTTCGCTGAACTATGCAGCGGCGCTCCCTCCAATGTACCTGTCTAATTTAATTGCTTAACTGGTGGCTCCACGCTGATTAAGTATGTTTTACTCGCAGAATCCAACCAGATGGGTCATCTACACTGAATTACGCCTAACCAGACCTCTTTCTTGCTATTCGTTGGAATTAGGTACACTTGACATCTTGATGAATTATGAGTTTGACACGCGCCTCAATTACCCCTGCAGGTTGCCATCCCACACTCCAGTCCTGATGAAGACCCACATGACGATTTAAGATCGCATACATAGTGTTGAAACGTCGAGACCCCGCTTGCAAAAGACTTGAATTATTCAGAGCAGCAGGGTCATTGTGTTCACTGTCTCTCATACTGGCCTTTTAAAAACTTGTACCTAACCTTTTAATCACCTTGTACATATTATGCACCCAATGTGTCACTTACTTCCCCATGTCTCCTAATCACAACTCAATTTAAACTTTCACAGTGTTGGCAGCCTCCTATGCTACAAAGAATTACATGTATATTGGTGAAAGTATAAATGATGCAATTTATATAAAAATGCCTTGTCACCCAGAAAACCTGATTCACTTGTGGTTACTGTATCCTTGCTATTCCATGGGTTTTTTCCCAATAATTTCCTTTGCACATTTTTTTGTAGATTAAAATAATTTGTTCTTTTTAGATTTAATTGTAATGTGAAGCAATATTGTGGTCGTACCTGACAAAACCACTGTACCTTTTACAATGTTTTGCAGGTTCTGAGGGACACAGGGTCACCCCATTGTTTACTTAACATATTTTCAGGCATTTTGTGCAAAGAACATTGATCAACAGAAGTTTCAGTGTTTGTGTTCCGATTGTGAAACTTACATACCTCCTTCCACCCAGCCCCACCAGGAACTGTGTTGTCCAGACAATGCTGGGAAGTGTACATGCAAGTTACTTGTCGCTGGTGGCTGGTGTGTTTAAGCACAAAGGCAAATATGATAGTTGTGATAGGTTCAGACATCAGTCCACGGTGTCTAACATCTTGGTAGTACTCATGAATTCACTATGAGGTAGACATACCACCTGATGAAGTGGTTTTGCTATGTGTGCGGAGGAGTGTTTGCTGTTATTCCGACTCCAATCAGGCTTAATCCTACATAAACCTTCCCACCCAACCAAATCACCCAACCTTAAAATATGCTTTCTAAACATTGAGTGACAATATACATATGACACTCGGGAAAGGTGTCAGCCTTTAGACCATCTCGCATCAGTGCCTTGTGCTCCGCACACCAGTCCCCAGTTTCAGCCTTCTTGCCAGGACATTTCCAATCACTTTCAGGAGAATGGATTTCCAGGTGGGCTTTTTGGTATGGGTGGGAATGTGTGTGTGGGCCCAGACATGGTGGTAGTTTATTGGCGACAAGTACTCCTCCTCCCACCTATCACTGCTAACTCCTTTGTGCCTATGTGTATCTCAGTGAGGGTGAGTGGACTAACAGGTTAGCTGACAATGCTGCATGGTGTTGAAGTTGAAAGCAAATAACAATGGGGCCTTGTGCTCCAAAAAACAGTCCCAGTCTAAGGCATTGTGTAGTAACATTTACACTCACTATCAGCTAAGCATGCTTCATAGTGAACATAAAGTGCTATGTGGGAGTAGGCGTGTTTTCAATGGCCAGATCTTCCATCAGGCCATGTACAGGTTCCACCGTGCAGAAACAGCACCACTGGACATATGCTTTCCTGAGAGTGCATTTATATGTAGTGACAAAGTTGCCTGATACTAGTGGCTGTTCTTTGGAGCACAAGACCCTGTTCGTATTTGTGGAAAATCATACTCTAGCGTCTAGTGTCATGCATCCTGCTAGTACATTTCGAAACACTGTGGGAAGGCTTAGTTCCTGATTGGCTGTTTGTGGTGGGTGGGAAGGTGTATGTTGGACAGTGCCTGATGTGAGTTGTAGTGATCGCAAATACTCCTCCTCCTACCCATCCCCGCTAACTCCTCTGAGACGATGACTAACTAGCAGTGAGGGGAAGTGTACTAGCACAGAGGCTGACAATGCTGTATGATGATAAACTTGAAGGCAACTCCCAAATAGGTCTTGTGCACAAAACACCATCCAGCAGTGTTAGGCATCTTGTTAGTGCACTTTATTCAATGTAAGATAACCATAGGCCAGACAAACTGGTTGTTCTGGGTGGGGCAAGGAGTGTTTGCCAATTAACCATTTCCTATGAGGCCCTGTCTTCCATAGAACTTCCCAGTCATCACATGGAACTATGGTTTCCTGAAAGTGAGTAAGAAGTGTACCGGCAAGATATCTGATAATGGTGCTGGTTGTTTGACTTGACTGCAACACCCATCAAGGCCTTCTGCTCCAAACACCATGCAGCTGTGTCAGCCATCTTGGCACCACATTGCTACTCACTGTCAGGAAAGCAGAGTCCCTTGTAAGCTATCTGAGATGTATACGAAGGTGCGTGTAGGACAGAGCCTGACTGGCGATGCAGTCAGGGCAAACACTCCAACACCAACCCAGCACAATCGGGTCACCTGGGCCAATGGCTACATAACAGTGAATAGAAGTGCACTGGCAAGATGGCTGACACTGTTGCATGGTTTTTTGTGCACAGGGCATTGATGGGAGTTATCTTAAAGTTGCCCGAACTTGAACTTGAACTTGAGGTAAACACAGGCCCAGAGGAGTTCTTTCGGCTGGGTGTGAGGATGAGTATGTGCAATGGCTACAACTCACAGCATGCCTTGTTCCACACACATTGTCCCATCCAGCTTGAAAAGCCTACCTGTAACTCTGTTTCCCTGACAGTGAGTGGGACTGTACTTGCAAGATGTCTGACACTGATGACTGGTGCCTGTTTGTTCACAACTCCCAGCAGGGCCTTGTGATCCAGAACACCTGTCCCCACTGTGGGCCATTTTGTCAGTACATTTCCTCTCACTATCAGGTAAGCATGGTTCCTGGTGGGCTGTTTGTGCTGGTTGGGAGTAGGAGTGTTTGCCCTAACTCCGTCTCCCATCTGGCTCTGTCCTCCACACACCTTTCTACCAATCTCAACTATCTTACCTGTGACTCTACTTTTCTGACAATGAGTGGCAATGTGCTGGAAAAATGGCTGACACTGGGGACTTTTGTCTGATTCATCCACAACTCCCAACAGTGCCAACAAGGGAGGGGGGTGCTGCTATTGCTCGAAGAGCCAGGTCTTGAGGTGTCTTCTGAAGGCGAGTAGGTATTGTGTCTGCCATATGTGAGTAGAGAGGGTGTTCCAGGTCTTGGCAGCGAGGTAAGTGAAGGATCTGCCGCCGGAGGTCGTTCGTTGGATGCGGCGAGGGCAAGGCTAGTAGAGCGGAGCTGGTGGGTGGGGGTGTAGAAGCTGAGTCTGCTGTTCAGGTAGGCTGGTCCGGCGTTGTGGAGAGCTTTGTGTGTGTTGGTGAGGAGCTTGAAGGTGATTCTCTTGTCGACAGGGAGCCAGTGTAGGTCTCTCAGGTGGGGGGTGATGTGGCTGCGGCGGGGGATGTTGACGATCAGTCAGGCAGAGGCGTTTTGGATGCGTTGTAGTCATCGAAGTGCCTTGCCGTAGTCCAGTCTGCTGCTGACGAGGGCTTGTGTCACCGTTCTTCTTGCTTCGGTCAGAATCCACTTGTAGATCCTGGGGAGCATGCGGAGGGTGTTGTAGCAGGAGGAGGAGACGGCGTTGACCTGCTTAGACATGGAGAGGGAGGAGTCTAGGATGAATCCTAGGTTGCGTGCATGGCCGGTGGGTGTTGATGCTGTTCCCAGTGTGGTTGGCCACCAGGAGTCGTCCCAGGCTGAGGGAGTGGGTCCGAGGATGAGTACTTCTGTCTGGTCCGAGTTCAGCTTCAGACGGCTGCTCCTCATCCAGTCGGCGACGGCCTTCATTCCCTCGTGGAGGTTGGTTCTGGCAGTGTGAGGGTCCTTGGTGAAGGAGAGGATGAGCTGGGTGTCGTGGTCATAGGATATGATGTTGAGGTTGTGATGGCGGTGCACTTGTGCGAGGGGGGCCATGTAGATGTTGAACAGCATCGGGCTGAGCCCTGGGGGATGCCACAGATGATGTTGGCGGCTTCAGATCGAACGGACACTCTGGGTTCTGCCGGAGAGAAAGGACGTGGTCCAGTTAAGGGCCTTCTTTTGGATTCCAGCTTCTAGGAGGCGTGTCTTCAGAATGTGATGGCAGACAGTGTCGAAGGTGGCCGATAGATCCAGGAGGATGAGGGCTGATGTTTCGCCGTTGTCTAGATGGTGCCTGATGTCGTCTGTGGTGGCGACGAGGGCTGTCTCGATGCTGTGGTTTCGTCTAAATCCGGACTGGGATGGGTCCAAGATATTGTTGTTTTCTAGGTGGTGGGCCAATTGCCTGTTGAGGATTTTCTCAATTACCTTTTTGTCCAGAACGGGAGCAGGGAGAAGGGCCGGAAGTCCTTTAGGTCCTTGGGATCTGCCTTGGGCTTCTTGAGGAGGGCATTGATTTCGGCGTGCCCGCAGCTTTCCGGGAATGTTGCTGTTTCAAAGGAGATGTTGATGACCTTCCAATGTTGGGGTGCAATGGCTGCGTCTGCATTGTTGAATACGTGGTGTGGGCAACAGCAGCTCTGTCGTGAGGTATTGTCGCACGGGCAGGGGATCTCGGATCTGACTTTCTGGTTTGGGAACGCAACAAGGTGGTGTACGATGCCCAATCTGACTTGGGTTAATACAAGTTGGTGGGATGGACGAGTCACGTTCACAAGGTAGGATTGAAGCCCCGGAATTAAATTCAGTTCCTTATAGAACTTCACGGTGGCTAACTTACCATGCACTTTGTCTCGCTCAGCCTTTTTAAAGTTTAAAAACATTTGCTTGATTTCTTTTTTGGGAATAGCGACTGAAAGTTCTGGATCAAGAAAGACATCAATATCAAATAAAAGGTTATACCAGAATTGAATGTATCTCAGCCACTGTATACGTGATGAGTGGTCCAAACCTATACAATCAAGAATAATTTCTTGAGTGAATCGAGTCTCTGGCTTAGCCCAAATAGAATGCCACAATAAGAGTGGCCGAACGGCTGCTAAGTCAGATATAAACTCGATCCCTACCTCATTGTGGATTAGTTGTACAGAGGCAGAAGAAGGAACACATAGCAGTCTCTTTAAAAACTTATTTTCATCAGTTTGGAGTGAAGGACCTTCACTATGGCCCCATACACCCGCCCCATACAGTGCGGAAGAAACACAGCGGGTGTTGTATATATTGATCATATCTGGGATGCTTCGCGATCCAAGTTTAGAGGCAAATCGAAATATACTGCTGGTGATCCGCAGCATTTTCAAACTGATATTATCGAACTCAGAAGTCCAAGACCCAGTGTTGGTGTAAGTGATTCCCAAATAACAGAAAGATTTAACATGTGTCATTTTATCACTATCCAAGAAAAAACTATGCTTCAATTTATTTACTGCCTGCCCGCATGACATAACATAGGTCTTGGATTTGTTCACACAGAGCCTCCTATTTTGGATAAACAACATAAAACTATCGATTAGGCGCTGTAGGCCAATCTGAGTACAGGATAAAAGAACAGCGTCGTCCGCATATAGTAGAAGTGGGACGGGTTTACCTCCAATCAAAGGGGCGTCCGCGGAAATATCAACCAGGGTACGATCAACACAATTAATGAAAAGTGAAAATAAAAGAGGGGCCAAAACGCATCCCTGGCGAATTCCCCTTGAGACTTTAAGGAATGGGGTGCATTCGCCTAAGGTGCCATAACGGACCTTGCAGGAGAGTTTTTCGTAAAGCCTGGCTAAAAAGTGGACAATTTCCTTCGGTGCCCCTGACTCTAGGAAAACCTCCCAAAGAATAGCATGATTAACTAAATCAATCGCGCTGCTCAAATCAGCACCCTTGACTAAGCATGGGCGGAAAATCCGTTTCGCTCGCGGATTTTGCGGATTTTCGGTAAATTCGCAATCCGCGAGATCCGCGAATCTCCCGCAAAATCCGCAAATCCGCGAGCAGCGGATTTTATGGCTTGCTCGCACTGTTCGCGTGAGTTCGCGGCTTGCCAGTACAACTTCGCACCCCGCGAGTAAGTGCTAAATTGCAGAAATACGATCTTAGCAAAACTGAAACTACTTACCAGGTTCAAAAGTTCAGGCTCATCATTAGTAGCCATTTCCTGTAGTGCTTCCTGAGGGGCCCCTCCAGAGTTCAGTTGCCAGTTGCAACTATTATGTGACCCTGCTCTGAACCTCAGAATAGTTACACATATGCCACAAAGGTCCTGAATTACAGCTAAGGGAGACAAGCAGGAGCCAGGCTGGAAGTTAAAATCCATTAATCAGCCCCTAATTCATTATTGTCAGTTGGGGCAGGGCAGGTGTTGTAACTAATTTTGCAACAATGAAAGCACTTAGCAAGTGCAAAAGATCACTAATCAGGAAGCACTAAGGAAGCAGGTGCCAGCTAAAAAAATATTCTGTGACACATTAATCAGCCCCAAATTAATTCAGGTCACTTGAGGCAGGGAAGGTGTGCTTTGCTTTGCCGAAAATAATGTACACTGGACAACCAGAGGGTGTGGTGATGAAACAGAGGGTGGCATGGGTGGGCCAGAGGGTGGCATGAGTAGTCAGAGAGTGGCAGTGGTGACAGAGAGTGGCAGTGATGAAGAAGAGTGTCCCAAACAGGCTGGACACGTAGAAACAACAAGTTCGCAAAACTTGCGACCCGACAGGTAAGTTCGCAAATTGCGAAATTGTAAAAACCCTCGTGAACTGGCAGAAACACGCGCGAACACAAAAAAAAAAAATCCGGGAATTCGCGTATTTTGCGGATTGCGAGTTCGCAAATCCGCAAAATTCGCGAACGCGAGATTCGCAAAATTCGCCCATGCTTACCCTTGACTTAACATTGGTATATGCGTGCACTTTCCGCACTGCACCCGAGTCCCGCTGGCCTTTCCCGACTTCATCACTGTTAGTACCGAACAGCTCCAGCGATTCCCCAGGCCCTAGGCCTACTTCCTTTCAGCTAGGTAGTTCTTATACCACTATTTTAGTATATGGTTTAGTTGGCCCCTAGGGCTCATCCATATTGTGCAACTTTTGCATATTTAAATTGTGTTTTGTTTTAACGCATTTGCTTCTGTGCTCATAAAGAGAATAGGGGAAGTTGTAGTAAATAAATATATATATATTTTCAATATATATCTGTGTGGTGTCCTTTCATTTGGTATTCAAGGGGATTGGATATGGTAAAACAGCTTGCTTCACATGCCTTTACAGAGTTTAGCCTAAGACTGCTTTGTCCACGCTATTATGATAGCTGGTCTATAAGGTTGACTTACAACCAATCATCATAAGGGTTGCTTGGCATGGTACAAGGTGATCACTAGAATTAGTGAGCATCACATACCAGGCCAACGTCTCGCACCCTGTGCTTCATGGGAACAGTCCAACCCTTACTGCCAAGCCATGTCTTCCCTGGACCAGAAACAAGCATCCTGGGACCGGTTTCTGGCTAATCAGTCGTCATCAGCCAGGCTAGCTTGAATTCAGTGGCAAAGTGAGCAAGGGACCCACGTCTGGGCATACCCTACCATATTAGGGTGAACAAAGAAAAACCAAAGGAGATGATGGACGGAATGTTGAACATTGCATGCCCTCACCCCCAATCAACTGATCCAACATGATCCTTACAATTTCACACTTGCACTGCGCATCTAACATCTACACCTACATTCACAGAACCATTCTTCATCACTATGTACACAACAGCTCTCACATACATGACATATACACACTGTACTTTACTCACCATCTCCTCAGCACACGTCAAACATAACTCGTCAAATGGACCACTCTCTTAAAAAGTTGCACCCTCTGTCTTCAGTAATGTCCTGGACTACAATCATATCACAACGTGTAGCATAACAGTCCACTCTGATATGCTCACTTAACACATCACCACATCTAACAACAAAACACTTACATTGCTATATGAATATGCCTTTGGTCAATTGCATATTAACATACACACAACATACTTTGCTTAAGTTCTACAGATTATAATTTCTAAAATAAATGCATTCGCAGATTGAAAAACAACATACATCAAATAAACAACACCTAATATGTCACCATTCAGGACCCTAAATTATACAACTGGTTTATTCCCTTTACATACAGGTATTCACTTTGTTAGAAATTATAATTTTAATCTTGTCTCACTGTGACCCTGTCACATCCACATATTAATTCCATGCTTCCATACCACCATTGACATATGTAGAGGACCAACTATTCTCACTCAGTGAAACTACCCTGTTACAGTCATCGTGTTTGTGGCTGAAGGAGGAGCAGTGAGGGCAGGCAAAAGACCAGGACTCGCAGCCCCAGAAACCAGCGGGCCATCAGCGGACTGGCAGCCCCTCCGCTCATCACCGGGGGTATTTCTATTTCTCGTGCCTCCTGCTTCGCGGGAGACACATCGTGTTTGTGGTCTGAAGGAGGAGCAGTGAGGGCAGGCAAAAGACCAGACTCGCAGCCCCAGAAACCAGCGGGGCCATCAGCGGACTGGCAGCCCCTCCCCTTATTAACGTCATCAGGAGGACATAACTGACTGCGGCTCCCCGCGACACGCACGGGTATGCGCCGAGCTAGGCCCGGGCAAAGGGCGGGCCATCTGTGGCCATCAGGGGCAGACAAGGGCAGGGCAGGGCCCTTCCCTTTGCGGTTCACTAGGAACCTGGACAATCGCGAGGTCTGGTAAGAACTGTGGCTCCATGGACTTAATGTAGTTGGTTCTGCAGTATCGAGTGTCACGGTTAACTGAGTTATTTTTGCAGTTGTCGGTTTCAAGTAAATATTAAGTACAGAGTGTTTTAGATTCAAATATAACCAAATTATCCTTCTTAACTGCTAATCCTAGTCTAACATATCCTACACTGATGGAGAAACGAAAGAGTACAGTGGGTACTTTGGATGCTTTCTTGATAAGAGCGGAATTTCTTCTCAACCAGGAGATCCAATTAACTGAGTGTAGGCTCTCACTCAATCCCCTACAGTTCCAATTGACCAGGGAGAAGGAAGTTACTAGCTCATCAATCCCCAACACCTGTTTCCCCTCCCTTGAATATTCAACCTCAACCTCATAATATCCAGGAGAAGGAGGTCGAAAACCCTATTGCAGTAGGGCAAGGCCCACAAACGAGGAAACAAACTAAACTAACGAAAGGTCGACCAATGGGAACGAGACAGAATGGAGGTAAACAGGACTACGTGGGGAGGGAAAAAGATTGTCATGGCCCTAGACCCTTGGGAATAGCCCAAACCCAAACATAGAAAGCTTCTAGACATTCTGATGCACAGATGATAGGTACCCCAACCACTCTCAAGTAGTCCACCAAGACCTGGGGGTATTCATGGAAGGTCTTATAAAAATCATTCTAGAAGATAAGCTTAGGGAAATGACATCCCACCGGACCAACCTCGAAGAAAGATTTGTGTGCATTGAGAATAAGCTACACCAATTGAAGCAGAGCACAGACGTAATCACTGCTCGACTGGAAACCCCCAAAATAACCCAAATTAATTCAAACACTTCCCGTCAGTAAAAGGGTCTTTGTAATCAACCGACCCAACACACCAAATCTGGCCCATTAATGGACCCTCACCTAGTAACTTCAAAAAACACCACAAAAGAGGATTGCATTTTTATGGTTACTACCAGGGTCGAGAACAAGCGAAATCAAGGGCAGGACAACTCCAACTGTAACACTTCAAATTCCATTGCTTATCCTAATAGGGATATTTTAAATTTTCCACCTGCACCTGTCCCTATGTTCTGGTTTTGGCGGGGGTTCCATCCTTAAAACAGGGACAGACCGAAACCTTGTTCTCCCTACGCAATAAAATAGTGGATTGGCTGGTCAAACATAAGCATTTTAATCCTCAGCATTCAAATCACATTTTGATGGCCGGAAAAGTAGGATGGTTGGGTTCCTCTTCAAAATCCATTCAGGGCGATTGTATTGTCATAAAATTTAGGACGCCCAGAATGGCACATTCCCTCTTAACACTGTATGGACAGAATCTTCACACTCGTGTTTGTATAAAGTTAGTACTGGTAATACAGTGTATGTTGGTGCTGAATGAGTTCTCCCTTCTGGGTCGTGGGAGTCAAATAACAAGTTATGGTAGTGTTATTCCTGCAGGGAACGACGTCCTTATAGAGCACTCAGAAAATAATGTTCCTTAATGTTCAATTCTTTTCAATAAAGTTTTATTCAAAAGTTTCATTTGTTTGATCAATCATATATTCTTCAACGTTATAGTCATTTTAGCAAATCAAAAATCGAACGCCCAATGCATTTCGGGCAATGTGCCCTTCTTCAGGGGAATAATATTCTGTTGAGGACAAAACACAACTGTAATACAATCATCAAACCAACAAGTGTATCAAACAAACTGTTTTTAGATTGTTTAGATCAAGTCTCTCACTAGGAGTACCTTATATCCCTTCCTGGTGCAATATATACGATTCAAAACACAATTTTTGTGGACCCATAGAAAAGAATATTTTAAACCCATGAATTGACGATGAAAAATGTGTTAGTGAGTAAACCAGTCGTGTGGCACAATTCACTCTAAGTCCATTGTTGTGAGTTATTTAAATGAAACAAACAATATAAGGATTATGAAACCTGGATTGTCGCGTCAATTAATGTTGTTTTGAAAATCGTCAGAAAAACGACTTGTAAATAACCTGCAAGGTATGCGTAATCGTCGATTAGAGCTGCAATGGTTACTAACAAAACAGTGTCTTGAATTATAGTTTAAGAAATTTACGTACCGGTATCAATGACCAGCTCGTAGAGTATTTAAGAAGATGATCGGTCGTTTTTCTAAAATACAGAATAAAGCAGGAAGTTAATTAACAGTGAGTTAACGGCTGCGGAACACGCACCTAGCGAGTAGCTGGTCTTAGGGAATCTTACCGTGAGAATAGCGGGATTCAAAGGTGAAGGTACCGGTGTCCGAACAGATTACGGACAACGTTTGAAAACGAGGGTGAAAGCGACTCTCGGAACTGCCATATTTAACCCGGAAGTTCCTGTCAGCAAGCGAAAGCTTGTGTATCATAAACATAAACAACTGACAACTTCGTGAAAAAATTATTATACCATCCTAAAATGGCGGAACTCCAATCGGAGTGTGACACAAATAACGGGCCACATATTTATTAAAAGTGTATAATGAATATAGGTTTCGGGTCAATCTGAGTCGAATGAATTGTACAAGAAAAATATAGGCACAATTATCTACCCTCAAAGGCAATAGTCAATACTATCGAAAAAGTAAAAAAGTAAAAAATGGTGTAAAAAGCGTCACAATTTTTATGGAAGCACAACTTCATAGTAATATGTACATAATGTTAACATGTGTTACATTTCTTAAATGAAACAATTTAGATCCATACGGTCATTAAGACCTTTTGGTTGGCAAGTGTTCAAATACGATATCCAAAACACTTCTCTTCGCAGGAGGTGTTGTGAATTGTCTCGGCCTGGTAGTATAGGAACAGTTTCCAAAATGAGAAAGCGAAGTTGACTGGGAGTATGGTTATTGTTATTAAAGTGACTTGCCAGTGGTGATTTGAGATTCTTTGTTCGAATACTGCTCTTGTGTTCAATTATGCATGTCTTAATTGTTCGCTCAGTTTTTCCGACGTATGCAAAACCACAAGGGCATTTGATGAGATATATGACATTTCGACTGCCGGATGTTGCTATTACATGTAAGGGGATGGTGGTGCCTTTACTCGGATGTTTCATTTCTTTTCCCTTAATTATGGCATTACAATTTCCACAATTTAGACAGGGGATTGTCCCCTTGAACAAGTCTTGTCTTCCTGGTGTCTTTTTATTCAAAATTTCTTTTATGTTTCTTGATCTTTGGTAAGCAAACCTCGGGGAATAATGAAAGATGTTATTGAAATCATTCTCCATTGATAGTAGGGGCCAGTTTCTCAGTATTGCTCGCTTGATTTTGGAACTTTCGGTTGAGTATTTTGAGACAAATACCATTCTGTCTTGGGTAATAGGTTTGGGTTGAGATTGTAATAGAACTCGTCGGTCTATTCTATTAATTTTTGATGTTGCTTCCTCTAGAATATCTCGAGGGTACCCTCGCTCGCTGAATTTATCCATACATGTTTTAACACTCAAATTTAAAGATTCATCAGTGGAAGAAATTTGTTTTATTCTTAGTAGTTGAGAATACGGCAAATGTCTTTTCAGGGAGGGTTGGTGAAAACTGTCGAAGTGCAACAGATTTTTGCGGTCTGTGGCTTTTGTGAAAACGCTGGTATCCAGTTTTCCATCGTTTTTTGTGATTTGTACATCCAAAAATGATATTGGTTTGTTTTGTATGTTGTGTGTGAATTTTATTCGATCATTCACTAGATTTAGACAATCTATCACTTGCAATATTTCAGGTAGTGTGCCTTTCCAAAGGATGAATATATCGTCGATATATCTCCTGTAAAGTATGAGGTTCTCTGTCCAGCACTCCTGATTCAAAATGTTATCCAGCTCAAACCGGTACATAAACAAATTTGCATATGCCGGTTCGGCACAATTGCCCATAGATGTTCCGGAGCTTTGAATAAAATATTGGTCTTGCCACGTGAAATAACAGTGATATAGTATAACGTTCAGTAGTTCCATAATGAATACTTTCAATCCTTCTTCCATGTCTGATGTCATTAAAAATGACGCAGTAGCATCCAGTCCCAGATTATGGGGGATTAACGTGTATAAAGCTTGTAGATCGATTGTACATAGAAGCATGTCATTTGCGAACTCAGATTTGTGGTTTTCCAAGATGGTGAGAAAGTGCGTGGTGTCCTTTATGTAAGTTGTCATAGATTGTACTAATGGTTGCAAGTGTTTATCAATATACTGTCCAATAGGTTCATGAATAGAGTTTATTGTTGAGACAATGGGTCTGCATGGTGGGTGCGTTGGGTGTTTATGCACCTTGGGTAGCATATATATGTAGGGTATGGATGGATTGATGTTGATGATATATTTTTTCTCTTTCTGTCCAATAACCCACAGTTCTACAGTTTTGTCAATAAGATTTGCCAGTATTTCCATGAATTGTTTGGTGGGATTTTGATCCACTTTGTAGTAAGTATTGCTGTCATTTACATGTTCATTAATTCGCTCATTGTAAAATTCAACATCCATAATAACAAGAGCGCCTCCCTTGTCCGCTTGGCGGATGGTAATTTCAGAGTTGTTTGCCAAATTTTTTAGAATGTTTTGCTCAGTTTTCGATAAGTGTTAAACTTGGATTTGGGTCGTTTGTGAATTTTTTCAATTTCTTTGTGGATGATTTTTTCAAAGGCGTCCAGCACCTTGTGGCTTACCGGAGGAATATATTTGCTTTTACTCCTGAGACCCATGAGCGTGTCTTTAGGTGGTTCTTCAGTGATTGGATAACATTTGAGAAAAAATGTCGTAACCGTAATACCCTCATAAATTTGTGTAAGCAAATTTGTGTATCTAATAAGTTGGAATGAAAAGTAGATACAAAGGAGGTTCCTTTTTGTAATATATTCATTTCCACGTGTGAGAATGTTTTCTTTGATAGGTTAATTACTAAGGTTTTTGACTCCTGGTGTTTTTGGCTATAGCATCCTCTGTTATTGGGCCTTTTGCCCCTCCTGGTTCGTCTGATGGTTTCTGGCCTCTCTCTAAAAAAGCGTTCCCAGTATTTTCACTCCCACCAGATGTGGTTGGTTTTTCTTGCGATGGTGTAGCAATTGTTGTTGGTTTCGGTCGTGGGGGCTGTTTTCTATATTGTGAGTCATCAGATGATTAAGTTTCGTCAGATGGTCTCCCTGTACTCGGTTTTTGCTGCCTTCTTTTGGCGTATATGTCCGCCCAACTGTAAACTTCTCCTAGCTTGTAATCAAGCGTGTCCCTTTTGAATTTCCTAATGTTACGGTCATTAATGTCTTTGGTATATGATTCCAGTTGTTTGTTGATGTCATTTAACATTTCTTCCTTTTTTTCATTTTAAAGATTTTTTATTTGCATCCAATGGGCACACAAAATAAGCCAGAAATAAAACTTTTCAACTTGCAGTACAAAAGGGACACTTTTCAGTAGCTGAAGTGAACAAGCATAAAACATTACATAGGCCAATAGCCAATAAAGAGGTCATACAATCATAAGTTCTTAGCAAAAAGAGCAAACACAAAGGATTCTAAAAAAGACAAACGTGACAAATGCTGTTATTGAGGCATTAGAAAGCCCCATATTCTTTCAATTTTTCGTTTAGCCTGTAGACCCCTTGAAGCAGCAATAGCAGTCTCCATATTATATGTTTCTTTAACTAGGCTCCACCATTCCAAGACTGTTGGTGGGTTCTTTTGAATCCAGGCTCTCGCAATAGTTAGTCTAGCACATGTGATTAAAATATTCAACAAATCTCTAAGTGCGCTATTGCCCCCACTAAAGCCCACCAATACATCAATAGATGAAAATGACATGGGTTGATCAAGTCTATTAGCAATCACCTTAATTATTCCCTCCCAATACTCATTAAGACGTGGGCAAGAAAAAAACATGTGGAGAATATCAGCGCCACTCAAGTCACATTTAGGGCATTTCGTGCGATCACAATAGTTATTATTCATTGTCCATTTAAGAATTCTCTCAGGAGTATGGTATCATTGACAAATAGTTTTAAACATTTGCAGTTTCAGACTAGAAGATTGAACAGATAGGTTTAGGCTTTTAAGAGATGTAGTAATTAGATCAGTTGGTACAGTCAAAGCCAGTTTTCTATTCCATTTCTCTGTTAAATTTATGACATCGCTAATCCTGAGTTCAGAAAAAAGCTTATATCCTAAGCTAATCATGGATTTGTCTACATCTCTATAAATACAATCCCATATCTCGGAATCTAATACCATAGTAAGTTCTAATTTCTTCACCAGATAGTCTTTAATCTGATAACATTTAAACCTTGCCAGTTCAGATAAATTATAGCAGTGTTTCATTTTATCAAATGCCATAAATCCCTGATGGTCATATAAATCTCCCAAGAATCTGATACCAGAATCTAAGAGTAATCGACAGGTTGGATCATGAAAAATTAAAGGAAAGCCAGGATTACCCCATAAAGGTGTTTTATAATGGAGAAGAGAGGTATTACATTTGACCATGATAGTTCGCCAAATACTAACAGTATCACGTATTGTCTTAAACATTTCTTCCATTTCCTCCTTATTTAACATTCCATTAAGTTCATCCTTAAGTTGTTGAGTTTCTGTTATTAGATCTTTAATGAGTTGAGCCAATTCCTCAAAGATTGAAAGAATCAAATCGAGCCAACATTTGTTGAGTATAGCTTGCCATCGTTGTGTAAATTTTGGATTGTTTTTACAAAGTGTTGACTTGAGTGAGATACGTAACCCTCGAGGGATTCTTTGTACTTTGTGATACTTTATGAGAGTACTTGCGTGTAATTTTTGATTGACTATTTTCTTAGATAGGTAGAGTAATTGTTTGATGTTACTTTGTTTAGACCCTGTTGATGGTAATAATGTTTCGCTTTCTTGAATCAGAGAGTAAATGCGTTGTGTGTCCTTCTCTGAAAATCTAAGAGTATCTGCTTTTTCATTTGTCATCAGTAAAATATCTTCGTATTGAATTTTTGTTGGTGGTTCGTGATTCTGTTGACTCAGAATGGGGAAAAGAAACACTGTATGGACAGAATCTTCGCACTCGTGTTTGTATAAAGTTAGTACTGGTAATACAGTGTATGTTGGTGCTGAATGAGTTCTCCCTTCCGGGTCGTGGGAGTAAAATAACAAGTTATGGTAGCGTTATTCATAAAGAGGAATCATATAATACCAACAGCGATTTTGTCCTTCCCTCTTGGTTTTTTCTATAAACCTGTCCCTATCCCCAGTACGAAAACAAATGGCTCTATAATAACTTCTAACAGATTTGAGCTTTTATCAGCTTTAGAGGAGGTTAACTGACAACCAATAGCTGTATTGGGGCCCGTTCCTCTTCTGGTTGAGGGAGGTAGCAGGGAAGGACCACCAGCCATACCGACTACTCCCCCTCTGGTTGTAGCCCATGCAATAAACCCCACAACCAATTTTTTTTAACCCTAGTTCAGTCCCTTTTGAACAAGATAAAGAACCCCCTGTATTTATATTGCATTAACCCACTTTTACCGGGACCATCAAAACAGAGGAATGACTCAGACCTATTCTTGGCTTCCTCAACGGAAAGTAGGTGTCTAAAGGAAAGAGGCAGCATAACTCTAGACTTACAGCCTGATGCTAATTCTCCAAGTGGGGTTTCTCTCAGCGTCTCATTTTGGAACATCGCTGTCCTCCGTTCTAAGACCATCCAAGAAGATTGGCTTACCTTTGTGTGGACCCACAATATCTCGTGCCTACAAGAGACGTGGGCCATACATTTTTTTCACCAGCAATTACCTCACCATCAGGGCGCGCATAAGGTGGGCTAGCAATCTCTATCTCTAACTTAATACGGGTGAGAGAGATTACCATCTTCAAAATTAGGAGAATTACCAAATAACTTCACTAGTCACAGATAATTCTGCCTTCCTTTTGCTAGTAAAATTTTTATAACGATCTACAACAATTAAAGCTAACAGAGACACTGATGGAAATTAGATATTTCCTTCAAGACCATAAGGAACTCCAGCAAGACAAAAAATCCCATTACTTTGTGGGACGGCGATTTTAATGTACCGCTCTGTGAAAGAAATAATAATATTACTTGTGGATTGCTAGACGACCAGGAAAACACTATCACCCATTTTCCACACTCACACATTGGGACGTGTATGAACGAGACGATGTCGCTCCTTCAAATGACCCTCACAAATGGACTGCTATCCCCCGTGTCCCATTAAGTTCAACCTTTAATGGCAAAGGAGCCTTGAGCTGTATTGATTTCATTCTTGCAACAACTAGGGCTTCCCCCCTCATTACAAATTTTAAAACTCACGATTGCGTATTTAGCGATCCTTTTCTGATATCTGTAGCGTTGTCTGCGCAGTTTGCACAAGATAGAGAAAAGCCAACGACCCAATATCAGGAGGAAATTTTGTCTTTTAACATACTTAATGGTTACTCCATAAAATGGGCCCGCTTAGATCCGGAAGTAACGACTGAAAAGGTTGTCAGAAACACAATGCCCGCAACTAGCGCATGTTTAGCGGCCAGCTCAACCCCGCAGGAGGTCTTAGACAACTTTAAGATAATAACCAAATCTGTTAACAAAGCCCTAACCATGATATCTAAAGGAAAGGGAAAAAGTAAGGTCAGTTGGTTTAACTCATCTTGTACAAAAGCTTTCGCCAATCTCAAAACTGCTCTTAAAAAACCTAATAGAGAGAGGACAGAGGTAATTCAACTTAGTAAAATTTACAAGAAGGTCCTACGACAAAGAAAGTTGGATTTAAAAGAGGAACTATGGGTAGCCCTACATGCAAGCTCGCAATCCAATGACAGCGCAGTTTTTGGGAAGTTATTAACACTCCATTTCTCTCTGGTCCAAGGGAGTCCGGAAAAATTAAAGCCTCAATCAAAGAATAAGATTGGATAACCTATTGTTCACAGATCTTTGGCCAACCTGAGGATACAACCCAAACTCATTGCAATCAAGGGTATAGCAGAAATAGTCCAAGATCTTCTTCCATCTCAATGGCCCTAGATTTCACCCTGGCTGAAGTCGAGACACCCTAATTGCTAGTAATGGGGTAAGGCCCCAGGCCCTGACAGGATAGCCGTCGATTTCTATAAATTCAAAATGGATCTCTGGGCCCCACTAATAAAAAGGGTACTAGAAGCCACGGGAAAAGCTGGCTTTTTGGATTCTTGGTCAGAATCCATTTTGGTTCCGGTCTTTAAAAAGGGCGATCGCAATAGTCCATCTTGCTATCGCCCTATCTCACTACTGGACTTGTTGGGTAAAGTAGTTGGCCGTATCCTATTAGAACGACTTCAGTACTGGACAGAAGATAATAACATCATATCTGACCCTCAGTATGGTTTTAGGGAAGGCCTCAGTACCATAGTGCAGGTCCTTAATCTGACGTTACTTAGGAAATATGTGGATGTGAAGGGCGGAAGACTGCATATGGCCTACGTAGATCTTACTGCAGTGTTCGACTGCATAGGTCATATTAAACTTTGGGACATATTAACAGTAATGTGTGTTGACCCCTTGTTGGTGAAATATCTGCGGGAAATGTATTCCAACGTGACCACCAGAGTGAGATATGGTTTGGGGGGCAAATTATCCTCACCATTTAGGGTCGAGCGGGGAGTAAGACAGGGCTGTGTCCTGGCCCCTTTTTATTTTTACTCTTTACACACATGTGCTGGAATTGGCCATGTTGGAAGGGTGACAGGACCTACCCCTGGTCCAGAAGCATCCTATCCCCGCACTCCTATATGCGGACGACTCAGTGATCGTTGCCCGTACTCCCATTGAACTCCAACTCTCTCTGAATTGGTACAATGTATTTATGTTGAACCTAGACTTAAAAATTACCATTAAAAAGACTTTTATTATGACCTCTGGTCGGAAATTGGGTAATGGAAATGACATCTATAGAAACAACTCTAGGGTGGCTCCCACTCCCACTTATCCTTATCTTGGAGTTGTAATAGATGCAAAGGGTACCTGGGGAAGAGCTATAGAGGTCAGAAAACTGATGTTTTTAAAATCTACAATGGTGCTAGTAGCTTTCACCAAGAGATTGGGAAAACACCCCCCAGAAGAGATGTTTTGTATTTACCAGGCTAAATGTGTTACCACATCCACTTACGGGGCAGGGCGATACGTACAGGTAGAATCCATCCAAAAAATGGAAAATAGCTTTTTAAAATTCTTACTTGCAGTTCCCCTAAGTACGTCCACATTCAGCTGCCATTTAGAATTGGGCGTGCTCTACATTTCGGACATCATAAGGACTCAACCCATTCTTTTATGGCACTGTCTCTGGACGTCGAATAAGTTAGCCTTTACCCAATCGTCGAGACAGATTGTGTCACACTTGAACACGCTAACAAGATCCAGTGACTACAATATGTGAGGAGGTTTTTATTTGACATAGGCCTGGACAATTACTATCACACTCCTTTAGAAATAGCATTGATTAGAAGGAAGATGTTAAAAAACCAATGTCTAACGCACTTAGCTGGTCTTCGATTGCAGACGGAAGCAAACAAAACCTCTGTCCAGCATTTTTGCAAATCCAAACATCCCTTCTGATCCTGCCATATTTAACTTTGAAAGTATCCAACAATCTTTGACAGATTTCTATTGACCCGATTTAGATTAAACATCTTCCACCTTACCTTTCCAAAGGTCATGATTGGTCAAACCTGTTAAGCCACTGTCCCTGTGATGGTATATCTTTCCAATTTGTTTTACATTTAACCATTTTTTGTAAATTTTATCCTGAACCCAGAAAGCAAGGGCTAGTACCTATTCTAGAAATGTTGGATTACAAAAATGTCGACCCGCTCTCGTGGTTCTTCAATTTCTGGAATCGGATCTTTTACCCTTAAATATAGCTAGGTTCTTAAAATTCTGTATCCGGCATAGAACTGATTTGTAACTTGAGATCGGATGTATTTTAAATCTTTGTTATTTGTTTTTAATTGAAAACCTCTGAATGTAAAATGTAATATAAAAACAATTTATTGTGTTGATTTTAACAAATAACTCATGTATTCTTTCTGGAAAATGTATCGTTTTTTAAGATGTTTATACTTTTATGGTTTTTTACAAATGAAACCGAATAAAGTAAACAATGAATGAATGAATGACAGTCATCTCTCTCTGTAGTGACACAGACTACAGTTCTCACTTCCTGCCAAAATCCAACTTTGTCCAGCTAATTAACACATCTACCTATTCACACTATACCTTTCACAGGATTTAACCATGAGGTAAATATTTCCACTCAATTTCTCACTCAACTGGAAACACTAGTCTCTCTCACCTTTACCCGTGTTAAAGCAAGCTCAGCAAAAGCACTATTAACCTTGGATAACACACCTGCAACTAGGCCTTACATTAAAAAATACACATCCTTCCTTGTGTATCAATTAAGAGCATGTATATCACACTGGCTGAGGTATCATCTGCCCCCTCAGGGACCCACAACACGTCTGTGTATACTCTGTTTAACACATGTATCACTGGACATCCCAAAGGCATAAACGCACTCCTAGTTCAGCTCTGTGTGCTCTGGAACAGTATTGATTATAACTCCAAAGGATCAGATTGTCAGTCATCCACAAATTAGAAGATAAACACAATACATATGCTCAACTGTGAATGGTGTGTGCTTTAACCCCTTCCATGCTGGTGACGAACCCCAGCCGTCACGCTCTGCGGCGCTCGTGTGCTGATGACGGCTGGGGTTCGTCACGGCCCCACCCTGTTCTTTTGTTTACCGCACAGCGGCGGAAACGGCCCAGCATGGAAGGGGTTAAATATGAAATTCCAGGCATGGACAGCCAAAACACACCATACATGTGATATTCCCAAACAAAAGCAGGATGGCATGAATGACATATAAATTAGAACATAATGAACTATTAAAACCACACACCTTGCTAAACATGTATATCAGCAGAAAGTGGAGTATTGTAGGCAACAGGGTCAAAAGACTGTGAGAATACTGCTCACCTTACACTCACCATGGGCTTAGGAAATGCTTCAGATGAGTATATAGCCATGAAGCGGATTTGCCAACAGTGCATGCCACCTGTGGCAAGGTACCATTGCCACTAGTTTACCAGATCACTGTGCCTTCCACGAGGCCTGGTCACCCCTCCTGCTCCCTCCTGCTGCCACTCGCCTTCCTGTCTGCCTGCCTGCCAGCCAGAGCGACCCAGCCGCCGCTGAGCCGCCCGTGATCGCCGATTCCCACCGCTGCCTCCCTGCGGCCCCGCCCACCTCCAGCCCATTGGCCGCCCCGCTCTCGCCTCCCAGCTGACCCGCCCTCCCAGCTACAGATTTAAGGAGGATGCTGCTGGCGTTTCTGGAGTGACCACTGTGCCTTCCACGAGGCCTGGTCACCCCTCCTGCTGCCACTCGCCTTCCTGTCTGCCTGCCTGCCTGCCAGAGCGACCCAGCCGCCGCTGAGCCGCCCGTGATCGCCGATTCCCGCCGCTGCCTCCCTGTGGCCCCGCCCACCTCCAGCCCATTGGCCGCCCCGCTCCCGCCTCCCAGCTGACCCGCCCTCCCGGCTACAGATTTATGACACCCCCCGAGCGACCGCGCAGCGGACGCGTGCAGCGGGAGCACCGACTGAGCGCCGAAGATGCGCCAAAGGTAAGCCCGTCTGCACCCGTCCGCGCCTTGACTGCGCCCAGTGCCAGGACCCCTGGGCCCCGCAGACACCAGCCCACCCGCTGGACCTACGACGCCGCCACCCTCAACGCACTCAACACCGGCCGAATCCCGGGATGCTACTGAGCCACCCCGAGACGAACCCACGGGCCCATCAGCTGCCACGCCTGCAAGTTCACCTGCATCCGGACCTGTCCCGCACCAACACCCGCCAAGCCGAACACCAGCAGCAACCACCTGAAGTGCATCCTCCTCAACACCCGCTCCGTCCACAGACACGCCATCGAACTCAGGAACCTCCTCGACACCACAGCCCCTGACGTCGCCTTCCTCACGGAAACCTGGATGAACGACTCCTCAGCGCCCGACATTGCCATCGCCATCCAGAGGGCTACAAGATCATCCGAAGGGACCGCATCAACAACACAGAAGGAGGCATCGCCATCATCTACAGGGACACCATCCGCATCAAGCCCAACACCGACGACACCCTGACAACCGCCGAACACCTGCACTTCCAGATCCACACGGACCCCAAAACCACCCTCAGAGGCACCCTGATCTACCGACCCCTGCTCCACGCACACAATTCAGCGAGGACATCGCCGACTTCATCAGCCCGCATGCGCTTCCCTCCGCTGACTACATCCTCCTGGGGGACATCAACTTCCACCTGGAGAACAACAACGACCGCAACACCATTACCCTGCTCGACAGCCTCGCCAACCTCGGTCTCAAGCAGCTGGTGTCCACCCCCACCCACCTCGCTGGACACACACTCGACGCCGTCTTCTCATCCAGCAAAGACATCGCCGTCAGCCACGCCACCGGACTCCACTGGACGGACCACAGCTGCGTCCACTTCACCTTCAAAAGAACGACGATCCACAACATCCAGCAACAGGTTGCTCAAAGAAGCTGGAACAAGATCACAGCTGACCAGCTCGCCGCTTCCCTGAGCCAGCACCCTCCCGCCAGCTCAGCGAACCCCAGCCAGGCCGCCGACAACCTCATAAAGTGGATCAGCAACTGCGCGGACGAACTCGCCCCACTGAGGATCCCGCCCAGCAGACCGGGCAGCAAGAAGGCCCCATGGTTCACCGACGAACTCAAAAGCTCCAAGAAGAACTGCCGAGCCCCCGAGAAAGCCTGGAGAAGGGAACCAACAACGGACAACATGACCACCCTCAAGCTTGCCACCCGGAAGCACCACCAACTGATCCGCGCCACCAAGAAAACTGCATTCAAGGACCGGCTGGACAACAACGCACACAACTGCAAGGAACTCTTCAACATTGTGAAAGAGCTCTCCAACCCCAACGCCGGAAACAACGTCATCACCCCATCGCAAGACCTCTGCAACTCCCTCGCCTCCTACTTCCACAACAAGATCGCGGACATACACAACAGCTTCAGCACTCAACCGACGCATGCCACGACCAAACCACCGCCCCCCACCACCACCCTCCGCGCCTGGACTCCGATCAGCACCGAAGACACCATCTGCATGATGAACTCCATCCACTCCGGATCTCCAACCGACCCCTGCCCTCACCACGTCTTCAACAAGGCCGACGCTGTCATCGCACCCCACCTGAGGGACATCATCAACACATCCTTCGACATCGCCACCTTCCCGGAGAGCTGGAAGCACGCCGAACTCAGCGCCCTACTCAAGAAACCTACAGCGGACCCCACCGAACTCAAGAATTACCGCCCCATCTCGCTCCTCCCGTTTCCAGCCAAAGTCATTGAGAAGACCATCAACAAACAGCTAGGCGCCTTCCTCGAGACGAATGGTTCCCTCGACCCCTCACAGTCTGGCTTCCGAGCCAACCACAGCACCGAGACCGCCCTCATCGCTGCCACCGATGACATCCGAGCCCTGATGGACAACGGAGAAACAGCGGCCCTCATCCTCCTAGACCTCTTCGCGGCATTCGACACTGTCTGCCACCGCACCCTAGTGCAGTGCCTCAGCAACGTCGGAATCCAGGAGAAGGCACTGGAATGGATCATCTCCTTCCTCGACGGAAGAACACAGAGAGTCCGTCTACCACCGTACAAGTCAGAGGCCACCGAAGTCATCTGCGGCGTCCCTCAAGGATCCTCGCTGAGCCCCACCCTCTTCAACGTCTACATGAGCCCCCTCCTGGCCATCACACGCCAGCACAACCTCAACATCATCTCCTACGCCGACGACACCCAGCTGATCCTCTCCCTCACCAACGACCCTGCCGCCGCCAGAGCCGACCTTCACGAAGGGATGAAAGACGTAGCCGAGTGGATGACGACCAGCCGCCTGAAACTGAACTCAGACAAGACGGAAGTCCTCATCCTTGGCTCCTCGCCCTCCGCCTGGGACGACTCCTGGTGGCCCCCCGCCCTGGGCACCGCACCCAAACCGACAGACCACGCACGCAACCTGGGCTTCATCCTGGACTCCTTCCTCTCCATGACCAGACAAGTCAACGCCGTCTCCGCGTCCTGTTTTAACATCCTGCGCATGCTACAGAAGATCTTCCGGTGGATCCCCACCGAGACCAGGAAGACGGTCACCCAGGCCCTCGTCACCAGCCGACTGGACTACGGCAATGCCCTCTACGCCGGAACCACCGCAAAGCTCCAGAAGAGACTCCAGCGGATCCAGAAAGCCTCAGCCAGACTCATCCTCGACATCCCCCGACGCAGCCACATCTCCGGACATCTGAGAGACCTGCACTGGCTCCCCGTCAACAAGAGAATCACCTTCCGTCTCCTCACCCACGCACACAAAGCCCTACACGACCAAGGCCCGAGCTACCTCAACAACCGCCTCAACTTCTACGCTCCCAAATGCCACCTCCGATCGACCAACCACGCCCTTGCCACCGTCCCCCGCATCCGAAGAGCGACAACAGGAGGAAGGCCCTTCTCCTACCTGGCCGCCAAGACCTGGAACTCCCTCCCGACCGACCTGCGCCTGACCCAAGACCACCTATCCTTCAGGAAGAAGCTCAAGACCTGGCTGTTCAAGCAGTAGCAGCACCCCCCCCCACCCCAAGCGCCTTGAGACCCTCCGGGTAAGTAGTGCGCTCTACAAATGTCTTTGATTGATTGATTGATTGACCAGATCAAACAAAGAGACAAACATGGGCCCACCACTACCAAGTCACTCACAAATATTGCACCATCACTTTGTGTACAGGTGTGTGTCCAAAGTCAATACCATGTAGTGAAACTCCATATGTACCCTGGTGTATTGATGAGACAGGGGTCTTCCTGCACATTGCAAGCATGTGCAGCATGTTTCTCCTAAACTTTAGCAAACACAAACAGAAGCACTCTAGATTAGCAAAAGGCCGAGTAAAGAGGCTCATGGTGGTGGCGTGTATTATCAGTGTGTGGGTGTTAATTTGGTAAAGACGAGACTTTCATGCAGTACAGGCATGTTGGTGACAACCTGTGCGTTACCTAGAGGGTGGCTTAAATATGGTGCAGCTAGTCAATAATGCGCATAAGCACAGGCACGTCCATGGAGTGCTATGGGACTCAGAGGGTGCTGCGCTGGTTATTGCAACTAACAAGAAAGATGCCAATATTGATCAGCAATTCTGGAGAGAGAATATGAGCAAGAGCATCCTCTGACTTCTGACCTGTGTGCCGAGGCTCGCCTTTCTGTTCCCTCCCATCTCCCACCTTCATCGTCACCGTCGTCGATTCCCTGTTTCCGGTTCCGGGGCAGTAGGAGCAGTGTCGGCGGCGCAGCGTTACGTGGACACCTCCTGGGTTTTGCCTCACTGTTCTGCGCTGGATTCGTTGGAGTCGGCGGTGTAGTGTGGTGCTGCACGGGACGTTACACGGTGTGGCTGCTTCTGACCAAGTGTCGTCCTCACTGTCCCCCGTTTGCAAGGAGTAAGAGAGACGCCACTGGGCATCTTGGGCGCCATCTGGTGGTTGGAGATTGCTGGAAGTTGCTGGGTATCGCCACTAGCAGGTTAGGGGAAGGATAGTGCCCCCTGGATCTATAACCTGCAAAAGTACACGGGAGCTGAGCAGGACTGGAAGCTCGTGTACCTGAAAAAAGTCTGAGGAAAGGAGGAAAAGGTGGTGGAGACATAGAGAGTGGCAGAAAGCGGGCTCACAGGACAGAGGTAAGTGGATAACAGTAAAAAAAAAAAAAAGGGAAACATTTATAGCTGAGGGTCTTTTGCAAGAGGTAATTCCAGAGGTGGCTGTAGTACACCTTGAAAGCAAAAGGAAAGGAAAAGCGAAGGAAAACAGCCTGGAAAGTCCCTACTCCCTTGGAAGCAAGTAAGCGGAGAGGGAGAGCTTAAAGACATGGCGCCAGGAAAGAATAAACGTCGGAAAGCACCTAAGAACTCAAAACTTCCAGGTAATACAAGCGAAGGAGAAGAGGATATAATAGATCTTCCCACTGACTTGGAAAATGTGTTAACTACACCTACCAGAAATATAACATCGGTACTGGTGTCAACAGCATCCTCCAGTACAATTAAACAAAAGGGGCCGATGTCCGCTAAGTCTGCAGGTGGAAAGGGTGGCTCCTCAGTCTCAAAATCTATTAAAGACTTCTTTGGTAAGCATTTTAAAGAAAAGGAGACACCAGAAAGGGAATCAAAAGCGGTGGAGACCCCAAAACTGACTGAGATCATGATATCAGACACCGATTCCCTGAACCAGACAAATTTTGACACTGCTAACATCCCGATAGTACCTCGGCTGTCTTCCTCCCCACGGCTGTTTCAATCAGTATTAAGCCAAGACTCCGAGGGAGAGGGGGAGGAGGAAGAGAAAGAAAATGAAAATCAGACCGATTTACACCCGGCGAGGGAAGCTGCTGAAGCTGGTCTCAATGAAAAAGACAGTCTAGAGAACGTAAATCTGGCCTATACTGTGATATCAGGCCTACCCGTGAATCGTCTAGAGGTGACGGGTACCTCGAGCTCATCAATGCTTGAGGTTATGTTGATGCTCCAGAAAACTCTACAAGGAATCCTAGAGGTTTCAGTGGTAAATAACGAAATTCTAAAAACCCATAGCAAGCAGTTTAATAACATAATTGGGGAATTGATGCAGATTAAAGTCCAAATGCCTTCCCTTGTAAGACCTGTAGAGAACGAAGCTAACGAGGTGGGAGAAACATCAAGGACAAATACACCAAATGAGGAGGAGCCCAATGTATATATTTCCCGCTGTCCCATGATCGTAAGGAGATATGGCGAAAGTAGGCGTTGCCTGAAGAGGAGAATAGGGAAAAAGGTCCAACGGGTTAGACCGGCTGTAGAAAAGGTGATCAGGAAACAGGCACCCTATGACCTAAGGCCCAGGGACAAGGCAGGAAGAGTAGAATTGGATAATGTAACCCCAGTAGACACTAAGGCAAGCACCCCAGGTCCCCAGGAAAAATCAGGTTGGGTCCAAGGTAAATGTGTGACTAAGAACGCAAAGGCCGCTAAGAGGATGCCAAGGGGGAGGAAAGAGGCTTCAGAACCTATACGGGAAATAGAAATGTCCACCGAGGCAGGGCCCAGTAATCTATCCCCGGTAAATAATTGGATGAAGGGTGAGAGAGTAGTAAGCAACCTGAAGAGAAGGAATAAAGGCCCAGAGGAAAGTCATAAGTCTCTACAGGCACCCAAGATTGTGGACACCTGGCTATACCTAGAACCAATGAGTCAGCGATATGGGGGGAAAAGGGGTAAGAAATTAAAACCCCTAAACCGCTCGCAGTTACTATTCTCATTTGCTAAATGCCCCAGCTTAAAATATGTCAGTTCTGAGGATTTAAAAGAAGTGGGGTTTTTGGTTAATGCTAAAGGTGAGGAAATAACAAAGGTCCTTCTCCACTCAGCTTTGATAAAAGTCGCAGTGGAAAAAGCAGAAGCAGAGATGTTAAGAGAAGGAATTAGACTAGTAAAGAGAGAGGATCTGAATATGGTTAACCAAGGGCACAAATTTCTTAGAAACCATGCAGGGCTGGGAGAACGGCAAATAAAAATTATTTCATCTGGATGGAGTAATAAGGAAGGCCTGGCAATTACAATTGTTCCTAAAAAGCTGGGGTGGGGGGATGAAGATGTCTTGGATGGGAGCAGGTATAGAGAGCTGGCTTACTTAGAGGAGGAGGAGGGGAATTTAAGTAACATCGATTAGGAAACTGGGTCGTCGCACAGCCTGCGTATCTTGTCTTGGAATATTAATGGCTACAAAAGAATATGGCCTCAAGAGATTTTCAGAAATCTCCTCGGAAAGACCGATATCTTGTGCCTACAGGAGACATGGCTGTGCGACGAATCCCTTGTTACGGAAGGTTTTACCAGTCACATAAAACCTGCAAGAAAGAATAAAAAGGGTAGGGCGTCAGGTGGTCAGATGACGCTGGTCTCCACAAGGATAGTGAGAGACATCTTCCATCTCGACTTAACATGTATCTGGGCACTAGGGAGCAGAGTGTTGATCCTAAATAACAACATACGGGGTGAAGGTTTTTGTATTATCAACGTGTACATACAGAAAGGCGAAAAACATGAGTATAAAGCAGAGTTGGATCGCTTAAAAAAGGATTTAGAGAATTTACAAGAACTCTACCCAGGAGATGTGATTTTAATTTTGGGGGATTTTAATCATAGATTGAATCCCCTAAAAACAGATGCCTGGAATAGTGATATACTAAAAGTGTATAATATAGAGCCTGCAATGTTCATCAACACCGAGCTCTCAAATCAGGATGTGGAGCTTGGACGGCTGTTGGGGGCTATGGGTCTGGTTTGTGTGAACGGTAGGAAAGAAGGAGATCGTCCCGCTAAGCGGACATTTAAAATAGGACAGCAATTGTGCCCGATTGATTATGTTTTTATTCAGGCCTGGTGCTTCCACTCAATTCTACATTTTGAAATTCTTCAAGTAGAGGGCAGCGATCATTTCCCATTATTGTTAGAAATGTTGGTAAATAAGGCTCCGCCAAGACAGAAGGTGTTGAACGTCGAGGTCGAATATCCGAAGCGACTTACAACTCGGATAAGTGAAGAACATCTAAACAAACTGAAGGACTTTCAGTTAGTAGCTGACTTAGAAAACCTAGTATTGGGGGAAGAGCTATCCTGGTATGAGGAAATGATAAGACAACTTGTAGAATGCCTTAGAATAAACATTAAACGGGGGAAGCATAGTTTGACAACGAAACTCCCATTACATGCTACTAATAACCCATGGTTTGATGCAGATTGCCGCAAAGCAAAGGCTGCTATTAGAAAGAGTGAAAGAAGCCTTAGGCGCAGTTACAATGAATTAGAACATCAAACCCTTAAGAAACAAAGGATAAAATATAAGGCATCAATTAGAGACAAAAAAAGATCTTTTAAAGAAAATTGCTGGAAGAGTCTATTAGTGGCAATTGAAGAAAAAAATGTCAAAGGCTTCTGGAAATTGATACAGGAATGTACAGGGAAAATATCAGGGTCCATGCAATGTTTTGTTCCAGAGGACAAGTGGGTAATTTACCTTGAGGAGATCTATGGCAATTGGCCAAGGAGGGAGGCAATACAACCATCTAGTTGGCCAGGAGTGAGGGAAGAAGTAATGGAGCAGTTCTCCCTAGGTCACATCAAAATCGTGATAGCGACCTTAAATTTAACACGAGCTGCTGGCCCAGACAATTTACCCGCCATTATTATAAAAACAAATATAGATTGGTGGGCCAATTTGTTTGCAAAGACGTTCTTAAGTATACTAAAAACAGGAACATTACCAGATAGCTGGAAAGGGGCTATCATTAGACCCATACACAAAAAAGGTGATGTAAACTCCCCCAAAAACTACCGCCTGATAAATCTCTTGGACATTGGGGAAAAAGTGTTCTCTAAAATTATTTTGGGGTTGCTAAAAGATTGGGCTGAAGAAAATGGTATAGTATCTCCTGAACAGGGGGGTTTTAAAGAAGGTCATTCAACTGTGGATCATTGCTTTGCCCTCTGGGCGGTAGCGCGGAAGTCCATAGAGCAAAGGAGTAACCTGTTTTGCTGCTTTGTGGACTTCCGCGCAGCATTTGATCTTGTAAGCAGGGAGCAACTATGGTCTACCTTGAAAGGCTATAAATTATATGCAGACCTGTTAGCCCTTATCCAGGCCTTGCATACAGACAACTGGGCCCAGGTAGTCCTGGATGTGGAGGGTGGATTATCTGGTAGGATCCAGATTGGAAATGGCCTTAGGCAGGGGTGCGTATTAGCCCCGTTGCTCTTTTCTTTGTTTATAGCGGACCTACCCCAGATCCTAAAAGAGGTTAGAGGGGCGAGTCCAAAGTTAGGGGGTAACCATATATCCTGTCTGCTTTATGCAGACGATCTGGTGATCATGGACCAGACGGAGATAGGTTTGCAGAGGAAACTAGATATGTTCCATAAATACTGCCTAAATAAAAAATTGGTAGTAAATATGGAAAAGACTAAAATCCTATGTTTCGGCAAAAGTAAGACCCGGTTCCCTTGGTATTTGGGTACGGAACTTCTTGAGAGAGTATCGGAATATAGATATTTGGGTGTATGGTTCACGAGTAACCTGAATTGGACCACCCATCTGGAGACTTTAAAAATTAGGGCAGCAGCTTCTATAAAGGGCTTGAAAAGGTTTAATAGCTTTTACGGAGATTTGTCAGACGGGCCGGTTATTAAGGCCTATCTGGCAATGGTCCCCGCGCAATTCCTATATGGATCAGAGGTTCTCCTCCTCAGTGGGAAAAAAGGTTGGGATAAAGAGGAGGGTATGATCCTGAAAAGCTTATTCTCGTTACCTAAATCAGCTATGGTACAGGCAGCAAGATTGGAGATGGGAGTCACTTCCTGGGCAATTACAACCAGGATGGCACTAATACGGTTTTGGCAGCGTCTGGAGATAGGGGAGGCGCCCAGAAAAATATCACAGTGGTGTAGAGAGGAAATTACCTCCAGTGAGTTATCATGGGCTAAAGAAGTCAGACTCTCATTAAAGGAAGCTTATGGGAAGTTAGGAATAGAACTAGATGCCCAGTTAGGACACACCAATATAGGCAAAAAAGAACTACGGTCGTTGGGAACGGATGTGTCCCGTACTTGTGATCACGAGTACCTTCGGCAAAAAATATCAGTGTCCCATATGATCCAAGTATGGAATTCAGAAGATCATCCTTACCCGTACTTGGATAGGTTGCCAAATCAGAAATTAAGAAGAGAGGTTTTAAAACTGAGAATGGGTGTAAACCCCTGTTATGTAAATACCAGGGTTAAAAACCTCATGATTAATAGTAATGGTAATTGCACATGTACATTAGGCTCCACCTGTGACATTACTCGTGTTTTATTAGACTGCAGGAGGACCCTTGATATACGTAAGGAGATTTTAGGCCCGTTATTCAAAAATTACAGGATTACGAATAGGAAGCAGGCTGCAGAGCTCCTGGTGGGGATGGGAAACCTGGATATAGCCTGCGCCTTGGGGAAATACATGATTCGAGTTAGGGAGCTCCTCCAGAATACAGAGTTATAGGCATATGTTATCGAGACTGTACTCTAATGTATGTATTATGTTTGGAAGGTCTAGTCAGATATGTTTTCTCATGTGTTTTTAACATCTCAGGAGGATACTGTTAGAAATAATGTTGCCAGGGTTATCCTCCGGGAAATGACTGAATTGCAATTTTATAAATTTTAACTCGTGTTTTTATAAAGTTTATAAATGTATAGTGTATACTTTTATGGTTGTAATAACTCAAATAAAGTTTTTAATGACTGATCAGCAATTTAAATCATTTGAAGAAAAAGGTGCAAGAACCATAAAGCAATGCAACCATAAGCTCATTAGTAGCTTTTATTTCAATAGCACAAATTTTTGGGAATTTTTTTATATTTCAATACATGTGATAGACCTAAGTAAATTGTGAATAAATTCAACAAAAAAGATCACCCCACTTGCATTCAAAAACTTCCATACAAATCCATTCAATCTCCACAGACACCATACATACTAATCTTCCTTGGAGCAGAATATAATACACTTAAGCCACCTAAAATACACCCCAAATGCCAAACAAAACTACGGTTGACCTACAAATTTCTTTTTGCACACTAAACAGTATTCCCAATATTTACATTAAATGAAATATTTTCATTAGTCAGGCACAGTACAACGAAACCTAATAAAAAAAATATTTGGCAACGACACAACATGGTCTACGCGTTTCAAACCCCATTGTTCATGGGGTTCTCATCAGGACCAAACACCACTGTAAAAAAACAGAAAAGAAAAAATATGACTTTTGCCTGTTCAAGTCACAATAGCGTTCACACATCATTCCCCACTTCAGCTGCCTCTAACTTATTCTGAAATCGCCAGAAGGTCAACTTTTCAAAGAAGCTGAGCTGTAGGAATAAGTCTAATAGAAAAAGAAGAAGAAAAAAAGGACCAAAAAAAAAGTGTGTCATATCGTTCTTTTTTAAGTCAGCTTAGACATTATAGACTTTCAAGTTGCTCCTTCAACTTACTTGGTAAATTGAAAAACAAGCGGTTCTTTAATTAGCTTCACAAATTGACAAGAACTAGATGCCAACAACGCCCTGTTTGCGAACAAAACATGAATCAAAGGCTTAACTACGCTTATGTATTTTAGAGAGACCGCTCCTCCTCATCTCAAACCGCTAGTCACATACACTTACCTCCGGCGTCACCCGGCGTTTAAATAAGCCGGCTCCATTATGATTTGCGATCTGACCCGTATGACCAAACCTGCTCCGCAATCACTGTCCGTAAAAAATGAGATAAGACCATTCAGATACTGTTCTATTGCTCTCAAATCTCCCATACCACAGCCTTTGTAGCAACCAACTGGCTTACAGTCCATCAGTTCCCTCTCCAAAGTCTCATGACACTGAATTGACGAGTGTTAGACGCGTATTCCGTTGTTGCTCATAAATGTGTCCATACGTCGCTGGTGTTTCTGGGTACTGTAGTTCCTACCTAATTAAGATGCTACACGCTGAAAGCTGTACTGGTTTTGAAAAAGCCAAGTGTGCAGACCTGCAAACGGGATCCCGTGTTAAAACCAACTTTTCAGGCACGCATCTCAGCAGCATTATTAGAAAATCTTATAAAAATTCACGAGTGCTTTTCCTTTCAAACCAACCCACGTGACTTCAAAATAAGGAGCAGGCTACTGTGCTGCTCGTGAATTCTCGGGGAATCTGGGAATTGAAGTCCCCGGTAGATGTTGATATGTGTTAACTAGACCCTATACTAATTCATAAGGTGAATCCCAACTCTATGAACCTGCATGCAGGTGGGTAAACAAGTTACCTCCTGTATATGGGGGTGGGACAAAACTCACTGGCTGAACGTGTTAAGGGCGCATATCATGTGGGTGACGGGGCATGCTGGGAAGTGAAGTCCCCGGGAAGTGTTGATAGGAGCAAACTAGACCTTGTATTGGTTCACAGGGTAAAACACCTCTATGGACAAACATGCAGGTGTAGTCAGCTGTTCCCCACACCACAATTGAACACCCTTTATCCACCTGTTTAATAGTCACAGAGGAGTTGTTTTTTAGTGAGACCAGTGCTACTCGTTGATCCTTTGAGATATTGTGTTTAACATATTTTGTTCTTTTTTCCATTTCTGAAATAGCAGATAGAACAGTTTTTTCGAATAAAATCACATCCTTTGGTATTGTATTGCCAGGTGGGAAAAAGGTGGATTTTTTCCGTAGCCCTGTCACTTCAATTGCTGTTGATGTTTCATTTCCAGCATTCCAGAATTCAATAAATTCAGTTTTCATTTTTACGAAGTTAGTCTTCTTTGTGGGAACAAATGAAAGTCCTTTTGTAAGGATACTTTCTACTGCACTAGTCAGCACTTGCTCCAATAAATTAAAGATAGGAGATGCACCTAATTTTTGTAGTGCTGTCTCCTTGTGGTCATCTCCCAGGGTTGGTTGTTGTATCTTACTCGCCCTCGCGGTCTGGACTGACCTCTCCCTAAAAAAGACCCCTGTTGTTGTTGGGGATTCCATTTCCTATTTCCGTTAGGGCGCCCTTTGCCACTGTCTGTCTCTCCTCCAGAAGAGGATGAAGTATCCGAAAAGGAAATAAACAGATTTTCTGATCTGCCTTGATTTTCTGATAAATATCTCCAAGAATCTGTTTTAGTGTAGAAATCTGCCTGCAGAAATGGATAAACTGTATCTAACGAGAAGTTCCTTTTGTCTTTTTCAAACTGATTGCTTTTTTGATTAATTGTGTAATCTTTAAAGTCAACGATCTCCTTATCCACTTTTTCTAATAAGGCTTTAGAGTCCGTAATTGCTTGGTTGTTCTTGATTTCTATTTCAAGTGCATAAATTTCTTCCAATTCTTTTTGTGAAATTCTGAGGGCTGTTTCTACAGTAAGGACCATCAGGTCACTACTGAATTTAGTCTCAAAGAAACTAAAACCCTTTTTGAAAAGTGGGTCGTCAATGAACATCACAGGAATATTCCGAATTTGATGTCCTTCGGGTTTTGTGCCTTCTAATGGCCATGCAAGTCTTTACTGATTTGTTTTTTCTTTAAATATAGCAGCTTGTCAGATTCATTTTGTGTTTTTGCTGATACGCTTAGAGAAGCTGAAGCGAATAAAGGTGGAGCGCTCAAGAGTTTCTTGATATGATCTTCGCTGTAAGCAAAAGTGTCATTTTCAGTCATTGTCAACAAAAATTGTCAAAGGAAATAACATAAAACATAAAGTGAAAAAGCCACCACATACACAGAGACCCATCTTATGCAGCTCATGTGTTATGCGGCTCATGTGTGTGATAGAACATATAAATCAGTGAACTTCACAAATTCTAACAGCACTAACTTAATTTATACCATCTGCTGTCCATGTGATTTGGACAGACCACCCAGAAAATCAAAACCAGGATATTACCAACTCATGAGCCGCATAAGGTGCAAGGTACAGGGGGCCTCTGTGGTTGATCATTTCCTTTCACAGATCCACCGGCCAGAGAGTATAAGATAGTGATTGTTGGAGAAAGTCAGCCCTGCTTCAAGAGAGGGGTCGATCACTGCACCCTTAAACAGAAAGGAATGTAGGTGGATACATTCCCTTAACACTGTCATGCAGGGTCTGAATGAGTTTGAAGAAACGTCCAGACAGAAGGGCCAACTGTTAATGATATCACTCTGGTCACACATTTAGGCCTTTGGTAGAACCGGACTGCTCCAGTGGCATGTAGTATCCTTGTCACCCCAGGCATTATTAGCGACAACTTCTATGTCACATAACTCTGAGGTCAATATTTATGCCAGATCCGTATCATGCTTGTATCATGACATTTCAAACAAAGGTGTGTTTCACATTACTGCTAACAACTAGCACCAGCTTTAAAATTGAACCAGTTTTCATATTGAACATGTACCTGACAGCAAAATAACGTGCATTGCTTCATCTGTAAAACTATCGTATCTAGCTCACGTGTTGTGACATATCAAAAATGTATTGTTTGGGCTTTTTGGGACCCTTATTCAGGCAATGTAACTACAATCATACATGCACTATTATAGTGTAAGGAATCGATATGAACATGCTTATATAAAAATACCTATACCTTTGTACTGTACCATTGTATTTTGAGGAATCATAATTATAAACAATATAGTATTCCACACACTAGTACACTGAGTTAGTAGGACAACCTAACCTCTGTGCTTAACAATGACAGCTGCAGGCACTCAGCCACTACATGTTGCACGTCATTGGCGGACGTGCACGCTGACGCCATGCAACGAATCAGCTGTTTTATTCTCTGCCTGTCAAGCGTGGTTCTCCACACTGGCTGAAGGCGGTTATGCGGCAGGATTCAACACTGCTCGCATGCTGAAATCGCGAATAATTTCTCAATACAACACCAAGGTGAACCTAACAATGCCTTCAATCAATTGATTCTAATTGCTTCCCCAGTTACCTTCTGAAGTGGTAAATCACCGGCGCTTCTGACCAGAGGGTTTTCGCCCGACCATCTTTCATACCTGCCTTGACGGACAGCACTTTTAGGTATTTTCCAAACGTCATTGATTCACAAATTCCCGGGGCCTTATTTATGAAGGCCTTGCGCCACCGGTGCGTCACTTTTTCCCATGTTAAAAGTGACGCACCGGCGGCGCAAGGCCTTCATAAATAAGGCCCCCGGTTTTTAAACAAAGCGCATGTTTGCAATAACAACTGCGGCACCCTCTGAGTCCCATAACACTGCATGGACGTAGTCTTGCTTACGCACATTATTGACTGGCTGCACCATATTTAAGTCACCCTCTAGGTAACGCACATGTTATCACCAACATGCCTGTACTGCTTGACATTCTTGTCTTTACCAAATGAACACCCACACACTGGTAATACATGCCACCACCATGAGCCTCTTTACTCGGCCTTTTGCTAATCAATAGTGCTTGTGTTTGTGTTCACTTAACCGTGCAGCGGATCCTCAAAGGCATACTCCCACTAATACGCTTTTTCTATTTAAATTGCACAACTGGTGGCCCCACGCTGATCAAGTATGTTTTACTCGCAGAATCCAACCAGATGGGTCATCTACACTGAATTACGCCTAACCAGACCTCTTTCTTGCTATTTGTTGGATGAGTTTTCACCAACTTCCGTTGTCACCACAATCCGGTGGAATTAGGTATACTTGACATCTTGATGAATTATGAGTTAGACACGCGCCTCAATTACCCGTGCCGGTTGCCATCCCACACTCAAGTCCCGATGAAGACCCACATGACGATTTAAGATCGCATCCATAGTGTTGAAACGTCGACAACATCTTGGCCCAGTTGGAGACCCCGCTTGCAAAAGACCTGAATTATTCAGAGCAGCAGGGTCATTGTGTTCACTGTCTCTCATACTGGCCTTTTAAAAACTTGTACATAACTTTTTAATCACCTTGTACATGTTATGCACCCATTGTGTCAATTACTTCCCCATGTCTCCTAATCACAACTCACTTTAAACTTTCACAGTGTTGGCAGCCTCCTATACTACAAAGAATTACATGTATATGGGTGAAAGTATAAATGATGCAATTTATATAAAAATACCTTGTCACCCAGTAAACCTGATTCGCTTGTGGTTACTGTATCCTTACTATTCCATGGGTGTTTTCCCAATAATTTCCTTTGCACATTTTTTTGTAGATTAAAATAATTTGTTCTTTTTAGATTTAATTGTAATGTGAAGCAATATTGTGGTCTACCCGACAAAACCACTTTACTTTTTGCAATGTATACCCAGGTTGTGAGGGACACAGGGTCACCCCATTGTTTACCTAACATATTTTCTGGCATTTTGTGTAAAAGAACATTGATCAACAGAGGTTTGAGTGTTTGTGTTCTGATTGTGAAACTTACACCCCTCCTTCCACCCAGCCCCACCAGGCCACTAGGAACTGTGTTGTCCAGACAATGCTGGGAAGTGTACATGCAAGAAACTTGTCGCTGGTGTTTTTAAGCACAGAGGCAAATATGATAGTTGTGATAGGTTCAGACATCAGTCCACAGTGTCTAACATCTTGGTAGTACCCATGAATTCACTATGAGGTAGACATACCACCCGATGAAGTGGCTGTGCTATGTGTGTGGAGGAGTGTTTGCTGTTATCCCGACTCCAATCAGGCTTAATCCTACATACACCTTCCCACCCAACAAAATCACCCAACTTTGAAATATGCTTTCTAAACATTGAGTGACAATGTACTTACAAGGTGTCTGACACTCGGGGAAGGTGTCAGCCTTTACACCATCACCCATCAGTGCCTTGTGCTCCTCACACCAGTCCCCAGTGTCAGCAATCTTGCCAGTACATTTCCAATCACTTTCAGGAGAATGGATTTCCAGGTGGGCTTTTTGGGATGGGTGGGAATGAGTGTGTGGGCCCAGACATGGTGGTAGTTTATTGGCGACAAGTACTCCTCCTCCCACCCATCACTGCTAACTCCTCTGTGCCTATGTGTATCTCAGTGAGGGTGAGTGGACTAACAGGTTAGCTGACAATGCTGCATAGTGTTGAAGTTGAAAGCAAATCACAATAGGGCCTTGTGCTCCAAAAAACAGTCCCAGTCTCAGGCATTTTGTAGTAACATTTACACTCACTATCTGCTGAGCATGCTTCATAGTGGACATGTAGTGCTATGTGGGAGTAGGAGTGATTTCAATGGCCAGATCTTCCATCAGGTCATGTACAGGTTCCACCGTGCAGAAACAGCACCACTGGACATATGCTTTCCTGAGAGTGAGTGTATATGTAGTGACACAGTTGCCTGATACTGGTGGCTGTTCTTTGTAGCACAAGACCCTATTCGTATTTGTGGAAAATCATACTCTAGTGCCTAGTGTCATGCATCCTGCTAATACATCTTTCAACACTGTGGGAAGGCTTAGTTCCTGATTGGCTGTTTGTGGTGAGTGGGAAGGTGTATGTTGGACAGTGCCAGATGTGAGTTGTAGTGATTTCAAATACTCCTCCTCCCACCCATCCCCGCTAACTCCTCTGAGACGATGACTAACTGGCAGTGAGGGGAATTGTGCTAGCACAGAGGCTGACACTGCAGTGTTAGGCATCTTGTTAGTGCACTTTATTCAATGTCAGGTAGCCATAGGCCAGACAAACTGGTTGTTCTGGGTGGGGCAAGGAGTGTTTGCCATTTAACCTTTTCCTATGAGGACCTGTCTTCCAAAGAACTTCCCATCCAGAACAAATAGACCACATGGAACTATGGTTTCCTGAAAGTTAGTAAGAAGTGTACTGGCAAGAAATCTGATAATGGTGCCTGTTGTTTGACTTGACTGCAACACCCATCAAGGCCTTCTGCTCCAAACACCATGATTCAGTGTCAGCCATCTTGGCACCACATTGCTACTCACTGTCAGGAAAGCAGAGTCCCTTGTAAATTGTAAATTGATACTTGTATAGCGCACTACTCACCCGCAAGGGCCTCAAGTCACTGGTACGAATACCGCTGTGGAACCCATCCTGGCTTTCCCTGTGAGGCGTCCACTCCTGGGCAGCCCCAAGGTGGAGGCCAGGCATCCTTATCGTTGTGGGGGCCGTTGTGGAGCTTAAGCAAGCTATTGCCCAGAGTTGCAGAGTGGGACTCCATGATTGGAATAGGCACTGAGGTGAGAATTATCAGGTCCGTTGAATTTTGAGCCCAAGACCCGCCGAGGCGGGGAATTGAACCCTGGACCCGGGCTAGACCTCTGCATCAGGGTCTGCCGCTCTAATCATTGAGCCACACTTCTCCTTGTAAGCTATTTGAGATGTATACAAAGGTGCGTGTAGGACAGAGCCTGACTGGCGATGCAGTCAGGGCAAACACTCCAACCCCAACCCAGCACAACCGGGTCACCTGGGCCAATGGCTACATAACAGTGAATAGAAGTGCACTAGCAAGATGGCTGACACTGTTGCATGGTGTTTTGTGCACAGGGCATTGATGGGAGTTGACTTAAAGTTCAACATAATGCAACTGCGTCAGCCACCTTGCCAGGACACTTTCCCTCACTTTGAGGTAAACACAGGCCCAGAGAAGTTCTTTCGGCTTGGTGTGAGGATGAGTATGTGCAATGGCTACAACTCACATCAGACCTTGTTCCACACACATTGTCCCATCCAGCTTGAAAAGCCTACCTGTAACTCTATTTCCCTGACAGTGAGTGGGACTGTACTTGCAAGATGTCTGACACTGATGAATGGCAGGGGCGGCTCTAGGGTCATGGTGGCCCTGGGCAGGGAGCGTAGGTAGGGGGCCCCGGAAGAAGTGGAACTGAGCCAGAGGCCGCCAAATCCCTGCCAGGGGCCGCCACACAAATATGTATCCATCCTCAGAGGATAAATATATTAAGGATATATATTGGTGTGGTGGCCCCTGGGGTTTGGTGGCCCTGTGCAGGTGCACAGCTTGCACATGCCTAAGGCCGGCCCTGTGAATGGTGCCTGTTTGTTCACAACTCCCAGTAGGGCCTTGTGGTCCAGAACACCTGTCCCCACTGTGGGCCATTTTGTCAGTACATTTCCTTTCACTATCAGGTAAGCATGGTTCCTGATGGGCTGTTTGTGCTGGTTGGGAGTAGGAGTGTTTGCCCTAACTCCATCTCCCATCAGGCTCTGTCCTCCACACACCTTTCTACCAATCTCAACTATCTTACCTGTGATTCTACTTTTCTGACAGTGAGTGGCAATGTGCTGGCAAGATGGCTGACACTGGGGACTTTTGACTGATTCATCCAAAACTCCCAACAGTGCCAACAGGGGAGGGGGGTGCTGCTATTGCATGAAGGGCCAGGTCTTGAGGTGTCTTCTGAAGGCGAGTAGGTATTGGGTCTGCCATATGTGAGTAGGGAGGGTGTTCCAGGTCTTGGCGGCGAGGTAAGTGAAAGATCTGCCTCCGGAGGTCGTTCGTTGTATGCGGGGGGATAGCGGCGAGGGCAAGGCTAGTAGAGCGGAGCTGGTGGGTGGGGGTGTAGAAGCTGAGTCAGCTGTTCAGGTAGGCTGGTCCGGCGTCGTGGAGAGATTTCTGTGTGTGGGTGAGGAGCTTGAAGGTGATTCTCTTGTCGACAGGGAGCCAGTGTAGGTCTCTCAGGTGGGGGGTGATGTGGCTGCGGCGGGGGACGTTGACGATCAGTCAGGCTGAGGCGTTTTGGATGCGTTGTAGTCATCGAAGTGCGTTGCCGTAGTCCAGTCTGCTGCTGACGAGTTGAGGATGAATCCTACGTTGCGTGCATGGCCGGTGGGTGTTGGTGCTGTTCCCAGTGTGGTTGGCCACCAGGAGTCGTCCCAGGCTGAGGGAGTGGGTCCGAGGATGAGTACTTCTGTCTGGTCCGAGTACAGCTTCAGACGGCTGCTCCTCATCCAGTTGGCGACAGCCTTCATTCCCTCGTGGAGGTTGGTTTTGGCAGTGTGAGGGTCCTTGGTGAGGGAGAGGATGAGCTGGGTGTCATGGTCATAGGAGATGATGTTGAGGTTGTGATGGCAGGGCACTTGTGCGAGGGGGGCCATGTAGATGTTGAACAGCATCGGACTGAGGGATGAGCCCTGGGGGATGCCGCAGATGATGTTGGTGGCTTCGGATCAGACGGGTGGGAGGCGGATGCTCTGGGTTCTGCCGGAGAGAAAGGACGTGGTCCAGTCAAGGACCTTCTTTTGGATTCCAGCTTCTAGGAGGCGTGTCTTCAGAGTGTGATGGCAGACTGTGTTGAAGGTGGCTGATAGGTCCAGGAGGATGAGGGCTGATGTTTTGCCGTTGTCTAGTTGGTGCCTGATGCCGTCTGTGGTGGCGACAAGGGCTGTCTTGGTGCTGTGGTTTCGTCTAAATCCGGACTGGGACGGGTCCAAGATGTTGTTGTCTTCCAGGTGGCGGGTCAAGCCTGTTGAAGATTTTCTCAATGACCTTTTTGTCGGGAACGGGAGCAGGGAGATGGGCCGGAAGTCCTTTAGGTCCTTGGGATCCGCCTTGAGCTTCTTGAGGAGGGCGTTGATTTCGGCGTGCTTCCAGCTTTCCGGGAGTGTTGCTGTTTCAAAGGAGATGTTGATGACCTACCAATGTTGGGGTGCGATGGCTGCGTCTGCTTTGTTGAATACGTGGTGTGGGCACGGGTCTGACAGAAATCGTGTGTGGATGGAGTCCATGACCTAGCTTGCCCCGTCGTGATTGAGGTTGGACAAGGAGGTAAGGCGAATGGAGCTAGTGGTGTTCACAGGGGAGGTGGAGTCTGATGTAGTCGGGGTGGTCATGGTGTTGAAGCTGTCGTGGATGTCAGCAATCTTGCGTTGGAAGAAGATAGCTAGTGAGTTGCACAGTTCTTGTGAAGGCGGGATGTCGTTGGGGTTGGCGCTGGGGTTGAAGAGTTCCTTTACAATGCTAAAGAGTTCTTTGCTGTCATGTGGGTTGTTATCCAAGCGGTCTTTGAAGGAAGATCTCTTGGATAATCTGATGAGGTGGTGATGTCTGAGGGTAGCGTCCTTGTGTCCTGCGTGGTTCTCCGGTGTGCGTTCGTGGAGCCATATTTTCTCAAGTTTCCGGCATGCACCTTTGGAGGTCTGGAGCTCGTCAGTGAACCAGGTGACTATCTTGCTGGTGTGGCTGTTGGAGAGTTTCTTGAGCGGGGTGAGGGTGTTGGCACAGTTGTCGATCCACTGTCTGAGGTTGCAGGCTGCGGGTTCTGGGTTGGTGGGGTCGGTGGGTGGGTTCTGGGCGAGGTTGGTAATCAGCTGGTCTTTAGTGAGTTTGCCCGAGCGGCGGCGAGGCAGCTGTTGGGTGCAGTAGTGTGAAGTTGGTTTCTTGAAGGTGAAATGGATGCAGCAGTGGTCGGTCCAGTGGAGTTTGGTGGTGTGGTCGAAGGCTACGTGGGTGCCTGTGGAGAAGACGGGGTCCAGCGTGTGGCCGGCGGCATGGGTGGGTGCGATGATGAGTTGTCTGATGCCGAGGTTGGCGAGGTTGTCTATCAGGGTGGCGGAGTTGGCATTGTTGTTGTTCTCGAGGAGGACGTTCAGGTCCCCGAGGAGGATGTAGTCCGGGGAGGCGAGTGCGTGGGTGCTGGGGAGGTCGGCAAAGGAGTCGCTGAACTGAGCCCGGGGACCGGGGGGTCTGTAGATGAGTGTTCCTCGAGGGTGGTGATGGAGTCAGTGTGGATCCAGAAGTGCAGGTGTTCGGCGGTGTTGAGGGTGTTGTCTGCCTGGGTGGTGACCTTGAGGGTCGACTGGTGGACGATGGCTATTCCTCCTCCAATTCCGTTGACGCGATCCCTGCAGGTGATTTTGTAACCGTCCGGGATGGCTATGGCAATGTCGGGCGCCGAGGAGTCGTTCCACCAGGTCTGGGTCAGGAAGGCCACGTCTGGGGCAGAGGTGTCGAGCAGATCCCAGAGCTCAGCGGCGGGTTTGCATGTGGAGCAAGTGTTGAGGAGTATGCAGCTTTGGTAGTTGGGTCTATTCCTAGGAGGTTTGGTGGTTCTGCCGCAGGTGTGGCAGGAGAAGGATCCGTGGGTCAGTTTCAGGGCGGCCAGGAAGCAGGTGTGGTTTTGACCAGCGTTGAGTGCGTGGAGGGTGCTGGCGTCGTAGTGGAGTCTGGTGTTGTGGCATTCACGGGGTCCAGGGTTTCTGGCACTGGGAGCTGTCCAGGCACGGAGGGGTGCAAATAAGCTTGCCTTATGCGCGCCTTCAGCGCCATGATAAGCCGGGGAGGAGGGAAGAGCAGCTGGGAGGCAGGAGCGGGGTCGTGAATGGGCGACGAGGAGGGCAGGGCCGCCGGGGAGCAGCGGCAGGAACGGGCAAGGGTTACAGAAGAAAAAAAGGGGGGAGAGGATGCAAGAGAGGGGGGAAAAGGGAAACAAGAGAAGCAGGGCACAAAAACGACACAAAACAGAACTTATATTGACCAACAGTAAGTTATGAAAAATGGGCAACACTGGGCAGCAGGGATCAACAAAAAGGCGGGCGGCTGTCAGGCACTGTGAGATCGGACCCACGCATCACAGCGCCACGGAGCAGCAGCAGGAGCACTGGCGCAGCAGGAGGAGCTGTGCGCCAGAGGGGGAGGGACCTGGCCTGCGAGCAGGGTCAGGGTCACACTTCCTGTCGAGTAGCGGCCTACATGAAAAGGCAGGGAGGGAGGGAGGAGCAGCTGGGAGGTGGGAGCGGGGTGGCGAATAGGCGACGAGGGGGCGGGCCGCTTAGGAGCAGCAGCAGGAACGGGCAGAGGTTACAGAAGAAAAAAAGGGGGGAGGGGGGAGGGGGTAGAAGCAGCGGGAGAGGGGGGAAAAAGGGAAACAAGAGAAGCAGGGCACAAAAAAGGCACAAAACAGAAGTTATACAGACCAACAGTAAGTTATGAAAAACAGGCAACGCTGGGCAGCAGGGATCAACAGAAAGGCGAGTGGTTGTCAGGCACCGTGGGATCGAACCTGTGCCTCACAGCGCCACCGAGCAGCAGCGGGAGCACTGGCTCAGCAGGAGGAGCTGTGCGACAGAGGGGGAGCGACCTGGCCTGCGAGCAGGGTCAGGGTCACTCCATCTATCAAGATGTTTGACACTGGCGCCTCTTTTCTGAGTTGACCACAACTTTAATCATGGCCTTGTGCTCCTCACACCATTCCACAGTGTCAGCCATCTTGGCATTATATTTCCACGCACCATCAGGGACAGCATAGTCCCAGGTGTGCTGTTTCAGCTGGGTGGGAAGTTGTGTGGAGGACAGAGTCCGATGGGACATGTAGTAAGGGCAAGCACTCCTCCTCACAGGAAGCGTGATGTCCTGACAATGAGTAAAGCGTACATTCACTGGTGTCTGCTGTTCAATTTGATGGCTCTTCTTTCTCCAATTCCGTTGGCGCGATCCCTGCAGGTGATTTTGTAACCGTCCGGGATTGCTTTGGCAATGTCGGGCGCCGAGGAGTCGTTCTACCAGGTCTGGGTCAGGAAGGCCACGTCTGGGGCGGAGGTGTCGATCCCAGAGCTCAGCAGCGGGTTTGCATGTAGAGCGAAGTGTTGAGGAGTATGCAGCGGAGGTGGTTGGGTCCATTCCAAGGAGGTTTGGTGGTTCATCAGTGCACAAAGTGAAGAAAGAGCAAGCCCATATATCTATCACACATTGCTCCTAATTTCCTGAAATAAAGTCCAAAACAAGATAATAGAAACAGCATCGCATGCACATTCCCTGCTCCCGCTGTGTCCAAGGAGCGATCCAAAAATCAGAACAATTCAACACATAAATGTGAAGTGGACCACAACAACCAATTTCCACAGTCAATAGTCCATTTCATCCAAAATGTATCCAAAGTAATCTTTATTGCTCACAGGAATGACATTAAAACGGCCAACTCTTTCCTGGGAGTGAATAAAACTGTGCTGGCAAGATGTGTGACTTAGGGGTGGGCGGAAGTCGCGTAATGGACTTCCGCAAAGAGGCACCGAAATTGAACCAATTTCCGTGCCTCTCCACAAATTTCTGTTACGTGGTGCCCGCCCGCCCGCCTCCTGCCCGCAACATTACATTGTTTAAAAGACCAAAAATAAGTTTAAAAACACTTACTTTACCATGGGGACATCTTACTGTTCTATCTCGGCTTCTTCTTGAAATTGTGCATGCGCGGGAGCCTGTGCATGCGCATTCCTGGTGAGGAATGCAAATGCTCAGGAGCCTGTGCGTGCGCATTCCTGGCGAGGAATGCACATGCGCAAGAAGAAGCCGAGATAGAACAGAAAGATGCCCCCGTGATAAGGTAAGTGTTTTACACTTATTTTTTGGGCTTTTAAATGATGTAATATTGATGGCAGGAGGCGGGCGGGAGGTGGGCGGGAGGCGGGTGGCAGGCGGGCGGGCGGCATGGGCGGCCAACTTCGATTCCACCCTGAGTGCACAGAAATTTGCCCTGTTTTTCCGCCTTCTTTGTGGAAGGCGGAAAGGGCAAATTTCCGCGCATTCTGTGGGCGGAATAGAAATGTCCGCCCACCCTTAGTCTGACTCTGGTGACTAGTGTTTGGAGAACACGCCTTGCTGTGAGTTTGTAAGAATTATGTACATGGTCGGAATTTAATAAATCTTCATTTTCATTGCAGGTATGTTGTTTTAACTGGGGGTCTCATGTTGGCAGAGGTAGGTACCACTGTCCAAATAGGGACCCTTGCTTCTAGTCAGGGAAAGGAGAAAACCCTCTGAGATAACCCCTGCTCACCATCTTGGTAGCTTGGCATGAGCAGTCAAGGCTATTCAGGAGGCAATGTGTAAATGTACTAACCCTCACAGTAACACAGTGAAAACACCACAAACTGACACCACAACAGTTTAGAAAAATACAGGTATTTAATCCAAACTACACAAGACCAAAATGACAAAAATCCCACATACACAGTTCAAGAATATGGTTTCAAAAAGAGTTCTTAAGGTTGTAATGTAAGTTCTTTAGGTTGCGATAGAATAATCCACAGATGCGTGAAAAAGTTCACAGTTGCGTCACGTTTACTCACAGTACCTTTTACTTGCGACAAAGTTCCAAAAGCAGAAGCTGGTGCGGTGGAAAACAAGTGATACGTTGCTCCTAAGACCCTGGGGAGGTGATGCAACAGCCCCGCTGCAGCAGCAGGCGTGTTGCGACGAATCCGGTCCTTATGTGGAGGAAGGCCACTTGTATGGATTCCGGTGCGTACGTTCCATAGGAAGTTTGTTCTCGCAAATGCACGATGCGACGATCTTTGGAGGTGCGACGATCTCCGGGGAGATGATGCGCGGACCAGCGGTGATCTTCTCTCTTGCAGCTCGTCGACGCAATGGTTTCTGTGACGACACTTGCAGCAACGTGATGCGGTCTGCGAGCAAGCATGCAGCGATCTCAGCCAGTGACCACAGGCTCTGCGACAAGACTCGCAGCGAAGTTCGGCTTCCCGCACCGATAGGGTGCATCCTGCAAATGAAGGATGCGACGGCTCTGACAGAGGCAACAGGCACTGCGACGATCTCGACCTTCGTAGCGGCGGGAAACTTCTCGAACTGTCGGGGATGCGCTCCGCAAGCGAGCGATGCAACACTTTTCAATTGCATAAAGTCTCTCAAGCTTAGTTTCAAGCTTCCCAGCACAGGTACAACTTCCAGAGGCCCCACAACTGGATCAAGCACTCTAGGAAGGACAGAACTATCTCAGCAGAGTTCAGGGAAGTTGGGGGTGAAGTCCTTTTTTTCCTGGGACTTCAGAACAGGGAGCCAGCTCTTCTCAGGCCCTTGGAGATTCCTTCAAGACAGGGGACACAGCACAACAGCAAAGTCTTCCCCTCTCCTTGGCAGCAAAGCAACAGGTCAGTCCAGCAGAGCAACAGCAGGACAGTCTTCCTTCTTCAGATTCAGCTTTCTCCATGGCAGAGGTTCCTTCTTGATTCCAGGATGATCTTATTTTCTGTTGTCAGGGGACCTGTATTCATACCCCTAAAAGTCTATGTTCTCTTTGTGCATGTGGGCCCTGAACCCGGTCTGAACCAGTTCTGGGTGTTTCTTGAGTACTTTGTTTGCCTGGCTTCTCCTTTCCTTTCAGAGTGAGGGGCAGGGTCGTCCGCTGCCCAGCAGGAGGTGGAGCCATCATTGTGGCAGGCAGGCACAGCCCTATTCAGGCCCAGGTGCTAACTCCTCCCGCCACTCAGGTTGCAAATGCAGTCATTCAGCCTAGGGCTGACTCAGCCAGCCTCCGGGGGAATCTCCAGCCCCTGTCACTCTCAAACCAGACAGTCAATACACAAACAGGCCAAGGCACACAGAAGGGTCAGACAAGAGAACAGCAACTTTCTAAAAGTGCTGTTCTCAAACACAGTATTTAAAAACAACCTTTCCTAAAAGATGTGTTATTAAATTCTGAGTTCAGGGATACTAGACTCTTATGTCCTATCTTGTTCCTATGGGAAGAAATGCTGGAAGCCACTGTAGCTATCATCCCCCATGTTAATCTATGGAGCAAGATAGCCTTACAATAGTGAAAAACGAAAATGGCTGTAATTCACTACCAGAGCATGTCACCTGTACTAGTACATGCTCTACCTTTTACACACTCTGCACCATGCCAGGGGGTACCTTGGGCCTTCCATGGGGGTGACTAATGTGCAAAAAAAGGGAAGGGTTAGGCCTGGTCAGTGGGGACACTGACCAGGAGGACATGGCAGTTCCTAGACTGCACACAGGCACTGCAGTGGCAGGCTCGAGACACCATTTTAGGGCTACTCATGTGGGTGGCACAATCAGTGCTGCAGGCCCTCTAGTAGCATTTGTCATCACCAGCCCTGGCACACCCAGTGCACTTTACTAGGGACTTCATGGTGATACAAATATGCCAATCATTTATATCCAATCATGATAACAGTTTACATTGGGAGCACTTACACTCTGGCACTGAACAACAGTGGCAGAGTGTCCAAAGCATCTAAACCAGCAAAAACGAAATCCAGCACAGCATCAAAAATACAGGAGGTAGAGGCAAAAAGATAGGGGAAAACAACGCCAAAGATGCCAGGTCTAACATATGTTGTTTGTCAAAATTACATACACATCATATTCTCATTTACTCTAGATGTTTGTAACTGAAAACAGTAATTTGTATCACTGTATCCTTGACAGTGATGTCTGTGTAGTTGGTAACTTTAGTGGAATGTGGGGTAGTTACTCACCAGTGCTCCTGGCATTGCATATAGGCCTACTGGTGGAAGGATGTCACACACCTTCTCCTCCCAGGAAGTGAAGTGGACAGGTGGCGCAGGAGGGCCTCCACCAGTCTGGGTCATTTGGGTGTGTTCTTCTGCTATCAGATGTTTTACCTTCTTTTGTACATCATAGTAACTGTTCCTGATATCATTCATTTTGTGCCGTACAGGTGCTTGAGCGTTCGCCTTGTTGACTATCCTGTCCCACATCCTATTTCTCTGGGACAGGGGGGTCTTCCCAGATAACTGTGGCTCTACCTTGACTATTTCATCTACAAGCACTTCCAACTCCTTCCCTGTGAACCTTGGCTGTTTCCTTGGGGCCATGTTGTGGGTGGTTGTGAAGGTGGAGGTGAGAGTGAGTGTGACAGTGAGTGAGATTGTAAATGAGTAATAGTGTGTTTGAGAGAATTTTTTTGCAACACAAAACATCTGTGCAAGTTGTGTGCTGGCTGAAGTATGAGTGTATGAATCAGAGAGCAGGGAATGTGGGGCAAATCCATTGACCTCTCACCAGTTCATTTAGTGCAAACAATCATGGTAATCTGTTTGTCCCTTTATATAGGTGGATCGATGGGTGTAGCTAATATGTATCATTTTATTCAATGTGGCTTTGCCAATGCTTGTTTTTGAAAATTCCCACTGGCCATTTGTGACATAAACTGACAGAGTTAAAAAACACGCCGGATGCTTTGTCATCTGTTCGCGGGGTGAACCGAGTATGATTCATCACGGGAATGCTATTCTTTAGAGTTTGCTAATGAGTCAGTTGCATTGGGTTTGGTTCTGGACAATTTGGTCAGACTAATTGCGTTCCGAATGACTTGGTTGGAGTATAACATGCATTGCATTGTAATCCGTTGCTAGGGCAGTTCGCGGTCAAGTTGTTCGAAAAGCATTCTGGAACCAATTTGGTGGGAATGCTTTCCTGATGAGATCGTAATTGCACCCAAATTAGGAAAATGGTTCAAGTTATTCTAAGCATAGTCTTTTGTACTGGAAGGGCACCCTTCCAGTACAAAACCTATGCTAGACCTAGAGGGACACTATTGCACTATGGTACTAAGGTGTGTCTTTGGCACACAGCCACCCATTTCTGCCCTGGGGTTCGGGAGAGGAGAGTGCCATATTTCTGTAAATATAGTGCTCTTCTTCTCTTTCCTTCTCAGGCAGCACAGCCAGCATTTGCAGCTGCATTTCTTCTCTGCATGAGAAACTGGTAAATCAGGCCTTTGGTCTTAAAAAGGAGGAAAATAAAGACAGAAAAACAGTAACATAGGAAGCAGGGAGAAAAAAGAAAGTGCAAGTGGAAGCTAAAGAGGCAAAGAGTGTCTGATGGTCCATTAACGGGGCATGATATGTAATAAAGGCTATGGGCCCTATTACGATATCAGTAGAAGGCTGTCTCGGTGTGGGAAGTAACCGAACATATGTTGGTGGTTCTGAACACTGTATTACAATGAGACAGCACATGGTGCTGTTACAAACTCCCATTTCTCTGTGGTAGCTTCGGCGGTGGGCGAAAACAGCCCACAGCACATGCTCCCACAGCAAAATTGGAGTTTATTTAAATCCCTGCACCGTGTGGCAGGCACCCATGGTGCCCCCCAGGCTGACAACCATAGGCCGCAGAGTGATTGTGGCCCTTCTAGAGGCCCCTAAAGTTGTTTTCGGACAGCCTTTCCATGTCAGAATGACTGACATGGAAAGACTGTTGGAAACCAACATCATCCGGCAGATTCGTCATCCATAAGAGATTATCCTGGGTATTCGACTAGATGATGGAAAACTTGAACTCCTAAGGAAAGCCTGATGTATACAGCCGATTAGGAGCTTCTGTCTGAAACGTTTTTGATATTTGTACACTGCATTTGACCCCTCGTATGGGGATCTATGACTTTCATGATTTTGATCTGTAGATTCATGCACATGAGAACTTTGACTAGTGATGTATAACTATCAAAAAATGTGTATCCTTTCCCCTGCACTCTTTCCCCTTTCCCTGTGGGCGCATTGAACTTATGTATATTTTTATTGACTTTTGGATCATTGAATGGTTATAACGGTGCGGTGAAAATAAAAACACTATGCACCCTGATTTGTTTTGGATCAATTTAACTAAAATATTGTGATTATTTATAAATAATTTTGTGTTTGGTCTGGGACCCCTTACATATATATCGACACACTGGCATTGCAGCATGCCCCCTCCCCTTAATGTGTAAACAGTCTTCCTAGCCCCAAAGGAGAGATAGGGGGATAGCCATCAATTTGCCCCCCTGGAGTGGAAAGCCTACTAGGCACCTGGGTATTTTTTCTATGTAGGTGCAAATAAAAGGGTTGGGTGCAGTCTTCCCAACTATTGTTCTATGCCTCAGTCGGGAATTGGTCCAATAGTTGTTCTGCTGCTCAGGGGCAGATTAGGGTGTTTACCAGAAATTTCCAATCAGGGGACCAGAAAACCCACTACAAACCAGAAATGTATATTTATTTTCAGGAATAATATGTGGGTGAGGCTGGTTGGCCAAGCACTGGCCCATCCTTCACCCCAAAAACGTCACCTACCTTTTTGCTTACCTGGGGCCTACAACATCCCCACGTCAATGGTAAGCAAGAGGGAATATAGCTTTTTGGGGGTGTACTTTTGCCATATAGCCATGCAGAATGGGGGGAAGTTCCAATTTACTCTCATTTGCCGAGGTAAATCGTTGCACTATTTGGGTTAAATATCAGCCAGTAAAGATATAATCCTACTAAATCCAAGCATTTAAGAAAACTAGACATGCACTGGAGTTGATGTTAGGGGTGGGTGGTCAACTCAGCTTTGCAGAGCTTTCTGCCCTCTGAACTCTGCACTTTGCGGAGCTCACAGAGTGCAGAAAACTCCGCTCCGCGAAGTGGGAGTTTTCCCCGCCTGTTCTCGCGAATGCTAAGTTCGCGTGCGCAAGCTGCAGATCAGGTAGAATTTCTAAGTGAGCAGCAGGAATACCTGCGCGAACAGCAGTTCGTAGTGCACTTTGCCACTTTAGGAACTCAGTGGAATTTTGTTGTCTCTTTGCAGTAAACTACATCTTTTAGTGAAGTTGGTTTTAACATTCTGTGTTTGAAAATACCACTTTTAGAAAGTAGGTATTTTCTTGTTTAACTATCCAGGCCTGCCTCTGCTAGGTTGTTTATTCCTTGTCTGGAGTTTGAATGACAGCGCTGGGGGATTCATGGAGATAGAATGACTCAGCCCATTGGTGAATAGAGAGATCTTCACCTAGATGGAAGGGAGAAGTTGCACCTGGGACCTGAATAGGACAGTGCCTGCCCCCCACAGTGCTTTCTCCCCCCCCTGTGGTGCATCTGATATCTCTGCCTTGCACTGTGAAAAGAAAGAAGGAGTTGTGTAAACAGAGTGCTCCAAAGCTAGTTTGGACTGGGCAAAGGCCTCTCTGCCCTCAGAGGACAAAGGATTTTGCGGTATAAATATTAGGACCCTGATCCCAAGAAATTAGATCACTTTTGGACTACAAGAAGTCATCTTTGCTGAGGAGAGGATCCCTAAGCTGAAGTGCTGCTTGGGGGGTTTGGCATGCAGTGGTTGCCTGACTGCCAAAGGAAGGATAAAGGACATTTTTGTGCTTTGTTTTTACCTTGTGAAGGATCTCGAAGGGCTTGGAAGCGAGCTTGCCCCCTGACCGAAATCTCAGGACCAGTAGACTTCACCAGCCTTTGTGGATTGCTGCTGGAAACACTGTTTAAGTGGCTACAGAGGCAGGGAGCTGTGACCAACTCTCACAACCGGCCCGGTGTCCTATAGGCACCGCATCGAACAACGTCTGCATCGCACATCAACTCAAGCTCTGAGCTCACCGACTCCATCCTGATGCCATCACCGAGCCTTTGCCTGCACCACGACTTGTGGACACTGCGACGTGCAACACCTCGCGACACCAAATTGAACTGGTCTGACTGTCACTGTTGCTGACTTCGAGACATGTGAACGCATGGGTGCTGGGCACCACTCGCACAATTCGCGATGCACCGCCCGACTCATACCGCTGTCTGGACTGATGTAGGCCAGCTTCGGAACTCCGGCTCTGTCGCCGCACTGCAAGCTGCAAGCACTGCATCGAAGCACCATCTCGCCCTGGAACGTACCCCTTGGACCCACCAACTCCATCAAAGGGCCACTGTCTGCACTGCATCGAGGGACAACTTGTCCAGCAACGCTTTATTTTCTGCAACGCAATGAACTGCCTCTGAGATAAGCCTGTCTGCTCTTGCCAAGCTACCAATGAGGTGAGCAGGGGTTATTTTAAGAGTGTACTCCCTTACCCTGACTAGAGGAGAGGGTCACTATTTGTCACAAGTACCTACCTGTGCCAACCAGAGACCCCCAAATCTAACAGAACTTATGAAAAACAAGTTGTAAAGGCTTAAGCACAAAGCACCCAAATCTTCAAAAAAGGGGTAGCTTTGAGTTTCAAAGACTAAGCAGCTAAGGAGTTAAAATAGCTAAGTAATTTGGTTTTGTATGTTAACCTGTTGAGTTATTGTGTTGGAGGTTTATATTTTGCTATTACTTGGGGAGGTGCTTTTTTATTGTGAATCAAAATGATTTCTGAAGATGTATTATCTCATGTCTTTATGATAATTATTTGAGTATTTATGCAATTGAATCTTCTTTGTATTGCTCGAGAACATGCACTCCAACTTTTGACAGCATTTGAAACAACAGTCATCAAATACCAGTAGTGTCTGCTAAGTAGTTAAATGTGATTAAGCTTACTTTTTGAGAGACAGAGAGTAAGTAACCAAGATGAGTGGAATGTTGCATCTGTTTAAAATCGATGGGTTGTTTAGCAAGTATTTATGGGCCTATTTACAAGAATCTCATGTAGAGCTGCGTAGAAAGTCACCTTGCTGGTCTGCGTGACAGGGAAAGGCATGAATATGCTGTATTTAAGGCAGCACATTCCTGCCTTTTCCCCTACGCTGGCAAACGTTTGGCACCCTTTTGTCAGCCTAGGACCAGAATACACAGATGGTCGCTTTCGATGAAATTTATTGAACCAACATTATTCTTGCATAAAATATGTGTGCTTCAAAGATTAGTAGACAAAATCGGCTAAACGTGATTACAAGCAATAAAGCGTTAATAGTAGGTTAGGCATGAGCGGATTTTGCGGATTGGCAATCCGCGAATTTGCGGATTTGCAAACTCGCAATCCGCAAAATCCGCGAATTCCCGCGAATTTGCGGATTTTTTTTTTTTTTGTGTTCGCCCGTGTTTCTGCCAGTTCGCGAGGGTTTTTACAATTTCGCAATTTGCGAACTTACCTGTCGGGTCGCAAGTTTTGCGAACTTGTTGTTTCTACGTGTCCAACCTGTTTGGGACACTCTTCTTCATCACTGCCACTCTCTGTCACCACTGCCACTCTCTGACTACTCATGCCACCCTCTGGCCCACCCATGCCACCCTCTGTTTCATCACCACACCCTCTGGTTGTCCAGTGTACATTATTTTTGGCAAAGCAAAGCACACCTTCCCTGCCTCAAGTGACCTGAATTAATTTGGGGCTGATTAATGTGTCACAGAATATTTTTTTAGCTGGCACCTGCTTCCTTAGTGCGCCCTGATTAGTGATCTTTTGCACTTGCTAAGTGCTTTCATTGTTGCAAAATTAGTTACAACACCTGCCCTGCCCCAACTGACAATAATGAATTAGGGGCTGATTAATGGATTTTAACTTCCAGCCTGGCTCCTGCTTGTCTCCCTTAGCTGTAATTCAGGACCTTTGTGGCATATGTGTAACTATTCTGAGGTTCAGAGCAGGGTCACATAATAGTTGCAACTGGCAACTGAACTCTGGAGGGGCCCCTCAGGAAGCACTACAGGAAATGGCTACTAATGATGTGCCTGAACTTTTGAACCTGGTAAGTAGTTACTTTCAGTTTTGCTTAGATCGTATTTCTGCAATTTCGCACTTATTCGCGGGGCGCGAACTCACGCGAACAGTGCGAGCAGTGCGAGCAAAATCCGCTGCTCGCGGATTTGCGGATTTTTCAGGAAATTCGCAAATCTCGCGGATTGCGGATTTCCCGAAAATCCGCAAAATCCGCGAGCGGAACGGATTTTCCGCCCATGCCTATAGTAGGTAGAGTTCTACCATGGTGCTAAAAGCATTGTCTATATGCAGTTATATATTCAAAGCAGTAATCAGGCGTACTATGTGAACCCTACATAAATTGTACCTAGAATTTGTGTAGGTGTATAGCTAAAAATCCCCCCAAAGGAACAATCCAACTTCATTATCTGATGGTAAAGAGCGAAAGACCCTGTCTTGGTCATGAGCTGGACATATCAGGCCGCTGCATGGTGATCTATCTTATTATTATTTAACAAAGGTCCTAGGCTTTAAATAATACTTTGAAAGAATACTTAACACAGGCTTAGAATAAGGACTGTGTGTTTTTTCTTCAGTGTCCAGCCGGACATAGAAGTATTTATTTTGAATTTAGATAAAGTTATACATAGAATAAAGTGAGACAAGTCACACATTAATAACCGGGCACAAGCCTGTACCAAGTCGAGGGAGAACAATACGTGGGGGAAAGTAGAGAAAATAACAGGCAAAAGAGGAGAAGAGGGTGGCTTATAGTACAATAAAATCTTTAAATAAGCTCAAAACCCACAGTAACTGCAACAAAGAATACAAATCATAAACAGAGCAGTACTGTACAAACAGTCTTTTTCAATCCCTATCTCCGAAAGTATAGTGGGATCATCTTCAGGACTATAATGAAGAGCTTTGCCTGATTGATTGATTGAGCCTGTAGGAATACACAGGGGGGGGGGAAAGCAAAAAGGAAAGGTTTCTCATAAATTATTTACATATTTACAAACTAGTCAATAGCAACTCTGTACATGCGGAGTGCATCGGGTGCACATGCAGTTATTTGCTCTAAAGGGCACGGGTGGCAGTGTGCTCATATTTGCATATTTGGAGTAGGAGTGCGTGGGCTTGCTAGCATTAGGGTGCGTGACAGATTGTGCACAGTAATCACAGTTCATTTAAGGTTCTGCTAAGTGACAGCGGTGGTAGCGATGCCGTGTGTGTGGAAAGGCGTGATGGGGAAGTTCCAGTAGTGATCAAGGCGGAAGGCTGCAGACTAACCGTAACGCAGGAATAGCGTTCCAGTTTCAAAAAACGATGCGACGTTGGCAAGGCGAAGGGCTGCGAGCTAGCCGTCACGCTTAAATTGCGTTCAAGTGTCAAATCACCGATGCAGCAAGAATCAATCTCTGTAAGTAAGGGATTCAAGATATTGTAATAGGGAGCAGCCGAATACTTAGTGAAGGGAAATACAGGGTGCTCAATTTACCGTGAGAGCCTGGCTTTATTGCGTAGGCATCTTCAGGGATTGTAGGCAAGCCTGTAGTAAATCACAGAGGACTTTGCATCATAGGTGGTGGGGCAAGAGCAAGGGTGAGGGCGGCGAGTGCAAGCCAATTATTACCGTGAGAGCCTGGCTTTATCGCGTAGGCTTCTTCGGGGAATGTTGAGGACGCATGGTTGGTCCTGAATAAAATTGAACCTATAAGGAATCACAGTGAAATTAATAGGTCATAGGTGCTGGTACGTGAGAAAAAAGTGAGGGCGGCGAGTGCGAGCCAATTATTACCTTACTTTAGGTGTGGGCAGCACGCTAGATAGCGTGAGCCATTTCCGTGCGGGCCTGTGGGGAAAGGGGGGAAAAGGTTCATGAGTCCGATAGAACGTTATAAACCCTTGTCACACCAAATTCGGGCGGGTTGGAGTGAAGCTAACCGCAAAGTGGTCGTGAAGCGCCGAAATTTGGGTCCCGTCTGGAGGCGTGATGGTCGATTACAGGAACCGGCGTGTGGGGGTGCCTGATGAATCCCTCGTTCGTGCGGATGGGAAGGGAGGAGGGACTGGTAGTGAGTAGGAGGCGCCACTCGGATATGGGCGCCATCTTAGAGTGGTGTAGACGGGGGAGTGAACGGTGCTTGTGCCAAGGGTGCATTTAATTATGCCATTTCGATTAAAAGGATTATATTCAGTATCTTACTCGCAAGCAACACGTGTTAGAATAAACTAGCATGTTTTGGCTAAAATGAAATGAACACAGACAATTACATATATGATCGCACTAAAAGGAAAAACCATAGATAGCCAGTTTATATTAAGCTTGTCCAGTCCTCGGTTCTGTTGAGGCCGTCCTGAATAGAGTTGAACTGTATGATGGACTTCAACTCTTCTTTGTTGAGTAGCTGTCCCATGTTGCCACCTCTCGGTGGAAGTTTCAGCACTTTCAAGACAGTCCATTTAATGTCATTTTCAGAGTGTTTTTGGGCAGCAAAGTGTTCAACCAACAGAGCATTCGGGGTCCAACATCGAATGCGACTTCGGTTTTGCCCAATGTGAATTTTTACTTTCTGGCTGGTTTGCCCAATATACACCTTTTGGCATGGGCATTGGATTAGGTAAATGACATTACAGGTGTTGCAATTTGAAAAAGAGCAACATTGTACATTTACATTGTTAAAGGTGAAACTTTTTCCTTCAATAGTACTGTCACAGTTATTACAGCAACCACATTTTGCATGCCGAACAATGGGGGACAGACCCCATACAGTTTCCAGTGTAGCAGTAGGTAGTGGACAGGGTAGAGCAGCCCTCACAAGGTGGTCTCTAAGGTTTTTATTCTTTTTGAAGGCAAAGACTGTTTTTTCAATGCTGATGGCACCTGAATTTAGGATTGGCCAGTGCTTAAGAATCGATTTTCTTAATTGGTTAGAAATCGGTGAGAAAGTAGAAACACATGCTATGCGTTTTGAGTCAGTCTTTTGTTTGGGTGTGAGCAAGGCTTCCCTGGGGCAGTACCATGCCCGTTTGGAGGCATTCTTCACTATTTTCTTTCGGTAACCCCTTTCTTTGAGTTTAAATGCTAGGGTGGCAGCTTCTTGGAAGTAATCCTCCTTGCAGGAGCAATTCCGTCTGATTCGTAAAAATTGCGAATAGGGGAGACAATCACGCAGTGCCCTTGGGTGGTAACTGTTGTAGGCCAAGAGGGTGTTCTTTTCCGTGGGTTTACGGTATAATCGTGTGAGTAGGGAGCCTTCGCTATGATAAACCGTAAGATCCAGAAAGGAGATGGAATCATTGCTAGTAGTGATGGTAAAAGTGAGGCCCAAGCAGTTGTTGTTCAACCAGTGTAAGAATTGGCGCAGGCAATCAATGTCCTCATTCCAGATGATGAAGATATCATCGATATACCTGCGCCAACACTTTATCCCTGAGAGGAAGGGGTTTGTGAGGTTGATGATCACATTGGTCTCTATCTCATCCATGAACAATACTGCCAAATTTGGAGCAAAAATTGCGCCCATGGCGGTGCCCTTGATTTATTCGTAGAAACTGCCATCAAACAAGAAGAAATTTCTTGTGAGGCATATTTCAAGCAATTGAAGGATAAACATACTTGGTACGGGATGGGGTCGCGGGCGTGAGTCCAAAATCTTTCTTATCACAAGGAGTGCTGCGGTCTGGGGAATATTAGTATAAAGAGACTCAACGTCCATGGTTACCAGAGTTTCAAATGTGGAATTATAGGGATGGTGCTCAATCATATTGATCATATGCATGGAGTCTTTTATATAGCATTGAGTCGATGGGACAAAGTCTTTAATAAAGTAGTCCACATAGGATCCCAATGGTTCTAAGATGGACCCACAAGCTGAAACAATGGGGCGGCCTGGGGGGTTGTCTGCATCTTTATGCACTTTAGGAAGTGTATAAATTAACGGAATTCTGGGGGTCTTTACATTTAGAAAATTGTATTCTTGTTTGGATAGATACCCTGCATCAAGGCCCTCTTTTGTGACTTCTAGTATTAGGGTCTGTATTTCTTCAGTTGGGTTTTGACTCAGTTTTTTATAGTGTTCTTTGTTCTCAAGTTGTCGCAAAATTTCTGAGATGTATGCACTTTTCTCTTGTAGCACAATCCCTACGCCCTTATCAGCACTTTTGATTATAAGATTGTCATTGTTTTTTAGTTGGGCGATGGCATGTTTTTCTTTCCTAGAGATGTTATAAGGAATTAACTTTCTCTTGTTTTGAAGGGTATGTAATTCTTTAAGAATAACCTTCTCGAATGTAACTACTTCAGTAGGAATCATACTGGCTGAAGGTAAGAAGGTGGAAGGGGGACGGAAGGGGGTATTGGCCGTCCTTTCTGGTGTAGGGTGTAACTGAAAAAAGGCTTGGAGGCGTATACGTCTGAAGAATCTCATAAGCTCAGTTTGTAGTTCCATATAATTAGGTGGAACTGTAGGCACAAAGGAAAGGCCTTTCATAAGTAACAATAGCTCTTCCTGTGCCAGTGTATATTTGGATAGGTTAAAGATGGGAATGCTGTCAATTCTCTGCATGGTGATCTATCAGCATACACAGACCCTCCGTGTCAGCAGAAGTACCTCCTCTGCTAATCTATCGGTCTGCTCATCTTTTATAATAGAGAGCAGCTTTGCTATGTATGCATATATTAGTGATGTTGTAGATATGTAGATAACTCTTTTGCTCTGTGGATGAAGATGGTGATGACATTTGTACGTGGCAAGGAACGAGAACTTGTACATGATGTTCACAGCATTGTGATACTGTGTGTGAAGCTGGATGTAAAAGAAAGTTAATTTCAGAGAAACAAATCCAACATTGTCGTGAATGTAAATGTATGCAAAAGGTCACAGGTTGGAAATGTTATTTATGAAGACAATGTAGGAAATAAGTTGCTTTGCTACAGTGGTCCTACCCGGGAATATAACACTGGTAAGGTGCTACATTCCGAGAACTGGTAAACCTAGGAATGCATACAAATTAATGAGACTTGCATGGAAACACCCATGCGACGCCCATGTAATGCCTTCTCAGGGTAGGGTAAGGCAATGCAACGATTTGCACTGCTTTGCCTTACTCAAGATTTATGGAGCCAAGCTGGGCCACTAAAAGTGGCCTTATGTGAGTTCATAAATCAAATGTAGGGTTTACGTCGCTCTTGCACCGTGATGTGTGGTGCAAGAGCGACTCAAACTGGCTCATAAATAGGCCCCTCAGTTTGTAATTCTATGATATTTGTGCGTGAATGTACAGTCACTGGACTCTGCATCTATGGCTGTACCATTCAGTTTCCATAGGTGATCCCAGGAGAGGCATTTGCTAGTATCATCTGGCACTGCCAGAGAAACATGAGGAGTTTCTGAGTTCTGCACATCAAGTGAAGATGTAGGAAGGCTGAAGAAGCATCAGTATGGCAGCACTGAGTTGGCATTCACATTGTTAAAAAACTAGAATTGTGCCTTTGAAAAAATATGTTTTTGGCTGATTAAGTCTGCTGTGATTTTACAGTGAATGATGGTTACTTCCTTTTTTGAATCAAAGCCAACTTTAAGACTTGTTTCTTGCATGGATGCCATCTGACAGCTCAAAGGGTCGAGAAACAATGTTGTCCTTTTCATTCCACAGTACATGTCATTAGCCTTTGGTCTACAGACTGTTCTTTGTTTTCCGAAGAGCATTTTTAAAGTCTGTATTTCGTATCCCATATATAATAGGATTACACAGAGGTGTTATGGCAATGTACAATAAAGACATTACTTTGTTATCATTTAATGTGTTTTTTGATGAAGGCCGAACGTACGTAAAAAAGAAAGAGATCCATAGAATAAAATTACCAAAGTGAGGTGGGAGGCACATGTAGAGAAGGCCTTCTGTCTACCCCCTTTAGATTTAATATTTAGTATAGACACAGTGATTTTGGTGTAAGATGTAATGATTAAAATAAATGACATCAGCAATAGAGGAGATGGTAAGGTGTAGGTTATTATGTCAATTGTGTGAGTGCTGCTGCAGGAAATCTTCAGAAGAGCTACCACATCACAAAATAAGTGGTTGACCCTATGGGGTTGACAGTAGGTGAGCTTAGACATTAACACCGTGTGTGGTAGTGGGATCAGAAAGCTAAGTGCCCAACTCCCAGAGGCCAGCTGCATACAGAAATCCAAATTCATAACAGTCATATAATGTAAAGGATTGCAGATGGCTACATATCGATCATACGCCATAACTGCGAGGAGGAAAACTTCTGTAGTTACCAGCATAATGAAAAAATACATCTGTAGCATGCATGCCGTAAGAGAAATGTACCCGCTTAGCCAAAGCAAGCGGGCTAGCATTTTGGGGAAAATGGCAGAGATGTAACTTATGTCAAGGAAGGACAAATTTGTGAGGAAGAAATACATTGGAGTCTGAAGTTGTGCACTGGAGTATATTGTTGCCATCATAATAAGATTCCCTGCGAGAGACATCAGGTACATCAGGGAAAATATCACAAAAAGTGATACTTGCATCCGTGGGATATCTGAGAATCCCACAATCAGGAAATCATCTAATGAACTCAAATTCTTTTCTGCAGAATTCTTGCCTGCCATTCGTCCTTCAATAGTAACAGACTTTGATCTGAAAAGGTGTAAGAAAAGAGACAAGTAATGTAAATGCAATTGCCAAACCAGACTTTAACATTGTAGCACTAGTAGCATGTATGCTATATTGCACATGCCCAAAATAAAAGTGTAAGATAAAAACATCAATGCTGTCATTATTGTGTAGGTTGATTTTAACATAAGAATTTGATTTATCATAAGTGCATACTACTGAAATGTCAATATTCCAGTAGTATACCCTAATGACAGTTTGACTTCTTATGTTAAAATACCTCCTCCTGTACATCAAAAGAGTGAGAGAGGTATATGTATATTTAGGGTATGTAGATGTACAAATACTTAATCTATATTTACCTATATACTTATCTTCTCTGGGCCTAATTAAATAACTACACTTTGTAATATATTTTGTAGTACTACTGCAGCACTACAAAATTCACTACGAAGTGATACTTATTAACTGCACTTTCGTAGTAACAAACTCTTTTGTGGTCATTTAAACCCCTGCTGTCCAAGCAGCTTCTCCCAGAAGCCTATTAAAGGCTGTGAGACTGGACTGTAAATCATGTTTCTCTTATCCAGAGCTTTGTTTGGACATGATTTTAAAAGAACTCTTTCACAGTCTGGTTCATTGTGTGAAAATTGTTGAGCAGTGGATTATACCTATTCAACAAAGGGATCAGTCGTGAAGATGTGATTCCCTCTTATAATACAATACAAATGGTTCTATCGGGTGCTAAGAATATTTCTTGAGACAATAAGGATACTCAAAAGGACTATACAAACAATGAAAAATCAATTGTAATACACACACAAACTATAACGGGTATTAAAGAGCTTTTATACATTGCTTCATTTATAGAAAATACCCAAATTTACATTTGCAAGGCTGTCAGAGAATATATACATTGTGACAAGTAATATGTGACAGAGGTAACATTGGTGCTCAGTGCTGTGGTGACTGTGTAATATATACCATGGTGACTATTTCCACAATCCTCTTCGAACTTGATTAATGAGTCTCATCGCAGGGTATCTCAACTGGTCCACGATTCAGATTGTTGACTATTCAACCCTAGATCTGCACTAATGGGGTGTCAGTGTGGGTCTTCATCAGGACTTGGACAGAAATTGGACAGCCTAATTATGCAGAGGTGGGCTCAAAAGATGCCATTGTTGCCACTCTTAATAGTAGGGCTGGTATCCAAGCAGGAGCCCAAAGGCTCCTTCACTCAGTCAGACTAAATTCAAATGCTGTAGAGGCTGTATGTATCAGGTCTCATCAAATGCTCATGATACAGGTCTAAGTACAAAAGGTGTGGAGGCTGTGTGATTCACATCTCAACACTTGGTCAGGATCTGCTTCAAAAATCCAGATTGTGACTAGTAATCTCTTCCTGCCGCTGCAGCTCATAAATCCGCTGTGATTCCATCTTCGGTCGTCATTACGATGGCGGGTGGTCAGACAACTGACCACTATTGTATCTGGCAGGTGACTGTCCGACAATGAGTCAGAGGTCCCACCTGCCCTATTAGGATAAGATCGAAAGTGCTTTTTTCTACGGCTGCCACAGAAAAGGTCTGTAACAAAAGCCAGAGTAGAAAAAGGCACTTAGTGCACATCCATGTGCCGTGTGCTAGGCATCTGGATGTGGGGTCACTGCATGTGACCCCCGGGCCCTGTGGCCCCCTTGCTGCCCTCACAGTAAGTAACGTAGTACTGTCATAAAAAGGCAGTTGGAAAGGGACTTCCTAATCCCTATATTGTAGGGTAGGACTGCAAGACCGATGGGATCTTGGATCCTGCCAGGGGGTGGCTGTCCTACTGCATGACTTCTGCGCTCCGACTGCCGGCATTGTAATCCAGCAGTTAGACCAATGCCCAGGATGTCGGGTAGACTGCCACTGATGGTTTGTCCCCCTAAGTTAGGATGGACCAATGCTACATTGGCTTGTTCGATCTGAAAGGAATCTGGTACAAGATATGTAATTGACGTGTTCATCAATAGTGAAAAACAGCCTATTGAGTCAAAGGTACAGCTGAGAGTGGGTGAGTTACTACTTAGACCACCACTGATAATGACCCAAAAAGTTGTAAAAAGATCGACATGGATGGATCAGCATTACCAAAGGAGCAGAAAGGACACAACCTAGGCAGGAATGCAGGCCGATAGACTGCTGGACACACAAATCTCCTAGGTTCCCTGCTGTAAAATGTCAAAGTTTCGAGGGTTAGTCCATTGGATGTGTTCATGGCTGGGGTGGGTGTTTCGGAAGTTATAGATACCAAGTCTGGTTTTTATGTCACATGTGGCAGACCTCAGTTTGGTCAGCTGCCAACGGAGCCTAAATAACTGCTAGATAAGTGGCCATTGAACTACAGAGAATCATTGCAGATTCATAATGCTTATATATTGAAAATGTGGTCCCAATATTCACTAATGTGGTTTTTCGAGGTTGGTTGAAATTAGGTTAGAGTCCCTCTTATCCCCAGGTCCTCACAATTGTCACACACTATTAGGAACATGGGGTGACTGTAGTTTTGCATGCCTAGAAAAGTTTTTTGTTCTGCTGGAAGTTATTGGCACAGCATGAATGCATGCTCTTGCATAAGCTCTGGGTGTCTTCTTATACTATTATGGTGTCCAAAATAACACAAATGAAGAAGTTTTACTATATTAGCACTTGTCTAAGTCTCAGTGCAAGATTTACCAAATTCACAAGTGGGATCCGATTGCTAGATCACTTTAGCGGGTTGTAGCTCTCAAAGACATCATATGCTGCTCCACACAATGCTAGGATAGTTCAGAAAGCATACTCAGGTATTCATATGCTGTGTTATTGAAGGATACACTGCACATCAATTTTATTGATTCATGCTAGACTACAGACAAAATACGGTTGTAGTGGACACTAGTTTGCTTTTGTTTATGCAGATACTACTCTAGTATGTATAATTTGTACATGCAGGCACAGTTATGGTACATATGATTGGATGTATGTGGGCCCAACATGCCAGCACTTACATTGTGCAGGTAAGTGAAGCAGTGTTCAATTGCAAGGCTGCATGTTGCATTATAATGCCTGACTTTCTCTCTTCTTTCACAGGTTCCTGGGTTTGTTGTAGTCTGCTTGTGCTGGTTTCTGGGTATAGTGGCCACCAGCACAGACATAGGCCATAGGTCAAGATTCATAGGGTATTACCAGGTTAAAATGTTGTAGCCAAAACAGCAATGACAGTATGAGCTGCGGTTTCAATACAACTGGTTTTCATGCACCTCCTGCAGGAGGTGGAGGATGTGCACAAAACCGTATTTAACAGAGCCAATAGGAGACCCAAGAGCTGGGAAGGGTCCATCTGGTGATAGGACGGGTCAGTGTTGTTGTGAGCGTGGGTGGTGTTAGTGAGGGTGGCAAGATAACCAGGTACAAATGCTATTGAGGATGTAGAGGATATCTGGAGCTGTATTACACAAGGTGACCTGGGGGTGCAATGGGCTTTTGCGCCCATTTGCGCTCGCCTGGGACACTTACGTTTTACAGAAGGGACAGCAGACACTTGTATGGTCCATGTTAGCATCGGGGGTCTCTAGTTGGCACAGGTATGCACTTGTGGCAAACAGGGACCCTCTCCTCTAGTCAGGGTCAGAGAACTACTACTTTAGAAATAACTCTTGCTCACCTTATCGGTAGTGTGGCGCGAGCAGACATGGCTAATCTTCAGGGCGATAGTTAGTTAAGCATTTATGATCACATTCAGGAAACCCACTGACCCACCACAAACGGACACCAGTCGTAGGATTGTATCAAAAATACATAGACTTTATGTAAAAATATATGCAGAATTATCACAAGACCATATAACGTTTAGCAAATGAAGGCCACCAGATTTAAATAGGCGATTGTTCTTAAGTGTTCTTGGTTAGCAAGGTACGATGACAGGGAAAACAAACGTTGCGGACCCTGGATCCAAAGCGAACTCGGGATAGAGTTCCAATGTACCTTGCGATGAGTGTCCGAGGCGTTTCAGGCGTGGCTCATGATGAGGGTGGACCCTGGACGAGGCCAACGGTTCTCCAAAGGATCTATCCGGCTCGGAGCCCCTCAAGGTGCGGGGCGGGTGAGCGGGACGGTGTGGAGGGTTGTGGCGATCCGGGATCTGATGCAGCTCACGGGGCGAGGCACCGTTCAGGCCTGCGGGGCGTGCTACTTTTTAGCACACCAGGTCGTACCTGTGGATCCGTGGGGGGCGTTGCGTTCTCGGGCAGATGGGTGCGCCACGGCCTTGGTATGCAGGAGGGCAAAGCGAGACAGTCGGGTATGTTACGACGTATGGACCGCCGAGGCTATCAGATGCGCTCCGTGTGGATTCAGGCAGGAGAAGATGAGAGGCGCACAGCATGCTTCATAGCAGGCGAGGTGACAGGAGAGCGGGCGGCCCGGCACTGAAGCGGAGAGCGACTCAAGCTTGAGCAGGGCTCTCTGCGGCGGGGCGACCAGGCTCCGAGCTGTCACGACCTTGGAGGGCGAAGGCACCCGAGTCACAACTCCGGCGAGGGAATAAGAACTAAAGGCCCAATAGCAAATGGGCACAGGCAGAATAGAACGCAATGGTCCTGGGGTTCCGTTCAGGGGGAAAGCTCGTGATCAAGCCCTTGGAGATAGTTTCAGGCTCAAGTCTTCAAAGTCCTTTGTGGTCTTTTCCTCTCCGTCCTCAGCGAGGCACCACTGCAGGTTTCCTTCTCCTCAGCTTCTCTTGGTCCTTCTGTCAGGCAGAGGTTCGTTGTGGTAAAAACTGGATCTAATTTCTTAGGAGCAGGGCTCCTACCTTTATACTTGGTTTCTTTTGTCTTGGCAGGCCAGGAGGCCTGAGCCTGGTTCAACCCGGTTTTGGAGTACTCTGTTGACAGGACGCTGCCATCTTCTTTCAGGGTGCAAGGCAGGGACATCAGCCACTCCGCAGGAGGTGGAGCCAGCATTGTGGTGGTGGAGCACAACCCTATTCAGAGCCAAATTCTCTCCCTCTGAAATCTGGGTCAATCAGTTGGCTAGCTTTTTTTACAATAAAATTCTGAACATCCAGGCATCTTTTCCGCCTGTTGCCCCCGTCATCGATCCTGTTCCCTTTTTCTTTACTTTGAACACATCACAGGGCACCCATATTCTGTCTGATTTTCCTCCCCTGTCGTTGGAGGCCTCGCTTGACCTGTTGCTAAAACTGACAAGGGGCTCCCCCTCAGATCCTTGCCCCGCCAAAATCCTCTCAAAAATGGCCCCCGTTCTCAATTCTCTGATTAATCCTCTCCTTAATGCCTCCTTTATCTCGGGTGAGGTCCCAAAGGCCTGGAAAAAGGCTCATGTCATCCCTCTCATAAAAAAATCTAATTTGAACCCGTTGGAGCACTCTAATTACAGGCCTATATCTCTGCTTCCTGCCCTCGCCAAACTCGCCAAAAAGCATGTACATTCCACCTTGTCACAATTCTTAGAGGCCCATGACATTCTCCATCAGACGCAGTCAGGCTTCAGTACAGAAACAGCATTACTGGAGGTAACGGAGACCATAAAGGGAGTGACTGATCGCGGAGGGAAGGCAATGCTGGTACTATTAGACCTCTCAGCGGCCTTTCACACCGTCCCTCACAACCGGCTCCTTTCTAGACTTCAGGAGATCGGTATTAGAGGGACGGTGCTCAATTGGCTTAAGTCCTTTCTCTCCGAAAGCCAACAATTGATCTGGTCACCCCCTTTTTCAGCAACTGTTCCATCTCTTGATGTGGGAGTGCCACAGGGATCAGTTCTTAGTCCCACTTTATTTAACGTTTACTTCTCCCCCTTGGCTGAACTAGTGGAGACCTTTGGCGCGCGTATCGTGTCCTATGCGGACGATACGCAGCTGCTTTTTACCTGTGACAAGAACTCTGATTTCGCGGGTGACTCTATTAAAAGCTGCTTAGAGGCAGTCTTTTCCTGGTTTCAGTTGAACCAGCTTAAATGTAATTCAGACAAGTCTGAAATTATATTTTTTGGCTGCTCTCCTGATACTCAATGGAAATCTTGGTGGCCGGCAGATATGCATCCTCCTTCCTCTCCTCCTGCGGTCGCTAAGTACCTGGGTGTCGAACTTGACAATGGTCTTACCTTCAAACCCCAGATCCTTGCTTTAGTCGGCCAATGCTTTGGCCTGCTACGAATACTTAGGAAATTTCTTCCTCTATTGTCTCAGGCTCACAGGAGAATCACTGTTCAAGCAATGATTGGATCCAGGCTTGACTATGCCAATGTGCTCTATTTAGGGCTCCCAGAATACCTCCTATCTCGCTTACAGTCTGTCCAAAACTCCGCTGCAAGGGCCATTTTCGGATTAAGCCGCAGATCTCATACCTCGTCCCTCCTTGAGGCACTCCACTGGCTTCCGGTAAGGAAACGTATCATCTTCAAGACTTTGACCTTGACCTTTAAGTCCTTACACTGTACCGGTGCAGTTTACCTCAGGAAACATGTTCAGTTCTACCATCCTACCAGATTGCTTCGTTCAGCCACACAAGCCCTTGCTGTTGTTCCATCTGTAAAGCATTCACGCATTGGAGGTCGCACCTACAGAGCCTGTGCCCAGCAGCTTTGGAACAAGCTCCCCCTCTCGTTGAGGAAAACTGACAACCTTCTGTCCTTCAGGAAAAGCCTAAAGACCTGGCTTTTCAGCCTCTAGTGCGCCTGTTTTCTGCTCTACGCCTCTCTACAGATCTGCACAGCGCCGGGACACTCTGCCTGAGTAGCCGCGAGCTATATAAACCACATATTAACATAACATAACAAGGTCTACTCCGCCCACCCATCCTGGTGTTAGCACCCTATTTACCACCTGGTAACCCCGACTGTCCCCGGGAATTCCCCAGCCCTGTCACTCACACAAAACCCAGACAACAGATACACATCCTGGCAGAGGCGGGCTGAAATAGTCAAGAAGGCAAACGCTAACTTTCTAAAAGGAGCAGTTGCAAACGTAGGATATTAAAATAAACCTTGCTAAAGGAAGTATTTTATTATTCTGAGTTCAGGCATACCAAACTCGACATGCCACCGTGTTCCCTGAGCCGGCCGGGACTATAGCGTGTAATAGTTCCAGCCGCTCTTCTTGGCCTAAGAGAACAGGCAGCCCTTCAATAGTGAAGAACGAAAAAGGGCGGCAATTCAGGACATGCTACACACATCAGGGCTTTTCCTACCTTACTCTTACAATGCACCCGGCCCGTCGGCCAACCATCGGGGTGACTGATATGAAGGTTAGGGAAGGTTTAGGGACTGGCAAGTGTGGTCACGTGCACAGTCAGCGTGACAGTACCAGACTGTACGCAGGGTCTGCAATGGCGGACCCGAGACATCTTTTACGAGGCTGCTACGGTGGGTGTCGCAACCAGCGCTTCAGGCCCACTAGCAGCATTTTTATCTACAAGCGTTGGCACTCCTGGTGCACGTTACTGGGGATCGACAGTAAACCAAATAAGCCAATCATGGAAATCAATTACGGATACACTTTATATAGGGAGCACTTGCTCTGCGGCACGGGTTGGCCGTGGCGCAGTGCCCTGAGCATCGAACACCAGCAAAAACATCTGAGGCACATCAGCAAAAAGTGGAAGGTAGACTCACGCCAAGATGCCAGGTCTAACAGTCCTGTTGTAATACAAATATTGCTGATGATCATAAAGCGACAGCGCTAACCTCAAGGTGGTATTCCCTCATTTGCACGAGGGCGTGCCCCATGCAAATGAGGGAATCCCTTTGCCTCTGCACCGGCACCATATTACCGACATGGGTGCAGAGGCAAAGAAGCCCTCAAAAGGCATACCGTCTGCAATCCCCTTTGAAAGTAAAAGCACTGTGAAACATGAAACGGCTTTAAAGCAGCTGCTCCATATTTCATGTGAATGCACTGCCCTGGGGGCAGCGAATTCATGGTAATAGGGCGCATTTTCATAGCTTGCACCATTCTAAAGGTGCATCTGGCACATACAATGAAAATGCACCTACACCATAATACGCCCCCAGTTGCCATGTAAAGCCTGCATTAGGAGGGCTGCGACAGAAAGAGTTTATTAAGACTGTCCAGTGCACCATGAGACGTGAGTGGAGTTCAGATGTGCCATGTTGTATAGGCCCTGAAAGCTGGTTTCACTCACTATACTAATGGTTTCATGAACATCCCCAATATTTTGGTTCATAAAATGTAAGCAAGAAATAACTCAACCACTTCACATACGTCCTGAGATACCCCTTGAAGGATACTATTCCATGTTCATGGACCCAGACAACAATAATCTTCATTTTGAAGTAAGCTTAGCTGTGAGGAGGGTTGTTTTGCATTGCAAAGTGCAAACATAGCAAACATTTTTAAGTAAAATCAAGTGGGGCATTCTTCAATTGTTGGCAGATATGCACTTTCCACTAAATGCCACCTTTTGTTTCATAATTTCTATGGAAGTAAAAATGGCTATTCACATGTCACTATGATAAATGGCTCCTGGATCTTTCAAATGCAGATGATTCAATCTTGCAAGACTGCAATTTGTGTTCAGGCTCAATTCTCTGCTAAGCAAAAAAACTAAAAATGAATGCAGGAAAAAAACTCAAAACTCTCAGGAACACAAAGGTACCACCCTATAAATAGTACCAAAATGGTATCAATTTAAAAGAAGTGGAATTCTTGAAATACTTGGCGCTAGTAATCAATAGAATCCCTAACTGCCCTGCTCATATTAAAACCACTCAATGGTAAAGCTGAGGCACTAGCAAAAGTTATTGTAAGGATGGTTGGAAAACACAGACTCGGATTATCCAACCACATTGACAACGTTTTTAATGCAAGTAGGAAGCCAAATTTTTCATGAAGCAGAGCCCTGGGACCTGGATAAGAATAAATGCCACAATAATGCTTTGAGAGGGAATTATGGAAAACAAAACTCAATCTGCCATCATGATTTCTCACATAAGTCTTGGAATCGGATTTAGGCTACATCTCTACTGAAGACAGCAGCCTCCCACAGAGTATGGGCTAATAAATCTCCTACTTTCCAACAGGGGCACCCTATCTGCACCTCAACTTGTGCTATTGGACGCCTGCATGGAACCATAACTCCGGCCACCCATTAAACCTACGTTGTATCAGTCGTGAGTATTCTATGGTAAATTCTGGTGCATCAACAAACCCCACCACTCGCCCACAAGAGTTATTCAATGTCCTTAATACCATCCCTTTTACCCGCAGTGTCCGGTTGAGTGGACGCCCATACTTGACAACTGAAGCCTCCACAGAGCTGCCCATCCAGCATTGCTGCAAACATATCAGTGTCCTCCAGTTCGCCAGCAATTGGTAGGTCCCCTCCACCCCTTTTTAATTAAATCTAAATTCTCTTCCACTAGAAACATGTAACACCACCGGATAAAAGTCACTACCGGCGTTGTTTCTGTACAGTCTGAAGTAAAGCCCTTGAGAACATATGATCCCCGCTGAACACAGATCCGGCCCACTATTCACATCACGGCGCAATGGTATATCGTCACTATGCCCCCCAGCAGATCACCACCACCTGCACACAGCAACCAGTCCTTTAGCACTGCGGCCAATTCACCTTTTTCACTTATTAATAGATGTGTGCACTGAATGCCCACGCCATCAGGCAACACCTCTCACTGCGGAACCTAATACTGTAAGTAAATGGCTAAAGCTGATGTACATTTTTAATCCTTCCAAACACTGACTGTATCTGTCTACCTTTTGTCTTCTTCCCTGTTTTTCCTCAACAGGCGTTTAATTCCCATTCAGGCAAAAACAATTCCTTAAGTCCTGAAGATGATCCCTTTATAAATTGAGGCGGCATCGAAACGTCGACTCCTTTGAGTAAACATACGCTTCACCTTATCATATCATTGTATGTATGGTTTACTCCAGGTCACACTGCTAATTCTGATTTATGACAGTGGCCTGCTAGCTCACCTTGTTTGCATGATATCCCTTCACTCTGCTACGTTCTCTCTTTCCCTTGTACGGTACAGGACTGTGCCCTACTGTAACCATAATGCTTGTTGCTAATATGTACCCTTACCTTGAACAATTTGTTTGATTATTAAATTCCCTGTCCGGCTGGACAAGGGACTGAAATATATAGCAGCCTATTGTGGTCTATATAACATTGTTTGCATTTATTCATTTATGCTGAGGACCTTTTGTTTCCTTGATAATAATAAAGATTGGAAGCACTTTATAACAACCTGGTTAACTGGCATGGGAGGAACATTTCACAATCAATGTATTTTTCAACACTTTGGATTGATCAACGCTTGGTATTACCTCAAACCCCAAGTACTCTCTTGTCAGTCAAAGTGAAGAAGATAAACTCAATGGTCAATAAACAATGTTCATGCCTAGCCAAAGAATAGAAACTAGGGGGCTTATTTATGAGACCCTTGCATCACTTTTGCACCATGAAATTGGTACATGCATGATGTAGGGCTATAATCAGATTTATGAAGCCATGCAATGACAAACTGCCATGGCTTTTAGTGGCCTCATATATCTTTACTCAGCGCTTGGGAGGTATTCCATAGCATTGTCGTAGGTGCTTGCATGCACACCGATGGATGTTCACGCTGCCCTAGATTAACAAAATGATGTAAGCCTGCTGAAGTGCCAAATCTTTACTCATCCTGAGGTGAGGCATAAGAAGGAGAAACAACTTTATTTCTCCTCATTGTTTCCTCTTTCTACGTGTGCTGCATTTTGGTGCACACATAGAAAGAGGAAAATGCATCTTAGGAGTGTTTTTAAACAGGAAAATACCCCTTCCTGCGCAAAAACAATCCTGCATGTAACAGAGGTACCCTAGCACCATGGTGCAAGTGTGCCTGCATTGGCTCTAGGGTGCCGAAACGGTGATAGGGCATGGCGAAAGGACAGGAATGCAAAATGTTGCATAAATATGGTGCATTCCTGCCCTTTCACTTTGGCAGAAGGACGTGCAGCAAGGAAACTTGCTGCACTACAATATGCCAAAATCCCTTAAATGAGGGCCAAGGATCACTGGAAAAACTATCCATTAGAAACCACATCAGGAAGTTTTAAGTGTCTCCTAGTGGCGAGCAAAACCTAATGCTGCTCTCTAACTAAATTGGAAGGATGTTCTGTGCTCTAGCAAGAGGGGAATTTGTTTTTACTGCTAAATGAAGCCTTGTGTAGAAGATCTTGTGCAAATGCATGTGTGGCACTACAGAGGACCTAGAACATTTCATGGTGAACTAAAATCTATATAACATCCTGCTGTGCAGTGAACAGCTAGATGACCCAGATGAACAATTTTTGGTCCTCTCAAGCAATGTGTTGGTGCAAAACAAACTTTATTGCATATGAGGAAAAGCTGGGACCTGCTGTCCGAACAGGTTCAGAAGGAGAACACTGACAACCTTTCTTTTGTCCTATAATTAGCCACTCAAGGTTTCTCAGTCCTTTGCATCTTTGCTTGTTTTAACTACTTTAATGGCCAAAGCAGGTTTGCACCAACTTGGCCTTTAAAGTTTTCATGCATATCTAGTTTTTCTCAGAGTTTTTTTTCACTCTGTGGAATTCCATTTAGTGGAACTCGGTGAACTGCACCACCCCTTTTTTAGAACAGAGCACGAGATGGGCAATGTAAACAGGAGGAGAAGCCACTCTCAGCTACCAGCATCTCACAGAACCTTTTCATGAGACAACAACTCCACCAGAAAAGGGTACATCATCCCATCAAGTTTTCAAAATCACCAACAAGCATGGAAATAAACAAGCTAGGAAATAAAAGTTACCAAAAACATGGAAAGAAACTCTTACATCATACATCTTGATAGAAAACATCTTAAACATCAATATGCATTTCCCTATTTGGTCACTTGACAAACCCAGCTCTAAAGTTGATCTATTTACCATAGAAAAGAAATAGTGGTTTATTTAGAGGTAAAAGCCACACAATGGTCTGATGTTTGATGAAGAAGGACATAAATTAAACTCACTATAAGAAAAAATTCCAACTGCCAAACCCGAAACAGAGATTCACTTTGGAGAATATTGCTCTCTGTCTTTCTACACCATTGGCACAAATACACAAATGCACAGATTTATAAGGGCAGCTCCACTCTGCTTTTAGGCCCCAGGGAGCTTGTCACCAAAGCTGCACATGGCAAACACAGCTAAAGAGGTTATGTTTTAGAAAATGAGTTGTTCTTTAAACGTTTTCCATGGCTCTACTCCAATAAAATTAGTGTAACAAAAGTTGTAACAAAAGTTGTAATGAATGTAGTATTTGGGACATAAGGGCAGTATTAGCCATTATCTGAAAAAGGACTTTGTGACCTGGTGAGGTTTATTTGGCTCTTGTCACATGTATTTCAAGGTAGTCACTCAGGGCAAGTGCTGTCAATCACTTGTGTTTGCAAACACAATCAGGCATTACTTACTGCTCCTATGAAACTACCTGAGAGAAATTTGGTTGTTGGTTGAAAGGGATGTGAGCACTGGTCCAACAACAGACTCAATTCCTTGCAGGGTGAAGCAAATTAGCCGTTGTTGAAACCTTGGGTAGCTTGGAAAACAAAAGCAGTAAGGCTTAACTTAGAGACAATGGGGCCGATTTATGTTAACTGGCGCATCCCGAGGGATGCGCCAGTTAACATGCGCCACAGTGCGCCACAGCTACGCCACCCATGGTGCGCCGCATTTATGATGCGGCGCACCATGGGGCAAAACCGGCACAGATGCGTGACGCATCTGTGCCGGAAATGTGGCGCATTGCAGGAGTTGCGTCGCAAGCGCAACGCATCTCCAGCAATGCTCTGGGGGGGGCCTATTCTTTCAATGCTGCCTCAAGCCTTACGCCTGCTTCAAGCAGGCGCAGGGTTTTGACGCAGCATTGCCCTGATAGTGACTGAGTGAAATCTCATAGATTTCACTCAGCCACTTTCAGGAGGCGTTCCTGCACAGGAACGCCCCCCCTGCACAGGAACGCCTCCTCATGGCGCAGTGCTGTACAATGTGACGCATCTCCTAGATGCGTCACGTTGTAAATAGGGCGCAGGGATGCGCCACGTTTCCGTGCTGTTGCGTCACGCAACGGCGGCGTAAACGTGGCCAAGCCTTTCATAAATCTGCCCCAATGTGTAAAGTATTTATGTAGAACACACACAGTAATTAAGTGAAGACAGAACACATGAAGAATTCAACACACATTTTGAAAAATAGAGTACATTTTAAAAAAAATGCAAAAAACCCAATGAGTAGGACCGGATGTATGAATTTTTAAAGTTTTTACTAAAAACTAGACTCTAAAAGATCAAAATGCCAACCATGGACATCTAATCGCATGAGACTAAGTGAAATTCAAAAAACATGGCAGACATCAATAGAGCGCGGGATGGATAAAAGAAGTGGATTGGGGCCAGTTAGTGCTTACTTTCGGACTTGGAAGAAATTTTGAGAAACATTTTCTTAGAAGTTCATTCAGTGGGGCAAGGCTAAAGGCTGTGTCCAGGGAGGGAGCATCGGAACCAATGGTGAAGATTCCTACATTCAGACCTAATCGTTTTTCTTGAATTTGAAAATTTCCAGTGGGATGAAACAGAAATCTGTAGCTAAAGACAATTCCAGGGGCCCACATACTCTATTGGCAAAGGAGTGCTAAGCAGGATGTGGTGCTGCCGTGAAGAAAAAAATGGGAGCAGCCACAAAGTCAGGCCAACTGACAAAGCACCTTGTGTGGATCAACAAGCGGGTTGGTCCTTGTCCCCTCCTGGTTATCAGAGCATTTTTGGGCCTAAAAAGTGTTCAGTTTGGGATTTTGGCCATCTGGGCACCCTTAACAACGGAACCAAAGGTCCAGGACTAGTGGGACACCACGTTTGGGTTCAGGACTCAAGCTGCATCCAGGTGCGGGCTCAAAAGTGAGGGAGCCTTTTGTGTACATGTGGCTCTGAACAGGAGGTCTGCAAGCTAGCACCTGGAATCTCTCTGGAAGTCCTGGGTGCAAGAGAAAGGTGCAGAGTTAAAACGGTTGGACTGAACTCTGAGTGTGTACGACAAGCTCCAGACAACAAGGCAGTCCTTCCAGGCACAGCAAAGCAGTCTTACAGTATACACAGCAGGTCACAGTAACAGTCAGTCCTCTGAGAGTCCTTCCCCAGGTCCAGGAGTGATCTGAAGAGTGGGTCTAAAAGTCCTCTTTTTGTACCTGGCTTCCTTCCATTGGAAGATTGAAAGAGCTTTTTGAAAGTTTCTTCGAAATTTGTGGAATTTCTTGACTCCTCTGCCCTGGCTCCAAGGTGGCCATAGTGACAATGTTGAGGTGATATGCCCTTTGTGTGAAGGCAGAGGGCAGACTATTCAGTTGCAAATGGGGTTGTGTTCAGCTTCGCCCCCCAGGAAAGCCAGCAGATGGCCCATTTAGGCACACTTAATCCTTCTATCGTGTGACTGTTTCAGAGGAATTCACAAAGTCTAACAGTCAGGTACAGCCGGTCATGTGACCCAAAGCAGGGTGCAGGCACACACGGGCTAAGGCATGAAAATGCCAACTTTCCAAAAGTGGATTTTTTTGAAAACTGTAAATAGAAATTAGGCTTTACTATTAGAGAGGTTTTTCATTACAATTTCACAGACACCAAACTACATGGTCCTAATCAAATGTTAGCACTTATTAAATGTAATAATGGCAACCCAGTGTTATCCCATGGGACAGATAGGCCTCACAGTAGTTAAAAAGAATGTTGGGAGTCTTTCACTAGCAAGACATGTAAAACATAAAAGTACATGTCCAATCTTTTAATTAAAATGCACCCTGCTCAATGGGCTACTGAGGGCCTACCTTAGGAGTGACTTATATACAACAAAAGGTGAGTTTTAGGCTTGGGTGGTGGGTTACATTGCTAAATTTGGTTGGCAGTTTAAAACTGCATTCTGACTGTAATAGCAAACCTGGGACATGTTTTAAGGAGCTTCCTAAGTGAGTGACACACTTAGTTCTTCTGGCCCAGGTGTAGCATTTAATTTATAGGACCTGGGAACATGGTATACCACTTCACTAGATGCCTTTAAGTAAATTAAATATGCAACTCAGGTGTAGGGCAATTTTACCATGTCTTAGGGAATGTTACCACTTTAGCACTGATAAGCAGTGGTAAATTGCACAGAGTCCTAAGATGAGGGTAAAGACTGATTATTTGGGGATGACTCTGCAGCAAAGGCCAGGTCCAACGTTATCTCTGTGTGACAAACATCCTGGAAAATTCATACTTTCTCTTTAACTAAGATTGTACCCCCTAATATCTATAACCAATATAAATGGGCTCAAACAAAACATAGTTCAGTATGATCTTTGACTTTACCAGCATCAGCTGTTTATAAGCAGAATGTCTTTGTTTTCCTAGAATTGTTCCAGAATGTGCACTGTCTCTGTGTGAGATGACTGCATAGTGCTGGTGGTTTTGGAGGTAGGCATTGGACTGGAGATAAATCCATTCCGGAGGAGATTGGTGAACAATGTAAACAGAAACAGGAATGCCGCAGGTTGGTGAGGTAACTTGAGGACGAACTTTGAGTGGTAGAACTTTAAACTTGGTTGATGAAGTGGAATGTACGGAATTGAAGTGGGAATCAGATATGATATTAGAAAATGCAACTGGTACACCAACATCAATTGCAAGTACCTGGATCTTCACTTTTAGGTTTACCATGGCCCGTGCTAAGAAAGAGCTTGTCAGGATTTTTCAAAAACCATCCTTTGCACAGCTGGAAAATGTTGACTTTAAGTAAGTCTTTTATAGAATGTGCTTTAAGATCCCTCCTAACCTAGGGTGGCACAAAGTACATACTTTCAATATAATCTTCAGGTTAGTGGGTTTCCAGAAAAGGCAAATGAAGCAGAATACTAAAGTAATGCAACAGGTACTATAACCATACATCCTTAGACTTACGAGCATGAAACCCAAAAGCAAACAACCTATTAGAAAAATAGGAGCTCTTCTGTCAATCCAAACATCTTTGAATGAGCATGCACCACGTGAGCCCAATTGTACGCCATATACAATTAAATGTAGCTGATCATGTACAGGTATGCTTCAACTATTCTTTTTAATGGTCATTTTGTTTTAATCATGTCAATTGCATGTACACCTGAGCTAATGCTAATACTGCAAGGGAAACAGAAGGGTAGATTTATAAAAGACTCCTACTGGGAAAAAAATCCAAATTTTGAGATCTTACCTCAAGGATAATAGGAGGTCAGAGAAGGGTCAGCAAGAGAACACCACTGAGAAGCCCCAGACTGCCAACATTGAATGTACAGAGTCCTTACTGCAACAAAACAAGCACAACTGGTACATTAAGAAGGCAGCCAAGATAATCCACTTCCATATCCAACATGCATAACGGTGACTCAAACATAGACTGCATTCTCATTGAGAAAAGGTGCACATGTGAAACTGATGGACTAGGGACACTTTATCTGTTGTCACCCCATACATTTGGTAATAGTCACACAGGTAGCAGTGTGTAAGAAGATTGGTGATTAAATCACTTCAGAAATCTAACTTGCCCTGATTTAGATATTCCATGTGGTTGCAAATGCTCTCTCATCTGAATGAGAATACTAAACAAAATCGATTATTAATTTATACGCTGATCTGGAGATTTGCGCCACCTTCAAAGCAACACTAAATATTGCTATATCACAATAGAAAACATTGGTGGAGAATCCATTATTTATTTTGCAGAGGAGAGTTTGATTATTTAATGGTTCAATATTCAATCTACATTGTCATAGATGGAAGCGCTTCAATTGAGGGAATTGTGGTGTATGCCGATGCTGTAGAGTCTGTTAATGAGGGCGGGAAGGGACACAGTATTGAACGCTGCCAAGAGGTCATGCAGGCTCTCCACTGATGAGGAGGATCCTGATTAAATCTGTGACTACAATCAGAGTAGCCTCAGTGCTGTGGTTTACACAGAATCCTGATTCTGAGGCGTCCACTAGGTGGTTCTGTTCGAGGTATTCAATAAGCTGTTAATTGATGGACTTCTTAAGTTTGTGGGCTGGATAGTGGAGCAGGTAGATACGCTGGTTTTGAGTTTGCTGGTTTGGTGGACGGGTTCTTTAGGGGGATCTGACTTCTGCATTTTTCCAACTGTCCAGAATGCTTCTGAGGAGATGGAGGAGTAGATAATGCTGGTCAGTTTTGGACTCATAGAGTTGTATCTGAAGTTGAAGAAGCTGTGGGGGCAGGAGTCAGTGGTTACCCAGAATGGATGGATGACATGATGGCTGAGGTGGTCTGGATGGTGATCGTTTATCTGGTTTGTGTTGCTTGGCTAGGGCTGAAGGGTATGATCGCTGTGGGATGAGGGACGAAGTTGTTGTAGATGGTGGCAATCTTGTTATGGAAGTAGTCTGAGAGGGTGTAACTGAGTTCTTGGGAGGGGTGTATGGTGTACTCTGTTGCTGTCGGATTGGCAAATTCCTGAAGAGTACTTTTGTGTGGTAGGCTGCAGCGTTGATGCAGCTTGTGAAGGCCTACCTCTTGGCTGCTTTGATGCCTGGTGGTAGTTGCGGAGGGCTGCCTTGAAGAGGATGGTGATGCCTCCTCTGTGTTCATTGGTGCGGTCTTTGTGTATCATCTTGTAACCTGCAGGTGTTGCTGTGGCGATCTTGAGGTTCAAGGAGGGGTTGAGCCAGGTTTCAGTGATGAAGTTGAGGTCCGGGCGAAGGTGGTGAGGGTGACCCATATTTCTGTGGCATGTTTGCAGAGGTATTGGGCTTTGAGCAAGATGCAGTGAATGGTTTCAAGGTTGTTTGTGGTTCTCTGGCCAGTGACAGCGGCGGTAGTAGCATCAGCTCTGGTGCAGAGTATATGTAGGTCCAGTGTTGCAGGAGAAGAAGCAGTGGTGGCAGGTTAAAGGTCCTTTGGTTGAATGTGGAAAGGTGGTGTAGCAGTGTCTGTCGTGGAGACATGAGTTCAGGGTCAGGAGCTTTTCGGCAATCAGACACTAGGTGCGGTCCAGGCACAAACAGGTGCAGACAGGCACTGGTTGGCTTGCCTTTTGGCATGCTGGTGGAGTGCCTGATGCACATGGTGATGCAGCTGCCTCCATAAATACTCCCAGGAGGTGGGAGTGGCTGGTGGCAGCAGGGTGTAAGTATGACTTGCAGGTGAAATTGGCCAGAATGAGGGGAAACAATGAACACACTAAAAATATGTTAGCAAATCAGCATTACAACACATGTGAATAAATTAAAAATTAAAAATATGCAGCAAGAACAACATGCAGGGACCCTGCAGTGGGCAAAAACATGGGGGCCAGGAAACTAAGAATCAGTCAGCTAGGCTAGGCAGATCCAAGCAGCTGATTGGCGTCAGCGGGGTAACAGCGAGGCATGACCACGGAAGTCAAGGGCTGCTCACATGAGCCAGGCAGCAGCCTCCAAATATAGCCCTAGGTGGTAGGAGGGGTCAGGAGGCAGAAGGACGGGGCTGTCGGTAGAAATCGGAGATGAGTGGCAACACTGGCAACAATCAACTCACTAAATGGTGTATGCACTTGTTTGGTGTAGGCACTTGTTTGGTGTACCATTAGCCTGGCATCTTCTTTCTCCATCTTCTCCTCCTGCACCTACAGCTCTGACTCACTAAATGATATTTCTTAAGTCACACAGGAACCATGTTGTTCAACAGGAAGATATTTTGAAGCTGCTGGCTGCTTGTTCCCCTAAATTGAAGTGGACTGCCCAGATGTCTTTATTTTGAAGATTCAGAAAAGAATGAAGCTGATGAAGTGATTCTTCTAAAATAGAAGGCCAGCACAGAGGGTGTTCTCCTATGATATTCCAGCTTTCTTGGCACTTTTAAAATACACATTTGCTTCCTAAGTCATCTGCTTTTTATACAGTATTTCCACACATTTGCTTTCTCTAATCTGTTTTACCAGGTTGAAAATTGCATGCGGAAAAACTGAAGCAACAAAAATCACACGCTGTAAAAAGGTCTCTGTGAAACAGGAAAGTATTCATAATGAAAGATTCATGCATGTCCCACAACTTCAACTATAGCAACCAAAATGATAAATTGGGTTTGATTTTGACCATTTCCTGTTATCAGTCAACTGGTGATCAATGGCAATGATGTAGTGTAAATAGTTATCTACAATTGTATTCCAACAAACTTACCTTGAAAAGTGTAGTTGTATTTATAACCTAATAAGACTCAACGGAAGTTGTCTGTAAACATTTGCTGCAATCCCAGTGATTTAGAAGTTTTGACTGCAGTTATGGAGTTGTGTGGTCAGTATTTACTGTAGACACTCTGGAGATAATTTGTATGCTAGAATTGCAGTAATGCTGTTTACATTTGGGGCACTAACAGATGGATAATCAGTCTGGAAGGTCCATTTTACAAAGTGTTTAAAGAAAAGTTCCAGCAAGGGATTTCTTTTATCGAACACAAATTTTTGAAGAAGCAATATGGAACAGTCTATATTACTCTAGACTATTGGACCGAAACAATCAGCCACTATTGTAACAATTATTTTTAAACTTAAGACCTTGAAAAGGCTACCACACTAGCCTAGAAAATTTCACCAAATATAATGGTAGGTCTATTCAACAAATGCAGTTAGAACAAGAAAAAGAAGAAGCAACACAAGGAATTATTTGTAAGAAATTCGTTATTTATCTCTTCAAATCAGATTTCAAATTATAAAAGGGTTCATGTTGAGAAGGAATGCACAAAGCTCTTAAGTATAAGGAAACAGTAAAATCAATCCATCAATACATAAGAGAGAGTCTAGTCTGTGAAAAAGCAAGGGAATAACTTCTTTTAGAAATAAACAGAAAGTTTGATGCAGATGTAGACATAGACTTTGGTGTCGACGTTTCGGTCTCACACGTTTAATCCAAAGACCATCATCAGGATGATAGACTTTTAAATGCAGTATGGATGACCCTCATAATACAAATGGAGAAGGCACAGAGGATATTTTTTGAATGTACAGTACCACTTGTACCCTTAGGGATTCCGCAAATTATCCCTTAGTTTATGATCCACGTATTGATCCAAATATGTAAGTTGATTCTTGATTAAAGGTCCAACTGTGTTGTGAAAGTGACTAACGCTCCGGCTCGTCGGGAATCGGGTCAAAGGCGACCCGATTCCCGACGTATTTGGAACCCTTTTATAATTTGAAATCTGATTTGAAGAGATAAATAACGAATTTCTTACAAATAATTCCTTGTGTCGCTTCTTCTTTTTCTTGTTCTAACTGCATTTGTTGAATAGACCTACCATTATATTTGGTGAAATTTTCTAGGCTAGTGTGGTAGCCTTTTCAAGGTCTTAAGTTTAAAAATAATTGTTACAATAGTGGCTGATTGTTTCGGTCCAATAGTCTAGAGTAATTAGGGGCCCGATGTAGGTAAATGGGTTTTTCCGATTTCAAAATACCGAGGCGGGCCGAATCGGTATTCAGAAATCGGAAAACGAGATGTAGGAAAAAAACACTGAAAAAATACCGATTCGGTCGGCATCGGTATTGTGATTCGATACGTACCGAATCGGCACGGACCGAGTCGGAAAGTACTGAATCGGCTACCACCGAATCGGAAATTACCGATTCGGCAAAATCCGATTCGGCAATTACCGATTCGGGAAAATCCGATTCGGCAATTACCGATTCGGAGGTCGGAATACACCCCCATGGCCAAAAAGCCCATAGGAATGCATTGCACGATCCAAATCGGTAAAATCCAATTCGGTAAAAACCGAATCGGTAATATCCGATTCGGTAATATCCGATTCGGTAATATCCGATTCGGGAAAATCCGATACAGCCAATGAGGTGGATCCACCCTCCCCCACCCAAGCAGGGAGTGGCAACCCAGGCAGGTGCAGCTCATTAAGAACATTCTGGAGAGCCTGCCTGAGCTGAACACTCACAGTGAGCAGCAGTGGGAGCAGGAGGCAGAGAACTGTGGAGAGCAAGATGGCAAACACCAGTGGCCAGAAGAGAAAGCCAAAGTTCAGTAGCATGGAGCTGCAGGTGTTGGTGGAGGAGGTGGTGAGGGTGCACAGGCAGCTCTTCGGGAGGCTGTCCCTCACTGTGCCGGACAGCACGAAGAGGAGGCTCTGGAGTGAGATAGCAGAAAAGGTCAACGCAGTAGGTGTCACCCCCAGGTCCCTTGATGACCTTAAAAAACGCTTCTATGACATTCGCAGCCTGACCAAACGAAAGATGGCTGAGATCCAGAGGCAAGCTGGACTGACAGGTGGGGGCAGGAACCCGGCGCCACCCCTCACTGAGCTGGAGGAACTGGTGTCCAGCACCATCGAGAGGGAGTGTGTCACAGGAATCGGAACCCTGGATAGCTCAGCCAGAGCTACAACTACAGGTAAGAAGCATGCGCATCATGACACACCCTACCAGACACCTCCCCTTTAGACACAATGCACAGGCAAACCCCAGCCCAGTACTGTAACCAACATACAAGAGAAAAGCATCATGGTATATGTAGTCAGCAGAAGTTAGCAAAATATGGCAGTGCAGAACTACAAGATAGAAAAGAGTGGAACACATTCAAAGGAGATGCAGGGACATGTGCAATGCTTTAATTGTAGTGACTGTAATACATCGGCACTCAATTGACAAATGCTTCTTTATACCTAGGGGCACCATCAGGCGGAGGACCACAAGCTACAGAGGCACCAGCACCAGCACCAACTACCAGTGCGGTGGCAGGGCCTAGCACGAGTCAGGCTGCCGAGGAGGAGGAGGAGGACAACAGCATTGACCAGGGTAATGAGGGAGACCTGGTAATCGACTATGCATTCCTACACTCCCCACAAATGCCAGGCACACCCCCCTTGCTGTTCTCCCCGGAGAACTCTCCAACAAGGGCCCACCCTGCACCTACACCACCCCCTGCCTCGAGTATGGCTGTGGCTCCAGTCAACCCTATCCAGGGAGCTGCGGGTCAGGCCCCGGCCACCACCACACCCACACTAGTGGCACCCCAGCCCACACAGCAGGGCGGCAGCAGCAGTACCCAGAGGCGTGCCATTTCAAGCACTGCAGCGCCGGCACCGGAGGGCAGTGTCTTCCAGGGCCTTGAAGGCAGCATGGTAACAATCCAACGGCAGCAGGCAAAGTCCATCATGGCCTGCCAGCGCCAGCTCCACCAGCACAACCTGCAGATGGGCGAGATGGTGAAAGGTTTCAAGGCATTTGTAGACACTAACAAGGAGGTTGCTGCAGGTCTTGGCAGGCTGACCACAGCCATAACACAGTTATGCGGAAGACTTGAGGAGCATGAGCACTCGCGCAGGCGGGATGCCCGCGTGCAAAACCGCTCCATTAGCCGCCTTGCTGCTGCGACCGCGCAACTGTGTCAGCGTGGTGCCAATATGGAGGCAAGTCTGACACTAAACACCGCCGAAGTCACCAGGGGAATGGCCCGCATCACTACAGCCATGGAGGCAATGATAATCTCCAACACTGCCGCCAATCCAGCCCTGGACCTGGGGGATGCTGGGGACAGCAGCAGCCGCAGCAGCCCGGCCAGCGCTGCGTCAGAGCCGCGCAGGAGCACCAGGCGCTCCGCAGAAGCCGCAGGACATGCGGAAGGGTGTGAGGCACACCCCAGTGGGGCTGCCAAGCGCTCCAAGAAGTAGGCTTCCCAGGGCGGGTGAGGCAACCCGGACCTTGGACATTTGTTTTCTTTACTTTTACATATTATTTTGTTGCACATCAGTGCAGTAACGGTGTTGCAACATTATTAAAATGTGCTTTTCCCCACAACCATTTACCTGTCTGTGCATCTGTACTCACTCAGAAATAGTTTTCTGTAATCTCCTCACGTCTGTATCTGCCATCACTTGGCGTAGATACCCCAGCAGGCTGTGTTAGTGGCACAGCATCGTCGTCGTCATGGTCCTCGTAGTCAGACAACTCCACCTCAGTGCCCTTCTTTACCGCAAGGTTGTGCAACATTGCACAGACAGCTATGATCTTGCAGCAGGTGATGGGGGTATACTGCCTTGCACCTCCACTCTTGTGCAGGCATCTGAATCGACTTTTCCAGATGCCAAAGGTCCGTTCAACTACATTCCGTGTGCTTTTGTGGGCCCGGTTATACCTCCTTTGGCTGGGTGTGGAGGGGTTAAGGTAGGGGGTGAGTATGAAAGAGTTGAGGGCATATGCACTGTCGCCTGGAAGGAAAAGGGGTAACATTACTCACATGCATACATGTATCACACCTAGCTACTTTGTGTTATGGGGGTCTGATGATGTGTCTCACCTAGGAGGTATCCTTCACCAAATTCGCCAGCCATCAGCCGTGCATAGATGCCGCTCTGTTGAAAAATGTAGGAGTCATGGGTACTCCCTGGGAATTTCGCTACAAGGTCTGTGATGGTGCACTTCGCATCGCAGATCACCTGCACGTTGATGGTGTGCGTAGACTTCCGATTGCGGTATATGTATTCTGTGTCAGCTGGGGGGCAAATCGGAATGTGCGTGCCATCTATGCAGCCAATGATTTGGGGAAATTGTGCCATCTGGTAGAAGTCAGCTTTAGTTTGTAGCAGTTCTGCATGGGTTGCAGGGAAAGAGATGTATTGGTCCATCCTGTGTATCATGGCATCAAGGATTGTGTGGAAGAACCTTGACAGGCTGCTCTGGGTCACCCCTCCTACCGCCGCAACTCTACTTTGATAGCTGCCAGACGCAAGCAGGTGTAAGCTGCATAGCACCTGGACGTGTGCTGGGATGGTGTGTGCCCTTGGGGTGGGGTGGTCCAACAGTGGTTTGAGGTCCCTGATGAGCTCCAGAATGGTGTCTGAGTCCAGCCTGTACCTCTGTAGGATCTCTGCCTCTGTGAGCATGAACAGGGTGATCCTCTGTCTGTAGACCTGTTCCTCTCTTTGCTATTCCCTCTGTCCTTCCTGCTGTAGCCGTAGCCGCCTCGCAATGACATAAAAAGCTGCCATCCTGCAAGTTGCAATGCATTTTGGGTCTGTTTTTATGTGTTGGAGTTGGTTACCACCTGATTGTAATTTATGGTAAATACCGAGTGAATTACACCGAATTTGAGCCGAAATCGGTGTTTCTGTGCTTCCCTACATCTCCCCATCTGTCCGAATCAGGGACTTTCTTGATCGGTGATTCTACCGATTCGGTAGGTTATCCGATTCGGCATATGTCCGATTCGGTGTCACTACCGAATCGGTACATGGACCGAATCGGATATTTTCCGATTCGGTGTCACTACCGAATCGGTACATGGACCGAATCGGTATTTTAATCTGATTCGGTGTGTTACCGATTCGTTACATATCCGATTTTCGGTATGTACGTATCGGATTATTTTCGATTCGGTACTCATTCCGAATCGGTTTTTGGACCGATTTGGACTTTTTTCTTTGCCCTACATCTCGATGGCAGTATACCGATCGGTAAGGGCCCAAAATCTGTATTTTCGGCCGTTACCGATCGGTAACGGCCTACCTACATCGGGCCCATAGACTGTTCCATATTGGTTGTTCAAAATTTGTGTTTGAGCCGGGTCTGGTGGCTCAGTGGACTAATGCGACTACTCCAGGGGCCTGTGTTCGACCTCATGGTCACAGGTTCAAATCCCGGCGGGTCCACTCAGCCTTTCATCCAACTGAGGTCGATAAAATGAGTACCATTGAGTTGGGTAACAACAAACATCTGTTATTCAGCGCCAAGATACCCGTAGTGGTGAACGTGCGCTTTACAAATACACATGTTATGTTATGTTCGATAAAAGAAATCCCTTGCTGGAACTTTTCTTTAAACATATTGCCTGCCCGATCCCGCAAGGGTTTATTGGGTTACCCACTCCTCTAAATCATTTTACAAAGTGGCAACTGTGCTCTAAATGTAGCTGTGGGTTATTGTGGCAACATTGTTGACTAAAAAGAAATACAGTTTGTCTCAATAGAAACAGAAACATTTAAATTAGTTACAGCAAACAATAATGCTTTATCCTAGACACTGTGCCTCCTCTCATCTTTCCATGCTACTATTATGATTTATGCCCTGTTACGTATTGTTGGTGCATGTTTTATTTGGCAAATGAGGTACAGTTCTGAAAATAGACAGCTGAAATGTCCACTATCCACCTCAACCAGTTAGTTACATTAAACACATATGGTTGGGATGTCTCCTGCATGGCTTTGGGAAGCCCATTACCCTTTTTGGACAGCTGTCTACTTTTCCTTAAGTTGATCAAAACATAATTCAAGGATGCTGGAGGTATTCCAATGAATAAGGTGAAATGGGAGTGGAGGTTATGTTGAGTGGCAGACACAGAACATTCTGCTTCATCCAGGCTATGTTAGAGTTACAGTTGTGACAGCATGTAGTCAAATCAGGCCTTTTTACCTGCATCTGCAATAAAAGGTGGACTGCAGCCCTCCTCATTGTACAGCTGTGTAGTCCTACAACTAGAGAACCTTAACTCTAATATGTCTGGGACATGCATTCAGGTTGCTTGTGGATATTTTATATGTGTTTAGGTTTCACATGAGTGCATGGATAGGTTAATCACAAGTTCACTCTGAGGGACATATCCACAAATACATTTTGTAATACATAAAGTAGTGTTCCTATAGAACTCTTTTATGTACTTTTACATGCCTTTATGAATTGATTCCAAAACATCAAAAAAATGGAAAAATATAATAGTAACAGCATTTTCATATAGAAATATTATATAAAGAAAGGACTATTCCCTCTTCTCACTTTTACTAATACGTTGTTGGAGATTTTAGCGGTCAATTCACAAAGTCATATAAGAGTATATAAAAGATTACTCCTGGAGTACTGCTCACAGTACAGATACATGGTTTTGTGAATCTGCCTCATCGTGTTAATCCTCAAGATCATGGTCATTTTTTTCCACAAAACCAGATGAGTATGGCAGGTTGGGGGGCAGTAGTCCAGCCTATCCTTTGAATATCTCTCTGCAAGACCCACTGGAAGGCATCCTTTGAAGCGGAACACTTCTCCCTGCTAGAGGTAAGTTCACCTCTTATGTTTTATTGATTAAAGTCCAGCATCTGTTACCAGATGGCTCCCTTGTCTGCTGGTTTATATAACACCTTAGACAATCCCACGAAGACAGGCAGACTGCAAAAGTGGGCATGAAATATTTCTTCTGAGGTATTGTCTCCAGGGTTATAATGGCTTGCAGAAATTAAACAGGGTCATACCTCCTTATTGACTACTGGTTTCCTTATTATATATATATTTCATCTCTCCTACTAATGTGGACCTGCTCTTGAAGGAAAGGGAGAAGATAAAGATCTAGAAGTATGATCATTGCTGTATCAACACCTCCCCAGGATTCGGGTCATAAGTGTTGTACGAATATGAGCATCAGCCTGGCAAGGAGATTTGAAAAAGGAGACCTACCTGCTGAAAAGCTGAAATACCATTGTCAGTAGGTATGAAAGGACTATCAGTGCAGCAGTATCTTCTACAGACCAAATTTCAAAAACAACTGAACTTAGCTTGGAAATATGAGTCCAGCTGTCTACTGAGATTTATGACATTCCCAGACAAGAAAGGCAGCAACGCTTTCAGTCATCTTCATTACTGAGCCTCCCTGTGCCCTTAGAGGTCATGTATGCCCATCCCACTCATCTTAAGAAGACTAGAAAAATGCTGAATTTGACTCCTGGTTTATGTTTCTATAGATAGTGCTTTAATTCCTGGTCACAGCTGCCATATGGGATTTCTGGAACTCTGGTGACTGCAGTCACTAGCGATCGTCAGTTGTAGCTCCCGACTTATGACTCCATCCTCTGGGGCGTTCCTGCTATCAATGGATTTGTGGTAGAACTGATAAGTTCTAAGACATAGCCAGTGCCTGTTAGGCATTTAGCTTGAAATGAGCCACTAAACATTCACTGGCACCTTGGTGTACAATGGTTATTGACCATGGACTCCTCTGACATTGACCCACAGGGACTGGTAACCAGAAACCAGATCAAACACCCCATTACTTACTTAGAATAAGCTAAATATATGATTCACTTAGACAGAAAAGTGGGCCCTCAGTTTGTTGGGCAGAAGGTAAGTTAGGCATTTGTGGTCCATCTTTCCTGGGTTTGTAAGAAAGTAGAGTATTGGTGTGGGTGATCACCCACCTGAAAAAATAATAGGACTCATTTGTCAGTGTGAACCCCAAAAGTAAAATAATTAATCTGAGCAAAACCCTTGTAACTATGGCACAGAGCAGACAGGCTTAACTAAGTGCAGTGTGTGAAATATTTATGCAGACCAAATCAGTAATAAAGTAAAAACAGCAAACAATAAAAAATTATATTGCAATTTAGAAAAAGGGAGCTAAATAAAATAAACAAAATGACACCAAAATGGCATAAATCCAATAAGGCAACCAGAGAAATTAGTTATAAAGGTTTGAACTAAAAATAGTGCAAAAAGCACAAAGCACCAATCATAGTCTATATATGTGGTAGATGGTACCTAGGCACACCTTGAGGCCAACTGTAGAATACTCAAGCTCAAACACACCAATCATCAGTGCCAATGCCAGTATTTTACCGTCAGACTTATTTGGCAAACTGGAGGAAAATGTCTTGGGGTGGGTGGAATTTTTCACTCCATGGAATTCTGGGGAATTCTGAGGAGTTCCGCAAATGGGCAGAAATCAGCATTTTCCTCAGCTTGCACTGATTTTTAGTGTCGGGAGCTGCTGCTTCTCAAATAGATTTTGTACTCGAGTGGCAGCTTTCTCACTGTCAAAGGTTGCAACCACCTACGACTACCTGTGTTGGGAACAGAGTCCCCTCCTAGCCTCTGAAAATCGCACTATGGGATACCAATTCTTTGCTATGCAGTGGTAGGTCGAATGTGGACCAAACTCCACCCTACATGTATAACACAGAGTGTCCACACTCCCCCAACACCACCGGCAGAGCAGAATTTATCACCCACCACTAAAAATGTATTCCTGAAGGGCTAGGCAGCGGGCTGATCCTGGGGAAGTTAAAGTAGGATAACCATTTGGCAAGGTCCCACTGAAGTCATTGTCAAGTCAAGTCAAGTCAAAACAAGCTTTATTCGATTACATTTAAAATCATAAAAGCAACAAACAACATATATTTAAAAAATTGAATACAATTTGATAAAATTCATTACAATTTGATAAAGTCATGTGGGTTAAAAAACATAACAATTCAGTAAAATTCATGAAGGTTAAAAAGCAAGCCGGGAATTATAATGATAAAATCACCCTTCCAGTTGTCTCGGGGATAGCATCCTGGACCTAGTACGCATAGCGGCGACCAGGAAGCTAGCAACCCCGAGAATTGTCCTGGTGCTGCCTAATAACTGTAGGTAAAGTAGAGCAGGCCGTACCTGGACAAAACCTGCATCTCTTAAAATGGGTGCCAAGAACCTCAACCTACTCGCTTTGTAGTGACTACAAAACATGATGAAATGCATGAGGGTTTGGTCGGAGAAATTATCACAGCTACACGGGGTAGATTCATCAGGAACACCCCACACGGGAAGATCGCCCAGGGAATATTGAATTAAATTGAACCGAAATCTGATAAGCAGGTGACGATGGTAAGGTCTGCTCACAATTTTTAAATAGGGTTCAATTTGGGGCGAAGTCAGGAGTAGGAAGTTAGCTCTGACTCTTGGTTTTGTTAATTCTTTCTCCTCCCGTGTTTGAACTGCCCTCCTCATGAAGTTGTCTTTGATCCATTTCAGATCTCCCTTGAGTATAGTATTTGGGTGGCTATATAGGTTTGGTCTGCCGAGTCTGCCCATCTCCCCCTTTATGTATTCGAGCATGGGATTTTTGAGGCGTTGTCCAAGGTCATGCAATCCCTGAGGATTTTGTGATTCAGAGCAATGTCCTTGTTCAGCCAAGTTTTGGTCCAACACATGAGGGGCGCTAGTTTGAGCGAGTCAGTAAGATAACCCAGCCCTAGTTCGGTATGTATTGAAAGGACAGGTGTGGATTGTGGAACACCCAACAAGGACCTGAGGAAATGATTTTCTGCTGTTTGTAGTTTGCCACAGTTTGCGTGGCCCCACAATGGGGCTCCGTAGGAGGCTATAGATAGGCATTTGGTTTTGTAGACCTTCAATAATGCCTCCATCGGTCGAGACCCAAGACGCTTGGCAAAACTCAAAAGTGCAGAGGTGGATCTGGTAACAGCTAGGGATTTCGCATCCACCTGTGGGGACCATGAACCCTTCTCTTCAAATATCACTCCAAGGTAAGTGAACACTTGTACTCTCGAGATCCCCTCTCCACAACAACTGAAAGATTTCAACTTTTTTGGCCTTGGCCGATTCCCTGCCAGCATAATGTGAGATTTTTTGTTATTGACCAGCAGGTCTAGCGAGGACATAAAGTGACCAAATGCATTGAGGAGCCTCTGTAACCCCACCCCTGTGCGGGCTAGAAGCACCGCATCATCCGCATAGAGGAGTACGGGAACTGCAGACCCCCCCACATAAGGAATATCGGGTGTAGTCCCCTCCAGGGCTTTATCAAGGGAATTGATATAGATGGGACAGGAGTGGGGCTAGGATACAGCCCTGCCTAACACCCCGTCTGGAACTGAATGGTCTGGTGGTTTTACCATCACGGGTAGTTCTGATGTTAGCTGAAAGATCTGCATGGAGTGCGGCCAGGAAGTCTACTAGAGGGGGGTCAATCCTAATACCAGCCAATATGGTCCATAGCTTGGCCCTATTGACCAAGTCAAAGGCCGAAGAAAGGTCCATGAAGGCCAGATATAGGTGACCCTCCTTGGCCATGGTGTATTTACTAATCAGCATGTGGAGGTTCAAGCACTGCTCTATTGTACCTCTTTTCTCCCTGAAACCATATTGCAGGTCAGAGAGCACCCCCTTCTCCTTAATAATGTCGTCTAATCTGTGTAGAATGACTCTGCCAAGAATCTTTACGGCGGAGTCGATTAACGAGATCGGCCTGTAACATGCTGGGTCCGATCTGGAGCCCTTCTTAAATATAGGGAAGTGGACCAACTTTTTGGGAACCCCACGATGACAGTTGAATTAAAAACGTTTGTGAGGATTTTGGCCCAGAATAGTGACTGCGAGCTATATAGGTCTGCAGGGACCCCGTCTGGGCCCGGTGCCTTGTGTTTAGTCATTTCTACAATTGCCCTAGTAACCTCAAATTCAGTAAAGGACAAAAGGGGGGGTTCGGTAGGAGGCTGATGGGAATGGGGTGTGGTTAAAAGGTCTGCACTATTATAAATTTTACTGAAGTGATTCACCCAGTCATCCTCTGGAATCACGCAGTCCAGCACAGATTTGTTAGTGGAGGCAAAATACGGATGATTTAAGATCGTCCAAAATTGGGAACTATCTCTCAGTACGCTGACCGATGTTAAGCTGTCCCATGCCTCGCTTTTTATAGTTTTTTTGCGTGTCTCGATAGCCTGCCTATATTCTTTTCTAAGCCGACCCACCAACTCCCTATCTCTGGGCTGATGTTTAAGAGCCTGGAGTAGAGCATTATGTTTTTGGGAGCACTCCCTATCGAACCATCTAGGGCTAGTAGGAACCATTTGGTTTTTAGTGGACGTCAGGTCATGGCTAATTTGTGTACATATGGCGGTAAAAGAGGTGATAATGGCCATTCCCTCGCTTGTACTCTCCATGCAGGTTATGATGTCAGCTTTTCTATTCTGAACAAGCTGATCCATGAAGTTCTCCGGGACAACAGTTTAATCTGCGGCCCTGCTCCCTAGGGATGAGGGCGTCTCCACCGGCCCCCAGGCGCTCAACCTGGGTCACAGTGTTGTCGCCCATATCCAATGTCAGGACTACAGGGTTGTGATCGCTAAAAGGGGAGGTGCACACATCATAGGCTACCGCCATGCTTATTAGGCCGGGAGTAATGAAAATGTAATCGATAATTGTACTGGCATCCCTGCCTACAAAGGTTGGTGCCCTCACTTCACCCCATGACCCTTCAGCCTCATATAAATTTAAATTGGCAAGTATGTTTTCTAGGTCCGCCCCATGCCCGGTGTGCTCAAAGTGAGTACTGACAGCTCCCAAAGGGCCCAGTACCTCCATGGACAAACAACCCCAGCCACATGGATGGACGTTAAAATCACCCAATAACAGAATATCGAATGAAGCGCGTTGCTTTGACTTGTATGCGGATAAAAAAAGAGAAAGGGACTTCAAGTGAGGACAGCTACTATCCTTTGTGGGGGCATTATAGAAATGTATTATGAGAATTAGCGGGGAGTTTGGCCTGACCCACTCGATGCAGAGGATGTTATCGGAGGTACAATCAATCTTAGTGGTAACCCCTGACAGTTTTAAGGAGAAGAGAATGAACAACCCTCTTTTGTGCCTACCTCCCTCCCCTGGGGTTGCCTTGACTGAAAAGCTCCGGAACCCATCCAGGAAAAAGTTGTCTCTGGCATCCCACGTTTCTTGGAAACCCAAAATCTCGTATTGGGACACAAATTTTAACCATCTAGCGTCCATGACTTTCTTTCCTAACCCAGCGATGTTCCAGCTTACTACTGATATGTGACAATTCCTATGGACAGTGGTAGCCTCCGTGAAAGGGGGCACATTAGATGGTTGTCAATCGTTGGAATCCAGAGGGGAGTCCGAAGAAAGGGGGGAGAACCTGTTAGTGAGTAAGATCCCTGCACCCTGACTGCCAATGTGGTGTGCTTGGGTGGGTAGGGCTACTACGGGATTGGAACTCACCCGCAGTAAGGCCTGCTGAGTTTGATAAGATATATGTGGGGGGGCCCTTGTCCAGCCGGCTGCATCTGGGTGTGGAATGGGGGGGTGGGGAGGTCTTGTCTGGGGGTGTATGGGAGGGGGATAAAAGTACCCTAGTGGGAGTGGTCTGATACCGTCCCCGACTAGCTCAGAACCATCCCATAAGAGAGTGTCTGCCAGGTTACCTCTGTCAAAATTAACAATAACACAATCCCCAGGAATACATTTGGCCCTCCTTCCCACCCAATCTACCCTCCTCGCGGCTATAATGTGTTTGCCCACATCCACACTCCCGCTGCTGAACTGTGAGCACCATTTTCTAGTTCTGTTTAAGAGCTCAGGTTCGGTTTCAATCTGTTGTGGTTTGAGGCGCGGGATCCCAGTCAAGATAACAACTAAGCGGGCGGAGTCCGGTGGAAGATGCACTGCCTGAAGTCATTGGTTTAACTGGGAAAACCGCTGGGCAGTAGACATTTGAATTTTCATTACTGGGGTCCAAACGTTGGATACTTTTCAAGATTTTCGCCAGTCACTATTTTGTTGTTGGGAATCAGTCTCTGAAATGCACGTCTTTTCCATCCAGCTGTTAGGGCACATAATTAGTGTCAAAGAGACTAGCCCTAATGTATAAAATAGCTTCTCCTCTCTTTCAGTTGTACCTGAAATTTGTGGATACTCCCTTGTCCTTTGACCATCTTTTCCCAGTTGTATTTTGAGACGCTCCCTTAGACGCTTAATACCCACCTTCTCCACTGCGTCTTTGCTTGGTTTACTGATCCCTTGGAGAAGTCCACGCCCCTATTCCTGAATCTCCACGCCCCCTGTCCTGTTACTTTTCTTTCCTGTTCCTGTGTTCTGGCGTGTGTTTTGAATCGCACGAGTCCGAGACCTTTGCCACAGACTTATCCCTTTTTTTGTGCCAAGTTGGTTCCCGTTCACATCTGTCTCAAGCGAGCTTACCAAAGAGTAACACGCCGCGTTCTCGGCTTTTGATTCTGCAGTTCCGGTGAGCGGTTTCATCCTTTTTACCCGCTGCCTTCTGAGAGTCTTTGGCCATTATCCCTTCCTACTCTGAGGAGTGCGTGTTTGTTCCGCTTTTCATCCCGAAGCCGGACAACACGTCTCCGCGGTTCCGCTATTGCTCCCATACCCGGACTGGATTCTCCTTCCCTTCCTGCCCTGAGGAGTGCGTGTTTGTTCCGCTTTTCTATTCTTAACAAGCTGATCCATGAAGCCGGACATCACGTCTCCGCGGTTCCGCTATTGCTCCTATAGCCGGACTGAATCCTCCTGGCCCCTTAGTTTCAAGGAGCAATGTGGTGTGGTTTTGCTTGAAAACCCCTAGGCTGAACCACGCGTTTTCTTTATTTTTTCCTTCTTTTGGTTCATAGCGCCAGACAGCCCTCAGTGCTTTGACATCTTTGGGAGTCTATAAAGCCTCCTTATCCTGCCCACTCTTTATGGGTCCACCATGCTCCTTTGGAGTGAGCTTGGTCTTGCTGTTCTAGTTCATTATCTTCCCTTATAGTTTGTAACCCCGAAGGTGTTGGGGTGCTGCAAGGGGAAGTTCATTATTGGGAGGACTTCGTGAGAATCGCTGAGGTGAGTGAGACTCTATTTTTTGCTATCAGTGTGCTAAGTCTCTTTAGTGATAGTGTTACATGCATGGTACTTTTTTCCCGTACAGTGCTAGACCCTCCTGACCTGTTCATTCCAGAAAAACATCTTTACTACATCATCTGGGGAAGAGTGGTGGACACTATTTTATTTTCCCCACACTTTTGGGGAATAATTACTTGTGATTACTACTTAGAGTTGGTCCTCCAAGTGTTATTTTCTGGAAGGGTGTGGATCATTCATCTTCGCTCCTGAGAAACCCTTAAACCCGTGACACCAGCCCAAAGCAGTAGGCTGCATTCAATGAGGATCCCAAAAAATCAGATATCTTCCAGGAGAGGGGTCAGGGAAACAGATTTTCTTATGCAGAGAAGCTCTAAGCAGGGCACACCTGTTTCTTCAATCATAGTGAAATAGGTGGCTATTCCTGGTATTCTGTCTGCTGGAAGTAGTTGGACTTTGGGTAAGTTACTTTTTCCTCAGCTCTTCACCTAAGACTCTCAAACCTCAGGGGATGTTCCTAGTATTTCAGAGTTTTATCCAGCAAAGCCCTTATCCTGGTCTAGTGCAGGTCCAGTTTTTACTGGGCTCTGACCCTTGGAATCTTATTCCTTGTCCTGGATATAACAGGATGTTACAGCAGCAGGTCTAAGAATGTGTCCTGAGGAGGGTTCATGAAGGTAACACCTTTATGGGTTGCACTGGTCAGTAAGTGGGATTACCTCCTGACTACTCACTAATCAGTGAGATGAACGTTTCCAGGGTTAACAGTACCCATAATTTCAGCATTCCTTCTTTGCCCTACTGCTAATCATACAACAATGCACCTTAATTCTAAAATCCATGACGGAATACCTTTTTTTATTCTCTTAGATGGAGCATCAGGGAAAAGAACATGCCCTTCTTCTTTGCCCACACCAAACTATATTCGGGGGCAGCTGTTGTCCCACTGGGTTTGAACCTAGGCTGACTAGTGTGGGCCTGAAGAAAAACGTTTAATTTCTCCAAAATCTCATTGCACGGATCTCATTTTGAAATAGTAGATCTCACCTTGGCCCTTTTCAAGTTAAGTGAGTTAATTGACTAACCCCATTTTTCCTTCTTGCAACATTTTTATTTATAGAGTTTACAAACACACCTGTTGTCTTTATTAATGAAGAGCTAATTCTGCAAGATGGATTGAACCCAATGTTGATCTGCTGTGTTTTCTCTGTTCTTACTGGATATGTTTTACTGTTTGAAGTGTCGCACAAATACTTTACACATTGTATCTTGAGTTTGAGGGTGAGCACAGGATAATTTAAGGTGAGTTGTGACTTACCCTGACTAGGATAGTCGTTCCTACTTGGACTGGGTGCATACCTATGCCAATCAGAAAACCAACTTTAACCATCTATGGTGAATTGGTTGAATGACTCAGTTAGATTCTAAACATGGGGACCAATACAAATATTTCAGCTCTGCATTGTACGTAAGCAGTAGTTGCAGAGACTTGACATAGATCGCAGCGGGTATTTTGTTCTCTCATTCAAGATCGGTCTCAGCACTTATTGCTTTATGGTGATATCCAATCACACACGTTAAAATCTGATGTGCAATTGCTTTAAGTGATACACAACCCATATTTTTAATCTAATGTAACATATGGTGCATTTGATCTCTGAGTAAAACTTGCATTTGCTGACATTTTATATTTATCAATAGTTCTAAGGTCAAATCACCAGTATATTTTTTATGTAGGTGCATGCATGCATAAATGGTAAGCATACAGATTGTCTACAACTACTGCATACACTTTAGAAATACGTATGAGGTGGAAGTGACATAGAAATGTGATCCAAGATGTAACAGCCCATTCTAAAGGCCACAGAGAGTTTTTAAAAGAACTTTGCCTAAACTAGTTTGGTCCTTCCTGCTGTGGCTACCAGCCTCACAACAAGGGGACCATTGTATCAGCAACGTTTGGGGCCACTGAATGGAAGAAAAGTTTGTTGATCTCCATGTTTTTGGGACATTTCCATGGAAGAGATAGGAGGAATCCACACAAGTCAGACTGCACTGGTCTTCCCTGGGTAGCAAGTATTCAAAATGTCGTTATGGTGGAATCTACTTGGTGGTAGCTAAACCTGGTAAAAATATCACAGCTACCCCATCCTAAAACAGGTATTGTTTTCCAGCAGGAAATAGACTACACTTTGCATTTTGGGGCCTTTTGGATGCAGGGGCTGGGGGAGCCACAGAAGTTGGGAACCTCTAGGTTTGAAACACAGAATCATCAAACATTTGTAATTAGGAATGTAATTTCTCCTAATATTGGCTTCCAAATGAAAGCCAGTGTAAAAAAAAATCACATTATGCAAATTGCCTTTGCAATCACATGATAGTATGCATAACCCCAAATCTGGAGCTGTACATATTGTCACTAACCACTAGTATTGAGGCCATATTTAAAAAAGTACCTTGAAATCATTCAATCCTTGCTCACTTGGCCACTGTATTCAAGATAGCCTGGCTGAAGAGGATTATGAATCCGAAACCAGTCCCAGGATGCTTGTTTCCGGTCCAGGGAAGACATGGCTTGGCAGTTCGGGCTGGACTGTTCCCATGAGGCACAGGGTCAGACTGATTTGCATATGGCCATGTCTGAACTGGGGAGGCTAAGTGAGCTACAGAATGATGGTGATGGATTAAACCAAGATCAGTTGACTGGGGGTGAGTGTTTGATTTGCTCAAACGCTCCGTCCATCATCCCCTTTTGTATTGCTTTGTTCGCCCTAAGTTAGCAGGGCATGCTCAGACGTGAGTCCCTTGCTCACTTGGCCACTGGATTCAAGATAGCCTGGCTGATGAGGATTATGAATCCGAAACCGGTCCCAGGATGCTTGTTTCCGGTCCAGGGAAGACATGTCTTGGCAGTTCGGGCTGGACTGTTCCCATGAGGCACAGGGTCAGACTGATTTGCATATGGCCATGTATGAACTGGGGTGGCTGAGTGAGCTCAATCAATCAATCAGTGACACTTATAAAGCGCGCTACATACCCGTAGGGTCTCAAGGCGCTGGGGAGGGGGGGTGCCGCTACTGCTCGAACAGCCAGGTCTTCAGCTTCTTCCTGAAGGAGAGGTGGTCTTGGGTCAGGCGCAGGTCGGACGGGAGGGAGTTCCAGGTCTTGGCGGCCAGGTAGGAGAAGGACCTTCCTCCTGTAGTCGCTCTTCGGATGCGGGGGACGGCGGCGAGGGCGTGGTTGGCTGATCGGAGGTGGCGTTTGGGAGCGTAGAAGTTGACTCGGCTGTTGAGGTAGCTCGGGCCTTGGTCGTGTAGGGCTTTGTGTGCGTGGGTGAGGAGGCGGAAGGTTATTCTCTTGTTGATGGGGAGCCAGTGAAGGTCTCTCAGATGTCCGGAGATGTGGCTGGATCGTGGGATGTCGAGGATGAGTCTGGCTGAGGCGTTTTGGATCCGCTGGAGTCTCTTCTGGAGCTTGGCGGTGGTCCCGGCGTAGAGGGCGTTGCCGTAGTCCAGTCGGCTGGTGACGAGGGCCTGGGTGACGGTCTTCCTGGTCTCTGAGGGGATCCACCAGAAGATCTTCCGTAGCATGCGTAGGATGTTGAAGCACGCCGAGGAGACGCTGTTGACTTGCCTGGTCATGGAGAGGGAGGAGTCCAGGATGAAGCCCAGGTTTCGTGCATGGTCTGTCGGTTTGGGTGCGGTGCCCAGGGCGGGAGGCCACCAGGAGTCGTCCCAGGCGGAGGGTGAAGAGCCCAGGATGAGGACCTCCGTCTTGTCCGAGTTCAGTTTCAGGCGGCTGGTCGTCATCCACTCGGCTACCTCTTTCATCCCTTCGTGCAGGTTGGCTCTGGCGGCGGCGGGGTTGTTGGTCAGGGAGAGGATCAGCTGGGTGTCGTCGGCGTAGGAGATGATGCTGAGGTGGTGTTTGCGTACGATGGCCGCGAGGGGGCTCATGTAGACGTTGAAGAGGGTGGGGCTCAGTGATGATCCTTGGGGGACGCCGCAGATGACTTCAGAGGCCTCTGACTTGTACGGTGGTAGGCGGACTCGCTGTGTTCTTCCGTCGAGGAAGGAGATGATCCATTCCAGCGCCTTGTCCTGGATACCGATGTTGCTGAGGCGCCGTGTTAGGGTGCGGTGGCAGACCGTGTCGAATGCCGCGGAGAGGTCTAGGAGGATGAGGGCCGCTGTTTCTCCATTGTCCATCAGGGCTCGGATGTCATCGGTGGCGGCGATGAGGGCGGTCTCGGTGCTGTGTTTGGCTCGGAAGCCGGACTGTGAGGGGTCGAGGGATCCGTTCGTCTCGAGGAAGGCGGCCATCTGCTTGTTGACGGTCTTCTCGATGACTTTGGCTGGAAACGGGAGAAGCGAGATGGGGCGGTAATTCTTGAGGTCGGTGGGGTCTGCTGTTGGTTTCTTGAGTAGAGCGCTGAGTTCGGCGTGTTTCCAGCTTTCGGGGAAGATGGCGGTGTCGAAGGATGTGTTGATGATGTCTCGCAGGTGGGGTGCGATGACAGCGTCGGCCTTGTTGAAGACGTGGTGAGGGCAGGGGTCGGTTGGTGATCCGGAGTGGATGGAGTTCATCGTGCGGATGGTGTCTTCTGTGCTGATCGGGGTCCAGGCGTGGAGGGTGATGGTGGGGGGGGGTGGCAGGTCGGTCGTGGTGTGCGTTGGTTGGTTGTTGAAACTGCTGTGTATGTCCGTGATCTTGTTGTGGAAGTATGAGGCGAGGGAGTTGCAGAGGTCTTGCGATGGGGTGATGTCGTTGTTTCCTGCGCTGGGGTTGGTTTAATGGTGATGGATTAAACCCAGATAAGTTGACTGGGGTGAGTGTTTGATTTGCTCAAACGCTCCGTCCATCATCCCCTTTTGTATTGCTTTATTCGCCCTAAGTTCGCAGGGTATGCTCAGACGTGAGTTCCTTGCTCACTTGGCCACTGGATTCAAGATAGCCTTGCTGATGAGGATTATGAATCAGAAACCGGTCCCAGGATGCTTGTTTCCGGTCCAGGGAAGACATGGCTTGGCCGTTCGGGCTGGACTGTTCCCATGAGGCACAGGGTCAGACTGATTTGCATATGGCCATGTCTGAACTGGGGTGGCAGAGTGAGCTAAAGAATGGTGATGGATTAAACCCAGAACAGTTGAATGGGGGTGAGTGTTTGATTTGCTCAAACGCTCCGTCCATCATCCCCTTTTGTATTGCTTTGTTCGCCCTAAGTTGGCAGGCTATACTCAGACGTGAGTCCCTTGCTCACTTGGCCACTGGATTCAAGATAGCCTGGCTGATGAGGATTATGAATCTGAAACCGGTCCCAGGATGCTTGTTTCCGGTCCAGGGAAGACATGGCTTGGCAGTTCGGGCTGGACTGTTCCCATGAGGCACAGGGTCAGACTGATTTGCATATGGCCATGTCTGAAATTGGGTGGCTGAGTGAGCTGAAGAATGGTGATGGATTAAACCCAGATCAGTTGACTGGGGGTGAGTGTTTGATTTGCTCAAACGCTCCGTCCATAATCCCCTTTTGTATCGCTTTGATTGATTGATTGAACTGATTGATTGGTGCCGAACTGCATTACTACTTGCTTGTACGTCTGCATTAGTACTTGCATTACGAATGACATTATTACTTGCCTTTACAATCCGCATTGGTATTTGCACTACGAACAGCATTATTACTTGCTTTATGAACCGCAGTAGTACTTGCATTAAGGACTGCCTCATTTCTACATTACGAACTGCATTAAAAAACTGCACAGCATTGCATTAGGACTGCATTCAACCATCATGAACTGCTCATTAATACCGCAAGAACCTACAAGTGATTGTTTGCCTAATCACCAGACCAGCACAGTGAAATATTATGAATACACATATGCTGGATATTTTTATCGTTTTTTCTCATCGTATTTCTTCTTGATAAAGATACCGCTATTTTCCTAAATCAGTGTGGTGTCCATTTGTTATGTTATCACTGTGTTACTGGGAGTGTGGTTGTAAATACTTTACACATTGCCTTGGAATAAGCCGGGCTGCTTGTGCCAAGCTACCAGAAGGTGAGTGGGGGATATCTAAGAGGGTGTCCCTTCTTTCCCTGACTAGAAGCAAGGGTCCCTATTTGGACTTAGGTACCTACGCCAGCCAACTAGAGACCACCAGTTCTAAAAGGACATTAAAGTGCAAAGTATAAGAACTTGTACTCAAACCTGAACTGAGCTGAGTTTAAATTAGCAAACTGTCTTAGACCAATGCACCAATAAGGAGCAAGCTGGGGACTTTAAGAGCTGCAAACTTAGCTTAAAAAACCTGTCCACTCCCTCTCTTTCCATCATTTTACTCTTGTTCCCCTATTTTCCCCCATATAGCACATGCACTGTGGCTGGGTGAATGTTCTAGTGGAATAGTAGAGCCACAGTTGCTAAGATCTGATCTGACCTCTTGCATATATTATTTCTATTTACTTCTATTTATAAAGCAGAGCTGCGGAGTGTGAACTTTGAAAAAAAGAGTTGCCACTTCTAAATGTAATTTCCATTGGCTCTATAATCAGGAGGAGAAGCGGCTGGCTTTATGTTGGTGCTGCTTGCTCCAGCAGTGGACCTGTTATCCTTCTCTTGCTCTTACTTTTTGTCTCTATCTATGACTTACAGGATTAGGAAGCGATCATCTGCCTAGGTTGAATATCAATTAACAAGAAGATCTGAAGAGTTGTGCAGAAGCACAAGAATTCAATCTCAGTGACCATTTCCTCCTTGCCCCTGTTAATAGAGTACTATGAACTGGGTGAATTTGGTTTCTTGGTATCCCATTCAAAGTGGAAATAAAAGAAACAGTGCAGGGCTAGTGAAAGAGGGCAGCTAAGGGCAGAAACATGACTGCCAAAAAACTGTGTTAAAAATAACAAAATCCAACCCTATAAGGAACAAATCAATACAGAAACATGTGCTAAAATGTTTTATAGCCATTTTTACCTTCTTCTCCAAAAGAGAGACAGGTTAAACAAAGTTGCTGGTATGGAAAATATTTCTGAATCACTATTAGGAAATGTTGAGTTGGAAATAGAAAAATCTCTTCAGCCAAATTATACGGTTTATCCACCTGGAACTAGAGCAAACTGTTCTGTGGGTGAATCAAGCCCTGGATCCAGAGAAGAAGGCCCTCGGCTGGAACACTTTACTCTTCCATATATTAATTTGAATCTTGTCCCAAAGTACCTTCAGACACATACCAATATTTCCTCTCTCCTAAACCTAAGACACAGGACAAGGGACCATCCCTCTGGTACTGCTAAAACGATCTAGCTGTTTAGTAGTACACCCAGGGGAATCTCTCTAACAAATTCAAGGGCGTCAGTCTCCCCTTATTTTTCTCCTAGCTCATATCTCCTAAACATCCATCCAGAGAATAAAATACTGATGTCCGAATCATTGCTTTCCCTGGAAAGAGTCCTGTTGTCCATATTGGCTCTAAGAGAGAAATCTGTAGCTAACTCATATTACATCCTTTCATTCTTTTTTGCCCTTGACCAAATCAGTGTTCTCGGACCTCTAAATGGTAAAGCTACCCCTCTTTCCTCATATAAGAACACTGGGGCATATTACCAAGCCCGCGAAAAATGCGTTAGCATTTTTCTTCACATCGCACTATTCCCAATACGTCTCTAACCTGAGTTAGAGACGTATTATTGACGTTTTTCTATCTCCCCGCGCTGAGGGCGATAGATAACGCTAATGGGATGCAGGGTGGGCGTTCCCACCTCCAACCACATGTAAAATGTCGTTGGAGGTGTGAACACCCTATTATCAAGGCAGGCGTTGGGAGAAGGAGACCTGTGATAAACGAGTCTCCCAATGCCTGCTTTGATCAGGAGTTATGCATAGATAACATGGGGGTGTGGATCATAAAGCTGAGTCCACCCCCCATATTATCTAGGCACACATTGGCGCATGAAAACAACGCTTTTTTCATGCGCTAATGTTCCATATCGCTGACTATTGCCTGATTTAATATCTATATTTAATTTTTGAACATCTCTCTCGAAAGAAGTAAATTATTTAACACACTAAAGAGGAGAAGACTCAGGACAAAATGCTCCCTAAGGCAAGAAAAGGACGACTATGAGTGGGTTCAGTTAAAAGAGGCAGCTTCAAAAAACAATGCCAAAAGGTAGTGGGAAATGATCTCAGCTCGCTACTAAACAAGGGTAAAATCCCCCCCAATTCCCATATAAGAAAAAGACTGGAAATTCTATCCCCCAGACCTTTATTCTGTGAATTCTAATTTGTCCTGCTCTTTCACTATTTTAACTAATTTTCCAAATATCTTTAAATCCAATCTGTGCCCCTTCAAGGAGCAAGGTTGTAGGACTCATTAAAAGAATGAGAGCTTCAGGAGCAATGGCTCCTGATGAAATTCCTATGACAAGAGCCTCTGCTGTGGTCTTGTGAAACGGAGCATTGTGGCGGACAATGTCCTCACAATTCGTGCATGCAGCTGCTCGTTGATGGAGTCGGTGAGACCAGGGCTTGCGTTGAAGGGTGAGATGATACTCACTGCAGTGCTGGCTGGTCAAGGTGTGGCGACAGAGTCGGCCGAAGTTCGGGTCGGGCAGGGCCGGAGTCAGTAACATCCTGGCAGCATGTAGCAAAGTGTTGTGGAGAGTGGTGTCTACAGGACGCGGTGCAAGCAGCGGCTTGTTGACGGAGTTGGTAAGGCCTGGGTTGCATTCAGAAGTGAGGCGTTGCTCCCTGCAGTGCTTTCAGGACACAGAATCATACCACTGACTCGATGAAAGAGTTGGTTACCCTTGCTCTTCTGCCGAGACGGTCAGAGAGGGTTCCCATCAACACAGTGAGGTATTCCTGAAACCTCTTGAACCGGGGGCAAGCTCAGTTCAAGCCCTTGGAGATCCTTTCGTCAAGCAAGGGGACAAAGCAAGCAGCAAAGTCCTTCTCTCCTTTTCTTGGCAGCAAGTAGCCACTGCAGGCCAACCCCAGACAGCAAACAGCACAGGGGCAGTATTCCTCCTCAGCTTCTCCATCTCTTTTCCTTGGCAAAGGTTCCACTTGATTTCCCTGAAGTGATCTAAAGTCCAGGGGTCAGGGCCCCACTTTTATACACACAAAACCTTTGTTCTCTGAAGGCAGAGAGTGTCTGTACCCAGCCAAAACCAGTTCTATCCTCACTGGTGTAGCTTCCTGGCAGGAGGTGGAGAGCGCATTGTTGAAGGCAGACCAGGCCCATTCAGGTGAAAGGAAATCTCCTTCCCCTACTTTAAATGCCACCTAGGTCTATTCAGCCCGGCCCTGACTCATCAGGCTCTCTGGAGTCACTGCCCCTCTCCAGCCCCTGTCATGCAAAATTCAGACATGCAATACACAAACCTAGCAGAGGCATACTGGATGGCTAAACCAGAATATACCTACTTCATAAAAGTGTTTTTTCAAACACAGGATGTAAAAAAGCACTCTCACCAAAAGATGCATTTTAACATTCTGATTTCAGGCATATCAAACTTAATTTTCCCACCTTGTTCCCAGGGGCAGTTATGTTTATAAAATGTTATAAACAAACTCCCCATGCGGTCCTATGGGAGCAGGTAGCCTTGTAATAGTGAAAAACGAAATTTGCAGTATTTCACTATCAGGACATGCCCGATACATCGGGCATGTCCTAGCATTCACATACAATTCACCCTATCCACAGGGGTACCTTGGGCCTACCTTAGGGGTGACTAATATGTAGAAAAGGAAAGGTTAGGGCCTGGCAAGTTTGTGCACTTGCCAAGTCAACATGGCATTCCCAGGCTGCACAAAGGCTCTCGAATAGCAGGCCAGAGTTACATTTTACAGGTTGCTTCTGTAGGTGGCAAAATCGGTGCTGCAAGCCTACCAGCAGCATTTGATTTACAGGTAGTGGGCACACACCGTGCTCTATACTAGGGACTGACTAGTAAATCAAATAGCCAATCATGGAAACACAAATACCTAAAAGTAATTTTCAAAGGGAGCCCTTGCACTTTGGCACTGAACATCAGTGCCAAAGTGCCCAAAGCAATCTAGACCAGCAAAACGAAGTACAAAACTCAGCAAAACACAAGAGGCTAAGGCAATAAATGCAGGGGAGAACCATGTCAATGGTGCCAGGTCTAACATCCGCGCAACACTATTACATGCTATTGACTCCATTCGATTGATTACAAGATAGCAGGCCAGATTTTACATGAATTATGTAATTTTAGTACACTGATTCTCAAACCAGCTATTAGAGACAGAATTTGGTCTGATAAGCTCCTTTTTCAAGACCTAGTCAGGGTAATTTGGTGAGAATAAACTGAAATATATGTAACTTGGGCATTCATATCTTCAATAATAATCTGTTTGCTTGCCCAGCCTTGTTACGGTATCGTCTCTGGTGGCTTCAGCCGATGGTTATACAGAATAACATCAAAAGCGTAGGGACAGGCTGCAAATTTATCATCTATCCACAGAATGAAATAGTATGTATGAAATTATTCAATTTTATAAGGAGTTTTTAATCTTAAATGAGTTTTTACTATACTACCACTCAAGAGAAAGGAGTTTATTTCCGTAGGACCTTCCTCCAGTAGTCTATACCATATCTTATTGCTTATTGATAGAAAGGAGGACCCCCCCACAGTAGGAAAGATACCCAAATGTAACTCCTGTTACATCTTAAGCACTGGGCCTTTTGTATACTTTCATAAAGGCTTACATTGTTTTATACTCTCAGTAAAATATTTTGCACTCAACTGTTGCTGCTAGGGTGGAGTGACATTTTAGCTGTAAATGCTTATGATCTTTCTCTTTTAAAAAAGTTTGCACATAAATCTCTGCTGCTACTTGGTGGCTCTTTGCACAAAATTGAAATACAGCTGGCATTCAACCATTGCTGCTTGGGGGAAGTGAAATATTTGCTTCTGATCTTTCTCTCTTAAAATGATTTGCACGCAAATCTCTGCTGCTACATGACTGCTATTTGCAAAATATTGTATCATCCACTAAGTTGCTATTGTATGGAAGATTAATATTAATTAGGTGATCGCAATTTGATAATTCCATTATAATTGTAATTATCCCTATTTATATCCTATCGATTTATATCCTGTTTCATTCAGTGTTTTTATCACCCCCGCTGTATACTCTTGCATATAACTATTTGTTGCTAAAGGGAGAATCTTTATTTGGTCATATAGGATATTTTGCTCTCTTTTTATTGAGTATTTGGTATATAAACCGGCAATGCTTTGTAGTTATGATTTGTGTTTTATAACAAAACTGTAACTTATATGAATTGCTTTTATACTGAAGTTTTATAATAACAATTTGATTTATGTATTTCACTTAACATATTTATTGTGGTAAAGAACTTAATATGTAACTAATTTGATTTTTTTCGTTATAATAATGAATATTTTCTATATAATTTGTCCTGCTCTCCATATGGACTTCATTTGCAAATCTTAATAAACAAATTGAATTGAATTCACCACTCTAAGGCCAACAGGTCTAACAAAGACCAACATTATTAAGCTGGTTGGTGACGGTTACATTTTTGAGTTGTTAACATTGTTGCATGCTCCTATGTCTCTTCTACGTATCCCTAGCAGGTATGCCCATGCATGCATCAATACCACCAACTGGTGACCCCATGCGCATAGTGTCCCAGATACACGTATGCAGCCTTGCGATGTGAAAGTCACAAACATGCATATACTTCCTCACTTTGGACAAATGCTTAAAAAGAAAAGGATCCAAGTTATAGGCTCTTCGAAGGTGTAATAGAAAAAAAATGTTTGCCCTTAAATGAGGACCACTGATGATACTCACTACAGATGAGCTGCTTGCATTTCCTTAGCAATAGTAGTGCCCCACCATTTTAGCAAGGACATATTCAGCATTCCACATATTGAGGTACATAGAGTCATTTGATATGGGGGCACTGGTCAAAATGGAAACATGAAATACCATAGCATAATTTGCTAACCGTTTCATTTTTTTTATCATCATCATCATCATTATCATCATCAAATAACTATTTTCGATCACAAAGATCTTACAAAGTGCGTGTAATAGTGCATGCTAAGACGACATGAAAATAAAAATCAATTAATAGATAAATTGCATATCACTATTTAAAACAGTTTTGAAATAAAACTCATTGTTCGAGAGTGGACAAACATTTTTCATAAATATAATTTAAGAGAGATACAATAGACAATTCATATAGTACATTTAAAACGTTTGATCCATAATGCATAGCAAAATCTGGCGTAACCAAAGTCTATCACCCTGCGGGTATCAGTGGCTAAAATTCTCAAAGCCTCAAGGTAATAGCCAGGTCCGATTAGTTTACACAGCAGAACAATCCACTTAACCCTCAAGCTTCTGTAATAGGGCAAAAGAAGAACAAGAGGACTATGGATGTAGGGCTAGGCTTTCACGCTGAACACCGATCATCAGAGGGAGCCTTGCTATACCACTTTTTACAAAACAGTTTAGAGGGGAGACTCTTGTATTGAAATTGTATAAATAATTTATGTTGAACAAAAAATGGGGACTGATAGGGCTTTTTAACAGGGTCCAGTAAACATGCCCAGGCAATGCGTTATAAGAAGAGTATGCTGTTCCCCAAGGATGGATAACAAGTAGGGAGGGGAACGCAGGGAAATTCTCCTTTTCTGAACTAGAGTCGTCACACATCCAGCAAGCTAGGTGTCATGCATGGTGGTGGGCGGAACAGTTCCTACCTACCACTATTCTTGGGTGCGAGCATGAGGTCCTGGCAAACCTAGTAGTAAACTATCCGACTAGTAGTGCTTGCTCCATACAGTCATCTCAGCTCCAGACACCTAAATTGGTGGTGTCCTGTCCTTGAAGGACGCGTGCCAGTCGCCTACCATGTGCTGAACCGAGAAGCTGGCTCACACCCAACAATAGTGGTAGTTAGAAACACTTCCACCCACCACCATGTGTAGATAGTGTTTTTCACATAGGTCCTGATGAAATGCAGTGTTTCATTACTGAACTTATTGCATGAAACATGTCGACCATTTGCTAAGAGTTGCTCAATGCTCCACTGGACCATTGAGCCAGCGAGCGGCCACTCTTCCATTCTTTTAATCAGGTGGATAACCAACCTAATAAACAGTATTTTTGGATTATCTAACCTTTTTTAACATCACTCACTCACGTCACCTCTACACAGTCTCCTAGGGCTCTCACACCCATGGCACCATATGGCAAGCAACAGAAGATCTCCACCAAAGAGCCCCTTCATGGGTGTCCGTCGGGAATTGCAGCGAGGAGGATCAAGTCCATATAATGAAGCATGACCCCTAGCTTGCTTGGTGTGTGAGGACTCTAGTTTGGAAAAGGAGGATTTTCCTCCTTTGGCCTCCCTACTCTTACATACTCAGCATACTCTTCTTAATACGCATAAATAATTTGGGTTTTGTGAATCTTTGTGATTTACAAATAAGAAATATATGGGATTCGCAAAATGATTAGCAAATTCCACATACATTGCATATTGCGATTTGCAAATTGTGATTTGCTGAAAATCACAATTTGAGAATCGCAAAACTCTGTTTTCATACATATGGCCTATAAACTCTTAAATGTTGGGGACACACTTGAGTATTAATATCATTAGTACTACACTCATTGATCGCTCCTCTTAGCTCAGTATTTGGGGAGATTGCCACCCCCTCTCCCCTTAAGTTCACATTAAAAGGATCTCTAATGGCCTTAGGATTTATGGCCAACCCCGGCCCCACGGGGCCTTGTATTAGGGACTCGATCATATTTGGGCCATGTGGGGTTACATATACATCTTGGAGCAGCAATCCTCCGACCTGTAGTCATACCTGGGTTCCTGCGACATTTGCTTTAGTGGGGGGCCCCTGTCTCGTAATGGTCCTAGGAGACCTGTATAGCTCTTTGTCCATTCCTGCTGGCGGCCTATATCTAATAATGAGGTATTCACGGCAGGAAAGGTAAAATAATCTATAGATATTAAACCGTAAACTGGGACCATACTGAAGAAGGATACTTTGACTACATCCTTTATTGACCCCGGAACCATTACTCTTTTGACATGCCTGATGACTTCTCTAATTATTGAATAGCAGTGCCGGGTACCTCTGACCCAATGGATGACCTTGTTCTTGAGTGAGTCACAGTCTTCATATCCATCCCTTGGAAGTTTCGGTACCTCTGTCAGGTATACTACCATTTTATTATACTGGCTCTGTTTTCTGGAATAAACTCCATTCTTTACTGCCCGCTTCCCAAAAGGTCCCACAAGCCCAGAAATGCTTGAACACCCGTCTAACAAAGTGGTTTTACATCTATCAATCACCCTACCCCCCTCCTTCACTGATGGGTGCTCTGTGGGGCTGATAGCTTGTCAGAGTTGTTACCAAAACCATTTTTCGGGCAGTTAGGACAAGTTGGGGTAGTTCTAGCGGGTGGAATGCAGGGCCGGACTGGCAATGCCAGGCACCGGGCAATCCCCCGGTAGGCTGCCAGGGGTGGGGGCCGTTTTTTTGGCAGGGGGCCAGTTTTGCCGCTGGGGCCGATATTTGGTCCAGCGCGGCGTCAGTCAGAAAATAAAGCAGAGACAGAGAAGTTCACTCCGTACAGACTAGTACTAGTCACACACACACTACTGCGCTCCTTGCGGGGAAAAAAAAAGCACAATCTCTCACTGGATTCTCTACTGCTGTGAATGCAATCATTCATAATATCATATTGCATTGGAGCGGTGTCTGTGCAGTGTGCACCATTTAATAGTGGGTGGGTCGCGCGCAGATGTCTCTGCCCCTGCGTCTGTGCAGTCTCAGTTCACCCACCTTAGGGTGGGGCGGCTGGTGGTGGTGACATGCGCATTAAGGTTTGCGTAATAAAAAGTGCGCGTGACCCGGGCCGTGACGTGAGGCCTGGTCGAGAGGACTATCATTCCAGAACTGAGACTGAGGCACAAGCACCCCATAATTTAATTCTAGCCCCTGCCCTGCTGCATGCCTGTCCGTCCCTGCTGCCGACTGTCTGCCGCCGGCAGGTGAGTCACTGATGTTGTTTGCATTTTTGCGTTGGCCCTGGGCGACCCCTTAGTGTGTGGATTGTGAGGGATTTATTTGTGAGGTGCAGTGCCTGGGCCTGGGCCTGGTGGCCGTCCCTGACTCCCGAGTCCCGGAGCCTATGCTAGTAGTCCTACCCCTCTTGCAGGCAGCCCTTTGGTTTCTCCGGCCACGGGCCGCCGCCCCAGGCTGCACTACAACCAAATGAATAAAATAATTAATTAGCGCCGCTGTCACTGCAGGCGAGCAGGGCAATCAGAAAGGGCAAACTCAGCAGTAGAATGACTTTCTGCGATTGGAATATAGGCTGCCTAGAAGTGAGTTAATAAGACTATTTGTGAATTCTTCTCTTGGTTACGGAGCGCACGCTTCCTGGACATGGGGAACGTGCTCTTCAAATGCTGTTTACTGCTCGAGTTAGTATGACGAAGAGAATTAACAATTTCTGGCAGAAAAGAGCTAGAGTTGCAGAAGTTGGTCATCTAATCTTATTTAGCATCGAGGGGTTAGACATCGGCACTGACCTACGTTCAACTCAATCAACTCCATTGAAGAAGAGTTTGAGAGCTGCCATTAGGCGTGAAGATTGGCTTTTTGTTCCTTACTGATACTGCCCTGAAGTTTGGTTTAGACAGTGCGGCAAATTAAAGATACTTTACCCAATCGAATCAATATGGTAGTGCTAAGAAAATAAACCTTGTCATGGACCCTCTGGATTTCATTCAAACTGTAGTTGCCTTGCCAATGTACAAGAGGAGTTTCCACAGACAATATTAATCACAAGGATACATTTTACTTTTTTACGTCTCACCTGAGACAGCGCATGCTGTCGCTTGCGCAATGTTTTGTTTAAGTGGTAAGCCCTGCCATCCATTGCTTACCACTGGTTGACTTCATTGTGACTCCTATTTGCATTCTTGTTATTCATTTGTGTATGTGGGCTTTCTTTCCACCTCTTGCGATTGTCCCTCTACAGGACCATGGCCCAAATTCTTGTGTCTTCCCACTGCTCGTGTAGTCGGGCACTACTTTTTTTCTTTTTATCTAAGCACGCGATTAGAGTGCATTCCTTTCCAGCAGTCTTTCTTGTGTACTCATCCTCTGCAGTGCTTCAGGCTATTTTCAGAGAGGCGCTAACTTTCTACTGAGCAGCAGCATTTGCTTCAGAGCCCTAATGTCATTTTACGACTGGCATAGTTTCAGCACTTGGCCAGAGCGCCATGTTCAAAAATGGTCCCTGCATCAGTCTTTATTTTGTAATCTCCCTACTATGTCCATGAAGAGGGGGACGCTCTGAGGTAAACCTAAAAAGAAAAATATGATCTCCAGGCTGCCTCTTTAAGAGTCTTTTTTTATTATGAAGAGAAGGACAGGAATCTGAGTGTGATTCTTTTCAAAGAGGTGTGCATGCCATTGTTTTAATCTATGCAAAGCATTTTAAGAGGAATTTGTAAAAGGGGCAGGGAGAGATTGTTCTGTAATTAAAGCTTATTAACAGTGACACTTTTTTTGATATCCAACAACAGCTTGGTATTTACTGAGAAAACAGTGCATTGGAAACCAACAATATTACCAAAGATCACCAGTTATGCTGCTGGGCACAGTCAGAAAACCTTTAAGTATGTTAATTTCGCCTACCACCACCACCTGGAACACCACCTTAACAGCCACCAAGACCCTAGCCACACTAACCACCACAACACCCTAACCACCACCATCACCCTAACCACCACCAACCCTTACCACCACCCTCACCACCACCCTACCCTAACCACCACCACCCTAATCACCATAACCACCACCACAGCCAGGCCACCACCCCAACACCCTACCACCACCACCACAAACATCCCACCACCCCCACCATTCTAGATACTGCCACCCTACCCACCACCTTCACCACCACCTCCAATCTACCACCCCACCACTACCACCCTAACACCCTAGCACCTCTCTAGCACCAATCTAACCAGCATCACCCTATCACCACCCTACCACCACCCTCACCACCAAACCATGCAACCACCACCACGCTACCACCACCATCACTCTACCACCACCATCAACACCCTACTACCACTACCCTACCAGAACGTTACCACCACCCCACCCCCCAAAACCACCTTGACCACCACCACCACCCTAACTATGACCACCCTTAGCAGTACCCTATCACCACTCTATCAACAGTGTACCAGTGGCCAACCCACCACCCTACCCACAGTCAGCTTAATGACCATCACCACCCTAACAATCACCACCATCCTACCAACACCCTAACCACCACCCTACCACCATCACACCACCACCCTACCAACACCAACCTACCACCATTACCCACTACCATCACCCTAACCACCACCCTTACCACCACCAGGTTGCACCATACCACTAGGTTGATGCAATTGAATATGTATTGAAAAGTGTGCTGTAAAATTCACCATTTTGGTCTGTCGTTTTCCAACCCCCACCCCTATTTGCGGTCCGGCTCGCTCTCTGCGCTCGCTCGCTACGAGCCAGACAGGGGCTGGTCTGGCAAAATTTGCCAGGGCTGCTTTCATTTCCCAGTCCGGCCCTGGCGGAATGCTAGGTCATAGATTAGCTAGGGTTAGCAGGGCCACCTTCTTCCACCCCTGAAGACCAAGCAAGTAGAAGCTAAGCTTGGCTACGGTCTTAGGGGCACTAATCGGTAGTTCAGAGCCAATCTCTCGGCGAGCGCGCTTGTCGATTATACCCCTCCCTGAAAACTCTGCAACTTCCATTCTCAGTACGCCTTCCTAACCTTTTAAAGACTCAATGGAGGTTTTTAAAGTCTTCAATAAACCAACCAATACTTTGTTTACATCACCATGGCTACCTATGCCACTACCAGTTTCTCCACATTTGCTTTATCACTTAGCTGTTCTGGAGCTGTGAGCACCTTGCGGCTGTTGAACAAATAGAAAGTCAGACAGAGTTTGATGAGCCGAGTCAGGGAGTAAGAGCCAGGTAAGGAGAATGAATCAAGAAGACAGTGTCATGCAGGCAGAGGCAGGCAAGCATGCAAGGTAAGTCAGAGGGAGGTGGTAGAGGTCAGGTTGGTTGCTCATATATAATTAGGCAGACATGTACCACTGAGCTGATGGAGTCAGAAGTTAGTAATACTTTATTGTATGATTAATCAAAATCCTTTACAAAAACTGAAGAAAATACGAATTAAAAGAAGTTAAAAGTAAGATGCATAAAATCCGAGTAAAACTACGTGAAGTTAAAATGCGATGATGCTATAAGGTGACTTTACAAAGATGACTTTGTTCCAAAAATAAACCGTTTGGAGTCAGACATTCAACGTGATGGAGGTATTCAGACACAGTCAGCGAGACGTGCATTAATGAGGAGCTACATTAACAAATCAACAGCTCTGAATAGTACCGGGTGGTCAGGGGCATATACCACTGAACGCACCCATTGGTCAAGTTAAACTCTTGGATTATGGTGATGCGGTAGAGAAGGGAGTGTGTTCAACTTGTCAATTATTGCATAGTAAATTGTACAATTATGTGAATATGAAACAAACATAGGTGAAAATGCACTTTTGGTGCACAAATACGTTTTGATGTTATCTAGCTTGACATTTTGTCTAAAGGCATAGCTCATGTAAAAAATCACACAAGATACAAGCAGGAGACTGGCTCAAGCAGAGACATTTCTGCACAAACCCCCCCCTCTTGCACCAAACATTATACAAAATTACAAAATGTAATATTAGGAGAAATTTGTGTATTTTACTGCCTTAATTTACATTTTCTCAAGGCTTAAAATGTGGGCTCAAAGAGTCAGACTGGAAGAGTTGAAGAGGGCGAGGGAGTCAAAGAGGTAGAATCTGGTAGACAGGGTCAGGAGGCAGAGGAGGCAGAGTCAGATGGCACTGAGAGTGAGGCAGGCAGTCACAGCCATGGGGATACAGAGCAAAGGCAGTAAACAGTCAGGCTGACACAGACCCAGAGAAACATGTGCATATTACTGAGATCTTGCCGTATTTATTGAGCAGAGCTTTACACCGCAGTCAGTGGTAAGTTATCGCTGAATTACTTCTACTGGACGTGCGGCTTGACCTGTTGCGTCACATACAGTAGTGATTTTGACTGTAGTTCTCTACAGTCAGTGAACATCTTTATTCGGTTTTACAAAAACCTTAAAAGAGCAGATCAAATGTGAATAAAAATGATACAACATGCATAAACTACGATAAAAAGCAGATAAAGTCTTTCACAATTGCATAGCACTAGATAAAAAAATTCAGTTAAAACACGTAGCAGCATATTTACAAGGAAGTGGTGGAGTCACACAGAAGTAGCAAATCGTCATTATTATTAGATTGTTCATGTGAAGGCAGGGACACCTTCCTGCATATAAACAATCATTAATGGCATTTTGCTCTTTCTACGTGGGCTGCAGAAAGCACCTCGCGTAGAATAAGCCAAAATAGGGGAATTAAAAGTATTTCAGCTTGTTGCGCCATTCCGTCTGCTATTGGTGGGTATTAGTGTTTGACGCGGCCTCAGATTTACCAATCCTCGTAAATTTGGAGAAGTGTCAAAAAACAATGGGGCATATTATCAAGGGGGTTTATCTCCGCTTTTTTGGCTTTAAAAGCCAAGAAAGCGGAGATAAAATTATCTCCCTATTACCTAGCTGTCTCTAACACCAGTTAGCAATTATTAGAAAAAAGGGGACCCCTATATACTTCTCTTTCACTTGCTATACATAGGGAAAAGGTACGTTAGGAACAGTCTATAGCTAAGTGACAGAAATAAGCAACAGTTACGTGGTTACATATAATTGATAGTAACCCTTCATCTAATATCATCCATCTGTATAAAGATCAAACATCAATAGATACTTCAAATATAATTTTATTTGTATTTAATGTACGTATCCATTGTATTTTTATAAACGAGTACAAATATATCTTTATTTCTTTTTGTTTTCAGATATTTTGATAATTTTTTATAGAGATATTTTTAATTTCTTTTCAACCATATATTAAAATCGTGTTAAAAAAACAAACAATAAACAGGTATCAGAGTGTTAGCGACAGCTAGTAGGAGATAGCGACCATCTTGGGCCCCGCTTTGCATGTCAGTGATATTTATCACTAATGACATGCAAAGTGGGCGTGCCAAGATGTTAGCGAAACAGTCGCTAACATCGCTATCTCCTATTACCAACTTTTGGAGATATTTGCGCTAAGCGCGAATATCTCCAAAAGCTAACACCTGCCCTGAGCAGTTCTTAGCCATGTTATCCAATGGGAGGTGGATAACATGGCTAAGAGCATTAGCTCGCTAATGCATGAATATCGCTGACTTTTCAGCGATATTCATGCATTATTGCCGATTTTTATCGCATTTGCGATATCTGCAATAAAAATCGCCGCAGCTCACTGATAATTTTTTATCTCTAACAAAGCAATAGCGATAATTATTGCTATTGCTTGGTAATAAGCCCCAATGGGTGTTGCAGTGAAACGCCCACAGTAACACCCATTGCAAGCTCCTTTCAAGCAAAAAAAATGCACAAAAGGGTACCATATTTACAAATGCAGCATTAAGCCGCAATAATTGTCTTATCGCCACTTTGTACATAAGGAGCAGGGCATTGCGCCATAGGAACCATGGTAAAAGTGATGTTCCTATTGCAAAATCCCTTATATAAATGTGGTATGCGCTCTAGCTTATGGACGCTTACGTGAGGACGCGTTACGTCATAAGCTAGAGCGGCACGGCGCACGCGCAGGACTATGAAAGGAAAGGCGCGAACAGGACAGGTCAGTTGGCGGCTGGAGATGGTCATAGCCAGACGCTCGGCGCCCTTAGCGAAATGAATTTCTTGTTGTATGAATAAACCTGTTTCCTCTACCAGAAGTCTCCGTGTATACTGTGGGGGAGTAAGGAACATTACAGTGGCGACGAGGCTGAGATTCGAACACCACCTGGTGCTTGGAAAAAGAGAAGAAACGAAGAAGATCACAGGATACCTCCACAGCCCACATCCACGGGCCAGTGAGGCACAGGTACTACACAGGAGCAAGGGCGTGGCAGCAGCGCAACAGCAAAGGAGGGAACGTTCCCAGGCATAGCAGAAGGTCGTGCGACCCAAGCCTCCAGGACCCCCAGGCAGCACCCTGGCAACCAAGGGAGACACCCCCACTTCAGAAGAAGGGGGGAAGGACGCACAGGCAGCACACGCCACAAGGGATAATACCCCGGGTAGCCCAAGGGGCCCAGGCGACACGGCAGGGAACGCAGGAGCGTCCGGCGAGCCTACCCAAAGACCCCAGGAAGGAGGACCCAGAGGTGAAGCCAGAATGACGAGTCAAGCGTCAACACTAATGGCGCCCGTCCCGTTCCTGACCAGACCAGGCGAACCCCAACTAAAATGGGAAGATTGGAAAGAGTACTTCCTAAATTACATTGAGGCGCTGGAAGACGAAAGCGAAAGTGAATACAAACCGGATAGAAAGAAAAGACTATTGCTCCACAATTTAGGCCCAGAAGGGGTACGGGTCTATAAGAACTTGGTGCCTAAGGAGAGGGGTGCAGAAGAAACGGATGTTTTCGTGAACGCACTGGACGACCTGGACAGCCACTATCGCCCAGCGGTCTGTGTCTCGATAGACCGCTACAACTTCCAGCAGAGGAAGCAAGAGGCGGGAGAATCGATCGACGACTATGTGGCTGCCCTCCGCCGACTTGCAATCACGTGTAGGTACGGGAACCTGCAAGACGAATACATCAAGGACCAAATCGTAATGCACACCACCAGCAGGGCAGTCCAAGACAAGCTGTGGGCAATGAACGAGACCACCCTGAAGGAGGTCGTGGCAATGGTCAAAAAGGCGGAAAGAGAGGCGCAGACGCGGCAAAGAGAGAAAGCGCGCCAAAACTGATGATCAACAAAATAGACGAGGCACCCCACTCCAGCAAGCAAAGAAGTGCCAGTGGAGACCTGAGGAAGGAGGCGAAAGGTCTGGGGAAGCAGATGTCTCGCTCCAGCCAGGGGACGAAGTTCGCATGCTACAGGTGTGGCAGCGCCGCCCATGCAGCACAGGACAGACGTTGCCCCGCGTTTCGCGCCAAGTGCTCCTATTGCGGACTGACAGGGCATTTTGAAAAAGTCTGCCGGAAGAAAGGGTTGAAGTCTACGGTAAAGTGCATCGAAGCAGCCACTGCAGAAGCGAGTGAAGAAGAGGAACCGGATGAGGACGACCTGGTACTATGCATAGAGGACCAAGTGCTGGACGTGTAGGGGAAACGAAGGGACAAGCCACGCACAGACATGCACATCGGAGGCGTCAAAGTCTATGTAGCGGTGGATTCAGGTTCCCCCTGGACGATAGTGCAGAGGTCAATATGGGAGGAAGATTTTGCCCCGGTGTTGGGACCCGACCTATGGCCACCTGACATCAGGCCCATCTCGTACACTGAAGATGCCATTCCCCTAGTGGGATGCAGAGACCTGGAATTCGAGTTCAGAGGAAGGACGGCCACGTGCACGCTATATGTGGCGGAGAAGGGTCCGTCGGTGTTGGGATGGAGAGATGCGGGTGCCCTCGGCATCGTACTCAACCCAGGAGGGAGAGAACAGATCTTGCTGACAGAGGAATGGCCCCTCTCGAAGGAGGAAGACTGGAAGGCAGCATACTCCAAAGTATTTGAAGGCACAGTGGGCAAGCTGGAGAAATTCGTGCACAAAATGGTCCTCAAGGAGGGAGCAAAACCGGTCGTGCACAAAGTTCGGAACATACCAATATCCACCAGCGAGGCAGTACGTCAGGAACTACGGAAACTGGAGGAGCTAGAAATCATCGAGCCAGTGGACAGCGCGGAATGGCTATCGCCCTTGGTGGTAGTTAAAAAGCCCAACGGCAAGGTCAGGCTCTGCGTGGACCTGAGGGAGCTCAACAAAAATCTTATTGTGGAGAGGTTCCCACTCCCTAGAATAGAGGAGATGTTGGCCAAGACCAAAGGGATCACGCACTACTCCACCATAGACCTCACGTCTGCGTACTACCAGATAGAACTGCACCCAGCGAGCAGGAAATACACGGCCTTCATAACGCCATTTGGGTGCTACCAATTCAGAAGGATGCCCTTCGGACTGGCATCCGCCGCGGCCGTGTTCCAGAAGCTCATGCACAGGCTATTCAAAGACATCCCGGGAGTGCAATACTTCCAAGACGACATCCTGGTGATGGGCTCCGACAAGAATGAGCACGACAAGAAACTGCACCAGGTGTTGGGAGTGCTACAGAACAAGGGATTGACAGCTGAATGGAGCAAGTGTAGAATTGGGTCTCGCTCAGTGACCTACCTTGGGCACGAGATAGGAACGCATGGCATCTTACCGAAAGAACTAAATGTCAAGGCCATAAAGGACGCCAAAGCCCCAGCGACCAAAGAGGAGGTGCGGTCATTCCTCGGCATGGCCGAGTATTACAGCAAGTTTGTAAGACATTTCGCCACTAGGACGCACCGGATGAGGCAACTGATCAGGCAAAATACGAAATTTGAGTGGGACAAGGAGGCCCAGTCTGAATTCGACTCCATCAAAGAATGCATCAGCCAGGCCATTCCGTTACAGGGATATGTACCCACGGGCAAGACCATCGTAACTACGGATGCGAGTGACAAGGGCTTGGGGGCGGTCCTGGCGCAGGAGAGGACAGATGGAACGAAAGAAACAATCAGCTTCGCTTCCAGGGCACTATCCCCAACGGAACAGAGGTACAGCGTGATAGAAAAGGAAATGCTGGCCGTCACATGGGCGTTGAGTAAATTTCGTCAATTCATATGGGGCACGAGGTTCAGGCTCCAAACTGACCACAAGCCCCTCGTCAAAGTGTTGACGTCATCCGGCCACGACACTGCCACCCCGAGAATAGCGAAGATGTCCCTGAAGCTGCTAGACTACACCTACGATGTCGAGTACCTTCCGGGCACACAGAACAGGGTGGCGGACTACCTCAGCAGGGCGGCGGCGATGGAAGAAGCCCCGAGTGCCACCCCCGCGACAGAGGAGATGGTCGCTTGCATGGAGGATCACGAGACAGCCATCAGTGCTCAGGAGTGGCAGGAGGCCTATGAACTCGACGAGGAGAAGAGAGATGTCAGGAAACACCTCACGTTGGGGTGGCCGGACAAAAGGAAACTGACGGAGAGTGTCCGCCGCTTCTATGAAATAAGGGAAGAGTTGTCCTTGAGTGATTCGGGGATATTCTTATACCGAGGTGAGAGAGTGGTACCCCCGAAGTCATTGATACCAAGACTGCTGAAAACACTCCACGAAGGCCATCTGGGCATAGTGAAAACTAAGGCGTTGGTCAAACAGACGTATTGGTGGCCAGGAATGGATGCCCACATCGAGAGGCAAGTCAGGGAGTGTGTGCAGTGCCAAGGAGCGGACAAGGTGCTCCGACCACTCCGACCGGCGCTGGGGAAATTTGACACGCCACATGGTCCCTGGGAGGATGTGGCGATAGACATTCTGGGGCCGGTTCTGGACAACCGGGGAGTGAACAAGTATATCTGCGTACTGATGGACAAGTATTCCAAGTGGCCAGAAGTGGACATACAGGAGTCGATGGATACGGACACGATCTTGAAATTCGTAACAGAGGTGTTCCTGAGGGAAGGAATACCCAGAACGATCCTCAGTGACAACGGGCCACAATTTGTGTCGGACAAATGGGGGAAATACATGAAACGGAATGGGATCGAAGTGAGACACACGGCGGTGTACCACCCTGCGTGCAACGGCCAAGTCGAAAGGTTCAACAGGGTGCTCATGGGCTCCATCCAGGCAGCCATTTCTCAAGGCAAGGACTGGGAAGTGGAGATAATGAATATGATAAACTGCCCACCCTCCAAAAGAAGGGCGACAGCAAGTTCAGTCAACCGCTCCAAGTTAAGGAAGTGCGGGGCAGAGCGGCTCTCCTTAGTGATGGAAAAGTCTGGTCACAGGATCGCATGGCCAGGGTCAACAAAATATTGGTCTGGCCGAGGACGGAGGAAGCAGACAGAGACACTGATCACCCAGAAGAGAGACTGCATCAGGAGCAGAACAGCCAAGGAGTTGAGGCAGGCGAAGTCGGTGAAGAGGGCGCCCAGGGAGATGGGCAGGCCGAAGGAGGAAGAGCGCAAGAGAGTGCAGGGCAGAGATCGGTGGTGAGAGATGCGGGGACATCCCAGGCACAGACTGAGACGAGGGAGAACGTGCCGGTAAGACACACCCGCAGCGGAAGGGCAGTAGTGATGCCTTCTCGTTACAATGACTTTGTGGTAGAAAGACACTAGTGAATATGGCCCCCGGTGCCTCACATAGACTATGGGTACAGAGGTGGACTATGCCTTTATAGAAGGGGGGAACGTGCTTTCTGTGTTTCATAAAGGGGGGAGATATGTGGTATGCGCTCTAGCTTATGGACGCTTACGTGAGGACGCGTTACGTCATAAGCTAGAGCGGCACGGCGCACGCGCAGGACTATGAAAGGAAAGGCGCGAACAGGACAGGTCAGTTGGCGGCTGGAGATGGTCATAGCCAGACGCTCGGCGCCCTTAGCGAAATGAATTTCTTGTTGTATGAATAAACCTGTTTCCTCTACCAGAAGTCTCCGTGTATACTGTGGGGGAGTAAGGAACATTACAATAAATGTGCCCCGCAAATTCGTATGGTAGCGGCAATAAATAAAAAAGAAACAGATCGAACTTGAAAAAAATACAAAAAGTGGTGCAGTAATGGATTTTTGTAAACTTTTAGAAAAAGTACACAAACATAATACAGCTCAACATGTCCTGAGCTAAGGGATTATCATGACGAGAGTTGGGCCAAATGAAGTGCCTATAGTACAACAAATCAACATAAGGGACGAGGGTAGAGTCAGGTAGGAAGAGTCAGGAAAGCAGAGAGAGAGTCAGAGAGACAGGCAGGCAGAGTCACCCAGCACGAGGGAGGGGGCTATGGTAATGGAGGTCGAGTCAAACAAACACAGAGACAGGAAGCCAGGGAACAGACAGTTAATTACACAAAGTTTATAATCGTGTACATTAAAACATAGTTGATCCTGGATTGAATGGCAAAATATGGGCACTCCTGAAAATGTTAGGAGTTAAGTCAGAGCCTTGATCTGGAATGGTTGTGCCCCTGTGCCAGGGATAATCAGTGGGCCAGGGGTCCCATCTGATGTATGTGGCCACTGGTGGACACAGCCCAGGGCTGCTGTACATTGGACTGCCCATAAAATCCAGAAAGAAGCATGCATGAACGCAAAGGAAAAGCAGCACAGACGGTGTCCTTCGTCACTAACTTTTAAGCGCCTCTTTATGTTTAAAACATGGGACAATAATCATTTGAACATTTTAAAAAGCTTCTTCAAATTCAAAAAAGTGTATTGTGAAATGGGAAAACATTCCAAAATTATTACGTCAGATTACTTCACTGCATGGAGGGCCATTTATCAAAAGCAATCGTTTTCCATCATAAACTTAGAAAGATTCATTCCTTCCCCCACCTCTGATGACAGTGCTGTTTGTAAACTATGAGGGGAGTCGGTCGTCAAGTGAACCCTCTGGATGGTGTAGGTTGTTATCCTTCCTGGAACAATATTAAAGTCTATTAAATCAAACACAAGGGAAGTTTTATACAGCACACATCCTTAACTCTTGTGTTTCAAGGTGTTTTCATATGTGATAATAAAGAAAAAGAGGCAAGTGAAATGAAACTGTTGCCAAATATCACACAATTTAGTCAAACAGGGAAGCCAGGATTGATCCCAGGATTTTTATTGTGCATTTTAGCCACTAAATGAGTATCTATTTCTCTCTCTCATTTTACACCAAATGTTAATGATTTGTCTTCAAATTCTTGGCACATAAGGACAGAGTGTGGTGCCAGATAGAACCCACGTGAACGGAGAGGATATGCCTCCAAGCTGTGGAATCCGGTTCTAGTCTCGGCAGGGCCGCTCAACATCCTGTGATTCTGGGCAAATCACGTATTCTCTCCCCGTGGCCCTGTAACGCAACAGTGCACATGTAAAGCGCTCTGATACCTTTAGGTCGAGTTTGCGCTCCTTAAAATTCCTAAATATTAATAATGATAAACAAATGCTCTGCTCGCTTTGGGCTCGAGCTGAACCAGAGTCAGGCAGTGGGACGCTTTCTCCACGTCCACAACTTTCTCACTGTCCCATATTTAAGAGAGTGGATTACAAGATCTGGGGGTAGATGTATCAAGAAATCGTTTTGCACTTCTCTAATAGCGATTGGTAAGGAATCGCTATTAGAGAAGTGCAAAATGGTATGTATGTAGGAATTCTCTATTTTTTAGCGATTCCTTAACATTCCTTAATTGCGATTAGCAAATTGCTAATCGCAATTAAGGAATAATTTTCCCATTCATTTCTATGGGCCAGGAGGCCCATAGGAATGAATGTGCAGTAATTCTCAAATTGCGAATTCGCAATTTGCTAATCGCAATTTGAGAATTATTTCAAGGGTGCAGGGGTGTCTTATGGACACCCTGCTGCACCCCTGAAACTTACATGTGTGTGCATATGGCACACATACATGCCCTATGGGCATGTATGTGTGCCACATGCCACCTTCAAAATAGTGTTATTTTGTTGTTTTAAAGGATTTCGCAAATTAACACGGACCTCAAGTTCGTGTTAATTTGCGAGTCCTTAACCTAAATTCGCTACAAAAAAAAGCTTCATACATGGCATTTAAGGAATCGCACATTTGCGATTCCTTAAATGCTGATGCAAAATAAGGAATCGCAATTTATTGCGATTCCTTATTTTGCTAATCACACATACATCTCAAAAGATGCAAAATTTCAGTTTACGATTCGTTAAGGCCGAAATTCGCAGAATTTCGGCCTTAACGAATCGCAAACTGCTTGATACATCTAGGCATGGTGAGCTCTGCCCCACGGGTTACAGGAGTGTTTTCTTATCACACACTTAGATTGATTTCAGTGTTTCCTGTAGCTGTAAACAATGGAGCAGATTTATAGGTGTGAGTTCATGCTGTTACCCACCTGCTGGTGGCATTAGTGCCCCCTGGACACCTGGCACACTTCACATCTTTTCGATACTACTGCTTCTATTCTACATACGCCCCTACACTAGGTAAAGCTAATTCATATCAAGAACACGTAGAGCCCGTGGGCGCATGTGGCAGCCGCCAGCGCCTCGTGGTTGTTGCATTTTAAATTGTCGTGTGTGCCACGGTTTCACACAACACCTTTACAGCTCACACGAATGACGCATTGAAGGTTTTTGCTGCAACATGTCCTCTCGTGGTGCATTCCTTTTCGTCTGTCTGACATGAGATGCACTAAACATATTCTTCCAAAGCCTTCGAACACCTGCTTTCATGGTCATTAATTACAGAGGTTTAATGCACATCTGTCGCCACAGCTGCCCCTATGTTGATGGTGCTAAAGAATAGTGTGGCTGTGCTAAGTTCACAAGATATTAAAAAGGAGTTCTTTGTATTATTTTTATTGTGTCGGTTTTTTAAATGGAGCCCTTTATGACGTGTGAACAGCCTTTCGCCATCTCAGGGACCATCCATAGAATCATTTAATGGGACAATATCTCCACCAATGAGCCTGTATCGACCAGAGCACATCCCCCCACAAAAAGTAAAACGTGCTGTGTTTTAAAAACGATAGACAAACATGAAAATAAACAAGGACATGAAAATGACCAACAAGCTGGAAATAAACTCTTGAAATCCATTCAACGAAAATGTGTCCCATGTATATTCTTTGCAAATATCCTAAACAACCGACTGCATTTCCCTATGTGCTTATTTGACACCCCCAGCTCTGAAATTCCTCCACCTTCCGTTGACAGGAAAGCGGTGCGTTATTTACAAGCACAAGCCACGCCCCCGGAAGGAGAACAGTGGATTTCGTTTAATGTACAGTCTGGCACGAGCAGAGTTGGATGACAGCAAAAGAGCTGTCTTCAGCCAAGGAGAGGCATGTGTGTCCACAAGAGAGGAGGAAGGAGAAGAAAGGAAATACACATAAGAAGAACATGAGAACACATTCAAACGACAGGGAACACAAGCAGAAATTCACCTTGGAAAAGTTCTCTCTGCACCACGGGCACAAATACTCCAATCCAGAGCTATATAAAGACAGCTCTTCGCCACCTTCAGGCCCCAGGGAGTTTATTCCCAAAGCTTGACAAGCAAACTCTGCTGAAGAAATTATTTTCGAAAAAGTTAGTTGTTCATTAATGTTTTCCATGGCTCTACTCCAATAAAAGTGATGTAAGAACAGTTGTTTTTTCATTGCATGTGCTGCTTTGGCCAATAGGACAGTACTAGCTATTATCTGAATGAGGGCTTTGTGACCTGATGTAGTTTCTTTGGCTGCTCTCACATGTGTTTCAAGGTCATCCCAGTGCTTAATTTGAGCCTGTGGTTTCTGGTGATCCGCACCAGCGCTTTATTGCCAACACCAAAAGCACGTTGTCCCTAGAGGAAACATTTGAAAATATTAATTATTTATTATAATGTCACATACATGAACATTTAATGTGAATGACCTCATGGAATACATGTAGATATACCTGAATGCATCAAAACGGTATATTTTTATTCCACTTGGAGTATCATCAACACATTGATATCTGGCAACAAACATACTACGGAAAAAGTAATACATAATTTAACAGTAGTATATAAAACATCTTTCACATGAGTTATAGATAATCAAAAAACCATATTGATGAGAATTAAACACAGCATATAGTCATATTAACATCCAGTATATTCGACAGATATGCGAAACGTTGCTGGGCGTTGACGTTTCGGTCCCCCGTTGATCTAACAGATTCTTGGGACCATCTTCAGGACGAAAGAGTTGCACATATACATATGTCTAGTAAATCAGGCATTGCAGAATGTGGGAGACAAGCCAAACAAGGGTTATGTAGAAAACAAGCCACAGAATTAAATAAAACAAAACAGATCGACGCCCGACTGCAAAGTACCCTTGTACTTCACAGTCGGGCGTCCCTGGACCAAGCATGGCTGGTTCTTTACAAGTGATTCCGTGGCTTGATTTCTACATGACCCTTTTTGATGCTTTTGTTACTGAATATACCCAGTCCTTAGGGGATTATTGGGTGGCTCTCTTTGATATCTGTTATTGGCAACACGGCTCTTGTGACAGCCTGCCGCATGCTGGTGCTGTTTGTCTTATTTTAATGTATATTTAAAGTTTGAATTGTCATATTTGTATGAGTGTGAAGGCTAGCAGTGATAGTACCGCCATTGGCAGTGCTGGCATAGGCACTGGGGGTGCAAGCTTCAGTGGCCTCCAGACAAGGGCCCTGGCACAATGTAAGCACTGGTTATTGCACAGCTTTAGTGGTGTCCAGCACCTGTGTTGTCCACAGAAAGGAAACAGGCACTGCTCACTGCTCCTATGACAAACATTGTGGAAGAGGCATACTTTCAATTGGACTAAAACGTTAAGCGATATAAAATTGCAGAAATGAAGCATGGATCAGTAGGACCTCGGACTTTACATGTGTCCCCCGTGCCTCTGGAAAAGAGAGTAAAACCTCACTTGGGTATAATTCCCTGGAGAAAAACATATCTTGGGTATGTCACCCACTCCCTCACCATTAGCTCATAGACATGTCTGAATCTATTGTGCAGAATGGGGCCAAATCCCATACAACCAGTTCCCTATCAAATGGAGCCCTGTACAGAACCTTCTTAACTCCTGTCTCCCATATCTCAGTGTTATGCATGGATAGACATTGAAAAGACCTTGCCCATACGCATTAATACACAGGCCAAGTATCATACTCGAGCATCTCCTAGAAAAGTCACTTCTCCCATTTGTCAGGCATTACAGAGCATCAAGCAGCTCGCCAAAAGTGTGTGTCAAAATAGTAGTATTGTGTTAGATATGGGATTTCTGGTTGGCTAAGGCTTGCGCCAAAGCCAGGCAGAAACCACCTTTCCCAAGGTAGGGTAAGGAAGTCACCCGCCAAGACAACCCCTGCTCACCCTCTTGATAGCTTGGCACGAGCAGTCAGTCTTATCTCAGAGGCGATGTGTAAAGCATTTGCGCACGCACCCACCAGCAACAACTTCCAAGGCCCCCCACAAAAGGAACTCCACACAAGGTATATGTTAAAATAGCCTTTGTATTGCAAAACACATTAGATAGAAACACACACTTTACAATGTGCCAACAGGCACGGGCAGAATTTACAGGGGATTATGTACAGGACAGGACCACAGGGTCCACTGTCAGGGATATTCACTTATTAGAACTAGCACTTAGAAAATTTAACAATCAGAAGCTTCACACATGATGCATGGAACATTCAGAGGTGTAGGAAAGACACATGATGCATAAACATACATTCAGCGGTGGAAGGAACACGGCACATGCATCACAACACTTTCAGAGGTGCAGCACAGGAAAACACATGATGCATAAACAACACATTCAGAGGTGTAAGGAACAAGGCACATGATGCATCTACAACACACTCAGAGGTGCAGCAAAGAACACTTCGCAGAATTCACATTAGCATGAACTCATAACTATACCCAGGCCAACTGGCCAACTGGCCTCTCTTGGGCTAGGACGCCCTATGTCGCAATGTCAGGACAGGCTGCAGGTAGCCAAGAACAAACCTAAACGTGGCAGCTGCCCACTAAGTGCTGGGCAGTTGTAGATGATGGGGCCAACGTGGGAGCCTCGCAGGCTCTAAACAACTGAAATGCCCCCTGAGCCTCGTGGGCTCTTCAAAATAACTGTGGTGCCTGGAGCCTCCTGGGCTCGAAGAGCACATGGGGCGCCGTGAGCCTCTCTGGGCTCTAGAACTAAGAACTGCCTCTGAGCCTCTTGTGGGCTTGAATTAACCATGCCCGCTGAAGCGTCCCGCTGCCTTTTGGGGCCGCTCTGTCACCACCAGAATGCCGCCTGAACCTCTCAGGGCTTGTAAAACAATGGAGGGGGTAGGCGGAGTCCCTCTCGGGGGACTCTGCATCACTTGAGGCCTCACTGGCCTCTCTGCACAAGGATACTCGCTCTGGAGGGGAGGGGCGGGCACCAGCAATGTGCCCCGACGGCCCTCCTCTCCTTCAATGCACTCACCGGGTCTGGCGGCGCTCTGCGGCGGCTCTCATTAGAGCTCTCGCTCCTCGGGTGTCGCGGCCTCCTCTCGCATTCAGGAGCTCTCCCTCGCTCTTGGGAGCCCTGGGGGGGCGGCGACGGTCATCTGAGTCAGGGCAGGAGCGCAGAGTAGGCTCCCACCGCTTCCTGCTTCCTCAGCTCCTCCCCCGATGACGCGGCGGAAGGCTCGGCCGGCTGGGCCAATCCCAGGGCGGCCGGGAGGGGATGCCGGTGGCTGCCTTTCTATGGGGTCAGGGAGAGCTTGGGGCCGCGGCGGTGATCTCGTCTTAGCAAAAGGAGGGGTAGGCTCCCTCCGTGAAGCAATAAACGGGCAATACTCGGGGTAGGCACCCGAATTTTGGAAGGGTACAAATGCAGGCATAAGGCAGGGTAGGCTCCTGCCATCAACACAGGCCAATTAAGATACAGCACTCCCCAGGCACTAGTGAAAGATGAAGCGCTCCTTAGCGCTAGGTACACGAAGAGCGTTCTCAAGCACCAGGGGCCAAAGGACAGCGCTCCCAGGCGCTAGGGCAACAGAAAGCAGCAAAGTCCTTCAGGGGTCCAGGGGCTGCAGTAGTCCAGGGGCTGGGCAGGGCCCAGGGAGACAAGCCTTCCCCCGGGCCCCAGAAGCAGCATGCCCCTGGTAGATTCGAGTTGGAAACAAGGACATTTGACAAGAGGTCATAGCCTCCTTTTATAAAGATAAATCCTTTGTCTAAAGGTGCAGGGTGGGGGAAGAACCAGTCGCAGCTGGTCTGGGAGCACCTTTGATGTGCTCAGCCCCTCACTCTATTCACTGGCAGGGCTAGGGACATTAGACGCACCACAGGGGGCAGAGCCAGCATTGTGTGGGGAAAGCCCAGCCCTATTCAGGACCCAGGTGCACTCATCCCCAGCCATCAGCATGCTAATCTCACACTCACCACTGGGCAGACCCATCCAGACTCCTGGAGCCAGGCTCACCAGCCAGCTCCAGCCAATCACAAGCCAGACACAAATTACACAACCATGCCAACTTCTAGAAGTGGCACTTCCATACTAGACATGATCATGCCGCATATATCATTGTGCAGCATTCAATCACACGAGTCCGCACATACCAAACTTGAGCCTGCACACCCCACGCATCAGGAACTACCAGGGACACATACATTCCCCATGCATTCCTATGGGAGGGCAGGCCAACCTCACTACATGCACTCAGAGTGCGCACGCACTTTCCACTGGGACACAGTGAAAGTGCGCAGAAACCAAGACATCACTATAATTATTTAATAACACCAGGCAAAAAGGTCCGGGGTGAACCTGCCAGAAGGGCCAAGTCCAACATATTGCATATCTGGAAGGGCCAAACCACCATCTTCTATGTCTCTCTTGAGGACTGGCATGGCCTCCCTTATCTGCTGCCCAAACAAGATCAGTGATATCAACAGGCCATTAAGCGGACGAAAAAATCATGGGTGCAGCAGGAATAATACATTGTGTATCAGATAGAGGCAGGGTAGCAGAAATACCATTCCCTCAATCAACGCTCTTCCCATCAATGAGGGGGCTAACCTATTCCACAAGTCAATAGAAACTGCCAGGCCCTTTATGACATTTCTACATTCTGAAAAAGGCAAGAGCCCTCTGTGTGTGTGACCATAATGCCTAGGTATCGGAAACTCTCCATTTCCCAATGAATCCCGAGGTTTGTGAGCTGCCCAGGTGGGGTTCCCACCAACCACTGCAGAGAGAACAACATAAACTCCTGAACATTAACCTTCAAGCCAGAGACAGCGCCAAAGACAGCCAATAGTCTCATCAGGTGCAGCACTACTTCTACAGGAGAATGAAGATACTTGAGTGCATCTTCTACATAGACCAAAAAAATATAGTTAGAACGACTCACCTGAGTGCCCCTGGGCTCCATCTCCCTGTGCAATAAGATAATCAGGGTTTAATTTCAAGGGCGAATAGGAACGGATAGAGGGGAAAACAGTTCTGCATACCCCTCCTACTGCCCATGGCACCGAGAGGGCCCCCCCCAACTTTGATGCGTACTACAGGATCAGTGTAAAGTAGCTACACCCAACCAAAGAACTTAGGTCCAAATCCCATCTCCTATAGTACTGACATTAGGTAGTTCCGTTCCACTGAGTCAAAGGCTTTTACAATAACTATAGAAACAAGGACCATGTCCTGGTAATTCACTCCAGTTTCTTGTTACATGTGGGTGAGTAAAGAAAGATTAAATGTGATACTATGGGCTGGCATTAAACACACACTGGTCTTCATGCACCAGCTCAGGCGCTACTCCAACAGGCTGTTAGCCAGCATTTTACAAAGAATCTTAACATCTGACTTAAGCATAGTGAGTGGCCTATACAAGGAAGGATCCACACTTGGCTTCAGCATGAGACATATAATACACACACACATAGTGGGTTAAAGAATCTATGCTTTCCGGGCTTCAAGTAGCACCTCAATCAGTTTCCTTGAGCTCTGTGGGAAGCCATCCCCACCAGGGGCCTTAGATTGATTGAGCTCACCCATAGCCACACCTAACTCCTCCAGAGTGAACAGTTCATCTAGCTGACACAATCAGTTGTCAGGCACGGCAACTCTTCCTATTTGAGAAACTAATCCTCCACACCCAGACGTTCCACTGCACCGGCACAATACACATCTCAAAAGTGCACCTCAAGGGTGTGCAGGATATACTGCTTACTCGTCACCAAATCCCCATCCAATGTCCAAAGATTCAGAATGGGAGGTGTTCCAATTCACAACTCTGTGTTCAAACTAGAAGCTTGCCTTACTATCCCCTTCCCTATACAAAATTGGCAGAAGTACTTAAGAGTGCAACTACAGAGGGAATCTCATAGTTTCCGGATGGCCGGCTGAGTTCTCATCACCTCACCACGCTTCCAGCTGAATCCTGCCTTTGACCTTTAACCATCGCTAAACTGCGCTCCTCCACCTGGATATCTTCCTCCAGTTGCTGCTGAATGCCACAGGTGATCGCTATACATACAACCTTCATAACTACCTTGAAAGTCTCCCACTCTGTAAGCCTGGCATCAGTGGTTCTCCAATTCAGCAACATATATTCTGTGAGCTTAGTCTCCAGTGAGTCCCTACAAACTACATAAATCAGCAGCTCAGGAGGCATACCCCAAATCCGAGCAGGGCGAGGATCATCGCCACAGTGCAAGTGAAGCAACACCGGCGCATGACCAGAGATATCTCCCCCCAGGTGAGACCCCTGGTCTAGGCAGCTATAGATATTGTGAGTTAAGGAATGGCAAGTGAAGTCAAGGCCCTCCAAGTACAATACATGCAAGCCATCCAGGAATAACAGGTTCTGCAGGACCGAGGCAATGGTGTTGGTCATCAGTGGCTTTGTCGCCTGCATTGGTGGTCCCTGGTCCGGGGAAAAAGAAAAAGACAGTCATCCTGAACAGTTTACCATTGCAGAGCACATAGAGTTCCTAATAAGCCTTTCTAGTTGGGAGCCCCTCCATGAACCGTTGTTGTATTTTCCATGATTTTCTGATTGAAGACAAGGTATTACAGAAGGCAAGAATCATGTGGAGAATTTCAACAGCAACTAGAGACTCATTTCCAATTTAACTTGGCTAGCCTAGGTGATAGCTAATGGTATGCAATGATAGCTACCAGCCTTTTCAATTCAACAGTGCACACCTAGTTTCTATGAATACATTTGCGGAGAGGTGTGCCTGCTGATTTTAAGCACTTTTTGTTTGTCACATGCAGATTGGATCTGCTACCACATTCTTTTTCACGTTTTGGTTTGTTGTTTGGACACACTTTTTCTTTTTGAACTGAATGACGACCAATGATGAGAAAGGGGCCCAGTCTGGAGAGTACATGCCAGTTGCCCCGATGGTGGTGTTCCCGTGAGGTGTCATTCAGTTCTTCACATTTTTTTGTACAAATCTGTCTGCTTCCAATTTCATGTGGTGGATACTTGGAAATGATCTAGGTCTCAGACACCTGTTTGTTTGTTGTTTTATGTGACTGTCAAGAATTGTTGGCCAATAGGTTCTCTTTTTAGCTTTTCAAATAATATTGGACGTATTGCAGTTAATACCCCCAAAGAAAAAGACGGTATATACGGGAGTGTGACAGCGATCAGGATCATGTGACTGGTCTGTTATAAAATTTACTGACATATTTTATGTCAGAAGGACAGCGTTTTTTTTGTTGATGGTCTTTGAGTGGAGGGTAACCCTGCCAGTTTCTTTCCCTCTGAGCTCCTTTTTGTGATAGCCTTTCATTACAGCCAAGCAAATAAATGAAAATGAGAAGCTATCCCACTGAACTAAAAACAGTGGAAAGTTCTTCTAAGGTGGCTCAAACTAGTTTGAAAGTAAAATAGCATGGAGGCTTTGAAATCTTTGAGGAGGCCGAAGAAGCTGATAAAGCGCATCAAGGTGATTCCACTATCACCATCTGTAAGCGCAAAAGTGACGCATTGCTGGAGTGTGCCACAAAAGTGATGCAACTCCAGCAATTCGTCCTTTTACATGGGGCAAGCCCCATGTGAAAGGGCCTGCATCAGTCTTACGCCTGCTGTGAGGCAGGCGCAAGATTTTGACGCAACAGCGTCCTAGAAGAGACGCAGTGAAATCTCATAGATTTTTGAGGGGGAACGCCCCCCTGCATACATTATACCTGACGCAGGTATATTGTAGCGCAGGGGTTTGCAAAGTGACGCATCTGCTTAGATGGGTCACTTTGTAAATAGTGCGGAACAGGAGGCATGTTTTATGCCACCAATGCGTCACAAAAAGTGACGGATCGCATGTGCAAAACTGACTCAAGTCCTCATAAATGAGGCCCTATTTTTCTAAGATATGGTGATTTTACTTTCTCATCCAGGAATGGTGCACTTTCATCTACCTTGTGCCACATATACACACACACATAGACACATACACGCACACACACACACCCTAGCTCTAAAGAGCAGAGGTGTGTGTGACACATAGCATAGGCTATGTACTTGAAAGTTATCCTTCCAGCACAAAATACAATGCTCAGACATTGTTGAACACTGTAAAGTACCAAACACATGCACAGTTTGTAAAACCTTTTCTCCAATTTTATATTTGCCTCGAGGAGATGTAAACTTGTGGCACAAAGTTCTGCTTAAAACTGTTAGTAGACCGGGATTTGTTGCATGAAAGCCGATAGGGATATAAGGTAGTGGGATGCATTGCATCACACTACTTTGAAGTATTTTAGGGCTACTTTTTAAAGGAAAATTAATTTTCAGAGGAATGTAAATCTCCAATTAAGACTTTAAGCAGCTTGTGTCATTTTCGGTGACCATGCACCAGTGTTGATAAACCACATTTTTCCTCCTTCAGGCCCTACTACTAATTTAAGTTATATTTGAAGGAACTACCAGAATGGGTCTCTTTATCCCACCTTGTACAATCAAATGATTTACAACACATAACATCTCACTGACATATGGCATCTTTGAATAGTAATGACTATCAATTCAATTAAAAAGCATTATTTCGACAAATGTGTCATAAAAGCAGGCACAGCACAAAGTACACATTTTATCAGAAGAGTTAATCTATCAGATTAATGTATTCAAATGGTTAAAAAAATTTCATTTCAACAGTGTTAAAATCGAAAATCTTATCAATGATGATACCACTGAATCACATTGAATGCACTATATACAATAATAACATAGTGTGCAATATATTAGAAGCCACAACTTAGAGAGGGGAGAACCTCGGGGTACATCATTGAGCATATTGTTGCCGGGCATCAAATAAAACAATTAAAATCAGACATACAATAAAACACCAATCAAGGATAAAAATTTAGAAAGTTAGAAAGTTGATACAGCATGTTTTAAAATGCAAACAAACAGGATCTCTTTACAGTAGTATTTAGATAGAACCCTATAAAAAGATCAAATCGATGTTTCATCAGAGCGGAAACCAGCAAGCAAAGGTGCAAAGTTATTCTCAATTGTTAAAGATTTTGATCTGATGCACTAGATTTACTTTAAGATTTTGGCTAGGGCAATAGCATAGCAAGGTGAAGGGTCCGTCCTCAAAATTCCTAGTGCTTCACTACTTTGCCTAGTACCCAGGTTCTTACACAGATGCCCTCATCCTACTTGACCTCTCCGCCGCCTTCGACACAGTCTGTCATAACACCCTCATACAACGCTTCAGCAATGTCGGAATTCAAGGAAAAGCGTTGGACTGGATCACCTCGTTCCTCGCAGGAAGAACCCAGAGAGTCCGACTCCCCCATTCAAATCAGAGGCAATCGAAGTCATCTGCGGCGTACCACAAGGATCATCCCACCCTCTTCAACGTGTACATGAGTCCCCTCGCAACCATCGCGCGACAACACAACCTCAACATCATCTCCTACGCTGACGACACCCAACTAATCCTCTCCCTCACCAAAGACCCCAACACCGCCAAAACCAATCTACATGAAGGAATGAAAGAAGTATCCATATGGATGAAGAACAGCCGTTTAAAACTAAACTCGGACAAAACGGAAGTCCTCATCTTAGGATCGTCCCCCTCTGCACGGGGACGACTCATGGTGGCCACCAGCACTGGGCACAGCACCCATACCTACAGATCACGCACGGAACCTGGGCGTCATCCTAGACTCCTCCCTCTCGATGACCAAACAAGTCAACGCCGTTTCATCATCATGCTTCAACATCCTATGCATGCTCAAAAAAATCTTCCGCTGGATCCCTACCGAAACAAGAAAGACAGTCACCCACGCTCTGGTCACTAGCAGACTGGATTATGGAAATACCCTTTACGCCGGAACCACAGCCAAACTACAGAAAAAACTCCAACGCATCCAAAACGCCTCAGCCAGACTCATACTGGACATCCCCTGTCAAGCTCACATTTCCGGTTACCTGAAAGTTCTCCAATGGCTTCCCGTCAACAAGAGAATAGTGTTCCATCTCCTCACCCACGCACACGAGGCCCTCTACGACCTCGGACCTGAATGCCTCAACAAACGACTGTCCTTCTACACACCTACCCGCCAACTTTGTTCATCCAATCAAGCCCTCGCCGCAATTCCGCGCATCATTAGAGTCACCATGGGAGGAAGATGCTTCTCCTACTTAGCGGCCAAAACCTGGAACTCTCTCCCCACTCACCTCCGCCTTACACAGAACCACCTCTCCTTCAGAAAAGAGCTTAAAACCTGGCTATTCGATAAACAATGCACCCTCCCTCCCCCAAGCGCCTTGAGACCCTCTGGGTGAGTAGTGCGCTATACAAATTACTGAACTTGAACTTGAACTATATAGACACTAACCAGTTATTTTGGTGAGGAGCAAAATCAGGGCACTCAAAGAAAACATGTGGGTCTATTTCGGTGTGTTAAGCACAATGTAGGCATTTATTGTCTCCTGATGATGACCATTTTGCCCTGAAAGATTTTAGGAGCATGGTACCAACCCTAAATTGAAAGTAAAGTTTGCGGTCAAGGGGCTTAGATATAATGTCCCAGTAAGATTCAAGATAGGGTTGAGGTTCAGCTAGCAAATACCTCCCAGTAAGCGTGGTACTATCGCTCATTCTATCAATGTTTAGCCCCAGCATTTCCCAATATCTTTCCTTTAGTGCAACTTTAGGTAGAGACAGCAAATCAGATGGATTCCCCCACAAATTGGTCAGGCCCATTGTGGTCAGGCCCATTGTGATCAGCGTCTCCTTAATTTCTCCGAGCCAGCCTATTTTATGGTAGCGGTCAGCTTCTAAAACATCCCCAAGACCGCTTGCATAGGTGGATAGATCAAGGGGTAACCTATATTCTGCACCACTATGATATGGGACGAATGGGATGAATGACTTCCCTTGTCATTAAGCAGTGGGAAAAAAGGAGAACTTTTGGGGAGGTTAGTAAATACGCATAGAAATTTATTTTCAGCGGAGCTTAGCTGTGCTAAATTTCGTACCCCTAGAGCTCCAAGCCAGTCTCAGCTAACCAACTTAGCATTGTAAATCTGTAATACAGGACTTACAGATTTAGTCAATGAGGGGTCTCCATGTCATCTATTTTTCCATGGTCACACCTAGGCCTGTGAATGTCTCTACTTCCCTTAATTGAACACTGTACATAGACTTGTTCCCCTATATGATCGATGTTTGGTAAAAGTCATACGTTTTGTTTTATCAGCATCCTTGCAGATGGTGGACAGAGAATCCAGATTGCTGATTTGTTTTGACCATTTAAGCCTCCTCATGTTGTTACTGACCAGTAAATCTCTGGTAGATCTTAAATCAGCCAGATCGACTGGTTTTTCCAATAACGAGAGACAAAATGTAGAAGAAGCAGAAGAGAGTGGATTGTCAACCATGTCAGTAAGAGTATGCCATAGATTTTGGTCAATGAAGAGGCATTCATTGCGACTAGTGTGGTGCCAATTGTTAAATGCACTAACCCCTTTTCTGTGCGAAATAGTTCTGCCATTAACCGCCCTAAAGCCTCTTTCTAGACAGAATGCCTTCAGTTGTCTCCCTGGTTTTGTCCATAGTTTTACTGGGGCTAACTCCAGTTTTAGTATAATCCAAGTGGCATCTTCATCCCCGAAAAGTCACAATCTTCGATATCCAACGGCTCAAATCTAACGTTAAAGTCACCTTCTCTTGCGACTGAGAATTCACCTGCTCTTATGCCCAGGAGCTCATCCAAGGCCTCTACAATGTCTGATTTCCTCCCACCCCTGACCCTCTCGCATATATGCTATGAATATCAATGTTGCCAAAGGCCCTGTTCATCAGTTGAATGGCAAGAATGTCAGGGCTTCCTGTCGGGAGACCCTGGACCGAGAAGCCGATACCTTGGCTAATCCAGGTTGTTAACCCACCTGAAAGGTGACCCTTGTCTCCAGTGATAGCTGGGGCATGATGGGTAGATATACCAGACAAAAAACTGTGGCAACCGACCATGTTTCATGAAAGAGGCAAACATCATGTTTTTCTAATAATTTATTCAAGTTATCAGAAACAGTCTTAGGCCTAAGCCCTGAGGTCTTCCATCAAATAGAAGATGTTTGGTGTGATGCAGATGAAGAAGCATGTTGGATACCAACCCCATCTTACGTCCCCACTAAGTGTTTCTCCACTAACTGTCTCCTTGGCTACACTCAGGTAGATTGCTAGTTTGTTTAGGGTGCAAAGATTATGCTGCTGGTTGATTGATATAGTACACTGTCTGGGCCAGTGGGAAGGCCTCCCTCATTGCTCGGGGTGAGTCAATTTCTGGTAGTCGATGATGTCCTAATGTCAGGAAAGGCTGGGGACGGACTAACTGATGGAACTGCCTCACGGAGTGAATGTTTGATGTGAATGTTAGATTTAGTTAGATGGTGGGTGCATAGATCGAATGCCACCAGATTTTAAACTAAATCTCGGAGATGGAATGTAAGCTCTATAGTGTCCCTGGAGATTCCCCATATAGAGCATCTACTTGCCCTTTTAACATCTGCTTTAATGACCCCCCAACAGCCTCTTACTTGTCCAATCCATTGGATATTCTTATTAATTATGGAGGCCTCAACTTCTCTCACAGAGTTAGCTGAAAGTTTGGGGACACCCATTACATATACCACCTTTATTCTTTTAGGGGCCCTTGCTGAGGTTTGTGTGGTGTTAGGTGTTTTTATCAGAACTGTAGGTAGGGCAGTCAGGGGTTAAAGTGTGATGTCAAAATTAGTGCAATATCAAAAGCCAGCTCCTCAGTTCGTAGACCCTCTCATGTGAGTGGCTTTCGTGAGCTCATTTTGATTTTGCAAAACAGAATGAGATCTCCCTACCAAATCTAATGGCCTCCTCTGATGGCCCCTCCAGCAGCACTCCTACTAGTCTCGCACAATTTGCTCCCCCAGGATCTATTGCTGGACTGGCAAGGGGAATGCTCATTGGGTTTTTCATTAGATGGATTAGATGGATCTCAAAGAGGACCGTAGTCAAAGACTAAGAGAGGCAGCTAACAAAGATGGATGTACGACGGTACGACGCATGGTTTTACCACGCGTACCGTTACAACCTTTTTTTTACAATGCAAGTCGTTACCACGATTTGCGTTGTAGGGGTGCGGACTTTGGAATTTTTTAATTTACTATTCCAACACCAGCCTACGTACAGTAGGGAAGGTGTTGGATAGTAAATAAAATCATTCCTTGTCCTGTAGCGCCCTCCAGCGCAAGTTGTGGTTACGACTTGCGTTTTAAAAGACGCGTTGAAAGGGTACTGCGGAGTAAAATCTGCGTCGTAAAGGATGTTCCCCAACAAAGATTTTTAGATCCTTAACTACTTGAGCCTGGTACCTGAGGGGCATGCAGGGTTGTTCTTCACTAGGTAGGACACTGGTCGTTAGACTAACAGGCTTCTCTTGGTCAAGGGGAACCCCTGGAGCAATGGGTGGAGGGTCTAAGCCAGAGCTTTGCTCTTGATTCTCAATGGGTGAAGGGTCTAAGCCAGAGCTTTGCTCTTGATTCTCAATGGGTGGAGGGTCTAAGCCAGAGCTTTGCTCTTGATTCTCAATGGGTGGAGGGTCTAAGCCAGAGCCTTGCTCTTGATTCTCAATGGGTGAAGGGTCTAAGCCAGAGCCTTGCTCTTGATTCTCAATGGGTAGGGCTGTCTCCCTGCTCTCATCAGTTCCACAGCCAACTGAACTTTTCAGAGTGATCTCGGGATAGGATAAACCTGGGCCTGTAACACAGTGAACCTATTACTACACTGGAAGTCTTTTGAAAGCGACAGGGCAATATTATCACAGGGAGTTAGGTTGGGAGGAAGCATAGTTAGAGTTGTCTGCTGTGTACCTGAATTTTGAAATTATGCCCTTCTTAAAAATGTCCGCATTAGTGCACGGGTCAGACTGGTCAGTCAATGCTGATGTGTTGCCCGACTGGCTGGATCAAGTAGGACCTCACAATCTGATATTAGACTATATATACGCTCAAATACTCCTTTCTTGCCAACTGGGCTACCCCTTGCAGCTTTCTTTTTTAGTTTCCTTTTATGAAGTTTACCCAGCCCACCCCTTGCAGTTTTCCGGCTTCCCAATAATATTGGGTTAACCACTGGTGTTTCAAGTTCAAATAAATAAAAGCACCTTATGTTTGTAGAGTGAATCAAAGTCCATTTGGTCTGAGCTTCTCAGGGGACCAGAAAAGATGGAGCAGCCAGGTTCCTTTCCACATGCAACTCTTGTTCCACATCGGATGAATCAGGTACACACTAAGCCAAAAGCCAGGACCACGGCTACCTTCTGAGGTCACACCAATCTCATCACTATTACAATGAGATCACTCCCAAGCCATGGCAATTTTAGTTAAGTGAAAGCACACTAACCCCTGGGCGATCCAGGTGTAAAGAACTAGAGCTACAGGGCACTAGGAGCAAGCTAGCATCTAACACAAAAGGTAAAGACCAAAGAAACTTCTCCCAACGAAATGACCAAAGGTACTCAAAATCTGGACTGTGAGTGCTGCTTTCTCACAAAAAGTGAAGGACTGTCCTCACACACCGCCAGGTGTCATGCTTCAGCATCGGCAGTCCTCGCCCTCTAGAAACTTGGTTTGGTAGAGGGCAGGCCTTCACCTGGAGACAGGGAGGCACTGTGGGGACCTGTGTCAATTGAGTGGAGTTTTAAAAACCATGACAGTTACCAAATTATATTTAATAGAGGAGGTAGCTATATGGTGTTAAAATAATGTGGGCGGTAAGCATGAGGATATTATTGTCACCGTAGTGCCACTAGGCCCAATATGGTCCATGGCATTCATCAGGACCAAGAGAGGGCTCCATTCTTACCAAGGTTATGGTGAGAAAATACCACTTGGTGAGGTGACCTTTGTCTCACTTCACCGGAGAAAACAACTCTCATCAAGCCCTTAAGTAATACCCAACATGCCCCATGGGAGGAGAATGGAGGAGAGACCCCTGTTGTCAAACTGGCCTCAAGGTGCGTCTCTCGTGGGTGCACCTAGCAGTATCCGTCTGTCTTCCCTGAAGATTTAGTTAAGTAACACGCCCTGTTGGTCCACACCAGTCCCAGCAGCCAAAAGAGTGGGACCAGCATGGACGCGGATGGGTGCAGACGGGCCGCCATTGGCCCAGTCTTTGCCCTGCACGCCCGTGAACGTCCTGTGCTGCGGGAAACTGGGTCTGCTTTTGAGCGCGTCCCGGGACGGGAATACGCATTGACTCCTCCTTGCACTTTGGACTGTGAGGGATGGATTCCCCAAGAAGACAGGCAACAGTCAGCGATAACTGACTGTCAACAGGCATGGGATAACAGTATTCTCTTTTGACTGCCTCATAACAAACAATCACTGTCAATATTCCTACAGTAAGTGTGCTCAGATAGAGATGAACAGTAGGAATAAATTGTCTTAGATACAAATAAATGTGCCCTACTATAGCCCGCCTGCCCCACATACACCTACCAGAATGCAGATTTCATTGATCTTACCTGTACTGTCTAGATAAGGTGAGCTGCTTCAGTGAGGTGTTTCAAACTTATTTTTGTTCTTGTTGTTTGCTGGTAGGCAGATCCATTTATAAATCTAAAAGCTTACATGCAACCACTACTCAACAGAGGTAACTTGCTGCCCTGGGGCCACATTAAATGACGACTAACACAAAGAGATATTAATTTGTAATTAGATCCCACCAAAGATATATTTGGAGTTCCCTACATTGATACTTGAGTGACTAGGCCCAAGTTTATTAATGCATTTTTCAGTTGCAAAGGCTCCTCATCAATTGTTTTTCCAGCGTATGACTAAACCTAAAGTTTGCCAACTTGGTGTGTGTCACTTCAAAATACTAATATCTATTCGAGGTGGAACTGGTTTAAAACTGCAGCTGCAATCTCAAGTTGGGGCGGTAACTCATGTGAAAATGGGTAGGAGGTCCCCTTTGGACTCCTTCCCTATGTCACTTGCCTATCATCAATGATCGTTTTAAAGCAGGCCCCAGTCCCCTAAGGAAAAATCGGCTGCTGCAAAAATTGCAGTCCCTTATCCCTCTTATTGTGTCCAACCAGAGAGAATGGCAATTCAAGTCTCACCTTAGAAATATTTATGAGGGAGATGGGATTGTAACCTACTCCAATATATATTTTCATGAACCACATTGTTAGTACACAGTTACGTTCACAAAATTCCACACTGCCGGCAAACATGCTATTTGCAAATGTCAACCAGTTTTTGCATGCGGTGTAACTGTACACCTGCAGATGTCCTGCTCTCCACTTTCTTGTTGGAGTGAGGTTTAATTGAGCAGAAGTGGTGGACAAACTCCTTCAGAGGACAATATACCTATGACTTGTGCATTCTGATCCACTGGCCTATCTATTCTGATATGATTTCTGATGCACTTTATGAAGTAATATACCGCCACATGCATCAAGGGATTTTGGAGTTGCAAGCGGTGCGAATCGCAAAATTCGTCCGTTTGCGATTCCAAAATCACTATTTGGGATGCATCAATGCAAAAGTAAAGAAATCGCAATTTTTTGCGATTTCAGAAAATGCGATTGCATTTAAGGAATCGCATATTTGCGATTCCTTAAATGCAATGCATGAATGTTTAAAAAATTGCGAATTCACAAATAGGGGGAGCAAATTAACACGAGGTTGAACCTCGTGTTAATTTGCGAAATCTTTCAAAAATGCTCAAAAATGCCTTTTTGAAAGTGTCATGTTACACACACACATGTCCTTTGGACATGTGTGTGTGAAACTTGCACTAACATTTCAAGGGTGCAGGGGGGGATCCTTTGGACCCCCCTCAGCACCCTTGAAATGCATTAACAAATTGCGATCCGCAAAATGACAATCGCAAAATGTTAATGCCTTCCCGTTGATTCCTATGGGCCTTTTGGCCCATAGGAATCAATGGGAAGGTTTTCCTTAATTGCGATTCGCAAAATGTGAATCGCAATTAAGGAATATTAAGAAATTGCAATTTATTTAGCGATTTCTTGATGCATTGCATTTTGCAATTCCTTAATTGCGATTCCTTATTTTTCGCAATTAAGGAATCGCAAAATGCAATATTGATGCATGTACCTGATAGAATCCTAATTCTGAGATGCTCTTTCACATGTTGTGCATCCCATGCTGATAATTCAGTCAATAAATATAAATGAAGTTTAAGAGAAGGATTACCTGAAGAGAATGTAGTTATTGGTGAAATAAATTTTTAGCGGAAAGATATACATTGTGTTCCATTTTTCTAATATTTTCACTTTAAAAAAAAATAAGTTTCATGACTCACATACTCTGAAAGTAGCTCTAGAAGTGGGTACCCACACTACATCATTTACACTCACATGCACTGTCTATTTCTTTTCAGCATATCCTAACTCCAATGCTTCTGAATACCTGAAATGATGGCAGACAATGTGACCACAGAAAAGTACCTTCTGATTTTGGAGTTTTCAAACTTGACCCATCTGAAAATTCCTCTTTTTGTTACATTTTCAATGGTTTACACAGCAATTGTCATGGGAAATGGACTTGTTATAACAATTTTCTCCAGTTCACAGCTGCACACGCCAATGTATTTTTTCCTTTCTAATTTGTCTTTCATCGACATTTTTTACACTTCAATTCCCATACATGCTGGCCCACTTCTTTGATCATGAAATACGCATTCCTTTCAAAGGATGTATTACTCAAGCGTATTTTTCCATGAGCATGGTGGCTCTAGAATTCATCCTCCTTGCAGTCATGGCTTATGATCGCTATGTGGCCATTTGCAATCCCAGGCGGTACTTAATCATCATGAGCAAGGCTGTGTGTATTCGGCTGCCTGCTGGAAGCTGGACAGCTGCTCACATGATTGTCATGCCACACACTGTACTCCAGGCAGGACTTTCTTTCTGTGCATCTCATGAACTCAACCACTTCTTCTGTGATGAAACTGTCCTGCTGAAGCTTTCCTGCACCAGCACTCTCATCATTGAGGCACTGAGCTACCTTATTGGAGTTACAGTCATAATGACATCATTTGTTTTCATCAACACTTCTTACTTCCGCATCATCTCAGCCATCTTGAAAATCAAGTCTGTGCAGGAAAAAGGCTTTCTCCACATGTGCCTCCCACCTCACTGTTGTGACCTTGTACTATGTGTCTTTGTGTTCGACATATCTTAGGCCAGCATCAACATACGCAATGGTGGACAACAAGATATTGTCACTTTCCTACATCACTGTTACACCACTGTTTAACCCTATCATATACAGAATGAAAAACACTGAATTCGAAAATGCCATGAAGAAAAAAAGGCTAAAGTAAAGACTTTAGATACAGTCAACTCTCCTAAATATATTGGGGCACATGTATCAATATATCAGGCAGTGCAGTGTGTCAATCCGCTTTGCTGGCAGTGCTGCGTGAAAGAGAAAGTGTGGGAATGCACTGTATTTAACATGATATATTATATTCCTGTCATTAACCTGTGCTGTTGCACAATTTGCTTCCTAGCCCCAGCAGAGGCACCCTTACACTAATTTTTGTTTCTGCACCGCGATGCATGAATTAACAGTCAATATGCCCCTAATGTTAACTAGATTATGTTACCTAAGCTCCTAACATTAATATAAGATACAAGGCTAGCAAAACAATTTGTCCCGACCAAGGGCCATATGTAGGTGGCCAAATACCGATCGGTAACACCGAAAATGGCTCATTTTCGGTGTTACCGACAAATAATTTGTAATTCCAGATGTAGGGGGCCTGAAAATTACCGATTCTGTATATTTACCGAATCGGTAATTTTACCGAATCGGTAAATTACCGAATCGGTAAATGTACAGAATCGGTAATTTGGGATGTAGGTGGCACTGGAAACAGTGCCACAGGCCCTTAGAAATTCGTTATTTACCATGAAATACAATGGCATGGTAAATAACGAATTTCTGTGTACATGCACATCTGTGCATGTACACCTGTGCCATGTGGCACACATACATGCCCTAAGGGCATGTATGTGTGTCACATTGCACACAAGCCAGAATCAGGGGTGCAACAGGGTGTCAAAGTGACACCCTGTCCCCCTTAACAAATCGGTAAAATTACCGAATCGGTATTTACCGATTCGGTAATTGCCATTGATTCCTATGGGCCTCAAGGCCCATAGGAATCAATGGCAATTACCGAATCGGTAAATACCGATTCGGTAATTACCGAATATTACCGATTCGGTAATATTTAAATAATAATTACCTACATGGCATTTACCGAATTGTAAATACCGAATCGTTAAAAATCGGTATTTACGATTCGGTAAATGCCATTTACCTACATATGGCCCTAAGTTGTTTTCATTAATATTCACACAGTAGTACTCAAATTTGCATTGTTTGAAAACAGTTGACAAAAGTATGCACAAGAGAACATGTTCATGTAAGATTTAATGCTGGTGCAGTGTTTTATCTAATAGTTTGCACATTGTTTTGTTAAAAAGCTAGGTGGCTACTGATTTTGCTTTTGACCTTTAGAGTTGGTGTAGGGATGCATATGAATGACTGAATGAATCCATAAAGGCTAGCGGTATGAGTGTTTCATTGTTTCTACTGGTACAAAGTACTTGATGTAACATTTCGTTATCATCCCTCTTACAAAATCAAGCAACTGAACATTTAGCCAAGCTTACAATTACACACAGAAACATCTCACAATTGAAGGGATAGACCTTGGTAAACAATATTATAAATATTACTTGTGCTAATAATCATGACTAGGTTTGAATGCAAGACACTTAGCTTATGGTAGCCTATTGGGGTATTAAACTTATATTTTTTTGAAGCAGGGCAGCAAAGCAAGACAACTTTCTGCACTGAACTGGTTTCAATTGAGGTGAGCAGAAATGCACCAAGTTAACCAAGATATGGCACATTCAATTCTCTCCTTAGTCTCACACAGTATTTGCTGCCTAGCACCAAAACAGGTACCTTATCCCATGGTGCAAGGGTGTCTGTGTAGCGGGAAGAATTGGTGATTTCCTCTTTCTAAGTGTTCTGCAGAATGCAGATCAATTAGAAAGAGGGAACAATGAGGTGAAATAAAGATATTTTTCCTTGTTGCATGTCTAAGGCGTATAATTTTGAAGCATTTCCAGGTTTACTAGTCTTGGTAAATTTGCAAATGAATCAAAAATCGTAGGTGGATGCATAGGAACACCCATGTAATACCTTTCTCGTGCAGAGTAATGCAATACAGAGACTTGTGCTGCCTTTCATTAATGCAGCTTTAATGAGCATGCAGGGCCTTGGTAAATCTGACTTAACAATTGTGCGCCCATGTGTCATCCTTTGATAAATCTGGCCTTAAATTTTACAAAATATATTGTTACCAAGTTTCAAAACGTTGCTTTGATGGCCAATAGCTGATTGGGGTTTATTTAAAAAAAAAAACATTTTGTATTATAATTTTTATTTTATTAAAGAAAAAAAACTTATACACAAGGCAATAAGACAATACATTCGGACATGTGTTCAAGGAGGAGGGAAACTGCAGTACAATATAATACAAACATCATTGATGCAAGGGGGGGGCCAGTGAGGAAACAGAATCAGTGATCATAAAAGCTACACAAGACTTGGAGTGCCGGGTCAGGGGGAAAGGGGGACCTCTGGGGTCTCCACGAATGGAGGCGTGCATACATTTCCACGGTAGGAGTTCCACTGGCTCCAAATTTTATTCCATTTCCTGGGTCTACCCCGTGCCACATACACCGTCTTCTCCCTAAACATACACGAGTCCATGTTCTCCTTCCATGCCAAAACCGTGGGCGGCCGCTGGGAGCCCCACAACTGCGCGATGTCTCTCTTAGCAATCATATTCCCAAGGGTCGCCCACTGCGTCTGTGCCACGTCATAGTCATTTGGTTCCCAGACATTCAACAGGCAACGCCTTGCTTCAGGCAATAATGCTACCCCGGTGACTCTTTCCATCACCGCATGCACACGATTTCAGAACGCCACCACCCCCGGACACCCCCAAATTATATGGAGGAAGGTTCCAACCAGTCCACAACCACGCTTACATAACCCATCCTCTGAATAGCCCATATGAATCAAGCGCGGGCCAGTGACACATATCCGATGTAGGATTTTAAGTTGAACGAGACGGGCCAGAATCACGACCTCCTTAGGCGAGGATAGCGCCGACTGCCAATCCTCGTCATCCAGTTCTAAACCGTCGCTGGTCCAAACCTCCCTGAGCCGCCCTAATAGATCAGTTCGATTATTAATCAATTTATTATATATCAAAGAAATAGTGTTGTCGGGCACGTGGCCGTCAAGCACCCAATATTCTAGTGGGGAGGATTCGGGGATGACAGTACCCTCAGGAAAAACTGAACTCAATGCGTGGGTAATCTGTGCATAGCGGAAGAATTCCCTATCACTCAGCTCATACTCTACCTTTAATGCCTCAAAGGTCTTGATTTTACCCTTGACCCATAGATCACTCACCCTACTAATACCAATCATATCCCACTTTTCAAATCCTTTCGTCTTCCACAGGCACCCCAGTCTTTCAGACGCGTAAAGCGGGGTCACGCGGGTCAGTCGATCCCTCCATCCCGTTGCCGCATTCACATCATGCCACACTCGTACCGCTATCTTGGTGGGACCCGAGAGTTCCCTTCCCGCTGCTTTGTAATAAAGGGCCCTGTTATAGTCCCCACCCGGTAACAAGCACTTATCCATCTCGAATGCCGGGTTAGAGGCTGGTCCATGCATTCCATGATTAATCGCTCCCACCTGAGTGGCCCAATAATATCGCCTGATATCCGGGAGTGCTATACCTCCGTCGTACCAGGTAAGCGTGAGCTTCGCGAGGGCAATACGCGAGCGTCCATCCCAGATCAATCATCTCTGCAAACTCTCCACCTCCCGAAAATAACTCGCCAGAATAACATCAAACGTATTCTGGAGCGCATATAGAAATCGCGGTAAGAACATCATTTTAAAAAGAGCTGCGCGCCTAAGTGGTGAAAGCGGTAGCCTGAGCCAGCCCACAACATCAGATATTAACCTCTGAAGAGGAGGGAGCAAATTACGATCATAACAAACCACTGGATCTAAAGTTATAAAAATCCCCAAGTACTTAAATCACGTTTGTAACACCTGGATGGGACAACCGCGCGGCAAAGGGGGGGTATCACCCGAAAGCACATACACACAGGACTTGGTACAATTGATCACAAGGCCGGAGTTCCTTCCGAACGAGGTGAGCACATCAAACAATACATTCAACGACTTACGAGGGGACGTGAGGTCCAACAAAATATCGTCAGCATAGAGCGATATGCGATCCTCGAATTCCAGGGTCCACTGAATACCCTACATCAAAGGCTCCCATCGCAGCCAGGCAGCCAGGGGCTCCAAGGCAAGGGCAAAAAGAAGTGGGGACAACGGACAGCCCTGCCGCGTACCCCTCCCAAGAACAAAAGGCTTAGACACTTGACCATTCACTACCACCTGTGCCAATGGCTCCTCATACAAAAGTTTCACCCAGCCGATGAATCCAGGGCCGAAACCAAATTTCGCAAGAGCGGCCCAGAGGTACGGCCACTCAACCGTATCAAAGGCCATCGTAGCGTCCAAGGAAACCAAAATGGCGGGCTCATGCAGCAACGCCGCCCTCGCGAGAACACCGTGCAAGCGCCTCAGGTTAAGTGCTGTATTGCGGTGTGGGATGAAACCGGACTGATCCGGATGAATCAAGTCACTAATTACTTTTATCAAGCGGTTTGCCAGGAACTTAGCGAGAATCTTTGGTTCGGCATTTAAAAGTGAAATGGGCCTGTAGGACGCACAGCGATCCCGCGGTTTCCCTTCCTTATGAATCGCCACGATGGTAGCAAGGCGCTGATCACGAGGAAGGGAGCCGATGTCTCGCGACTCTAGAAACATAGAACGGAGATACGGCGCCATTTTGTCAGGACGCAACTTGTAGAGTTCGAATTGAAGACTATTAGGGCACATAGCTTTCCCCGAGCTAACAGAGCGAATAGCGAGGGCCACCTCGTCAGCTGAGAATACAGCTTCCATTAGGTCCCTATCTGACTTCGACAGGCGGGGCAATGCAATGTCACGCAGCAACAAGTGGGAGTCTTCCTCCGGTCTATCGGAGACTGGGGAATACACATTTCGGAAATGTTCCGCGAAACATTCGACAATCTCAGTCAGATTAGTCACACACACTCCATCAAGTTTCTCAATCACAGGAACCACACGACTCGCCCTCTCCTTTTCATCCAGCCAAGCAATCAGTTTCCCAGCCTTATCTCCCACATCATACAGTCTGCCCTGCTGCTCTCTACTCATGACTTTAGTGGCATCTGTCACCAGGGCCCTATAATCCAGTTGTTTAAGGCTGAGGGCATGAAGCTTGTTACGAGTCACACCCAGTTCCAAATCCCTTTCTAGCTCAGTTATTTCAGTCTCCAAACGGACCACCTCCTCATTAACAATAATGCCTGTCCTCGTATGACCATCTTAAATGCCTCCAACAGTGACACAGAAGAGGACACGGACCCCTCGTTCTCAGCAAAGTACTGGTCCAGGGACTTAATCAAATCAGCACGGGTTTTGGGGTTGCCAAGATACCAGGGATTGATCGGGGCAACCCATCCCTCGGCACCCATACTAGTGCCGATCTGGAGCCACAGTGGGGAGTGATCCGATATACCTCGGGCCAGATGTCTAATCTCCCTGACAGAGGAGACCTGCACCGCAGGCATCAAAACATAATCAAGTCTAGAGAGACTGCCGTGGGCCCCAGAGTGGAAGGTGTATTGTACCTTTCCCGGATGCATCAACCTCCAAGCCCAGTGTCTCCAAAAACCCACTTAACCAAGACTGTGACCTAGTGAGGTCTCTCGGGGGGTAGCGATCTACACTGCCGGAGACAACTGAGTTGAAATCTCCACCCATCACCAGGATACCATCCGGAAGCCCCAGTACCACACGCCCAAGATCAGCAAAAGTCGAGGTCTGTGGACCATGCGGGACATATACAGAAATCAGCGAGACAGTCCTCCCCTCCCACCTCCCTGTGAGAGCAGCGTAGCGCCCCCTGTCATCAAGCATCATGCTGTCTATTTCCAAGGGGAGAGAGTTCTTGAATAGGATGCCCACGACCCGGGAACCAATAGTGAACCCAGAGTGTACAGCAAGACGATATCCTCACCGATTCATGGCGTGGCAAGTGTTTTCAATCAAGTGCGTCTCCTGCAACAACACAACATCAGGGTAGAGGCGTCTCAACAGTTGCAACACTACTCCCCGCTTTATCCTGTCCCCCAACTCATTGACATTCCAACACAGTAGTTTCAACCCACTACCCCCGTCCCGGAAATGAATGCAGAATCCACCCCGTAGCGAACACAGTACCCAGATCCAAGAATTAAACAATACGTTGCCTTGAAAGAAAGTGAAACTTATCCAAACTCCCCCTTCCACCCCCCAACATGAACCTGTTACAATACCCTCCACCCTGCCCCCCTGCGTTAGACTCAAAAGCATCCCCAACTTGCAGTGTGCCTGTCGCCCTAACATTAAACTAGTCTACAAAAAGAAATCCAGAGGAGGAAAGAGCCTCTGTCTCTAAAGTTGAAGATTCTGGCGATAATCGCCCTGGAGGGGCACCCGGCTTCGGCTTATCACCTGGTACTCGGTACGCACGCTCCACGGCAAAGAATTTACTTAGGCCTTTGGGGGGGAGGTGATTTAGGATGAGGTCCTCCAAAAGGAGATCTGTAGCGGATTTTCAGATTTTTCAGGGACCCCAATAATACGTACATTATTGCGATTGGCCCTATTTTCAAAATACTCAAGTCGACGGGCCATGAGATCGTTGGAGGATCGCAGATTGCCGACCTCCGTCTGTAAGTCGGACACATTGGTCGTGAGGCTGGGGGTTTTAGATCTAAGAATTTGACCTTCTCATTAGTCTTCGATAAGTCTGCTCTAATCAAATTGACATCAATGGCTACGGTGTCGAGCTTAAGGGCGAGAGCCTCATATTGCTGGCCAATGAAGGTCTTAATACCAGCAATGGCGCCCATGACATCCTGTAGAGTCACCTCGGTCGATGCAGCCGGGTCCTCCTTTGCCTCTTCCAGAGTCCTATTCGTACCACCGGGGGACCCCTTGGGATCGGTATATCGATCCATGACATTCGTATGAATAGTTCCCCCCCGAAGAGGCGTCTTGGTTTTTTACTTCTCCTTGTCGGGCCTGCCCGCCATGTTGGGCAATGTGCCCCCGAGGGGCCTCTGAGACCTGGTGAAAATGGCCCTTCGCGGTCAACCCACCAGAGTCTTCAAAAGCAGGCGCCAGCTGCTGTAGCTCAGCACACAGACACTCGTGACCGTTGGCACACGGTGGATTCACAGAGTTCGGCTAGACCTCAGGGAACCAGATCGATCTTGGGATAGGATAAGGTCAAGACCGAAAAGCGAAACCGAAAGTTGACTCCAAGGCAACGAGCAGAGCCCCGCGGGCCGTTGTTGTTCAACTACTGCCTGGGCGTCTCAGCGACTCGAGCCCCAGGCGTCGCCATGGGCAGGGCCTCAAAAGTTCAGGTTGTCTTTCCCGAAGTCCGAATCAATTTTTGAAAGCAGCTAATCTATCAGCCTGGCTTCATCTCCAATAACCCGTCGTCATAATCAGGATATCGTTCAGGATATATGCGGAAGGCAGCAAGGGTCTCGGGAGCCCTGTGCTCAAGCGGCCATCACGGATGCGCGCGAAGCTCCTCCTCCAGGGTATATAAATGTCACATATTGATATCAAATATTTTGGAAGTGTTTTAACAAGAGATGTCTAAGAAACAGCCACTCTATAACCACAAACAATTATATATGAGAATCACATGGAGTAGAATACTATGTGAGATATGGTCACAATACGTGGTAAAATCCACCCAATTAAAATGATAACTTTGTCTCAGCTTTTATACTTATCCAAAACTTTTCACTATAAAAAAAAATTGTGAACTCTATGGTGATAATATGATAGGAATTTTTTTAATGAAATTCTTAAAAAAAAATACATCTATTGCAGTTAGAGCTAGAACATGAGCTCAAGTTTCTTTCTGCCCATTCTTTAAAAATCCCCAGAAGGAGTTTAGGAAAGACTTTCCCACCCCCATGCAAGAAGTGTATTTGCCAATAGTGTCCAAGTAGAGAGGTGGCACCTTTTATACACATGGGTTTGATCACTGCCCCCTTCCAGCTATCTGGAAAGGTTACAATTGTTAAAAATCTTTAGAAAGGTGGATGGAACAGGCTGAACCACCATTCCATAGTGATTTGTATTATTACTGGCAGCAGATTGTTTGGGCTGGTTGCTAATGTAAGCTTTAATGACTCAAATGTCTTGTGTTGGACCTGGTGATCACTATGTATTGTTTCCCTTAACTTTTAGCTTTTTCTACCTGGGTCTTGCTGATTACCTTTTGTGGCCTCCAGGCACTTTTAAACTGTAAATGCACTATGAAAGTGCGTGCTCCCTTCCTACTTGTGTTGGGAAGTGGCGCTGACTCGATGTTCTAACCCTGCCCTCTATAGTGATTAAACTCATTAACAGCCTGCCAATGCAGGCCACTGTATATGTTCACCCACACCTATGGTGCCTGTGATTGTGCATGCAGCCTGACAGCGCAGGTTCGTGCATGTGCACTGACACCGTATTAGTTAAACCCATATCCAGTCTGCCTTTGCAGACTTAGTTGCATGACTTGCACCCCTGGTGCACACGTGAGCCCTGGTAGTGAGAAATACAAGTGTGTCTTCTCACTCCCTATGAGACTTGCACTTCTGATAGACTGACATGCCAGAAACCGGTCCTCGTAAGCTTGTTTCCGGTCCAGGGAAGGCATGGCTTGGCAGTTCGGGCTGGACTGTTCCCATGAGGCACAGGGCCAGACTGATTTGCATATGGCCATGTCTGAACTGGGGTGGCAGAGTGGGCTAAAGAACGGTGATGGATTAAACCCAGATCTGTTGGCTGGGTGTGAGTGTTTGATTGGTTCAGATGCTCCGTCCACCACCACCCCCTTTTGTACCGCTTTGTTCTCCATAAGTTGGCAGGGTATGCTCAGATGTGAGTCCCTTGCTCACTTTGCCACTGGATTCAAGCAAGCCGGGCTGAAGACGGCTGAAATGCCAGAAACCGGTCCTCGGAAGCTTGTTTCCGGTCCAGGGAAGGCATGGCTTGGCTTTCAGGCAAGAACATAAAACTTAAACACTGTGCCGATTGCAATACATCAAATGTGATTTATTGCCTAAATGCCCTTGCAGGCTGACTTACATTAGCAAGACAGAACGCAATTTAAAAAAAAAACTGACGGAACACAAAAGCACTATTCGCACACATAACAAAACATCAAGTGTAGCTATCCATTGGCAAGAGGCAAAGCACACCATCTCACAGCTGCGCTGTCAGGTAGCTGAGGTAGTCAAACTGCTGAAAGGCATTGATAATCGCAAGAAACTAATTACAACGGGAAATTTTTGGGATAGGTTTTCTTGAAACTCTTTTTCCAAAAGGTTTAAATGATTGGGTGGATTTTGTTTGTTTTCAATAATGTTTGTCTATTTTGGTCAATTCAACATAGTGTTGTCATAAAATTCTTTGAAACTGTACAATGTGAAATATTTGCAACTTAAAGAAGCTTCCATAGGTGTTTTGCCCTTCTTTTTCCACTTTTTACTTCTTTTTCACTTATTAATTTTCACTTTTCTCTATTGGCAATATATTCTAGGTCGTTATCGCACTTCGGTTCGACCGTGCAGTCCTTTTTCTATGATAACCACCACCAGTCATCTTTTCACTATTAATTGACGTAGCGTTCATCGCTCGGGTTCACTTCCTTGTTTTCATGTAGGGCATTCGGGTGCACCGACTTGATTCCAACTCTCGTGTAAGAGTTCTGTCTAGCACTGGAATTTATTTCCTTATTCCCTAACGTTTAACAATCTTAAGGTTGTAACCAGTTTTTAATATGGGAACCGTCTTTTTATACTTTAATTACGTTGGGATTGCATGTGGCTTTGTCCAGACCCATTACGCTACGGACCATTGCTACACCACTCGGTGAGTGATAGCGTTCTTTCATTTTTTTTCATTCATGGTTATTGTATGCCAATTTTTTGCAGCTTAGTAACATTCGCGTACACCTTGCAGGCGAACTATAAAACGCATCACCCTGTATTACGGTTCAGATTCATTGGTAAGAACAACTTTTTAAATCTCCTTGGCACTTTCACTTCACCAAACCGCGGCGCTATGTGTGCGCAATGAACACTGCACTTAATGCAACATACACTTCAAACAATACCACTCAGTGCCACATAATTACACATCACACAATTACACTCTACTGAATACAACATACACTCCACACAATATTACTCTGTGCCACATAATTATATGCTACATAATTACATTGCGCTCAACGCAACATAACCCTCCAAATACCACTCAGTGCCACATAATTACACATCACATAATTACGGTGCACTCGATGCAACATACACTCCAAATACCACTCTGTGCAACATAATTACATGCCACATAATTACACGCCGCATAATTACTCCACACTCAATGCAACATTCACTCCAAATACCACTCCGTGCCACATAATTACCCACCACATAATTACACTGCACTCAATGCAACATACACTCAAATACCACTCAGTGCCACATAATTACACACCACATAATTACAGTGCACTTAATGCAATGTACACTCCAAATACCACTGTGTGGCACACAATTACACGCCACAAAATTACACTGCACTCAATGCAACATACACTCCAAATCCCACTCAGGGCCACATATTTACACACCACATAATTACACTCTACTGAATGCAACACACACTCCACACAATACCACTCAGTGCCACATAATTATATGCTACATAATTACACTGAACTCAATGCAACATACACTCCAAACAATACCACTCAGTGCCACATAATTACAGGCCACACAATTACACTCTACTGAATACAATGTACACTCCACACAATACCACTCAGTGCCCCATAATTATATGCTACATAATTACACTGCGCTCAACGCAACATACACTCCAAATACCACTTAGTGCCACATTACACGCCACATAATTACACTGCACTCAATGTACACTCCAAATCCCACTCAGTGCCACATAATTACATGCCACATATTTACACTCCACTGAATGCAACACACACTCCACACAATACCACTCAGTGCCACATAATAATATGCTAGATAATTACACTGCACTCAATGCAACATACACTCCAAACAATAGCACTCAGTGCCACATAATTACACGCCACACAATTACACTCTACTGAATACAAAGTACACTCCACACAATACCACTCAGTGCCACATAATTATATGCTACATAATTACACTGCGCTCAACGCAACATGTACTCCAAATACCACTCAGTGCCACATAATTACACGCCACATAATTACACTGCACTCAATGCAACATACACTCCAAATACCACTCAGTGCCACATTACACGCCACATAATTACACTGCACTCAATGTACACTCCAAATCCCACTCATTGCCACATAATTACACGCAAAATAATTACACTCCACTGAATGCAACACACACTCCACACAATACCACTCAGTGCCACATAATTATATGCTAAATAATTACACTGCACTCAATGCAACATACACTCCAAATACCACTCAGTGCCACATAATTACACGCCACATAATTACACTGCACTCAATGCAACATACACTCCAAATACCACTCAGTGCCACATTACACGCCATATAATTACACTGCACTTAATGCAACATACACTCCAAATACCACTCTGAATCACATAATTACACACCACATAATTACACTGCACTCAATGCAACATACTCTCCAAATATCACTCAGTGCCACATAATTGCACGCCACATAATTACACTGCACTCAATGCAACATACACTTCAAATACCATTCAGTGCCACATAATTACACGCCAAATAATTACACTGCACTCCATGCAACATACCCTCCAAATACCACTCAGTGCCACATAATTACACTCGACTGAATGCAACACACTACACACAATACCACTCAGTGCCACAGAATTATATGCTACATAATTACACTGCACTCAATGCAACATACACTCCAAACAATACCACTCAGTGCCACATAATTACACGCCACACAATTACAATCTACTGAATACAACATACACTCCTCATAATACCACTCAGTGCCACATAATTACACACAACATAATTACACTCTACTCAATGCAACATACACTCCACACAATACCACTCAGTGCCACATAATTACACACCACATAATTACACTCTACTGAATACAACTGTACTCCACACAATACCACTCAGTGCCACATAATTATATGCTATATAATTAGACTGCACTCAATGCAACATACACTCCAAATACCACTCGGTGCCACATAATTACACGCCACACAATTACACTATCTATCTATCTATCAACCTCACTCTATCTATCTATCTATCTATCTATCTATCTATCTATCTATCTATCTATCTATCTATCTATCTATCTATCTATCTATCTATCTATCTCTCTATCTATCTATCTATCTATCTATCTATCTATCTATCTATCTATCTATCTAGTGGAGAGGTGTGGCTCACTGGTTAGAGGCGGCAGACCCGAGTGCAGAGAACGGCCCGGGACCAGGGTTCGATTCCCGACGCGGCAGGGTCTTGGACCAGGATCAGCGGACTGATAATTCTCGCATCGGTGCCTACTCCGACCAGGGAGCACACTCGGCAACTCTGGGCATTAGCTTGCCTCATCTCCACAACGGCCCCACACAAACGCCGGGGATGCCTGGTTTCACCTTGGAGACCCCCAGGAGGGACTATCTCACAGGGAAAGCCAGGACGGGTTCCCCAGCGGTCTATAGCGCTACGAGGCCTCCGGGTAGCAGTGCGCTTTACAAGACACAACAATTTACAATTTACAATCTATCTATCTATCTATCTATCTGTCTATCAGCCTCACTCTATCTATCACCCTCAATCTATCTATCTATCGCCCCTCACTCTATCTATCTATCTATCTATCTATCTATCTATCTATCTATCTATCTATCTATCTATCGATTTATCTATCTATCTATCTATCTATCTATCTATCTATCTATCTATCTATATATCTGTCGCCCTCACTCAATCTATTTATCGCCCTCACTCTATCTATTGCCCTCACTCTATCTATCTATCGCCCTGTGCTCCATCGATCGATCTATCTATCTATCTATCTATCTATCTATCTATCTATCTATCTATCTATCTATCTATCTATCTATCTATCTATCTATCTATCTATCTATCTATCTATCTATCTATCTATCTATCTATCTATCTATATATATGTCGCCCTCACTCAATCTATTTATCACCCTCACTCTATCTATCGCCTTCACTCTATCTATCTATCACCCTCACTATATCTATTGCCCTCACTCTATCTATCTATCGCCCTCTATCTATCGCCCTCACTTTATCTATCTATCGCCCTCACTCTGTCTATCGCCCTCACTCTATCTTATATATCACCCTCACTCTATCGCCCTCACTCTATTGCCCTCACTCTATCGCCCTCACTCTATCTATCTATCTATCTGTCTATCTATCTATCTATCTATCTATCTATCTATCTATCTATCTATCTATCTATCTATCTATCTATCTATCTATCTATCTATCTATCTATCTATCTAGCGCCCTTACTCTGTCTATCACACTCACACTGTCTATCGGCCTCACTCTATCTATCTGTCTATCTATCTATTGCCCTCACTCTGTCTTTCTATCGCACTCACTCTATCTATCCCCATCACTCTATCTATCACACTCACTCTATCTATCTATCGCCCTCCCTCTATCTATCGCCCTCACTCTATCGATCTATCCCCCTCACTATACCTATCACACTAACTCTATCTATCGCACTCACTATATCTATCTATTGCATCACCACAGCATCACTGAGCACCACCACAGCATCACTCAGGGGCACCACAACATCACTGTGTGCTACCACAGCATCACTGAACGCCACTGCATCACTCGTCACCACCACAACATCACTCAGCGCCCCCACAGCATCAATCTGTGCAACCATTCAAAAACTGGTTCAAATATGTTCTCTCAATGTTTCAAGCTTTAATACAAATGTCACAAAAAGATGTTAATATTTCACTTCTGTTCTTGAATTTTCTTCACAATAAAATACACTGAACGTAATCTTCACAAAAGTTATTTACAAAAGTTTAAGCTATTGCCATTATAAATTACAATAACTTTTATTTAAGTATTAATTATTTAAAAAAATGAAAATCCATTGTTATTTGTAATATCAACACATATTGCATTACACATGCTATAAGTGTCACATTAGCGAAAGTTAGAACTATTGGCATTGTAAATGACAAAGCTATTAATTTTGCTATTTTCAAAACCAACACATAAATTAAAAAGAATTCATTAACAATACCAATAGCTCAAACTTTCCTAATGCGAGACCTATTGCATTGCAAATGCTTGTTTACCATGCTTTTTTTATCCTTGTAGTGTGCTCAGTTTTGTGAGCATTGCACTGGTTGTATTTCCCCTTATTCGTCAATTCTTACTGACTGAGGTGAGCAACACTTCTTTTTCAACAAGCACTGTAATAATGGGTAAATTTTTCTCTGCTTCACTAGTAATTGCATTACTCGCGCTCGCACTCTATCGCCAGCATGAGCACTCCACCCTAAAAGCTTTGCAACAGTTTTTTATTTTCACTTATCTTTCAGCGCACTTTCTTACACCCTAAGCTTGTTCTGTACAGAGAACGCTGTGTGATGTGGTTCTGGGTACAGTGATATATTAAACTATTTGTTGTTGAGTAAAAATCCTCCAAGTATTTATGTAAATAAACCACGGTGCTTATATTTGTTTGTTCACAGATATGCCCCTGAGGAAGGGAACTCCAGAGTCCCGAAATGCATAGGGCTTATTCATAAGAGTTTAGTACTAATGGGAAAATACCTACATGTGTTATGACAAGATTATGATTTCATATATTTTGGAACATTTTGTGTGATACACACAATTTTGTGTTAAGCAAGATTCGTTTTGGATACATTGTTTGTAAAATATTTGTTTTTCAACAAATGAAAAATGTGCATATTTTTATGCTGTGAAAAGAATGTAGACATTAATGAACCAATTATTAATTGATGTCTTGTGTTTACTTTTGTTGTAAAATTGTCAAAAAAGCAATTGTTGCCATCAGGAACAGTGCTACCCACACACAGGTATCCATTCCTGTTTGAACAGATTCTTATTAGCCTGTTGGGGCGATACAGGCAGTGGGGCAGCACCCTTTGATAAAATATAATATATTCATAGAATTGCATTAAATAGGTAGTGCACCTCCTATCCTCTCACTTAGATTTATTCATTGACCAGAGGCAGCTGGCCATGATGTCAACCACACTGGTTAACATAGTGGGTGGCAAACTAGAATTATGTTTTCATTTAGAAGCCCATTGTTCCACCTGTGTGTCACTTTTTAGATGCACCAACAGCACAAGGTGCAGACCCATATCTACGAGGTCACACAAATCCACTTTGCATAGCTTCTCAGGGCCTCGTAGATATGGAGTAAGGCAAAGCATTATTAGTCACGGTGTTGCCTTACTCTGCATCAAAGAGGTGTTCCATGGGCATTGCAGTGGGTGTTCCTATTCAACACCCATGGATTTTGACACTCTCTCAGATTTACAAGGACTTGTAAACCTGGAAATGCGTCTAAAACCAACGCTTCCCCAGGAGAGGTGTTTCAAACAGAAATAACTTTATTTCTTCTTTGTTTTTTTGCTTTTTTATGTACTGCCTTCTGCAGCACACATAGAAGGAGGAAAATGGCTCCATTGATTGTTTTTGTGCAGGAAGGTGTGTCTTCCTGCACAAAAACAATAATTCTCTTAATGTAGGAACATTGCAGCAGATAAAGGAGAAAAGCATTTTTTCTCCTTTACTTTCCGACTTTCTGACAATGTACAGCACAAATACTGAGGCCCAAATTTCAATCTCATCAGGAAGGCCATCCCAGAACCATCCAGAGTCGAACCTTCCAACGGACTCATACTGGGATCCGGTTTTACCAAATGACGCAGTAAGATGCCCAAAACCCCTTACTTACCGATTAACCGGTCACTCCAAATCATCCTAATTTTCCCAAAGAGAACTCTCCAGAAACACAGAATGGAGTTGTCCAGAAGCACTTCCCAGTCCGATTCCGAACACACAAGTAAGATGCGTGCTTTCTATGCGTCGAATCTGTCACCACAACGAACGGGGAAGGGAGTATTTCAGCTCCGACTTGCACCACAAAAGGATTCCTGCGACCAAGACTTTGCAACTATGTATCCCATTGTGCATGTCATCTCTAAACTCTACATCTATGATGAATACTACAACGCCAACTGACTCGGTCAACGCAGATGGTAAGTTAGACACCTAGCCCTACAGAATATCATAACTACTGCGTGCAAAACAATACAAGAGAAAGCAGAGGAGCAAATACAGTCAAATTGTGTGGGGGCAATAATTACAGCAATGTAGAGGCAATTTTCGGGGAGTCTAATACTTCCAGCAATTCAGACCCAAAGGGGGTGCTGAGGGGCTAATACAGCTATGTAGAGGCAAATCTGGTGTTGGGGGCTAATACCCTCATCAATGTAGAGGCAAATTTGGGGTTGGTGGACTAATACCCCCAGCAATGTAGAGGCACATCTGGTGTTGGCGGCTACGACACCCAGGAATGTATAAGCAAATCTGTGGTTGGGGGCTAATACCCTACCAATGTACAGGCAAATCTTAAGTTGGGGGTCCGATATCCATAGAAATGTAGAGACAAATCTAGGGTTGGGGGCTAGGACCCCAAGCAATGTAGAAGCAAATCTGATGTTGAGGGATACAATCACCAGCAATCTAGAGTCAAATCTGGTATTGGGGGCTAATACCCCCCAGCAGTGTAGATGCAAATCTTGGGTTGAGGGGCTAATACCCCCAGCTATGTAGAAGCAAATATAGGATTGGGGGGCTAATACCCCCAGCAATGTAGAGGAAAATCTGGTGTGGGGGCCTAATACCCCCAGCAATGTAAAGACAAATCTGGGGTTGGGAGCTAATACCCCCAGCAATGTAGAGGCAAATCTGGTGTTGGGGGATAATACCCCCAGCAACGTAGAGGCACATCTGGAGTTGGGGGGCTAATTTACCCCTGCAATGTAGAGGCAAATCTGGGGTTGGGGAGTGTATTACCCTACCAATGTGGAGGCAAATCTGGTCTTGGGGGCTAATACCCCCATTACTTTGTACCTGAACAATGTAACTGACGCACATGCAAAGTGCCTAAGGGAACCTAACAAAAACAAAGCCAAAGGTCATTTTTCAGGAGATCTATTCACACACTGTGGCAGCAGGAGTAACTGGCAAGTTTGACAAATGGGCAGAGTGGAGAGGCTGGTGCTCTAGGGACTGTTGAAAAAACAAACAAAGCCTCATCATCTAGTAAATGGTCCCTTCAAAACCTGTGAAATACTCAGGTGTTGATGACAAACATGACCGACCAGCCGGCCACAGCAGATCAATGACAGTATGGGTGTGTTTGGAAACTATCTCAGCCTGTGCTGACACACACAATGAGGGGGCTAAAACCCACATTGAACTATGGGTGTTTAGTTTGATCAGAGGCTGGATAGCCTGATTGGCTATGGAGGAAAATGGACATTGGTTGATGGGCCAGTGCACCAGGGTCAGCTATGAGCCACAGTTTGTGTGCATTTGTAAACCACACCATGAGACTGACTCACTACCAAAGTCTCAACCAGCCATTGCAATATGGTGCAAGTATGTTGTCTGTTCATCAGCTGTGCTGTACATTGAGGCATGTCTGAACTCGGGTGGCAGAGTGGGCTAAAGAATGGTGATGGATTAAACCCAGATCTTTTGACTGGGTGTGAGTGTTTGATTGATTGAGATGCTCCGTCCATCACCATCCCCTTTTGTACCGCTTTTGGCCGCATAAGTGTGGCAGGGTATGCACAGACGTGAGTCCCTTGCTTACTTTGCCACTGGATTCAAGCAAGCCGGGCTGAAGACGGCTGGAATGCCAGAAACCGGTCCTCGGAAGCTTATTTCGGGTCTAGGGAAGACATGGCTTGGCACTTCGGGCAGGACTGTTCTCATGAGGCACAGGGTCAGACTGATTTGCATATAGCCATGTCTGAACTGGGTTGGCAGAGTGGGCTAAAGAACGGTGATGGATTAAACCCAGATCCTTTGACTGGGTGTGAGTGTTTGATTGATTCAGATGCTCCGTCCATCACCACCCCCTTTTGTACCGTACATTGAGGCTGGGGCACAGCCTTTGGAGCATAGTCACCTTGGCTCACTGTTGTGCATGTCTTGACAGAAGCAGTGTCATCTCCCCTACATGCCCATCACTTTCAGGTCATGGCAGGTGCAGGGAGGTTGCATTGTATGTAGGGCCTTGTAGGGAGACAGTCTAACATACACACTACCCCATGATCAGTAGCAGTTACCTTTTTGAAACCTTCCTTGACAGATAAAAGCACAGTGACTACAATGAAAGAGATGATCACGCAATGTTTGCCTTTTACTTTCAGAGTGACCAGTTATCATTCTGATCCAAATCTGACCATGGGTCCCTAGCATGTTGTTCATGAATAATGAGTGAATGTCATCATAAGGAAGGAATACTTACTATGCCCAATACTAGTAGAAACAAACCTTTGATGGTGGAACAGGAATTGCCATAACCACACATATGTATGTATCACAAAGTTAGTTCATGAGTCCATCACAACACACACTAAAACATCGCATGGCAACTGAACTTCAATGTACTCACAAACAAATGACATTGTGATACCTCTGTTTACATTAAAGCCATGGGGATATTGGCTCAGGCAACACACTACTCCAGTAACCCAGCCACTCTCTTTTGATTTCTGTGTCTACCAATACAACAACCTAGAAGTGGCTGTGTCACATTCATCATTGAATTATTTACAGACCAAATGCATCTTGGTTTTGAAAGTAGCATGGGCCAACAACAAGTTAGGATACAGTCAGCATTTGTGGAGGGGGCGCTGCACACAACTCACAATCTGTATGTGTACACAGTCGTCTTCGAAGAATGCCATTCCCACCAATTCTGCATTTAGCTCCGCAGGCTGTAGTGTTTGCTGCAAAGGAAAACAACACTAAAAAAAACATTCGGAATGTGCAGATTGTGTCCTGGAGAGTAGTAGGAGTACACATGAGTCTCAAGACTTAGGATCCACCTGCAGTATTGGAGGATCTAGTGCACATCCTATTGTGTAAGATAATCTGCCAGTACAGGTGAGGATGCTGGGCTGGCTCAATATTTTGCTCTCAAACACAATCAACATAGTCATCCTCAAGCCAGGGGATATTGTTACATCTTGTGGGGATGAGTGATATGTGCGGAATGAAGTCTGTTTTGTACACATTGGCACCCAAACACTGTCTCAAAATCTATGAAAATGTCAAGAAGACATTCCACAAAGACATATTGCCCTCACGCTCTAGGGCAGAGTTTAATGGGAAAATAGGAGCCACCATGGACACACACAAGGGCTACCCTCGCAAAACCAGAGCAGAGGTTGCAAAATATTGTCAATGCAAACACTCATTGGAACTGGGTTTGATACTCCAGTGCCACATGTGTGTTTTCATACAGTGAAATGTGTTTTACTCAGCACAACCAGATATATCAGCACTATGTGTCCATCTCCCTTGGTGTCGCCATACCTCTAATATTCAAAGTCAGAATGTGAAGTTTTGGGATACATCTCTGGAGTATTCTGATCCAGGTAGCACAATAACACACATCCTTGATTTCTCACTTGAGGGAGCTATACCCCTCTAAGCAATAGACTGCTACCAATGTTCCAGCATCAGGAGATAATGATATAAGCAATCACTACCTCCAACCAAGGGCAGTTAGCAAGGGCAAACACTGACCAATCAGTGCCTATACCTACCTACAAAGGGTAAATCCCCACCGCTGCACATACACAACTCAGACAAGGCGGGGTGACGAAAAATTGTACTGTGAAGACTATAGGTATTGCATATGCCACTATAGTCACAGCCGCCTTTACAACAATCAGTGATGATCTTCCAGTGGAGAGCTACCGCAAAAACGTATGACCCCTCTCACATCCATGTCAAACCTCATGCTCATCTCTCAAAACTATCATAGACACACAAGCATGTCATAAGCACACACTGGTGCATCTAGACGGAAAAGCATGTCTGCCCCACAAGCTCAAGCCTTGTACTCAAGCTCCTCCAGCCAGATACAATTTTGCACTTGCACTGCACTTCTAACATCCACACTTACATTCACAGAACCATTTTTCATCACTATGCAAAACCGCAATTCTCAACATCATGGATGACATCCTCAACTCCCTTGACTCAGACCATTGCTGCCTACTCATCCTCCTTGACCTCTCTGCCGCCTTTGATACGGTGGATCACAGTCTTCTCATCAAGGCTCTCAAAGACTGTGTTGGTGTCGACGAGGTGGTCCTTCAATGGTTCTCCTCCTTCTTTCAAAATCACTCCCAAAGGGTAAACATCAAATCCTTTACGTCCGACCTCCCCATTAACACAGGTGTCCCCCAAGGATCCATTCTCTCCCCTCAACTGTTCAACATATATATGGAACATGTTTTCAACCGTATTTACCTGATTAATTAGGAGTAAACGAGTTGAATCCCGCCAACCGGAACCCTTTGTGCGTAATAACGCTGATTGATATTCAAAGTAGATTCCTTCCAAGGTATCTCTGGATATCTTTTTAGTGGGGAGTGTATAAACAGAAATGGATATTTTTCCTTACTCCTATAGTATTTTTAATCAGAGACAATTCTTTTAAGGGTATTAAAACATACTGTAACTTGTCTTTGTCCATACCTGATCTCATCTTACCTATTGGTTTCTTGGAGCAGTAGCTTGTACTATTTTTTGGGGGTTGTTGTACAATCTCTTAGGCTCAGGGTACAGTCTTTGATATAATATGATAACGGAGGGCCACTTTGGATAGCTTCCTATTGGTTTAAACAAAAAAATACAAGAGTTAGGTCTATTTTTTCTGTTTCTGTTCTATAGATTTAGGATTAGGAAAAAAGATTTTTTGCATTATCCATCAGTAGTCTTACCCAAGATAATGTAGTCTTCTATTCCAAAATATGGATGGTGTACCTTAAAACACCATCCATATTTTATCCTATAGGAGTAAGGAAAAATATACATTTCTGTTTATACACTCCCCACTAAATAGATATCCAGGTAAATACATGTTAGTGTAAATATCGTAACAAGATATGTAAAAATCAGAAATCTCTAAAAGTTATTAATGAGTATGATCTCTCTCTCCAAAAGCTCCTGCTACATCTGGATAATAGGAAATCAAACAAGAGGCTGAAACTGTATCAGATTATTGTCATACAAACTCCTATTAGTAAGTACTATGAATAACACCTTATGACAACTGTCTATAGATAAACACCTTATGACAACTATTAAATAATATATATAGCAAGGACGCGTAGGAGCCATTGAAAATTGACTCTTTAATATTAAGTTTTCCCTTAAATTAGAGAAATAGTGAACCTAGTGAAAATGCTATGCCTGTTGTAAACATGACCATTGCTGTCAGGTCAACCCATTCTCTTTTAAATCCTCATCCCCATGGACCTTGGTAGATTACCGCAAGGAAATGACAATGATATTACTGTCAGGTCAACCCATTCTCTTTTAAGTCCTCATCCCCATGGACCTGGGTAGATTACCGCAAGGAAATGACAATAATATTAAAGAAGAATAAGAAATACAATTGCAACAAATAATAACTGGCTGCACAAGTTAAAACCTTCGATGTTAGTGTTTTAATCTGTATAATAATATTATTTTCAAAATGTATAATTATGTATTTTTACTTCATAGAATTTGCGTGGCTGCTCAAGGAAGAAGGCGCTGGTCGCCGAAACGCATGTAGAGACTCATTGTGCCACCTATCTACTAGAGATAATTTTTAACTTGTGTCAACTTTTGTATAATGTTTTTTACAAAAATGTGTTCTATGTAATTTTAGTCTGACTATTGTGTTATATTACAGATTTGTTAAACTTTTTTAATTGCTTAATAAAATACTATATTTTGTAGCCAGCTGTAGCCATTTGTTCATTTCTACTGTTATTGTGCTTTAAAACATTAGTTGCCTAGGTTGTTGTTTTTCAAATATATTCCTCTCTACCTCAATGCCACACCTCGGACCTCTAGACCTCTCTACCACAATGGCGCACTTCGGAAGCTCAGTACAATTGTAACTTTTGAACACTTATGAATACGTTTATTTTATTCTTTACCCTGGATTTGATTTCTCTCCCTCCTGCTGTAAAGCGCTCCAATACCTTTGTGTCTGGCCAGCGCTATAGAAAACTTCTTGAATAAAAAATAAATAAATAAATAAAATCATCTCCTCAGCAGACATCAAACGTAGCTCATCAAATAGACCACTCTTATTACCAGTTGCACCCATCTGTCCTCAGTAATGTCTTGTACCACAATCATATAACAACGTGTAGCATGACAGCCCACTCTGACATGCTCACTTGATACATCCCCACATCTCACAACAAAACGCTTACATTGCTATATGAATGTGCCCTCAGTCAATTGTATATCAACATACACGCACCATACTCTGCTTAAGTTCCACAGATTGTCATTTCTAAAACAAATGCATTCACAGAGTAGAACACAACATACATCAAATAAACAACACCTCATGTGTCACCGTTCAGGGCCCTAAATTACACAACTGGTTTATACCCTTTACATACACTTATTCACTTTGTTACAAATTACAATTTTAACCTTCTCTCACTGTGGCCCTGTCACATCCACATATAACTTCCATGCTCCAGACCCGAATTGACTTATGTAGATGAACAACTATCCTCACTCATCAAAACTACCCTGTTAAAGTAATCTCTCACCGTAGTGACACAGATACAGATGTCACGTCCTGCCAGAATCCAACCTTATCTTCCTAGTTAAAACCCTATCACATCTACCTATTCATACCACACCTTGCACAGGATTTAACCATGATGTATGAATTTCCACTCAATTTCAAAATTAGAAACACTAGTCTCTCTCACTTTTACCCTTCTTAAAGCAAACTGAGCACATGCAAAATGAACCTTGGATAACACACCTGCAACTAGGCCTTATGTTCAGAAATACACATCCTCCCTTGGGTGGCCATTAAGAGCATGGATATGACACTGGCTCCAGTAGCATCTGTACAGCACATGGACCGACAACACTTCTGTGCACTCACTGCCCACTCGGCATTCCAGATGTATCACTGGGTAATCCAACAGCCGTACCAGCATCAAGTGTAACTCCAAAGTATATCATTGTCAGTCATCCACAAATTGCAAGGTTAACACAATACATTTGCTCTACTGTGAATGGTGTGTGGTTTACATATGAAATTCCAAGCTTGGACAGACAAAACACACCATACATGTGATGTCCCCAAATAAAAGTAGGATGGCATGATTGACATATAAATTAGAAACAAATGAACTATTAAGACCACACACATCTTGCTAAACATGAATCTCAGCAGAAAGCGGAGTACGTGGAGGCAACAGGGTCGAACGACTCTGAGAATACAGCTCACCCTACACTCACCATGGGCTTAGGAAATGCATCAGAGGAGTACATAGCCATGAAGGGAATTTGCCCACAATGCATGCCACCATAGCAAGGTACCATTGCCACTAATCTACCAGATCAAACAAAGAGACAGACATGGGTCCACCACTATCAAGTCACACACAAGTATTGCACCATCACTTTGTGTACAACTGGTTGTCCAAAGTCGCCACCATGTAGTCAAACTCCATATGTACCCAGGTGTATTGATGAGCCAGTGGTCTTCCTGCACATTACAAACATGTGCAGCATGCTTCTCCTAAACGGTCGCACTTTTTTAGACACTTGCACTATGCTGACATATGAAAGCATGAACCATGTGGAACTGTGTTTTCCTAAAATGTTTTGTGACTTCATTTCACAATCATTGACAAAACCAACGTTAACATTGACATCTAGCCAAAGAAGGCACAACAATCTAGGATACATACTGACCAAGTGCTTGTACTTCATGGACCATATGCAATCCACACCATACTAACATTATTGTATACTTACATGACATATTAAACATGATTAACAGTTAACCAGAAATCCATTTTGAGGGCACAGAAATATGAAAACATCAATATAAAATGCTTTAATCAGCAAAACTATTCGGAACGGTGATGAAAAATGGCAAATGGCCAGCCCAATAAAAGGTAATGGATTGGATCGCTACAAATGTCATGCCCTTCACTGCTTGCCTGCACAAATCCTGCAAGGGGTCACCTCCCCAGGGAGGGGCATCTAGGGGGCATGTCAGTCACAAAAGGGATAAAAATAGGAGGACTAGGATGGTGTTTGGAAGTATTGTTCATGAGAGGTGGGTAGGACCACTGCAGTGGTTTGCTCAGATTGCAGGGGGCAGCTGTAGTGTGATGGCTTGAATGAGGGGGAAGGGCTTGGTTTGAGCATTTTGGGGATGGTGTAATGCTCCACAGTGCAGACCGGGATAGGGAGGGACTTACACTTTTATGGGTGGGTTTCCTTTGGTGCTGGAGGAACTGGGCTGAGCTGGGAAAGTATGGGTACCTGGATTTTTAAAACATTTCTGAGACCGGGGAGATAGGGAAAATGTAAAATGGCAGGTGTGGTGTGGTGGATTTCCACTTCTTGGTAGGGACTTGAAAGGTTCGGGGTTGGAGGAGTTTTAGGGGAATGATCTTGGGTCCCTGTGTTGACGGGAATAGGAGAGGCAAGGGTAGGGGGTGTGGAGGCAGAGTTTTCTGAGGTCTGCAGGGTGTCTGTGGATGCATGTGTGTCATTTGTTGCTATGCCCATGGTGGTGGGTGTGCTGTCTGTCTTTGGAGTGTGCATGTGTGTTGGGTTGTCCTTGGGTATGTGTGTTTGTTTGCATCATGTCGCTGTTGAGGTGTGTGCATGTGTGTTTGTGTGTGCTTGGGTCATGTAGGGTCGTTGGGATAATGGGTGGGGAAATGGGGAAGAGGTAGGAGGGGGAGGGAATTTTGGAGCTGGGACACTGCTGCCTTCAGTTTGGAGGCCAGAGCCTGATTGGATCTGTGTAGGGCAGAAATGTCCTAGTGAATTCCCTCCAGGAATGATACCATTTGAGTCAAATGAGTGGTATGCACATGGGGGACATTCAGCACTGCTGTCTGCCTCACAGAGATCTGCCTCAGGATGTCAATGGCCTCCATACCCAGGGCAGCATGGGAGACCTGGGCAGGGGATGAGGTGTCTCGCACAAAGTAGACGAGCCCCCTTCCTGGGTAGCGGCCATGGATTGTGGGATGGAGAGTAGGTGGGAAGGTAGAGATAGTAAGGGTGGTGGTCTCTGATCTGGAGGATCCAATCCCTTTCTCCTCCACCACCACAAGTGAGTATTGACTAGAGCTGTACTCTGCTACAGAGCCTGCTGATGTTGTCTCTGAGCTGTCCTCAGTGAGGTTCCCCTCACCCTCTGCGCCATTGGGTCCCTCTTCTTCTGACTCATCACTGGACCCAGACTGACAAACTAATCCCACTACATCCGTGGCACTGTGTCCTCTGATGGCCACTGATGATGCTGTGTACAAGAGTAAAAAAGAATCAAATAAGTCATCCATTTGAACTCGACAGATAGGCAATCACATATCTTCACAGATCGAACAAACACATCACATTAACTACTGGAATTACTTCTTTACATACATGGCACTTGTTAGTCTGCCAGTTAACCATTGCTCTATCACACATGATGTTATCTGCAACACTGGGTATATCAACATCAAATGCCACAACCACATTGTCAACTAGTTCAATATGTAGCAGGAGATGTATCGTCTTTTGCTCATGATGGTCTTGTCTCTTGACATACCTGTCTCAACTCCTGCAAGGGAGTATAGAGATCACAATGGTAATAAGATAAACATAATTGAATTGAGACATGGTATCCATTCTGCAATCCCTAGTCATCAAATTGTGATCCATTGGCTCTGATATTACAGGTCAAATAACTTCCTTGTCAAAGTAAAATATTGCGTAGTCATTGCATTAGTCATGCCACACAGATAACAGTGATTATGCTCATTTGACCTGTAACTTAGGTTCTTAACTGTCAGGTCACACATCTTTAGCTTTAGCCTATTTACTCCCAGCTTTTGTGGCTCTGCTCTATCTTCCACATCTTAGTCTAATCTTGTTTCACCTATTTTGTTTACATTATTTGTAACTTTTCAATGTGATTTACATGTCACTCCTAGCACTGTACCCTTTGGGTTCCTTTAACTGGCTTATTTTCTCATCTCTATGGGCATTTTAAGATGGCCGCCGTTCTTTGGGTACACCTTTGCTTGTTTTTTAGTCCCCTCTTTATTTTAAATACCCGCACATTTTGCATGGCGGTTTCTATACTTTGGACACACTCTATAGCCTGTGTAGACGTGGAAGCATTTGAAACCATAGTCAGTGCCTGCTCTTGAGTTTTCTGGTCAGCATGCATTTTGTTACGGTCACAGTATTTTATATTCTGGCACGTTAGTTCAGTCACTCGTTCGCGTATAAACACTTGCTTTACTTTATGCACTTGGCTCTATATCCGGTTTTGGTGCCACTCACCTATTATTGTTATGTCACTCTGCTTTGTTAATTCTTGTGCACAATCACAGCATTTCCTACTACTGTTTCTAGTGGTATGCAAAATTCTTTCATTTGATTGTGAATAGTGGTTTGCTATTTGCACTCGGGTGCTTCAGGTAGTTTCACAACATGACACAGCGCTTTACTCATTTATCATCAGTGATTCCACTGTACTTTCTTTGCGTACACCTTATCATTTAGTTTCATTTATGTTGTTCTAATGCTGTACGGATTGTGTTTTTTCATTGTATCCTTGCTGATTATTTTTAGATCATTTTTCCCCTGACGAAGGACTTTGATAGCCCAAAATGCATCGGAATTCTGAAATGCTTACCCTGATTTTCTGATGACTTTCGCCATCTGAATGTATATAGGATTGATATGAACAATGGAATATCATTGACCTATACATATTAAAACATTCAACTTTGCACCTTAGAATTTAAATCATTGTTTGACACATACGTGTGTGCATTGTTCTTACACCCACTATCTTGTGGACCTTTGCTAGTGCTCAGGGGGATTTCCCCTATATATGATTTGTGCTCATATGTTATGTTCCGTTTGTATTAATGCATGTTAACTTGTATATTTGTATCTATCAACAATTGTGTTTACACTCTACACATGGGTATCGCAGACAAGCACCAGTATACAGGACCTTCCCAGACCTGCAGACCATGAAGGAAAGTGACACAATTCGAAAATACAGTTTCACCCGTCCAATAATTGAACAATTGGCTGAGTTGTTGACAACAGATTTGAAGCCTTCTCGCACATATCCAAAAGCACTGACACCAAAGGTGAAGGTTGTGGCTGCCTTAAATTTATTTGCCACTGGTTCTTTCATGTATACTATGGCAACATCTGGTCGAATGTCACAAAAGATGTTCAGCCATGTCCTGCATGATGATTGCTCTATTGTCTGGAACAGTACATCAAGTTCCCAAAACAAGGTGACTTTTCTGACATCAAGGTAAATTAGATTCCTTCGGACATATACCCTACATTATTGGAGCAGTTGATGGAACCCATGTTGCTTTAGTACCACCACATGATTTTAAGTTAACACCATAAGATGTATCTCACCCTTTCTACTATCGATTTGAAGAAGAGCAACAATTGATTTTGTTGCCTGCTCCCACCCTGTCCTGATGAAGACCCCACAGCAAGGGCACAACTAATTCCTGCAACATTTAGAGGGTCGAAATGCCGACAACTGCTTTTTGTTTATCGGATTCACGCCAAAATTATAACATTAATGTATTATGTGGAGTATGATTTTGATCAAGTGATGCATTGAACCTATGGTCCTTCGTTGGTTTATATTTGAATTAACATACAACTGCGTTTGCGCCATTTGGTTGATTTTATTGTCACTATTCCCTATCCACACCATCCTCACCTTATCACTTCCCCTTTTCCCCTGGGGCACTGTACAGCCTTTTGAATATTTATTTCAAGTTATGATATTCAATATACGTCTACATTGTGATTAAAAACAGTGCAGCTGCATCAATGTTTCTCTATTCTGATTAATTTATGTCAATTGATGATTATACGCTGGGATCCCTCTCTCTCAGTACCGTTAGTACCACCACAGGCCAATGACCAGGTCTACTGCAACAAGAAGCACGTCTGTTCACATTTCCCTGGCTCAGCACATGAGGCCTACATCCTGAGGAACGATTTACAAAAAGGGGGTGGTGATGAACAGAGTGTCTGAGTTAAACAGACCACTCTTACCCAGTCCAAAGATCGGGGCTTGATCCATCACCGTTATTTATCTCACTGCCCCATCCCAGCTCAGAACCTGGCTATATGCAAATCAGTCTGTCCCTGGCCCAGTGCATCATGGGAACAGGGCAGACTAAACTACCAAGCCAATTCTTCACCAGAAAGGAGACAAGCTACCGGGGACCGGTTTCTGGCATTTCAGCCTTCTTCGGCCCGGCTTGCTTGAATCCTGATGGAGCAGTGAGAAAGGGACTCATGTCTGAGTATACCCTGCCACACCTATAGTGGCCAAAAACGATTTACAAAAAGGGGGTGGTGATGAACAGAGTGTCTGAGTTAAACAGACCACTCTTACCCAGTCCAAAGATCAGGGCTTGATCCATCACCGTTATTTATCTCACTGCCCCATCCCAGCTCAGAACCTGGCTATATGCAAATCAGTCTGTCCCTGGCCCAGTGCATCATGGGAACAGGGCAGACTAAACTAGCAAGCCAATTCTTCACCAGAAAGGAGACAAGCTACCGGGGACCGGTTTCTGGCATTTCAGCCTTCTTCGGCCCGGCTTGCTTGAATCCTGATGGAGCAGTGAGAAAGGGACTCATGTCTGAGTATACCCTGCCACACCTATAGTGGCCAAAAACGATTTACAAAAAGGGGGTGGTGATGAACAGAGTGTCTGAGTTAAATAGACCACTCTTACCCAGTCCAAAGATCAGGGCTTGATCCATCACCGTTATTTATCTCACTGCCCCATCCCAGCTCAGAACCTGGCTATATGCAAATCAGTCTGTCCCTGGCCCAGTGCATCATGGGAACAGGGCAGACTAAACTACCAAGCCAATTCTTCACCAGAAAGGAGACAAGCTACCGGGGACCGGTTTCTGGCATTTCAGCCTTCTTCGGCTGTAATGCCAGAAACCGGTCCCCGGGAGCTTGTTTCCTTCCCAGTGTAAGAATTGGCTTTTGTAGTTTGGTTTGCCCTGTTCCCATCATGCACTGGGACAGGAACAGACTAATTTGCATATAGCCAGGTTCTGAAACTGGGATGGTGCAGTGAGCTAAAAAACGGTGTTGGATCTAGCCCTGATCTCTTGACTGGGTGAGAGCTTTCTGCTTAATTCAGAGACTCTGTCCCTCACCACCAATACATCCTGAGGAACAGAATCATCCCCCATATGATGTCTCAGCTGCAATGTGCATGTCAGATAGTGCTCTGTTGCCAGAAACTTTTTTTCTGTGTTCTATGTAGATGACTCTCGATACCCCAACCTTTCCTGGTTGCTGGCACCTCTGCGCAACCCAGTCACCCCTGCATAAGTGTGCCTCAATGAGACACAGGGTCGTACCAGGCTAGTGGTTGAGCGTACATTTGGTCTCCTGAAAACATGGTTCCAGTGTCTGGATTGCACAGGAGGAGACCTACCATATGACCCCTTGAAGGTGTGGAAGATAGTCACAGGATCATGCATGCTCCACAACATTGCAGCCCAGAAGGAAATTCCACTAATACTGGATGATGGAGACAACAGCCTCCAGCAAGGAAGGATCCTGGCTTGGGACATGATGCCAGTGATGATGAGGATGATGTTGGGGATTTTCGACAACAGCTTATCCGCAACGTATTCCTCTGAATGTAACTATTCAATCAGAGGTGATAGCCCCAAAATATTTGTTTGGGTGTTGCTGTTGTCCAATGTGTATGTCTGCTGCTGACTGTATGTTAATTTTTATTAAGTTTGTACTGAGCTGCTCAAGCAAATGTTTTGTGTGACATGTACAATGCTACACTCAATACTAGCTTGTGTTCACACTGACATTTGTATGCTTTAGCTGAGATAGTTAGCAACACTGATCGCCCCTAAGGACTGTAGTAAATGTAGTTTGTGTTCTGCGATGTATCTTCTTTCGATTCTCTGCTATCTTCGCTCTCTTCGCCATCCCTGTACACGTGTTTCGGGGTATTTTCCCCTCATCAGCAGGGATTAGGCAATCTTCTGGGGTTGCCGGTGGCTGTCAAATATTACCAGGTTTAGTACCACTCCAGGCGCGCAAGTACGGGGTCCCAGGCTCGTCAGCCCACTGCTCGAGGGAGCATTTAACATTACAATTGGGGTGGCGAAGATTGCGAAGATAGCAGAGAATCGAAAGAAGATGCATCACAGAACACGAACTACACTTACCACAGTACTTAAGGGTGATCCCGCTGGTGTGTGAGCAGAGTGCGACCCCACCCCATCCCAATTGTAATGTTAATGCTCCCTGAAGCAGCCGGCTGACGAGCCTGGGACCCCGCACCTGCGTGCCTGGAGTGGTACTATACCTGGAAATATTTGGCAGCCACCGGCAACCCCAGAAGATGGCCTATTCCCTGCTGATGAGGGGTAAATACCCCGAAACACGTGTACTGGGATGGGGAAGATTGCGAAGATAGCAGAGAATCGAAAGAAGATGCATCGCACAACACGAACTACACTTACCACAGTCCTTAGGGGTGATTCCGCTGGTGTGTGAGCAGAGTACGACCCCACCCAAATTGTAATGTTAATGCTCCCTCGAGCAGCCGGCTGACGAGCCTGGGACCCCGCACCTGCGCGCCTGGAGTGGTACTATACCTGGTAATGTTTGGCAGCCACTGGCAACCCCAGAAGATGGCCTATTCCCTTCTGATGAGGGGTAAATACCCCAAAACACGTATACAGGGATGGGGAAGATTGCGAAGATAGCAGAGAATCGAAAGAAGATGCATCGCACAACACGAACTACACTTACCACAGTCCTTAGGGGTGATTCCGCTGGTGTGTGAGCAGAGTGCAACCCCACCCAAATTGTAATGTTAATGCTCCCTCGAGCTGCCGGCTGACGAGCCTGGGACCCCGCACCTGCGCGCCTGGAGTGTTACTATACCTGGTAATATTTGGCAGCCACCGGCAACCCCAGAAGTTGGCTTATTCCCTGCTGATGAGGGGTAATTACCTCGAAACACGTGTACAGGGATGGCGAAGATTGCGAAGATAGCAGAGAATCGAAAGAAGATGCATTTCAGAACACGAACTACACTTACCACAGTCCTTAGGGATGATCCCGCTGGTGTGTGAGCAGAGTGCGACCCCACCCCAATTGTAATGTTAATGCTCCCTGGAGCAGCCGGCTGACGAGCCTGGGACCTCGCACCTGGGCGCCTGGAGTGGTACTATAACTGGTAATATTTGGCAGCCACCGGCAACCCCAGAAGATGGCCTATTCCCTGCTGATGAGGGGTAAATACCCCAAAACACGTTTACAGGGATGGCGAAGATTGCGAAGATAGCAGAGAATTGAAAGAAGATGCATCGCAGAACACGAACTACACTTACCACAGTCCTTAGGGGTGATCCCCCTGGTGTGTGAGCAGAGTGCGACCCCACCCCAATTGTAATGTTAATGCTCCCTCGAGCAGCCGGCTGACGAGCCTGGGACCCCGCACTTGTGCGCCTGGAGTGGTACTATACCTGGTAATATTTGGCAGCCACCGGCAACGCCAGAAGATGGCCTATTCCCTGCTGATGAGGGGTAAATACCCCGAAACACGTGTACAGGGATGGCGAAGATTGCAGAGATAGCAGAGACTCGAAAGAAGATGCATCGCAGAACACGAACTACACTTACCACAGTCCGTAGGGGTGATCCCGCTGGTGTGTGAGCAGAGTGCGACCCCACCCCAATTGTAATGTTAATGCTCCCTCAAGCAGCCGGCTGTCAAGCCTGGGACCCCGCACCTGCGCGCCTGGAGTGGTACTATACTTGGTAATATTTGGCAGCCACCGGCAACCCCAGAAGATGGCCTATTCCCTGCTGATGAGGGGTAAATACCCCAAAACACGTGTTCAGGGATGGCGAAGATTGCGAAGATAGCAGAGAATCGAAAGAAGATGCATCGCAGAACACGAACTACACTTACCACAGTCCTTAGGGGTGATCCGGCTGGTGTGTGAGCAGAGTGCGACCCCACCCCAATTGTAATGTTAATGCTCCCCCGAGCAGCCGGCTGACGAGCCTGGGACCCCGCACCTGCGCGTCTGGAGAGGTACTATACCTGGTAATATTTGGCAGCCACCGGCAACCCCAGAAGATGGCCTATTCCCTGCTGATGAGGGGTAAATACCCTGAAACACGTGTACAGGGATGGCGAAGATTGCGAAGATAGCAGAGAATAGAAAGAAGATGCATTGCAGAACATGAACTACACTTACCACAGTCCTTAGGGGTGATCCCGCTGGTGTGTGAGCAGAGTGCGACCCCACCCCAATTGCAACTTTATTTCTGAGTTACTGACTCTTTTCTATTTTTTTCCACACCAGTGTACTTTGCCATTTCAGACTGTGACATACTAGAACATTGAACTATTGTCGAAATTCATGGCAACATTACCATCTGACCAGATGTCTCTTTTTTTAATTGTGTGTTCATTTTGTGTTAATGCGCCATGTTATATCTGGAGAATAAACCAGTGTTCCACATTGAGGTATACCTTGTCTGTTATCACACAACTTCAAACATTTTTATCTACTAAAATGGGCCATGATAATTTGGTTGGCTAACAATGTTTGTTGATTGTGCTAGTAACTGGAGATTGTTTTGTATTCATTAGACAGCAATTGAATCTGTACCATCTACTACAGGTTGTCTGATAACCTTTTTATGTCTATCTATAATTCTGTGTCAAGGTACATTTACTCACAAGACCTTAGTTTACTTTTTGGAAGTGATTTGCAACCAATGTTGTTAACAGTTTCATCTTTGTACTTTTGCGGCTCATTACAATATGTACATTTGGTATTCTAAGTCACGACATGAGTAAGCACTTTGGTGAAAAGTAATTTATTTTTTGTGCATGAAGGTAGGAGATTTCCCAAACACTATTATAAAACAAAGTGCACAAATTAGTTGGTTGTGTTTGTAGATGAAGTAAATCCACAGTTATTTTGAGTCCGAAGTCCAACCTAGTTCCTCCAGCTAATGTGGAACATCTCAATGACAGTCAACAAAGTGAACACTTGGCACATAATGGAGGATATCTGGAGCATTCTGTCACTTCCTGGGGGTGATACATCTGTCTCTCAAGGATTCTTATTCTGACAACCTATATTATGTTTTTCTGGGAGACCCTCAGGGGAAAGCAGCGGCAGTTCACATCCCTCCCTGTGGCTTGTGCAGATGTTGTTGCACTGGATTTTCTGGGCACAGAACATGTTGTTGGAAATCTTGTGGAAGCAGGTGTCAATGTCCCTGTGCACTGCTGTCATGTCATCAATTTTGCTCTTGAGCATGTCCAGCTTTTCATTTTAGTTTGACTGCTGCTGTTCAATGGTCCTGAGGATCCTTACAACCTGGCCAAAATCTCCTTGGCAACCCTCAAAAGCATAGAGGATCTTGGACAGGTTTGCGTGTCCAAAAGGGGGTGGTGATGGACGGAGCATCTGAACCAATCAAACACTCACACCCAGTCGACAGATTTGGGTTTGATCCATCGCCGTTCTTTAGCCCACTCTGCCACCCCAGTTCAGACATGGCCATATGCATATCAGTCTGACCCTGTGCCTCATGGGAACAGTCCAGCGAGGTGTCCCTCATCAGCAGTACCTACTGCATGATGGCACAGGTTTCCATGGCCCCTCCTACCACCCAAGTCGGACCAGTTGGTGCTGGCACAGTCAACACTGAGCCTCCTTCCTCCTTGACTGGTATGTTGTGGTCCGCCAAATCCAGAGAGAGCCCTGTATTGCTGTGCTGTTGGTTGTGTTATAGGGTGGTGTGACCGTGAGGGTATGGGTCAGCTGGGTGTGGTCAACAGAGGTAGGAGTCGTCATAGGGGATATAGATGTAATCGCTGCTGGTGCTTTGTGCTGACCCAAACCAAATGGGCCAGGTCGTTCCTTGTTCTCTGAAGATGGTTCAGAGACCCCAACGCCGAAGACCTCAGGGAGAATCAGCGTCTGGGACTGGCTGTCCTGGTTGGTTCCAGAGGTGTTCCCAGCTCACACTGTGTGTACATAACAGACACAATGATTTATGTGAATGTCCACAGCCCCTTAAATCATACACATTACATAGGCAACTTAACGTAATGATGAGATTATGTACATAGATAGGCCTCCTTCAGCTATAATGCTGGCCTATGTTTTTGGGGGACAATGTAAATCAGACACAATGGAGATTGATGATCATGTCCAGCTATGTACATAAATGGGCATGCTGTGTTTAGTTCACATTACATGCCCAAAGACATTGACTGGTTTGTGATAGCCTGTGAATGACACAGGTGGGTTGGTGTTTTCCACATCTATGCTTTCACGGTGACATACATACTCTTTCACTCCCAATGTAGGTATTCTTGAGGCTTGTGTACTGATCTTAGTGCATGTCTGCAACAGTCACATTTGTGTGGCTGCCTACACACTTACAGTCTGGTATATTTCCCAGATATTTCTAGGAATGGTGTGAGTGAGGTGCTTCTTGTTCTCATCTCATTATACACATGGTAATGGCTGTGAGTAGCAAAATGCGTTACTGCTTAGCTTTGTGCCTACACAGATCATATATTTTTAAAATTGACTCCATAGTCGGATGAGTTCCCAAACTCAGCTTCCTGCCATTTTGTGGCAAAGAACTTTGGTGAACAGAGGTTTGAGTGTTTGTGTTCTAATTGTGACATTACACCCATCCTCTCACCCAGCCCCACCAGAAAGTCTTTTGTCTAGACTCTGCAGGGATGTGTACTGCAAGATGTTTATCACTGGTGGCTGGTGTTTGTAGCACGGAGGTAAATATGTTAGTGGCGAAAGGTTGAGACATCAGTCCAGAGTGTCTGACATCTTGGTAGTACACATGAATTCAATATAAGGTAGACATGCAGCCCGATGAAGTGGTTGTGCTTTGTGTGTGGAGGAGTGTTATTCCAACTCTCATCAGGCCTATTGCTGCATACACTTTCTCACCCAGCCAAACCACTCAACCTTGAAATATGCTTTCCTAACATTGAGTGATAATGTACTTGAAAGATGTCTGATACTGGGGAAAGGTGTTTGCCTTTAGACCACCTCCCATCAGTGCCTTGTGCTCCTCATACCAGTTCCTAGTGTCAGCCATCTTGCCACTACAGTTCCAATTACTCTAAGAAGAGTGTATTTCCATGTGGGATGGTAGGAATATGTGTTTGCGCCCAGGCATGGTGGTAGTTTATTGACAAAAAGTACTCCTCCTCCCCCCAGCACCACTAACTCTTCTGTGCCTATGTGTATCTCACAGTGAGGGTGAGTGGACTAGCAGGTTAGCTGACAATGCTGCATGGTGTTGAAGTTGAAAGCAAATCACATTGAGGCCTTGTGCTAAAAAAAACAGTCCCCAGCCTCAGGCATTTTGTCATAATATTTACACTCACTGTCAGGTAAGCATGCATCATAGTGGACATGTAGTGCTGTGTCGGAGGAGGAGTGTTTTCAATGGCCAGTTCTCCCATCCGGTCCTGTACTACACACACGTTCCACCATGCAGAGACATCACCTCTGGAAGTTTGCTTTCTTGAGAGTGAGTGGATATGTAGTGACAAAGTTGGCTGATAATGATGCCTGTTGTTGGAACACAAGCCCCTGTTGGTATTTGTGGAAACATTCATACTCTAGTGTCTAGTGTCATGCATCCTGCTAGTACATTTTGAAACACTCTGAGAAAGCTTAGTTCCTGATTGGCTGTATGTGGTGAGTGGGTAGGTGTATGTTGGACAGTGCCTGATGTGAGTTGTAGTGATTCCAAATACTCCTCCTTCCACCCAGCACAGCTAACTCCTCTGAAACGATGGCTAACTGGCAGTAAGGGGAAGTGTACTAGCAAAGAGGCTGATGCTACTGTATGATGTTAAACGTGAAGGCAACTCCCAACAAGACCTTGTGGACCAAACACAATGCAGCAGTGTCAGGCATCTTGCTAGTGCACTTCCATCCAATGTCAGTTAGCCATAGGCCTAGACAAACTGATTGTTATGGGTGGGGGTAGGAGTGTTTGCCTTTTCTCCATTTCCCATCAGGCTCTGTCCTCCACACAACTTCCCAGCCAGCACAAACAGACCACCTGGAAATATGGTTTCATGAAAGTGAGTGGGAAGTGTACTGGTAAGATGTCTGTCACTGGTGCCTGTTGTTTGACTTGACTGCAACACCCATCAAGGCCTTCTGCTCCAAACATCATGCAGCCGTATCGGCCATCTTGGCAGCACATTCCCACTCACTGTAAACTAGTTGGGATGTATACGAAGGTGTTTGTAGGACAGACCCTGACCAGAGATGTAGTCAGGACAAATACTCCAACCCCCACCCAGCACAACGGGTCATATGGGACTATGGCAACCTAACAGTGAATAGAAGTGTACTAGCAAGATTGCTGTCCCTGTTGCATGGTGTTTTGTGCACAGAGCCTTGATGAGAGTTTGCTTAAAGTTCACCTTCATGCAGCAGTGTCAGCCACCCTGCCAGTACACTTCCCCTCCCGTTGAGGTAAACCCATGCCCAAAGGAGTTATCTGGGCTGGGTGTGAGTATGAGTATGTGCAATGGTACAACCCCCATCAGGCCTTGTTCCACACACACTACCCATCGAGTACCAAAAGCCTATCTGTAACTCTGCTTCCCTGACAGTGAGTAGTACTGTACTTGCAAGATGTCTGACACTGATGACTGGTGCCTGTTTGTCCACAACTCCCAGCAGGGCCTTGTGGTCCAGAACACCAGTTCCCACTGTTAAGCCGTGTTGTCAGTACACTCACTATCAGGAAAGTATGGTTCCTGATGGGCTGTTGTGCTGGTTGGGAGTAGGGGTGTTTGCACTGAGTCCATCTCCCATCAGGCTCTGTCCTTCACGCACCTTTCTGTTAATCCCAACTATCTCACCTGCCTCTCTACTTTCCTGACAGTGAGTGGCAATGTGCTCGCAAGATGATGGGCACTGGGACTTTTTTCTGATTCATCCACAACTCCCAACAGTGCCTTGAGCTCCAAACACCGGTCTGCAGTGCCAGCCATCTTGCCAGTACATTCTCATAGACTGTGAGGGAAACACAGTTCTAGGTGGGCTTGTTGGGCTGGGTGGGAGGAGGAGTGTTTGCTCTGACTCCATCTCCCAGGATGCCCTGTCCTCCACACACCTTCATATCCAGCACAAACAGCACACCTGCAACTATGAATGGAAATGTACTGGCAAGTTGTCTGACACTGGTGACTGTTATTTGAAGCACAAGGCCCTGATGGGATTTGGCTTCATGTTCAACACCATGGAGCAGTGTCAGCTATATTTCTAGTACACTTCCCCACACTGTCAGGTAGCCATAGGCCAAGCTGATCTATTTGGGATGAGTGTGAGGAGGAGTGTTTGCTGTCATTGCAACTCCGATCAGGCCTGGGCCTGCACACACCTTTCCCACACAGCTCAAAGTGCATACCAGGAAGAGTGGTGTCCTGACAATAATGGGTGGCATACTATCAAGATGTCTGACACTGGTGCCTGTTGTCTGAGTTGACCACAATTCCCATCATGGCCTTGTGCACCTCACAGCAGTCCTCAGTGTCAGCCATCTTGCCAGTATATTTCCACTCACTATCAGGGACAGCATAGTCCCAGGTGTGCCGCTTCAGCTGGGTGGGAAGGTGTGTGCAGGACAGAACCTGATGGGAGATGTAGTCAGGGCAAACACTCCTCCTCCCAGGAAGCCCAACGAGGCCATCAGGAAGAGTAATGTCCTGAAAATGAGTAAAGTGTACATTCAAGATGTCTGACACTGTTGTCTGCTGTTTGATTGGACTGCAACACCCATCAAGTGCACAAACATCAAGCCCATATATCTATGTACAACGCAGCTAAGGCCTGGAATGCTCTACCACTTCATCTCAGAGCCACCCAGAACCTTACTATGTTTCGCAAGCAACTGAAGACCCATCTTTTCACATCTGCCTGCTAAACCGTTGTCTTTTCTCCCCTTCCCCGCTCTCTGTAAGTTCACGATTTTCCTAGCGCTTGGACGCCCACGGGCAACAACTGCGCTCTACAAATCCCCAAGTTTACAAGTTTACAAGTTTATCACACTGTTGCGTGCTTATCTAGGTTCCTGATCGATACTGTGACCTTATGCCCCTATTCGGCTATAAATCCATTTATTCCCTATATTGGCATAACCGTTCAAGTGCGATTTTCTGAAAAGTCATCTCTGGCCTCACACGAACAGAGCCACATTCCAGCATGACTCTCTGCTACTTCCTTTGCGACCAATTAGTGCAATGACAGAGCAGCAGTCACTATCTGATATTCCTAGATAACACTCCGAGTTCTTCAACAAGATAAAAACTTAGCAAACCTGGAAATCCCCGCTTGCTATGTTTTGATTAGTAATGGAACTCTAATGAGCAACTGATAACTGTCACTTCCTAGTGACATCTTTAATTGACGTCTTATGTCCAGCAAACTTGCGTCAAACCCGGCACCTGTCAGGTATAAATATTACCAACGTTGCCTTAAACAATGTGAGTTTGTTGCCTGTTGCTGATGCCAGCTGCCTGCATGACCCTGTGTTGGTAAAAACTAGCACTCTGTCGCTGCAGCCTGCTATCCTGTGATGGTGAAGCTGCTGATTACCATTATCGCCGCTAAAGCGCGACCTATGGTGCAGTACGCTTAAGGAGCTGAACGGCCGTCCTCTGCGAAGACATCCAGCAGATTCCAGCTGCCCGCGGACGCTGTCACCCCTCCTTCCTCGACGCGCTGAAGAGAAGCCGCTGCCTTTCTCGTGCAGAGAAATCCAGTCCCGGCGCTTCCGGTTTACCCTCGCGGGTGACTGGGATATCGAGAGAGACCCCTGAAGGAGATACCAATCCTCCATCATTCTATTCAGAGGTATGGTGTTGACTAAACCCTTAGACGAGAATTCTTGAAACAAACCTTGGCAAAACCAACTTAACTTAAAGCTACTTACTTGCTCCCCCTTTTCACGTGTTAGGCTTAGGTCAGGCACACTGGGGTAGGCTTAGTTAGAAGCACCAGTTGAGTATGTTAGCCTAATGTATATATGACTGTATATATGTTTTATTACTTTTAAACCATTGTATGGCTAAGAAACCATATCAATGCTTTTACAGTTCTATTTCGCAATACTTATCTTACTGTACGTACTTTTTATAATAACAATTATTGCAATTGTGGCAATACATTTCTCTTGTACGAGAAGAAAGACTGTTCAATAAATGTTAACCCTTTATTGATACACGCCCGTCTCTCTATTCTCTACATACTGTGAAAGTAAACTGCACTAGACTGACTGAGTGAAATCTATGTCTATTGTTTCACACGACCCTAGAGATTGACTCTTGATCTGAGGAGCAAAGTTGTCATGTTGCACGGTTGTTGGAAAACTGAATCCCTTCTTGTCTGTGCCAAGGAAGCTGATCACTTCCTATGCAGAGAAGAAAGTTTCCAGTGACCTCTGAGCTAGTTGGTAACACAACCCAATTAAGTTTAGCATAGTCAGTGGAGGCCTGGAATATAAGCAGTTCCACGTCGATACTACTGTTTATGTTATTCCAATGCGCAGGGCCTAGTGGGAAACTAGGAACTACACTACAACACCTACCTCCTAATTTCCTGCAATAAAGTCCAGAGCAATATATTAGAAGCGCTGTTGCATGCATATTCACTGCATGCATATTCACTGCTCCTGCTGTTTCCAAGGAGTGATCAAAATATCGTAACAATTCAACACATGAATGTGAAGTGCACAGCAAGAACCAATTTCACAGTCAATAGTCAATTTCATCCAAAATGTATCCAATGTAAACTTTATTGCTCACAGGAATGACATAAAACCAGCCAAAGTGTTTCATCCACTGCCTGTGGACTTCCTCAGGGCTATAAAAACATACAAAGACATGCAATGTATAATGCAACTTATATATAATACAACATGTAGCACATTTAAAATTACATATCAGTTACTTGGTGTCCTCACACCAGTCCACAGTGTCAGCCATCTTGCCAGTACCTTTCCATTCCCCAACAGAAAAGCATAGTTTGAGGTGGGCTTGTTGGGCTATATGGGAGGAGGAGTGTTTGCTCTGACCACAATTCCCATCAGGCCTGTGCCCACATCCACCTTTCCAGCCACCGAAGCAGCCTACCTGTGACTCAGCTTTCCTGGGAGTGAATGAAACTGTGCTGGCAAGATGGCTGACACTAGTGACTGGTGTATGGAGCACAAAGCCTTTCTGTGGGTTTGTAAGAAGTATGTACATGGTCGGAATTTAATATGTTTTCATTTTCATTGCAGGTATGTTGTTTGCCAAAATGGCATAGACATTACATGCTCATTTACTGTAGATTTTTGTAACTAAAAACAGGCATTTGTATCACTGTAGCCTTGACAGTGATGTCTGTGTATGTGTAATCGGTAACAGTAGTGGAAAGTGGGGTAGTTACTCACAAGACTCTGGTGCTTCTGGTATTCCATAGAAGCCCTCAGGCGAAAGGATGACACACACCTTCTCCTCCCAGGATGTGAAGTGGACAGGTGGTGCAGGAGGGCCACTGCCAGTCTGCTGAATTTGGGTGTGTTCTTCTGTTATCAGTTTTCTGATCCTCTTTTGTACATCATAGTACCTGTTCCTGATATCATCCATTGAGCGCAGTACAGGTGCTTGAGCGTTCACTTTGTTGACTATCCTGTCCAACATCCTATGTCTCTGGGACAGGGGGGTCTTCCCAGATAATTGTGGCTTTACACTGACTATTTCATATACAAGCACTTCCATCTCATTCTCTGTGAACCTTGGATGCTTCCTTGGGGCCATGGTGTGGGTGGGTGTGAAGATGGAGGTGAGGATGAGTGTGAAGTGGAGTGAGATTGTAAATAAGTAAAATAGTGGGTTTGAGAGGATTGTTATGCAACACAAAACATCTGTGCAAGTTGTGTGCTGGCTGAAGTATGAGTGTATGAGGCAGAGAGCAGGGTATGTGTGGCTAATACTTTGCCAATGCTTGATTTGACTCCTTTTGACAATTATCACTTGCCATTTGTGACACAAACTGACACGGTTCAAAAACTGCATAGGGTGAATCGAGTCTGATTCATAACTAGAATGCTATTCCTCAGCATTTGCAAATGAGTGGTTTGCATTGGGCTTGTTTCCGGAAGATTCAGTTGGACGAATTACGTTCCGAATGACTCGGTGGGAGTATGACATGCATCGCATCGTAATCTGTTGTTTGGGCAGCGCAGAGTCAAGTCATTCGGAAAGCATTCTTGAACAAATTTGGTGGGAATGGTTTCCTGACGGGATTGTAATTGCACCCAAACTGGGAAAATGTTTCAAGTTAGTCTAAGCATAATCTTTTGTACTGGAAGGGCATCCTTCCAATACAAAACCTATGCTAGACTCACAGGTACACACTTGCACTATGTGTCACACAGCCTCACATTTCTGCCATGGTGTTCGGGAGAGGAGAGGAGAGGTGAGTGCCATATTTCTGTAAATATGGTGCTTTCCTGCTCTCTCCTTCTGAGGCAGCGCAGCCAGCATTTGCAGCTGCATTTTTTCTCTGCATGAAAAACTGGTAAATCAAGCCTTTGATCTTAAAAAAGAGGAAAAGACAGAAACACAGTAACAAAGGAAGAAAGCAGGGAGAAAAAAGAAAGTGCAAGCGTAAGCTGAAGAGGCAAAGAGTGTCTGATGGTGCATTAAAGATGCATGATATGTATTAAAGGTCATGGGCCCCATTACAATGTCAGTCCAAGGCTGTCTCGTTGTGGAAACCGACCAACCATAGGCCGGTGGTACTTACCGCCATAATACAATGTGACCACACATGGTGCAGTCACAAACTCCCATTTCTCTATGGGAGCTTGTGCGGTGGGCAGCAACAGCCCAAAGCACATGTTCCCATAGCAAAATGGGAGTTTGTTTAAATCCCTGCACTGTGTGGCAGGACCTATGGTGCCCACCAGTCCAACAACCATGGGCCGCAGAGGGATTATGGCCCTGATAGGGGCCCCTCAAGTCGATTTCCGACAGCTTTCCCATGTCAGGCAGCCTGACATGGAAAAGCCGTCCATAAGAGGTTATCCTAGGTATCCAACTGGCCGATGGGCTCATTGAGCCCTTTGGAACACAATCGGATTGGCCGGCCAGTTTACACTCTGACTGGCAACATTGAAATAGGGTGGTCGGACTGTAAACCTACTGTGTCGCTTGGTAAGCCTCTGAGGCTTACCGACTGACTTCGAAATGAGGCCGTAAGCATCCTAGATATTTGGCACCCTGGAACTTAATGGCATTGGCCGAGGGCATCTGAGTACAACTATAGACTGCAGCACTTATTCTTTTACAAAATTAAGCACTGCTAGATTATCTGTAAAACGTCTGTACCTCATTCAAAATGCAATAATAATTTCAGAATGAAACACATCAGCTTTTTTTTTTAAACACATGATTTCATACTTGTTGCCAAAACTGTCAGAATCTGCCAACTTTCTCCAGAAAGAAACAGAGCTGCACTCCAGGAAGGACCTACCAAGCGGAATGAATTCAAATGTGACACGTTTTCGAAACAAGAGCCTTTCTTAGACAGTTCCAACAATAATGGCAAACTATGACAATATAAATGGCGGACAGACAATAAACAGTGAAACATTTCCCACAGTATCACATACATAGGGGCTAATTATGAGTTTGGCCTTCAGACCACAATAGGACTGTGGCAACGGCAATGGTGCAGTGGTCTGAGTCATGCAATAAGCTTGGTGGTGCTGCTGAGGCACAGCCAAGCACATTACAAATTTCCTTACTGCCACAGTTTTCATTGTGGTGAGCCTGCTGTGAAACGTGTGAGGACACCCCCCCACCCGCCCTGTGGCCTCAGGGCCAGGGGATGCATGCAATGCAGGGAAGAACATAATGTGCTCCCTATATGCATGCACCCCCAGTTCCAGCATAACATGGAATTCACAGTCCATTGGTGCTGGAAGGCACTGTGGCAGTCCCAAGGTGCCACCATTCTAATGTCAGAATATGAGAACTCAGTTCACATATATGTGTCAGAAAATTTGGGAGGTCTAATTCACAGCAAGCTTACAGTGCCCCATCAGACCTCCTACACTTACCAAGTTCCCAGGTGGTATCAGCAACATCAAACATGACCACTCTCTATTCCCAATGAAAAAGATACAAATTCTACCCTTTCAATGTTTACTTTTTAATGCCCAAGGTAAACACAAGAAAAATACAAACTGGCTTTTCAAGCATTTATGGAAATATTCGTATTCTTTTATTAAAAGAGAATGCTGCAATTATTAGATAGAAGAAGCAAAGCATTGAGGCCAACATCACAAGAATGATGAAAAACAGTTCAACCATTACAACATTACTAGGAGATTATACTAGTAAACTCCTACCTATCACTTCCTATACTATCAACAGAATATTGGGAGTACCCAATGCCAGATCACTTGGGATAGCCTAACTTCCCATACATGGGTGTGATGTATCAGGAAGCTGGTCTTTGTAGAATAGGCTCTCGTCCTTTGCAGGATAGAGGTCAAAGTCAGCAGGACTTCATCTTAGTCACAGCAAAATATGTTTCAGCACAATCCAAGCAACGTAATGCAGAGGCTGTTCATATAATAAAAGCACTATTCCATTTGCGCTGTGCCAAAGGTGCAGAGCTGATGGAATGGTGTGTGTTGAGCCTTAGAGCTGCCTACAACTGGACTGCCTAATCCAAGGACATTGTGGTCTTCTGTGTTCCTAGCCTTTGCCAGAGTGTACAAGTCACATGATAATAATACCTACTAAGAAATAAATTGCATGCAGAAAAACATGTCAGTATATTATTGTGTACGTGTAAAAATTCACCATAGGATCTGAGGTGGCAAAGCAACCCCTGTATACACTGGCCCGTGGAGATTCCTGCATAAAAAACCACTCATGAGGGATCTATGTGCTATATCTAAAGTAGTAATGATACATACATATTTAATCATCCCTCAAAAATTGTTCTTTCAGTAGACCCCTCAGTAAGCATGGGTGTAAAATCCGTTCCGCTCGCGGATTTTGCAGATTTTCGGTAAATTCGCAATCCGCAAACTCTCGCAAATTTACCGAAAATGCACAAATTCGCAGGCAGCGGATTTTTTTGCTTGGTGATACAATATTGCGGCGTGCGTCGTTCACTTACCGCCATTCAGCGTTTGCCGAGTTGTTTTTCTCGATATTTTGCGAGTGCTGCGCCATTTTGGATCTTGCTGCGGGATCCCGCGGGAGTTTGGCGACACATCGCGAGAGTTCGCAATTGCGAACATGTAGATGTGGCGGGCAGCAACAATCTCGCACTCGCGAAATTACAAAATTTGCAATTCTGCACACGAAATCCACCAGCAAGCAGCATAAACCTTCTGAAAATGATGGTTTTTATCAGAATAACTCCACAGGTTGACATTTGCCTGCACTTTTTTGGATTTGAGGCTTTTTTGACTTTCTTTGGATCACTTTTGGATTAGAAATCAACTTTCACAAGTAAGTTTGTTAGGGGCATTACAGTTGCTGTTCTGCAGAAAAACAAGTTTTGCAAAACTGAAAGCACTCAGCAGGTGCAAAAGTTCACTCATCATTAGTAACCATTCCCTGTAGTGCTTCCTGAGGGGCCCCTCCAGAGTTCAGTTGCCTACGTTTGTTTGGGGCATTAAAGTAGCTGTTCTGCAGAAAAACGAGTTTTGCAAAACTGAAAGCACTCAGCAGGTGCAAAAGTTCAAACTCATCATTAGTAACCATTCCCTGTAGTGCTTCCTGAGGTGCCCCTCCAGAGTTCAGTTGCCTACTTGCAACTATTCTATTACCCTGCTCTGACCCTCACAGCTGGCTCATAGAATAGCTACAAGTAGGCCACAAAGGTCCTGGGAAAAAAAATTGCACTGCAACAGAAAGCAAATTACAGATAAGGAAGCAGGTGCCAGACAGGAACTTTAAATTCAGTGACACATTAATCAACCCCAAATTACTTCATGTCAGTTGAAGCAGGGCAGGTGTGCTTGCTTTTCCCCCCCATAATCTACAGTGATGAATCAGAGGGTGGCAGTGATGTGCCAGAGGGTGGCATGGGTGAATCAGAGGGTGGCACTGGTGAAACAGAGGGTGCTGTGTACCTGTGATGATGAACCAGACGTAGAAACAACAAAGTCGCGACCGTTGCGAGCCGACAAGTAAGTTTGCAATTGCGAACTGGTACAAAACCCTTGCGAACTGGCAGAAACCCTTGAGAACACAAAAAATCCGCAAATTCGTGAGAATTCACGGATTTCGCGGATTGCGAGTTCGCAAATAAGCAAATTCGCGAACGCCAGATTCGCAAAATTCGCCCATGCTTACCCCTCAGCTTCTGCATCTGCAAGTTGCCCTGTTTGGGGTCAATTTTAATTAGCAAATTGTACTTCATTTCATAAGAAGCATTGCCGAGGACACATAAAGCTCTCTGAACCCTGTTAGATATTAAGACTGGATCTAAGTTATCACCTTTGCATCCTCACCTGCTCAAAGAATATTTGTCATGGGATCATGGACGTCCAGGACCTTGTCGTGACTGGAGGACCATTCTCTATAAACTCCCTTGTCTTGGATACGTCACATTTTTGTTACAAAATTCACAATTGTGGGGTGCAGAACTGGTGCCATGGCTGCTTAATTATAAATCAAGGGTCTGGGACACTGCTGTCATGTTTTATCTTGTTACACCACTTCTAGAGGAGCGTAGGCTTCTGACGCATTCCCAGGTTTACAGGATGTTGTATATCTGGGACTGTGTCAAATTATATTGGTGTAATGTGGGAACACTAACTATAATGTCCATTGCATGCCTCTTTATCACAGTGTGAGGCAATGCAGCAAACTTATGCTGTGTTACCCCACCCTCTACAAGGCCAAGAAAAGCCACACAGGGTGGCTTTACGCGACCTTGTATATGTGGCTCTGCAATGTGCAAAACAAGTGCTTCATTAAAAGATTCTTTCTGGAAGCGCTCCAGGCTTGTAATTGAGCCCCCAAGGATTTCTGCATGGCAGAACAAGGCAAGGGGTCAACCCACGCACTGGCATTGGGGCAAGCCCCCTCCCTAGAATGGGCACAAAGTCTTCCTAGCCCCAAAGGACAGATATGGGGATTGCCATCAATCTGCTCCCCCTGGAGTGGAAAGCCTACTAATCACCAGGGTATTTTTTATTTAGGTGCAAATAAAAGGGTTAGGTGCAGCCCACCCAACTATTGTTCTATGCCTCAGTCGAGAGTGGTTCCAATAGTTTATCTGCCGCTGATGCACCAAGAGCGTAAATAGTAGGTAGAGTTCTACCATGGTGCTAAAACTATCTATATATGCAGGCATATAAACAAAGCAGTAATCAGGTGTACTATGTGGAACCTTCTTTAAGTGTACCAGGAGTGTGTGTAGGTGTGGAGGGAAAAATGCCCCCAAGGGATGATCCAACTCCATTACCTGATGGAAAAGAGAGAAGACCCTGTCTTGGTCATCAGCTGGAAATCCCTCACAAGACATCAGGCCGCTGCATGGTGATCTATCAGCAGGCATGGACCCTCGGTGTCAGCAGAAGTACCCCTCTGCTAATCTATCAGGCTGCTCATCTTTTGTAATAGAGAGCAGCCTTGCTATGTATGCATACATTAGTGATGTTGTAGCTATTTAGATATGTAGATAACTATGTTGCCCCTTGCATGAAGTTGGTGATGGTATTTGTATGTGCAAGGAACGTGATCTTGTACATGATGTTCACGGCATTGTGATAATGGTGTGTGAAGCTAGCTGTAAAAGAAGTTTAGTTTCAGAGAAACAAATCAAACATTGTTGTGAATTTAAATGTATGCAAAAGGTCACAGGTTGGAAATGTTATTTGAGAGGACAATGACAGAAATAGGTTACTTGGCTACACTGGTCTAACCCGGGAATATAACACTGGTAAGGTGTTATATTCCCAGAACTGATAAACCTAGGAATGCATAAAAATGTATGAGACTTGCATGGAAACACCCATGCAACGCCCATGTAATGCCTTCTCTGGGTAGAGTAAGGCAATGCAGTGAGTTGTGCTGCGTTGCCTTACTCAAGATTTATGAAGCCAAGCAGGGCCACTAAAAGTGGCCTTATGTGAGTTCATAAATCAAATGTAGGGTTCACGTCACTCTTGAACCGTGTTGTGTGGTGCAAGAGCGACTCAAACTGTCTCGTAAATAGGCCCCTCAGTTTGTAATTCTATTATATTTGTGCGTGATTGTACTGTCACTGGACTCTGCATCTATGGCTGTACCATTCAGTTTTCATAGGTGATCCCAGGAGAAGGATTTGCTAGTATCATCTGGCACTGCCAGAGAAACACGAGGAGTATCTGAGTTCTGCACATCAAGTGAAGATGTAGGAAGGGTGAAGAAACATCAGTATGGCAGCACTGAGTTGGCATTCACATTGTTGGAAAAGGAGAACTGTGCCTTTGGCAACATATGGTTATGGCTGATTAAGTCTGCTGTGATTTTACAGTGAATGATGGTTACTTCCTTTTTTGAATCAAAGCCAATGTTTAGTTTTGTTTACTGCATGGATGCCATCTGACAGCTCAAAGGGGCGAGAAACAATGTTGTCCTTTTCATCGCTCAGTCCATATCTTTGAGCCTTTGGTCTATAGACTGTTCTTTGTTTTCCGAAGAGCATTCTTAAAGTCTGTATTTCGTATCCCATATATAATAGGATTACAAAGAGGTGTTAAGGCAATGTACAATAAAGACATGACTTTGTTATTTGGCAATGCGCTTGTTGATGAAGGTCGGACATACGTAAAAGAAAGAGATCCATAGAATAAAATTACCACTGTGAGGTGGGAGGCACATGTGGAGAAGGCCTTCTGTCTACCGCTTTTAGACTTAATATTCAGGATACACACAGTGATTTTGGTGTAAGATGTGATGATTAAAAAAAATGACATCAGAAATATTGGAGTCGCGAAGGTGTAGCTAATTAAGTCAATTGTGTGAGTGCTGCTACAGGAAATCTTCAGAAGAGCTACCACTTCACAAAAGAAGTGGTTAAGTCTATGGGGTTGACAGAAGGTGAGCTTAGACATTACAACAGTGTGTGGCAGTGGGACAAGGAAGCTAAGTGCCCAGCTCCCAGAGACCAGCTGCATACAAAAAGTACTATTCATAATCGTCACATAATGTAATGGGTTGCAGATGGCCGTATACCGATCATATGCCATAACTGTGAGGAGGAAAACTTCTGAAGTTATGAACATCATGAAAAAATACATCTGTAGCATGCATTGCGTAAGAGACATGTGCCAGCTCTGCTTAAGCAAGTGGGATAGCATTTTTGGGAAAATGGCAGAGGTGTAACTTATGTCAAGGAAGGACAAGTTTGTGAGGAAGAAATAAATTGGAGTCTGCAGTTGTGCGCTTGAGTAAATTGTTGCCATAATAATAAGATTCCCTGTGAGAGACATCAGGTACATCAGGGAAAATATCACAAAAAGTGGTACTTGCATCCGTGGGAGATCTGAGAATCCCACAATCAGGAAATCTTCTAATGAACTCAAATTCTTTACTGCAGAATTCTTGTCTGCCATTCGCCGTTCAATATTATTAGCCTTTGACCTGAAGAAGTGTAAGAAAAGAGACAAGTACTGTAAATGGAATTGACGAACTAAACTTTGATGTTGTAGCACTAGTAACATGTATGCTATATTATGCAAGCCCAAAAATAAAATAATAGTGTAAGATAAAAACATCTATGCTGTCATTAGTGTACTGGAGGATTTTTAGATAATAATTCAATCTATCATAAGGGCAAAATATTGGAATATCAATATTCCAGTAGTATACACTTATGACAGTTTGACTTCTTATGTAAAAATACCTCCTGTACAATGAGATAGAGAGAGGTATATGTATATTCAGTGTATTTAGAAGTACAACTAGTAATTCTATATTTACCTATAAACCTACCTTCTCTGGGCCTAATTAAAAAACTACACTTTGTAGTATTGTTTGTAGTGATATTGCAGTACTACAACATTCACTACACAGTGCTGCTTACCAACTACACTTCTAGACTAACTTAAAGCCCCTGGAAATTAAGGACAGCCTGTTTCCTTCTGTCCAAGCAGCTTCTGCAAGAAGCCAATTAAAGGCTGTGAGGCCGACCTGTAAACCATGTTTCTCTTTCTTCAAGAATAAGAACACAATTATTCAGAGCTTTGTTTGTACATGTTTTAAAAATAACTCCTTCATATTCTGGTTCATTGCGTGAAAGTTGTTGAGCAGTGGATTATCCATATTCACCACAGACAAAAGTGTGCATGCCAATGAAAGCTGAGAGGAGGGTGATTTCAACACCATAAATCCTTTGTTGATGCCATTTGTAGGGAACAAAACAGATGCTTTCTTCTGCAGAACTTTTTCCCAATTTTTCCTGGAAAAACACCAAAATGTAGCAGTATTTTGGCTAACTTCTGGGTCTCCTCTAGGGGAATCCAGAAAGCCTGGGTATCTTTAGAATCCTCAAGATGTTGGAAGATGTTGCACTTCCTTGTATGGAAAAAGTAATTTTTACCTCTCCGCTATATAACAATTATCCTACGATTAGACTCTCTGGAGTGGGAATCAATTTTTTTACCCCTCCACTAACAATTTGGCGTGGATACCTTATGTGAAAAAAATGTACAGGCACCTAAGCGCAAACTACCCAAAATATACGAGAAAAGGCTTAGCACAGGGAGTGGGGAGGAGAGGGAGGCCTAGCAGCTAAGAAGTTAAGTCTGACCAGCATTGCAAAGTGCAAAATTAGCAAAAGAAAATTAAGTAAATGCAAATGGGACATTCTTGAGTTTTTTTCAGAAAAGCTCTTTCCACTAAATACCACTTCTCTTTTCTTTCCTAAGGAAGTAAGAATGGCTAAACAAAAATCCTGAATCTTTTAAATGCAGTTGATTCCGTCTTGATCTACAAGACTGCAAATGGTCTTCAGGCTAAATTAGCTAAGGGATAATACTATAGAGCATATAAAATAAAAATTAATGCAGGAAAAAAACTCATGACTCTCAGGAAAACCGAAGTACCACCACAGAAATGGTACCAAAGTGAAAGAAGTGCAATTGTTCAAATACGTGCAGGTAGTAAGCAATACAATCACTAAAACTGTCCTATTCATAATTAAACCAATCTAGGTAAAGCTGAGGCACCAGCAAACAACATTGCAAGGATGGTTTGAAAAAACAGACTCAGATTCACCAACCACATTGACAACGTTTTTCATGCAAAGATAGGAAACCCCATTTTTTCGAGGCAGAACTCTGGGGGGCCTGGATAAAATTAAATGTCACACCGCGCTATAAGAGGAAATTCGGTAAAACATTCCTCAATCTGCCATCATGATTTCTCACAGAAGTCTTGGAATCTGACGTAGGCTTCGGTGCACAGTCAAAATATCGATTCCAAATTATCGACCAACATTAATATTGAGTTAAAAATATCGAAGGTGAAGAATATCGAGGTCAAGAATATCATTGGACAGAATATCGACCCTAAGGTAAGTAATAGACTCAGGGCCATTGTATTTCTCACGCAACCCACCAACACAGGCAGACTTGACACTGTTGTACAACAAGGTATTTGCTCAGAGGCTGACAAAGCCTGGGCATCTGGGATCCGAGCTCACAAGCACCAACAGCGGAAAGAGCAAGCAAAGTCTCAAATGTCCCTAGGAAGGAACAATCCTTTATTTTGCTGAGCCTTCTTTATTGTTCACTGTCATAGAAGGGGGCACCTTCAAATATGTGACTGCATGATGTCAGCTGTACAAATACAAAACATGCGTTTGACCTAATGGCATACAATTTAAGCAGGACTTCCTGTGCCACTGACAATGTCCCAGCCCTTCCATTATATCCAACACAGTAACATGGGATTTGTTTACTTTTAGTAAAATGCACCATAGCTTTCGCATTTTACAGTGGGAGTAAGTTGTACATCAAGCAGGGTTAGCTCTTCCACTAACACAGCCCCAGCTGCTCCAGTCTTTTCAACACCCATTCTCACACCATATAACTCCCATTCACTCAAAACCACCCAATTACTATGCACAAAATTCCACTGCACACCATGTCACATAATTCCACTCCACACCACACAACACATTTCCACAACTAACAATAGTAATCCAACCCACTAATTCCACTCCACACCACATACATCCCCTTCACTCTACAACACATGGATAAATAACAATGTAATTTGCAATGCCAATAGCTCCAACTCTCCCAAATGCAAAACCTTTAGCATTGCACAAAATAAATTCAACTGCACAACATGCCACATAATTCTACACAATATAATACTACTCCACACCATACCACATAATACCCCAAACCACCCCACATAATTTCACACACCACACAATTGAATGCCACTCAATTCGACAGCACACAACTTAATTACACTGAAAATATTACCACTCACTGCTACATAACTAGACTCCTCATAAATACATTCTACTCAATATGGCCTAAATACACCCCACATAAATGCACTCCATGGCGAAAATGGGAGAACATGGTCGCCAGTGAGTAACAGGTCGCGTAGGCTCCAGGAGTAGGGAATCATATTTTGCCTCAAAATAATCCATACTGTGTGGTCAGCACTAGGCAAAGTAATACTTTTATGGAAGGCTTACTGTAGGAGGGCTCCTCTGTTTGCTTGGTCTTCTTCCTTGCTGCGATGGTGGCAGGGTCAGAGGAGTTTGAGGCGGTGGCCATGGAGGGGTCGGTCCGGGACACCCGGGAGCTGTTTTGGTACCACACAGCACTCAAGTCGGAGAGACGGTAGAGAGCTGTGGCTCGGTTCCCTGTCCAGGGTTGCAGAGGCAGTATATGCACGGTTAGCTATGCGCAGGAGCTACGAGCAACCCCAAGAAGAACAAAGGCTTCAGGAAGGGTCCCTGCTGGCGTGGAAACTAAAGCAGGTAGGGGGGAGAGATTATCATGGGGGCAAAGAAGGGATTTTTGCACTAGAGGTGAATTCTGGAGGGGGGTGAGAGTGAGCAACAGAGGTATATGGCAGCAAAAGTCATATGCCCTGAGAAGTGCTGGTTCAAGGTAGCATAAAGACTTTTAAAAAACAGACTGCCAACTTTCTTAAAACAACTCTGACTTAGCTCAGAAGCAGGAAACCCTAATAGATCAAAAATATATAATCACCCAGCCTTCCCAGCAAGAAGCTGAGGTGGAGGAGTGGGTGAACCCTAAAAGAAGAAAATCAAGAAAGGCAACCCCACCCCCTCAGATAAAACATAAGGTATAAATTACCCCCTTGTTAAGGCGTTTCTTCAAGGTTATGCCCAGAACATTAACACTAAAACCTACATCCCTAACAGTACCCCCTGGACATTTAAATACCTGAAGATATTCTTAGCCCCAATAGATTTCAAGTGTTTGCAGGTGACTCTAGGCTATCAGAGGAAAGTATGGGGGTAAATTCCGATGGTGGATAATGAAAATAAAGATGTAGTTTTGAGTCCCTTGCCGATTCAAGGGGAAGCAGGGGTCTGGAGGGACACAGAAATAAGTGAAAATGGCCTAGGTCTAATGCCAATGTTGGATCAGAGGAATAAAACATCTGACCAGGCAGCCTCCCAATCAGTTCCAGATTGGTGCAATTGCTGACAATGGAGTTAGAAATAGATTCGAAGTATCTAAAAATTAAGCTGATATTATGCTGACATGTGAAAAGATGAAAGAGAAGTTAGACTCTTCAACGGCTAGAACAGCAGCCTTGGAATTCACTGTGATAGCGTTAGCCACCCAAACAGAATAGAATACAAAAGAAATAATTTGGCAAAAAGAAAAAAAAGTGAGTTTTCAGGAAAAACTTGAATATCTTGAAAATTCTCAAAGGAGAAACGATATATGCTAAAGATCCCAGAGGGGGCGAAGGGAATAATGTCAAAGTGTATGTAGTCAAATTGAGGTTTGCCTACGGAGCTGTTAGATTTTCAGGATCCTATAATACTTGCCGGGGACGTTAATGTGGTTTTAGATTCGGGTTTGGATCGTTCACTAAAATGCAGAGGAACATCAAATTGCAAAATTAGTTCAATAATAAAGGCTTCTATGACGCAGTTAGGATATATGGGGAGCCAAAATGGGAAACAGAAGGGGATATACCTTTAACAATAGGAAGTATGGACATGAATCAAGATTGGATTTCTTTTTAGTTAACCAAGATTTGAAAAGATGGGTTAAATATGCTAAGCATCTGGGGGCACATCTTTCGGACCACTCTGCTATACTTTTAGTATTCAATCTACCAGTTAGGCCAATATATAAGAGGTGAACTCTAGACCACGCTATTTTATTAGAAGAGGAAATGATTGAGAAGTTGAGTACAGAGAAACAAGATTTGTTTGCAATCAATCAAGATAGCGCATCAATAAGAATTGTATGGGATGCCTATAAAGCCTTTTTAGGAGGGTACATAACGTCTCTCCAGATATCTAAACAGAAGGCGTAGGGGAAATTGACCATAACATCCAGCAGTCGGAACAACAGCAATTAGCCCAGGGGAGTAGTCAGGAGTTAGAAGGCACTCAAGCATCTCTTCAATCTTTTAGACTGGAACTTGCTGTGGTGATGGAACATAGACTAAAGAAACAGTGGCAAGCAAGCAAGTTAGCCCACTTTGAATATGGAGAAGGCTGCTGAAAACTTCTAGCCTGGAAAACCAAACATGATCAGGTAAAAGGTTTTATTAAAATAATTAAGGTGCAAAATATCGGGCAATCGACTTAGGAGCTGTGTAGCGATAGAAAAATCTCAACAGCTCAATTATAGGAAGCGAGGTAAAGAAGGTCATAATGCCAGGGAACTCTGGGAAAGCAGCAGGCCCTGATGGGATAACAGCGGAACTTTATAAGTGTTTGATGGAAGTTCTCATCCCTTTAATGGTGAAGCTATTCTCTAAAAAATTTGAAAAAGGTAGGAATATGCCACCATCAAGGAATGAAGCCATAGTTGCTTTGATTCTAAAACCTACAAAACCACCAATCTCTTGCGATTCATACAGGCCCATCTCTCAGCTTAATTGCGACTTATTTTGCAAGATCTTAGCAGAGGGGTTAAATGGGGTGGTGGGGGGCCTTTTAGATGAGTATCAAAAAGGTTTTGTCCGCGGGAGAGGAATTCAGGACCCTACTTACAACTTAATGCGGGCAATAGATACAGCTACACTCCAAAAACACCTTTGGCCATTATAACCGAAGACACAATGAAAGCATTTGATAGGGCAAATTGGCCGTATTTACAATAATGAGGTTGTGTAATCTGGGAGAAAACTTTTGTAGGACTGTGAGTCTGATATACCAAACCCCTACAGCTAAAGTCTTAGTGAATAGGAATCTCTCTGCCCCTTTTAGGATCCAGAGGGAAACTAGACAGGGGTGTCTGTTGTCACCTTTACTATTTACCTTATTTATTTAGCCCCTAGCTGTAAAGATCAGATAGCATGCTGGAATATCTCCCATTAAATATAGGAAATGGAGAGAAAAAGGTGGGGCTGTATGCCAACGATTTAATGGTATACACGGCAGATCTAACTTTGCCGGATTTAGTTTATTACGCATGGGTTTTTCTAATGAGAGCTGGGAAAATACTGCTGAACGAACAGGATCGTTCTGACATTGGGAAAATGCTGAAGGCGATGCTGTTCGATCTGAAAGGAGGGGACCATGGTTTTATATATAAATTTGGAGAGTCCGGATATTTTAAACAGGTGCACCTTAAGATTTTGCATGGAATAGCTTTTACTTGGCATAAAATGAGGATGACACTAAATACCACCTACCATAGTGCATTGGCACCTATCTGGGATGCCCTAGTTTCCTCAGAATGGATGAAGGACTCCTTGGCAGCGCCTTTAGAAAAAAGCCAGAATAACGCGCTGGGAGCAGCTTGTTAAAGAGCGTTCTCTGCTTTCTTGGGTTGATTTGTGGGGCATCACAGACAATGAGTTGTCTAGATTTAAATGTCTCCAATTGAAAAGCTGGCATCAAGCAGTCCGAACAACCGTTGGTATACCAAAAGAATTGGAGTCCGCCTTAGGAGAAAAGTTGAAAGGAAAAAAGAGGTGGCAAATTTGTATTGAAACTTAATGGTAGAAAAACGGAACTCCTCATCTTCAGTGGAAACAAAACTCTCTGGGGTCCCCAACACTGGCCACCTCAAATGGGTGATCTCCCCCTCCCTTTACAATCGGCTCGCAACCTCTGCATAATCAGTGATGATCAGCTGTCTATGAAGCAGCAAGTGGTTAAGGTTTCCTCAACCTGTTTTACTATTTTAAAATGGCTCAAAAACATTCTCTGGATGCTTCCACCCCCCACGCAAAAAATATTGTGCACGCAAGGAGGTGCATGAGAAGCTGCAAGTGGTCCAGATTCCTGCAGCCAGACTTTTGTGCCAGAATGGCCTCTATTATAGGTCCACTCCGTGACCTTCACTGGCTTAGGATGGATAATCGTTCTAAATTTAAAGCCCTCTGTTACATTCATAGGTCAAAGTGGGCTCAGCACACACTATCTTGGTGCCTTGGTACATCCATACCTCCCCTCACGTCTCCTATGATCCTCTAATAAGTTAAGATTTCATGTTCCCAGGATCAAACAAAGATGTATGGGCGGACGGTCCTTTGCCTATTTAGGTCCTTTCCTAAGGAACTCACTCCTGTTTCAATAGCATCATGAAAGAATTTACAAGGCATTACATAAAGACTTTAAAAAAATAGCTTTTCAATCACTAAAGTTCTGGCCCTTTTCTCTTTGTAGTGCGAGTCCGTAGGTGCCGGGAAACCTTCGGGAAGCTGTGCGCCATGTAAATTTAAATAATAATACTAGTTATATTTTGGCTCCTGAACGATCTTGCAGAGGGTGATTTTGAACTTCCAATGGAGCTGTGGGGAAAGAGCCTGCCTGGGATCCATCAAGAAGAAATATGTGAAGTATAATGTAACACTTTGTATTCCACAGTCCAGGCTGCAAACCTAAGGAGAAATCACATCGTTTGTTTTCATAGGGTGTATTGGTCTCCTTTAAGGCTCTCCAATTTGGGAAGGTTGCCACTCTGAAATGTCCTAAATGTTTCCAAGAAAAGGCAGATGATGTGCATATGTTTCTGGACTGCCCAATATTACAACATTTCTGGGCCGATGTAAGTAAAAGTATCTCAGCCGTACTTGGGTGGACCTTCACGTAAGCCTAATACTGATATTTTTGGGGGTTATGGCGAATCATGAATCTCTAGCCACAGAAATAAATAAATTATTATTTTACTTAATCTTACTTGCACTGAGGGAAATTCGTAAACATCTGAATTGGATCAATTCTGTGAAATACACAATAAAGCTAGATAGGGCATAACTGAATGAGATAAGTAAGAAAAAAGACTACTGGGGTGAACACAGTCCATTGATTATGCCTCTACATCAAGATACTTCACCTCTCCGGTTGTTCTTTGTGTAACTCAGAGTGAGGGTCGGAATAGATCAACCATGAAAGGAGGGGTTCTGTGTAAAGTGCACCTATTTGGAAACAGAGCTTTCTGGTTGGTGCCAATCAACAGAGGGGCCCCAGAGAAACCCCAAATAACTCTGTTCATATCCAAAACGAATGAGTTCAAAAGAAATTAAAAAAACAAAAATGCACTCCATAACACATATCAGCAACTCACATAAATACGCTCCACACCATGAAACATAATTCCAATAAGCATAATTACACTCAACGCCACACATGTCTAGGCCACACAATTCAACTCCACGCATTTCCAATACACACCACATAATTCCACACCAAACAAGATATTTCAACTACACAACACAATTCCACAACACACCACATAATTTCACATCATGCAAAAAAATTTAACTACACACCATATAATTCAACTCCACAACATGCCACAAGACAGAGCTCCATAACACACAATCTCACTGTACATAAATCCAGTGCACTTAATCTCATTTAATTACTATCCACATAGTACTGCAGCACACCGTACCACATTTCCACTGCACAGCTCCACACCACGCAATTCCACAACAAACAAGTCTAATACAACCCATCTTTTCCTCACACTTCCAGCCTTATCATCTCTCCCCCACACATTCACTGCTCATCTAATCTCTCCCTAACACTGCATTGTCACTTCTCAACATACAATCCCACTGAACCCTCTCATTCCTGCCTCACACTCCTTGTCTCCTCTCTTAATACTACCAGCTCACACATGCTACCTTCCTTTACTTCCTCACTCTGTGCAGTGGCCTACCTCTGGTGGACCCTCCCACTCATCCCTCTCGTACTCTCTCATCCCTCTCTCTCATGCATTCTTCTCGCCTATCTCATGTGGTTCTCCTCAGGTCTTCGAGCACAGTTTCTTTCCCATGTCTTTTCGAGGTTTCCGTACCTCGGAGCCACGCTCTTCCTCTCTTCTTAGAGGTGTCTCCTGGGTACACAAGCACTCACTTCTTGCACATCTGTGGCCTGCTCACCACTTATTTTTTTGTTTCTCATACACTCTTTCTGCTTCTATGTTTGGAGTTCATTCAACACTTTGTGCAAAAACTACCAACCTGTATCTATCTTCCTTTCTCTCCTGTGCAGCTCTGACCTCTATCTATTCACCAGGCAACATAATTCCACTGCACACCACACAATTCAACAACTAAGAATCCCAATCCAACTCACATAATTCCACACCACATCACATATATCCACTCAAAACCATAACAGATGGGTAAAATACATTGTCATTTCCTACACCAATAGTTCTAACTCTCACAAGCGTTGGACCTATTGCAATACAATAGGTCTCCCCTTCTCGTGCACACATAGAAATAGGAATCACCTCTTGTTTATAATAAGGAAGGTGCCTCTTCCTGCTTAAAAACATTCCTGCATGCAATAGAGGCACCCTTGTACCATGGTGCAAGTGTGCCTGCATTGCCTCTAGGCAGCCGAAATGATGCCAGGGCATGGAGAAAGGACAGGAATGCACCATATTGCAAGGAGACTTGCTGTGCTACCATATGCCAAAATACCCTAAATGAGGACCTAGGAGTCCTGGAAAAACTATCCATTAGAAAACCACATCCTGATGTTTGAATACTCTCCTAAAGCCGAGCAATACCTAACCCTGCTCTCTAACCAAAGAGGATGGATATATTTTTTCTGCTCAATAAATGCTTGCTTAGAGGACATTGAGTGATCTTGTGCAATCATGTTAAACTGCAATCTATATAACAGCATAAGATTGATTACAATCAGCAAGTTGCTGTGTGGAGAATAGCTAGACTACCCAGTTGAACAATTGTTGGTACTCTTAAGCAATCTGTCAGATCCAAACATTTTTATTGGGTATGAGGAAAAGCTGGGACTTCTGGTCTAAATAGGTTCAGAAGGAGAGCACTGACATTTCCTTTGTCCTATAATGAACCACTCACAATCCTTTGCACCCCTGGTTGGTTTAACTACTTTGATGACCAGAGCAGGATTGTATTAACTTGGGAAGAGCTGGCCTTTTAACGTTTTCGTGCTTATCTAGTTGTTATACCTTTTACCATTGAAATGTCTTTTGATCCTTAATCTTTTAGTTTTTTTTTATATGTACATAAAGGTCTTTTGTCCTCAGCTTGGATGCAAACATGTTTTAATATGTCAAACCCCTTTTGTATGAGAGACAATTAATGGTAAGTTACTACCTTACGTATTTGGCATATTTCCTTTGGTCTACTCCGTCGTTAGTTTAAGGCAAAGAGTAGGAAATTACAGTGACACACCAGGTGGTGACTGCACTTCCATCTCCTTAGTGGAGGTTCTTTTACAGAAACAACCTTTGCCAGGGCCTAGTGCATTTAATGGGACCACGGGGACTACTAAGAGCCCTGATGGATTTCAGAGACACTATTCCTTATGACCATCCTGGAATGTGTCTAATGGTACAGAGCAGCTTCCTTTTCCTGAGATAAACCACATCACGCTGGTACCTAGTGGAGATGTGTTCATGATATCTTGCTGCCATATTTGTATATATGCCCACAGTAACTTATCCCATCATGGTTTGATGTCCTTGTGGATTAGAATAGAGAAATATATATAATCATGGGACTATAAAAAAATAAACATATATATGTGAAAATTACTTTGCTATATCTTGTACCAATATAGCCATCCTTTTAGGTAAAGTAGCCCAGTAATAGACCAAAACTATTTTGGTAATAGACCAAAATATTAGGAAGGGCACAACCTCCCCAAGTCAATGGCAGCTGCAAATACCATATTGCCAATCTCGGTGACTTGTGAACCTAAATCAATGCCCACATAGATGTGCCTAGGCAATTAAAAATAATGTATGTAGATTTATGTAGATTTATGGGCAATTATGAATGTTTTCAATTTCGTTTTCATCCCTATTCCCTATTAGGAACAGTTTCTTTCAATATATATCTATTAGGTAATTTGTTTCAGAAACCATCTGTCTTTAGTCTACCTCAGAAGGTCTTTAACTCTGTTACCGCGGCAAAAATTTCACCGCGGTTTGGGCGTGCGACGGAGTGGGCGGGGCTGCATCGGCCATTGGTCGTGCGCACGACCAGGCAGGTAGTGCTCACGTCGGGCAACGGCCGATGCGAGCACGGAATGGGTTAACCGATGCGAGCACAGAAGAGTTAAATGCCTTATTTCATAGGCACATTATACGTTCAACATACCCAAGTGATGGCCCCTAGCAGATGGTATACCTTCTTTCAAATTTTTCTCTGGATGACTCCTATTCATTTTGCAAGGTTGGATGGCCACATATCTACAAATAAATGATGATGTGGTGCAGTTTGTGTCAATGGACACCTGAGAACATATTGCACAAAGTGTCCTGGTGCGCAACAGGCGTTTGCACCTGTTTTGCGCTCCCTGGGGCACTTTGGTATTACAAAAGGGACTGCAAATGCGTGTACGGACCCCTCTGTAATATGGACAGTGTTGGCGCACATAAAGCACCAGCGCTATCTTCAGGGCTGTGTTAAATTGGATAATTATGAGTTTGTTGGTGCCCTGAAGGCAGTACATTCATCATAATACATGCATTTTCCTTTATTGCACTGGGCACACCTTTTAAAAGGTGCGCCCAGCACAATGAAGGAAAATACACTGCATATATAATGCGGCCACAGGGAGACATGTTCATACATCACTGGTCTTGATGTACTATCACATGTTGTACATGACATCACACAGTGCTGTATAAGGATTTCTGTTCAATGTAATAACGGAGTTGTTTTGCAGTTCAGCATACTCACATTGTGAATATACTAGCAGCTAAGTGCTTACTGACCCAGCTGGCTCCAGCACATGGTTTATGGATTTTTTCATTCATCAGACAAGAGTGTTCCTTCTATTTGGTCGTGGCTTAACACAGGCCCCTGCAGTCCCTGGAGTCAAGAGGGTCCCCAACCTCCAGCCCCCCCAAGCCTTCAGAGGGTGCCCCATTCAGCTCAAGGCCAATCTCTGTGAAATACTGGAGAGTTGGGGGCCCTCCTCACATTCTGCATGGGGGCCCTGGTATGTATTTTTATGCCACTGTTGCTACTTACATTGCCAGGTACACATGCCCCACCAAGAGTTGAAAGTCAGATAATCCTGTTTAGAAGGAAAGTAATTAATATTCCACAGCTGTGAGCTTCATTTTGCAATATATCACCATTCTTCCAGCAATGCAAGATGCATTTCAATGTACCCAACATGCATTTCAATCTTGCCACTTTCCAATATTTTAGGCGTCAAACACCATATGTAGAGGCTTACATTCTGACTGCTGGATTACTTACAAGACTGTGCCTTTGGCAAATATTAACCTACGAAACTACGCTATTGTCCACGTTGAGAAAGTTGGGACTTCATGGGACTTTTGCTGCTATGTATGAAAGAGCCCTTTGGTGCTGTATTTAATGTAAATGTAAATTGATACTTGTATAGCGCACTACTCACCCGCAAGGGTCTCAAGGCGCTTGTACGAATACCACTGTGGAACCCATCCTGGTTTTCCCTGTGAGGCGTCCACTCCTGGGCACCCCCTAGGTGGAGGCCAGGCATCCTTAGTGTTGTGGGGGCCGTTGTGGAGATTAAGCAAGCTATTGCACAGAGTTGCAGAGTGGGACTCCATGATTGGAATAGGCACTGAGGCGAGAATTATCAGGTCCGTGGAATTTTTGAGCCCAAGACCCGCCGAAGCGGGGAATTGAACTCTGGTCCCGGGCTAGACCTCTGCATCAGGGTCTGCCGCTCTAACCATTGAGCCACACTTCTCCACTCAGTCAATGGGACAAACGAACCAGAGAGACATGATGCCTTCATATTATCTCTTTTTCAATGGTACACAAAGCAAGACAGGGGAATGCACTGGTATAAAACCTGTTAAGCCTACAAAAGGATTGTCTAGGGTCAAATGTACAAGTTGATCAGCACATAATGGGAAATTGCCTGAGAATATTTGTTGTGCTCCATTTCTCTGGAAGTACAGATTATGGCCAAATGGGTTCACAGGTGAACAACACAACTGGAAAGCTGTTTACCTGAGTCAACACTAACATTCAGAGGGATCTTAAGTAAACAGGCAAGCATTTATGTATACCTCAACTGTACTAAAGGAAAAGGAGCACAACATGTGTCCTACACTACTGACCTTTAGGAAAATCTTCGTATTTAAATACATTGTACAATTACCACTTAAGCATGATAAAGTATAGTTCAAAAAAGTGTACTTCTCTAATTTGGGGATGAGTTTCAACTTTAATACCTCAGATTATATCACTGCACTACGTGACATTATTACCTGTGGTAGTTTTCCAACTTGAACTTAGAAAATGTATGCCCTTCCTGCTCTCTGACAACAACGCCATTAGTAAACTATGAGGCAAGTCAGTTGCTGTACACCCTCTATGTAGCCTAAGATATTATTATGCATGGAATAACATTATAGTGTGGTAAATAAAACACAATTTATTTTTTTGTGCAGATCACATCCTGAACTCATGCATTTCAAGGAGCTCTTGTACATGATAATGAAGAAAAAGGAGGGAACGTGAAATAAAATAATCGCCTAGGATCACACAATTAGGTCTAACGAGGAAGCAAGGATTGATCCCAGGTTTCCTGATTACTCAGCGTCCGATTCCGATTCAGTAAAATCTTGTACAAATAGCCGTATGGAGCATTTTTCCCATAAGAATTGTATCCTCAAACGTCCCAGTACGTACGATGTAGTACGATGCGTACCCAAAGCAGTTCTCCGTCCGAATCATACCATAGCCCGTGCGACTCAATAATCCGTACGAATCGCATTCGGAACGCGCAGTACGCAATGTCCATACGGATCGAAGCATCATTTTCCGACCCAGCAAGTACAATTCGTCCAGTCAACACTCCGTACTACTCTTTTTTTACGAGATCTCAAAACGTCGGGAATAGCAGAATTCGACTTGAAATGCATGCAAAATGGACCCCCGGTATGGTTCGTACACCCCATGGTCGTCAGGGTACGGTTCGTATACCTACGATCATGGGGTACGGTTCGTAAACCCCATGATCATAGGGGTACAGTTCATACACCTACAATCAAGGGTTACGGTTCGTACACCCCGTGATCGTAGGAGTACGAACTGTACCCCCTACGATCATTGGGTGTACGAACCGTACCCCTACGATCATGGAGTGTAGGTGTCAGATAGAAACAACATGCAGTCTTGTCTCATTTTGATCTTGAGGTTTGAAAAAATGTAGAGCTGAGTCAAAGCCAGAAATCTGAATTGACCTTGAATCAAGTATTCAGTAGCTTCCCCTGCTGAATCAGAAAATTGTAATTAAGGTGACACAAGCATACGCTTCCTGTACAAAACCAATGCTACACCCATGCACACACCCAAGTGCTGCCTAAGGTGTGTGAATGGCGCGCAGCAGCTGAAATCAGCCCCGGCGCAATGGAAAGGGGAGGTGAGAGCTATATCTCAGAAGATGTGGCTTTCTCCTGCACCCTCCCTGTCGTTACCGTTCTGAATATATGACCTTGTAGCAGGGTTTCCGTTCTCCCACAGAACTGTGCACAAAGATCAGGAACCTGGGTGAGTTAGGGTGACCCAAAACTCCCCTTATTTTCAGAAATCCCCTTACCAAGCTAGCTACAGTGTCTCATTGGTACTAACAACTTCCCAATGACTTAGACAATCCAGAACATGAACTTAGGGTACCTCAGGTATCGTGGAACACATGAACACTCTTTTGCTATATAATCATTTCAAACAAAAACTGGGAGTCAAAGAACACACGTGCACGTTTGAAATATTTATTTTTCAATGCAAGGTTCTCAAACGCAGTATCTTATATAATATCAACATACATATTATAAAAATCAGAGTTAGCAGCATAGTCACTAATCCATAGTAAGCAAAAGGTGATAGCATGTTATAATGCAAAAATCTATAGAAATCCGTATCACCTATATTTTGCGCACCCTATTTAGCATATTATATTATATCTAAGAAGGTCTCATTTGGGTTTTTAGCAGGGCGGGCCCATACATCTAAATGTCAGTAGTAGAAGATCAACAGCTACCAGCTCTCTGCATGCGAAGCATCAAGTGTGTTGATGCATTCCCTGTAACTCTATCTTAAACCAGCGTAGAGCCCAATGTTGGCAGCAACATTATTTGTGTTATGTCTAATGTGGTGCGAGGATGAGGTTTTCAGCAACCTTGTGTTAGGTTATTCTTAGAGGGTGCAGTTCTCAGTGTGCAGACAGTTGTACCAAGCATGACTGATATCAGAGCAATAACATATTATTCTCAAATAAATCACATCTTTCGTCTAGGTTGAAAGCTACAATAACAATTAGGTGTCGTGTGCAACCTGAACACGAAGGATAATATGTCGTTTAAACATTTAATAAACTCATGCTAACTTAACACAATATATAGAAACGCAGTAACCATATGACACCCCCCCAATGATCCGAGGACGTTAAAAAAGGGAAAAAAAACCAAGCCAATACAATAAGAAAGGCAAAACATGAAAGCAGAGTTCAACAATATTGAGCCAAGCAAAAAGTATGTAACTATATGTAAAAAATAATTAATCAAAATATGTATGAATGCCTATATAAAAAATTAGAACTTGAGGCCATGTATAAAATCATAGGCCCAGACCATATAAAAGTTGAATGTTCGTAACAGAAAAGGCACCATTCAGAATTACTAAAAAGTCACGTGCCATTATAATGAAAGTCTCCAAAGCCACTCATGGGTGAATAGAATATGCAAAATAGGTAGCCACAGCTTCCAACATGAAATCACTGTCATCATCCGAAAACAGTTCAGCCATCCAATTAAGCAATGGGAAAGAACATACGTGCTCCTCCAGCACCGAATCCTCTAGCAACATCAGAGGACAACTCAGTGGGTTCTCGAGAACGCTATGTGCCAGAAAGTCATGCGCCGCTGAGGATATGTCCTACTGACCCATTAGTCCATGCATGGCTGCCACGGCCATAACCCTTTCGCCAGAACAAACCAACTCGTGAGCAACTACGGGGCTCATCAGCTGATCAAAATCGACAGTCAGGAGAAGTCGTCAAGCAGAGACACAAATCAATGGCCCAGTCGAAATCACAGCTCAGGCAATGAAACACAGGCTGGACACATGTGAAATAGGAAAATCGAAACGACAATCCAAAAGCCGTGCTTAAAGTCGCAAGCGGTAAGGTGCCATAGTAATCAAGCATCCGGTTGCGAAACAGTGTTAGAAGGGGCTGAGCGGCTCCTTGTGCAGGATGGGCATCCATGTTTTATAAAGCAAAATATCACCAAAACGCCTGCAGCCAAAGCCAGCAAAACAGGGAATCCGCCAAACAAAACTTGCGAATATAGAATGAAAGAACGCAGGGTTAATACCAAATACTTTTTCAAACGTAGTCACGAGACCACTGCTAACCAATTTAAAAAAAATTTGCGATTCCAGACGTGGAGGAGGCATTAAAGATCTGATGAACTAGCTCGCAGAAATGAAACGGCAAGTCAGTATTTAAAAGTGCCTGCACCTCTGTGCGTGTGTTAGCTATGTAAAGGACATAAGTTTCACGGGCCGAGCTCAGGGCCACTTCCTTCTGAGACAAAAGGGCTCTTATTCGGCTCAAACCGTTGAACTCCGCTCTCAAGGTTGGGATTCGCGGCCAAATGGAAACATCTGAATTCCCATGCGTGGGTGGATATAACACGTTATTGCAACACATCACACGTTCTCATACAGTAACCACATAGGCGATACCGACCATTAACCCACAACACATCTCGTTATTCAAAAGTAAATAACTACCGTTAGACAATAAAGTGAATGTGGGAACTATTGCAGGAACCGGTGTGCCCTTTAAAACACAGGCTAAATTTGGCCTGTCCTGATTACAAGAACCATACAATTGGATGTGCCTGCATATCAGTGAATGGTCAGGCGACTGTGTGCATTCTTCACCATTCAGATTCACTTCCTTCCCCTCCTTCAGACATCTGTATGTGTATCGTAAAGACCATGTCTCATGGAGGAAAGCACTGCCTAGTGGTTCATATCGCCCTATAGCAATATATCGCATACAATTTGTAAATTTATACTGAGCAAATGGTAAAGTAATAATACCATGGATAAGCCATGTAGCAGCAGCTGCCTCAGCCACAGAAAAGGGCAAAGATTCTAACTTTTCAATGTGTAACATAGAAAATGATGCATCTCGCATGGAAAGCATGCGCTGCTTGTCAGTCAAATTAAATGGGGCAAATAGTGATGAGACGTTCATATAACTCCAAGGCACTCAACCAGCCTTCAGAGTCTGTAGTGTCCAAGCAAACTGCATGACAGAACACAATTGATTTTGACCATGATACAATACGGATACTTCATCATGCACAATGTCAACAACAGAAGACACAATATTGTTCAACGTGTAAATTCGGGAAGAAAGCATGATAATACTGTTATCGACAACTGCAAGTACTTTTTCTAAATTTGCTTGGTCAATTGCCCTTAGGCGCTTAGCAGCCTCAATTTGAGAAACTTTCCAAATTTCATTGTAAACCGCATAAATCCACCATTTAGATCTATCCTTAGCTGGGCCTTTTATAAAATCATTTCAATCCACATTTTCAGTTAACTGAGACAGATGTAGTTTAACCGCAGCTAACGTGGAATGTTGTAACCAATTCTGACACAGTTTCCCCACAGAATAAGTGGTGACAGTGTAATCATCCTCAAAACGGGGATCAGGTCTGACTTCTGTGAACCCTTCAGCGAAACCCAGAAAACAACGTTGGCACGAATCAGCACTTCTATGCCACATAAGCCAACCCTTGGAATCCAAACTGGAAACGTTAAAGGATGAATTGTGCAATTGAGCTTGCAACTCATGAATGGACAATTCAGTATAATTACCCCAACCTGAATATTCTTCTAAATCGGGGATGATTGGTGTATTTAATTTTTTAGAAGTAGCCAATCCAAAGCATGTTGTTTGGAAAATGGACTGGTTTAGAAACAACATGTGATTCGGGATGAGACATGCACGGTGCAAAGCCTCAGTGCCTTGTACCTGCCAATCTTTGGTACCCCAAACCGATTTAAGGTCAATTGTTCCTTTCCAAAACTCGTAGCCATCTACAGCTAATCTGTCTAGAAAGGACTTCGAATACAGCAATTTTGTATCGGTAAGTCTAACTTTGGACATGGACTTTTGTGTCATTTTGAAATAAAATGACTCAGGATTTGATTGATTAAAGTCTGTAAAATAAGTGTATTTTTTCAGAAATGTATTGGAGCTGCCTCCCAATGGAGCAGGGCAGTGTTCCCACTGTGTGTAATTAACAGCAACCCTCCTGGAGTTTGTATTATGTAAAAAATGATTACCATAATGTTGATACAAAACAAATCACCATAATTAATAGAATCTAAATACAGATCCTCAGCATCAAAGGCAGCATAATATTTCAAATCAGAGAACAATGCTTCTACGGCCTGAATATCCCAATCATCAGAACGTATATTTTGTTTAATCACATCCCCCATGTTTACTCTAAGCACATTCGGAACATTAATCACTTCAGTGGGCCCATGTATTTGAAATCTAACTGCATCCCACACAATCCCATCAAGGACAGGCCAAGCAGTAATGTTGACTGTATTCAAGTTTCGTTTCAGTCTGTGTGCTGAATGTGAAGAGGAAAGAGCGCCCAATGTTCCATTAAGGTACCAAATTCCTGTTCTTTCTTTAACGTAGTGACCATCGATCAGGCGGAAAAAATAAAACACAAAACCAATTGACATAAAAAGATAAAATGAAAATAGAATCAACCAAACGTATGTCCAAGGGGGAATTAAAATATGTTTTTTAAATAAAGTGGCATATTTCGCAAAAGTTGATGGTTTCTTTGAAAGTTCCGAAACAGAGTCAAAAGAGAATCTGGACTGGTCGGCCAAACGAGTTTGCAAATCAGGCATAGATTTATTTATTTATTTATTTAGAAGTTTTCTATAGCGCTAACAAGACCCGAAGGTAGCAGAGCGCTTTACAGTAAAAGGAATGAAAAGGTGGACAAAAAGACACATAACAAATAAAGGTGATCATCAAATGACAATTAGGGGGGAGGAGAAGTTTGTACAGTAGGACTTCTTGGTAATAGGATACAGAGTTATCACATAGTTCTGGGGATGGATGTTGATCTTAGTTACCCAGGACCTAGGGAACGGATGAGGAACAAGGATTTGAGTTGGCTCTTGAATTCTGCATAGGACGGTATGGTTCTGATATGCGGGGGGATAGAGTTCCATATTTTGGGGGCATTTCCTGAGAAGGAGCAGTCCGCAGTTTTCTTCTTTCTGGTTTTTGGTAGGATGAGCAGCAGGGAGTTATTATTATTATTATTATTATTATTATTATTATTGCATTTATTGAGCGCACAGCTACCCGGAGGTTTCCCGGCGCTTGCCTTGGGAACCCGTCCTGGCTTTTCCCTGTGAGATAGCCCCTACAGGGCATCCCCAAGGTGAAAGCCAGGCATCCCGCCGCAGGGGGGCCGTTGTGGAGATTAAGCAAGCTTAATGCCCAGAGTTGCAGAGTGAGAACCCATGATTAGAGCAGGCACCGAAGCGAGAATTATCGAGTCCGTGGACATTAGAGCTCAAGACCCTGCCGCGTCGGGAATTGAACCCTGGTCCCGGGTCTGACCTCAGCTTCCGGGTCTGCCTGGTCTACACCGTGAGCCACACTTCTCCACAGAGTCCACAGTTAGAGCTTCTCAAGATTCTACTTTGGCCAGCTTTTGTGAGTTTGTTTGCCAGGTATTCTGGTTTTCCGGTGTGGAGGGCCTTGTGGGTTAGGCAGACCGTTCTGAAGGTGCTACGCATATCCACCGGGAGCCATTCAAGTTCTTTGAGTGCAGGGGAGATGTGGTCGGATTTTTTGCATCCTGTGATCATTCTTGCTGCTGCATGCAATGTTGTTTTTAATGGAGCCAGGTGTGATTTGGGGATGCCTGTTAGGATTGAGTTCCCATAGTCCAGTCTAGATAGAACTAGAGATTGCGTGGCTAGTTTGAGGTCCTTGTTGGGAATGAAAGGTTTGATTTTGTTCAGAAGTCTGAGGTTATAGAATGCGCTTTTTGCCGAGTTCTTAATGTGGTTTGTCAAGGTTAGTTTGGGGTCTAAGGTGAAGCCCAGAGATTTTACAGAATCAGCTAGCGTGAGAGAACCTTTAAGAGCATCGATCGACTTCAGCCACTCGATGATTTGAGGGTTGTCTTCTTTGTTTGAGATGAGAAGAGTTTCGGTCTTGTCGGGATTGAGTTTCAGGTGATTCTTTGTCAGCCAATCTTGAACATCATTTAAGACGGCATTTAGTCTGTGGATGTCGTTAAGTGAAGAGGTTTCCAGGTAGCTCTTTGTGTCATCCGCGTAGAGGTGGAAGAGGATAATGGCATTCCTGAGTAGTTTGGCGAGCGGTTCCATATAGATGTTGAAGAGCTGAGGAGAAAGTACTGATCCTTGGGGGACACCCCTGTTGACTTGCTGGGATTCGGAGGTGAAGTTCTTCATTTTTATTATTTGCGAGCGGTTGTGTAGAAAGGAGGAAAACCAATCGAGAACTACCTCGCCGAGGCAAGCTCTTACTTGCAGAGTCTTGATGAGGAGCTTATGGTCCACCGTGTCGAAAGCTGCGGATAAATCAAGGAGTATGAGGAGGCAGCATTTGTCAGCGTCAAGGGAACCGTGAATGTCGTCTATGATGTTCAGCATCGCGGTTTCTGTGCTGCGGCCTTGTCTGAAGCCGGATTGGAGGGGGTCTAGGAGATTGATGTTATCCAGATGATGAGTCAATTGCAGGAGAATGCATCGTTCCAGTATTTTGGCGAGTAGAGGGAGGTTAGATATCGGTCTGAAATTGTTCAAGTCAGTAGAGTCAAGACCGGGTTTTTTCAGCAAAGGAGTGACTTGTCCCATTTTTAGACAGTCGGGGACCACTCCGCTTTGTAGGGAGCTGTTTATGATTTTGCCCCAGATAGGTGCTAAGGGGGGCTTCACTTTTTTGATTAGTGAGGGAGGAATGGGGTCTGAGATGTGAGCTGATGGTTTGGAGGTCGAGATCAACGAGATTATCTCAGTTTCCTGCACGTGGCGAAAGCTTAGCCAACGGAGGGGGGAGGAACCGGATGGTAGGGCCTGTGGGATGGCCGCGTTGTTCTTCGGGAGGTGTGAATTGTTGATGTCTAGAGATAATTCGATTTTTAAGACTTTATCATTGAAGAAGGTGGCCAAGTTATCGCATAGTTCTTTGGACTCCTGCAGGGGTGAGGGCAGAGGCTTGGATGTTTGACGTCTGATTATGTTGTAGAGCTCCTTAGGTCTGTTTTTGGAATTGGCTAGTGCCTCTCGGAAAAAGCTGGATTTCTTGTTTTTGATGTGGTTGTTGTATTTCCTGCGTGCTGTTTTTAGTTGTAAGCGAAGGATGGCTGTTGGGTTGTTTCTCCACTTTCTTTCTTTGGCTCTCAAGGATCTTCTTTCTGCGTTGAGGTCCGCATTGAACCAGGTTCTAGAAGGGGTGGCACGGCTTCTTTTGAGCTTTAGTGGAGCTAGATTATCGAGAATGGAGACTAGCTCGGAGTTGTAGTGGTCGATGAGATCATTGGTCGAGAGGTGCAAAGAGTTGTCTGGAAGAAGTGAACTTAGTTGACCTTCTAGAATGTCTTGGGGTACTTGGGAGAGGTTTCTTGACCATTTGGGGGGGTCTTGGGGAGGTTTAAGCGGGATGATGGGGTGATTGATGTGAAATAGGATCATATGATGATCTGACCAGTCAACAGGTAGTATGTGGTTGACCGTGATTGAGTTCTTTTGTGCGATGATGGCGTCCAGTGTGGCTCCTTTGTAGTGCGTCTCCTCAGTGCAATGTTGAGTAAGGTTGTTGTCGGCGAGGAGGCTGGATAGCGATTTGATAAGAGGGTTATGGATTTCGTTCCATCGGAGATTCAGGTCACCAAGAATTATGTTGTTGGAATCACCGAGAGCATCTTCTGCAATCAGGTTGGATAGTTGATCTCCAAACTCGTTGTTTCTGCCCGGGGGGTGATAGAGTAGATGACACAGTAGAGAGTCGTTGTCTTTGGTTTTGATGACAGCTGATAGACATTCAAATGAGTTGTACTCGAAGGAGGAGGTTTCTGTGATGCTCCAACTGTCCTTGTGGATGATAGCAACCCCACCTCCTCGTTGATCAATCCTGTCTTTGGAGATGAGGGAGAAACCAGGTGGTACCAGCATGTCAAGGCAGGAAGGAGGTGCCTTGTTTAGCCAGGTCTCCGTGAGGAACGCAACGTCAATGTCGTGTGTGAGGATAGCTTCGGCAAAGTCCGTTGCATGAAGTGAGGCCGATCTGCAGTTGATTAGGAGGTCGAGTGGTAGATGTTTCTCCTGATTGCTGGTGGTTTTGTCTTTAGCCTCTCTAGGTATAGCGGTGAGGACTGGTAATCTCTGTCGTTTGAGGGTGGGTAGGTCTTTCCGGTAACTCATGATTACTTGGATTTTAGATTTAGGTGAAACTGAGATGGTAGGGTCGTAGGTAGTGGCTAGTAAGGCTGCTTCTCTGTCTGACATAGGAGCTTCTGATCTGCGCGGTCTGGAGGTCAGGTGTTTTGAGCCTGCTAAGGAGTGAGAAGAGATAGTGGTCGGGGGCCTGGTGCATGGGGGTCTGGAGTGCTCGAATTTTTTGGGACTGGAAACCAGGTCCTTGGGATATGGATCGATCGGGTGGGCATTGAGGGCTACTGTGGGCCCCTGGGTGATGTTGGCGTTGGCGAGGAGGGGGGTTCGGAGAGGGGGTTTGTGGGGTTTGCAGGCTATACAGAGGTTAAGAAGGATTTCTATTAAGCCCTGGGTGATAGTGTCGACCTGGTTTTCAAGGGCTGTGAGCCGCTTTGTTATGGAGTCAATGGGGGGGTTGTGAGCAGCTGTGGTGGGGCCGAGCGTGCTATAGTTAGAGAGAGTGGGTTGAGAGATAGGGATCAGGGTAGTGGGAGGGGGAGGTTTGGGGAGAGGGCTAGGGGGAGGTTTAGACATGGGAGAGATAGGGAGAGGGACAGGAGGAGGATTAGACAGGGGAGGTTTGAGAGTTGGGGGGAGACTAGAGGGGAGGCTCGTAGGCTGGGGACTGCCTGTTGGCAGGGAGGGAATTGTCCTAGGCGGTGGTCGGTGGCTGTGGCTGTGGGGGTTGAGATGGTTAGAGGGCGGGGTAGGGGGTGAGGGTTGGGATTCCTGTTGGTGGTGGATGAGTGGGCGAGGGGGATGAGATATGGCGGGGGGAGGGGGAGCCTGGCGGGCTGTGTGTGGATCGAGAAGGGGCGTGTCGAGGTCTTCTCTGTCAGCTGAGAGAGTGGTCGGTGAGGGTGTAGAGGCAAGGTGCGGAAGGTAGGGAGGGCTGCCTTGAGAGAGGGAAATAAGGAGTCCAAAGCTTCCAGGTTATCATTGTTGGCTTGTATGAGGACTGTGCCATTGGCGAAGATAGTCACGGTAGTATAACCTCTGCCAGCTGATCTGAACGGAAGAATCGCAGTTAGTTTGCAGCTGTGAGGAGTGGAGGTAGTTTTGGCGATGAACATCCGCGTTCTGATCGTGGAGTTCCAATATTCGGGTCTTTCGGTGTGAAATATTAGATCCATCTTCATCGGTCCTATGGAGGTCGAGTGTCCCCAAACACTACAACACTACCCTAAACCCTATAACACTACCCTCAGCACAACCCTACCCCTACTCCCAGTCCATTCCCTACACTCAAACTCTACCCTACACGACCCACTGACACTACCCTAAACTCTCTAACACATTACCCTACATTTCACAAACACTACAACACTACCCTTAGCCCTAGAATACTACCCCAGTACGATCCTACCCCCAGTCCGTCCCCTACACTTATACACTACCCTACATGACCCCCTTACACGAAAAAAAACCCTAAAACACTACACTACACTAAAAAAAACACTACAACACTACCCTAACCCTAAATCACTACCCCCAGCACGACCCTACCCCTACTACCAGTCCGTGTCCTACACTTAAACACTACCCTACACAACTCTTCGACACTACCCTAAACCCTCAAACACCACCCCACACTACACAAACACTACAACACAACCCTAAATCACTACCCCCGCATGTCCCTACCCCTACCCCTACTATGAGTCCGTCCCCTACACTGTAACACGACCCTGCACAAACCACCTACACTACCCTAAACCCTAAAACACTACCCCACACTAGCCAAACACTACAACACTATCCTAAACTCTAAAACACTACCCCCAGCACTTCCCTACCCCTACTTCCATTCCGTGACCTATACTTTTACACTACCCTACACAACCCCCTGTCACTACCCTAAACCCTAAAACACTACCCTACACTACACAAACACTACAACACTAACCTAAACTCTAAAACACTACCCCCAGCACTTTCTTACCGCTACTCCCACTCTGTCACCTATACTTTTACACTACCCCACTGACCCCCTGTCACTACCCTAAACTCTAAAACACTACTCTACACTATACAAACACTTCAACACTACCCTAAACCCTAAAACACAACCCCCTGCACTAGCCTAAAACTAAAAAAACACTACTCAAACACCCTTAAAAATACAAACTCCCACTTACCTCTCCTCTTTGCACGTCCCGTCGTAGTAAAATAATGCAAAGTAATAGCATTTGCGAAGTAACAGGATGCTATGTAAAAACATGCGAAGTAAAGGTAAACGCAAACTAAAAAATGCGTAGTTATAGCACTTCGTAGAAATGCCCGTGAAGTAGCGATGCGTTACCTTTCTACATATGATATTGCATGTAAAGAACCCTGGCTTCATATGGCAGCATGCCAGTGCCAGTGCCTTTTTATTGTTGTATGTTAGGCCCATCATGTTCGCCAAGATAGTGTCAGAAAAAGTTTACAGCTCACACTATTTTTGCTTTTTAATCTTTTTTGTGCAACATGTCATGTCGTGGTGCATAATAAAAACTATACAAATTCAGCTAAAGGTTTAAAACACCTGATTTTTATGGTCCTTATTTGCAGTAGGTAATGCAGATATTTCGCCACAGATTCCTCTAAAGTTGGTGATGCTAATGAATAGATTGTATGACCACCCTCAAACAAGCCACCTGCAAGCACCACCAGCTCATCCGCACTACCAAGAAGAAAACACTGAAGGAACGACTGAACAACAATGCCCACGACAGCAAGGAACTCTTCAGCATCGTCAAGGAGTTCTCCAACCCCAGCACCGGCAACAACGACATCACTCCTTCTCAAGACCTCTGTGACTCTCTCGCCTCGTTCTTCCACCGCAAGATCGCCTACATCCACAACAGCTTCGGCGCACCATCCACGCACCCTACCGTCGAACCAACGCCCCCCACCGCCACCCTCCGCACCTGGACCATGGTGACCACCGAAGACATATCCCGCACGATGAACACCATCCACTCCGGATCTCCAACTCACCCCTGCCCCCACCACGTCTTCAACAAGGCCGACTCCATCATTACACACCAACTGCGGGACATCATCAACATCTCCTTCAACACCGCCACCTTGCCGGAGAGCTAGAAGCACGCCAAGCTCAGCGCCCTACTGAAGAAACCAACAGCGGACCCCACCGACCTCAAGAACTTTCGCCCAAACTCGCTCCTCCCTTTTCCTGCCAAAGTCATTGAGAAGACCGTCAACAGACAGCTTGCCGCCTTCCTCGAAATGAATGGATCCCTCGACCCCTCACAGTCCGGTTTCCAAGCAAACCACAGCACCGAGACCGCCCTCATCGCAGCCACCGACGACATCAGAACCCTGCTCGACAATGGGGAAACAGCGGCCCTCATCCTCCTAGACCTCTCCGCAGCGTTCGACACTGTCTGCCACCGCATCCTAGTCCAACGCCTCAGCAACACAGGTGTCCAAGAGAAGGCACTGGAATGGATTATCGCGTTCCTCACCGGAAGAACACAGAGAGTCTGCATCCCTCCATTTCGATCCGAGGCCACCAAAGTCATCTGCGGCGTACCGCAAGGATCATCACTCAGCCCCACCCTCTTCAACGTTTACATGAGACCCCTTGCAGCCATTGCACGCCAACACAACCTCAACATTATCTCCTACGCCGGCGACACCCAACTAATCCTCTCCCTCACTAGTGACCCCGCCACCTCCAGAACTAGCCTAAACGAAGGGATGAAAGACATCGCCGAGTTGATGAAGAACAGCCGCCTGAAACTGATGGCAGACAAGACGGAAGTCCTCATCCTGGGACCATCGCCCTCCGCCTGGGACGACTCCTGGTGGCCCCCGGCCTTAGGCAGCGCACCCAAGCCAACAGACCTCGCACGCAACCTGGGCTTCATCCTGGACTCCTCCCTCTCGATGACCAGACAAGTCAACGCCGTCTCCTCAATATGCTTCAACACCCTACGCAAGCTCCGTAAGATCTTCCAATGGATCCTGACTGAAACCAGGAAGGCGGTCACCCAGGCACTCGTCACAAGCCGACTGGACTATGGAAACACCCTCTACGCCGGAACCACAGCCAAGCTACAGAAAAGACTCCAATGCAACCAGAACGCCTCCGCCCGACTCATCCTGGACATCCCCCGACGCAGCCACATCTACGGACACCTGAGGGACCTGCACTGGCTCCCCGTCAGCAAGAGAATCACGTTCAGACTCCTCACCCACGCACACAAGTCCCTCCATGACCTGGGCCCCAAGTACCTCAACGACTGCTTGACCTTCTACACGCCCACCCGCCAGCTACGTTCGACAAGCCTCGCCCTCGCCGCCGTACCACGCATCCGAAGAGCCACCGCTGGAGGAAGATCCTTCTCCTACCTTGCGGCCAAGACATGGAACTCCCTCCCCACCCACCTCCGGCTGACCCAGGACCATCTCGCCTTCAGGAGACAACTCAAGACCTGGCTGTTCGAGCAATAGCAGACCCCCCTTCCCCCAAGTGCCTTGAGACCCTCCGGGTGAGTAGTGCGCTATACAAATGCTATGATGGATTGATTGATTGATTGATATGTGCTAATTTATTTATTAATGCAGCCTTATTAGGTTTTAATTCTTGTGGCCTTGTCAAGTGGTACTATATGTGGTTTAAATGGAGAACTTTGTGACCTGTGTCAACAGCCTGTTGACCAAGTAGGTTAATTGGCTTTAGAGTAGGCCCCACCCATGGAGTTTTGGGAATTCTGGTTCTTCGAGCTGCACGGAGTTCCACCAAGTTCCCAGATTCTGCAATCAGAGTGAAGTGGAGTTGCTGTTGCAGTTTATGCTTGAGATTTGGTTTTGGTGCTTGCTCATGAGCACCCTGATATTCTCAGGCCGCTATCGAGCACACAGGAGATTTTGCACCAGCTTGCAGAGCTTCTGGCATAACAACGCCGCACTTAGTGGGGCGATATGGTTAAATGCAACACCATTGCAGGTTCTTCTATTTTATGTGCAATAGCCCACACCAGCCCCACTTACCCAACCATGCATAGGTAAGAATGTCGTTCCTCAAAGTCAACATTTTCATTCAGGCCGTTTTTATGCATAAATAAAACGCTTAACATTGTCGACTACAGAGTACAGACTCTGAGTACATTTTCCTGACATGAGGATTTCCTAACTTTGTTTTTCAAATTCCACACTCCCCATTGCTCAGAATATTGTACTTTTGCTAGTTTTGGTTAGAATATGTAGCATTCATTGACGTGTCATGGTGGTAGGAGGCTGTCCTCTGTCTTTCCAAAGCTATAATATAAATGTATATATATAACAAACTAACTCTCAGTTTTTCTCTCAATTTCATTGCCTGTGATCCTTTTGATTAATCCTGAAGATGGGGATCACTTAGGTGAGAGTGGGACCTCACTGTGATCTCTTCCCCGTTAGCACACTATCACTGCCATAAAGAAGTCACCTTGGGATACCCTCCAGTAAGTTGTTGGATGATTGACAGAGGGAGCAGCCATCACCCATCACTTCATCTATTCAGGTAAGATAACTAATGGGTGAAGTCAACTACTTTACTTAGAATGCAACTTCTACTACAGCTTAGATAAGTAATTGTTTATCTATGTTTCTGTGGCCCATATAGGGCATGGCAGCATACCCTCCTAACGGGCACACACTTTGAGAAATAGATTAAATTGACAGGCTGACTAAAAAGACATCAGTGCAAAGTTAAAGAAAAAGACAAAAAACCTACAGACATAAAGTGAAATATAAATGATTCCTCCTTTATTAAAATATAACATATAAAACCCACCCTCTCCACCCACAACAGGCCCACCCCACTCCCACATCTTTCCTTATCCCCAACCAATGTCGAAAATAAATATAAATTATCTCTATGTCTATGTGTGCATAATAATGAAGAAATGTACCCTGCCCAAATTCTCACCCTCTCCATCCACAGCAACTCCCCACACCAAAAGAAAACATTAAAAAAGGACCAGTAGAGGACATTCCCTATGAGGCAGAGTTTGTATGCTAGCCTCGAGGCGTGGCATGTTACAGCTGATGTGGCAAAGCTCTCACCGCCCATGGCGACTAGGCTTATGAGCAGAGACATGTGCTGGCCCTCCTCGTCCACCAGCCAATGATAGTATACCCTGGTGGCCTCCAGACTCTACTGCCGAAGCCGGGCCATGATCTGCTGTGAAGTCGGTGGTGGTATGGGACCAGCAGGAGTAGCTATATCAAGAATGAAAGAAAAAAGAAAAAAAACTAATTGTAAAGAATACTCTGTGCTTTTTTTAGATTGTATATTAGCACAGTATAATTACATTGCGAGTCCCCTAGGGCCATCAGAACTTTTGTTGTGATTAGGAAAGTCAGTCACAGGGACATGATTTTAAAAACACATGCCTCACATAACAGCACTGCCTGGCTGAAAGGAGGCAGCATAAGATTCATTTTTTTTGTAGCGGATTTCGTAAATAAATTAAACCACACAGACACTGTGTGGTAAAAAGAAAAATAACTCTGTTTAATAAGGTATCATCCACTTTGGAGTACACGTAATCTATTCTTGTGCTAAATGATTGGAAGTTTGGCAGCTACCGCATCGGATCAAATTTGCTACTCTCTGCAGTCTGCAGCTGGGGAAGCTACAATGGACAAAAATATATCTTTGATTCCAATGACCCTGCTCTTCTGCAAATGCATTTCACTACTACCCTGAAAGAGGCTGATAATTATTATGTCACACACGTCATGTATAACTTGCGTCATGTATAACAGGATACCAACATTTTATTGGGCATGTTCGTCACAGAGTATTCCAAACTCATTGACACTTCCCATTCCTTATTACTTCCTAGCCTCACCCTCAAACACAAATTATTTAAATCAAATACATTTGCTTGGCAGTAAGAGAAGGAAATTTGACTTGAGAACTTATTCAGACTAGAGTTTGATATTGGGGCTACTGGTAAATATGACAGATATCCCACCCGGCGTAGTATGATTCATAATGCAGTGGGTGGGATATCCTTCATTTCTGTGATGGAGTAACCCTCTCTGCTAAGCTCTAAAAATAATCTCCTTAGTTTGCTGCAGCAGGGTAAGGTACAGGGAAAAAGCTGGCATGTTTGGTAGAGGTTGTGCCATACAATAGTGGGGAGGTTCACTGTTGATGTAGTTTACGCTCAGTCAGTCACTTTAGTTGAAAATGAAAATTGATGAATGTGAAATCTGAACAGGTATAAATCCATTATGGAAGCCACATGAACCATGTGTACCATAACATGTTGCTCATGGCAAAATGTTTTTTGTCAGATGCTTGTGGTAGGCACGATAGATATATATTTTTTTGTCAATCCTCATGCTAATTTCCTGCCTTGCTGTGCTGTCATCGAAACTGCTGGGATACTGAATAATAATACATAAAATACAGCACAGACGGGAGGTCACCATAACCATTTGTCGCTCTCTCGTCATTTGAGCTTCAGAACGATATAAAAAGATTAGACGAGCTTGCTTGGGTCTGTAAACTCTGCAATCTTCACAGTGGACTACCTAATCTAGGGGCACATGCATTAAGGTACTTTGTGATCGAAAACAGGGCGATTTGCAAAAATCGAACGTGTGCGATCGCAAAATGGTCTTTTCGAAAGCATGAAAGTTTTTTTAATTTGCAAATTAGGTAATAGCAATTTTTTTGCAATTTCATAAATTGTGAATGGAAATATGGAATCGCAATTTGTGATTCCCTAATGCACATGCAAGAAGGCTTTCCTAATTGCGAATTGTACATTTAGGAAACGCTAATTACCATGAACTTCATGTTGATGGTAACCACGTGCATACTTTAAAAAATGCACAAAACTGTATTTTTCAATGTGCCATGGGGCGCACACATGCCCCTAGGGCATGTGTGTGCCTTACGTGTGCATCTTTTTTGGTTATGGGCACCTCAGGGGGGTTTCAAGCCAGAAACAACTATAAAAATAGGATAATGCTGTGCGGGATAACAATAATAAACATTAAATTGAACAAAGAACATTTGAAAAAAAGGTAGAGTATAAAAGAAATTAAGAAATAATAATCTAATGGGGAGAGGTAACATTTTGAGAAATATATAATATTAACAAGAACTTACTAGGGCCAGCAGAGCGGTTTTCCATGGCAATGGTGGTGGCACCCTCCTTGGCCTGTCCCTCTGATGCCCTCTTCTTACTCTTGGGTACTAATGTAAGAAATAAAGAATTTAACACAAATATATTAGTGTTAAAGTTAATCTCGTAGAAAATATTTTGACAGGCAAAAGCAAATGTAGCAACATTGACATTATACTTTTCTAAATCAGATTGACTCTATTGGCGAGTTTTATTACTAATTTGTGAAACCTTATCAAAAGAACTTTTTTCGAATTTTCTAAGCAATATTTGGAAATACTAATGCATTGCAACAAATGATCTTTGCTTCTCAAATCTCACTTCTTTTGATGGGCCAACTCAAGCAGTTTCCCTTTTCAATGCTTAGAAGCATATTTTGTTTACTACAACAGTGAAAGATTACTTGGGAATGTACAATGCTAACTCACTGATAATATATTACTAATACTACTACCACCATAGTACTATTATCTTACTGACAGGAAGATATAGTCAGCATAACGTCTTAAATATTCAGCCCAAGCAAGCGCCTACAGCAATAAGCAGATTTAGGTAGCATCAAGCGCCTGGCTCGCTCAAATTGGATCACATAATATTCATAAGCTTACGTTACATGAAATGTACTTACCTCTGAGTGTGAGCAGCATGCTTTTTGAAAAATAAAACTAGAAGTATAGGATAGGGTACAACAAAATTAGTAACAAGTAATTAGTTGTAATGACAAGCCCCGCAACCTGTACACCAGCAGGTCAAGCAGATCCCTCTTTCAGTCCAGGATATAAGCCTAGCAGTGCATCAGCAGTTGCTGAGTGCGCCAAACCCCAGTCCATCAGCGAATGCAACGGCGCACCCTTCCCCACAGCAGCCGATGCTCGAGCAGGCCATATGCTCTCCCCTACGCCTAATGCAATTGTGGAGGGGAGGTTTCACTGTGGAAAGAACACTAGTGGGGCCACCTCCACCTCACCACAAAATGTTGTGAGGCCGCACCCCCTGGTGGAGCTGGTGCCTGCAGTGTGTGTGATTTGCTGTAACCCCTGCACTGGCACCACCTCTCCCATGCTCTGCCAATGGTGCTGGATGGAATATAAAAGGAACAGGCAGGAGGAAACCTAATAAAGGGACAAAAAGCCAAAGAAAAAAAGAGTCAAAAATTTAAAATACACCAACTCAAATACACACACACAAAAAAAATGTAAAGTAGGGAAGGATACTTTGGATAAAGGAGGGATAGCTAAGATATAGTAGGGATTGAAAAGCAGGCCCAGCATCATGCACAGAATAGGATCAACAAAGTGGACAAGCATGTGTTCAGGCAACTGCGTGGTGCCATTACTGCTGCAATGCGGAGTGCGCTGCTTGCACCAACTCTGTCTGTTCACGTGGAGTTAGGCGGAATTCAAGGAGTTTTTTTTCACTTCATGGAATTCCGCATAACGGAACTCTGAGAACTCTGCCACCCCTACATTAGAACAGAGCAGGAGGCGGGAAGTGTAAACAGGACGAGAAGCCGCTCTCAGCTACCCGCATACCATTGTCCATCACAGAATTATTTCATGAGACAACAACTCCACCAGCCTTTGTAGACCAGGGCACATCATCCCACCAAGTATTAAAAATTGCTGTGTTTTCAAAATCATCAACTAACATAAAAATAAACAAACTAGGAAATAAAAGTTACTAAAAACATGGAAATAAACTATTGCATCATAAATATTGGTAGTAAATATAATTACCAAAATGCACTTCCCTATTTGGTCACTTGACAACCCATTAGCTCTGAAGATGATTCACGTACCCTGGAAGAGAAAGTAGTGGTTTATGTACAAGGGCTTGATGTTTGATGAAGAAGGAAATAAATTAAAGCCAATGTCCAGAACAGATCAGAGATTAACCTTGGAGAGTATCTCTATGTCTTTCAACACCACTGGCACAATGACACAAATGCACAGCCATATAAGGGAAGATCCACTCTGCCTTTAGGCCCCAGGAAGCTTATCCCCAGAGCTGGATATGGCAAATGCAGCTTAAGAAGTTATGTTCTAGAAACTTTGTTTTTCATTAAACGTTTTCCATGGCTCTCCTCCACTAAAGGTAGTGTAACAAAAGATGTTTTGCACTGATTGTAAGGCTTTGGACATATGGGCAGCATTAGCTATTATCTGAATGAGAGCCTTGTTACTAAGGGCCAGATGTAGGTAATTCTGATTTACCGACTCTTAAATACCGAATCATACCGATTCGGTATTTAAGAGTCGGTAAATTGGAAGGGGGCAGATGTAGGTAATTATAATTTGAGAATTACCGAATCTGTATGATTCGGTATTTACCGATTCGGTAAATACCGAATCGGTATTGCCCATTGATTCCTATGGGCCTTGAAGCCCATAGGAATCAATGGGAAATACCACTTTGACACCCTCTAGCACCCCAAGTACAGGCTTGCGTGCCATGTGGCACACATACATGCCCTAAGGGCATGTATGTGTGTCACATGGCACAGGTGTACATGCACAGATGTGCATGTACACCTGAATTCGGTATTTTACCACCCAATTGGATTGGGTGGTAAAATACCGAATTCTGAAGGCCTTTAGCACTGTCAACAGTGCTACTACATCTGGGTTTTACCGAATCAGAAAAATTACTGATTCGGTATTTTACAGAATCAGTAAATTTACCGAATCGGTAAATTTACCGATTCTGTAAAATAATGGCCCCTACATGTCAAAATCCAATTACCGGTCGGTAACGGCCGAAATCGTCCGTTACCGACCGGTAATTGGCAACCTACATCTGGCCCCAGGTGAGGTTTCTTTGGCTCTTGTCACATGTGTTTCAAAGAAGTCACACAGCTCAAGTGGTGTCAAGCCTTTGTGTTTGCCACTAAATACAATCAGGCATTACTCACTGCTCCTATGAAAGTAGCTGTGAGAAACTGAGTTGTTGGTTGACTAGGGTGTAAGCCTGGTCCTCAAACAGCCTCAATCCCTTGCAGGGTAAACAACCAAAAATCACTAAATTAACCTGTGCTCAACCCTGGTAGCTTTGTACAAAAAGCAGTCAGGCTTAGCTTAGGGACAATGTGTAAAGTATATATTCAGCACACAAACAGTAACCACGTTAATACACAATACAAGAAAAATTCCCCACTAATTTAGAAAAATAAAGTACATTTTAACCAAAACAGCAAAAATCCAATCAGTAGAACTGGAGTTATAAAATGTTAAAGTTTTTACTAAAACCTAGAGCCTAAAAGATCAACGCACCAACTGCAGACATCCAGACAAGGGAGACCGGGCCAAAATCGAAAAATATTGCAGACTGCAAATGAGCGCCGGACGGTTAAATTAAGTGGATTGGGGCAAGTTAGCACTTTCTTTTGGACTCAGAAAATATTTTTAGAAAAATCTTCTGAGAAGGTAAAGTTCAGTGGGGCAAGACTGCAGGCAGTATCTATGGAGGGAAAATCATCTTCAAGGAGACTTGGGTCTAATCTACTGTGAAGATTTCTATGTTCTGACTTTTTTTTGTTAAGATGAAAATCTCCAGCGGGATTAGGCAGAAGACTGTAGCTCCGGACAGTTCCAGGGGCCTGCATACCCCATGTGCAATGGATGGCTGAACAGGATTTGCTTCTGCGCTGAAGAACAAAACGGGAGCAGCCGCAATGTCAGGCCAACCAAGTATGTACCTTGAGTGCATCAATGAGCCAAGTGGTCCTGATCTGCTCCTGCTTACCAGAGAAGGTTTTTGCCAAAAGTTTATAAGTCCTGAGTTTGGGCACCTTTAGCAGCACAAACAAGGGTCCAGGACTAGTGGTGCACTACTTTTGGGTTCAGGATTATATCTGGGTTCAGGGGCAGGTTCTAAATGGCAGAGCATTTTTGGTCCCTCTGGCTTTGATCAATAGGCCATCAAACTAGACCTTGAAGCCACTGTTTGAGTTCTGGAAGCAGTTGAAGATGCAGGGCTCAAACAGCAGTGCTGGCCTCTGAGGGTTCAAGGCAGGCTCCAGACAGCAAAGCAGTCCTTCCAGGCCCAGCACAGCAGTCTTACTGAGTGAACAGCAGGCCACAACAGCAGTCAGTCCTCTGAGAGTCCTTCCACAGGTCCAGGAGGAACTGAAGAGTATGTCTGAGGGTCAATGACAATGTTAAGGTAATAAGCCCTTTGTGTGAAGGCACAGCCTATTCAGTTGCAAGTGAGTGTTCAGACTCGCCCCTCCCATTCCTGCCAGCAGATGGCCCATTCAGGCATACCTAATCCCTCTATTGTGTTAGTAACTGGGAGGAATTCACAAGTCTAACTGTCAGTTACACCTAGTCCTGATCCAAAACAGGCTGCAGGCACAAAAGGGCTAAGGTCGAAAAATGGCAACTTTCTAAAAGTATAAGTTTAAATCACTTTATCCTAGAAAGAGTGACATTTAATGACACTATATAGAATAACTCAAGTCAAATTTACCCAAATCAATCAGTAAATCAATTACAACAATAGGGTTTATCTAAAATTAATTGGATTTGTTTTTCAAAAAAAAAGAAAATGGGAAAACAGGGCTAAAGAAAAAACAAAAGGAAACTCTTACACACATTGACAGCAGAAGACAAATTGATTAAACATATAAACATATCCGAGGTATCAATGAATAACTGCCCATCTCTAAACAGTCAAGCAGTAACACCTTGGCTGCTTGGCAGATTCTTCCTCTGTGCTGGACCTTAATGTAAATGGGTGTGGTCATGACGAGCTCAACTCGTCATGAGCACGCTAGAGGTATACCTCATGACGAGCTGTGCTCGTCATGAGCACGGAAGGGGGTAAGTCTATCCTAGACATAGGATTCAAGCCGTAAAGTAAATGGATAAACAATAACTAAAAGGAGGTAAGGGTTAAGCTTCAACGTTTTGGTCTCCCTTGCATCAAGTCAATGAGACCATCCTACATAGGTAAATCTTGTGAAATTTCTTGACCCCTTCGTCGAAAATATCCAAAGATCTGTCAACTGATTACGCTGTTTATTCTAAAATGAATTGGAAGACTGTTTTGGAATACACAGCGTAATCAGTAAACACATGCCTCTGCAAATAAAACAAGATAATAATTTTCTTCATTTTAGGCTGATTGGTTAGTAATCATTGCCAATTTTAATTTTTGAAGAGTCCTTTTCTGATAGACTAATTCCACTTTGGATCTTTTCGACCAAGGGTTCAAGAAATCTCACAAGATTTACCTATGTCCTGAAAATGCTCTCATTTACTTGATGCAACTGAGACCGGAACGTTGACGTTGGTGTCCAGCAAGGTTTAGCCTTGTACAATCTAAAATACTCCACTAGGCCTATTTCACCCTGCTCATCCTTGGTAAAATTTACCCTGCAAATACAGGGAATGTCCTCATTGCAGGCAGACCACAGCTGACCTACGCCATATGTTATGGATATGCCTGGTGGTGGTAGTCTATTAAACTATGGTGACCGAGAGTTTGAGCTTCACCTGACCTCATACTTCAAAAAGGGGAAAGTGGTACCACTTTGTATTGTTAGGATTTCTCCTAACAAAACGTACAATCATGAGTCACTGTACTGATAGGAAGCCAAACATTTAAGTGTGGAACAGAGGAAGACAGTATTATGTGATATATGTATGAGAGAATAAAAGTTATGTATAATAAAAACACAATTACAGAATTGCTGTGTGATGCATTGTTATGTACATCAGATGCCTTGCTAAATGGTGAGCAGTCAAAATATCGATTTTTTTATTTCAACATACAGTAATATCGAGTTTTTTATATCATAGGGACAGAATATCGATGTCAAGAATATTGTTGATCAGAATATCGACCTTAAGGTAAGTAATATTTTTTTATATCGAAGTAAGTAATATCAAAGTTAATAATATTGAAGTAAGTAATATCATTAGCCAAAATATTGTTGTACATTGTATCGATATTTATATTGGTAGTATGTATTTTATGTGTATGTTTAAAAAATGTTGTAATGTCGTTTTATTATTTTAAAATATATGCATTAAATGTTTAGTAATTAGTAATTTTTTTTATTCAATTTTGCGTTTTAGTTTCAGAGCGGGTTGTGGGTTTATAGCGGAATAGGGTGGGCAGTAATTTATTTATATTTAATTAATTAATATGTTTTTATGTATTATTATTGATTATTAATGTATTGTTAAAATATTTATTAATTGTTAATTAATTTCTATTAATTGGATAATTTATCAGAATATTAATTATAATAAATGTATTATTCATTTTAGGTGCTGTCATTGGTAATCACTTTATTGTCAATCAATTATTAATTGATAATTATTTTGTATTACTTGATTAATTAATGACATTAATTATGTTAATTTTAATGAGCAGCGGGTTGTGGGTTTATAGGAGAATAGGGTGGGAAGTAATTTAATTATCATAAAGTATTTCATATTTTAATGTATTATTATTGATCATATATTTATTATTAATCAATTATTAATTGGTAATTCATTTTTATAATCAATTATTTTATAATTATATTAATTATAAATAATGTATTTTTCTTTTTTATTTGTTTTGGTTGTTAATTAATGTATTGTTAATTGATTATTAATTGGTCATTAATTATTATTCAATTATTTATTGATAATTACACTAATTATGTTTATTTTTATGTGTAGCAGGTTGTGTGTAGATGGGGGAATAGGGTGGAAAGTAATTTAATTTTATTTAAGTAAATATTAATTTATTTTAGTGTTATTTATTATTAATTTCTTATTTAATTAAAGTGTTAATATGTTATTTATTTTTAAAACATATTTAATTAATAAGCATGTCAATTTGACCCCTACGCTATCCTACATTTTCAACAATGTTACATTCACTGGAGTTGGAATAGTAATTTTTAACCCTACGCTTTCCAACCCTTTCCCTACTGTTGCATTCACCGGAGTGGTGAATAGTAATTTAAACCCCTAAGCTATCCAACACTTTCCCGACTGTTGCACTCTCTGGAGTAGGAATAGTAATTTTAGCCCCTACGCTATCAAACACTTTCCCTACTGTTGCACTCACTGGAGCTGGAACAGTAATTTTTACCCCTACGCGTTTCAACATTTTTCTACTCTTGCACTCCCTGGAGTTGAAATTGTAATGTTTACCCCTACCCTATCCAACACTTTCGCTACTGTTGCACTCCCTGGAGTTGGAATAGTAATTTTTACCCCTACGCTATCCAACATTTTTCCTATTGTTGCACTGTTTGGAGTAGGAATAGTAATTGCATTAACTCCACTTTTTGTATTATTTCAGTTAATTTAGTATGTAATTAAAATTAAATAGAGTAAAAAAATAGTTGTCTTTTTTATATATATTTATTTCATTTTTATATATTCTTTTTATATGTGTATAGATGCATTTATAATGTATATGATATTTAATAAAAAATATAAGTTATGAAAGTAATTATTAAAAATTATTAGTAAGTATATATTATTTATTATATGTATGTTTAATTTGTTTTTACATTATATATATTACTTATAATTTTTCAACATTTTAAAACATTTTTAACTATGTTTATTTTAATTATATGTATTATTTACTTTATTTTACACTATTTTTTTTAACAAAAAAAAGATTTTTTTAACAACAATATTTTTGACATCGATATTGTTTTTCTCTATATTTTTGTACTTACCATAATGTAGATAGGATGTCGATATTCTTGACTTCGATTTTCTAGCCTCAATATTTCTGTAGGTCGATTTTCTGTCCATCGAAATTTTGTCAGACATTCTTGCTAAATATATATTTATCTGTTATATGATCCAGGTGACACAATCAAGGGTGTAAGTACACAATTATATATTTTTTTACAGAGAGGCTGTATTGTTCCCTCCAGACCAGAACTATCTTTGCTGCCAGAGTAGAAGGTGTGGAGGGATGATGAGCCTGTGGATGGGAAAATAGGTGTGAGTTAGAATCATGAGCTGCAGTGTAATATTCTACCATAAAAGGGAGGGTTAATTCCAATGGAATGGTACAGGAACCAGACCAACAAAGGCCAAATAATGTAAATATTTTAATCAATCAGTAGATATGTTGGGGGTTACTTGTCACACATGAGGGTATCCAGCATCTATCAGGGTCCAGTTGATTAGCCAAATAGCCAGGTCTTCAGGCACTTTTGGATCTCTGGAAAAGATGGGGAAGTCCGTAGATGAAAGGGGTAGCTTGTTCCATGTTTTCGTTGGTCGGTAGAAGAAGGAGCAATCCCTGCATCTGCTACTTTGATTGCAGGGGTTGAGAGTTAGAGAAGGTATCTGATGGGGTGATGGAAGTTCAGTTGGTGGTTCAAGCAGGCAAGTCCCTAGTTGAGTTGGGCCTTTTTGTGCATTGATCAGGAGCTTGAACTGGAATCCTTTCCATACAGGGAGCCTGTGGAGTTCCCTGAATAGGGGGTGATGTGGGTTTGTGTGGGGAGATCCAGAATGAGTCTGGCATTTAGTGTTCTATGCGGTCTGTAGTCATTGTTGGAGGTGAGCTGCACAGAGACTGGTGATCCAGACACAATGTAGAATGCAAGCGCTGAGAGGAAGTCAGTCAGGGAGGTTTGGCATGAAGTCAACTTACTTTGTTCATTGAAAGCTATAAGGAACCAGACCGTGAAGCTTTTTTGCAGACGGTGTGATGTAAAGGCATTACAGCAACAGGATTGTGTTCTATTGATACTTTGCCATGGAGAGGCTTTTTGTGCAGTCAAGTCAGGATAATACAAATCCAGCATGTGAAAACCTTTGTCTTAGGCATCCAGGGCGTACAGTGGAAAGAACAAACAGGGCAAGAATGTGAAACAGAAAATGAAGCAAAAATCACCCTCCTTACATATAGTCATCTAGGAGACAGCAAGCAAAGGCAGCCACAGAATAGTAAAACAATAACAATGAATGCAGAAAGGGAGCATATTGGACTGGTGAATGGTAAGGGTATGCAAATAAAATACTTGAATGTTAGGGAGGATGGGCTCCCTAAGCAAATGCCCAGCTGTTGAGGAGGCTAGAAGTGTGGTTTGTGGAACAAAGGATAAAATGCTGGCTGTTAACTTGATGAGACAGAATCTCATTGAAAGCAGATCCCTCCATCTTGAAACCTGTAATGTCAGAAATATGTTGGTGCCCTCACTTAAGCAGGTAGTGGTGGCCTTTTCAAGGCCCCAACAAGGCCCAAACTATTTCAAGGATCTAGAGTGCTGATTTAAATAAAAGTATAACAATTGAGTATATTAATTTTCTTAATTTGGTCAGATGCAACAGATCGAAGATAAAGGAACTGACCGTAAATTGTATTTTCCCATTTTCATCCTTGCCTGTTATGGAAAAACCATCTTACCATCAGTTCCTTCATCTTTAAAGAAACTGTCACCTAATTCAGGATTTCAAACATCAGGCAGAGATACTGACTCTCAAACTAAGAGCACATAACTAAAACACATAATCCAGAAAACCAAAAAAAAGGCTGAGAAACTAGAACCGTGAGGACTTACTTGAAACCCCAGTAAGAAAGAACCTCTCCTGGTATGTGTAACCACATACAAGGGTGCATTTGACCATATTAAAAAAAATAATTAAATGCATTTGGAGCGTACTAAACACAGGCACTAGACAAAGAAGTTTATGACACTCGCTAGTATACACCGGACGTAGATTCAACCCTAGACCATCCAATACCATCCAGAATAAACTGGGTCTACCAGAGGTGACAGGCCACTATCCTTGTGGCCACTGCAGGGTATGCCACCTCACAACTCCCACAAAATAGATGGATGTGGGTCTACAATCCCCATGGTAGCTAAGAAAGCATACAAACTGCAACACCATACAGGTGATTTATATGATAAACTGCCCCTGTTACTTAAAGTACATAGGGATGATAACCGAAAAGACAAGTACAAGAATATGTGAACATAGGAGCAACATTTGCTGTAAACTTGCCAATATCAAAAATTGCTGAACATTACATAACCATGAGACATATAATGAAAGACCTCAGATGGGTCATTCTGGAACAAGGGAGGGCAGAAACCGGAAATCTGGAGAAAATCCTATCTAAAAAAGAGCAACAGAGGATTTATAGATTGTCCACGCACATCAAGGGCCTGAATGATGATAGTCCCAGGTGGAATATCTTATGACACACAAACTTTCAAAGCACAGGGTTTGTGTAGGACAAATTACTCTCAGTGTCTTCCTAGATACCAAGAGACCTTGTCCATATGCATTTGGGCCAGTATGGTAACACAGCTTTTATGCTTAAGACATGAAGTCTCTGAGTATTTCTAATATGACAGAGGGTGAGTAGAGAGAGGCCTTTTTGAGCCCCTTAGGGTGTGGCCACACTCAACTGTGGTTAGGAGTATCGTTTCAATAATGCACTGAGAAAGAAGAAACAATAACGTGAAATGACGACTTTTCAAGTTGGATTGGCACGTTTATTTTTTACACACACATATATCAATGAGGCAAATTGCTAAAGAACACTCTTTAAGAAAACCTGGCTTCACTCTGCCAGAAAATATGCAAGATATCAATTGTTTATAAAATGCTGCAAAGTGAACAGAAGCGACTATCTACTAAAATATAACTTTCAGTGTAAAATCGAGGCTTCAAGAAGGCTTAAATCCTGTTAAAGAAAATACTTCGACTATACACAACTCTCCTGAGGAGAAACAGTATTGCAGGTTTAAGTACTCTAGTAAGAATGAAATATCAGAGGCTAAGATTAAAAAGGCACAATTGAATTTTAGCTGGATTATACAGAGTACATTTCTATCAGGCCTAGTGCTTTGAAGCACCTATCTAGGGGGAAGAACCATAGAGGATCTTATGCTAAAATGATACCTTATAATGCAAGGAATTGGGTATGGATGAAAAAGCAGCTAGCAAGTAAAGATAATGAAGAAGATTGAAAAGCTATCTTATTCAGGAAGGCATCACCTGGTAGAGTAGGTTCTGGCAGTCCCAAATCAGATAGTCAGTCGACCGGAGAACCGCCCAAAATGTCAGCTTGGAGAGTTCTGCCTTCTAATTGTGATGGTGGATCTTTTATACCAAAAATCACAGAACTAACACTGTCCTGACGTACTTTCTGACGCAGGTGGCTTGACCGCATTGTCCTAGGACAGTGGGGGCGGTCAGGTGTCCTAACGGTTGGTTGGCCATGTTTGACCGCAGAACATAAACAAAGACTTCTTGTCCTGTACATATTTCTAAAAATATATGTGAGAGCGGAACTTACGATAGGTACTGCTATTGCGAGAGGTTGCGGCTTTTACTTTGTGCAAGCAATGTTTCAAAATAATGTTTCAGTGGAAAGTCTCGATGTGTCAACCTCCCAAGATGTGTCAACCTGCACCAGCTGGGTCTTGTGTACATGTGAGAGGGCGTAGGTCTTGATGCTGTGGAAAATTACTGTACTTCACGTCAGGCCAATTTACCACGTTGTTTTTCAGTGCAACAGAAATGCATGTTTAACATCAGTGTGGTCCTAGTGCATTTTGTTACCCTAAGACGTGTCTTTTTGGCCTTTGCCTTGGGTCTATAACCCCAGGATTCAGAGAATTTGTGGGATTTAATTTGCTGATCATGCATAGCAAAATTGAGGGTTTTGAGCATATTTTCAGGTTCTCTCTGGTAGGGCCAGGGGGGTATCCAGGGCATGTAGTTAACATAACACTTAAAGCTGCCTTGGAACTGATCTGTTTTCTTTGCTCTAGCTCCATCTGGCCTAGCAATTATGTTGGCATATTCGGCACCTTATTCTTTAAGCAGACGTTCGTATTGGGCTGCTGTAGGGCTGGTGCTCCTGGTGTCCCTACCTGGGGGGTGTGGGGGAGTCGTTGGCACGCCATAGTGGGGGCCTGGTGCAGCTATCTCGCTCATCTCTAATTGTACTCCAGTCCCATCCCCGGGAAGTCGATCCATGTCATCATACTTGGCTATCTGGTAGATCCCTGTGCTAGCATAATTCATCCCTACTGCCTTGGTACTTAATCTTTTAATGCAATGGCTCCCTATCTGAAAGGTGCAACACAGAATTATAAGAGTGCCAAGTTACCCTCACGTTCGTTCACGGGCGCGGCCACCTTGTTTACATGACGTATTTCCGTTTCCGGGCGCGATGTGTAATCTCGCAAAGTGTGCGGCTCGCTAGTACAAGTTCGCGTGTGATCGCGAGGAAAATCTTGCGCAAACTTACCCACGCGGTCGTGAACGGGCGCGGCCAACTTGTTTCTCATTCATTGCTATGGTTCTGGGCATGCTTTCTGTACCCTCTCTGAATCTCTGCCATCCTTTGCTTGTTTGAAGTTTTTTTTTATCCATTTTTCTTATTATCTATCCCTCTATTTTTCTAGCTCTATATATTTGTCTTTTCTGCTACTTTTGGTTAATTTTAAACTACTTTTTTAAACTCTTCTCTTTTCTTCTTCCCTATTCTATTTCTTCTTTATTATTTACCTTCCTTTCTGCCCAGACCATGGTAAAGGGAGCCGGGAAGCATCCTGAGAAGGGGAAGAGTCCCGCACCCCGTGCCCGGCTCCCGTGCGGGCATTTGAGGGGGGAGCAGGTCACAGCCCGGGAGATCTTCAGCGCGGAGGAGGTGACCGCACTAGTTTTTTATGTTCAGCGCCGCCTCCCCAGGACCATCATAGCAGGCGGCAAGATCGCTAGCGGGTACGGGATCAGGGAGCGTCGGAAGCGGTGGGAGAAGGTGTGCCGGGCCATGTACCAACACTCCTGGGTCCGGTGCACCTACAACCAGGCCATCCACCGTTGGACGGATTTCCTGGACCGGGAGCGCGACTTGAATGACCTGCTCGGCCTTGGGATCCCCGGGCTTGGTGAGTAGTAGTAGCTATTTCTTCACTACTCTGTTTTCTCCTGCTCTGTGTGTTATTATATTGCAAATTTTAGTTTTTTACCAAGAGCAATAATGCTGCTGATTACATTGTAGGTCAATTATATTTCAAAATCTTCTGTGCATTTCAGGTGCACTGCTCTCCTTCTCAGTAGCGTTGCTACTATGCTTATTTGTTTTCGATTTTGTGTTCATTTCATTGGCCTGAGAAATTATGTATGAGTGTAGTTTAAAGAACTGGGTAATGCTAGACACTAGGGGTCAGATTTTTAATTACCGGCGCATCCCTGCAAAGTAGCAGGGATGCGCCAGTAATTGTGCGCCACGCCACCACCACCCATGGTGCGCCGTATTTACAATGCGGTGCACCATGGGCCCAAAACGTCACCGAAGCGTTACGCATCTGTGCCGTAAAGGCGGCGCATTGCTGGAGTTGCGTCGCAACGATGGTGCAGCTCCACCAATGCTCTGGGGTGCCCTATCTCCCCAATGCTGCGCCAAGCCATACGTCTGCTTCAAGCAGGCGCAGAGTTTGAGTCATGCATCATTGTCCTAAAAGTGACTGATTGAAATCTTGTAGATTTCCCTCAGCCACTTTTAGGATGCGTTCCTGCGCAGGAACGCCCTCCCTTGCCCCGGAACGCCCCCTGATGGCGCAGGGTTTTACAACGTGATGCATCTCCAGTCCCATATGCGTCACGTTGTTAATATGCGCTGCACCATGGCGCCTCTTTTGTTCTGCCGCTGCGTCACAAAAGTCACACAACAATGGAGCAAAAGAGCAACAAGGGGCTTGTAAATCTGACCCTACAGACTCAAGTCCACTCCAGTCCTTCCTTTGTACACCTGGCAATAAGAAGAAATAGTGGTGGTGGATTGATAGTTTGAGTATTTTAATGACTGGTTAATGTAGAAGGAAACTTTTTAGTGTTGTCGCTGATCTGCATTCACGATGGACTCTGTCTGTCACTTCGCGTGCTGCGGACTGCTCCCTGCCAGTCCTAGGGGAACCTTTTTAGTAGTTTGTTTAGTGAGTTACATAACTTTCCAAGTCGATGGTCCGCAAATCAAGCAATACTAATATCGTAGTAGACCACATGAGATAGGTCAATATATCCCGTGGAATAGTATTTTGTTATTGTTCTTTTGAAATGTTTGATTTGGTTGACAAATATCATCCATCTTTTCTAGTCTTTCTTTCTTTCATGTTGTACATCAGCTCCCCCCAGGGGCAAGAGGGCATTGGAGGAGGCTGCTGCTGCTGAACAAGGCCAGGATCGGGCAAGCGAGGGCTCCTTGCTGGCCCCGGTAAGTTAATTTTAATATAGAGTACCTATTTTTCCTAGCGTTCCTCATTCAATTTTTTCTAAATTGTCATTGATCTTCTTGTAGACTGTATCTAAATTCTTATCCTGCCTCGACTATGACTCCATGTGGTATTACTAGATTATTCTTATTAGTCTGTCTGTGTAGCTAACTAAGATTGCACATTTGGCAAAAGGTGTAAAACGAAACTCCCATTCTAGTCAGCAATCGCTCTATGCACTGAGTGCAGTCCTCTGGGATTGTCCATAATGTCTTTTCAAGTCTTCTAAATGTTTATGGTTTGACAATTACCAACAATAAAAAGGTGAATGACCACCAAGAAAGAATAAGATACTACTTTACTTTTGGTTTGGATAGGAGGACAATCCATACTACTACTGTTGCTGGGACAAACTGCACAAACGGAACTATGGACACTAAATAGTGCATTGTTTATCAATTTATCAACTGTAATAGGTGCAGTTAGACTTTTCACATACCTCAGTGATATCTGACCAAAAACCACAGAGTCTATTTAAGTTTTAAAGCTTTATTAAAAGTAAAAATATTTATTAAAATCAAGCTTGTCATAAAACATAAACGGTTGATTAAAAATGGGAAAGTGCTTATAGTCATTTTTTATTTCACACATTTATTGTGGGCGAGCCGAGCCCTCACCTGGTTTGAACTTTCATTTTTCTTTTTGGTGCTGAATCATTGGTCCCTTCGTCCTAGTTATGATGATTTGTTCTTAGAAGTGAAGCTTCTGTCTGTTATGAGAAAAATGGTGCGTGTTAAAAAGCAAGCATTCATCAGTTGTGCCAAAAAGTGCAGCAAGACAACACCCTTCCCTGGAAAAAGGGACATTTTTACTTTAGAGTAGACAGTCACAAATTATTAGATTGGTTTCTGTATTCAAATTTCTTCATTCCTAGACAAAATACTAGTGAGTGGTGTATGTCTACGAAATCTAAAATTCTTAAATGTACTTTGTAGGTGGAACATCTGGTGCTGGGCCCAGCGCGGAGCTGGAGGAGGAAAGCTCTGGGGAGGAGGCGGTGCAAGTGCCGGACCAAACTGCTGTGCGGGTTGCCACAGTAGTGGCGGGCAGTGGTAAGCTCTTATATTCCTTACTTATTGAGACTGCAGGCTGCATAGTGTGCTGCTCCCCGTGAGAAAACGTAAGGTTTGTCCAGATGAGAGACATGAAGAAAAATGATTGACATTTAGGGGCCTATTATGATGGCGGACGGACCTGAGTCCATCCGCCACCATAGAGTAGGAGGGACCGTCAGCAGGGGCAGCGGCGGTCCCTCCATGGTAATGAGGATGTGACCGCCACCCTGGCGGTCACATCCTGTATTTTTATCATTGCGGCGGGTGCTGCTTGAAGCAGCACCTGCTGCAATGATGGAAATGTAAGTTGTGCATTTGCATGCACAAAGCGGCGGGCACCGCGCGGTGCCTGCCGCTTTCTGCAGGCAAATGCAGGGGGGTACCATAGGTACCCCCCATGTGCACCCCCCCACACCCCCTTCACCTCTGGGGGCCTGCAACGGGCCCCCAAACAAAAATCCGTATGCCTTTGCACGGCGGAAAATGCCGCAGTGTAAAGGCATGTTCCTCCAGACATCCTAATATGGCTGGCAATGTCTGATAGACACCGCCAGCCATGTTAGAGCTTTTCCGCCGCGGACAGGAGGCGACCGCGGCGGAAAAAGCTGCGGACTGAAAAACGATCCCCCAGCCATCCTAATCTGGCGGGGGGGTCTTTTTCAGTCCGCTGCGGATTTCCCGCATCCTCCGGGCAGGCGGTGGATTCCGCTGGCCCGGAGGATGCGGGAAATCCGCAATCCTAATCTCCCCCATAGTTTGAATGGATGGATGCCTGGATCATGGTACTATCTGACTCTTAGATAGCATATGTGTATCGAGAGAGAGTAGACGGTCACTGGATGAAGAGCATGTAACACCGCACCCGCACGTCCGTCCTAGTGTAGGAAAGGCAAGGAAAAGAAGTTGTAATTTTCTCCGAATACTACCATGAATAGTAGCAGTAGTTTGTATTGATTGCACAGCATATATCCGGCTATTACGATGGCCACTCACTACCTCTGTTAATAAGTTTAGTAGAACTCGGTCATTCATGTGTGGATGTATCACTGTTCACTCAATAAAAAGCAAAGCACCTAAAGTCATCCAGTATGTAAGCAAATACATACCATGTGCGGTGATATTGAAGTAGTGTGGCTCACTGGTCAGAGGCGGCAGACCCGAGAGCAGAGGACGGCCCGGGACCAGGGTTCGATTCCCGGCGCGGCAGGTTTCTGGACCAGGGTCAGCGGACTCGATAATTCTCTCGCCTCGGTGCCCACTCTGATCAGCGATCACACTCGGCAACTCTGGGCATTAGCTTGCCTCATCTTCACTAACGGTCCCACCAGACCGCCGGAGATGCCTGGTCTCACCCTGGAGATACCCATTAAGGGACCATCTCTCAGGGAAGCCAGGAAGGGTTTCGAAGCGGTCGAAGCGCCTTGGGACCCTCCGGGTAAGTAGTGCGCTATATAAATGCCTATACATTTACATTTACATAGATAATCAGATTATTTATCTTCTTCATTTTCATTTTCTAGTATTCATTGGCACTGTAGGGTGAAAGTTAAATTAATTAAGCAGTAGCCCTTGTAACAGAGTATTCTCAGTGCCACCGGTAATAGAAAAGTAAGAGCATCACCACCTGCATGTACTGGACTGATACAGTAACGCAAGTCTGTCTCACTCATCATGGCGGGCGTCTGTTTTTCTTGGGTGCAAGTTGACTGAACTGGCATTATGCCGGCTTGCAGAAGTTAACGTACCAATTTTGCTAAACAAGAGAGACGAAGAAGAATAAGACTGGTGTACTGTCATAGTCGACTCTAATGAAGTGAGTCCATAGTGCTCGTAGAATTGATTCCTTAAACTCCCACTAATGTTAGAGCAAGGGTGAAGAAGTGGGAGGTTAGATAGATACTGGCCACAATAGTCATGTACTGCACTTGCAAGTTGCTAGTTCTACTGTGACACAACTTTCTGCTGAATCATTTTGTGTTAATCTTAAAGAGCATTGGTTACAGACTATGTCTTTCTTTCTTCATATAGATGCTCCTTCCAAACCAACCTGGAAGGAGCTGGCTAGACGGGCCCGGCAACGGAGGATGGAGGCCACTGTCGCTGAATATCGGTGGCAGGTGGCCCAGGCGGAGGGGGACATGCAGTCTACAACAACATCTACCAGCACAGCTGCATCTCCTCCGCATTCCCTGGGTCACCCAGTCAGCGCAGCAGGACTCCAGCGGTACAGAGCCGGGGTACTGCAGCCACCTGTCACCGCCGAGCAGCAAATACATCAGCTGCCCCCCACAGCATTGCAAAAAACGGATGCACCGCCTTTCCCTGAGGGTTTCCAACCTCGAGCAGGAGCTGCTCAACACGAAAACCCTGCGCGAGACCCTCCGCAAGGAGCCTTCCGACCTGGCCCGGAAAGTCAACAGCAGCAGCCAGCAGTAGGAGGAGACTGCCCCTTGCCCCTTTTTTAAAGACTTCTGGGGGGTGGGAATTGGGAGTTGGGTTTTTTGGACTTTTCACGGACATTCGTTGGGGTTAGGGAGTGGGGGTGGGCTGGGTCTTGCAGGAGATTATTTTTGTCAGGGATATAAATATACTTTAAACTTTATCTTAGCATACGTGTTTTTTTTTACTGCTTTTGAGGCTGGTGGGTGGGGGTTTAACAGTAACTTTGTTTTTGTGAAACTTAAGTGGCATCTTGATTCAAGATGTGTAATTAATTGCCCAAATGTTGTCAAAACTAAGTGCCTCTCACAGAGTAAGTGAATTCAATAGTCCTAGGACTTTACTAGTACTAGCGTCAGTCTCTCGTCCCTCCTAATACTCTATTATACTTCCTCCCCCCAAACGCTTATCTTACCTGTAATTTGTGTTTGGAAATAGGGCTAGGCACAGGGCTGGCTGCACGGCAAATGGCGATTAAGGTTGGCAATCCTGGGCGGATGAAATGTCATCATTGCGTTGGTACTAGTGGTGTTACACAGTGGCAGTTGCAGCATCTGAAAAAAAAGAAAATGAAACCTTGTTTGTCCTTACCGTAGCATTAGAACGGTACGATAGATAATATAGCAGGTGACAGTACACTAGAACAGTGCCACAATGTAGCCTAACAAAAGGAAAATATTGAAAGTATAACTAGTACTTGCGTTGAATTTCTTCGACATTGGCTACTACTACAAGAAATAGTACCAAAGGAGAAGGACACAGCAGCGCAATTATTTGCCACGTCTAGGAGGAGGATGTTCTTGATGACCAATCAAGTTGATGGCGCACATGAAAATCTGCTTTCCTTTGCCAATAGTGACTAGGTGTCAAGCTGAGTAAGAATAGAATATATCCTCGGATTCCTTCACCAGCCTATTGCTATGACCTTATCCTCCCCAGCAAGTGTGTGGAAGTATTGCTGTCATTTAGTCACACATCAATCAACACCACACATCCCGGGGGAAGAGGGTTAGGGTTTGGAAAATGGATGGGAATGGGGGAATTTGGGAAAGTTTTGTTGAGAGAAGAAAAAAAAGCACAGCATGGACAAACAATAATTGAAGATAAAGAAATCTTTGGGTACAAAGTTAACCATAAATCTTTTAAGTGACATAATGGAAGTGCATGCACTACTGCATGCATGGTTACTGAAAAGTAAGTAGTACGTTCGACAACCGTGAATGAAAGAATGCGACAGTACAGGGCTGCAGCGTTTTCACATGCCCATTTCTTCACTCAGAAAAACACTTCTTACATTAAATTAGGTTTAAAAAATAGCAGAAGTAAAACCTATAGAATGGCTGTAGGGATGAATTTAGAAGCAGAGATCAAAGAAATGCAGAGTCACACTCATAGAAGTTCACAGCAATAACATTACTTAAAAGATAATTAGAAAAGAACGGATACTGTATATGTATGTTGTTGTAGCTGTCCTGTTGAATTTGGTAAGTTGCATGCATCAAGCCATTCCTCTTATTAGCAGGACTCCTCCATTCCAGCTGACACTCCGTCCATCAATGTTGGTGACCAGAAGACACCCTGTCCACTGCCTGCCTGGCGGATGCTGAATTGCGGCTCGCTAATGTGAAGCCTGACTTCATCCTTTTTTCCCATTGCACAGACTGAAACCCGGCCTGTAATTATTGATGGAAAAACAGGAAGTGATATTAGAACACCACTGACAAATAAATATAAGTTATGTACGCTGTGTAGTGCAAAAAGTCACACTTTGAGTTTCCTAATAGACAGTACAATATTTTTGAAAGTGCGTACTCTGTTTGAGTCTCCTTTTGAAGAATAAATAAGTATGGGCAAATTAATTTAGCGGATCTTTCCCCTCAAGCTAGGTGTACTGTAAACTGTGTTTTAGAACAAAATTAGACCTTTCCAGCAGTGCTCCCAGACCCTTACTAAAGGCAGTCGCAAAAATGTAGAAGACCCCCAATCAGATCTCAAAAAACGAGGCCTCGTAGAAAACTGGTGACAAAAAAACTTTGAAAGTAAAAGTAGGCCCAAATCCCCCCTTACCCACCGTGGGTTGTATTCAAACCACTTGCAAGCAAGCAAAAGTATCCAAACCCAGCATCGCTCCAAGACTCGCAAACCCCCCCACAAACAGCCCCCGCCCAAACACATGCAATACAAATACTGCTAACCCTAACGAGCCCTAAGTTAAGAATAGTGGCAAACGCTTTCTTTAACTATGCCAAATCCCCCCTTTCCCACCATGGATTTTCTTCAAATCACTTGCAACCAAAATTACACATTCCCATGAGTGCCCTAAGACCCCAGAACTCAGTTGCAAAAATCTAGAACACCCCGAAACACATGCATTCCTGCTGCTAGTCCTAACCCTAACAAACCCTAAGTTACAAAAAGTGCCAAAAGGCTTTTCCACATGGATTTTCTCCAAACCACTTTTATCCGGTATTAGACCTTCCCAGCAATGCCCCAAGACCTGCCAACCCACCCGCAAAAAAGGACAACACCCCCAAACAGCCAAAAAGCAAAAATGGAAAATCTCATACTTACAACATTTTTCGGCCTTCTTTAAATTCTGTCCAAACGCGCTGTGCAGCTAGGCCATAACTCCCGTTTTCCACCATGGATTTCCTGAAAAGCAAGTGCAATCAAAATTAGACTGTGCCAGCAGTGCTCCCAGACGCCAAAACCCACCAACAAACACCCGGAACCCCCCCAAAGAGCACCTCAAAGACAAGCAAGTCAGCAAAAACGCAAAAAAAATTTCACATCCGATTTGGTCCAAACCACTTTTATCCGGTATTAGACCTTCCCAGCAATGGCCACAGAGCCGTCAACCCAGGCGAAAACAAATAGAAGACCCCCAAACAGCCAAAAAGCAAAAGTACAAAAATGGAGACAGTCATTTTCAGGGCAATTTCCAAAATCACTCCGCACACTCTCTGCAGCTAGGCCCTAACTCCCCTCTGCCACCATGGATTTGCTTCACACCTCTTGCAATCCAAAGTATCCATACCCAGCAGTGCTCCCAGACCCCGAAACCCACCCACAAACACCAGGAAGCCCCCCAAACAGGCCCCCGAAAACGCTAAATTGAGCTAAATGTCAGAAAAAACAAAAACTTTTTCCTCATGGATTTGGTCCAAACCACTTTTATCCGGTATTAGACCTTCCCAGCAATGGCCACAAAGCCGTCAACCCAGGCGAAAACAAGTAGAAGACCCCAAAACAGCCAAAAAGCAAAAATACAAAAATGGGGAATTAGTCATTATCAGGGCGATTTCCAAAAGCACTCCGCGCGCGCTCTGCAGCTAGGCCCTAACTCCCCTCTGCCACAATGGATTTGCTTCAAACCTCTTGCAATCAAAAGTATCCATACTCAGCAGTGCTCCCAGACCCCGAAACCCACCCACAAATACCAGGAAGCCCCCCAAATAGGCTCCCGAAAACTCTAAATTGAGCGAAATGTCAGAAAAAGCAAAAACTTTTTCTCATGGATTTGGTCCAAACCACTTTTATCCGGTATTAGACCTTCCCAACAATGGCCACAAAGCCGTCGACCCAGGCGAAAACAAGTTGAAGACCCCCAAACAGCGAAAAACCAAAAGTACAAAAATGGGGACATTGATTTTCAGGGCAATTTCCAAAATCACTCCGCGCGCGCTCTGCAGCTAGGCCCTAACTTCCGTCTGCCACCATGGATTTGCTTCAAACCTCTTGCAATCAAAAGTATCCATACTCAGCAGTGCTCCCAGACCCCGAAACCCACCCACAAACACCAGAAAGCCCCCCAAACAGGCCCCCGAAAACATGATAGTGAGCAAAAAGGCAAAAACGTTTTCAAATCTGATTTTGTCCAAACCACTTTTATCCGGTATTAGACCTTCCAAGCAATGCCCCAAGACCCGACTACCCACCCGCAAAAAAGCACAACAACCCCAAACAGCCAAAAAGCAAAAATGGAAAATCTCTTACTTACAATATTTTTCGGCCTTCTGTCTAAATGCGTTGTGCAGCTAGGTCACGACTCCACTTTTCCACCATGGATGTCCTAGAAAACAAATGCAATCAACATTAGACTGTGCCAGCAGTACTCCCAGACCCCGAAACCCAACCACAAACACCAGGAAGCCCCCAAACAGGCCCCAGAAAACATGATAGTGAGCAAAAAGGCAAAAACGTTTTCAAGTCTGATTTTGTCCAAACCAGTTTTATCCAGTATTAGACCTTCCCAGCAATGTCCCAAGACCAGCCAATTCACCCTGAAAAAAGTAGAACACCCCCACAAGTGCAGAGTCTTTCTTCATTGGGCGTAATCTAGCCCTCTGCTTTGAGGGAAATAGGAGTCTGGAGGAGGAGGATAGAGGAGCATGTTCTTGTGAACTTGTGAACCTGAGGAACGCAGACTGCAGCACCTTCAAATCATTAAGCAAATAAGTGAAGACAGTTCTGCTGATGGGCTTGTTTTTGTGATTATGTGATTAAAGTTTTTATTTATATTAACTGTGCAAAACAAAGAAAGACAGACACACAGGAATAAAAGTGAATAAGGACAAAAAAGAAAGTTATTGATTCATTGGCTTATTTTCAGGGCTCGGTGTCAGGGAATAAGAGTTCGTCCTCATACTCTGCGAATTCAGGCGGGAGTAGGTCACCTAACAGAGAAGAAATTCCTTCATCTAAGTTGCTGTCCTCCTCTTCTTCTTCCGGCGTGTATTCTCGTACTTTGTAATCTGGTGGTATGAGGTGCTGATTCATCTTGATCATTGTTAACCTCTCCACATTTTTGGGCAAGAGGCGGGTCCTTTTGCAAGTTACAATGCCACCAGCAGCACTGAAAACACATTCAGAAGACACACTTGCGAATGGGCAAGACAAGTAGTTTATAGCCAGGTTGGAGATCTCTGGCCACAATTCTTTTTTCCCATGCCAATACGCCAATGGGTCATCATTAACATAGACCTCTGTTGAGTCATTCAGATAGTCCTGCACCATCGACTCAAGGTTCTCCACGGTTCCTCCACTTTGCTTACTTTTTGCTGGGACCTTTTGAGAAGCAAACCCAAGCTGAGTTAGCCAATCCTCTTCTTCACCCAATGTTACTGTTGTGTCTGGTGCAGATGATCCGGTTGCCGGTGTCTTTAACGGCTGAGAGGTCACTTCTGCCACAGCCACAGGTGCAGAAGTGGATTCTTTTGACTGGGGATGGCCTGCTGATGCTGATGTACTGCCTTTCCCTTCAATTTTCTGCCGTTCTCTTTCACACCTCATGGCTGACACAGCTAGCCAATGTTTGTACATTAAAACTTGTGCGTCACCAAAAGCAAAGAATGCTCTGCCTGCCAGTGCCTTTTTGTAGCCTGGATCCAGAATAGTAGCAAAAATGTAATGCTGTTCTGAGTGGATCACTTGAAGACGTTCATCACCAAGTAGGCGCTGTAATAATTTCTCCGCCAAAACAAAAGCTTCTTGCTTTTCTTCATCTTTTTCAAACATAGAAGACACCGCCTTCAGTTGGTGCTCTAGCATGCGCAACAATGGGATAGCTTTTCTCAAATTACAGTCCTCCCTGCTGACTGCACACGTGAAGACCTCACAAGGACAAAGCATGTCTGTCAGGCTTTTAACTAGCTCCAATTGAGCCGCATCTAGCCTCAAATCCTTCAGAGCTGTACCCAGTGTTAAGAAATACTGATCGAGTACCGTAAACTGCTCATACAGACGCTCAAGCATGTAGAAGGTTGAGTTCCAACATGTTGGCACCTACTGGATGAGTGCTTTCACTGGCATTCGACTTTCATGTAGCAGGCCCCTCAGATGCTTCCGGGCCTTAAAAGAATGGCTGAAATGGTTGCACATTCTTCCGCAGGTGGTCACTAACTCACACACTGGACTTTCTTCACTCAAGAATTTTTTAACAACCAGGTTTATACAGTGCCCAGCTCCATGGCCTTAACTACATTGGCGCCATTATCCGTGCAAACATAACCAATTTTGCGTTTTTTTGGGGACAGCCATTGAAAGACCCTTGTGTTAAACTCCTCCAAACTCAGGGAATCCATCCCCTCTCCCACTCAGAACCCTATAACTGCCGATATTGAATTTAATGCTTGGCTCACCCAATCATTGGACTGCCTCCTACCTCGATCTAGCACCCTCAAACGCGCCAAGAGAGTCAACCCTTCCTCTTGGTACACCCTTGAACTGAATGTTCTACGGAAGGAATGCAAGAGGACTGAACGCGCATGAAGGAAAGACAAGTCAGCAGATAAGGAAGACATGTTCCGGTCCTCCTTAAGAACTTACAAACTTGCGCTTCTTAAAACCAAGAGTTCATTTTATGAGGAAAGAATTAAAAACTCATCCTGCTCCGCCCAGGAAACTTTTACTATCCTAAAAGAACTTCTTAATGTCCCAGATCCCCCAGTAAAACCCATGGACCCTAAATCCACGGAAAACAAATGTATCAAGGTGGCAACATTCTTCGATGAGAAAATCCCAAAAATGATAGCTTCCCTACCATCTATCGACATTGGTGGCACAGGCAAAGACTGCCTCAGCCCTCTTCCTTGTCACAGTCTGCCCACTGACTCCTCGGCACCCTCTCTCAATACCTTCGGTCCAGTCACCACAGAAGAGGTAGCCACGACGTTTGCCACAATCAAAAGTGGCTCTCCCTGCGACCCGGCCCCCTTACGCTTCCTCAAAAAAGTGGCCCCCACTATTATCCCTCTGCTCACGGCCCTCATCAATGCCTCTCTACTGCAGGGAGAAGTCCCTCCTAGCTGGAAAGCAGCTGTTGTCAAAGGTCTCCTGAAAAAACCTTCATTGGACCCTCAGGATTTATCCAACTATAGGCCAATCTCCCTCCTCCCAGGAAATAGCAAAATCACGGAGAAACTTGTGAATAAAAAGCTATCTCTATTCCTAGAAACTAACAACCTGCTTAGGAACTCCCAGACAGGCTTCCGCCCAGGCCAGCGCACTGACACCGCCCTCCTGGCGGCAGTGGAGAAGGCCAGAAGCATTTTAGACACCGGAGGATCAATGGCAGTGATTCTCCTGGACCTCAGTGCAGCCTTCGACACTGTCAATCACCAGGTCTTAATCCAGTTTCTGAGAGACACTGGAGTGAAGGGCAGGGCCCTGAAGTGGCTTGCTTCTTTCCTAAACGGCCGTTCCTTCCAAGTTTGGGAGAACGACAGCCACTCCCCTGCGGTCCCCCTCCGTTGTGGATCACTAAGCCCAACGTTATTCAACGTTTACATGTCCCCGTTGGAGGAGCTGGTCACCCCGTTCAGAGTGACGATTATCAATTACGCTGACGACACCCAGCTGGTGGTGACCCTCTCACACCCTAACCAAGAACCCTCCAATCTTCACAGCTGTCTTACTGAAATCCATGGTTGGATGAACACCTCAGCACTGAAACTCAATGGGTCCAAGACCGAAATCTTGCTGCTTGAACAAAAAGGACCCTCCCTGCCACCAAACATCTGGCCCGCCTGCTTAGGTGATCCCCCTTCTCCCAAAGACGAGGTTAAGAGCCTGGGTGTATGGCTCGAGAAAGAATTGACCTTCAGAGTCTAGGCAAAAAAAACGGCGGGAATATGTTTTGGACCTCTCAGGGCATGCAGGAAGGTGCTTCCGCTGCTACCCCCAACTTCCCGGAAACTGCTGATCCAGGGCCTTATTTTGTCCAGGCTGGTTTACAGCAACACAATATACTTGGGAGCCCCGGAAGCCACATTCAACACCTTACAGAGAATCCAGAACGTTGCTGCCCGGCTTCTTACTAACACCCCAGCAAGATCATCAGCAAAGCCAGCCTTGAAGCAAATTCACTGGCTTCCAGTCAGAGAGAGGGTGGTTTTCAAGGCCCTCTGCCTGGCACATAAACTCCTTCATAACAAAGGTCCACCCATTCACAAAAATGTCATCATTCCTTACACAGCTACCTGGTCACTCCGGTAAAACCATGAGAACTTCTTCACCGTCCATAGAGTGAAAAAAGCCCAGTCTGGAGGCCGCCGCTTCTCTGTAAACACAGCAAAACACTGGAATAGTCTCCTTCAGAAACTGAGAACTGAACCAAACCTTCTCCATTTTAGAAAAGCTTTAAAAACTCTCCTTTTTCCCTGATCTCTCTTCGCTTCCGCTGCTCCTCCCTCTTGTTGGGGTCATCTTCTACAGAGGTCAGAACAGCAGGCCGCAGTTGCACAAGTTTGCAGAGTTGTCTGTGGCCAGACGTGACATCGTGTGACGTTATGCTGCACACACACACTGCTGCAGGACACTTTCCTGGCACTGGTGGTTCTCTTGAGTCTTGTGCACCTAAAAGCAATGGAAGACAGAGGAACATCAGTTATACACCTCAAAAAGTCGAAAAAAATAAAAATCAGCACAATCCCATGCCATCCATGCCCTCAATGATGTTTAAATTCAAGACACCCCACAGAAAGACTAGGCCCATGCACCACTCACTAGCCCTGGGCAAAAGGCCCCAACAGCAGCCAAAGAAATCGAAAAATACACAAAAATGAGCACAATCCCATGTCATCCATGCCCTCAATGATGTTTAAATTCAAGACACCCCACAGAAAGACTAGGCCTATGCACCACTCACTACCCCTGGGCATAAAGGATGAAAGCTAGGCAAAATGGGTGCAGGCCTGAGAACACTGCCTGCCTTCAAAATGGCCCCTTGCCCCCAGCACATGGCCAGGGCCTGTCTGTACCAGCACTCAAAATGGCCCCCACCCACATGGCCAGTCCCCAACAGCAGCCAAAAAAATCAAAAAACACACAAAAATCAGCACAATCCAATGCCATCCATGCCCTCCATGATGTTTATATTAAAGAGACGCCACAGAAAGACTCAGTCCATGCACCACTCACTAGCCCTGGGCAAAAGGCCCCAACAGCAGCCAAAAAAATCGAAAAACACACAAAAATCAGCACAATCCCATGCCATCCATGCCCTCCATGATGTTTAAATTCAAGACACTCTACAGAAAGACTAGGCCCATGCACCACTCACTACCTCTGGGCATAAAGGATGAAAGCTAGGCAAAATGGGTGCAGGCCTGAGAACACTGCCTGCCTTCAAAATGGCCCCTTGCCCCAGCACATGGCCAGGGCCTGTCTGTACCAGCACTCAAAATGGCCCCCACCCACATGGCCAGTCCCCAACAGCAGCCAAAAAAATTGAAAAACACACAAAAATCAGCACAATCCCATGCCATCCATTCCCTCCATGATGTTTACATTAAAAAGACCCCACAGAAAGACTCAGTCTATGCACCACTCACTAGCCCTGGGCAAAAGGCCCCAACAGCAGCCAAAAAAATCGAAAAACACACAAAAATCAGCACAATCCCATGCCATCCATGCCCTCAATGATGTTTAAATTCCAGACACCCCACAGAAAGACTATGCCCATGAACCACTCACTACCCCTGGGCATAAAGGATGAAAGCTAGGCAAAATGGGTGCAGGCCTGAGAACACTGCCTGCCTTCAAAATGGCCCCTTGCCCCCAGCACATGGCCAGGGCCTGTCTGTACCAGCACTCAAAATGGCCGCAACCCACATGGCCAGTCCCCAACAGCAGCCAAAAAAATAAAAAAACACACATAAATCAGCACAATCCCATGCCATCCATGCCCTCCATGATGTTTACATTAAAGAGACTTCCAAAGGGGGCAACATTCATGCCCCTGCTGCTGCACGGCCATTACCATGGGGAAACTAATCCCAGCATAAATCGTTTTTTCACTATTTTCAAAAATCCATATTCATCCTTAGTAAACCAGTGTAGTATTCCAGGTCATCATAGATTATGAATTCACTCCGGAGACACATATCATTGTGTAAGCACGTTTGGCGACATATGATACTTGAAAATGCAGAATAAACATTCTAGCACCATCTGGCTGTCTCCGGAGTGAATTCATAATCTATGATGACCTGGAATACTACACTGGTTTACTAAGGATGAATATGGATTTTTGAAAATAGTGAAAAAACGATTTATGCTGGGATTAGTTTTCCCATGGTAATGGCCGTGCAGCAGCAGGGGCATGAATGTTGCCCCCTTTGGAAGTACCTTTATTGAAATAAGCCGTGACTAAGGGACGGACACGGAGCTGTTATACACGCCAGGAAAAATAAAGAAAGACAAGATTTGATTAAACAGAGAAGGGAAGGTGTGCACTCACAAAAATAACTCTTTTGCTTTACATTAAAGAGACCCCACAGAAAGACTCAGTCCATGCACCACTCACTAGCCCTGGGTAAAAGGCCCCAACAGCAGCCCAAAAAATCGAAAAACACACACAAATCAGCACAATCCCATGCCATCCATGCCCTCCATGATGTTTACATTAAAGAGACCCCACAGAAAGACTCAGTCCATGCACCACTCACTAGTCACTACCCCTGGGCAAAAGGCCCCAACAACAGCCCAAAAATCGAAAATTCCAAAATTGTAGTTCCAGCAACTGTAATGCCCCAAACAAACTTGCTTGTAAAATTTCTAATCCAAAAGTGATCCAAAGAAAGTCAAAAAGGCCTCAAATCCAAATATCCAGCAGCATCCACAAAAAGTATTCCTTCCAGGTCAAAATCCAAATGAAAGTGACCAGCACATGAAGAAAGCACTGGGAGAAGCCTGCTGGACAGAAACAGGAAGTTGGGCACTTCCTTCCTCCCACCCCGCCCCCAAAATGGACTCCTTGCAAAAAAAGTGCAGGCAAATGTCAACCTGAGAAGTTATTCTGATAAAAATCAGCATTTTCAGAAGGTTTATGCTGCTTGCTGGTGGATTTCTTGTGCAGAATTGCACATTTTGTAATTTCGCGAGTGCGAGATTGTTGCTGCCCGCCGCATCTACGTGTTCGCAATTGCGAACTTCTGCGATACGTGATCACGGCATACTCGCGTTGACAAACCTCGCTGTGCAAGGTGGCAAGCCGCGATGATGTAATCGCGGTCGCCAGCAAGATCCAAAATGGCGCAGCACTCGCAAAATATCGAGAAAAACAACTCGTCAAACGCTGAATGGCAGTAAGTGAACTCCGCGCGCCGCAATATTGTATCACCAAGCAAAAAAATCCACTGCTTGCGAATTTGCGGATTTTTGGCAAATTCCCGAGAGTTCGCGGATTGCGAATTTACCCAAAATCCACAAAATCCGCGAGCGGAACGGATTTTACGCCCATGCTTAATGAGGTCTCTCCCTAAAAGGTTGACTGGAGAATGTGGTGAATAAAGCAGTGGTTGCTTCAGCACCCTGTCTCCTATTTGCAGGGGTACCGGCTTGGTAAATGGGACCCTTGCTATTGCCAAAAAAGGGGAGGTTGGGAGGTGCACAACACAGTAGATGGTGATTTGAGTTTAATAGTTAGAAGCAGGGATGGGTGCTCTCCAGGGAGGCGGTTCCGTCCACCGCCTGGAAATATGAGACTAGTGAGTGTATGCAAAGATTTGCAGATACATCCCCTGTATGAGGCACTCCCTAGATGTTCATCGAAATGACTCCAAAGTTTAACGATGCAGTGTAGATTTATTCATCAATTTTAAATCATTAGGTCAATATTTCAAACGATATTGTCATCATATCATCGTGTTACATTGACGGTACAGCATATACACGTGCTCCAATGCATTTCGGGCTACTCGCCCTTTGTCAAGGAGAATTCATGGCTGAAAGCAGTGTAGATCTCCGGTGTGATGGACCGAGTGTCTCCTATTTGCAGGGGTAAATGGGACCCTTGCTATTGCCCCAGAGAATTCTTGTGTGTCCGCTACTTAATCAGAAATAGGCAGATGTCCGCCTGTAATGCAGGAGTACGTGGCGGCTGTGTCAATGACAAAGCTATATGTTTTGTTATTTATCGTGACCAGGATGGTGGGGTCATCTTCACCCCTCATGATGCATGATAAAACTGGGCACACAAGAGTTGTCTGTGGGCTGTCCTAGCAAGTGTATCCTCCATTTTGGTATTGTGGGAGGGTGCCCTGTGTGAAAGGATTGTTGAGAGTAATCACCACTCCTCCTTGGGATGCAGTGTTTTGGGCTTGGGACACCATTTGGTACGTGGATACCTGCTGTTGTGGCTGCATGGGAGCTTGCATTTGCAGGGGCTGCATGGTTTGCTGTGGGGCAGCTTGGGCATAGGCATACAATATCTTGGGCTGTTGTGTATACATCTGTCGATGTTGTTAGAGTTGTGGTGGTGCTTGCTGGATAGGGCCCGTGAGTTGTTGGCCTTGCTCTCGAAGCCTGGTACGACATTCCCTTTGCATGTGGCCTTGTTTGTGGCAAGAAAAGCAGGTGTGTGTCCCTGCCTGCAGTGGGGCTCTTTGCTGTCCCATTCCATTTCCCCGTCCCTGGATCCCTGTGCCTCTGTAGGTATTATTCCTGTAATTGTTGTAGTGCTGCTGATCACTCCCGTAAGCAGGCATTGGTGTCATGTATTGTACAGGGGGCTGTTGTTGCACGTACTGTACTGTAGGCTGTGGTTGGGCCTGTACATACTGCACTGCTTGATGTGTCTGTGCCTGCACATATTGCATGGCAGGCTGCATGGCAGGCTGCTGCATTTCTGGGGCAGACTGGGTATTGGTGGCAAGCGCGTTTTAAGCGGCCTTTGGGAAGGTGGTGACTGCCGTCATTTGGCTGACAGGTGCAGCTACCATGAGATTGTCCACTGTATCCTTTTTCTTATTAAGCTTCTGCTGTACTAATTGTGCAGCTGCATTTACAATCGCTAGCTGCCTACTTTTTTCCTGTTCTATTTTCTTTTTGCAGAAATGTATGATGAGGTCCTGTATTTCAGGCCACGGTTTTGCTTCCTTGGCTACTACCCCATCTAATTTTTCCTGCACGTCTTCTGGCAGTCCTCTCTTCACCATGTGGTAAAAGAGCCTGCTGTTCCCTCCAGTGGTATTCCAGGAGTCACCTAACTCCTGGTGCCATTTTTCTTTCATTCTAGAAATAAAGTTAATAGGGTCCTCACTTGTTTGCATGGTCAGAGAAGTGAGAGACCCAATGTCTGGAACGTCAGGGTATTTTAATCGTAATTTAGTCCAGACTGCCGCCCTTATTTTATCGAATGGTTCTCCATCGTACGTGATGTTGTTCATTGTTATTAACCCTCTACTAATACTTGTGAACATTTCTTCTGCTTTCCCTCCCATGAGGGAGATAAGCAAACTTTTCATGTCCCCAACCCCTGGTTTGGTCCCTGTAGTATTTTTTTCAAGGGCCACTATCCATTTGCTGGCACCCTCCGTGAGGGGCGGAAGGTTCTTTTTAATGGCTTCCTTCTCTGCATAAGACCAGCAGTTATATATGGGAGGGTCCTTTGGTGTTTTGTATAATAGCGGCATCTGGCCGGTAATTCCTACACCTTAATGCTTCAGTCTTGTGTAGTCATATCGTATGGCATATTTCTGCCAAACTTTGAGACTGGCTCTCATATAATCATAATCCCAATCCTCATCCCCTACACCCTCCAGGATGCATTCTACTGCTGTGGCCATATGCTGATGTTCGAAAGACCCTTCTCTTGGCCAGGGGATCATCTGCGGGGCCAAGGATTCTGTCCATCCGGCCAGATCGTCTGTGAAGGGGTTGACAGCATAATCTGAATTCTCGTCTATGATCACTATTTGGTTGGGAGTTAGGTCGTTGTCCCGCAGGGCACATGGACTGCTGAGGAACATGCCATTGCCTGTTCTAGCTCGAGTGTTTCGCATGGAGGCGGTGCCAGTGACCTTGTACTTGATGTGAGCGTCGGTGCCAAGGGCATCGTATACGATGTCCTCTGGTCGTCCGTGTGTTCCTAATACTATAAGTTTTCTACCTCTGTTGTCCTTTTATTCCTTTTCCTCCCTGTGTCCCCTGTGTTTGGGAATTCCTGATTATCGTAGAATGGGTTTGTTGATTTTGTCAAATTTGTTGCGTGTGGCTGGCTGGAGGAATGTACCATGGCTGTGGCGAATGGTGGGGCGAACAGATCTGCTACAGGCGCAGCATGCCGTGGTGGTATGTCAGGGGGTGTGGGGTGGACCTGTGTTGGCCCAGCAGTCATGCATGTGTGGTCTGGCGCAGTTGTCTGGCGGCAAGAGGAGGCGGACCTATGGTACTGTACTTCAGGTAGTCCTTTATAGTCTCTTATGTCCCAGGAGGGACCCGCTCGCGGCAAAGGTGTGGATGGGAAGTGGGCTGTCTGCGGTTGACTATGGCCTAGTTCCCCAGTCCCTCCCGCACTTTCAAAAGGGTCTGCCTGTCCAGTGAGCTGCCGTGATGTGGTCTTTGTTTGTTGAGTATTTGGTGAGCTAGGGTGGGTAATCCTGAGGGTCTCAGATAATCTGTTGCTTATTCGTTCTAACTTTAATGAAGCACGTCAGACTACCTGAGATATGTGCTCGTGCTTGTAGTCGCGTGGTATTTCTCTGATGAACATGTCTGTTCGGGCCTCCCCATTGGGACTACACTCAAGGCTTTTATTGAGTTCTGTGGCTGGTCTCCATGCATCATAATGGACCAAATATGGTGCCGGCGGGCCCTGTAGCTCCCTGTCCTTACTCTGTTGGTGAACAGAGGAGAATGTGATCAGTGGTTCGCCTGTGTTTGTGCCGCAAAATGGCATGTGGTCTCGGGGGGTGGCCTCCTGCTCCTGGAGTTATGGAGCATTGGCATCACGGAGGCTGTTGAGATCAGGGTAGTGCGGGAGTGCATGGCGAAGTGAGTGGTGAGATGACATGTGTGAGTTATTTGATGGTGCTAGGGACACGTTATCTGCATTTTCCTCGTCCTCCTCAACAGGTAGGACTGCGATGGAAGTGGGGTTCAGTTGTAGCGAAAACTGCGCATTTATTTGTCCTGGCAACCCTGGCACCGTGCAGTGTTGGACTACCACCGGCGACAGGAGTTGTAGGTAGGGGACTGACAGGGGCTGGCATTGTGATTGGTATGGTGGCTGGCATTGTGTCGGGTATCAGTGGGCCACTGCTGGTGCCGGGTTGTGTCGATGGGGCAGTACCTTCAATGACAGGTTGAGGGTGTTCAGATGTGGCAAAGAGGTCACTTGGGAGTTGTCCGTATCTGACAGTTGGTAAGTTATTAGTTGTACACTGTAGGTCTAGTTCTTTATTTTCAGCGGATGCTATTGCGGTGCACATGCCAGAGGCCTGGTATGGTGGGGGCGCCGAAGGGGCAGTGGGCAGGGCGGCAGTTTGCTCTTGCTTGTTCTCTTTAACCCCTTCCACGCTCATGACGAGCTGGGCTCGTCATGGCGTAGCCTCCTCGCACACTGATGACGAGCCCAGCTTGTCACGTAAAGTGCGGTTTTAAAAAACTCAGCACAGGAGCGGAATTGCGCTAGCGCGCATGCGGTTAAAGATACGCCAGAGATCTAAGGTGGCCTTCCTTTTTTGTAATTTGGTGCCCGAATATTTGGTGTTTAGGAAAGGTGGGGGGGTGTTCGAGAATATTTACATCAAAGCTCCCTTCGGGGGCCCATGGATAATTCATATTTCTTGTTAACTTGTGGAGCTCCCTACAATGTTTGAGTATGCGTTGTTCCTGCCCACCAAACATTTTCAGAACATGCTGGAGTGGTGTTGCCATGATGAGATATTTTGTGTGGACTGAAGTCAGACTCTGTACTGAGGGATGGTGCGGTATGTGCGGTCCTAGAGATCTAGTACAAGTTCTCCTGCTACTGCCTCAAGGATGCGGTCATATATGGTGTTTTGTAATTCAATATTTTGGGAGGGAGTACACCCGGGGAACAGAAGCTGTCCCCCAAAACAGGCGTCGGCTACTTTAGACTGGAGTGGGTGTCTGGGAAAAACACTTGATAGCACTGTCGGTCCTCCCCACCCCTCAAGGTCTAGGATAAAGTATATATAAAAGCCAGTAGGTGTTTGGTATATAGTAGAACTCAGTATCCTGGGCATGGGGATAGTAACGTGTTGGTGATGCTGTATGTTCTGTGCAAAAGGGTGTGTGTGCCACACCTATGTATTCTCCCCCTAGATGCTGGGAAAGTTAGGGAATTGATCTTTTATGAGCTCTCCTCCAATTTCAAAGAAGACAATGTGCATAAGTATTAGCCTCAAGTCCAATTCTTCTGGTCCCCGATATACACCTGTACCTGAGAAGTCAGGAACTTCAAGGTTGTAACGGGCAAGGGCCAAGATAATTTTGCTCTGTATAGGGTTCCGGGGCCAGGAAGAAGTGTAGGTGGTGGGTATTTCTAAGCCTGGAGATACTAGGCGGACATGTATGTGAATCCACCGGGGTGTTTTGAGCGACGAGACTCTTATTATTCTTTTGTCAAATAGCGCCCTAAGTGCTTGCATTAGGTTTGGAATGAAATGAGTTGTGTCCTACGTGGGGGTATGCTATTTGCGCCTATGTTTGGAGGTGTTTGGTGTCGGATCACTGGGGCACGAGAATGCAGGTGCCATGGATAGAGTAATTTGCGTGGGGTGGCTAACGTCAATGTTTAGTACTTGGAGGATTGTGAAAAGAACCGCGCTGGTGAGGGGCGACGCGTGGAAAAAACAAGACGGATGTCCGTCCTAAATACCCACAATGTTATTGTTGATTAGAAATATTATGATATTGTCGCTAGTATTATGGTTCATTCCCCTACATAAAGTGGGAACAGTGGGGTAGGTTGTGGGAACAGTGGGGTAGGTTGTTGATGTTAGGTAGGGATGCAGGGCCTGCGTGATCATGCAAATAATCGGACAACAATGCTCTTAACAGAGGTGCTGTATCGTCCTCAGATTGCGAGTAAGAAGAATTGGCGTCTGAGACTGAGGGTGGAGGGGAGTCAGGATCTTCACCTTCCAGGGTGGGATGGACGCCGCCTCAAATGGGGCAACTAACTGTATGGAATCCACTGAGGACTCTTCGTCAGTGATAAATATGGGTGAGTTTGCGGGATGGTGGGGGTATCCTGGGTATTCACGGTGTAGGAAGGGGGGGCAGATAGGGTGGAGGAATTGGAGGCTTCTTCTGCGTATAGCAAGTCGGGCGGGTAGTGTCCGGGGATGGTGGGGTGAGTGATATATCTGGGAGGGCGTTATATATATCGTTCAAAGAAATCGCAGAAATGTGAACTTGGGTGTTTTGGATGAAGTTGATGCCTAAGAGTGACCAGGTGGCAGTCAGTATTTCGTGCTGCTCGACGTCAAGGAGGGCTATTTGGTCAGAGGTGGTATTGTGAACAGCCTCAGGAATACCATTAACAAACTAGATATTACAATGGATGATGTGTGGTGGGGCGTTGGGCATCACTGGTATAAGGGGAGGGAGAGCATGATGGTGTGGTAGGTCAGAAAGAAGGAGGCAAGGAGGTAGGACACAATATAGTTATCCCCTCCTCTTTTGACAATCAGTTGCACGAGCAAATGATGGGCAAAAGAATGTATTTGAATTGGGAAAGTGCGAGGCAACAATTTGTCAGTTTGTATATTGGAGGCGATACTACCTAGCAAGGGTGCAATGAAGGTAATGTCAGTGAGTATGCACCCCAGACACCGGGGGCTGGGAAGAAGGAGGTGGTACAAGGGGTGGACCATGGTGCAGATGCTATCAAAAAGCACAAGCAATGTTATCAAAAAGCATAAGCAATGAGACTGATGATATGAAGCACGACAGATGAACACAAGACAGGAAACAAAACAGCGAAAAATGCATTTAAAAACCAAACATAAATGGAGCAATAAATAGTGATCAGGTAAAAAGGGTGCATTTTTTTTTAAAAAAAGGAGTAAGAGAGAGAGAAGGGAGGTACGTGATATGTGAAAAAGGAAACAGAACGAATGTAGATTCTTTTTGTGAAGGAGTGGATGAGACAGGCCGGGTGTAGAACCCTGTAAAGGGAAGCAAGTCATGAGGCACGTGTGCCGATTCAGAGTGGAGAGGTGAGGGTGGTGAAGAGAGAGAGAGAGAGAGAGAGAGTGTAGAGAGGGATGAAGAAGTAGCGAAGGAGTGTAGATAGGGGGTGGGGGTCAGGGGGTGGGGGGGGTGTGAGGCAGGCGCTCCAGAGCATCTGTAGAAGAGAGAGGTGTGAAGTGTCGTGGAATGAAATGCAGTACGCTGGCACAGTGTGTTCTACAAATAGAACAAAGCACTTCCTCTTTCTGTGTGCGCAGAGGGCCAACTGTTAAAGGCAATCGGCGCTGCCTTCTGAGAAGGTGAACCGTAAGAGAAGCAATAATACCCACTCCTTGCAAAACAATACCTAATCCCTGAAGAAATAAATCAGGAGGAAAAGGAAGGGTAGCAGTGAAGGGCGGAAATGCAGCCCTCATAAATGAATTAGCAGGGGCTAGAGGCTCCGAAGAGTAAGATGCAGAATAAGGAAAAAATGTGAAATGAAAGTTCACGGCACAATTTTAAATCATGTTAAAACCAGTAAAGGACATCCGTATATACCACAGCATAATGAAAAGAGTAAATGACATTGTTATATCATATAAAATGGAAGCGAAACCAGAATGTAAGACAGAGAAATGCAGTGAGTACTACCCAAAATAAGAGACACACCACTGGTGTTATTGCAAAAGGAAACACTAGTGAAAAAATCACACTAAAGAGAGGCACATCGAATTATCTGTCCAGGAATTAAAACCTGGACCCCATGCAAAACCTGAACTGCTGAGGGAGTATCAATCTAGAATTTGTCATGGAATAACACCTCGACGCCATGCATGGTTAGGACCCAAAACTAGATTCAGTCGGAAAGTAAAACCGACCCCATGCAGTAACAGTAATGCTGAGGGAGCGTAAATATATCACCGTAGGAGTTCACCACAAAATCTCTCACTCCCCTCCGGGCTTACAACCGGCAATGGCAGAACACAACAGGAGAAAGCTACAAAGTCACGGCATCTGAGGCCACATTTGAAGCCACAGGAAGCTCTGAACCAAATGCGAGAAACGGGTACTTTAAATTGCAACTGGCATCTGAGAAGAAAATGACAACGTGTGACCCCACAAAGAGAGAGAGATAGAGGGTACTAATCCTAGCCAGACAGACTGTTGAAAGCAGGTCAAGAGCCAGCAGAGAGGCCTCAGAGAGCCTGCCTCCAATCAGACATCAAGGGCAATGCAAGTAAAAAAACAAAAATCTCCTTGTCTTACCCTGTGGTCGCCAGAGGAGACCGGACCCTGTGGCACAAACTGTAGAGGTATTCCAGACCCAACACCAGCAAGATTGTCTTTGCAGGACGGACGTGGTCGCCAGCTGACAGAGGGTGAGTAGAGAGAGGCCCTTTTGAGCCCCTTAGGGTGTGGCCACACTCAACTGTGGTTAGGAGTATCGTTTCAATTACGCACTGAGAAAGAAGAAACAATAACGTGAAATGACGACTTTTCAAGTTGGAGTGGCACGTTTATTTTTTACACACACATATATCAATGAGGCATATTGCTAAAGAACACTCTTTAAGAAAACCTGGCTTCACTCTGCCAGAAAATATGCAAGATATCAATTGTTTATAAAATGCTGCAAAGTGAACAGAAGCGACTATCTACTAAAATATAACTTTCAGTGTGAAATGGAGGCTTCAAGAAGGCTTAAATCCTGTTCAAGAAAATACTTCGACTACACACAACTCTCCTTAGGAGAAACAGTATTGCAGGTTTAAGTACTCTAGTAAGAATAAAATATCAGAGGCTAAGATTAAAAAGGCACAATTGAAATGTAGCTGGATTATACAGAGTACATTTCTATCAGGCCTAGGGCTAGATGTAGGTAACTCTAATTTACCGACTCATAAATACCGAATTTTACCGATTCGGTATTTATGAATCGTTAAATTAGAAGGAGGGAGATGTAGCTAATTTTGAATTTTGAATTACCGAATCGTTAACATTCGGTATTGCCCATTGATTCCTATGGGCTTGAAGCCCATAGGAATCAATGGGCAATACCGATTCGGTATTTACCGAATCGGTAAATACCGAATCTTGCAAGGGTGCATGGGGTGTCACTTTGACACCCTCTAGCACCCCAAGTACAGGCTTGTGTGCCATGTGGCACACATACATGCCCTAAGGGCATGTCTGTGTGTCACATTGCACAGGTGTGCATGCACACCTGAATTCGGTATTTTACCACCCAATAGGATTGGGTGGTAAAATACCGACTCTTAAGGGCCTGTGGCACTCTTAGGAGTGTCACCTACATATGGATTTACCGAATCGGTAAATATACTGATTCGGTATTTTACCGATTCTGTAAATTTACCGATTCGGTAAATTTACAGAATCGGTAAAATATAGGCCCCCTACATCAGAAAACCCTAATACCGGTCGGTAACGGCCGAATTCGGCTGTTACCGACCGGTATTAGGGCTCCTACATCTGGCCCCTAGTGCCTTGAAGCACCTATCTAGGGGGAAGAACCCTAGAGGATCTTATGCTAAAATGATACCTTATAATGCAAGGAATTGGGTATGGATGAAAAAGCACCTAGCAAGCAAAGATAATGAAGAAGATTGAAAAGCTATCTTATTCAGGAAGGAATCACCTGGTAGAGTAGGTTCTGGCAGTCCCAAATCAGTCGACCGGAGAACCGCCCAAAGGGTCAGCTTGGAGAGTTCTGCCTTCTAATTGTGATGGTGGATCTTTTATACCTAAAATCACAGAACTAATATTGTCCTGACGTACTTTCTGACGCAGGTGGTTTGACTGCATTGTCCTAGGACAGTGGGGGCGGTCAGGTGTCCTAACGGTTGGTAGGCCAAGTTTGACCGCAGAACATAAACAAAGACTTCTTGTCCTGTACATATTTCTAAAAATATATGTGAGAGCGGAACTTACAATAGGTACTGCTATTGCGAGAGGTTGCGGCTTTTACTTCATGCAAGCAATGTTTCAAAATAATGTTTCAGTGGAAAGTCTCGATGTGTCAACCTCCCAAGATGTGTCAACCTGCACCAGCTGGGTCTTGTGTACGTGTGAGAGGGTGTAGGTCTTGATGCTGTGAAAAATTACTGTACTTCACGTCAGGCCAATTTACCATGTTGTTTTTCAGTGCAACAGAAATGCATGTTTAACATCAGTGTGGGCCTAGTGCATTTTTTTACCCTAAGACATGTCTTTTTGGCCTTTGCCTTGGGTCTATAACCCCAGGATTCAGAGAATTTGTGGGATTTAATTTGCTGATCATGCATAGCAAAATTGAGGGTTTTAAGCATACTTTCAGGTTCTCTCTGGTAGGGCCATATGTGACATTTTCACTATCAAGGCAGATAAGAGGTGCTCTTTTTGGTGATCAGATGGTAGAGCGTGATTTTAACCCTTCATCAAATACATGAATCTTGACCTCAATAGAGATGTCCTCATCTAGATAATAACCACATGTTTGTCTAATGCCACAATGAAATTGATTGACCTTTGATGCAGCTGAAGACAAGAGCACATTTCCCAGCCTTCTAAGGACGTGCACTCATGCAATGGACAACACAGGGCAAGGACACACTGACGCACCTCCCCGCTCTGTAACTGACTGAATGGGCCAACGCAGGAGGAAAGACTGCATTTCCCAGGCCAGCCTCTGGTGTACGTTCATTCGGTTTAGAACTACAAGCGGCGAATGCACGCATATGCCCCTCTCCACACTGCTTGAGCAGGATGAATTTATAAACCTGGGACCCCCACCCTAATTATGATTCTTACAAACATAGGGGGATTCAAGGTCACATAACAATGAGCAGCCACCAAACAGCACATGATTAGTAAAATTGCTGGCTGCTCCATTTACGGCCCCATATCACATGATCCTAACGCAATCACATGGTCTCGGGTACTCTTTTGAGAAACACTATTCAGCGTGAGCAGCGCTAACATGCAGGTTTGCAGTGAAAGTAGTAGGTATACTCATGGATGTAGTCCCTTGATGAAGTAAGTGAAGGAGGCTCCTCATTTTATTCTCATCCAGGCAAATGACAATAGCAATCCTGAGATTCTCTTTTTCCTGACAGAGTGTGATTACAGGAACTGTCTCTCCCCCAACTCTTATGATGCTTAACTGATAGGTATTCAAAATAGGTGCAAATTCATACCTTCTTTTTCACTTTATTGCATGTGCATGCTGTACAGTGTTATACAATTTTATTTTGTACATTTTGATTTACCTTTTGTCGTATATGCCTTTTAAATGTATGTACATGTACAAACAGAAACAGTGAAACATATCATGGGATTCTTACACTTCTGTCATTTTTTTCAGCTGTCGTTGATCATGGAATAGTTGTATTGCAATGTCCAATTAAATTAATTTTCTCTTCTAGCTCAGACCATATCAAGGAATGAGTCCTAAAAATGGTCTGTATAGTTGGTTACATGTTTTACTGAATTGTGTACAAGGGCATGTGTGATTGGTTGAAATTAGCAACCACACCACTTAGGGATTAAAAAATACTATGCTGGTCCTGAAGAAAGCAGATTGATCCGCTGGGCACCTAACAGCTGCAACATTTCGACCTCAGATGTCTATGGCCATCCAACCATTTTGTCATCTCATTATTTTTAACCTTGCCTAAAGACCCTTTTAATAAATACTAACTAGGATCTGGCATTCAATTTTAATATATTCAAATCCCTAGGCCATAGGTTAAGCACTCTGCTAACAAATGTGTTGAGCCCGCCCCTCACACTATGGTAAGTAAGTAAGTAAGTAATGTTTATTTTGTGCGTGATTAATATAAAACACCAATAGAAACATTAAAAACTATTTATAATTAAGCTTAAAAGGTACAAGATTTACTGGGATCAGTTCAAGGTTGTCCTCAGGTCCTAATAATGTTTTTAAAACGCTATTAAGTATTTTTATTATTAGGTCAAAGAACTTCACAACCTGGCAAGCATAGTTTGACTGCCTGCCTGCAGGTCCGAACAGCATGTGATTTAAAAGATGGTAGCACAAGGTTATACCTTAAATCCCTTAGTCTTGGGCATATACAGATCACATGAACAATGTCCTCCTTACCGGACTTACACTGGCGACACTGTTGTGAAGCATGCGTTCTCTCCCAGGAGGCAGAAGTGGCAGTATCGGGATTACACCAAGGCGTAATTTTAGAAACTTTTCCTTGACTTTTATTTTCATCCTGGTATTGAGGTATGCTTGTGGCTGTATTTTACCATAATCACCCAGGGTTGTCCATCCATGCGCTCTGTTTGCTAAGTTCTTCTTGTCTTCAATCGCTGAGATAATACGTGCTGATTTTTTAGCGAATTTTTTGAAGAACTGGAGATCTATAGCCAGTGGAATTTGCGCAGATGTTGTCTTACGCTGGTTCTTATGGGGATGTTAAAAGGAAGCCTGGCAGCTGCGTTCTGGACTACCTGCAGTCTTTTCAGCAGATATCCCGGCAAGCCAACGTACAAGGAGTTAGCACAGTCAAGTGAGTATCAGGGCGCGAGTAATTGTTTCCTTGGCTGCCCTAGGGAGGAGCGGGAGGCATTTTTGAAGGGATTTAGGTATCCTTAAGCAATGCCTGGCAAGCTTCTTGATCTGAGTAGTAAAAGACAGATTCTCATCAAACCATATCCCAAGATTTTTAGCGGATTGACCCGCCGAAGCAGGCATGGGATACTCAGCTGGCCAGAGTGATTTCCTAAGCTTCGGGGAGAAACTCACAAAAAGGATGATTTCTGAATTATCCTTGTTGCATTTTAATTACGCAGAGGAGAGCCACTGAAAAAATCCTGGCAGACAGTTTTATAGCCAAAGAAGTGGAAAGCTTCTTTTTTTCCCAAGTAAACAGAAGCTGTGTATCATCGGCATACGCAATAATTTTGGCTCCAAGCTCCTCAGCCAATTGAATCAGGGGAGTGACATAAATGTTTAAAAGAACGGGGCTCAAAGATGTTACAGGCAGTGAGCTCAATGGTGGTCGTTTTGAATGAAGGTGTCATCAAAGAGCCTCAAGCCTTGTATTAGGAGGGGCACTTTCAAAAGGCGATTTGTTAGCAATCCAGTAGTAATCTTTTTCGGTAGCATCACGATAATGTTGTAAGTGTTGGAGGATCATGTGCCATATTTAGAGACTTGTACCCTCCAATCTTTTGGCTGCCATCCAAAGGTTTTTTTTTTTAAATAAAAAAAAGGATTCCTGTATAATCTTGTATGTGGGTTATGTTTCAGATTGATGAGACAATTGAATGGCCTACAACTGAGAGGGCTCACGGCAGGAGTTCGACATACTATCTATCCTCTTCTGCGGGTATGAGAGACATGAGCTGAGTGAGGGTAATCAATTATTCTGGTTATGATAATTCGAAATACCAACACCTACAACATATTAAAACAGGTGTGGTTTGACTATCTGTGTTTTCTCAATTTTCAATTGACAGTCTAAAAGAACTGAGTGTCCAACATCGGTGCTGTGGCAGAGTGTCTAGCCCTGAAGAACTTGCCGAAACTTATGAGGCAGAGAAACATGTTGGCAGTGGGTATTGGTATCTGAGGTTAGCTACCAACCTGTTTTAATTTGACAGATTACACCTACAAATCAAGAATAAAGGTGTTAGAGAGGTGTTTCTGCCAATTTTAATATCACTTTTTGTCACTAGTGGATGGTGATTCTTGATCACTCCACTGCACTTCACTTTTCTTTGTTTGGACACTTTCTTTTTCTTTTCTTTTCTGGGACATAAAATGATCGCTTATGATGAGACAAGGGGCCTAATCTGGTGAGTACCTGTCAGTTACCCCGAAGGGGGTGCACCCGTGAGGTGTCATTATGTCCTCTACACTTTTTTCACTATTGTATAGAACAAGTGAGTTCTTACCACTGTTGTGGTTCTTGTTGACTGTCTTTTGAAAATAGGTATATTTTAAATAAAGGGCAAAGAACTGTGCATACAACCTTATAGAAAATCGAGACTAAAAAGGTTTGTTGCAGTACAGGAAATAGATGGGAGGTATTTCCTTGTAAGATTTAAAACCACGTTTGCCTAAGAGACAGGGTTCTTGTTGTGTTGACGTTTACTGAGTGGAAGGCAACCCTGTGTCTCTTTTTCCCTCTGGGCTCCTTTTGGAATAAAGGCTCAAAGAGGGCCCACGTGGCACTCCTGTGGTCACGATCTGAGGGGAGGAAGAGGAAGGAGAGAGACAAACCTGTTACGCGCTACCCCCCAGGAATGACTTCAACCGCCTCCAGGACAACCATGAGATTCTATTGTAAATACGAAAGATGCGCAGTCAGGGTCTTGTAGTTCATTAAGTATATTTATTCATAAGTACAGGAAGATGGTAAGTCCTTAAGATGTCCCTTAAGTTGCCTTAATCATAGCTCAGTTAATACCTCAGTAATTGCCCCACCAGGAGCAGCCTCCTGGCTGCTCAGCCCATCCAGACCAACTGACTCTCACCACATACAAACACACTCCAACATTCCACATGACCTCATCACAGGCTGAGCAGCAAAGCAGAGAGACACCATAGGGAGAGTGCAACAAGTAGAGTATGACTACAACACATCTCCCCCATTATAATAATGAAAAACAAAGAGAAAGTGTGAAACTGTTGGACACACGTGAAACAAAAGAAGGAATAAGAGTCAAACGTAAGGAAATAGTGTAGTGGAACAAAATAGTGTAGCGGAACAACAAAATGGAGGAAAGAAAGATGCATGAAATAAAACATACCACACAACTCATCCTACCCCCTTGATAACGCACATACCACACATCCTACCCCCTTACTCAAAAATGCATAGAGATGGTAAAACGCACAAGGAAGAAAAGAGGATGCACTACAAAAGTATATAGAACACCCTACTCACTGATAAAATAAGGAAAACAAGGAATGCAAGTCAAAAGAATACAATCAAACACTACAAACTGCGTTTCTAAAAACAACTCACCACACAGTGAACCAAAAAACGCCACATGACAGGTCCAACATCCATAAAAAAAAACTATGGGTAGCAGTAAATCCAAAACTGTCAAATTATGAGTACTTAAAACTCAAGGCAAACGTGACATGGGTCACCCTAAAACAAAGCAAACATGCCATGCCAACTGCAAATGAAAAACAACAACCCAAACAAACACACAGCGAGCTACATCAGCCCAAAGGCAACCCACCCTGGGCACTCCTTCACCCGAAGGACAACAAAATAAGGGAAAAGAAACAATCCCAAGTTAGTCAAAATTTTGGGCAAACATCTGATAGGTTTCTTTAGACCTAGAGCAAACAGACAAAATAATGGAAAACACCATTCCCATGGCAAAACCTGGCAAAACCTAGAGCAAACAGATTTCAAGAAACTAAATCCAAGGAAAACAAAAATATGTGGATTACATAAAAACCCACGACAAGCTACCATAGGGAAAACCTTTAAACCCATGACACACACGTACAACTGTATAAGGGGACACTACACCAGAGTCAAAAGAAACACCACGCATACTCACCAACACCACTCCAGAAAACAAGAGACAAAAACTACAAATGACCAGTGTGCGAGCGCAGGTCAGATAAACAGGCGTGGAGGCAAAAGATAGTTTCGAATTGGTTGTTTATTAATAACAGATGGATGGGTAAAGGTTCGTGAATCAACGTGAATGTCCTCGTCCGTTTCTTCCACTGGTAGAGGGGCGATGTTAGAGATGTTTCTCGGCTCCTCGTCTTCGGAGTCTTCAGGGTTTTCCCGGAGGCTCATAAAAGAAGCAGAAAAAGAAAGGGGCCGTCAGACTACTTGTTCGATATAATCAGATTAGAAGGATACCGTCACCACACCACGTGTCCTGTCTTTAGTACTTTCCGTGTAGAATTAAGCAAACAGGTCCAAGTATTAAGTGAAACGAAACAAGGTTTAAACTAGCTACGGTTGAACTGAACGGAGATATAGCGGTCACACTGACCCTTCAAGAAAACAAACATGTACCCTAGGTCACCACAGCCTATTGGGATGCGTAACCGTCAACAATCAAGAAAATGTGCAGAGTGAGTTGATATTTTTCCAGTATCACCTCCCGGTTCAACAAGTTCACGACACTTCTACGTTCACCAAGAAAATACCACGTTATGTCAGGATAACTGAGTAGGCATTTGTTAAGTCAGAGAATCAGTTTAACATCACTGTTTCCACACTCTACCCTCAATCCCTTGTAACACCCCACTCACCGGCCCTGCCGTAACTCTCCAGAGTCACGGCCGCTCTCCAGCATCCTCCGGGGGACTCCACCAGTCCTCACACCACGGTTCGTCTGCTTCCTCTTCTGCGACGTCGTCGTTCCGGATTCTTTGTCCGCTGGTTTGGTTCCGTTGCAAAGGGTCCGTCTTCTCCACTGGCGTCTCCTCTGCTGGCGTCTCCTCCGCTGGCGTCTCCTCGGCTGGCGTCTCCTCCGCGGCTTTCCTCTTCCAACCCAACGCGCCTTCGTCCCTGTAAACTCGCCTTTTCATTGGTTCACTAGGTGCACCTCCGGGGTCATGTCCAACCTCTTCCGGGTCCTGACTATCGTTGGCTCTCTGTAGGAATACGGAAAGACGGCATGGAGTTTCAGATTTCGGAGTGTCCGATAAGTCCGTGGACGAATTAGGAGACGTAATTGCCCATGGAGCTACAACGGTGAGTTCTTCCTCACATCCCCTTTCCCTTGCTGTCCTACTACTTGGGGATGATTCCTGAGGGAAACGAGACAAAAAGTCTGCATTGCCTTGGTCCCGACCTTTCCTGTGTTTGGTGCAAAACCTAAAAGGTTGAAGAGCAAGAAACCATCTGAGTACTCTCTCATTATGTCCCTTGTTCCTAGCTAACCATTCCAAGGGAGCGTGATCTGTGAACAGGGTGAACTCCCTACCTTCCAAATAGTATCTCAGCGATTCTATGGCCCACTTAATCGCTAAGGCTTCTTTCTCTATGGTGGCGTAGTTCTGTTCCCTCGGAAACAATTTACGACTTATGTACAAGATGGGTTTTTCGCCTTGTGGGGTATCTTGCGATAGGACTGCCCCTATACCTAAGTCGGAGGCATCCGTCTGTAGGATAAAAGGGAGGGAATAGTTCGGACTGATTAATACTGATTCTGAGGTCAAGGTGTTTTTCAGAGACTCAAACGCTTGTCTAATCTCAGGAGAGGGATGTCGGAGAATTTCCTCAGTCTTACAATTTTTTTGTAACAAATTGGTCAAAGGGGCTGCCCTCTGTGAAAACTGAGGAATGAATCGCCGATAGTATCCCAACAGTCCCAGAAAGGCTCTTAAGTCTTTCTTTGTCTGAGGTAAAGGTACTTGAGAAATTGCTGTGAGTTTGGAAGTTTGGGGTCTAATACTCCCTCACCTAACAAGTATCCTAAATACCTCACTGTTTGGGATGCAAGATGGCTTTTGGCAGGATTGATTCGTAACCCATATTTTCCTAAAGACTGAACTACATTGCAAAGATGACTCAAATGTTGTTCCCATGTGTCACTGTAGATGATTATATCATCTATATAAGCGCCAGCATACCGTTCATGGGGTCGCAGTATTACATTCATGGCCCTCTGGAAAGTAGCTGGTGCTCCATGTAAACCAAAGGGTAGAACTTTGAACTGATACAACCCATCGGGTGTAGAAAAAGCTGTTTTCTCACGGTCTTCTTTGCGAAGTGGAATTTGCCAGTATCCCTTACAAAGGTCAAGAGTACTGATATATTTTGCTTGACCTATTCTTTCCACCATCTCGTCGACTCTTGGTAAGGGATAAGTATCCAACTCGGATATTTTGTTCACCTCTCTGAAGTCAATACAAAAGCGCACTGACCCATCAGATTTGGGAACGAGGACTATGGGTGAATTCCATTCACTCATGGACGGTTCGATAATGTCCATTTGTAGCATTTTCTGTATTTCCTCCCTTATAGTCTGTCTACGGGCTTCAGGAATTCTATAAGGTCATAACCGAACCCGTTTCCCAGGCGGCGTTCTGATTGCATGTTCTATAAAGCTTGTCCTACCGGGGGTGGTGGAAAATGTCTCCTGTAACGGTTGTAGTACCTGTGTCAATCTCTCTCGTAACTTTATATTCAACTCTGGATCTATGCACTGATCAAAGGAAGTGGTTTCTGTCTCTGCTAGGTTTACCATATCAGGTAGGGGCCCTTCCCATTTTTTCAATAAATTGATATGATATACTTGGGTCACATGTCGAATTGAGTCTAACTCGATTCGATAGGTCACTGGAGTCACTTTCTCTATTACAACATAGGGTCCCTGCCACTGTCCCAATAGTTTGTGGTTAGAGGACGACATCATCAATAATACAGGATCTCCTACCTGGAGAGATCTTGCTTTAGCACCTTTATCGTATTGGCGTTTTTGTGCTATTTGCGCCTCCTCCAAATTGTTTCTAACAATGGTCCTTATCTGACTCAAATGAGTTCGGAGATTTGACACATATTCAGTGATGGGTTTCGAATTGTGTGGTTCGGTCTCCCACCTCTCCTGTGCCATCTCGAGTAGGGTCCTGGGTTTGTGGCCATACAATAACTCAAAGGGAGAATAGCCTGTACTTTTCTGCTCTTTGCAACGAATGGCAAATAAAGCCAAAGGTAGCATATCCTCCCACCTTCTAGTTTCTAAGGCTAAGAGTTTTTTTAAAGTCGTTTTGATAGTGGAGTTATATCTTTCAACCAGCCCATCCGTTTGAGGATGATAGGCTGATGTACGTATCTGCTTAATTCCTAGCTGTGAACACACCTCTTTCATAAGTCTGGATACAAACGGGGTTCCCTGATCGGTTATGACTTCCTTTGGAAACCCTACTCTTGAAAAGACAGTGATCATGGCCTTCGCCACATTCGTGGTATCTGGCTTCCGCAGGGGTAAAGCCTCGGGAAATCGAGTGGCATAATCTACAATCACTAGGACATAACGACACCCACTACGTGAGGGTAACAAAGGCCCTATGATGTCCATGCCAACTCTACTAAAAGGTTCGCTAATTATGGGGAGAGGCTGTAAGGGGGCTCTGGGTGGGTGGTATCTGCTATTACGCTGGCAAATGGGACACTCTTTACAATACCGTTTCACTTGCTGATATATCCCAGGCCAATAAAACAAATCTAGGATCTGTTTTTCTGTTTTCTCGGCTCCAAAATGTCCTCCAAGTAGATGACTATGAGCCAAATATAAGACTTTTTCTCTAAATGGCTCAGGGACTAGTAGTTGAGCTTTCTGTGTTGGATTTCCTTTTCTATATAACAAACCCTGTTTCTTAAAGAAGTAAGGACATACATGTTGGGGATCCTCATCATTGAGTGCTTGATTCCATGCTCCCTGCAATGCCGGATCTTCCTGTTGAGCTGCATGAAAACTTCTATCTGTTTCCCAGGGATTTTCGTCCACAGTGATCGGTAGGGCTACAGGGTTTTTGTTTTTCTCAGCCCGTCTTTGTCTTTTGCTTTTTCGTGTTTTCGCTTCCGGCCATTTTTTTTCTTCGTCTTGCGAAAACGGGGCAGTTGATAACCACTCCTCTTCTTGAGAGGACTTATCCTGCAACAATTGGTCTAACTTGGGATAGTCAGTCCCAAGGATTGCTTGTTCGGGTAACTGAGGAATCAACACGACAGTCAGAGTGGTACCTTCATCCTTCGGGTGTCTTATTCTTACTTGTGCAGTTGGATAGGGTTTTGTGTCCCCGTGAACACACCTAATGGCTACTGCTCCATCCACGGGACCTATGTGGGCACCCAAATTCTGAGGCCGTACTACACTGTGTCGACAACCCGTATCGGCTAAGGCGGTTACTTTCTGTCCGTTCACAGACACAGTGCAATGATATGGGGGTTGTGTTCTTTCTGTGGAAGAACAATAATAATTACGCACCACACCTATTTCCATGGGTTCTTCCTTCTCTTTTTGTGGACAAAATCGCGCTATGTGGCCCATACCTCCACATTGGTAACACTGTGGTCCCATTGGGGCCCGAATTATGGGTGTTCCGGGTACAATGGCTATAGCTTCAGGTTTTTTCTGTGGAAGTGGGCGAGGAGGTCAGTGGAGTACAGGTCCACTTGTTTTCCCGGAAAAGTCAGTACCTTTTTGGAGTTCTTGAGCCCTACTGTAAGCACTCGCAATCTCTACTGCTGTCTCAAGCGTTAGATTGGCCTGTTGTCGAACCCACTTTTGGATAGGAGGATGAAGGGAGGTCAAATATTGCTCTAAATAAATCTTTGCCATAATGCCGTTTTTGTCGGTGGTTGCAGGTTTCAACCATCTATCGGCCATGTCTTTTACTCGGAAATACAAAGCTCGTGGTGTCTCCTGGGGACCTTCTTTCATTTGACGAAACTTTTGTCTATATGATTCATCGTCAATTCCTAATCGTTCCATGATACATTTTTTTATATCCGTGTAGGCGACACCTCCTTGTACCGTTGCCGCTTGATAAGCTGCTTGTAAATCACCTGAAAGCAAGGGTCCTAGATACTGTCCCCATTTATCTGCAGGCCATGATGCTGCGGTCGCCATTCTCTCAAAGTTAGTAAAGAAAAAATCGGGGTCTTCCCCACTTACATATCGCTGTAACACAACGGAGGGCAACGTTGTAGGACCTCTCTGTTGTCCCAATGCCTCTGTCAGTTTGCCCAATGCTGTCTCTTGCGTTTGTCCTTGACCGGTTATAACTTGTTGTATTTTCGCTCGATCTTCTTCCACCACAGTCAAGAACCGTTCCATCACCTTTCCCAGGTGTTCTTGGTTTTCGGCCATTTTGGCGATTGCGGCCTCCATCACGCCTTGCGATCCCACTTCTGACACCACTTGTGGGAGCGCAGGTCGGATAAACAGGCGTGGAGGCAAAAGATAGTTTCGAATTGGTTGTTTATTAATAACAGATGGATGGGTAAAGGTTCGTGAATCAACGTGAATGTCCTCGTCCCTTTCTTCCGCTGGTAGAGGGGCGATGTTAGAGATGTTTCTCGGCTCCTCGTCTTCGGAGTCTTCAGGGTTTTCCCGGAGGCTCATAAAAGAAGCTGAAAAAGAAAGGGGCCGTCAGACTACTTGTTCGATATAATCAGATTAGAAGGATACCATCACCACACCACGTGTCCTGTCTTTAGTACTTTCCGTGTAGAATTAAGCAAACAGGTCCAAGTATTAAGTGAAACGAAACAAGGTTTAAACTAGCTACGGTTGAACTGAACGGAGATATAGCGGTCACACTGACCCTTCAAGAAAACAAACATGTACCCTCGGTCACCACAGCCTATTGGGATGCGTAACCGTCAACAATCAAGAAAATGTGCAGAGTGAGTTGATATTTTTCCAGTATCACCTCCCGGTTCAACAAGTTCACGACACTTCTACGTTCACCAAGAAAATACCACGTTATGTCAGGATAACTGAGTAGGCATTTGTTAAGTCATAGAATCAGTTTAACATCACTGTTTCCACACTCTACCCTCAATCCCTTGTAACACCCCACTCACCGGCCCTGCCGTAACTCTCCAGAGTCACGGCCGCTCTCCAGCATCCTCCGGGGGACTCCACCAGTCCTGACACCACGGTTCGTTTGCTTCCTCTTCTGCGACGTCGTCGTTCCGGATTCTTTGTCCGCTGGTTTGGTTCCGTTGCAAAGGGTCCGTCTTCTCCACTGGCGTCTCCTCTCCTGGCGTCTCCTCCGCTGGCGTCTCCTCGGCTGGCGTCTCCTCCGCGGCTTTCCTCTTCCAACCCAACGCGCCTTCGTCCCTGTAAACTCGCCTTTTCATTGGTTCACTAGGTGCACCTCCGGGGTCATGTCCAACCTCTTCCGGGTCCTGACTATCGTTGGCTCTCTGTAGGAATACGGAAAGACGGCATGGAGTTTCAGATTTGGGAGTGTCCGATAAGTGCGTGGACGAATTAGGAGACGTAATTGCCCATGGAGCTACAACGGTGAGTTCTTCCTCACATCCAGCAAAAATAAGAATGTCTCATGCTCCAGTGAGCTGTCTCAAGTGAGGAATGTTGTAAATACGGGAAGATTTGCGACGTCTTCCATAAAAACAACACCATTCCGATAATACTCCACACAACGTTAAAACAAACATACAACTGTAACATGCCCCCAAAACAATGTTGTGAAAATCCAGATGTAGAAATCATAAGGTATATGGTAAACACAACAAACTAAAACAATAAACGTGGTCACCGTGGTCAAGATAGATGAGCGATACCTCACCTGAAAGTCCAGTCCATGTGAAGATGGGCGATACCCCACCCGAAAGTCCAGTGAAGATGAGCGAAACCTCACCCGAAAGTCCAGTCCATAATCATTCATCCATAGTCCAAGTGGTGCAGGTTAAATCCGGTATATGTAGAGAATAGCGACACAGGGAGCACCATCAACACGAGATCTCCCAACATAGTTGATCTTAAAATCACCATGAAATCCTCATTTGCGTTTAATTCCATGTAACACACGTTTACCACAGCTTTAATAAAGTTATCCTTCAAGTAATGAGTTGTTGGCAAAAGTAAACACATCACTCCCCTGCGATGTAGCTGCGCTTCAAACTTGGAGGTAAAATGTCGTGAAACTCAGCATAACAAAGGGATTCTTCCCAAAGTGTCAAAATGGCCGCCACAGCGTCGTTCAGCGTCGATTTCTAATGGAAATAGTGCACGCTCAGGCGCTGAACGTCATAAGGGTCAAAGGAGACCATCACCAACACCACGAGGGAATCCAGTTACGTCATCACTCCAAGGCAGGCAGGCGAACAGAGAAGAGCTCCACACACCAACCGTCACTCTGACCAACGGTGAGTCGGCTGGCACAGGAGGAAACTCTTGCCCGATTTTAAAATAGCATTCACTTCACTGCCAAGACGCGCTGCAAGTGCGCTGTTAATCAGACCCAACGCTCCACCGGCAAATTGAAACTGTGGTGCTCAAAAGTGCCTCCTCCCACAGCGCTGCATGCTGTACAGTTGTTGGCTCGATTTTAAAAGTTTTAAAAAAAAAAGGTCTCTTAAATCAGAGCGCACTAAAGTCTCTTTACAGCGAAAACGCGCTGCAAACGTTGCTACACCTGGAAAAGTACACCTCATGCTCTACTTTCAAACTGCTGCGTGGAAAGTTCCGGGCATATAACGTGACAGAAACAAGAGCTTTCCAAAACATCAGCAGAAACGAGAGCTTTCCAAATCATCAGCTGCGTGTAATTTCCAAATGGGTAAACAATTGCTGCAGTTTAACTCCTTCAACAAAAAACGATGTAGCGCTTTACCAGTCAGCTTCTTCACACAATAAATGAACATCAAGGTTTGCAGGTTGACTGATCACATTAGGGAACAGTCACCCCAGTCCAGCAAATTCAATTGGTAAAATCACACATTTGGGGAAAATTAACACTCACCCAAGTTCAACAAGCACTGGCACATCCACGCTGGGGCCGACCAGTCTTTGGTCACTGGTGGGGCATGTGGAGAGCCAGTTTGCTTTTTCTTCATGCGCTACTTCTTTTTCTAATGCTTCTTCAGTTTCAGGAGTTTCAACTTCTTTTTTTTCGTGCTTCTTCAGTTTCATATGTACAAGCCCATTCAATGTAGATAGCTTAAGTTCTCCACGTAGGTTCTCCAACTCGTCGCCAGTATTGTAATCAAAGATGATGCTTAGTCAGGGTCTTGTAGTTCATTAAGTATATTTATTCATAAGTACAGGAAGATGGTAAGTCCTTTAGATGTCCCTTAAGTTGCCTTAATCATAGCTCAGTTAATACCTCAGTAATTGCCCCACCAGGAGCAGCCTCCTGGCTGCTCAGCCCATCCAGACCAACTGACTCTCACCACATACAAACACACTCCAACATTCCACATGACCTCATCACAGGCTGAGCAGCAAAGCAGAGAGACACCATAGGGAGAGTGCAACAAGTAGAGTAAGACTACAACAGATTCCTATGTCCGAAAGGTGAGCCAGCAATAGGGAATAAGGTATTGTATCAAATGCCAGAAAGAGGTCGACCAAAATTGAAGCCGCCCTCCCGCCAGAATCCAGGCATTTCCGAATGGTTTCAGAAATTGCAACAAGAGCCGACTCAGTACTATAAGAGGCTCTGAACCCCAATTGAGTCGGATGGAGCAGGCAAGAGACTTTGACGTAGTCAGTAAGCTGTTTGTTTACCACCTTTTTGCAGACTTTCGCCAAACCAGGGGGGAGAGAGATGGGGTGAAAGCTCACTTGGGTCAGCGCATCCAACAAAGGTTTTTTTAAAAAGTGGCAAGATCTTAGCTGTTTCCAAGCTGCAGGGACTAATGCCTCCTGGAGGGACAGATTGATAAGCCTGTTAATCTCTGGGTTGACTGTCTCGGTGACTGACGCCAGCAGCCTAGCTGCACAGCGGTCAGACGGAGAACCTGATTTCAAGGCCTTGAGGACCATCAATGAGTCTGGCGGATCAATAGGTGTAAAGGCCGCGGATAAGATGTATATGAGTTAACAGGCGTCACCTCCAGAGGAGAATAGGAATCTTAGCAGCAAAGAAATTTGATAGTTCTTTCACCAAGCAGCCGAGGAAGGAAGCATGATAGTCTCTACTCCAGGAGCCAGAAAAATCTGCACAATGGAAAAGATTTCCTTGGAGTTATTTCTGGACAGAGCTATGTGATCCGCATAATAAAGGTTTTTTGCATGGGATATGGAGATATAGTAGACTTTCTGGGCTTTCCTATGGTCCAACTTAGCCAGTGGACAGAAGTCCTGACGCTAGCAGCGTTCCAATTGTTTGCATTGTTGTTTCTGAGCTTTGAGCTCAGAAGAAAATAAGGGCTCAAGGGAGAATCCATAGAACGCTTATGAGGTGGTGCAGGAGAGAGGTGCTCCACCGCCTGCATAATCCGGCTGGAAAAGCTAGCAAGAGCCCCCCTAGGTCCTTAGGGTGGACTGGCCATGACCCAGCCAGGCCATGGCTAAAAGTCATAGAGTCAATTTTGGCAGAGGCAGATCGTGGCCAGGCGGGCCCGGTAAATAATTACTGTCTGTGGCCCTGGAAAAATAGGTCAGGAAATGATCAGACGAAAGCACCGGAAGAGGATCCTCAATGATCATGGGAAAGTTGGAGCAAATTGTATCTAGGTATGACCGCCAAGGTGCTTGGGTGAACTGACCCATTGAGTGAGCTGGGCAAGGTTCAGTGAGTTCAAATATTCCGGGGTATCCCCTGCATCTTCCCGGTCCAGTTGAATATTAAGATCCCCAAGGAAAAGACAGTGAGTGAAGCTAAATGCACGGGGAATGATGACATCCTCCATGGTTTTAAGAAAAGAACCTGCCGTCCCAGAGGGTCTATAGACCAGTGAGCCACCCAGCGAGAAACCTGGAGAAATGGTGATGCAAAAGTCTAAGGCTTCTCCCTCTCCCGGCAACAAGGACTCGCCACGATGAAACACCCATTTATCCCTATACACCACTGCAACACCACAGCCCCTACCAACTTTGCGGTCGGCAAATTCATTAAGCCTGGTCTCAAATATGAATAAGAGATCAAGCCCTATGATCCTAATTTCAGTAGCCTAATTGTCTGCATTGTGTGGCTGTGATAAGGGGCTAATCTTACGATCTTACGATCATACTCAAAAGCAACAGATCAGAACCCAGATTTACAAAGACATATCATCGGGTTTGCATTGGCAGGACCTGCCGTCACCCTCCACCAAACAGTTTTGTTTTTTAAATGTTAAATAGAGTATCATGTACTTTAGTTTTAGTTTAGTTTCGTTTATTTGATTAGCACAGTTAATTAAAACCATTGCTATAAAGTATCAGCATTAGCACAGTTATCACATTAAAAAAGAAACTGGAAAAACACTCTGTCAGGATTACAAAGTCTATACATATAAAAGCAGTCTTATAGTTATCAGTGTTTTCGTACTACTGATCTGGACCAAAAATAAATTAGATTAAGACAGGAAGTGCTAAACTAGGGGACAAAAGAAGTCCGTAATAAGTTTTTTTGGGGGGGGAGAGGAAGCGTTGAGACCAAAGGGGGTGAAAGGGGAATGTTCAGGAGTCTCACGAACTTTCCAATCCTTGCGAGCGCCTGAATGTCTGAGGAGGTAAAACACAGGGCTGTTGCCTCCCAGCATGACCTAATGCCCCATTTTAGAAATACGGGTTTTAGGAGTATTATTCTGGGAGCATCCATGGCAGAGCAACAACACAAAAGATGCAGCCATGATTTGGTGTGGTAGGTGCACAGTCTGCAGGCCCCCCCTCCTTTGAGGGAGCCCATCTGTAAAAGGTCATAGAGCAAAGACCTAGAAGGCGCATGAACATTTTGTTCTGCAGAGCCACTGCATTCAGATTTTCCAGCAGATAAGATTGAGATATTCAGGGGGAGCAGGACAGTAGATGTGTTTAAAGCCTGGAGGTCCATCCGATGGGATATTAGTTTCACCTGCTTGTTGATAACTTTTTTCCAGACTGAGTATGGAATAGTGTCTGACGTTAGCAGTGACTTGTCAATCTCTAGCGATGTTATGGCCTTTGTAATCTGACGATTCCATGGATTTCCAGGGCTGGCAAAGATTTCTTTTATCTGGAATTTTAAGGTGGTGTCTGCAGCTTTTAATGACCTTAAAAAATATTTCAAAGTGTCTGCTTCACAATAGATGGACTGTCTTTGTAAACCCAGCTCCAGACGTAGTCTTGCCCTCTCAATCAATTTCGGAAGATGAAAGATTTTTATGTAGGTGGAAACTTGGGCATGGTCAAGACTAGCGGAGCATGCACCAGGGAAGGCCTGATGCCCATAGTTTAAGGTGGGGAGTAGTGTAGCTTTGATCACCTTCAGAATGAGTTCTGCAGAAGGGCTGCTCAGGGACTGGTTCAGTCGGGTCAGGGAGTATGTTATTGCACCTGCTCTTTTTTTCAAGTCAGCTAAGTGAGCTGTTGGTCTAGAAATCTTGCAGAACCAGACTCCCAGATAATTATATTTTGAAGTTGGGTTGATCTTTACAGGCCCAATGTGCCACCTTAGACTTCTCTTGTTCTTGCAGCTACCGAATATCAACACCTTGGTCTTTTCCTGATTGATTTTTAAGGCATTGGCGGTGTTATATATATGGAGCATGCTTAGCGCTCGTTGGAGCCCCGATTTTGCCTAGTCCACTATAACAATATCATCAGCATATTGTAGAATATGCAGATTCCTTTTTGCAAGGCCCAGTTTTGGCGGGAGAAGATTCTTTTCTCCAGAAATATTCCCACGTCAGCAGCATAGAGATTGAACAAAAGAGGGGCAAGAACACAGCCTTGCTTCAACCCATCTTCGATAGCAATTTTTCTGGAGACAGTCTTTGGGCCAGTTTAGATTCGGACCCAAGTGTTCTTGTGCAAGGAGATAAGGGCACCTAGCAGGCTCTGTGGAATCCCCCATTTGTACAGTTGCCTCCATAGGATGTTGCGAGACACTTTGTCAAAGGCTGCGCTGCAGTCTATAAAGCAGCGGTAGAGTGGAAGATGATTTTTTTGTGCTGCTTGTTGACTGAGAATGGCCAAGGTTGTGATGTTATCAATAGTGGAGGCCGAGGATCAAAACCCTGTTTGAAAGTAAGGTAGAATGTTGTTTTTTGCTACCCATTTTTATAAGAGCTTAAGAAGAGACTGGGCATATGCCTTCGCCTCAAGATCTAATAGGGCAATAAGTCGATAGTTGGCTGGGAGCGTGGGGTCTCCTTTCTTAAATATGGGCATAAGATCGAACCTAGCCATGAGTCTGGTAGCTGACAGGCCAAAAGTTCTGCCCACTCTTCCAGATCACATTTGAATACCCCTGCAGGAAGGCCATTGGGCCCGGGAGCCCTGTCGTTTTTCATGGCCTTCAGGTACTTGGAGACTTCGGCTGCAGTGGTCAGCTCATAGATTTCTGTCAGGCTGGAATCGACATGGTCTCTTAGTTCGATCACCATGGGATCCGCTGTGTCGCAGCAGTATAGTTGAGTCACATGCTGGGCCCAATCTTCTTCACGAACTGCGTTTCCTCTGTTGGAATTCGAGGAACAGAGCTTGTTCATGTAGTTCCAGAACTGGGACAGGTTTTTGCCCCTTAACAGGGTGAATATTTTTAGCCACTCATTCTGTTCTTTTAGTCTCTTAGCATCCCACGATAATTTTTTGTAGGCCTTGCATAGTAAATCCCTGTTGCTGGCAGAGTGCGGAGTGCAATTCAATTTTTGCAAGCGCACGGCCCTCCTTAGGGCTTTCCTTTGCGTGACTAGCTCTGGGTCGAAGGTCCGCTTCGGACGTAGCCCGTGGAATTTATGCTGAACCTCGGGACCCGTTAGGAGGGCTTGTAATTTGATGATAGCGTAATCCCACCGATGATGTAGGTCAGTGGTAACGTTATGCATGAGATTTGGAATTTCTTCTGTGAGCCAAGAACCCACCTTGGCAGAACCCTATGTGTCCCATTTGATTCTTCTGACTATGGTATGGTGTTCAACCAGCGTTGAATGTCCCAACACTGTTATTTCAGTGGTGGCAGGTGCTAACATTTGCATTGCTACCGTTAAGGGGTTATGATCACTCTCGTGACGATGAGGAATTTCCATCCTAGTTAGATTGTTTCCCAGAAACGGTGAAAGGAAAATATAATTAATAATCGAGATGTTCCTAAATGTTGGTCAAAAATGTGCCCCAGGTTTCAGTTCCAGTCTAATTTGCTTTGCTGAGCGTGGATTGTGATTGATTAAGAATGTAATCATGGCTTCTTGCTCTTTGGTTCTGATGGCAGGACGGGCGTTGGTTGCCAGATCCTTGATGTTAAAATCCCCTAATAGCAGTACCTCTGCAGATGCGAATTCCAATAACAGATCTTCCAGATGTTTAATCAATAGACCTGTAGCAGTTGCTTTTGTGGTTTTTGTTATATTATGGTAACAGTTGATTAGCATGGAGAAGGCACTGCCTGAAGATGAGAGGCCCGTGATTAATACATCTTGCCCTGTCATTGAGTTCCGGAGGATGGGGGTAGCCGCTTTCTTGCACCTGTGCTTGATGAAAATAGAGAGACCCCCGGAGGGTCTTCCATGGGAGTTGGCCTGAGTAGCTGGTTGGAAAAGTTCATAATAGCGGAAGAGAGGTGTTGGGGCTAGAGACCAAGTCTCCTGTAGACAGATGATATCACTTTTGTTCAGATATTCCACGGCTAATTTAGAGGACATCGTTGACTTCAGCCCAGCCACATTCCAGGACGTGATAGTCAGATTAGGATCTGACCAGTTAGCTTCCCCGTTAGGAGGAGCGCTGCTGGGCACGTGTAGTTGCAGGTTCTGGGTCAGGATGCCCGTAGCGGTTATCGGTGACGTGGGGGACAGGGCGGCTCACCTTGCATCTCACCAGGCGAAGGTTGTTGTTGCATGAGATGTTTATGAAATTATCCAATTTCGTCTGTTCTGGGAGACAGGCGTGAGTTGCACCCCGGGACCCCTTCAGAACGCTAATATGCTGCCTCACAGGCAACAAAAAAAAAATCACAAAAAAAAATATGCTGCCTTGCAGGGGCCGTCGGAAGAAGAACGTGGGGATATTTTTGTTGTGTGGGACCCACATTTGTATGCCCCAGTTTTTAAATAGGCATGCTTCGCGGAGAATTGCATCCCTGGTAGATTCCCGGGACCACTTTGTTACGGTGGCCTCTGAGCCCCCTTTGCCTGGTATTGAGGAAAACTTGACCGATGTAAGGTCTGAAGAATTGACCCCAGACAGCGCTGGAACGTTGTTAAATAGCCGAATAAGATTGTTTCGATTGAGGATGTTGTGTGGGCCCTTATGAACGTACTGGGGGAAGAAAGCAAGTTCAGTGTCTTTTCCCGGGCTTTGATGGTTCTGACTCCTGGCTGATTCGCTTGAAGATGTGAGCACATTCAGTTGTTGGGGTCGTGCTTCAGATGAGTAATTGTTCCCCTCCTGTTGACTTTTCGCTCCCGGGGCATATATAAGTTGGGGCTGAAAAAGCCTCTGTTTTGCATAGAAGAGTCCCCGCAGGCTTTTGTTTGAAGCCTCTGGCAAATGGCACATAGAACAGCCCATCACTACACCCTCTGTTACAGTTTGAAGATCTCCTTTCGATACTTTTGCCAATCCCTGGCCTTTGATTTGGCTATTCCAAGCGTCTGGCCTTGCTGCTAAGGACTGTGCAGTATTGTTCTGGCTCCCAAGGCCTAGGTCATAGGTGGCTTTTCCTTTGGTTTTGTTCAGCAATGAACCATACGTTGCTGTTGTGGAGTATAGTTCTGTGACTCCCAAGACCGGGGGTGTTCCCACGGGCGCATCCTGTGTCGGTAGCCCCCATTTTTCTGTAGTAGCCTTGTTACACCCTTGTTACACACCTGAATCATGCTTGTCCCGGTAGTTTGCGTTTTGGGTTTTGAGGCCCGATTGAAGACTGGAAAATAAGGAAGATCCATGGATTTGGTGGCTGGCATGCTAGGAGCCGCTGGCCCCTCAAACCCTATCTCCTTTTCGCTAGGCGTTGCTTTTTGGATTGTTTTTTCAATTTCTTTCTCTCCCTCCTTGACAATGGAAGTTTCATTGGGAGAGTAGAGGACGTGTAGTTCGTATTTTTATGGGCTGTATTAGTGGGGATGGGCCGCCGAGTCGCTGATTGCGTCGGTGTTCGGCTGCTCAGGTCGGTGAGTTCTGGACCCGCCTGGAGGTTTCCTGGACTGGTCCCCAGTGACAAACAAGCCGAGCTATTAGGATCTGGTTCGGAAAACGGGGAGGTAATTTTTCTCCCTGATGGAGTGCCGGCCAATGTAGCAGTGTGTAAAGGCTCCTCAGAGGAGAATGAAATTTGAGGCTCTAGTGTCAGTTTCACTGTCCTGTTTCCATTGATGTTACTCTTCACACTGTCCAGGAGTGTTCCCAGGATTTCTGGGAGAGAGGAGAGTTTGTTAATTAATGGAGAGCAGGAACAGGAGTTCAAGTTATCCAGCGGCCCTGCAGACATTTCAAGAGCGCTTAGTCTGGAGCCCAGGTCAGACAGTGCTGAAGCCAAAGTTTGAATTAGTTCAATCTACAGTTCCTTTTTCTGAGATTGCCATAGCCTGGCTGCGGCGATTGCGTCTTGCTTTACATGAAGGGATGTCAACGAGACCGAGATGGAATTTATAGATCCCAGGGGAGTGAACACAGGTAGCTCTTGATCATCTTGCACAATACTAGAAGAGTTGGAATGCGAGCTGAGGCCCGGTGTGAGCAAGGGATTCTTCGATTCGGGCTTCTAGAGAAGCCAAGAATCGATTGGATGACAGGGGGCTTTTATACTTTAGGCACTTTTTTGAAGATAGAGGGTCCTTCTGATTGATTTGGAGAACACCTGAGCCTGGGCTGCGTTGTGGTGAAGGCTTAGGTGTTAAGTCTACCACGTTGCAGTTGTCAGAATATTTTAGAGGTGTAGACAGCGCTCTGCCGTGGACTTTGACTTGGACTTTTAACTTAGCCGCAGTATTTATTACAGTGGTGTTGCTAGTGGTGTTTGTAGAATCTGAGTCCGAGGCTGGGTCAGATAGGTTCCGCAGGCCAGTAGAAAGGGTACTTGGTGAGACAATGGAGCTGTCCTGGGTCTTGATGGTCTCATTCTGGGAAGAGGAACGCGACTGATGATTCTCACGAGAAACCAGGGCTTTGGGTGAGGAAGGATGAGAATTTCCTGAACTTGATCTTATGAGGTGTACAGTGCTGGAGGAGGAATGATTGTCATGAACCAGGATATCTGCGTTTGTTTCCGCGTCATACTGTGACGTTGTGGTGGAGGGAGAGCCTGTTTGAGGTGCAGTGTTGCCAAAAAAGTCACTAATCCGAGGTTTGACAGTGAGCCACCTGAGTGAGGTATTTTGACCTGGGGTGGCGGCAACTGCTGCTGGATGGCCCCCGGGGAGACGGCACGTAAAACAGTGCCCTTTCTCCAAGGTAGTTTCCTAAGCGGCTTGGAAGTCTCCATAGCGATCCCGCAAATATTGCAGCTTGCTGGGAGTGGCACATGCACACTCCCTGACACCCTCCAGGAACTATGGTGGCCCAAGAGTAATGGAAAAAGAGCTGCAGGGACAACAATCCAGGGGCACAGTCCGCCAGAAGAGAGGCCTGCAATAGCCCAAGAATGGTTTGTCAGGGGAACTGACAGTGCTGACAGTGCTGACGGTAGTGTAGGTAGAAGGTGCTAGTTGCCAGTTGCCGCACCACTCCGGCCCCGTGGCCGGTCCTGACCGTCCAGGTAGATGTCCACTCTTTGATAATCCCTGCTCACCCCCTTTGTGCACACTCTTCCGTGTGTCGCGTCCTTATGTGGCAGCACCACCGAAGCTCCAGGTGGAGGGCAGAGAGACGGACTGGGAGATCTCTGCCACGGACGATCATCAGGCAAACGGGCTGCCAATCGATGGATGGGTAACTGGAAGGGTCTCGGCAGCCCAACCTCAGCACCAGCAGACCAGTGGACCCGCCGGCAGCTTGAGCTCAAGACTTAGGGAGCGGTGGCTGGCTCACGAACCACCGTGCCTCCTGACAGCCGTGTCCTTGGCGGCCAGCTTCGCCGGCTCTCAACTGAGCTCCCCAACCAAGCACACCCCTAAGCTCGGACACAGGATTCTCCGCAGCCTGCAGACCTTGGCCCGCAGCCCACAGCTGAAGCTAACAGCCGGAGCCGAGCCGCTGCCGGAGCCGAGCCGCTGCCGGAAACTCAGCCGGGACAAAAGTTGTTCCGTTCTGTTCGCCGTTCGTCGTAGTAGCCCCGCAGATTCCGCAGATTCTGCCGCACTCCCCGGTCTCCTTATCTTCTCCCTGGCGGGGGCTCTGCGCTTGGCGTTGAGGGGAGACGTGCTGCGGAGGAGCTCGCTGCTGCTGCGGGTTGTGGAATGGCGATCTAGCATTTCTGGCTCTCTGGCTCTCTGCTGCTCCTGTAAGGTTTTCATTTTTAAAAACAAAATAATATGCCATTATCACAATGGGAATTTTTTGGAGATCCTGTGCTGTGCCCCGCAACTTCCTAGTCCCAGTCCTGGTTGAAAAAACCTCTCTGCTCGGTGTGCCCACCTGGATTCTAGCGGCGCTTTCCCTGGCCGCGTTTAGTGGCATAGAAAGCCTGTTCCCCTGCTCAGGATGTCTTTTCAGCCCTGAGAGCGGTGTTGGAGCACTGCAGAGGTGCCTCATCAGCCGCATGGAGATGAGTGGCAGGTGCGCTAAGAGGGAGAGCAAACCAAAGAGCAACATCGAACTCAAGGACAAGGACAAGGCTCCTCCTGAGGCCAATATCTCCAGTAGCAGGACCCGACAAGAGGTTAGTGGCACAAGAAAGCAGCTGGGGAAACCCGGGGGGGCAGGGGCAGTGGCCACCAAAGACTCTACCAGCATTAATTCTGCACCTATACTTGCAAAAATGTTTCAAGGGGCTAAAGAGCAGGCCAAAGGGCAGAACAATAGCTCCGGCACTAACAACGCCAATACTAAATCTACTCCAACTGCCCCCCCTGAGAACGCCCTCCTGGACCTGGATCTAACTCTAACTCAAACCCCTGTGCCTACACTCGCCCAGAACCATGAGACTGCACACAAGATTGGCCCCACCGGTGTACTCTTGGGAGCCTTACCAGAAATTAGCATCGCGGTCACACCAGAGGCGGCAGCTAGACTAGAGGACTCCACCGTTCTAGTCAAAATTGACCAGGCAAACCAGCCAGACCCACGTGCCACATACAACGGCGGCTGTTCTGTTACACACGGGTGAGCAAAGCCTGGGGTGTCCTCAAACATACCTGAGACTGGTATTATCAATTATATTCAGGGTTTGGAAGCAGTTGCTGGCGCACAAGCATCATGGACTCCAGACACAGGGCCTGAGAACTTCTATTCTGTTTCTGATGGCACTGAGATGTCTTCGCAGGAATGGGGCTGTGACTCAAGCGAAGGCGATAGTGAAGATTTAGCCAAAAACAAAGACATGGGTACAGGCATGGTACAACGTTCTAAGAAGGTGAAAAGTAAAGGGAAAAGACTGAGTCAATTGAAATGGGACTATTCAGACTCACAGATGTACTATGCCTTGGATGAAGACGACGACACGCACCTAGCTAATTGGGACAAGATAAAGGGCTCGCCAACTACAACAGAACCTTCTGAAGCCTCAATAGCATCCATCCTAGCCTCAATCAAAGAGTTTCAAGAAGAGGTACGGGCAGATAACCGTGCGGCAAAGGGTGCTGCCAGGAAAGAGCAAGGAAGCCTTAGACAGCTAAACAAAACGTGCACGGACATAACCGATCGTGTCTCCATGATTGAAGGGCGCACGGAAGGTTTAGAAACTGAAGTCACTGTGGTCAAAAAGCAGAGTGAAGCCAACACTGCTTGCCTGGTTGACGTCATGGCAAACTTGAGGAGCAAGAAAATCGCCAGCGCCGGAACAACCTTTGCCTGCTTGGCATCCCGGAGGGCAAAGAGGGGGAGGACCCCAGAAGGTTCATCGTCAAGCTCCTACAAGATTCTTTCCCTGAACATTCAAACTGGGATTGGGACTGAGAAGTGCAAAGGGCCCACCGCTTTCCATTCAACATCAGAAGACAACGTGATGGCAACAGAAGCACAGAAAGCGGACACCCAAGGGTGTTCCTAGTTTACTTTGGAAACTTTCTTCTGAGACAACTCATTTATGAACAAGCCCATCCTAACTCTAATAAAGGGGCTAATGGCATTAGTTTTTTCGCAAAACCCGACTTCTACCACCAGACTGTTGAGCGAAGATGGCGTTTAAGGCAGTTGATCTCTCCATTTCAGCAGCTGGGAGCGGAAGCTTACCTTATCAATCCTGCCACGTTCAAAGTCATTTTTAATAAAGGCTCCAAGATATTTCTGTCAGAAATTCAAGCTGGGGAGTTCCTAGAAGAGATTAAATCTAAACAGGGGACCAGATAAGAACGGTGATGGATTACACCCAGATCTTTTGCCTGGGTGTGAGTGTTTGATTGATTCAGATGCTCCGTCCATCACCACCCCCTTTTGTACCGCTTTTGGCCGCCATAAGTGTGGCAGACTATGCTCAGACGTGAGTCCCTTGCTCACTTTGCCACTGGATTCAAGCAAGCCGGGCTGAAGATGGCTGGAATGCCAGAAACCGGTCCTCGGAAGCTTGTTTCTGGTCCAGGGAAGACATGGCTTGGCAGTTCGGACTGGACTGTTCCCATGAGGCACAGGGTCAGACTGATTTGCACATAGCCATGTCTGAACTAGCGTGGCAGAGTGGGCTAAAGAACGGTGATGGATTAAACCCAGATCTTTTGGCTGGGTGTGAGTGTTTGATTGATTCAGATGCTCCGTCCATCACCACCCCCTTTTGTACCGCTTTTGGTCACCATAAGTGTGGCAGGGTATGCTCAGACGTGAGTCCCTTGCTCACTTTGCCACTGGATTCAAGCAAGCCGGGCTGAAGACGGCTGGAATGCCAGAAACCGGTCCTCGGAAGCTTGTTTCTGGTCCAGGGAAGACATGGCTTGGCAGTTCGGGCTGGACTGTTCCCATGAGGCACAGGGTCAGACTGATTTGCACATAGCCATGTCTGAACTGGGGTGGCAGAGTGGGCTAAAGAACGGTGATGGATTAAACCCAGATCTTTTGGCTGGGTGTGAGTGTTTGATTGATTCAGATGCTCCGTCCATCACCACCCCCTTTTGTACCGCTTTTGGCCGCCATAAGTGTGGCAGGGTATGCTCAGACGTGAGTCCCTTGCTCACTTTGCCACTGGATTCAAGCAAGCCGGGCTGAAGATGGCTGGAATGCCAGAAACCGGTACTCGGAAGCTTGTTTCTGGTCCAGGGAAGACATGGCTTGGCAGTTCGGACTGGACTGTTCCCATGAGGCACAGGGTCAGACTGATTTGCACATAGCCATGTCTGAACTAGTGTGGCAGAGTGGGCTAAAGAACGGTGATAGATTAAACCCAGATCTTTTGACTGGGTGTGAGTGTTTGATTGATTCAGATGCTCCGTCCATCACCACCCCCTTTTGTACCGCTTTTGGCCGCCATAAGTGTTGCAGGGTATGCTCAGACGTGAGTCCCTTGCTCACTTTGCCACTGGATTCAAGCAAGCCGGCCTGTAGACGGCTTGAATGCCAGAATACGGTCCTTGGAAGATTGTTTCTGGTCCAGGGAAGACATGGCTTGGCAGTTCGGGCTGGACTGTTCCCATGAAGCACAGGGACAGACTGATTTGTACATAGCCATGTCTGAACTGGGGTGGCAAAGTGGGCTAAAGAACGGTGCTGGATTAAACCCAGATCTTTTGACTGGGTGTGAGTGTTTGATTGATTCAGATGCTCCGTCCATCACCACCCCCTTTTGTACCGCTTTTGGCCGCCATAAGTGTGGCAGGGTATGCTCAGACGTGAGTCCCTTGCTCACTTTGCCACTGGATTCAAGCAAGCCGGGCTGAAAACGGCTGGAATGCCAGAAACTGGTCCTCGGAAACCTAGTTTCTGGTCCAGGGAAGACTTGGCTTGGCAGTTCGGGCTAGACTGTTCCCATGAGGCACAGGGTCAGACTGATTTGCACATAGCCATGTCTGAACTGGGGTGGCAGAGTGGGCTAAAGAATGATGATGGATTAAACCCAGATCTTTTGACTGGGTGTGAGTGTTTGATTGATTCAGATTCTCCATCCATCACCACCCCCTTTTGTACCGCTTTTGGTCGCCATACGTGTGGCAGGGTATGCTCAGACGTGAGTCCCTTGCTCACTTTGCCACTGGATTTAAGCAAGCCGGTCTAAAAACGGCAGGAATGCCAGAAACCGGTCCTCGGATGCTTGTTTCTGGTCCAGGGAAGACATGGCTTGGCAGTTCGGACTGGACTGTTCCCATGAGGCACAGGGTCAGACTGATTTGCACATAGCCATGTCTGAACTAGGGTGGCAGAGTGGGCTAAAGAACAGTGATAGATTAAACCCAGATCTTTTGACTGGGTGTGAGTGTTTGATTGATTCAGATGCTCCGTCCATCACCACCCCCTTTTGTACCGCTTTTGGCCGCCATAAGTGTGGCAGGGTATGCTCAGACGTGAGTCCCTTGCTCACTTTGCCACTGGATTTAAGCAAGCCGGTCTGAAGACGGCTGGAATGCCAGAAACCGGTCCTCGGAACCTTGTTTCTGGTCCAGGGAAGACATGGCTTGGCAGTTCGGGCTAGACTGTTCCCATGATGCACAGGGTCAGACTGATTTGCACATAGCCATGTCTGACCTGGGGTGGCAGAGTGGGCTAAAGAACGGTGATGGATTAAACACAGATCTTTTGACTGGGTGTGAGTGTTTGATTGATTCAGATGCTCGGTCCATCACCACCCCCTTTTGTACCGCTTTGGCCGCCATAAGTGTGGCAGGGTATGCTCAGACGTGAGTCCCTTGCTCACTTTGCCACTGGATTCAAGCAAGCCGGGCTGAAGACGGCTGGAATGCCAGAAACCAGTCCTCGGAAGCTTGTTTCTGGTCCAGGGAAGACATGGCTTGGCAGATCGGGGTGGACTGTTCCCATGAGGCACAGGGTCAGACTGATTTGCACATAGCCATGTCTGAACTGGGGTGGCAGAGTGGGCTAAAGAACGGTGATGGATTAAACCCAGATCTTTTGACTGGGTGTGAGTGTTTGATTGATTCAGATGCTCCGTCCATCACCACCCACTTTTGTACCGCTTTTGGCCACCATAAGTGTGGCATGGTATGCTCAGACGTGAGTCCCTTGCTCACTTTGCCACTGGATTCAAGCAAGCCGGGCTGAAGACGGCTGAAATGCCAGAACCCGGTCCTCGGAAGCTTGTTTCTGGTCCAGAGAAGACATGCCTTGGCAGTTCGGTCTTTACTGTTCCCATGAGACACAGGGTCAGACTGATTTGCACATAGCCATGTCTGATCTGGGGTGGCAGAATGGGCTAAAGAACGGTGATGGATTAAACCCAGATCTTTTGACTGGGTGTGAGTGTTTGATTGATTCAGATGCTCCGTCCATCACCACCCCCTTTTGTACCGCTTTTGGCCGCCATAAGTGTGGCAGGGTATGCTCAGACGTGAGTCCCTTGCTCACTTTGCCACTGGATTCAAGCAAGCAGGGCTGAAGACGGCTGGAATGCCAGAAACCGGTCCTCGGAAGCTTGTTTCTGGTCCAGGGAAGACATGGCTTGGCAGATCGGGGTGGACTGTTCCCATGAGGCACAGGGTCAGACTGATTTGCACATAGCCATGTCTGAACTGGGGTGGCAGAGTGGGCTAAAGAACGGTGATGGATTAAACCCAGATCTTTTGACTGGGTGTGAGTGTTTGATTGATTCAGATGCTCCGTCCATCACCACCCCCTTTTGTACCGCTTTTGGCCACCATAAGTGCGGCATGGTATGCTCAGACATGAGTCCCTTGCTCACTTTGCCACTGGATTCAAGCAAGCCGGGCTGAAGACGGCTGAAATGCCAGAACCCGGTCCTCGGAAGCTTGTTTCTGGTCCAGAGAAGACATGCCTTGGCAGTTCGGTCTTTACTGTTCCCATGAGACACAGGGTCAGACTGATTTGCACATAGCCATTTCTGATCTGGGGTGGCAGAATGGGCTAAAGAACGGTGATGGATTAAACCCAGATCTTTTGACTGGGTGTGAGTGTTCGATTGATTCAGATGCTCTGTCCATCACCACCCCCTTTTGCACTGCTTTTGGCCGCCATAAGTGTGGCAGGGTATGCTCAGACGTGAGTCCCTTGCTCACTTTGCCACTGGATTCAAGCAAGCCGGGATGAAGACGGCTGGAATGCCATAAACCGGTCCTCGGAAGCTTGTTTCTGGTCCAGGGAAGACATGGCTTGGCAGTTCGGGCTGGACTGTTCCCATTAGGCACAGGGTCAGACTGATTTGCACATAGCCATGTTAATGTGTTTTATCTAGGACCCCGATCAATATCATGACCTTATGCCCCTATACTTCTATAATCAATACATATCCCTATAATGGCATAATAAATCAGAGCCAAATTTCAGTAACTCGCCTCTGCAGTTCATGACAATCCATGACACAGCAGAAACCACTTCCTTAGATTCCTAGATAGCACACCGAGTTCTTTTGACATACCAAACCCCCAGCAACCTGGGAAAGCCCCGCTTGCTTTGTTTTGATTTGTAATAGAACTTCTGCGAGCACTGTAAGAACGACCAGTTCTTAGTGACATCTTTATTGACGTCTTATGTCCAACACCTACGTCAAACTCGGCACCTTTCAGGTCTAAATATACCAACGTTGTCTTAAGCAAGCACACTGTGGTGGTGAATACTGGAGCAGAACAGCTGTCCCCTTGCAGAGAGCCCAGCAGATGCGAGAAGCCCACGGACGCTGCCCCTCCTCTTTGACGCGCTGAGAAAGACGCTGTCTTTTCTCCTGCCGAGAAAATCCAGCTCCGGCGTTTCCAGCCTACCCTTGCAGGTGACTGGGATATCGGGTCCTGAGAGGAGATACCAGACCTCCTACATTCTATTCCAGAGGTACGGTGCTGACTAAACCCTTAGAGAGAATTATTGAACCAGACTCTTGGCAAAACCAACTTAACTCAAACTGCTACTTACTTACTCCCTCCCATGTATTTGGCTCAGGTCAGGTACACCGGGGTAGGCGTAGTTAGAAGCACGTTGAGCTTGTTAGCCAATGTATATGTTAATGTATATATTGTATATATTTTATTCATCTTAACAACCTTATGGCTAAGAAACCATATCAATGCTTTTACAGTATTATTTCGTAATACTCCTTTTTCTATACGCACTTTTCATTATAACAAGTCTTGCAATTGTGGCAATTAATTTCTCTTGCATGAGAAGAAAGACTGCTGAATAAATAATACCTTTTTATTGAAAATGCCTGTCTCTCTATTCTCTGCATCCTGGTGAAATTAAAAACTGCACAACTGACTGAGTGAAATAGCTGTCTATTGTTTAACACGACTCTAAAGATTGACTCTTATTATGAGGAGCAAAGTTGTCATGTTTAGGTGGTTGTCGGAAGCTGAATCCCTTCTAGTCTGAGCCAGGGAAGCTGATCACTTCCTATTCAGTCAAGAAAGTTTCCAGTGACCTCTGAGCTAGCTGGCGCAAACCTAAATTAGGTCTAACATAGTCAGTAGAGACCTAGAAGACCTCAGTCCTACGTCTACACTGCTGTTTATGTTATTCCATTGCGCATGGCCTATAGAGCAAATAGGAACTACACTACATGGCGCCCAAGGTTTGGTAAGGCGATAAAACTAACGCAAGACGTTGGAGTAACTCAGTTGTGCTTTTTCACACAGACCCTTTCTCCCGTAAATACTCCAATAGACGTCTGGAGTGGGTAAAAAGTTAAAATCCGATGGAACTTAGTAGGAAGAGATTCCTATGTAGAGTTTCTGGTTTAGTCAACGTTGAAGGATACAGTGTTCCAAAATATTGTGCACCTAATCTTTGTTTCCTTGAAACCTGATCTGCAACAAAAAACTTTTCTGAAAGTAAAATGAGTGATGAAGAAAGGGATGCTACTATATTAGCAATTCAACTAATGGAGGACAACGCAAGTCTCCTAATTAATGAAGCGAATGCAATTTTCATTCCGGTAAACTTAAGAAAATCTATAACTTTAAAACTTATAGAAAACGGACTGACAGCACAAGGCGGTACAGTCATTTTCGTGATAGAGGCACACGAATATCGGCAGACAGAGGTATTCTATTCATGGATAAACTTTCCAGCGGCAAACGCTACAACACACGAATTCCACTATTACAAAATAGAGGATCCACCGGAAGAATACGCTCCTTTCGAGGAGATTGAAATTCCATTAAAATACCATGAGCACCTGCTCTGGTTTAAAGGCCCCCTAAAACATAATGGTCACATTACCAGGCTCGTTCCACTAGGTAGACCAGGAGCAATGTGGCCGGTTCTATCCAGCTACACACCACATCCAGACATTGATAAAATGTCAAAAGAAGAACTTTTAGCACAGCTAAAATTACTAATCAAAATACATAGACAGTTAGTCCAATATGTAATGCGGACAGCAACAGTCCAAACAGCTGTTAGTATTCCACAGCTGACCCCTCATCAGGGGAACACAAATAAAATTACACCACAGAACATACAATCATGTCTTGGTAAAACACCCATAAAACGGGAACAAATTCCTTTCTGGCTAGCACAGAAAATAACTCAAATAGAGACGGTATTCCCAAATACTACCCCTATTGAGAAACACAGAATTCTGACTATCTGCCTTCCAATGGGGGTCGCACCACATGTGGAGGACTGTGACACTTGGGGTACAGTCTTTGCTTCCATATACACAAAAACACATGGTGTTCCGTCCATAGCGGTAATACCAGATGTGCTAAAACAGATTCAGAATGAATATGGTCCAGAACCTGCTTTAACTCTTGGTATGAAATTACTGAAAGACTTCAAGCAGGTCTCGGCTATATTACTAGCCAACATTAAAGGAGAAGCAGTATCTGTGGCGATCTGCCAGACATTGAAAGAAACAGATATAACAGATTAACCAATTGAACGTGCCAGAATCATAGAAAAATGCTATGAAGAATTAGGTAGAGATAGTTTGGGTGGGAAACCTGTAAAACCCCAACTACTTGAAAATCCTGAAAAATTATTTATTTAAAATAATCTAAACGCTCCTGAAAAGAACTGGGATGGAAATAAACAATCCACTCCCAAAGAAAAAGTTTTCCAGTCCAGAACAAGGTCTCCTCGGCGGAGGGAAAGAACTCCGACTCGAGAACACCAGTCTCCCTAGAGGGAGCACTCTGAAAAAAGATATAACCTTAGAAATAGGGATAACTTGAAAAAGCCTGATAGATATCAAAGTATTGATACACGTCCCTCTCGATCTTTTTCGCAGAAATCGGAAAGAAGAGGACGGTCAGACCAAAGGGAAGAGCACGTCAAATCCAAAGACAAGGAACCTGCTCAAAGTAAAAAATTACAATTCCCGAGGAAGAAGGTAGCCAGTGTAAGAGTAGTTGAACATGCCGAGAATACTGAGGACACAGCTGAAAAATGGAGAGTGGGCACAGACAATGCTAGGCAGCGCAGCAGAAATCAGCATAGCTCGCAAGATCCTGATGAATCATCTGGAGACAGTGGACACGAATGAATACATTCAAGCAGAAACTGCAGATACCAGAGTTAGCGAACCTCATAAGATATACGAAATAACACTGCGTATAGAGGGAGATAAGACTAGGAAAATAAGGGGTCTATTTTGGGATAACCTCTCAAAAGCCTATTACATTTACGATTCGTACGGTTTACTGTGAGGGTCCATGTCGTACGGATGTACCCTTGCTTTTCGTACTGTTCGCAAAGATCCGGACGTATTATTTTCCTAGGGATCGAACTACGCGATTCAGACAGATTTTTACAATTCGTACGGAAAGGGCTACGAATACAAATCGTCGTATGGATTAGTTTCCTGAATTAGAATCGACCCCCTAGTATGTTAATTTAACTCCAACGCTATCCTACATTTTCAACACTGTTACATTCACTGGAGTTGGAATAGTAATTTTTACCCCTAGGCTATTCAACATTTTCCCTACTGTTGCACTCACTGTAGTGGGAATAGTAATTTTACCTCTACGGTGTGCAACCCTTTCCCTACTGTTGCACTCCCTGGAGTTGGAATATTAATTTTTACCCCTACACTATCCAATACTTTCCCTACTGTTGCACTCCCTGGTGTGGGAATAGTAATTTTTACACCTACGCTTTCCAACACTTTCCCTAATGTTGCACTCTCTGGAGTGGAAATAGTAATTTTAACCCCCATGCTATCTTATACTTTCCCTACTGTTGCACTCACTGGAGTGGGAATAGTAATTTTTACCTCTACGCTATCCAACACTTTACCTACTGTTGCACTACCTGTAGTTGGAATAGTCATTTTTACTCCTATGCTATCCAACACTTTATCTACTGTTGCACTCGCTGGATTGGGAATCGTAATTTTTACCCCTACGCTATCCAACACTTTACCTACTGTTGCACTCTCTGGAGTGGGAATAGTAAATGTAATCCCTACGCTATCCTACTGTTGCACTCCCTGGTGTGGGAATAGTAATTTTTACCCCTATGCTTTCCAACACTTTCCCTAATGTTGCACTCTCTGGAGTGGGAATAGTAATTTTAACCCCTACACTATCCAACACTTTCCCTACTGTTGCACTCACTGGAGTGGGAATAGTAATTTTTACCCTTACGCTATCCAACACTTTCTCTACTTTTGCACTCCCTGGAGTTGGAATACTAATTTTTACCCCTGTGATATCCAACACTTTTCCTACTGCTGCACTCATTGGAGTGGGAATAGTCATTTTTACCCTTACGCTTTCCAACATTTTCCCTACTGTTACACTGTTTGGAGTTGTAATTGTAATTTTATCACCTCCGCTATGTCATATGTTTTGTATTATTTTAGTTAATGTAGTATATTATTAATATTAAAAAGAGTACAAATTAAAAAAAATATAAGTTATTAAAGTAATTATTAAACATTATTAGTAAGTATATATAATATATATTATCCTCAGCTCCAAACACCAGCCGGTTGCACACGTGAGCGGGTGCACGCCAAACGGGGGTGTGCCCGTTATACTAATCACAGCTTCAAACATCCACGGACCATCTGTCCGTAAGAAAGCAGCACACGCAGGGGGTAGTTCCACAATGATATTTTATTCGGGAACTTCACAGCATACGACGCGTTTCGCCAGAGGGCTTCGTCAAGATATGCAAAGAGCGGTGGCGCTCAACATGTTTAAATAAAATGACATCCAACATCATTCAAGTAGTGAACAAAGAAGAAGGACTATGGAAAAATTGTCAGGAGGGTCCGCCATCTTAAGATGGTGTATCTCAATATCGATACTATCCATCATTGAATTGCACATTTGTAAAAATCGCTGCAATATTCAAATAATTTATCACATTCCTCCACCATTGCTTATGCTAATAATTCGGCCCAAAATGGGCAAACATAGTCATTTTTACCCTTACGCTATCCAACACTTTCTCTACTTTTGCACTCCCTGGAGTTGGAATACTAATTTTTACCCCTGTGATATCCAATACTTTTCCTACTGCTGCACTCATTGGAGTGGGAATAGTCATTTTTACCCTTACGCTTTCCAACATTTTCCCTACTGTTACACTGTTTGGAGTTGTAATTGTAATTTTGTCACCTCCGCTATGTCATATGTTTTGTATTATTTTAGTTAATGTAGTATATTATTAATATTAAAAAGAGTACAAATAAAAAAAAAATAAGTTATTAAAGTAATTATTAAACATTATTAGTAAGTATATATAATATATATTATATGTATGTGTTTAATTTATTTTTACATGATATATATTACTTATATACTATATTACTTATACTCTTTAAAAATGTTAAAACATTTTAACTATGTTTATTTTAATTATATGTATTACTTACTTTATTTTACATTATATTTTAACTAAAAAAACAGTATTTTTGCACAACAATATTTTTCACATCAATATTTTTTTCTCAACATTTTTGTACTTACCATAATGTAGATAGGATATTGATATTCTTGACTTCAATATTCTAGCGTCAATATTTCTGTAGTTTGATTTTCTGTCCTTGTCAGACATTCATGATGTCCTTGGGTTTGAAGGTAAAGGGAGGCATATGGATGCTTTGAGTGTGACCTTTCAGGAAGGAGGCGATCCATTTGAAGGCGTTCTCTTATATGCCACAGCTGTAGTGTCTGTTGGTGAGGGTGTGGTGGCACACAGTTTCGAAAGCTGTTGAGAGGTTGAGGAGGATCAGGGCTGCAGTCTCTCCATTATCGAGGATGATTCTGATGGCATCTTGGGCTGCAATACGAGCTATCTCAGCTCTGTGGCTTGCAGAGAATCCTGATTCTGAGACATCCAGTAGGTGGTTCTGGTCAAGGCATTCAGTGAGCTGTTGGTTGATGGCCTTCTCAAGTACATTGGCTGGATAAGGGAGCAGGGGGATAAGTGGGTAATTTTTGAGTTTGCTGGGGATGACATGATGGGTGAGGACAATGTGGTAATTATGTGTATGGTTTGAGCTTGTTGGCTGGGGATGAAAGGGATGAGCACTGAGGGTCGAAGTGGCTGTAGACAGTTGTGATCTTGTTGTGCGAGTATTCTAAGAGGGTGTTGTATAGTTTCTGGAAGGGATGAATGGTGTGCTCTGTGACAGTCTGGATGGAGAATTATTGGATTATCTTGAAGAGTTCTTTTGTGTGGATCGCCGCTGTGTTGATGCAGGTTGTGATGGCCAGTTTCTTGGCTTCTTTGATGCTCCGGTAGTTGTTGCGGAGGTCTGCCTTGTAGGTGGCTCTGCTGGTGGGGCTCTTTGAGGCGTGCCATTACTAGCTGGCACAATTGGAGATTTTGTTGGACTTCACTGGCTCCATAGGGGTAACTTTATCAGCCCATTCGGAGATCCAGTAGGAGAAATTCGGACTGCTTGGTCGAGGTCTGCTGATGATTCAGGAAGGGTGGCGCTGAGGGCCTGTGCCCGCTGTATCTCAGTTGTCTTGCCCTAGTGGCGTCAAGAGGAGCTGTGGTGTCTTTTGATGGTGGTGCACTGAGCATTGAAGATGGTGAAGTCTATGATTGCATGGTCAGGCCCAAGTCAGCTCTGAGACATGGCTGTATTCGATTTTGTTGATGGAGGTAAAGATGGCATCTAGAGTATTGTTGGCTTTATGCATGAGTTTGGAAATCAGCTGGGTGATGCCGATGTTGTTCAGGTTTTCCAGGAGAGCGGTGAAGATGGCGTCGTTAGAGACATGGAAGTTAAGGTCACCAAGCAGGAGGTAGTGGTGATGTCGATGGCTATGAGTGCAATGATGTTGGTGATGATGTCCCAGAAGGCCGGTCAGGATCCGTGGAGTCTTTAAATTAGTGCGACTACTGAATATGGTCTTGGCTTCAGTCTGTAGTAGAATTTGAGGTGTTCCATGAAAGACATAGGATCGTTGTTGGTGATGATGCAATGCATAGTTACCTCAAAGATGATGGTAATGCTTCCCCTGTGTGTGTTGATGAGGTCTCTGTGTATCATCTTGTAGACTGTGGATTTTGCTCTAGCGATATTGGGGTTTAAGGATATGTTGAGGCAGGTTTCAGTGTTGAAGGCAACATCCAGGGCAAGGGTATGGAGGGTGTCTTATATTTATGTGGGGTTCGTGTTATCTGGGTGATGTCAGCAGCAGTAGTGGCATGGGTTACGGTGTGGGGTATGGGTCCAGTTGTGCAGGAGAAGTGACACCGTCAACAGGTGAAAGGTGCCTTGGTAGAACAAGTAAGGGTGGTATAGCAGAGTCTGTTGTGGTGACCTGGGTTCAGGTTCAGGGAAGACCGGGCTTGGCAGTTTGCGCTGCACTGTTCCCATGAGGAACAGGTTCAAGATTGATTTGCCTATAGCTGGGCCTGAACTGAGGTGGCAAAGTGAGCTAAAGAATGATGATGGATTCAACCCAGATCTTTGACTGCGGTGAGTGTCTTAAATGTTTCAGCACTCCATCCATCATCACCTTTTGTTTGCTTTGTTAGCCCTAAGTTGGCAGGGTATGCCCAGACGTGGGTCCCTTGCTCACTTTGCCACTGGATTCAAGCTAGCCTGGCTGATGAAGGGTGTTTCCCAGAAACCGGTCCCAAATACTTGTTTCCGGTTCAGGGAAAACCTGGTTTGGCAATTCGGGCTGGACTGTTCCCATGAGGCACGGGGTCAAGACTGATTTGCATATAGCTGGGTCTGATTTGAGGTGGCGAAGTGAGCTAAAGAAGGATGATGGATTCAACCCAGATCTTTGACTGGCGGTGAGTGTCTGAAAAGTGTCAGCACTCTGTCCATCATGTCCTTTTGTTTGCTTTGACCTAGGTTCAGGATCAGGATCAGGATTTCTTTAGTGGTATAGCAGTGGATGTTGGGAGGTCCAGGGTTTCTGGCGCTGGGTGCAGTCCAGGTGCAGACGGGCACAAACAGGCTTGCCTTTGGCATGTCAGTGGTGTGCCGGCAGGGCATCTACTGAACGTGGCCATGCAAAAGTCTCCATAAATAGTCCTTGGAAATGGGAGGGGCCAGGAGGCAACAGGGCAGGAGCAGGACTGGCAGGCAAAATCGGCAGCAAAATCCAGAATTTGTGACACCAATGAATGTACTTAAAATAAAATACTAATAGTAATTAACATACTAGTAGTGAATGAATTAAATAGAAGTTACCAATAAAGTGCAGCAAACACACACAGGGGCCCTGCAGCTGATTTGAACCTGGGGCTCAGGGAACTGAGGATCAATCAGCCAGGCAGAACAAAGCAGCTGATCGGCATCTGTTCGGGAGTGGTGAGGCAAGACAGCTGAGGTCAAGGGCTGCTCACAGGGGCCGCGCAGTTGCCTCTTTAAATAGTCATGGGAGGTGGAAGGGACCGGAAGGCAGAATGGCAGGACTGATGACAAAAAAATCAGCAGCAAACACCAGAATGAGTGGCAACAATGAACGCACTAAATGGTGTTGGCACTTGTTTGGTGCAACGTTAGCCAGGCCTCTTCTTTCTTCACCATCTCTGCTCGCACCTGAGTCCTGACTCGCTAAATCCACACAGGAGCCATGGTGTTGAATTGGAATATATGTTGACGCCTCTGGCTGTTTGTTCTCATAGATTCTGGTGGATTGCCCAGATGTTTTTATATGACAGATACAGAAAGAAATTAATATGATGAAGTAGTTCTTCTAAAATAGAAGGCCAACAAAGAGGGTGCTCTGCTCTCATCTTCTAGTCATCTTGGCCCTTTTAAATGACACATTTGCTTCCTAGGTCTTTTGCTATTGACACAGTATTTCCATGTACGTACTTTCTGATCTGTTTCACCAGATGGAAGCATAGGGAAAAAATGATGAATCAGTTACCAATTTTACCATTTCCTGTTAACAGTCAGCTCATGATCAATTGTCATGATGTAGTGTAAATAGTTATCTACAATTGTATTCCAGTGAACCTAACTTGGACAGTGTAGTGGTATTTATAACCTAATTAGGCACTGCTAAAGCTGTCTGTAAACATTTATTGTAATCCCAGTGAGATTAGAAGTTTAGGATTGCCGCTATCGAGTTGTGCAGTCAATATTTACTGCAGGACTCGGGAGAAAATATTTATGTTAAAAGTGCATTAATGCATTAATGATGTTTACATTTACAAAAGGAACAAATGATGGACTGAATGCTGAACAATGCAAACATTTACCCCAGTCACAAAGATCAGGGTTCAATCCATTGTTCTCTCATTGCCACCCCAGTTTGGACCCAGCCATATGCAAATCAGTCTTGACTCTGTTCCTTATGGGAACAGCCAAGCCCAAACTCCCAAGCCAGGTACTCCCTGGACCAGACAAATGCATCCTGGGACCCGTTTTGGAGATAATGCCTCCAGGATTAGAATGGCTTGCAGAAATTAAACAGGGTCAGAACTCCTCATTGACTAGATTGGATCTAAATAAAAATTACTGGTTTCCGCATCATATATAATGTTTCATCTCTCCAACTAAGGGGCCTATTCCGATGTCAGACGGACCTCAGTCCCTCTGACATCGGTCAGGAGCTGTAACCGACCGACCTGCTGTGGTCGGTTATGGTCCTGCAAGTACGATGATCGGTCGCACTCGTATACTTCACAATGGGAGCATGCATTCCGAGTGGAATGCATGCCTCCACTATGAAATGCAGGGGTGCAGTTCATCCATGCACCCTGTGGTGGGCACCCCAAGGTGCCTGCCACTGGGTGCAGGGATTAACGGAGGGGCACCATAGGTGCTCCCACGCCACCATTCAGCGGGCCCTACTGGGGGACCCCAGAGACAGTTTCCAACTGCCTTTTCGTGCCAGACACAACGGCATGAAAAGGCAGTGAAAAACTGCCATCGTACTCCCTCGGTCGTAAAGAGGCAACTGGGGGAGTACTGAAGGATTTCCGGATGGCAGACGGGCTCTCCGAGCCCATCGTAGGCCATCCGGAAATCCGAGTTGGATTCCATTCCGACCGAGCCCATCGGAATTGCTTGGTTGGAAAGGAATCCGCCAGACACGTTCCAATTCGGTCGGAAGGACTCCGAATATGGTCAGGAGCCCTTCCGACCGGAATTGGAATCGGCCCCTAAATTAGAACTGTTAACGAAGGAAAGGGAGAAGATTAAGATCTTTAAGAATGATCATTGCTGCATCAGCTCCTCCCCACTACGCTGGGAATAAGTGTTGGACAAATCCGAGCATCTGCTGTGCAAGGAGGTTTGAAACAAGAGACCTACCTGCTGAAAAGCTGGAGGCCATCATCAATAGGTATGGCCTGCTTTACTTTCTTCTACAGCCAAAAATCTGAAAGTATCTATATCTCACAACCACAAACAACTTAACGTGGCCTGGAAATGAGAGTCCAGCTGTCCATCGAGCATCATGACATCCAGGTCCAAGAAAGGCAGAAACACATTCAGTCATTTTCATTACTGATACTCCCTATGCCGTTTGGGGTTATGTACTTGCCCATACCACTCACCTTAGAAAGACTAGAAGAATCCAGACTTTGACTCCTGGTTCATGCTTATTCATATATTGCTTGAATTTCTGTTCACAATTGCCAGACCGGGTTTCTAAACCTCTGGTGACAGCATTTGCTGGTGTTCATCAATTGTGCCTCTGGACTCATGACTCTAGTCTCCTGGGTGTTCCTGCTACTAATAGATTTGTGGTAGGACTGAATTGTTCTGAGACACAGGATGTGCTATTTAGGCATTTAGCTTGAAAGAAGACCCTAAACATTCACTGGCCCATTGGTGCACAGTGCTTACCGGACATGGACTCCTCTGACTTTGACAGTAGATTATTGGTTTGGATGATCAGCCAACACCTGAAAACATTATAACACTATATTGTCTGTGTGAACCCCAAAAGGCAATGAATTAATGAGACCTCAACCATTGATAGCTATGACACAGAGCAGACAGGCTTAACTAAGGGCAGTGTGTGAAGTATTTATGCAGTACCAAATCAGTAATAAAGTAAAAACACCAAACAATAAAAATCTGATTCCAATTTAAAACAAAGAGTATAATGCAATAAACAAAATGGTACCAAAATGATATAGATCTAATAAGGGGAGAGATATGAGTTATAAATGTTTTAACTGAAAAAAGTGCCAAAAGCGCTAAGTACCCATCATAGTTTATGTGTAGAGTACACGGTACCTCTGAACCCCTTACGGCCGACTGCGGAGATCTCAAGCTCGGTACACCAAGAGGCAGGGCCCATTCCAGTATTTTACCTTCTGACTTATACGGCAAAATGGAGGAATGTTTATGGGTGGGCGGAGCTTGCAGTGTTTCACTCCATGAAATCCGTGGATTTAAATGAAAACTCCACAAGATTTCACAGAGTCTGCAACTGGGCAGAAATAGGCATGTTCCATTGCTTGCGCTGATTTTTAGTATCAGGAGCTTGTTCTGCACTAAAAAATCAACACAAACTGCACTACTCGGCATGACAGAGGCTACTGCTTCGCAAGCAGATTTTCTATTTGAGTAGTAGCTTTCTCACTGCTTATGATCGGAACCGCCCGCGACTGCCTGTGTTGGGAAAATCTCGTCAGGTACCCCTCTAGCATGTGAAAATCACACTTTGGAATGCCAACCCTGCTGCGAGGTGGCTGGACGAATTTGCCCCAAACTTTGCATAAAGTGCAGTGTCCAGACTGTGCCAACCTCGCCTACAGAGCGGTATTTATCATCCACTCCTAAAAATCTCTTCCAGAAGGGCAAAGCAGCAGGTTTATCCTGGAGAAGTTGAAGTAGACTTTGGGTGAGGTCCTGCTGAAGCCATTGGATTAGCTGGGAAAACCTCTGGGCAGTAGAGAGTGGAATGTTAATCTGCGAGGTCCAAACGTCAGACACTTTGAGCCTTTTTCTTGTCAAGATGTTCTCATTGGGAATCAGTCTCTGAAATGAAAGTCGTTTTCTTCCAGCACAACAAGGTAGCAGGCTGCATCCAATGGAGACCCCACGAATTCAGATACCTGGGCTTGCTTGCTGAAACAGATTTTTTTCTGCAGTTAAGCTCTAAGCGGGGCAACCCTGTTTCTTCAGTCTTGGTGAGATGAGTAGCTGTCACTGGTATTCTGGATGCTGGAAGTTAGAATTTTTCCAAGTCCAAAATTGCTGAGTAAGTCTTGTCAGCTCTTCACCTAAGGCTCCCAAACTTCAGGGGAATGTCCTTGTACTTTAAAGTTTAATCAAGCAAAGCGCTTGAGCCTGGTCCAGTGCATGTCCAGTTTTTATTGGCCACTGAACCTTGGAATCCAACTATTTTTCCTACGTAAAAGAGGGTTGAGTCTGTAGGGGTTACAGCAGCAGGTCCAGAATGTGTTTTGAAGGCAACATCTTTATGGGTCAGTGAGTGGGTTTGAGTCTTGACTACTCCCTAACCGGAGGAATAAACATTTACCGGGGTGAACCTCAATTTCAGCAGTCCCTCTTTGCCCTACTGCTAACAATACCACAATGTACATTACTTCTAAAATCCAAGATGGAGAACCTTTTTTTGTGCTCCTAGATGTGTCGTCTGGCAAATTAGCAATTTCTTCTTTGTCCACTCCGATCTCATTTTGTAATGGAAGGTCTCACCTTGGTCAGTTTTAAAGTTAATAGAGTTCCTGCAACATATTTATTTATGAATTTTAAAAACAAACCTGTTGTCTTTATGATGAAAAGCCAACTAACACAGCTAATTCTGCCAGATGAATGTAGCAAGATGCTAATCCCCTGTGTTTTCTCTGTCCTTACTAGGCATGATTCTAAACTTTGAATCGCTTTTTCTTCCTTTGAAAGGGCCAACCTCAGTTTGATAGCCTGGATCCACAGCAGCTTTTGACTTGGCTCTAAACAATTATCTGTCATCTCTTAATATTTTTCACCATGAAGATTGGAAGTCTAATCATCAATCGGTCAAAGAAAAATACTGACCATGCAACGTTCAAGGCATGGCTACACAATATAGGGGGAATTAGATTCCTAAAATCTGGTTGGACAAAACATACTGGTATACAGTGATGCTTCAACCAGTTATAAACAGAATTCTATGCTGAGTAGGAAGAACAATCAGGCTTCTGCATCCACATCCCAGCTACCTTGCTATGGTATATTTATTATTATTATGTGACCTCCTATGTATAAATGCATATTTTTTCTATGGTTTTGGAAACACATAATGAAGGTTTATGTAAATATGGATGTCTGTTGTTTAAAAACTCAAATTTCAAATCATAGCAGTCTGGAATTGTTGGAGGGCCAGTGTTAACACAATATAAAAGATAAGGGCATGAAAAAAGAAATACACATTTCCAGATATTCAGCAGTGCTTAATTTAACCTAGTGGTTTAAGGTGGGGCCCACTGCTGTTTTGGGATCAGCAATTATTTTTCGTAATCAGACTTTTCCTTAGAGCAATAGCAGGAAGTACACAAAACAGAAGGAAGGATGCAGAGAAGCAAGGAAAAGCAGTTAGAAACAAAAAAACAGGGTTGAAAGAGATCCTGAAAGAGTGAGATTATGGGTAGGGAGTGTCTGGTAGTGGATGAAAGAGGCTTTAGGTTAATCCTGCCTACAGAGCCTTGGTATTCTGCACCCGAACAATGAACAGCACTGGCCGTGTAATTCTGGGAACATGTTTGGCTCTGGCACTTATTCTTTTAAAAATCAAGCACTGATATTTAGAGACAGTTGGCAAATGAAGCAGAGATAATTATGTTCATTGGAAAGTTTGCAAGAAGAAAATGGACAGAATAAACACAGTTAAATGAGGCATATGAGAGAATGCAGCCATAGTGATGCCAGTCACATTTTTCCAAGAATCAATGGCTTAATTGGTCATGAAGTGATGGGACAGAGAAAGGGAAAGGGGGATAAATAACATGGATCAAAAGTAGTGAGTGTCCTTCAGGAGGCTTTGGGGTCAATAGGTAAATGTGAAGTAGCTATTTAAAAGGAGACAACAGGGTAAAAGAGCCTGAGTGTAGCAGGCATGATAATGAATATACCTCAAGCTTAGTGTGTTCGGCTAAGAAGACATCTCCATGTTTTTATGCAACTTAAGTTGCCATAGAGTTCATTATTACTGCACCTAATAAAAAAGAATTTGAAATCACTAACTCACATTTTTCTGAAGTCCCTGGATAAGAAGATGATGTTAGGATAAGAAGATAGTGTTAACATATGTAAGCATTCTTTTCAGGAAAATCTTGAATGGATGTGAGGTATGTGGACTCAGAGAGAATACTGTTGAGGTGCTTCTTTCTGTTCACCATATAATCTTAGTATTATGACTTACTTTGACACATGGTACAGTTTGCAATGTAGAGGATTTTCACCATACGTGTTAGAACTGACAGCCTTAGGGTGGTATTTAGCACATCTCCCTCCACTTTTCTGACCTCGTTTTTGCTGGCTTTAGGACTCTGTGCATTTACCACTGATAACCAGTGCTGAAGTTTGTGTGCTCTCTCCCCTGAACATGGTAATATTGGTTAATCCTCAATTGGCATATTTAGTTTACTTATAAGTCCCTAGTAAAGTGGTACCCTCTTGTACCCAGGGCCTGTAAATTAAATGATACTAGTTGGCCTGCAGCACTGATTGTGCCACCTACTTAAGTAACTTTTTAACCATGTTTCAGGCCTGCAACCGCAGACCCTGTGTGCAGTTTTAGACTGCCATATCGACCTGGCAAGATAAACCTCTTGCCGGACTAAACCTTTCCTTTTGATACATATAGGCCACTCATACGGTTGGTCCTGTACAGCCCAAAGGACAGGGTCCAATGTTTTTAAAAGGCAGGACATATACTTTTTAGTTTACATGTCTTGGAAGTGAAAAACTCCCAATTTCGTTTTTCACTACTGCAAGACCTATGTCTCCAAGAGGATAATATGTGGATCACCTTATTACATCTTTTAAGTGTAATTCCCAATTTTGAAGAGAAATAACTTTTACGTTTGGTGTCCCTAGACTTTAAAATCACAAAGTATTGTGAAAAATGATGTCTGTCTCTGTTCAGTCTGGGTTGATTGACAGATGGCTTTGTGAATTCCCTCTAAACAACCACACACAGAGGGCTCTTAGTTGTGACTGATGCATGTTCCTGGGAGGATGGGAGACAGGAGCTGGACCCAGCATCACACTGAGACCTGAATAGGCTGTGTCCTGTCAACACACAAAGGGCTGCATACATCCCCTGCAGTGAGTCTAGAGCAAGGGCAGGAAAGGTGGACCTCTGTACACTTCAAAGCTTTCTTTGTAGTTTTCCCTACTTCAAAGGCACAACTGGGTATACGTACTCGACCTCTGACACCATGACTTCAGTACATTTCTAAACCTGTGCTCACTGTGCCAGGAAGAAGAACTGATGTGCTGCTAAAGAACTGCCACTCTGCTGGACTGCTGTTTCCAGAACTCCTGTTATGCTGCATTGTCCGCCTACCCTCTGCTCTATCTGCCTCGGTCAGGAGGACTGGATCTGCATCCCTTGAACCCAGATTGACTCCAAGGACTTTCTGGGTGTCTTCGGTTGTAAAGTCTTAGGGGCACAATAGACCTACAACCCACCTGCTTCAACACTTGGACTTTACTGCTTGTGAGTCTGGCTTGTTAAGTGGAGCCACCCTAGTCCTGGACCATTGGATTGGTGCCGCTGTTTTTGATCCACTGGAGCCAATGGAGTCAATGTGCTACAGTGGGGAAAACACACTTGGCAGTTTTATCCTCACCTGGGCATATAAAACATATGTTATTATGCCCCTGCGTATAGTTACAAAGCAACCTACCACTGGGGCACTGAGGGAAGACGTCAGGGGTGAATTATATGTAAAAGTATAGTAGCTTGAGACTTTGGAAGTACCTTTAATTCCAATTTCAAATTTTCAGTAGGCAACAAAGAAGTTCAAACGTAAGTGCGTCAAAGGTACGGGGCCTCTAAACCCACCTTCACTAGGGACTTACAGGTAGGTTGTCACTACCAATTGTAATTACACCTAATTACCATATACCTTTTAAAGAGAGCACTGGCCTTAGGCATGGTTTGCCTAGCCCAGGACACAATCATCATCAGTAACCACCAGTATCACTAAAAAAACGGGGGTGATCAGGGCAAAAATAATAATGTTCTCACATGTATGAAGATTTATTATCTCATGGATTCATGATAATTATGTAAATATTTATGAAATGGTATCTGTTTTGTAATGTTCAATTTTTCAATAGAAGGCTAAACAATAAATAAAAAAGGAAGAAAAATGCGCTCAAGCTGTTCAACAAAGCTTAAAACAACCAATAATTAAATACCTCGTAGTCCCTGTAGAGTGGGTGTTTGCAGGGTCGAACAGGCCTATTGGGCAATCAAGCAGGGCCGATAGACTGGTCTTAGGGATCAGTGTGTTGGCTGGCTTTTAAGCAGTTTGCTGGCCTGTTTTATACCCTGGAGGGACGTTTTTTTCTGTTCATTTCCCTGCTATAACCACATGCAGTGCTTACAGCAAACACAAATACATTTTCTCTCCCATTCCTTGCACCCATACAGTGTGTCTTTACAAGTGCAAAACTGGCCTGATTTGCAAATGTGTGTCACTTTTTTAGCTATCTGATTCTCTAATGGGACCACTTTTATTTTGGTGCCTGCCTGGACCCATGATTTTTCTCACAGACAAGGAAAGGAGAGCAACCATCTACCTTCAGACCTGCACCACCTGCTCCCAGAGAAACAGTGCCAGCAGCAGTTGTTAGACAACATCCTGACATTTGTCAGAAACTTCGTATTTTTGCCTTTTTTTATTTGGATTATGACAAAACTCTTGAGCTGGAAAGCAGAATGTAGATGTCGTTCCGGAGGCAGCAAGAAATCATACTTGCAAGTTTTTTTTTCTTTACTGCGGTGCATGCAGTTTTTTTGAGTTTCTATTTAGAGTTTTTTTCCACTTTGCTGTCATTTCTGTTTTAAAAAAAAGATAAATTATACACATTTTAAAACTTAAAAAATATACAAAACCGGTTTCAGAAAAAAAAAGAAAAAAAGGTTCTTGTTAGAAAAGAATTAAGGGCCTCATTATGATGTCGCTCGTAAAGCATTCCACCCAGCTCGGTGTCGGAATGTTTTCTGACCGAATCAGATTCAGGGAGTCTGATCAACCAATTAAGATGTTTCCGAACACCGTTCGGATGGACTCCGATCGACTTCAATGGGCACCTGCATTCCAACCAACAACACAGGCTCCCATTGAAGAAAGGGTGGTTGCGGAATACATTGCACCCTGTGGCGGGCACTCTATGGTGCCTGCAACACTGTGCATGGTTGTAAAGAGGGAACCCATGGGTACTCCCATGGGCCCCAACTGAAGGCCTCTGGGTGAAGGGGGGTCTGCTACTGGCTCCCAAAGCTAGTGTCTGACTGTGAGCCGTGCCAGACAAACCGAGTCGGAAAGGTTGTCCAAATCCGAGAATGTGTGCATCAGTATGTCTGTTGTTGTGTAAGCTGCTGCATGTGTTGATCAGTAACTATATGAGTGGCTATATGGGTTATTGATTGGTTGCCCAAGTATTTGAATAGGAGACTGAGTGTGTGTGTGTGGGTGGATGGGAGGTGTGTGACTCTGTACATAGATGTGTGAGCAGTTGATTCACTAGGTGTATGAGTTCAAGAGTGCATGTGGAAACAGCTATATGGGCGGTTGACTGTGTTCATGGGTGTGTTGGTGAGTGAATGGATATCTCAGTGCTACATGTCCATTATTATTATTATTATTATTATTATTGGGACATTTGTAGAGCGCTGCGATTACGCACACCGGCGTGTCCACGCGCTGAAAGTGGGAATAGGCAGATGACAGGGAACACAGGAAACTACGCGGGCCATTATTTAGTGTAGAGATAAGTTTTTAGTTTTGCACAGAATCTAGCCTCCTCTGGTTCCAAACGCAGGTCCGTTGGCAGTTTGTTCCAGTTGGTTGCCGCCAAGTATCTAAAAGACCTGCCTCCCATGCGGGCCTTCTTAATTCTTGGGATCCTCAGTAGGCCGCCCCCTGTAGATCTAAGCGCACGTGTTGGTATGTACGCTTTGATCGAATTCGTCAGAGGGGCGGGTGCCCTGCCATTCAAGATGCGATGACAGGTGCAGAGGGCTTTATACTCCACTCTTCTCCTCACCGGGAGCCAGTGTAGCTGCTGGAGGGCCGCCTTAGAAGGCGCCCTTTTAGGCAGTCTGAGAATCAGACGCGCTGCCGCATTCTGCAGCACTTGCAGACGGGCCATGCTTTTTTTTGGAGCCCCCAGGTACAGCAGGTTCCCATAGTCCGACCTAGCTGTCACCAGGGCATGAACCAGGGTTTGACGTGCTTCAAGCGGGAGTAAGTCCAGGACCTTTCTCAGCTTCTTCAGAATCCCGAAACAGACTCCCACCACCCGTTTAATCTGGGGGCCAAATGTGAGCCCTACGTCAAACCACACCCCCAAATTGCGCGCCTCTAGGCACGGGGTTGGGGTAGGTCCAAGGCAGGAAGGCCACCATGCCGGCGACCAGGCAGACTGGGCTCTCCCCGCCACCAGCACCTCTGTCTTGCTGCCGTTCAGCTTCAAGCAATTGTTGGCCATCCATTCGGCTAGATCTTTCATGCACGAACGGAAGCCATCGGCCGCAAGACAGGGCGCCTGCGATAGGGAGATCACCAGCTGCGTGTCGTCGGCGTAGGAGACCAGTTGGAGGCCACGGCTCTCCACAATTGAGGCAACAGGCGCGACATACATATTAAAGAGGGTTGGGCTCAATGACGAGCCCTGCGGCACGCCTTGGCCCAGAGGCACCCCCTTTGAATAGCAGTCTCCCTGCCTGACTCGAAAACTTCTCCCATTGAGAAAGTCTTGGATCCATCTCAGCGCGGTGTCAGAGATGCCGCCTCTGTTCAGACACTGTAGCAAGATGTTGTGTGCTACAGTGTTGAACGCCGCGCTGAGGTCCAACAGGATCAAAGCCATAGTTTGGCCTGCATCCACGCCCTCTCTCAGATGTAAGTACATATGTAAAACACAGTGCATGTGAGAGTTGGCATATATAAATGACTATACATGAGAGCCAGTGAATGTGCTAGCGGCTGTATGGAATATTGTGTACTTGCCTCAGCGATTGTATAAGAGAGTAAGTATGTGTTAGTATATGTTGAATAAGTAAGGTGTTGTGTGTATAACTGTATAGTTGAGGAAATGGAAGTGTGATTGATTCTTTGCATGATTGACTAGGTGTGTGAGTAACTCCATAGATGAGTGGCAGTGTGTGAGTGTCTGTATAGGTGTATTAGTGCATATGATAGTGTTGTATTGATGAGTGACTGTATGTATGAGTGATTCTATGGGTGAATGAGTGAATGTGTGTGTAGACCTAGGAATCGGTGAGTGCGTATGTAGTAACTGGTATGGGTGTATCAATGGTTTCAAGAATGGTAGTCTGTATTTAACACTGGGTGTATCAAAGGTTATATTAGAGTGTGAGGAGGTGCATCGTATTATCACATGAATGATATCATCAGTGATGTGATCAGTGATGTCAAATGAGATGTCATCAGTGATGTCATCAGTGATGTCATTTGAGATGTCATCAGTGATTTCATCAGTGATGTCACTGACCATGTCATGAATGATGTAATATGTAAAATCATCAGCAGTGGACTGCGGGTTCGCGAAATATAGTTAGTACAACTAAATATATAGTAGCAAATTCAATGGTTTTTTAAATGCTAATTCCTAACTATATAAGGCCTGAAACCTATGGTTTTTTAAGCGAATATATATATATATTCACTGAAAAAACCATAGGTTATAGACCATATATAGTTAGGAATTCGCATTTACAAAACCTTATTTTACTCACACAAAACCATTGAAATTCCATATATAGTTAGTTGCACTAACTATATATCGCGCACCCGCAATCCACTGCTGATGATGTCACATATTACATCATTCATGACATGGTCAGTGACATCACTGATGACATCACTGATGACATCTCAAATGACATCACTGATGACATCTCAAATGACATCACTGATGACATCACTGATAACATCTCATTTGACATTACTGATCACATCACTGATGATATCATTCATGTGATAATACGATGAACCTCTTCAGACTCTAATATAACCTTAGATACAATCAGTGTAAACAGACACTCACAGACTGTCACTCATCCATGGAGTTACTCACACACCTAGTCAGTCATGCAAAGAATCAATCACACCTCCATTTCCTCAACTATACAGTTATACAAACTTTACTTATTCAAACATATACTAACACATATTTACTCTCTTATACAATCCCTGATACAAGTTCACAATGATCCATACAGCCACTCACACATTCACTGGCTCTTATGCACAGTTATTTATATATGTCAACTCTCACATGTACTATGTTTTACATATGTACTTACTTTGACATGTAGCACTGAGATATCCATTCACTCACCAATACACTCATGCACACAGTCAACCGCCCATACAGCTGTTTCCACATGCACTTTTGAAACCATACATCTAGTGAATCAACTGCTCACACATCTATGCACAGAGTCATACACCTCCCAGCCACCCACACACACACTCAGTCTCCCATACAAATACTTGGGCAACCAATCAATAACCCATATAGTTACTCATATAGCTACTTATCAACACATGCAACAGTTTACAGAACAACAGACATAATGATGCACAAATTAAGACAGTTTAGTCACTAACCCATGCACTCAGTGAGACACATTTAATCACTCACTCATACAGTCAGTCATGCACCTACTAAATCCTTCATCCAGACACTTACACATCCACTCATTCTTCAATATGTAAGACATATTTTAACTTTACAGAAACATACAGTCACTGGATGTTGTCATCAGTGATGTCATCAGTGATGTCATTTGAGATGTCATCAGTGATGTCATCAGTGATGTCACTGACCATGTCATGAATGATGTAATATGTGACATCATCAGCAGTGGATTGCGGGTGCGCGATATATAGTTAATGCAACTAACTATATATGGAATTTCAATGGTTTTGTGTGAGTAAAATAAGGTTTTGTAAATGCGAATTCCTAACTATATATGGTCTATAACCTATGGTTTTTTCAGTGAATTTTCAAGGCTTTGTAAATGCTAATTCCTAACTATATATGGTCTATAACCTATGGTTTTTTCAGTGAATTTTCAAGGTTTTGTAAATGCTAATTCCTAACTATATATGGTCTATAGCCTATGTTTTTTTCAGTGAATATATATATATACATACATATATAAACATATATCATCTGTATATCTATATAAATACAAACATAAATGCATGCATACATATACTTATATGCATACAGATGCATGTTATTTACATGAAAGTTGAAAAAACACTAATAAAAGCAAAGCTAAAAAGCCACCTCATTACAAACAGAATGGCTTTAACTTAAACGAGGGCGAGATCTATTGCATTTTCAATGCTTGTTTACTTTGGTTCCATCATGAAGGCATTCAGATATGTCACACATTTGCCATAAATTTTGAATGTTAGCACTCTAGTTGCACATTAGATCACTGTAGTAAAGCTACTGCTCACCAGGGACGTCTGCTGCTGGTATTCAAAGTGCATGTTTCAGTCTGCATGTCAGAATTTTTTTAATGAAATAGAAGAGGATTTGAGAAGTCACTCAAAATGATCCCTAATTTTTCTTTCTGAAGCACTAATCATACTTTCTATGGCAAAATTAACCCCCTCATGTTGTTCCTTTTTAAATTGAGTGTTTTCAGACTTACCACTTCATTCCAATCAAGATGGCCTCTGGTGTGCCATACTTTTGTCATAAGTAAGACTGTTAGCGCTCTAGTTGTTCTTTAGAACACTCTGGGACATTCTGTCATTGGGCTATACTTGGGGTACATCTAGGTGATATTTGGGCTACATTTAGGCTCTTTTGTCTCTGGTGGCCATCTTGGGAGACTGTATGTCAGAATGTTTTAATGAAATTGAAGAGGGTTTGAGAAGTCACTCAAAATGTGCCCTAATTTTTCTTTCTGCAGCACTAATCATAATTCATATGGCAAAATATACCCCCTCATTTTGTTCCTTTTTAAATTAAATGTTTTAAGAGTTACCACTTTATTCCAATCAAGATGGCTTCAGGTGTGCCATACCTTTGTAATAAGTAGGACTGTTAGCGCTCTAGTTGTTCTTTAGAACACTCTGGGACATTCTGTCATTGGGCTATACTTGGGCTACATCTGGGTGATATTTGGGCTACATTTGGGCTCTTTTGTCTCTGGTGGCCATTTTGGGAGACTGCATGTCAGAATTTTTTAATGAAATAGAAGAGGATTTGAAAAGTCACTCAAAATGTGCACTAATTTTTCTTTCTGCAGCACTAATAATACCTTCTATTGCATAATATACCCCCTCATTTTGTTCCTTTTTAAATAAATGTTTTAAGAGTTACCACTTTATTCCTATCACAATGGCTCCAGGTGTGCTATACCTTTGTAATAAGTAGGACTGTTAGCGCTATAGTTGTTCTTTAGAACACTCTGGGACATTCTGTCATTGGGCTATACTTGGGCTACATCTGGGTGATATTTGGGCTACATTTGGGCTCTTTTGTCTCTGGTGGCCATTTTGGGAAACTGCATGTCAGAATGTTTTAATGAAATAGAAAAGGATTTGAGAAGTCACTCAAAATGTGCCCTAATTTTTCATTCTGCAGCACTAATCATACTTTCTATGGCAAAATATACCCCCTCATGTTGTTTCTTTTTAAATTAAATGTTTTAAGAGTTACCACTTTATTCCAATCAAGATGGCTTCAGGTGTGCCATACCTTTGTAATAAGTAGGACTGTTAGCGCTCTAGTTGTTCTTTAGAACACTCTGGGACATTCTGTCATTGGGCTATACTTGGGCTACATCTGGGTGATTTTTGGGCTACATTTGGGCTCTTTTGTCTCTGGTGGCCATTTTGGGAGACTGCATGTCAGAATGTTTTAATGAAATAGAAAAGGATTTGAGAAGTCACTCAAAATGTGCGCTCATTTTTCATTCTGCAGCACTAACATACTTTCTATGGCAAAATATACCCCCTCATGTTGTTTCTTTTTAAATTAAATGTTTTAAGAGTTACCACTTTATTCCAATCAAGATGGCTTCAGGTGTGCCATACCTTTGTAATAAGTAGGACTGTTAGCGCTCTAGTTGTTCTTTAGAACACTCTAGGAGGCTGCAGTAGAACACAAAGGAATCAACTGACAGTCTAGGTCCTTGTTGGATGTACATGTTTTACTGAGAATGTCAGACTTCATTTTCACATGACTGAGAAAGATAATGTGAATTTACAGAAAATATGCTTTCAGTTTAGCTTATAGATCCCCTTCCAAACCACTGTGGGAAAATCATGAGATATTAGTTTTCTTTCAAACAATATTCCTGATATCACAGCAGAAGTTTTTTTCACATGGTAAAATCACCTTAGAACCCACCACAATTCCTAAAACGAGTATGGTACCATCAACAAATGATTTATAATGTAACTAAAGTCCTAAAACCCTCTATTAACTACAATGCTTTTTAATGAGGTGCTATCATGTATATTGGTCCCAAGATGGCTGCCAACACTTCTTGGATGAAGTGCTGACAGCCAATCAGATCAGATGTGTGGTTAGGCTCCGCCCAGATATATATCTTTTTTTGAACCTAAATTACTCAAAATCTACTGGAGCACATATATTGAGACCTAGCAAGTTAGTATTTTTTCTCTATGGGACTTTTGAAAATTCTATGTCTAATAACGTTGGCGTTTGTGGACGGAATCGGCTGAAATTTTCAGGAAAATGGGACATTTTGTTTCTTAGCAGCCCCAAAAGATTTGGGGGGGTTTCGTCAAGGGGGGGCCGAGAAAAAAGGGGGGTCCCAAAACGCGTTTTTCCCATTCATTTTTCCATAGGGCGTTTGGCCTCACTTTTAGCTCAAACGGCTGAATGGATTTGCACGAAACTTGGCAAAATTGTAGGGACTGTTAGCCCGATGTGCCTTTGCTGGGTCTCAATATATGTGCTCCAGTGGCTTTTGAGAAATGAACGTTTTAAAAAACAGATATATCTGTGACAGCGTCCCGGGTAGCGCTCCAGGTTCGCTACTTTTCGCGTTACGGAACTTTGCGAAGCGAAGCTGATTGGCTCTCCGGTGTCTGTCAACATTCTAAACAGTCCGGAACGGCCGCCATCTTGTCTCTCGGTAGGATCGAGAGACAAGAGGAGGAGAAAAACGAAGGGGGAATTTAATGAAAGGGGGCAAGGTAGACCCCTCTTGACCCCCTAGGAATGATGTTGGGGTTATTAAAATTGATTTTTCGCGGTAGAAGCGCTTCCCGGTTCCTGAACCGGGACGCGAAACGGGAATTCGCCATTTTGTGTTTCGTTTTAATTACATTAGAAGATGGAGGAAAAACAATGTGAGAAATACGTATAAGGGGGTACGGGAGACGTATCCTGACCCCCTATGTTTTCTGAGGGTGGCTGTGGATGCTCATATATGTTGATACATGTCTTCCAGCGGCTGCGCGTGAGCGTTTTTTTTTTTTTTGCTGCGTGACGTTTATTAACGTTCGATTCAAAGGAAATCTGGAAGTGTTGACCGCCATTTTGTCACTGCGAGTAAATATTTTGTTAAAAATAATTGTCATAAATTAATCCGTATTGATAAACATTGTCTGCGCCATCTTGCCTTTTTTCCAATGCCACACTTTTGTCGTGCACGGCAGCCATTTTAGATGCCTTGACCAGACCCACTCTCTGCACGCCGCCGATCCTCAGCATGGCTTCCCACCCTCGCAAGCATCTCCCCCACGCACTGGTCACCCCCGCTCTCTCTCTCATGCATGGGCCATAAACCTCCCCCCATCTGCGCTGCTTTTCCCTGAGAATCACACCCTGTGCCCGCCCGACACCTCCCTTTCACCTTATTCACTACCGCACCCTCTGACACTCCTCTTCCTCTGTGTCTGATTGTCCAGGCCGGTCCCAGGCTATCACCTAGCCGTGCGGATGTAGTTTATGGCCCCAACTTTAAAGAATCACCCCTCTTCAAAGGAGTTACAGTAGATCAAGGCCCCCACCTCATGAGATCCGTCACACCACACGCGTTCCTACTATCTGATAACGATCCTGTATTGTGATTGGGGAGGGGATTCTCACTGTAAGGGTGTGTGGGACCGAGCCTGAAGCGGAAGATTCCAGGGATGCCTTTTTGTACATCAAAGTCTTCACAATTATGTGTCACATTAAAAATATATAGCACTCCAACAAAGTAGTAGGATTATAACACTTTAATAACTTATAAATATATACAGCGCTCCAACAAAGTAAACACGTTAAAAAAAAAAATGTAAACAACTATTTACATGGCAGCCTGCTGCAACATCTATCTCAAAGCAACAATGAGCTGCTTTGGTTTGTCTTTTAGTTAGTAGCCGTCCGTTGTGCAAATAGGCCGAAGGCAGCCCAACGCGCCGAGATCCGGACGGCATCCAGGTGGTGTCCAGTAAGTTGTCGCAGTGTTTTGACATCCTACAATGCTGCGCCGAAAAACGGCGTGGGGCGCCCCGGGGAGGGGGGGGGGGGGGGGGTTTGGCGGAACGAACGGGCCTCCCCCGCCTCCCCAGGTGGAGGCTCCTCTGCTGCAATGGGGCGCCCTTTAGCGTTTCAGTCACCATCCAGTTGGACGGCACCCAGGTGGTGTCCAGTAAGTTGTCGCACTGGTTTGGCCATCCTACAATGCTGCGCCGAAAAACGGCGTCGGGCGCCCCGGGGGGGGGAGGCGGAACGAACGGGCCTCCCCCACCTCCCCAGCTGGAGGCTCCTCTGCTGCAGTGGGGCGCCCCTTGGTGTTTCACTCGCCATCCAGTTGTTTAGCGCCCGCTTTTGCGGCACTGTGCCTCATCCGCCATTCAGCTGAGTTGCGCCCACTCTTGCGGTGCAGCGATAGGCGGCTGCCACAGGACTCTTAAAATGGCGGCCGGCTCTTCGGATTTGGGCCTGGTCCACTAAAATGGCCCTGGGACACATTTGAACTCGGACATTTGCCTGCTACGGCTTGGGCCCCATTCTCGAAAGCGTCCCCTCAGCCTTGAAGATTCTACAACAGTCATCGGGTCCCCCGACTCCCGCAGGCTTCCGGTGGGGAGCGGCTGCCATGATTGCTTGCGGAATGGCCACGACGGAGCCACGAGATGGTGGTGCTCTCATGCTGACGCCAGCTTCAGTCTGAAACATCCAGAAACACTGTAGACTACCAATTCGATGACTTACGGTGGAGCCCCAACGTGACCCGGTAGGGAAGAACTTGCCCTTCCCTCTTTTGACTGATGGTTCTTGTTGCCTGTCCCCTCTGCTGTTATCTAACGGAACATTTTTGGATTGCCGAGTGAGAAAAAAAAAGGTGGGGCTTTCATCATTTGGGAAAAAAAAATGTTTCAATCCAATTAAAAGTGTTATTTTTAGGTCTTATGATCAAGCCTTACATCATTAGGAAAGCAAAAGTAAAATGAACCAATGAAAAGTTTTATAAACAAGTCACATGACCTGTTATGCAGCTTTGGGCTATAAAAAGCGTACAAAATCCGTTGGCCCGTGAGGCAGCGTCAATAGGCCGAAGGCAGCACAACGCGCCGAGATCCGGATGGCACCGAGGTGGTGTCCAGCAAGTTGCACTGGTGTGGCCATCCTACAATGCTGCGCCGAAAGACGGCATGGGGTGCCCGGGGGTAGGCGGCGCGAACTGCCATCTTCCGCCTCCCCAGGTGGAGGCACCTCATCTGCAGTGCGGCGCCCCTTAAAGTTTCACGCGCCGTCCAGTTGAGTTGCGCCCGCACTTGCTGCTACAGTAGGCCGAAGGCAGCACAACGCGCCGAGATCCGGATGGCACCGAGGTGGTGTCCAGCAAGTTGTTGTTCTGGTGTGGCCATCCTACAATGCTGCGCCGAAAGTCGGCGTGGGGTGCCCGGGGGGGGGGGGAAGCGGTGCAAACGGGCCTCTCCCACCTCCCCAGGTGGAGGCACCTCATCTGCAGTGGGGCGTCCCTTAGCGTTTTACTCACCGTCCAGCTGAGTTTCGCCAACTCTTGCGGCTACAGTAGGCCGAAGGCAGCACAACGCGCCGAGATCCGGATGGCACCGAGGTGGTGTCCAGCAAGTTGTTGTACTGGTGTGGCCATCCTACAATGCTGCGCCGAAAGTCGGCGTGGGGCGCCCGAAGGGTGGGGGGGAGGTGGCGCAAACGAGCCTCTCCCGCCTCCCCAGGTGGAGGCACCTCATCTGCAGTGGGGCGCCTCTTAGCGTTTCACTCGCCGCCCAGCTGAATTTCGCCCGCTCTTGCGGCTACAGCGATAGGCGCCTGCAACAGGACTCTCAAAATTGTGGCCTGTTCTTTGGATTTGGGCCTGGTCCACTAAAATGGCCCTGGGACACCTTGGAACTCGGACGCTTGCCTGCTAGGGCATGGGCCCCATTCCAGAAAGCGTCCCCTCTTTTGACTGATTGTTCTTGTTGCCTATCTCTTCTGTTGTCATTTAACGGAACCTTTTTGGAATGCCGAAAGGGGTTCTGGTTCGACCGCTGGTTGGTGGAGACATTTTGATTATATCCTGGACCTGCTGGGCGTCACCCAAAATGACGCCGGTATAAATGGGACTCGTAACTCCTTGTTGTGTACTGGTTGCCCAACCTTGATATCACGAGATACGTATGCAGTTTTGAAGCACATGGCGGGCGGGAACAAGTACTGATTGAACATTTGGACATCCCTATTGATATTAAGTTCTGATGTGTTATTGATTACTGTACTATTGAAAGTTCGAATTAACGTCACCCATGGTACTTGCCCGCAAATGTATATCTAGATAATTTTATTGTAACTGGCCCTGTCGTACTTTAATTATAAAATGTACGTCCACCGATTCCGCAACTGTTAGACACCTTAGTTCTTGCAACCTAATGGCCCGCCCGTTACGTTCTTTTACAGTGTAAATGTCCCCTCATCATATACGATTCCAGTTTTCTCCGTGGCCGGCCCACGTGGTTATAGGCCCGTATTTGTATACTGACATTTTCACAATAAAGGTTTTTAAAGCAAAACATGGTAGTAGTACCTTGATTGGTAACGTTTTGAATAATAGCCACTGTTTTTGAATCAGTAAAAGGCAAGTGAAATAAAGCAGCCTGAATACATGACGGTTAAAAGGTATAATACGTAGGAACGCAGTAAAGATAAATGGTCAAGGGCTGTTGTGTTTTCCACTCCTGCAACATAAAATGATCGATAAGAACCCGATATTCATGCCTATCAGCGACTAAGACAGCTGGCCGAGCCTCTTTTCTTCAACGGCTCTCTCATGGGACGAAGAAACGCCCTTTTTCTCGAAATAGGAATATTTTACTTGCAGGACAGTTGTACATTTCCCGGGAAAATACATTAGCCTGGAACATTGTTAGTGGTAAACTGTAAATGCATCTGGGTCCTTTGCTTTACAAGTCAGAGTGAGAAAAAAAAAGGTGGGGCTTTCATCATTTGGGAAGAAAAAAATGTTCGAAAGCAATTAAAAGTGTTATTTTTAGGTCATATGACCAAGCCTGCCATCATTAGAATAACAAAAGTAAAATGAACCAATGAAAAGTTTTATTAACAAGTCACATGACCTGTTATGCTTACGTTACGCGCTGCGCGCCGCGCTCTGGATCGCTTCCGGGAAGCTGCGCCTCGCGCACCGGAGCACTACCAGGTGCGCTAACGCGGCGCGTCATATGACGCATTACGCGACAACGCAGGTCCAGAATATAGTCAAAATGTCTCCACCAACCAGCGGTCGGAACACAACCCCTTTCAATAGTCCAAAAAGTTCTGTTAAATGACAACAGAAGGGACAGGCAACAAGAATCATCAGTCAAAGAGGGGAGGGCAAGTTCTTCTCTACCGGGTCACGTTGGGGCTCTACCGGAAGTGATCAAATTGGTAGTCTACAGTGTTTCTGGATGTTTCAGACTGACGCTGGCGTCAGCATGAGAACCCCACCATCTCGTGGCTCCGTCGTGGCCATTCCGCGAGCAATCATGGCAGCCGCTCCCCACAGGAAGCCTGTGGGAGTCGGGGGTCCTGGTGACTGTTGTAGAATCTTCAAGGCTGAGGGGACTCTTTTGGGAATGGGGCCCATGCCCTAGCAGTCAAGCGTCCGAGTTCCATGGTTGCCCAGAGCCATCTTTGCAGGCCAGGCCCAAGTCTGTGGAGCCGACCGCCATCTTGTGAGCTCCGTAGCAGCCGCCTGTCGCTGTACCGCAAGATTGGGTGCAATTCCGTTGGATGGCGGGTGAGACGTTGTAATAGCAAGAGCAGGCGCAATTCAGCTGGCCGAGCGAGGCACTGTGTCGCAAGAGCGGGCGCAAGTCAGCTGGTCGAGCGCAGTGCTGGGGTGTAGCTGAGAAACCTCCACCTGGGGAGGTGGGGGAGGCTCGTTCGCGCCGCCTCTCCCTTCTAGTGCACCCCACACCGTTTCCTGGCGCAGGTATATGTGATGGTCGGACCAGGGCACCGCAGGACGTGTCTTCAGGTCAAACGGATTGTTGAGACAAGGTGTGGAGCAGGCGCAATTATCTCGGGGGCCTCCGTCAAGCGGTTCAGGGAAGCACCGCATCACATTGTTTTCCAATGCAGTCAGGTCCACAAACAGCCCCCACTTACTTTGAGAATAGTGAAGCCGCAGCAGGTGCAAATAAGCTTCAGACAGTGTTACAAGCGCTGCTCGGAACCCTCAACTATGGCACCCAACATCCAGGACTTATGCCATTTGTGCAATGCAGTGACATCGAAGCATCTCAGGGACCAAGCAACATACCATATCCAGAGTCCTTCACACAGCCTCTGCCTTCCTTCTTACCTAGTTATTGTTCTTTCACTCCCACTCCAGGCTTTTAGTCTGTGGATGGAAAATCATGAACCTACACTCACCTATGAAAATCTTACTATTGATGGTTGATTTTGAGCCCCAAATACAAAGGCTTGTTTGGATCGATGTTGCAGGAGGCTGCCATGTAAATAGTTATTTAATAAAACGTTTTACCCTGTTACTTGTTGATTTTGAACCTCAAATACAAAGGCTTGTTTGGATCGATGTTGCAGCAGGCTGCCATGTAAATAGTTATTTAATAAAACGTTTTACCCTGTTACTTTGCTGGTGTGTTGTATATATGTATAATATTTGCATAGTGTTTGTCGTTATTTTGGGTGGGGTGGGCGGCGGAGCCGAGCTGTCTTGCAGCCATCATGGTGTCGAGCTCAGTTCCTCTCACTAGTTTCGTATTTCTCAAAAGGTGTTGTTCATAATGTTTCTATTTTAGCAAGGTCAAAAAGAGATCCCATTAGTGGCCTACTGATTTTGCTTGATTCCTTTTGTTTTAACGATTTTTCACTATCTGCAAAGACTAAACAGAGTATTGCGACTCTGTGCTTGTTTGTAAATAGAGAATGAACAAAAGAGAACCAATTCCAAAACAATAAATGCTAGGATAACAATCAATCAAATGGAGAGGGAAGCAGGCACGACGGGTTACAACAGGGGCAAAGGCCTGTGTTACCTACCCTTCACTATCTGCAAAGAGAGAATACTCCTAAAGGGGGGGGCAGCGTTCAAAGCACATCAGCGTGCATAAACACGAAAATGTTTTTACCTACAAAGTACTTGACATTTTAAAGCTTTTGATATTTGCTTTTAAAAAACCATTGAAATTCACTGAAAAAACCATAGGTTATAGACCATGTATAGTTAGGAATTAGCATTTACAAAACCTTGAAAATTCACTTAAAAAACCATAGGTTATAGACCATATATAGTTAGGAATTAGCATTTACAAAACCTTATTTTACTCACACAAAACCATTGAAATTTCAAATATAGTTAGTTGCAATAACTATATATAGCGCACCCGCAATCCACTGCTGATCATGTCACATCTTACATCATTCATGACATGATCAGTGACATCAGTGATGACATCACTGATGACATCACTGATGACATCTCAAATGACATCACTGATGACATCACTGATGACATCTCATTTGATATTACTGATCATATCACTGATGATATCATTCATGTGATAATACGGTGAACCTCTTCAGACTCTAATATAATCTTAGATACACTCAGAGTAAACAGACACTCACAGACTGTCACTCATCCATGGAGTTACTCACACACCTAGTCAGTCATGCAAAGAATCAATCACACTTCCATTTCCTCAACTATACAGTTATACACACCTTACTTATTCAAACATATACTAACACATATTTACTCTCCTATACAATCCCTTATACAAGTTCACAATGATCCATACAGCCACTCACAAATTCACTGGCTCTTATGCACAGTTATTTATATATGTCAACTCTCACATGTACTGTGTTTTACATATGTACTTACTTTGACATGTAGCACTGAGATATCCATTCACTCACCAATACACTCGTGCACACAGTCAACCGCCCATGCAGCTGTTTCCACATGCACTTTTGAACCCATACATCTAGTGAATCAACTGCTCACACATCTATGCACAGAGTCATACAACTCCCAGCCACCCACACACACACTCAGTCTCCCATACAAATACTTGGACAACCAATCAATAACCCATTTACTTAATCATAAAGCTACTGATCAACACATGCAGCAGTTTACAGAACAACAGATATAATGATGCACAAATTAAGACAGTTTAGTCACTAACCCATGCACTCAGTGAGACACATTTAATCACTCACTCATACAGTCAGTCATGCACCTACTAAATCCTTCATCCAGACACTTATACATCCACTCATTCTTCAATATGTAAGACATATTTTGACTTTTCAGAAACATACAGTCACTGGATGTTGTCATCAGTGATGTCATCAGTGATGTCATTTGAGATGTCATCAGTGATGTCATCAGTGATGTCACTGATCATGTCATGAATGATGTAATATGTGACATGATCAGCAGTGGATTGCGGGTGCGCCATATATAGTTAGTGCAACTAACTATATATGAAATTTCAATGGTTTTGTTTGAGTAAAATAAGGTTTTGTAAATGCTAATTCCTAACTATATATGGTTTATAACCTATGGTTTTTTCAGTGAATATATATATATATGTATATAATACCTACTGGCGGTCGCCAGTTGGTATATATAGTTAGGACCTAGTTTCCATAGGAAATCCGCAACATTCTATTGGGAATACCTTTGGCGCTGGTTGATGAATCGTCGCAAATTTCTCAAAGAAGATGGCCCGCTTTGCTCCTCTCCTTCCCTGAAAGTTTTGGGGGGATTATTCAAGTGGGGGCTGAGAAAAAAGGGGGTCCCAAAACGTGTTTTCCCCATGTTAATTTCCACAGGACCTTTAGACACGGCTACAGCTTGAACCGCTGAACGGAATTACACCAAACTTGTCAAAATGGTACGCAGATCACGCTTTTGGTTAAATAGTGTAAATCCCTCCAGTAGTTCCTGAGAAAATGAAAAGAGAAAAAAATTATATATCTGTAAGTGCGCACCGTGCGCGCACCCCGTGATTTTTCTGGAAAAAATATTGGGGGGGGGGGGCTTGGGGGGCTTCTCTATTTTATTTTAATCTCGAGGGTGCCCACCCCTCGTTTTGCCCCGGAGATCACCGCCGCAGCCCGAGCCGCCTCAAGATGGCCGCCGCCTGGTTGTGGGCGGGGCCGGGAGGATGTGGTTTCCGCTTCCTCCTGCCTGGGGGAAGCCTTCGATGTCCGGTCTCCCGTGCCGAAGGGGAGACCGGGTGATGCTGGCCCGAGGAAGAAGTGTGGGCTGGTGCGGGGCTCCCGTGTGCTGAGGGAGCCCCGGTAAAAGAGGAGACGCCGCCAGCGGGCCCCAGTAGTGTTGGGAGAGCAGTGGCATAGGTAGGGTGGTGCCGGGGGGGGCGGTCTGCCCCGGGCGGTCCGCATTGTTGAGGCAGCTGTGCGGCACTGGATTAAAATTACAATAGCGATAGCAAGTTATGTTTTAACCATATTCATACTGGGAAAGAAAATATACACTGCAGCTGCAATGACGGAGTCCGCTCCCGGCTCGCTGTCAGACGATGAATTTTCATTCCTGTGTGCTCATTCTTCTGTGGAGGTATTATGACATCGTCTGTCAACAAGAACAGATATGTGAGACTGAGATACACAACCACTAGAAGGCCTGCCCTGAATTTTAAGCAAGGGGTTGTGTTACAGAAGCACGCTAAAGTGGGAGGATCTGGCTGTTTCGGAGCGATCTAAGTAACCGACATTGTCCCTGGAGGTTGGAGAAGGGATACATGAGAAAATTATACAATGGGCCACCCGGCTACGCAAAAGCCTTTATTTAAGGATAAAGAATATATCAGTTAGGTGTAAAATAGTCGATGCTTTATTCATTCTTGTCTGCATTATTTTTCTATCAGATAGAACCAATACATTAGGAACATATTTATGTTTATTTAGTAACACCCTGATTTGACTGTGGGAAGCTGGGTCACCAGAGAGAATATTTCATTTGCAGGTGAAAACTACTGACATTGGCCTACATATTAAGCATCCTGTTGGTGCCAGTCCCCTGTCCATTTGGTGTATTAATGTCCCTGCTTACTTCCCGTTGCACTCTGGTAGTTTTTCAGTGAAACACAGGTGCACGTGAGCTTACTTCACCCACCCAACCACTCATTGGAATGAGGAGGGAAGCCAGCGCATAATGACATCGAAAAGTGACTTTTCCTCACCAGCGTGCAGGTTAAAAGCTCTCTCTGGTATCAGCTGACAGCGAAAACATTCTCCCTTCCCGGCCACAGGGTGATGGTGGTAAGACCCAGGGGGACGCAAGCCGGAAGACTGAAGAACTTTATGAAAGAAATAAGCAGCAGGGTTTTTTATTTGTATTTATTCCTCTTTGGTGGGTTGGGCTGACATCAAGGAAGGGGTGAAACAGGCACTCCCTGGCTGTACAGTGAGAGGTCCCGGTGACCCCTCTCTCATGAGCTTGGCACTCAGCCTTGCCTCTTACATTTTTTCCAGCGGGGTGTCAATAGTGTATGTGGCAAAAACGGTCTCTCGGATATGAAGATGGCACATAATTGTTGCTGTGGGTTATTAACAGCCGGTGTCCCCCCACAACGCTGGCAATAACTATTGGATATTTGTTTTGTTGAGTTGGGCAACCTGCAGTTAGCTGTTGTGTTACACTGAGCAGAGACTAAAGCACGACTTGCAAAATTCAAGTATTGTAGTTTCTTTTTTATTATTTCCAGCTTACAAGAATACTATTAACTGAAATAAAAACACAGTATCCTTGGCATTGAAAAAGGAAAAGAAACAGCTAGGATCAACAAGGGCTGACACTTGTCAGAGAAATGCGATTGAAAAGGCCACATTAACAGCCCAGAATTCTTTATTTGAATAATATATTTCCATCTCTGTTAATGGCATAAACATTACAGGCCACAGTACATCTATAATACAGATTGCTGTTGTTTCACAGGCACCCACCCACCAGCTTTCCATCTCGAGCTGCACAGTACAGCATCACCACTTCTTATTCACTCTAAAGTATTTTTCATTTCAAATAAAGTATGCATTTTGATTCGAAAACACAGCAGAAAATTCTTTTAAGATCTGTACTTCAAATAATTTGTAAATCTTGTACCACTTTCAGCATTTGTCACACATATAGACCAGGAAATTGGCTCCATCTCATTCTAGCTCTGTGTTGAATTAAAAACCTTCACTGCAGAGACGAGGGTGATGCGAAGAAAGAATACATGTCATTCTTTCTTTAGTAATGCACATATATTTCCATAGATTTACATCCTAAGGGAGCCCACGAATGCCTTCAATAAATACAAAACTATAAACCACAATTCCAGAAAAGCGGAGAGCGATTTTTTTTATGTCTAAGTGTCACATAATGTGTAATGGTAGTTTCTGAAGACTAGAAATGACATTTCCTAATGACCTTTATGAGTGTGTTGATGCTTTAAGAATCTGAAAATGTACAGGAGAGTGAAGTGTAAGTTAAATTAATTATTTTAAAAATGGAGTGAAATATGCAGCAATGTTTATAGAAACTCCTGAAAGGAAATTAAAATGGTCAGGATCGCAGGCAAATCCCTAATCTGCACGAAAATGATTCTTGTGATGTAGGTTAGCTTTCTCTCTCTCACCAGAAAAGAGGCCCTTTGCATATGGTAAATGCTTGTTTGCAAATAATTATAAGTACCAATGTTTTTCTAATAAAGGCAAATAAGTATTTCTTGCAAATTAACACCCACCCATATATATATTACCTACTAGCGGTGGCCAGTAGGTATATATAGTTAGGACCTTGTTTCCATAGGAAATCCACAACATTCTATTGGGAATAACTTTGGCGCTGGTTGATGAATCTTCGCAAATTTCTCAAAGAAGATGGCCCGCTCCGCTCCTCTCCTTCCCTGAAAGTTTTGGGGGGATTAGTCAAGTGGGGGCTGACCGCGGGTCAACTGCAAGTAATTGCTGTCCAATATATCTATATTATTTTAACTAAAATATCTCAAAAAATACTCAACTGATTTACACCAAATCATGTATATAAATACACATATACATATATACACCCATTACACCCAGGGCAGAATCAAGAAATATGGCACAATCAGGGGGGCAGAAGGCAAGAAATACGGCACAATCAGAGAGCATCTTGCTCCGGTCCAAAAATTGGAACCCTAGGGCTGCTCAGGTGGTCCCACAAGGATATTAACATATTTAAACGTTATCCGCTAATAGAATTACCATTTTAAAAACCTTGCAAATTCACTGAAAAAACCATAGGTTTCAGGCCATATATAGTTAGGAATTAGCATTTAAAAAACCTTGCAAATCCACTGAAAAAATATAGGTTTCAGGCCATATATAGTTAGGAATTAGCATTTAAAAAACCTTTGAAATTCACTGAAAAAACCATAGGTTTTAGGCCTTATATAGTTAGGAATTAGCATTTAAAAAACCTTGAAAATTCACTGAAAAAACCATAGGTTTCAGGCCTTATATAGTTAGGAATTAACATATAAAAAACCATTGAAATTGCTCCTATATAGTTAGTTGGACTAACTTTATTTGGCGCACCCGCAATCCACTGCCGATGATGTCACATATTACATCATTCATGACATGGTCAGTGACATCACTGATGACATCTCAAATGACATCACTGATGACATCACTGATGACAACTCATTTGACATCACTGATGACATCACATATTACATCATTCATTTGATAATACGATGCACCTCTTCACACTCTAATATAACCTTTGATACACCCAGTGTTAAATACAGACTACCATTTTTGAAACCATTGACACACCAATACCAGTTACTACATAGGCACTCCCTGATTCCTAGGTCTACACACACATCCACTCATTCACCCATACAATCACTCATACATACAGTCACTCATCAATGCAACACTATCATAATCACTCATACACCTATGCAGACACTCACACACTGCCACAAATCCATGGAGTTACTCACACACCTAGTCAGTCATGTAAAGAATCAATCACACTTCTATTTCCTCAACTATATAGTTTTACACACAACACCTACTTATTCAAACATATACTAACACATACTTACTCTCTTATACAATCACTGATACAAGTACACATTGATATGCACAGAGTCACACACCTCCCAGCCAGCCACACACACACTTAGTCTCCCATACAAATACTTGGGAAACCAATCAATAACCCATATAGCCACTCATATAGCTACTGATCAACACATGCAGCAGCTTACACAACAACAGACATACTGATGCACACATTCACACAGTTTAGTCACTAACCTATGCATTCAGTAAGACACATTTAATCACTCACTCATACAGTCAGTCGCGCACCTACTAAATCCTTCATCCAGACACTTATACATCCACTCATTCTTCAATATGTAAAACATATTTAAACTTTACAGAAAAACAGCCACGGGATGATGTCATCAGTGATGTCATCAGTGATGTCAAATGAGATGTCATCAGTGATGTCATCAGTGATGTCATTTGAGATGTCATCAGTCATGTCATCAGTGATGTCACTGACCATGTCATGAATGATGTAATATGTGACATCATCAGCAGTGGATTGCGGGTGCGCCAAATATAGTTAGTCAAACTAACTATATAGGAGCAATTTCAATGGTTTTTTATATGTTAATTCCTAACTATATAAGGCCTGAAACTTATGTTTTTTTCAGTGAATATAGAGATATATATATATAGATAGATAGATATATGTGAATGGTAAATCCCCACAGCGCTGCTGCACTGGAAATGGGACACGGACTCCACTTTGTGCTATTCAATTGGTATTTATTAATAGTATTGCAGGATGAAGCGTTTCGCCCACCTCAATGGGCTTGCTCACATAACGAGGCACACTTCAGTTACTACTGTAAAACACCACCTTATAGGAAACAGGCATAATCATAGAAAACGGACTGACGCAAAAGATCACATACGCTGTAAAAGTAAGTACAAATTTTAACATGGTTTGACATAAACAAAGGTTGTAAAAGATTTTGATTTAAAAACGCATCCTGATAAATAGTTCTAGAAATTACTGGTCTTATGCATATTGCTAAACTTAATACTTGCCTAAATGCATTAACACATTTTTCTAGATCTCTATTCCAAATAGTCTGCCAAATACCTATACAATTGCTACTTTTGCTCTAGTACAAAACCTCCTCTTCTGATCATATAATAATACACAATATATGTGTGTTTCGCCTGAGTGGATGTTGTATCTCTCTCTCATTAGAGAAATATTAAAGTGCTTGGTGCAGGTATATCAATCGTTCAATTGAGCTGTAATATTCTTGTATATAGGTGGAGTCTAAATCAATGTGATGTAATGTTAACATTAACGATCAGCCAATATAAGAGCTGATAAGACCAATCAGAAACATGATGATTTAGCCTGTGCCAAGATTGGTGAAAAAGGTGCCATAGTGCTCCAAAAAAGGGCTGAAGTGCTAAAATTAAAACCTTTACCTGCAAGGGCCCAGGAAGGGTAGAAGTGATAATGCTTTACTAGAGAAAAGCCCAGAGTGAAATAATGCAACATGTAATCTTAATTTTAGCTAATATATGTATATAAACAGGCCTGTCTCTGACTATCTTAGTAGCTGCTTAGATGATTGAATGAGTGGATGAGTGGTGTATGGATGATTGAATAAGTGCATGAGTTGAGTATGCATGTTTGAATGAGTGAAAAGGTGCTCTATGAGTGATCAAATGAGTTCATCAGTGGTGCCTGGGTAACTAGATGAATGTATGGGTAGTGCATGTGTGATTGCATTAGTACATGAGTAGTGCATTGATGATTGTATGAGTTCAAGGGTAGTGCATGAGTCGTTGGATTAGGGTTTGGGTAGTGCCAGGGTGATTGGATGAGTGCATGGGTAGTGCCTTTGTTTGACTGAATGAGTCTTACTTACTTTTGTTTCCTGGGGATTGCAAGACTCTCCGTGTTGTCCTTTATTCTCAGAGCAGAGCGCTGCCTGCCATAATCACCGCCACCGCTCTTGACCCCATTCCATCACCGTAGCAGTCCTCCCGCCGCCGCCACTTCCATCAGCGGCCGCCGAGTGGAGGACTGCATTACCCAGGGGGCCGAGCGGCAGGAGCCGCCAAACATCATCTCCAGGCACCCGTGGCGCTATTAATACAGCACAATCTCGGCGGAACGGGTGTCTTACTTTTGTTTCCTGGGGCTTGCAAGACTCTCCGTGTTGTCCTTCATTCTCAGAGCGGAGCGCTACCTGCCATAATCACCGCCACCGCTCTTGACCATATTCCATCACCGTAGCAATCCTCCCGCCGCCGCCACTTCCATCAGCGGCCGCTGAGTGGAGGACTGCATTACCCAGGGGGCCGAGCGGCAGGAGCCGCCAAACGTCATCTCCAGGCACCCGCGGCGCTATTAATACAGCGCAACCCCAGATCCGCGGGACGCCGGGCGAAGCCCGGGCAAAGGGCAGGCCGTCTGTGGCCGTCAGAGGCCGGAGGATGCTGGGCTGGGCCCGAAACTCTGCCCAATTCTTCGCTGGATCGCTTTGGCTGTGTGAGCGTACATCTCCATTATACAGTTTATCGCACTCTGTATATTACGGCCATTTAAGACTGACTATAAAACAGTGATTGTTGTCCAATCCTCTCATGCGCAATGGCTTGTGAAACCAGAAGTAAGGCTGCTGCTGGGGGGACAAAGTTGACAGGAACCCTTGATGACTTTATAGTACGCACAAACACATTAATAGATCAGGGAATTGTACTTATGGAGAGAAGGGTATCCCAGGATCTAGCTTTTGCAAAGAGGTCATCTATGGGCCATATAGCTGAGGCCCGTAGCCCTGAAAATGCTGCAAGCAATATCACCCCTCTGCAGACACTCTTAGAGGTTCATAATAATACGTCTACTCAGCTGGCACTCCGGGATTCGACTCTCTGTGACTCTCAGCATATGGCACCGTCAGGGAATATCCCCATTACCACACAAATAGACTCCCAGGTGGAAAGTAGTAATAGTGAGTCGCAAGGGAGAAGGGAGGGAGCAATCCCAAAGATTAGGCATGCAAAAAATAATACTACCACTTCCAAAAAGACAAAAGCGGCAACAGTGCATAAACCGGGAGCCGATAATATGAAAGAACAACTGAGGGGAGCACCCAAAGTGGATACAGGGAAATAAGAGGTCGGCCCTAGGACAATGCCTTTGACCATTTATGATTCCATCTTAGACGACACTCTGGCTGATATTTTTAATAACAGCATCACACCCAATACTACAACCATCAGTATAGATAGGGAAGACCTGCTTATATCGACACTAAAGACTCTCATTAAATCTCTGTTGTCTCCTCTAGAAAATAAGCTTCTGGCAATAGAAACACAACCAAATGCCCTACATAGGAATATTGATGTCTTATGTTCGACCCAGACTAAAAAAGCAGCCCACCTAACCCTGCCCGTAAACAAGCCACAAATAATAAATAAACCCTTAGCTGAAGCTAAAAAATCAGCTCCCAAAACACCAATGCCAAACTCGTGCCCTCCGGTAACAAATAAAAATCTGGCTAAATCTACTTCATCCACCGAGGCAAATGCAAACAAATCAGCCATCTTAAATGCCCCCACCCACAGTCCTGATAAACTTTCACAATATAGCACTGAAAAACGTAGAGGGATCAACTTACCACCAGATGCATGTCCATATGTAGTTATCTTAACTGGGGTCCCTGAACTAGCTGCTCAGGCTACGGAATCATTTTGGACACTTAAAAATAAGGTGCTTCACTGGTTAAATTCTAACCAATCCCTTCCACCAACCATAACCAGTAACATCTTAATAGTACAGAGGGTCCCTTGGGTGGGAAAAACCAAAAAGAGAATTCAAGGAGACTGTGTGGTGGTAATCTTTGAAGATCCTAGAACAGTGGACCATATCTGTCTGGGTGAAAAGAGAAATAATGGAGCCTCAATTGTGGCAAGACCACTTTCTTTTTTCTACATGCCAGTTCAGTCTACGGGCAACAGATGGAGCTGGATGAGGGGTTCAAATCATCCTCGGGGAGGGTGGGGCCATGAAACGTTTGGGGAGCCAAATCAAAAATATTTGGGGAGAAGGGGTAAATGATGGCTGGACTATAATACAGCAAAGGGTAGGGAGAACACATTATGGTGATCGATACAGACATACTGAATGGATGTGTCCACATTATGTTCCATTTACTATTCCCTACTCCAATCGGTTTAACTAATTGAAGGCAGTGGATTGACATCGAGAGCAAAATGGGTCCCGACAGTCTTCTCCATCTCTAGTTACTCCCACCAAGTCATTGGATTGTAGTGAAAACCAGCTACCCCTTGATATGAGTACAAGGAAGGAAAGGAAAAAAAGGTTACAAATGACTTCAAATGAGAACATAAATGTGACTAATACCTTGTGGGGGGAGAATAAAAGATATAATGGAGTAGACACCAGGATCAATGGAGAGCAAACTGACATACTTATCAATACCACCAGAAATAACAAACTTGTAAACAAGGAAAGGGAAATAGATAATGGTGGCATGGACTCGAATAAAAACATATGTACATTGATGTTTTGGAAGGTGGCAGGTTTGAAATAAAAAATTACTAATCCTTCGTGGGAAACCGTTACAAATGGTTTAGATTTTATGGCCTTTCAAGAAACCTGGGCCACAGACCCCATACAATGGTTATAAAACATTATGTACTCCAGCAGAAGTTTTTAAATATCGGAAATCAATTCGTTCAGATGAAATTTAACATTGTATATATTATGAATTATATGAACTGCGATAGCTTCTCCTTTTACAAATACCTGTACTATTCAACACTGTAAATGTATTTCTTTTTTTATCTGTTGCTTTTATGGTTATTGCTTTTTAACTGAATAAAGTACTTTTTTGAACATTGAACTTTGACTGGATACATGCAAGGGTAGTGTCAGGGTGATTGTATGAGTCCATGGGTAGTACCTTGGTGAGTCTATGAGTGCATGCCTAGTACCTGGGTGATTGCATGAGTGTATGGGTTGGCTCTGGCTGATTGTATGAGTAGTGCCTGGGTGATTGCATGAGTGCATGGATGGTGCCTGCTTGATTGGATAAGGTGGTACATATGGGAGATCTAGGGGTGGCCTAATTACGTATATTTCGAATAGCCTAAGGTATGAGAATGCACTTTTTTATTCTAAATGTGATTATTACCATAAGATAGTGATAGATACTAAAGCTGGACTTTGTCTTGTATTCATAAATGTCTATAATAATATCCCAGGTAATATGCCTCGGTATATCTTGAAATTGTTAGCTAACAATTTACAATGTGAATTAGACAGCAAGGAGAAGAAAGTAATGATTTTATGTGGGGGTGATTTTAATTGTCCACTATGTTCAAAAGGCCAAAAAGGCATTTGCGGTTTAATGTTAGAGCAGGACATTAACCTCTCACATTTTAAACATACTCAAACCGGGGATTCATTGAATGAATTACTGTTTAATTACAATCTGGGTTTTGTCAATGAAATGACTCAGCAACCAACACCTTTTGTACCAACCTTTATTGGGAGGGGAGCATTGACCGCCGTTGACTTTACCCTCTGTTCAAATGGTTATGGTCAGAAGATAGGTAGTTTTAAAGTTTTGGACACACCAATAAGCGACCACCTACCTCAAATACTTGAGATTGAGAACCTTTTTGTGGCACGACGGAATGATCATACCCCAGCGCAGGTCGCCCCAGATGTGGCACTGGGGAGGCAAAATGGGTATACCCATAAGTGGAGTAAGGTGTTACGGGAAGAATTCTTAAAAAAGGTAGTAAATATCTGTGCCGATAGTTTTAAAATTTGCCTGGGTGAAGACTCTGATAGTGAAAGCATAATAGAGCACTTTAACATCATTGCATCCACTATCAAAGAGAACTTGAAATTAGCGCCAAAGAATGGGCCTAAGAATAGCATAAGATGGTTTGACAGGACCTGCACTAAGGCCCTAACAGAACTCAAACATGCAATACATAAGGTGCCCCGAGATACTGCTCAGATAAGAAACCTAAGGAAAAGTTACAATCAGGCACTAAAAGATAGGAAGAATGCAATTAAAAGGGTGGCTTGGGAAGAACTATGTTCAGCCTCGCAAACCAAAGATACATCAGCCTTCTGGAGGGTGGTAAATGCCACACTGCCCTATGAAAATACTAAAGCTCGCATGGTAATTGCGATTAATGAGGAGGACTGGGTTGCACATTTCTCCACTCTTTATATGTCTATAGAGGAGGTTCAAGACATAGGTTCAAACTCACTAGATGTGACAGGAGACGAGGCCCATAAATTGATTGTAACTTTACCTGAGGTTTTAACAAGTCTGTAAGCCACAAAAGGCAAAAAGGCAGCTGGTCCAGATGGGATCCTGGCAGATTTGTACAAGGCGAATAGTGAAATTTGGGGTCCGATGCTTGTACAACTTTTTAACGCAGCGTTAGCAAAGGGACTGAGTCCATCTTGGTTCACATCAGTTATTGTACCCATTTACAAGAAGGGAGACAGACAAACCTGTGCCTGTTACAGGCCAATATCCCTTCTTGACTCAACAATACAGATCATCTGTAGAGTTATTTTAGGCAAATTACAAAACTGGGCAGAGGAGTTTGGGGTAATAAGTGACCTACAATTCGGATTCCAAAAGGGCATAGGAACAACGGAGCAGGGCTTAAATCTATTCTTGATTCAACAGAAATACATTACGATTAAAAGGGAGCGCTTGTATTTTACATTTATTGATCTTACATTAGCTTTCGACTGTGTGTCTCAATCTAAATTATGGGACCTGATGTCAAGGTTGGGCGTAGAAAAGTCGATAATTTAATTTTTAAGGGAGTTATATTCAGGAGCCACTGCCATTGTACGTTATGGAAAAGGGGGGGAATGCAGGAGGCCTTTTGGGATAGGGCGCGGTGTACGCCAGGGGTGCGTCCTGGCCCCCTTTCTATTCCTTATTTATATAAATGGCCTTGAAAGTTGTCTGTTGCAAGAGTGTGGGGATACGCCTAAGATTGGAAATAGTTTTATCCCTGCACTGTTGTATGCAGACGACGCTGTCTTAAGGGCCCGTATCCCCATGACCCTGCAAAAACTGATTACATCTTTTAACCAGTTTATGCTGAGCTTGGACTTAAAAATAAATTTAGTAAGACCTTTGCTATGAATTGTGGCTCACGTGTTAGAAAGCAAATGAAAACGAGGTATATAAATAACGCCCCTTTAGAAAGAACACCCACCTTCCCGTATCTTGGAATTTTGTTTCACGAGACCGGTACTTGGTCAAAAGCGGTGAAGGCAAGAATGCTCCTGTTCTCTAAAACAATAATGGCACTAAAACGTTTCATAAGAAAACTAGGGAAAAAAACGATCAGGGAAATGTTAACTATTTATAACGCAACGTGTGTATCGGTGGCATTGTATGGAGCAGGGCTCAGGGGCTACTCTAATATAAAATCACTTCAAACGGTTGAAAATAAATTTTTACGGCACATCCTGTCAATACCAGAAAGTACAGCGACTTTTATTTGTCATGCTGAGCTGGGGTTGCCGTACATTACAGACATTATTAGAATACAGCACATTCTTTTGTGGCACAGGGCCTGGACTGTAAATGAATGTGTATTAAATCGCGCCATATTACAGGATATTCTGAAACTTGGAAAAATAAATGAACTTGAATGGCTAAACTATATCAGAATATTCCTGACGGAAATTGATTGCCCACAATACTACGAAGATACATCTACTATGGCACACATTTCGTGAAAAACATTGAAAAAATTATGTATGGAGCATCTGAGTGTAAAAAGATTACTTGAAGAAAATAAGAAAAAGACTGTCTCTTCACATCAGTTAATTTTAACCGGAGACAAATTACAGCCATACTTAACCCTGCATATGCCTAATTATGATAGATTCCTCTTAACACGTTTTAGATTCAACATTGTTTTTAGATTATTCACTTTCCCTGAAATGAATTCTTGGTCTAACGAACTGCCTGTATGCCCTTGCGATGAAATATCTGTACAATCCAATATACATGTCTTATTCTTTTGTAAATTTTATACTTTGCCACGTAGGAAACTTATTGTCCCTATCCTAAAAGAGATGAACTTGTATAGATGTCGCCCAGCGCTCTTAGAACTGCAAAAAATGGACAATGTTTTTACTGTTGCGTCATTAGCTGAGTTTTTTAAACAAGTTTTTAAATATCGGAAATCAATTCGTTCAGATGAAATTTAACATTGTATATATTATGAATTATATGAACTGCGATAGCTTCTCCTTTTACAAATACCTGTACTATTCAACACTGTAAATGTATTTCTTTTTTTATCTGTTGCTTTTATGGTTATTGCTTTTTAACTGAATAAAGTACTTTTTTGAACATTGAACTTTGACTGGATACATGCAAGGGTAGTGTCAGGGTGATTGTATGAGTCCATGGGTAGTACCTTGGTGAGTCTATGAGTGCATGCCTAGTACCTGGGTGATTGCATGAGTGTATGGGTTGGCTCTGGCTGATTGTATGAGTAGTGCCTGGGTGATTGCATGAGTGCATGGATGGTGCCTGCTTGATTGGATAAGTGCAAAGGTATGGGTGAGATGCTATTATGAGTGCATGGGTTGTGCCTGGGTGATTATTTGAGTGCATGAGTAGTGGCTAGGTGATTGGATGAGTGCATGTGTAGTGCCTGGGTGATTGGATGAGTATATGAGTAGTGCCAGGATGATTGGCTGAGTGCAAGGATAATGCCTGGGTGATTGTATGAGTGCTTGACTAGTGCCAGGGTGATTTCATAAGTGCATGGGTAGGGCTTGGGTGATTGAATGAGTGAATGGATAGTGTTTGAGTGATTGGATGGCTTTATGGGTAATGCCTGGGTGACTGGATGAGTGTATACGCAGTGCCTGGGTAATTGGATAAGTGTATGAGTAGTGCCAGTGTGATTGGATGAGTGCATGGGTAGTGTTTTAGTCGTTGGATAAATGCATCACTGCTTCAAAAATATTTTTATACACATATTTTTCTTGACCATTTAAAAAAAAAATGTGTTTGAAGTGTTCTTTTCCTCTTTCCGATGACACCAAAAATTGGATGACTTCGGTAACCACGTCGATGGCGCCTTTTTCAAGAGGTGTAATATATGCACACATTTTACAGTATTTTGACACTAGGGGTTTATTAGTGCACTGATTAAAATCATATTTTTGTAGGTAGTTTGTATAAAATTAATCATTAAATCCAATTTTCTGGTTTTGTGGTGACTACTGGTGTTACAATAGAGTCAGCACCCCCGAATAGGTTGCAAAATGACAAAACAAATGCAAAATTTCAATAGCCACTACCACATTTAAAACTTATAGATGCAAAATGGATTATATTCAACACACTAAATACATTACTATCTCAAAGAATCTTTAATAGCATGTATGTCTCCCTTAATATCTCTATCACACAGTATATAACTCTTTCAGTTGAACAACAACACCACCACCCTACTAGACAACCTCGCCACCCTCGGACTCAAGCAACTGGTCAACACCCCCATCCACTACGCCGGCCACACACTCGACCCCATCTTCTCCTCCAGCAACCACATCTCCTTCAGCCACACCACCGAGCTCCACTGGACCGACCACATCTGCGTACACTTCAACATCAGGAAAACAACGACCCACCACCGCCCACAACAAACCCCCCGACGATGCTGGAGCAAGATCACCACCGACCAACTCAACACCTCCCTGAGTCGAAATCCTCCAACCAACACTCGGGCTCCCCAGCCAATCCCTGCCCACACCACATCTTCAACAAAGCCGACTCCATCATCGCACCCAAACTCCGGGACATCATCAACAACTCCTTCACATCCGCCACCTTCCCGGAGAACTGGAAGCATGCAGAGATCAATGCCCTCCTGAAGAAACCCACCGCAGACACCACAGACCTCAAGAACTTCCACCTTATTTCGCTCCTCCCCTTCCCTGCAAAAGTCATTGAGAAAACCATCAACAAACAGCTGACTGCCTTCCTTGAGACGAACAGCTCATTCCACCCATCGCAGTCCGGATTCAGAGCGAACCACAGCACGAGACTGCCCTCATTGCAGCCACCGATGACATCAGGACCCTGCTTGACAATGAAGAAACCGCCGCCCTCATCCTCCTCGACCTTTCGGCTGCATTTGACACGGTCTGCCACCGCACCCTGACAACCCGCCTCCACCACGCCGGGATCCAAGGAAGGACCTGGAATGGATCACCTCCTTCCTCTCCGACAGAACCCAAAGAGTCCGTCTCCCGCCCTTCCTCGCAGAAGCCACCAAGATCATCTGCGGCGTACCTCTAAGCTCCTCGCTCAGCCCCACCCTCTTCAAAGTCTACATGAGCCGTCTCACAGCCATCGCACGCAAGCACAACCTCAACATCATCTCATACGCCGACGACACCCAACTGATCCTCTCCCTTACCAACGACCCCGCCTCCGCCAAAGCTAACTTCCAGGACGGCATGAAAGACATTGCGGACTGGATGAAGCTCAGCTGCCTGAAGCTGAACTCGGACAAGACGGAAGTCCTCATCCTCGGTCCATCCATCTCCGCCTGGGACGACTTCTGTGGCCCCCTGTCCTGGGCCCCCCACCCAAACTCACGGACCACGCATGCAACCTGGGCTTCATCCTTGACTCCTCCCTCACAATGGCCAGACAAGTCAACACTGTGACTTCCTCCTGCTTCAACACCCTCCGCATGCTCCGTAAGATATTCCACTGGATCCCCACTAGAACCAGGAAAATGGTCACCCAGGCCCTGGTCACCAGCCGTCTGGACTACGGGAACGCCCTCTATGCTGAGACCACTGCCAAACTACAGAAAAGACTCCAGCGCATCCAGAACACATCAGCACAACTCGTCCTGGACATCCCCTGACACCGTCCCACGGACCCACAGAGCCACCACCGGAGGAAGATCCTTCTCCTACCTGGCGGCAAAGACTTGGAACACCCTCCCCACCCACCTGCGACTCACCCATGACCATCTATCCTTCAAGAAGCACCTCAAGACCTGGCTTTTTGAGCAGTAGCAGCAGACCCCCTACCCCCCCTTCCCAGCACCTTGAGACCCTGGCGGTTGAGTAGCGTGCTCTATAAATTGTATTGATTGATTGATTGATTTAATCTGTGATTGCATTCATCACTATGTCAGTAAGTCTCTCATTCACTGTATAAGAATGTGAGTGGATCTGTGAGATGGTGCATCATTCTATCAGGGGTACTGTAATGAACTGCATGACTGCCTCAGTGCATCTATGAGTGGGTGCAAGAGTGTCTCAATGGAAATATGATTGGTTACATGAATAATAATATTAATAATATTAATATTAATAAAACCACTTATAAAGCACCCAGTTACACCAACTGGTGTGTCCCCGTGCTGGTAGCCACTCTCCAGAAAGGCTGGAAGGAAAGAGGTACTATAACAACAGGGTCATGATGTAATCAAAACCGCACAACTGAAAGAGCCAGGTTATCTGGAAAATGTTTTTCCGATGGCTGAGTTCGAAGAAAGAGGGAAAGTTCATTTCAATTGTTGGCTGCCAAGTAGCCAAACGACCACACAACTATTCTGGCTCTTAAGACTTTAGGGACATTGAAAGGGTGGGAGCCCGTTGACCTAAGATGGGGGCAGGATGATAAGGAAAGAGAAGATGGTGGAGATTGCTAGGGACTTTGCCCTGTAGCTCATTGCTTTGGAAACAATTCTTTTTTTTCATCAGGCAGCCAGTGCAATGCGTCAAGAGCTTTCCAGGATGAACCTCTTCCGGTTAAGTTAAAAACCTTACATGCCACTGCATTCTGGATACGTTGCAGCCTGTGGAGACACTTTTTTGCTGCTCCAAGATATAGGACATTTCCATAGTCCAGCTGGGACGTTACAAGAGCATGAACTAAGGTTTTCCTGGAAGAGACAAGGAGAATGTCCAGGGTTTTTCCCAACATTTTTAGAAACCCGAAACATTTCCCTGTACCCTTCCTAGTTTGAGTTTCAAAGTAAAGTTTTGAGTCCATCCAGACTCCAAGATTTTTTGCTTCCTAATGAGACTTCCCTATGCCAGGACCTCAGTTTTTCTGCTGTTTAACTGGTGGCAGTGGCTCGACATCCAGAAAGCGAGGTCACTCAGGCACTGGGAGAACTGGGGAGCTGCAACTTCTGAATTCTGGGACAGAGTGACAATAAGCTGCTTGTCGTCTGCATTAGACACGATGGTAACGTTGTGTCTTTCCACGGTCTCAGCCACAGGTCTGATGTAGAGATTAAAAAGAGTTGGGCTCAGGGTGAGCCCTGTGGGACCCCTTGTGAGAGTGGAATGTATTTGCAAATGTGCGGACGCTGCACAACTTGGAAGCTGTGATCCTGGACGAAGAAGGACATCCATTTCATGGCTGTTTCCTCAAGCCCACAAGACCTGAGATGCTGCAAGTGCAGTCTGTGAGATACAATGTTGATGGCTGTGCTAAGGTCAAGTTAGACCAGAGCTGTAGTCTGACCTCCATCTTCACGCCTACGCAGTGTCCAGTGGCGAGAAGTAGCTCTGACTCTGTAGAGTACCCAGCTCTAAATCCAGATTGCGGGGGATGGTAGAGGTTGTGCTAATTAATGTGCACAATCAATTGCGAGTTCACTGCCTTCTCTGCTCTTTTAGAGAAGTAGTACAAAAGGGGGTGGTAATGGACAGAGCATCTGAACTGATTGGTTCAGATGCTCCGTCCATCACCACCCCCTTTTGTACCACTTTTAGAGAAGTAGGGCAGGAGTGAGATAGTGTGCAGGTTATCCAATAAACCCGGACCAGCATATTTGAAGTGCTATCTAAGTTGGTGCTGCAGGTCCACTAGTAGCATTTAATTTATAGGCCCTGGACAAATGTAGTAGAACGGACTAGGAAATTGTAAGTAAATTAAATATGCAAAATGGCTCTGAGCCAAAATGACCATGTAGAGAGGAGAGAGCACATGCACTTTTAGCACTGGTTAGCACTGGTAAAGTGCTCAGAGTCCTAGGGCCAGCAAAATTAAGGTCAAATGGAGGAGGAAGGAAACATTTTTTGGGGAAGACCTCCCTAAGTCTGACAGGTCTAACAAATGCCATCACTATTTGAAGGTTAAACTTTTGAGTTATGTACATTGTTTCATGCACGTATGTCTATGCCTCTTCTACTTACTCCTAGCAGTTATGCCCTTGGATGCATCAAGACCACCATCTGGTGCGCTCATGCGCATGGTATGCCGGATGGATACACTGCAGTCTTGCCATGTGAAAGTTACAAACATGCATATACTACCTCACCTGGGGCAAATGCTTAAAGGCAAATGATCCAAGTTATAGGCCCCACAAAGGTTTAATAGAAAACCAAAGTTGCCCTTAAATGAGGATCATTGATCATACTGACTACAGATGAGCTGTTGTTTACATTTCTTTAGCTGCAGTAGTGGTTTAAAGTTTTGGCATGGACATATCCAGCATGGCTAATATTGAGGTTCAAAGGGTATCACTTAGCTGTCTTGGAGCTGTAAGCATACTGTGGTTATTGACAAAATAGGGAGTCAGACAGGGCTGGATGAACAGAGTCAGGGAGTAAGGGTGAGGTATGGAAAATGAATCAAGAAGACCGTGTCATGCAGGCAGAGGCAGGCAAGCAAGGTCAGGCAGAGGGAGGTAGTAGATGGCAGGGTGGTTGCCAGGCAGAGGCAGGCAAGCAAGGTCAGGCAAAGGGAGGTAGTAGATGGCAGGGTGGTTGCTCAAGCAGACATGTACCGCTGAGCTGACCGGGTCAAACATGCAAAGTGATGGAAACATGCAGCAACAGAAACAGTCGGAGAGAGGTGCATTAATGAGGCGCTACATTAACACATGAATAGTTCTGAATGGTAGCGGGTGGTCAGGGGCATATACCACTGATTGCACCCATTGGTCAAGTTAACCCCTTGGATAATGGTGATACGGTGGAGAATGGGAGTGTTTTCAATTGTGCAATTATTGCCTATGTTGCAAAATGTTGTGAAAAGTACATAAACATAGGTGAAATTGTACTTTTAGCATAGAAACCTGTTTGGCTGATATCTAGCTTGACCTGTTTATCTGAAGGCATAGATCATGTAACAAGTCACGCATGATACCAGCAGGAGGCTGCCTCCAGCAGAGATTTTCAGCACAAACCAGCCTCCTGAAGTGAATAGGAATGCACCATTGAAAAATGCAATATTTAACTTCCATTTTGTCAAGACAGGGAGAGTGAAAGAGGCAGAGTCAGGTAGACTGGGTCAGGAGGCAGAGATGACAGAGTCAGATGGGCACTGAGAGTGAGGCAGGCAGTCACAGCCATGGGGATACAGAGCTGAGACAGGAAACAGTCAGGCAGGCACAGGCCCATAGAAACATGTGCATATTACTGAGATCTCACAATCAGTGATGAGCAGACCTTTACGCCGCAGTCACTGGATACAGCCCTGGGCTACTGTTTATTGAACTGAGCACTCACATTCAGAAAGATGGATTTATTTACTCGGTAACTGATGTAGATAAAAAGAAGCACCGAAGGTGTCCCCCACCACTTACTTTTAGAAACACTATCATGTTTAAAACATGGTAAAATAGCCATTTAAATACATGACAAAGCCTCTTCAAATTCTAAAAAGTGTACTTTAACTTAAGGGAACGTTTTAACCTTAGAACAACAGATGATATCATTGAGTAGCATTTATTAATCGTGATAGTTTTCAAACATTCCTGCTCGCCCCCACCTCTGATGACAGTGCTGTTAGTAAACTATGAGGCAAATCAGTAGCCATGTCCACCCTCTGGGTGGCATCGGTTGTAATTATGGAGTGAAGTGGAGGAGTGTGGCTTAATGGTTAGAGCGGCAGACCCTGATGCAGAGTTCTGGTCCGGGACCAGGGTTCAATTCCCACCTCGGCGGGTCTTGGGCTCATAATTCCTCGGACCTGATTTCTCGCCTCGGTGCCTATTCTAATCATGGGTCCCACGCTGCAACTCTGGGCAATAGCTTGCTTAACCTCCACACCGGCCCCAACAGCGCTGTGGATGCCTGGCTTCACCCTGGGGGTGCCCAGGAGTGGACACTTCACAGGGAAAGCCAGGAGGGGTTCCACAGCGGTATGAGTAATAGCGCCAGGAAACCGCTTGGTGACAGTGCGCTCTACAAATACCTTGACATTTACATTTACATTATACATGGAACAATATTAACGTCCATTACATCAAACAGAAGAGATGTTTTTGTACAGTTCACATCCTGAACTCGTGTACTTCAAGGTGCTTTCCTATCTGATAATGAAGAAAAGGGAGGCAACTCAAATGAAACAATTGCCAAATATCACACAGTTTAGTCAAACGGGGAAGCCAGGATTGATCCCAGGATTTTTGATTTCAAATCGTGCAGTTTAGCCACTAAATGAGTATATATTTCCTTCTTTCATCTTACATCAAATGTTAATGTCTTTAATTCTTGGGACATGAGGATAGAATGTGGTGCCAGACAGAAGTGACATAAATGCCCTGCTCGTTTTGGGCTCGAGGATGCAAGGAAAACGTGAGCTGAAGCAGAGCGTCACGTTTATCACAGAGAAGCACTGAAGGGGTCAAAGGCGTGATTTGACCTCAATCAAACACTGTGTTAAAGCAGGAGTGCCCGCATCATGAGTCTCTTTCTCCAGGTCCACAACCTTCTGACCGCCCCATATCTTAGAGAGTGGATTACAAGATCAGGTGAGCTCTGTCCCAGGGGTTACAGTGGTGTTTTTTTATCATACACTTACTACCAGTGTTTAGTTTGATTTAGGGGTTTCCTACATGTGCACACGAAGGGGCAGATCTATAGCAATGAGTTCATGCTGTTACCGACCTGCAGGTGGCATTAGTGCCCACTGGACACTGGACACATTTGACATCATTGCGAGAATCCTGATTAAATTCTACATATACACCTACACTAGCTAAAGTGTATTTATTTCATCTCTCAAGAACATGTAGAGCCCGTGGCCGCACGTGGCAGCATGCCAGCGCCTCTTGGTTGGTGCATTTTAAATTTTCGTGTGTGGCAAGGTATTCACACAACCCCTTTACAGCTCACACTTTTGCTGCAACATGTCCTCTCGTGGTGCATTCGTCTCACCTGTCTGGCATGAGATGCTCTAAACATATTCTTTCAGAAACTCAAAACACCTGCCTTTTGTGGTCATTAATTACAGAGGTTTAATGCACATCTGTCGCCACAGCTGCCCCTAAAGTCCATGATTCAAATGAATAGATTGAATATGCTCATTTCACAAGATATTAATATTGCATCCTTTTAATTATTTTTATGATGCCAGTTTCATGTGGGACTCCAACAGCTCTATGTGTTGTTTAAATGGAGCCCTTTATGACGCGTCATAAGAATATAAGCATCTCAGTGACCATCCATAGAATCATTTAATGAATAAACAAAACCACCAATCCTCCCACCAAAAGGAAACCGGGTTGTCTTTTCAAAACGACAAACAAACATGCAAATAAAGAAACAAGGAAATGAAAATGACCAACAAGCATAGAAATAAACTCTTGAAAGTTAATAAACAAAAATGTGTCTCATAAATATTCATTGTAAATATCCTAAAATACCAACTGCCTTTCCCTTTGTGCTCACTTGACCTCCCCAGCTCTGAAATGGATCCACCTACCGTTGACAATAATGTAGCGCTTTATTTACGATCACAAGACTTCATCGAAGGAGAGGCAAGTTTGTCCAAAAGAGAGGCGGGAGAAGGAGAGAGGAAATAAACATCAGAAATAAGAAAAAAAAACACGCGGCGCAGGAAGCAGAAGCAGAAATGCACCTTGGAAAAGTTCTCTCTACATCTTTCCACACCACGAGCACAAATACACAAATGCACAGCTTTATAAAGACAGCTCCACACCCCCCTCAGGCCCCTGGGAGCTTTCCCCAAAGCTGGACCAGCAAACACAGCTGAGGAAATCAAGTTCAAGAAAGTTAGTTGTTCATTAAAAGTGCCACGGCTCTTCTCCAATAAAAGTGATGTCAGAAAAGTTGTTTTTCATTGCATGTGCTCCTTTGGGCATTGGGACACTCTGTCAGTCAGAAAACTTTATTTGGCTAATAATTAGCCATAAACGAATACAAGAGACATATCAAACAAATTAAAAGTGAGAAACATAAAGAAAATAGTAATTTTCAAGACAGTAGCAATTTCAGTGTCAAAATTATGATTGATATTTTCCACAAATAACATCAAGGGTTAAGGTCAGGGTACAAATGGATTCATAAACAGTCCCCTTACCCACAAGTAACAAAGCCCCAAATTGATCCTTATTAAAACAAATAGGATAAAATCATTTCCCAACAATGTCCTGTACTCCACTCCAGTTTCATGTACCAATGTGGGTGAGTAAAGAAAGATTGAATGTGATACTATGGGCTGCCATAAACACACACTGGTCCTCGTGCACCAGCTCAAGCGCTACTCCAACAGGCTGTTAGCCAGCATTTGACAAAGAATCTTAACATCTGACTTGAGCATAGTGAGTGGCCTATACAAGGAAGGGTCCACACCTGGCTTCAGCATGAGACATATAATACCCACGCACAGAGTGGGTGGCAGAATCTATGCTTTCTGGGCTTCAAGTAGCACCTCAATCAGTTTCATTGAGCTCTGTGGGAAGCCATCCTGACCAGGGGCCTTAGATTGATTGAGCTCACCCATAGCCACACCTAACTCCTCCAGAGGGAACATTTTATCTAGATGACACAATCAGGTGGCAGGCATGGCAACTCCACCTATTTGAGAAACTAATGTTCCACACCCAGACGTTCCACTGCACTGGCACAATACACAGCTCAAAAGTGCACCTCAAGGGTGTGCAGGATGTCCTGCTTACTCGTCACCACATCCCCATTCAATGTGCAAAGGTTCAGAATGGGAGGTGTTCCAATTTACAACTCAGTGGCCAAACTAAAAGCTTGCCTTACTATCCCCTTCCCTATACAAAAGTTGGCAGAAGGCCTAAAGAGTGCAACTATAGAGGGAATCTCATAGTTTCCGGATCGCCTGCTGAGTTCTCATCACCTCACCACGCTTCCAGGTGGATCCTGCCTTTGACCTTTAACCATCGCTAAACTGCGCTTCTCCACCTGGATATCTGCCTCCAGTTGCTGCTGAATGCCACAGGTGATCCCTATACATACAACCTTCATAACTACCTTGAAAGCCTCCCACTCTGTAAGCCTGGCATCAGTGGTTCTCCAATTCAGCAACAGATATTCTGTGAGCTTAGTCACCAGCGAGCCCCTACAAACTGCATAAGTCAGCAGCTCAGGAGGCATACGCCAAATCCGAGCAGGGCGAGGATCATCGCCACAGTGCAAGTGAAGCAACACCGGCGCATGACCAGAGATATCTCCCCCCAGGTTAGACCCCTGGTCTAGGCAGCTATAGATATTTAGAGTTAAGGAATGGCAAGTGAACTCACGGCCCTCCAAGTACAATACATGCAAGCCATCCAGGAAGAACAGGTTCTGCAGGACCGAGGCATTGGTGTTGGCCATCAGTGGCTTTGTCGCCTGCATTGGTGGGCGTTGGTCCAGGAAAGAAGAAAAAGACAGTCATCCTGAACAGTTTACCATTGCAGAGCACATAGAGTTCCTAATAAGCCTTTCTAGCTGGGAGCCCCTCCCGGAACCGTTATTGTATTTTCCATGATTTTCTGATTGAAGACAAGGTACTACAGAAGGCAAGAATCATGTGGAGAATTTCAACAGCAACTAGAGACTCATTTTTAATTTAACTTGACTAGCCTAGGCGATAGCTAATGGTATGCAATGATAGCTACCAGCCTTTTTAATTCAACAGTGCACACCTAGTTTCTATGAATAAATTTGCGGAGAGGTGTGCCTGCTGATTTTAAGCACTTTTTGTTTGTCACATGCAGATTGGATCTGCTACCACATTCTTTTTCACGTTTTGGTTTGTTGTTTGGACACACTTTTTCTTTTTGAACTGAATGACGACCAGTGATGAGAAAGGGGCCCAGTCTGGAGATTACATGCCAGTTGCCCCGATGGTGGTGTTCCCGTGAGGTGTCATTCGGTTCTTCACATTTTTTTGTAGAAATCTGTCTGCTTCCAATTTCATGTGGTGGATACTTGGAAATGATCTAGGTCTCAGACACCTGTTTGTTTGTTGTTTTATGTGACTGTCAAGAATTGTTGGCCAATAGGTTCTCTTTTTAACTTTTCAAATAATATTGGACGTATTGCAGTTAATACCCCCAAAGAAAAAGACGGTATATAGGGGAGTGTGACAGCGATCAGGATCATGTGACTGGTCTGTTATAAAATTTACTGACATATTTTACATCCGAAGGACAGGGTTTTTTGTTGTTGATGGTCTTTGAGTGGAGGGCAACCCTGCCCGTGTCTTTCCCTCTGAGCTCCTTTTTGTGATAGCCTTTCATTACAGCCAAGCTAATAAATAAAAATGAGAAGCTTTCAAACTGAACTAAAAACAGTGGAAAGTTCTTCTAAAGTGGCTCAAACTAGTTTGAAAGTAGAATAGCGAGGAGGCTTTGAAATCTTTGAGGAGCCCAAAGAAGCTGATAAAGCGCATCAAGGTGATACCACTATCACCATCTGTAAGCGCAAAAGTGACGCATTGCTGGAGTGTGTCACAAGAATGATGCAACTCCAGCAATGCGTCCTTTTACATGGGGAAAGCCCCATGTGAAAGGGCCTGCGTCAGTCTTACGCCTGCTGTGAGGCAGGCGCAAGATTTTGACGCAACGGCGTCCTAGAAGAGACGCAGTGAAATCTCATAGATTTTTGAGGGGGAACGCCCCCCTACATACATTATACCCGACGCAGGTATAATGTAGCCCAGGGGTTTGCAAAGTGACGCATCTGCTTAGATGTGTCACTTTGTAAATAGTGCGGAACAGGAGGCATGTTTTACGCCACCAATGCGTCACAAAAAATGACGGATCGCATGCGCGAAACTGACGCAAGTCCTCATTAATGAGGCCCTATATTTGTCACACATTAGAAAGTATTCTCACATCAGACAATAAATAAAACAATTATTGAAAAAATAATACAAACATTTTTATCACAAACAACAAAAAAATTGCAAACACTGAATGAGAGAAACTAGGGGTTGGGAGGATAGAATATAAGTAATTAAATGACTTATATATATTTTAATGCTGGACCAGCCGGTCCTAACTTTTGTACAACAATGATACTTTGTATCTCCCAAACAACACTGCCGACGCGTTTCTAGACCAGACTGGAGTCACTGGTCTGTCATCAGGGCTGTATGTGTCTTGTATCTGTAGGATACAAAAGCAATGTTTTGCTTAGTCTAGTGTGTGGGCTCCCTATTACCATGAAGTAGCTATAATGACGGTGTGCGTCGGCAGTGTTGTTTACTCTTTTCCCCCGGAACTGTAAGGAAGAGCCGGCCGCGTCCTTCCTCAGTGTCTCCGTCGGCTCTGCAGGCTCAGCTGTGTAAGCAGCGATATCGAGGGAGGCGCTGCCACTTATCCCCCCGGAATCGGAAACAAATTTGAATTGAATTCTTTACTTGCCTCTGCCGCAACGGCACATAGCCCCTAGTTGACTTTCAGAGCGCCGTGCAGACCGCCACTCAGTACGGCTCCACTTGGCCCGCCTTCTGCTGGATGCCGAGGTTGGTGGTTTAACATCCCTTTCTTCCAGACTTGTTATCTTGAATATTGTTCTTGAGTTATGTTGTATATAGTGTGAGAATCCTTATTATGGGTGGTAAATGCTTTTTTTTGAGCTAAATGTGCATTTTGCGGTTCTAGTTTTCTGCGAGCTCGGAGCTACTGACTGGACCTCCTATCCAGCCGCCATCTTCTCCAAAAAAAACTGAGTGACCAAGGCGCTGCTTTGATGGCCAATAGCTGATTGGGGTTTATAAATGTCCCACATTAATATCAAATATCAAATACTTGTGAACTGTCTTAACTAGAGATGTCTAAGAAACAGCCACTCTATAACCACATACAATTTTAAATGAGAATCACATGGAGTAGAATACTATATAAGACATGGTCACAATATGTGGTAAAATCCACCCAATTAAAATGATAATTTTTTCTCAGCTTTTATACTTATCCAAAACATTTCAGTTTAGAAAAAAATAGTGAACTCTATGGTGATATTATGATTGTGAATTTTTTTAATGAAATTTTTCAAAAAAAAGGTTTTGGAGAGGATATCCTTCGGAATGGAAAACAAATGTGGCATATCACTGCACATCTTCAGGCATACTTGTAGAGCCTGTGTCTAGCTGCGGAGCAACTGGTGAGAGCCCCGAGGAAAATGTTGAAGAATGTCTGCAATGAATTATGAGCAGTGGCATCCAGCATGGATCTGAGGTGGAGGGGTGGGTGGAGAGAGGGGTTAGAAGTTAAGGGGGACAACAAAAATACACAAAAATGCTGCCATGTCTCTCCCACAGTGTCTCTCCTCTATGTTGGCTCGAAGTTCCATAACAGGAAGCACATTTAGGCTCCCTAGAGCCAATCACAATGTTTCAAGGCCACATTGTGATTGGTTTAATCCCCGTAGTTTAGCGCTCAAACAGGGAACAGGGGCCTGGGTATGTTTTCCACCCAGGCTACAATGATTGTTTGGCCGATCCTCTGGGGGTTGTCTTGCGTACTTCAGTGTGCCCATCACTCCTCCCCTGCCGTGTTCTATAGGCAGAGCAACACACCCCGCCCTCCAAGCTACAGAATCAGGACAAAATAAAATGATAATAACATCAAATTAATATTGTTTTATTTTTCCTTTCTTTCACTGCTTTAAAGAGTGGGGTGATGATCCTCCGTCTTAGTGGAGGATCCACCACTAGGTATGAGTAGTGTCCTTTGGGCTCATCTAAGTGTGGTAGCGGGGCACTGGCTCTCTTTTCTACTTAGGGGCCTATTATGATGTGGTCAGAGCCTTTAGGGCTGCATCGCAATGGGCCGGTCGATTTACTTTCTGACCACCTCATTATGTTGAAGGCAGTCGGAAAGTAAACCAGCCCGTCATTCCGGCTGGTCTCCGATGGGCTTGGAGAGCCTGTCCACCAGTTGGAAGCCGACAAGTAATCTCAAAGGTGTGTCTTTCAGCCTTTGAGATTCCCATCAGGGTTTTCGACATGGTTTCCATTCCAGCCTATCTGACATTGAAATTGAAACCCTGTCAGAAAGCGTGTTTGGGGCCCCCCAGCAGGGCGGCCTTTGGTGCGCGGCCTCAGGTGGAGGCCGACGGGGCATCACTGTTGCCCCTTGTGATCCCTGTACCTTGAGGGGCCTCCATGGAGTGCAGGGATGATATACATCGCCTTCTCCTCAATAGTAGCTTGTGTTACAGCGGGTTTATGGCAGTACCATGAGCTCCCATTGAGGAAAGGAACCATGTGACCGAACTGTGTTTGGTCACATTGAAATCAGTCAGTCGGGACTGCCAGCCGGGTGTTGGTTGGTCTCATAACTAAGTCGGTGTTGGGAGGAAGTGATTCCATCTGACATCATAATAAGCTCTTTGGTGTTTTAGTCTGAATGGAAGAACAACAAACACCTTACAAACAATCCTGTTTAGGAGAATCTGGACACTGAGCTCTATAGCAAATTCTAACTATATCCCTCATTTATAATTTTTTTAGGTAACATGTGGCATACCTCATATTATTAAATTCAGCTATGACGCCCCACTGATAGATAATTCAAATGGCAGATAGCTTCTTCCGAAGTGTGTGCATTGCAGAGCTATGAAGGGAAACCCATCCATCTGAACTGAGATATTCGGACAGCCTCTCAAGTCCTATTCATAAGATGTGGGGTTTCAGCTATTGGAAAAACATAGAAATGTGTAAGCATAAACCTTTTCTCCTGGAGTATGCTGCTACCCAGAACAGGTTACAACATAAGAAAAATATTACAAAGAATTCAAGACATCTGCAGACTATGGACATACTTTTAAAAGTGATTTAGTATGCTGTACATGATGCAATCCTATGGGGACATGCCATGCCTCTGTTAAATGGGAGATCATAGCTTTGAAATAAAATATTACAGCAAAAAATGAATATAAGAAAGGAGCCAGTACAGATTTCACAAAACTTGGATTGTAAATTTGGTTTGGGTGAAGAGTACCATGATGAATAGGATATGATAAAAGAACTGATACTCCACAATTAAAACAAGACTAGACTGCAGGCGAGGGAACTAAGGAAAACGTGGCTCCAAAATGCCCACGGTATATAACCACCAGCTCACCGCCTCTCTTGATGTGTCTGTCCATTCATGAAGATAAAAATCTGTGAGGGACTGCGACCACAAAATCAGGGTCAGATACTGTGTCCGCCCATGCCTCAGTAAGAAATAGCACATGTAAATTATATTGAGATATGATGTCCGCTATTTCATTTTTATGTTTGTCTAGTGACCTGACGTTAACTAAACCACAATGCACCTTTGCACAAAATTGGGTGCCCGGGTTCCTTTCGTTCAACTTAATATCTGATAAAGGGCCTGTTCTGACTGTCTGTTGTGCCGTTAGGGCGAAACCACATAAACATGCGTCACTTATTTGCCAAGAGCCAATGTCCAGGATACATCTATTGCAATTAGAGCCAGAACATGAGCTCAAGTGGATTTTGGGGTAGACTTTTCAACCCCCATCCAAGAAGTGTATTTTCCTATAGTGTCCAGGGAGAGAAGTAGCACCTTTTTTACATATGAGTTTAATCACTGCCCCCTTCAAGCTATCTATAAAGGTTACCATTGTTAAAAATCTATAGAAAGGTGGATGGAACAGGCTGGACCACCATTCAATATTGATTTTTATTATCACTGGCAGCGGATTGCCTGGGCTGGTTGCTAATGTAAGCTTTAATGACTCAATTGTCTTGTGTTGGCCCTGGTGATCACCATGTAGTGTTTCCCTTACATTTTTGCTTTTTCCACCTTGGTCTTGATGATTACCTTTTGTGGCCTCCTGGCACTTTTACATTGTAAATGCACTATGCAAGTGCGTGCTCCCTTCCTACTTGTGTTGGGAAGTGGCGCTGACTCGATGTTCTAAACCTGCCCCCATAGTGATTACACTCGTAAGCAGCCTGCCAATGCAGGCCATTGTATATTTTCACCTACTCCTATGGTGCCTGAGATTGTGCATGCAGCCTGACAGCGCAGGTCCCTACATGTGCACTGACACCCCTATTAGTTAAACCCATATCCAGTCTGCCTTTGCATTCTTGGTTGCGCGACTTGCACCCCTGGAGCTGGGGGACTATGTGTTCCACCTGCCATTGCAGGTTGGTGTGCACACTAGCACATGTGAGCCCAGGTAGTGAGGAATACAAGTGTGTCTTTTCAATACCTATGAGGCTTGCTCTTCTGATAGGTTGACAAGCAGAAGTTGTTGACATTACTTTGGGCTGCAATAGTCGACTTCGGTGGAGCAGCCTCATGATGATTCCTATCAATGGATTCACCATGCCAAACCCTGTCCAGTGGGAAAGGTGGTTTTGGCATAACTCGCTTAAAAATGATTTTTTACAGATATGGGTGTTTCTATGCTTTAAGTGTCATGTGTGCTGTGGTGCCTGGCTCCAGTGGACACCAGTGGTCAGGCATTCCCCAGCAATAGGTAAAGTTTGGGGAGATGATGTGGCCTAACGGGCTAGGGCGGTCGTGGCAATGACGCTCAACATCCTGTGATTCTGGGGAAATCACTTAATCTTCCTGTGCCTAACAAAAAAATGGTATGTGTCCTTGTATAATGTGTACTGGTGCTCATGTAAAGCGCTCTGACACCTGATACCTTTGGGTCGTTTGTTTTATATAAAACTCCAACTAAAAGAGCCTAACCCATGGCCCCACCAAAGATCTGTGTTTCATGCCCCGAAGGCAGACAGGCCTACAATTTAGAGGAGAAATATGTGGCTCGCAGGGAAACCCCTTAACACACTACTAGCTTCAAAGACACTTGACATTATAACTACTGGTGACATCATTCATCAAAGGGTGGGATACACTTGTGGGGATGCGGGAAAGAACCTGGACTGTGTAGTGCCCACTGTAAGAGGATTTACTGTACTTGTCATATTGAAAAAGAAGCACAAAGAGTTAAAAAAAAGTCTCCTTTAAAAGATGCAATGACGAGAGTCAATTTCAAAAGACTTGTTATAATCCCTAAATATTGTGTTATTGAAACGAGGTAGTACATGAACAGAAATGCACTTATAATTCTTCATTGTTGCATCAAGGATGGTGCATGAGGACAGCCTAAATATGTGATGAATGTAAATAAAGCAGATAAATAGCATACCTGAATGTCAATCGGTAATAGTGACACCTAATGTTGGCTGTATATTTGGTTCCATTGGCCCTGACCTTTCTATTGTCAGTCATAGTGGTCATGAAAGTGAAAGGGACAGAAAGTAAACAGGGGTCTAAGAGATGTGCATTCAGTAGACAGATGCTGTTGAGGGGATATCAAGTGGATGGTGCTGGCAGCAAACAGGGCCCTGCAGGGTCACCAATAAGGGAGCAGATACCAGTTTGTGGAGATACAGCATAGCTGGTCACAGGTGTAGCTGCCACTGGTGCAGCAGATGTGCAACAGGAATCATTGAGCCATGATATTTCACTACCCCAACAGGGGTCAAAGGGTTAATTTTCCTTGCTTGCACTAGGCCCAAGGCATGCATCGCTATTGTAGCTGTTGTCCGTTCCTTAGGATGCTCCAATGCGTGCTGTGTGTCATCACAGGGCATGCCATGTGACACTCTACCTTTCTCACTTAATCTCTTCTAACTAAAAATGAATACTGCAATCACCATCTGGCCTCTGAACAGGTGGCTGCAGCAGTTTCTCAGCACCAATTGTAGTGTTCACAGTTATTACAGTTTGTAATCATCAAACCTCTTCGTCCTTCGGACTTGTGACTGTAAGTAATCAGGATGCCATGGATTCTGCCTGATAAGCTGTCAGCACCCTGAATCCCTCAGGGGAGCAAAGGCTTGAATAGTTGAGGTGTTGGCAGGATCCTCTTGTGTCCCAGGGTAGTTAATTTCACTATTCTGGTTATCGTTTATGGCTCCATGTTGTAGTACGCCACTACGTCGGCTGGGGCACCATGCCCAGAAAGCTAAAATATTCCTCTAGTCCTAGTCACTGCCCCTTCAAGTTGCTACCATAGCCCCACTCAGATCTGACACCAGGAAAGGTTACTTTTCAAAAAGACATAACTTTCCTTCCTTGTCCATTAGGACCTGGGGCCATATGTATCATCCTGAACATTTGCGAAATCGCTTTTTTTAGCGATTCCTTAACATTCCTAAATTGCGATTAGCAAATTGCTAATCGCAAATTTCCCATTCATTTCTATGGGACAAGAACACCTTGCTGCACCCCTGAAAATGACATGTGTGGGCATATGGCGCCCATACATGCCCTAAGGGCATGTATGAGCGTCATATGGCACCTTTGGATTTTAAATAAATTGCTTTATTAAAAGAATTTGTGGTAATTTGCGAATCCTTATGGGCATTTTTGCATTCATTTTCCTTTGATACATTGCATTTAAGGAATCGCACAATTTGCGATTCCTTAAGTGCAATCGCAAAATAAGGAATAGCAAATTTTGCGATTCCTTATTTTGCTGCCAAAATGTGTCATGTGTCAATTTAGCAAATTAGCATTCACAAACGCCGAAATTCTGCAAAGTTCGGCCTTTGAGAATGCTAATTTGCTTGGTACATATGGCCCCTAGTCACTAACTATGATACCTGAATCCCAAGACCTCTGTGTCTTGTTTACCTTGGCATTGTTGCGGGCACTCTTCTGCTGGTAGGCCAGCTTGTCCAATGGTACTGTGAACTATGATTCTTCATGAGGAATGACATCTGGGATGACTCGTCCAAACATGACATTGGCATTCGTCCTGTTGGTGGTTCTATCTGGTGTTCTCCTGTAGGCTCCCAGGAGTTTGTTGAACTTCAACACCATTACTCTGTTTGATGCCATTTCTAATGTCTTTGCTAAACCGTCTCATCAGACGCTCGACCTCTCCATTGGCTTAAGGTCACTAAGGCATTATTTATTTTGGGCTAATATCCAGGAACTCAAGGTACTCCAGGAACCCGTTCCCTTGAAATGGGGCTGTTATCACTGTTCAACATTATTTTTATCATAAACATGGTAAATGTTTGCTCAAGATGACTCATTGTTTGCTATAAGTTTGTGGTGGTAGCTATTGCAATGAGAGGAAACTTAAACTATGCATCACAGACAACTAGTATCTGGTGCCTGTTGTACAGAGACCCAAGTTGACGCTCACATCCGGTCATTGGACATTGCAGAGATTTTCTGTGCAATTGGTGCTGGTCTGTCTTGAGTTCTGAGTATGTGGCACCAGAAGCAGCTGTTCAAACAGGAATGGATACCTGTGTGTGGGTAGCACTGTTCCTGGTGGCAACAATTGTTTTTTTTACAATTTTACATCAACTTACTTAAGATGCAGGACATTGTCGTCGATAAAGTGTTGCTGTTAAAGCTACTACATTTCTGTCTACACCATAGTTATTTTCGAAGGCAAACCGACTTTTACGCTCAATTGGCAGGCACATCTATGGGGTTTTCTGGAGCCCCGGCGTATGCCAATATATTTATGGCAAAATTTGAAGATGACTATATTCAACACAGAATGGACATCAGGCATGGCACAATATACTAGGTACATTGATGACATATTCCTAATATGGACCAAATCACAACAATAATTGGAGTACCTAATAAATGAATTGAAAACCAGGAATTGTAGGATTTAATTCACCCACACGATCTGTCATACACAGATTAATTATTTAGACGTTCTTGTAAAAAGGGACTCGAATAACACAGGCCTATAAACTCAGGTATATACTAAACCTACGGACAGGAACAGTACACTTCATTTTGCCAGCTTTCACCCCAGGAGTCTCATTTGCAACTTACCATATTCACAATTTACCAGAATAAAAGAGAATATGTTCAGATCCGGAAAATGAAGAAAAGAAGACTTTTGAATTTAAACAAAGATTCATAGACCGTGGTTATCCTGAAGAAATTGTATAGGCCAGTTTGGACAGACTGGCACAAAAGGACCGCATGTCACTTTTTAATTAATCAACACAGATCAAGTCTAAAACACCTACTTATGTGTAAAAATATTCAACATGTTCCAAACAGATAAACCACATTATCAACAAAAGGTAGGAATTACTCAAAAATGAAAGAGACTTTAAAGGACTTTCCACGTTAAACCTACCTTTGAATATACCAGAGGCAAGAATCTTCTAGACCTCATTTCTCCACGGAATGAAGATCAACAATTTTATAAGCGCACTCTGCGTTGTATTAACTGTACTCACTGTAATAACATCATAACGGGGGAGACCCTCACACATCCCTTTTCAGACGAGAACATAAACTTAAACACTCTGCCGATTGCAATACATCAAATGTGACTTATTGCCTTAAATGCCCTTGCGGGCTGGCTTACATTGACAAGACAGAACGCAAATTAAAAATAAGACTGACGGGACACAAAAGCACTATTCGCACACATAACAAAACATCAAGTGTAGCTGTCCATAGGCAAGAGGCAAAGCACACCATCTCAGAGCTACACTGTCAGATAGTTGAGGTAGTCAAACTGCTGGAAGGCATTGATAATTGCAAGAAACTATTACAACGGGAAATATTTGAGATGGATGTATGTCGTTACAACGCATACTTTTACAACGCATACCTTTACAACGCATTTTTTACACCGCAACATCCATTACAACGCATGCCATTACAACACATTCTTTGAAACTACCATTACAACGCATTCCACTACAACGCAAACTACATTTACAACGCATACCATTACAACGCATACCATTACATTGCATGTATGGTAAGAATTGGATAGTGTAGGGGTAAACATTACTATTCTAACTACAGGGGGCGCAACAGTAGGGTAAGTGTTGGATAGTGTAGGGGTAAACATTACTATTCTAACTCCAGGGGGTGCAACAGTAGGGTAAGTATTGGATAGTGTAGGGGTAAAAATTACTATTGTAACACCAGGGGGTGCAACAGTAGGGTAAGTGTTGGATATTCTAGGTATGCGTTGTAATGGTGTGCGTTGTAATGACTGCGTTGTAATGATATGCGTTGTAGTGGTATGCGTTGTAGTGACATGCGTTGTAATGGTTGCGTTGTAATGGCATGCATTGTAATGGATGTTGCGTTGTAAAAGTTTTGTTGTAAAGGTAGTGCGTTGTAAAAGTTGCGTTGTAAGTGTTGTTTTCCATTTGGGATAGATCTTGAAACTCTATTTCCAAAAGGTTTAAATGATCGGGTGGATTTTAGTTGTTTTCTATAATGTTTGTCTATTTTGGTCAATTCAACATAGTGTTATCATAAAATTCTTTGAAACTGTACAATGTGAAATATTTGCAACTTAAACAAGCTTCAACAGGTTTTTTGCCCTTTTTTTTCAATTTTTACTTCTGTTTCACTTATTAATTTGCACTTTTTGCTATTGTCAATATATTCTAAGTCTTTATCACACTTCGGTTTGACCGTGCAGTCCTCTCTCTATGATAACCACCACCAATCCTCTTTTCACTAATAATTGACGTCGCGTTCATCGCTCGGGTACATTTCCTTGTTTTCATGGAGGACGTTCGGGTGCACCAACGTGATTCCAACCCTCAGGTAAGAGTACCGTCTAGCAATGGAATTTATTTCCTTATTCCCTAACTTTTAACCATCTTAAGGTTGTAACCCATTTTTAATATGGGAACCTTCTTTTTATACTTTAGTTATGTAGGAATTGCATGCGGCTTTGTCCAGAGCCATTACGCTACGGACCATTGCTACACCACTCGGTGAGTGATAGCATTCTTTAATTTTGTTTCATTCATGGTATTGTATGCCAATTTTTTTCAGCTTAGTAACTTTTGCGTACAACTTGCAGGTGGACTATACAACGCACCACCCTGTATTACGGTTCAAATTCATTGGTAAGAACAGTTTTGGATTCTTGATACTTTGCACTGTACACCTTCTAGCTCCATTTTTACAGTGCTTTTTTAGGTCGAGGGACCGTAGCTCTCACTGCGAAGCAGTGAGGGGCGGAGTCCCGAAGAATTAATGTTTTAGAGTTAGGGGCTTTGAACCCGCCTCTCTCCTCCGTTCTCCTCCATTGGCTGGCTTCCTAAACGGAGGCCAGCCATTGGAGGAGAAGGGAGTCGCTCCAATAAAGGCCCGTCTCTTTCGGATTCAGGGGCGTGTTTATGGCGTTCTTTCCACCTGTGACGTCATCCGTCACTCAGAATGCCAAAAGCACGGCCCGAATTCGATATTTGCGGAGCTTTGCGGCCGCCATTGATGCTTTTACCTTTCACCTCTTGCCTCTTGACTTCCGTCAAGAGGGCAAGGAATTCTACTGCAACATCTGTATTCGACTTTCTGCAGTTTTCATGGGAAGGAATCGCGCTATCCTCCCTATGTGCCACATCTCATGTTATGTGGCGCGGGGATTTGCTCAGGATCACAGGGTGTTGAACCGATGCCGGGATTCGACGCTCGCTCTCAAGGTTGAAGCTCTGGGTGATAAACCGCAAACCCTCCTCTCTCTGCCCGTAGCTGCCTGGGAAGGACAGGTCATCTCGGGGGGTGTTCACCGTCCAGTGGCACCAGGCAACCCGAGCCTCAGGGGCTTTAAATACTGATGGAGGAATCACGGATGGCGGGGGTGGAGGAGGCCGGAGCCCACTCATGCTGGCAGGAATATACAATGGACTTTAGGCGGAATGTCGGATGGGGTGAGGGGGGAGTAGCTCATAGAAGGAGCCCTGAGTAACATTGATAGCTCGCGTGCGTGTGTGGGTGTATATACAGGGGCACCATCAGTTCTGTACTTCGATGGGCCAGGGAGGGGAGTTTAACAATTTACATAATGGGGGGGGGAGCCACAATCACAGGCCGAGCCAAAATAATTTGTGGGCGCTCCCATTACTGTTCGTACAGTAAACAACATTAACTGTATTTTTCAGACCAAATTAGAGTTCATTAAATGTTTAAGTGCATCAGACCAGTCAGATCGGTCTCCACATAAAAGCATTGAAACTTTCACAGCGAGTTTAAGAAGAGGGGAAGGAATTCTACTGCAACATCTGTATTCAACTTTCTGCAGGCTATATGAGAAGGAATCGCGCTATCCTCCCTATGTGCCACATCTCATGTTATGAGGCGCGGGGATTCGCTCAGGATCACAGGGTGTTGAACCGATGCCGGGATTCAACGCTTGCTTTCAAGGTTGAAGCTCTGGGTGATAAACCTCAACCCCTTCTCCCTCTGCCCGTAGCGGCCTGGAAAGGACAGGTCATTTCGGGGGATGTTCACCGTCCAGCGGTACCAGGTAACCGCAACCCGAACCTCGGGGGCTTTAAATACTGATGGAGGAATCACGGATGGCGGGGGGTGGAGGCGGCCGGAGCCCACTCATGCTGGCAGGAATATACACTGGACTTTAGGTGGAATGTTGGATGGGGTGAGGGGGGAGTAGCTCATAGAAGGAGCCCTGAGTAACATCGATAGCTCGCATGCATGGGGGGGTGTATATACAGGGGCGCCATCAGCTCCGTACTTGGATGGGCCGGGGAGGGGAGTTTAACAATTTGCATATTGGGGGGGAGCCACAATCACAGGCCGAGCCAAAATAATTTGTGGGCGCTCCCGTTACTGTTCGTACAGTAAACAACATTAACTGTATTTTTCAGACCAAATTAGAGTTCATTAAATGTTTAAGTGCATCAGACCAGTCAGATTGGTCTCACATAAAAGCATCAAAACTTTCACTGCGAGTTTAAGTTGTTGCTCAATATTTTTTACAGAATAAATTACAGATGTTACAAATGTTGCATTCTAAGGTACGTTCAGCCTGTTGACTTGGTTAGAGGTAGGCGTTTGGGTTCTTGTGGAGGACACTGTCAAATGGTGAACTCCAAAGCACACAAACCGGAGGCGACGCAGAAATGTCGGATAAAAAGCAGGCAGTGGGTCTGGGTTTGCTGGAGGAGGACGACGAATTTGCGGAGTTTCCCGCAGAAGGTAAAAATGACTTCTTACGCCGTGTTCTAGCTGTCTGGGCTATGGGTAGGCTGAGCATACAACAGCCTTGTCCTGATTGTGCACACTAAAATAAAAGCCGCAGTAGTAAGGGATCTAGGAGACCCATTCCTAACAAAAGACCTACATTGTGCTTTTCGAGCTGTTGCAGACCAGTTTTAATTAAACTTCGTGCAGCGTTAGCTTAAATGGTGGATCGTTTGTGGCGTCTTTAGTTCTCCATGCAAATGTTGTTTCTACTCCGATACTTGTACTTTGAAGAGCAGCATCCTGACATAACATGGCGACCCACTATATGCATGACTTAGCATTTTCTGCTTTGAGGCTTTGATCTCTAAGGTGCGTTTTTAGTTACTTTGCATGCTGGTTTAACTCACTGTGGAACTTTTTTAGTCAGTTCATTTGTGTTTTTATGAGTGCGATTCAAGAGGTTTGGCATGTAGTGTTTAAACGATTTTCCTGAGTTTTCAAAAATGATTGGAGAATCTGGTTCTCTTGGAGGACAAATGAATGTGGATGAGCCACCATTACACCAGTTTGGTCTTTACTGTTTCTGCTTACTAGGTCGTTATGGAAAGCCCCTTTGTGCTATTCCCAATGTAGGTTACGTCATTTATCTGATGTTGGTCATGTGGGTACAGTAATGTAGTGATGTCTACCTTGCCCTCCCTGCGCCTCCACCCCCCACTATCATGTTAGCTTCTCAAGGGCATTATACGGAACATGCCTTCCAAAATGTGATCAGTCGCCTCTATATTTCATGTTACTATGCGGACGCATGACTAGAGAGTTGTAATGTGTACACAGAGTGGGAGGGACATGTATCATTCTACCAGAGCATAGAAAGGTGCCTCTTAAAAAGAGCTGGTAACTAGTATAGTTGCCAGGGCCCTGTTAGGGAGGAATGTTGGTTTACATGGCTCTTTAAATGGATATTTGCCCCTTCTATATATAACTTCTGTAATCCTGCCTTTAGAAATTCAGCCTTTTTTTACGAACCGGAGAGCAGCCTTTGACCTCTTGTGCAGTATGAACACTTAGTAACCCATGGTTAACTATTCTTTGTCCTGGGACACCACAGGGGTCTGCAACCTTTTCAATAGTGAGAGCTACCAATGATCAGTGAAAATCACCTGAGATTCCAATGTTACTAGTGAGGTCATAGGGGCCACATCAAACAAGATTGCATTACTGTCCACCCAATCCAAGTTTGCCAGCAGTGTTGACCTCAGTGGATTAGCCGCACTTGCCAGCAGTAATGTAAACCAGCATGAGCAAAACCACTAGTGTACATCTATTTTCTATGTCAGTGTTTTTTTAGCAGTGTTGCACAGTCGTTGGACTACATGGCTGAAAGTAAACAAAAAAATACTATGAAGTAGCCAGCGTTAGAAATAAAGAGAAAAATGCCCTTAAAGTGTTTGTGTATCTCGCTGCTAAACACTGAGCCAGTTTTCCATCACGTTAAAGAGCAGAGGTCTGTTTACAATATGGGGATGTCCATTTCAAGCTGGGATGCACAATCTGCTTGAAACATTCTCTTTGTGTCTTGTTTGTGAAAGTGGGAGGAGAAACATGTAGTCTCTCTCACACTCCCTCTCACACTCTCTCACACTCTCACACTCTCTCTCTCACTCTCTCACTCTCTCTCTCACACACACTCTCTCTCTCACACACACACTCTCTCTCACACACTCTCTCTCTCTCACACACACACTCTCTCACTCTCTCTCACACTCTCTACTACTCAGCATTACTCACTCATAATTAGTCACTCTATACTACTCACTCTTTACTACTGAAACTAAAAATACACTTTGTATATGTAAGGGTGTGGCTGTTCATGTAAATGTGTGTGGCTCTAGGACTCTTTACTACTCACTCTCTCACTATTTAATACTCACTCTTTCACTTTTTACTACTAGCTCTCTAATATTCTCTTTACTAATAACTCTCTCCTACTCCGTATCAACTACTCACTCTACTACTCTACTACTTACTCTGTGTGTGGGGGCTAATGCAATAGGTCTCGCATATACAAGCGATTAAGCTATTGGCAATATACATGACAATGCCATTTATTTATGATTTAAAAAAAAAGCAATGTCATGAGCAATGCCAATAGCTCTACCTTTAATAATGCCAAGACCATTGCATTGTAAATGCTTGTTTATCCTTGTAGTGTGGTCAGTTTTGTGAGCATCGCACTGGTTGTATTTCCCCTTATTCGTCAATTCTTACTGACTGAGGTGAGCATCACTTCTTTTTCAACAAGCACTGTAATATCGGGAACATTTTTCTCTGCTTCACCAGTAATCTGCAATGCCCGCGCTCACACTCTATCACCAGCATGAGCACCCCACTCTAAAAAGTTTGCAATAGTTTTTTATTTTCACTTATCTTTCGGTGACTTTCTTACACCCTAAGCTTGTTCTGTACAAACACCGCTATGTGATTTGGTTCTGGATAGAGATATATATTAATCTATTTGTTGTTGAGTAAACATCCTCCATGTATATATGTAAATAAACCACAGTACTTATATTTGTTTGTTCACAGATATGTCCCTGAGGAAGGGAAGTCCAGAGTCCCAAAATGCATAGGGCTTATTCATATGAGTTTGTTACTAATGGGAAAATACCTACATGTGTTATGACAAGATTATGATTGTATATATTTTTAAACATTTTGTGTGATACAAGCAAATTTGTGTTAAGCAAGATTCATTTTGGACACTTTGTTTGAACAATATTTGTTTTTCAACAAATGAAGAATTCACATCTTTTTATGCTGTGAAAAGAATATAGACATTAGTGGAGTGGTGTGGTTCACTGGTTAGAGGCTGCAGACTCGGAAGCAGAAGTCGGCCGGGACCAGGGTTCAATTCCCGACGCGGCAGAGTCGTGGACCAGGGTGAGCGGACTTGATCATTCTCGCCTCTGTGCCTACTCTAACCAGAGTTCCCACTCTGCAACTCTGGGCATTAGCTTGCCTAATCTCCACAATGGCCCCATCAACGCCGGGGATGCCTGGCTCCACCTTGGGGACTCCCAGTAGGGACCATCCCAGAGGGAAAGCCAGGACGGGTTCCCCAGCGGTATACAGTGCCAGGACGCCGACAGGCAACAGTGCGCTTTACAAGTAAACATTACATTTACATTACCTTAATGAACCAATTATTACTTGATGTCTTGTGTAGACTTTTGATGTAAAATTGCCAAAAAAGCAATTGTTGCCACCGGGAACAGTGCTACCCACACACAGGTATCCATTTCTGTTTAAACACATTCTTATTAGCCTGTTGTGTCAATAAAGGTAGTGGGGCGGCACCCTTTGATAAAATAGACTATATTCGCAGAATTCCATTAAATAGGCAGTGCATCTCCTATCCTCTCACTTAGATTAATTCATTGACCAAAGGCAGCTGGCCATGATCTCAACCACACTCGTGAACATAGTGGGTGGCAAACTAGAATTAGGGCTTCATTTACAAGCCCATTGTGCCGCCTGTGTGTCACTTTTTAGATGCACCAACAGCACAAGGTGCAAACCCATATCACACAAAGACACTTTGCATACCTTTTCATGGCCTCATAGATATGGAGTAAGGCAAAGCAGTACATTTCACTGTGTTGCCTTACTCTGCATCAAAGAGGTGTTCCATGGGCATTGCAGTGGGTGTTTCCATGCAACACCCATGGATTTCGACACACTCCCAGATTTACAAGGACTTGTAAACCTGGAAAAGGGTCTAAAACCAATCCTTCCCTAAGGGAGGTGTAAAAAACAGAAATAACTTTATTTCTTCTTTTTTTTTTTGCTGTCGTGTGTACTTCTGCAACACACATAGAAGGGGGAAACTTACTCCATTGATTGTTTTTGTGCAGGAACGCGTGTCTTCCTGCAGAAAAACAATAATTCTCTCAATGTAGGAACCTTGCACCAGATAAAGTGCCTTTTTTCTCCTGTACTTTCTGACTCTCTGACAATGTACATCACAAATACTGGGACCCAAATTTCAATCTTATCAGGAAGGCCATCCCAGAACCTTCAAACCGACTCATACAGGGATCTGGTTTAACCAAATGACGCAGTAAGATGCCCAAAACCCTTTACTTACCGAACAATTCGGTCACTCCGAATCACTTCCCAGTCCGATTCCGAACACACAAGTCTGATGCATACTTCCTATGCGTCGAATGTGTCACCACAACCAACATGTCAGAGCATCCGAAAGGGGAGTATTTCAGCTCCGAATTGCACCACAAAATGATTCCTGCGACCAAGACTTTGCAGCTATGTATTCCATTGTGCATGTCATCTCTAAACTCTACATTTATGATGAATACTACAACGCCAACTGATTTGGTCATCGAAGATGGTAAGTTAGACACCTAGCCCTACAGAATATCATAACAACTGTGTGCAAAACAGTACAAGAGAAAGCAGAAGCGCAAATACAGTAAAATTGGAGGGGGCAATACTTGTAGCAATGTAGAGGCACTTTTCGGGGGGTGGTAATACTTCCAGCAATTCAGACCCAAAGGGTCGCTGAGGGGCTAATACAGCAGTGTAGATGCAAACCTGGTGCTGGGGGCTAATACCGCCGCATTGTAGAGGCAAATTTGGGGTTGGTGGATTAATACCCTCAGAAATGTAGAGGAAAATCTGGGGTTAGGGGTTAATACCCCATCAATGTAGAGGCAAATCTGATGTTAGGGGCTAATACCCACAGCAATGCACAAGCAATTCTGGGGGTGAGGGAGCTCATACCCCCAGAAATGTAGAGGCACATCTGAGGTTGGGGTGCTAACATCCCCAGCAATGTCGAGGCAAATCTGGTTTCGGGAGCTAATACCCCCAAAATGTAGAGGCACATCTGGTGTTGGGGGCTACTACCCCCAGCAATGTATAAGCAAATCTGGGGTTGGGGGCTAATTCCCTACCAATTTAGAGGCAAATCTGAAGTTGGGGGTCTAATACCCACAGCAATATAGAGGCAAACCTAGGGTTGGGAGCTCGGACCCCAAGCAATGTAGAGGCAAATCTGGTGTTGAAGGTTACAACCACCAGTAATCTAGAGTCAAATCTGGTATTGAGGGACTAAGCAATGTAAAGGCAAATCTAGGGTTGGGAACTAATACCCCCAGCAATGTAGAGGCAAAGTTGGGGTTGGTGGGCTAATACCCTCAGCAATGTAGAGGCAAATCTGGGGTAAATGTAAATGTAAAGCTCATTTATACCGCGCTAACAATCGCTCCGAGGAGCATCTCGGCGCCAATAAAGGACAACCAGATGTAAAAGTTGCCTTACTGCTTAAAGAGACCAGGACCGGAGTCACACTAGTGCTCTGGCGGTCGAGTCTGGGAGATTGTAAATCCAGGTTTTCAGTTGTTTGCGGAAATCAGATTCCTTGTCCAGTGCTCTTAAAGGGGGGGGGGGCATTCCATGCTTTAGCACCCAATACCGCTAGGGATTTACCCCCATGGGTTTTAAGTCTGAACCCTGGGATGGTCAGAAGATTGGCATTCGAGGACCGGAGTGCTCGAGTTGGGCAGTATTTTACAAATTTTTTCCTTAGGTACAGAGGGCCTGAGTTGTGTACAGCACGAAAGGTGATTGTCAGTATTTTGTGCAGGACCCTTTTTGTTATAGGCAGCCGGTGTAGTATATTGAGGGCTTTGGTTGCTGAGGATTTTCTTGGCCATTTCAAAACCAGCCTTGCCGCCGCATGCTGTACCATCTGGAGTTTATGGGTGACCGCCTTATTAGTACCAGCATACAGGCTGTTGCAATAGTCAATGCGAGAAGTAACTAATGCAATCGTGACTGTTTTCCTTGCTTCGAGGGGCAGCAAGTCAAAGAACTTCCTGAGCAGTTTTATCACCCCAAAACCAGTGCCTGCCACTTTTGACGCCTGTTGTTTAAAAGATAGATCGGCGTCAAACTGTACCCCAAGGTTACGGGCCGAGGAGGTAGTGTGGGGTGGTATCTCTGCCTTCTCGGGCCACCACAGTCTGGGGATAAATTCGTTTTTGGGCCTATAGGCATGATCTCGGTCTTGCCTGTGTTGCATTTTAGGTGGTTAAGCAGCACTTAAGTTTTTCCTCCCAGACCTGGTTATCTTTGTCCATGACCAGGATCAGTTGGGTATCATCGGCATATGCTATTACATCTATGCGGTAGGACGATATCAGCTGTATCAGGGGTGCAGTATAGACATTAAATAATGTCAGACTCAGGCTGGAGCCTTGAGGTACTCCCGTTGACAGTGACTTCTCACTGGATCGGAATTCCCCCAAGGTCACCACTTGTCGCCTGTCACTAATAAAGTTTTTTATCCACTCCAAGGCAATGCCGTTAATGCCAGATGTTATTAGCCGGTCAATTAAGATAGCATGTGAGAACGTGTCGAAGGCCGCCGACAGGTCTAATAATATCAGGACGGCCTTCTTGCCTTGATCTAGAGCTGAGCGGATAGTTTCAGTAGTGAACAGGAGAGCCGATTCGGTGGAGTGTTGAGTCCTAAAGCCAGCTTGGTTGGGGTGCCATGCCTCATTCTCTTCCAAGAAGCGTGTCAGCTGTTTATTTACTGTCGACTCAGTGATTTTACACAGTGCCGGGAGTAATGAAATCGGACGTAGATTTGAGAGTGTGGTGGGGTCGGGAAGTTGTTTTTTTTGTAAAGGTTTTACTGCTGCCAGTTTCCACTCTGGGGGGACGTAGGCAGTAGACAGTGAGTTGGTAACGATGGCATTTATGTCTGGGTTAACAATATCAGCAATGAGATGCAGGAGTCCTATAGGACATGGATCAAATGGTGATCCTGACTTGGTTGCCAGAATGGCACGTTTTGTCTCCTCCAGGCTGATTGTACGAAAAGCTGTAAGCTGGGTGGTTTCCTGCCTTGTGTTTTCGTCCTCATATCTTGGGCCAAAAATGGGAGCCTCAAAGTCTTTCGTCAGATCCCTAACCTTTCCTTCAAAAAAGTCTGCGATAGAATCACAAAGCGTTTGTGAGGGTGGGATGTTCTGCATTAAACATTTGGGTTTACTAAAATCCTTCACGATTTTAAAGATCGCTTTCTGTTTGCAATTGGCTGTTACTATGGCTGACGTGAAGTACTTTGTTTTAGCTTGTTTAATTTGTGCGTGATACGCTTTTTTGATCGTTTTATATTTGCTACGTTCTGTGCTGAGGTAGTTTTTCCGCCAGCTACGTTCAGCCCGTCTTAGCTCCCCCTGTTTGTTTTTGAGCTCTAGGTCAAACCAAGGGGCAGATCTCTTCTTTTTCCCGGGTTTAGGCTTGCGTCGTCCCTGTCCGGTCATACTTTTTAGTTCAGTCATCCACTCCCTAAAAGTGTTTAGGTTTGGGGATCCTGCTAACTTAAGTCTACATTCTCTAGCTATTGAAGTTAATTCAGGATGTTTCATAGTGGCTTTCCAGTCATCTTGTCTGACCTGGTTGCTTTCGCAAGTGTGCTTGTTATTGGCATTAGTCTCCGGTGTGATCGTAAAAGGTATTAGTACATGATCTGTCCATATTTGGGGTTTCAGCTGGTCTGGTATTAATATATCTAAGTTGGTAGCAATGCAATCAATCGCGTGTCCCGCCTCGTGGGTGGCTAGGGTATCACATATACATCCATGGTTTCTCTAAAGGAGGCAGTGGATGCTTCAGTAGTAGACTCGAGATAGATGTTCATATCCCCCAGCATGGTAAAGTTAGAATATCTAAGTATCAATGGGCTTAGCGCGTCTCCAATACTTCCTAGGAAACCAGTACTTGTGCCGGGAGGGCGATAGATCAGTGCCCTGGAAAAAAAGAAGTTGTCATGGATTTTAAGACTAAAGCCCATCCCTTCCGCATCCTTTAAATCATGGAGTTCTGTCATTGAGCAACCAAAAGTATCTCTGTGTATAATGGCCACTCCCCCCCCCCCCTGGTCATTACCTCTGTCAACCCTTTGGATGCCATACCCTAAAGGTAGGGCATGTACCAGATCCGGAGTGCACCAGGGTTTGAGCCAAGTTTCTGTAATGAAGAGACAATCTAGGTTGTCGTCAATTAAAAGGTCATGTATATGCTGGGCATGTTTTGGCAGAGATCTAGCATTGATTAAGCCAGCCTTTAGGGTATGGGTAGGGGCGGTAAGTGTGGTAAAGGCGGATACCTGAGACCATGAGAATGTACTGTGGCATTTATGGCAACTCGCTGGGCCTGTCCAATCCGAAGGGTCTAAATTGTGCAGCTCACATTCATAGTCTGGTTTTATGGCTAGTAATTCCTGCCTACTGTAATTTCCTTTAGTGGTCCCAGCAGAGTCCTTAGTCCTGTGCCCGGCCCGTGCGCAGACGGGCGCAGACGGGCGCAGACGGGCGCAGACGGGCGCAGACGGGCTGGACTCTGGCTTGACTCCGGCGCGAGTCCGGCGCGTCCGCTGACCACGTCCGCTGCGCGGAGTCATGGCTGTCTATTTTTATACCGGTGACTCTCACCCCTAAGGAAGGATAGCCCTACCCAAGATGGCCGCCACAATAGTTCCGCCCTTGCCACCAGGTCGAACAGCCCTGAAATCGGCTGGACCCTCTGGGGGAGGCAGCGCTATGCAGGAGGAGTGCAACCAATATTTACAATGGTGAGTGATTTAAAATGATGTCTTCTACCCAAAATCGGCAGAGACACCACAGCGTCGCGCTAAATCCGCGCGCTGGTGCAGGGGGTAGAGGACACAAAGGGCAAGTGCAAACAATAAGAACATTTTAAAAATTGCAGCAAGAGAAAAGAATGACCGCCCGGCTCAAGCCTCAGGCGAAAATAGCAGTGATCTTACGCTATAGTCCTTTTACTCTTTTTATACCGGTGACTCTCGCCCCTAAGGAAGGATAGCCCTACCCAAGATGGCCACTGCAATAGTTCCGCCCTTGCCACCAGGTCGAACAGCCCTGAAATCGGCTGGACCCTCTGGGGGAGGCAGCGCTATGCAGGAGGAGTGCAACCAATATTTACAATGGTGAGTGATTTAAAATAATGTCTTCTACCCAAAATCGGCAGAGACACCACAGCGTCGCTCTAAATCCGCGCGCTGGTGCAGGGGGGAGAGGACACAAAGGGCAAGTGCAAACAATAAGAACATTTTAAAAATTGCAGCAAGAGAAAAGAATGACCGCCCGGCTCAAGTCTCAGGCGAAAATAGCAGTGATCTTACTCTATAGTCCTTTTACTCTTTTTATACCGGTGACTCTCGCCCCTAAGGAAGGATAGCCCAACCCAAGATGGCCGCCGCAATAGTTCCGCCCTTGCCACCAGGTCGATCAGCCCTGAAATCGGCTGGACCCTCTGGGGGAGGCAGCGCTATGCAGGAGGAGTGCAACCAATATTTACAATGGTGAGTGATTTAAAATAATGTCTTTTACCCAAAATCGGCAGAGACACCACAGCGCCGTGCTAAATCCGCGCGCTGGTGCAGGGGGCAGAGGACACAAAGGGCAAGTGCAAACAATAAGAACATTTTAAAAATTGCAGCAAGAGAAAAGAATGACCGCCCGGCTCAAGCCTCAGGCGAAAACAGCGAAATAGCTATTACACCAAATCTGATGTTGGGGGCTAATACCCCCAGCAATGTAGAAGCAAATCTGGTGTTGAAGGTTACAACCAACAGTAATCTAGAGTCAAATCTGGTAATGGTGGGCTAATACCCCCAACTATGTATAGGCAAATATGGGGTTGGGGGCTAATATCCCTAGCTATGTAGAGGAAAATCTGGTGTTGGGGGCCTAATACCCCCAGCAATGTAAAGGCAAATCTTGGGTTGGGAGCTAATACCCCCAGTAATTTAGAGGCAAAGTTGGGGTTGGTGGGCTAATACCCTCAGAAATGTAGAGGCAAATCTGGGGTTGGGGGCTAATACCCTTAGCAATGTTGAGGCAAATCTGGTGTTGGGGGCTAATACACTCAGCCATGTAGAGGCACATCTGGAGTTGGGGGGCGAATACCCCCAACAATGTAGAGGCAAATCTGGTGTCCAGGGCTTCAACCTCCAGCAAGGTAGAGGCACATCTGGGGTGGGGGAGGGTAATACCCTAGCAATGTAGAGGTAAATCTGGTCTTGGGGGCTAATACCTCCAGTACTGTGTACCTGAACAATGTAACTGATGCTCACAGGCGGAATACATGCTGCAGGAATCTAAAATAAACAAAGGCAAAGGTTATTTTTCAGGAGATCTAGTCACACACTGTGGCAGCAGGCGTAACTGGCAAGTTTGACAAATGGGCAGAGTGGAGAGGCTGGTGCTCTAGGGACTGTTGAAAAACAAACAAAGCCTCATCATCTAGTAAATGGTCCCTTCAAAACCTGTGAAATACTCAGGTGTTGATGACCAACATGACAGACCAGACGGCCACAGCAGATCAATGACTGTATGTGTGTGTTTGGAAGCTATCTCGGCCTGTGCTGACACACACAATGAGGGGACTGAAACCCACATTGCCCTAGGGGTGTTTCGTTTGTTCAGAAAGTGTTCTGGATAGTTTGGATTGGCTATGCAGGAAAATGGACATTGGTTGATGGGCCGGTGCACCAGGGTCACCTATAAGCCACAGTTTTTGTGCATTTGTAAACCAAACCATGAGACTGACACACTACCACAGTCTCCACCAGGCCATTGCAATATGTATGTTGTCTGTTCACCAGCTGTGCTGTACATTGAGGCTGGGGCACAGCCTTTGGACCATGCTCTCCTTGGCTCACTGTTGTGCATGTTTGACAGAAGCAGTGTCATCTCCCCTACATGCCCATGACTTTCATGTCATGGCATGTGCATGGAGGTTGCATTGTATGTAGGTGCCTTGTAGAGAGACAGTCTAACATACACACCTCCCCATGGTCAGTAGCAGTTGCCTTTTTTGAAACCTTCCTTGACAGATAAAAGCACAGAGACTACAATGAAAGAGATGATCAAGCAATGTTTGCCTTTTACCAAATCCGACCATGGGTCCCTAGCATGTTGTTCATGTATAATGAGTGAATGTCATCATAAGCTAGGTACACTTACTATGCCCAATACTAGTAGAAATAAACCTTTGACGGTGGAACAGGAATTGCCATAACCACATATATATGTACCATAATGTTAGTGCATGAGTCCACCACAACACACACTGAAACATCGCAGGGCAACTGAACTCCAATGTACTCACAAAATAATGACATTGTAATACCTCGGTGTACATTAAATCCCTGGAATATTGGCCAGGCAACACACTACTCCACTGACCCAGACACTCTGTTTTGATTTCTGTGCCTCCCAATACAACAACCTAGAAGTGGCTGTGTCACATTCGTCATTGAATTATTTGTAGACCAAATGCATCTTGGTTTTGAAAGTAGCATGGGCCAACAACAAGATAGGATACAGTCAGCATTTGTGGAGGGGGCGCCGCACACAACTGACAATCTGTATGTGTACACGGTCATCTTCAAAGAATGCCATTCCCACCAATTCTGCATCTAGCTCCTCAGGCAGTAGTGTGTGCTGCAAAGGAAATCAACAAAAAAACGTTCAGAATGTGCAGATTGTGTCCTGGAGAGTAGTAGGAGTATGCATGAGTCTCAAGACTTAGGATCCACCAACAGTGTTGGAGGATCTAGTGTACATCATATTGTGTAAGATAATCTGCCAGTACTGGTGAGGATGCTGGGGGTGGCTCAATATGTTGCACCCAACACAATCAACATAGCCATCCTCAAGCCAGGGGATATTGTTACATCTTGTGAGGATGAGGGATATGTGCTGAATGAAGTCTGCTTTGTACACATTTGGTCCCAAACACTGTCTCAAAATATATGAAATGTCAAGGAGACTTTCCACACACACATATTGCACTCACGCTCTAGGGCAGCGTTTAATGGAAAATAGGAGCCACCATGGGCACACAAGGTCTACCCTCGCAAAACCAGAGCAGAGGTTGCAAAATATTGTCATAGCAAACACTCATTGGAACTGGATTTGATGTTCCAGTGCCACATGTGTGTTTTCATACAGTGCAATGTGTTTCACTCAGCACAACCAGATATATCAGCACTATGTGTCCATCTCCCTTGGTGTTGTCATACCTCTAACATTCAAAGTCAGAATGTGAAGTGTGGGGATACATCTCTGGAGTATTCTGATCCAGGTGGCACAACAACACACATCCTTGACTTTCCACTTGAGAAGGCTATACCCCTCTAAGCAATAGACTGCTACCAATGTTCCAGCATCAGGATATAATGATGTAAGCAATCACTACCTCCAACCAAGGGCAGTAAGCAAGGGCAAGAATGACCAATCAATGAGAGACACTGGTGCATCTAGACGGAAAAGCATGACTGCCCCACACGCTCAAACCTTGTACTCAAGCGATACCTGGTGTAGAGTGCTTTTGGGAGGGGAAAGAGGCCTCTCTCAAGCTATCCCATTACTGTTTTCCTTATACCTATCAGATCTTCCCCAGACCTTATCGTCAAGTGATGGTATTGCCCCAGTACTGGGAGGCAAACCGATAGTATGTCTGTTATATGCAGATGATATACTAATTTTGGACTTGACCCCTAGTGGTTTGAATAATCGCTTGCAAGCACTCCATGGATTTGCAGAGACACATCATTTGAGGATAAATGTATCTAAGAGTACAGTTATGTGTATTGTAGGGAGGAAAAATCCAAAATATGGGAGTTTCTCCTGGAATATAGGGGGTCATGGGTTAGAAGTGGTTCAATCCTATGTTTTCCTGGGGAAAATAATTTCTAGTACGTTAAGTGACAAGGCCCATATAGCAAATAACATTCGGAAGGCAATGGCTCATGGGAAGGGTCTAAACACCGTTTATAGATATACTGGCCAGAGACATTTTGCTTATTTGTTGGAGGTCTTTAGAGCTAAAGTCCCGGCCTCCCTACTATATGGTATAGAATTACTTGAAGTGGGGAAATGGGGTTTTCTGAATACCAAGGAAGGGAACATTTTACGGAACTTGTGCAAGGTTAATACCGGTTGTAATATAGCGGCCCTTAGGCTGGAATTTGGCCTACGAAGTGTTTGGTTCCAGGGCCTTGCTGGGGTAGTACAGTGGGTTTCCAGTTTGGCAAAGGGTGAACCAGGCACTTTAAGATATTTGATCCAAAAAGAACTTCTTGGAACCCTAAAAGAGTACTCCTTAATTATAAAGAATTTTAGATTAGCAGTTGATCTCTTGAAATTAGATGAATCGACTCTTTTTTCTTTATCTGCATACCAGTTAAAATCGACTTTAAAACTGGCTTCAAGGAAACTAAGCTTTGTAATGGATAGGGAGGCTCTCATTGTAAAGAGAGATCCCCTACCAGTCATTAATTCCTATCAAATTTGGATTATTCAACCTTATTTTTCCTGGAATCTCTCCCATGGGGTACGTTGTTTTTTATTCCTTCTGATCAGGACATACTTCCTTTAAATAATCTATTGTCAAGATGGTATGGCTCATCGGTAATGTGCAATTTTTGTAATAATTCAAAACAGGATGTTAAGCATGTATTATTTGTATGTCCGGCTTTAAAACAACACAGTCTTAAATGGTTGAGACCAACTTGTTTAAGACTATGTATCTTGTCTGCCCCTGCTTTCTTAGATGCTATTTGTAATCCGCCTAATGAGAGGTTTTGCTGTACAATTTTTAACTTTTTAAAAAGTTTCTTAGACATATATTAGTTTCCTTTTCTGTTTCTCTTCTCTTTTTTGTTACATTTGCTGTATAAATTCCATTGTCTGGTGATTTTATGTGGACTCTGTTATGAGTTCCAAAACATACATAAATAAAAAAACTTGTAATACTTGTACTCAAGCTCCTCCAGTCAGATCCTTACAACTTTGCACTTGTACTGCGCTTCTAACATCCACACCTACATTCACAGAACCATTTTTTATCACTATGCACATAACACCTCTCACATGCATGCCATGTACACAATGTACTGTATTCATCACATCTCCTCTGCAAAAATCAAACGTAACTCGTCAAATAGACCACTCTTATCACCAGTTGCACCCTCTGTCCTCAGTAATGTCTTGTACTACAATCATATTACTACATGTAGCATGACAGCCCACTCCGATATGCTCACGTAATACATCATCACATCTCACAACGAAATGCTTACATTGCTATATGAATATGCCCTCAGTCAATTGCATATCAACATACACACACACACCATACGCTGCTTAAGTTCTACAGATTGTAATTTCTAAAACAAATGCATTCACAGAGTCAAACACAACATACATCAAATAAACAATTTATTTTTTATTTATTTATTTTTATTTTATTTAAAAGGTTCAGGACCCTAAATTACACAACTCGTTTATACACTTTACATACACTTATTCACTTTGTTACGAATTACAATTTTAACCTTCTCTAACTGTGGGCCTGTCATATCCTTATATAACTTCCATGCTCCATACCCCCATTGACTGATGTAGATGAACAACTATCCTCACTCATCAAATGTTGTAGATGATTCTAGGACTCTAGTAAATATTCCCAATGTCATGCCCTTAGGCATAAGAATCATACCCATATTAAGACATAGCCAATGCAGTTCAAAAACGGAAAGGCTACTCCCATAGACTCCTAGAAAGCCCAATGCGTTCTTAAACAAACCAATGCTCCAGCAGCCCGGTAATTCCCCCTGCTTCTGTATTGATTTGTCCTAGAACTCCTGGAGTCCTGAAAGAATTGCGAGTTCTTAGTGACGTCTTATATCCAACCTTACGTCAAGCTCGGCACCTTCCAGGTATACATATACCAGCATCTGCCTTTAGCAACACACGGTGCTTTGGAGCAGATCGGCTATCTACTTTCCCGACGCCCTGCTGATGCGAGTGCCGAAGGAAGCCGACCCTCCCTGCTGACGCACTGAGAGAGACGCTGTCTTTTCTCCTGCCGAGAAATCCAGCTCCAGTGTTTCCCTGTCACCCTTGCGGGTTGCTGGGAGATCGAGTCCTGAGAAATAGATACAAGACCTCCTGCATTCTATAACCAAGGTACGGAGCGGATTAAACCCTTAGAGAATCCTTGATTCAGATTATTGGCAAAAACTATAACTCATCTACTCCTTCCCTGTACTAGGCTTAGGTTAGGTACACCGGGGTAGGCGTTTCTTAGAAACACCAGTTGAGTATGTTTTGTCATTATTTTATCATTGTGTGTATTTTATATATTTTAAGTATCATATGGCTTAGAAACTATATAGATGCTTTTACAGTATTATTTCATAATACTCCTTTTACTGTACGCACTTTACTTCATAGCAAGTATTATGATTGTAGCAATTCACTTCTCTTGCATGAGAAAGCAGACTGCTCAATAAATAACCTTTTTATTGAAAACGCCTGTCTCTCTATTTCTCTGCACTCCTGGTGAAACTAAGCATGCATGATTAACTGAGTGGAGAAGTGTGGCTCAATGGTTATAGCTTTTGTATTGACCAGCAGTTGCACTCTTTGTATTATTTTTGATTTTCGACTTACTTCTTTTGCTGAGTTAGTTTGATGCGACACCCTTGTGAGTGTTTTGTCTAAGAACACTGTCAAGTGAATTGAGATAGGTGAGAACAGGGGTACTGTCCTCGGGTTCAAGGTGTGCACACACTTTATCATGGACCGAAATCAGTCCTCTTAATCCATAGTATTACTTCAATAAAAGATCTTTAGAAGCAATATCCTTTATGCCATCTTTAATTATATTTTTTAATGATGATTTCTCATTAAATACGTCATTTTTCAGATGTTAGCAGGTTTCAATGTTACAACATTTCACTTTCACCCAATGCATTTCGGGTACAAATGGACCCTTCGTCGGGGGTCTCTACGAAAAGAACAAAGAATACATAATGAGCCCAGAGCTACGTTCATGCTGTCAAAATAACATAACTCATCATAGTTTAAAAAATCTACTGCGAATTCCAAATCTGTAAACGTGTTGCTCTGCACATACCAAATCGTGACTTAATAACGTTATGAAAATAAAGGTTAAAAAATAACAATTCTAGGCAAACTTGCGTCTGAATCATAAATAACGCGGTGAAAAAACCCTATGTAACAAAGTTGCGCTCTTGTTTGTTTGGCGTTACACGCCCGTACTCACAGTGATATGTAGCGTCAAAGCTTCCTGTCGTATTGTCCAATCCCTGCCGCATTTAGATCTCATTGCGCCTACGCCACTTATAGCTGCTCTGATTGGTCGGTAATGCGATCACGTGATCGCTACATTTTATGGATGTTTGCATTATTTCTATGTGTGAATAAATGACTAAATAAACCATAGCACACCTAATCTATCACATACTGTCTCTACATGAATGTAAGACTAAAAATTACCATCAGTAATAATTTTTTACCAAACGTGCGCGAAGCTTTCAAATATGGACTACATACTAGACAATGACTTAAAAACTGAAACACATAATTCTCCAAATATACACTATTAGTTAAACATAGTTGAACCATGGTATGGGACAGTATATTCATTACTTTCTCATACATATCGGCCTGGAAGCAAAAGTGGTCGGCCATTTTGAAACGGGCAATGATCTTCTATTGTGAGTGTAATTTCGAATACAGGGTTAGCCTGTGCCTCCAGAAAGTGAATCCCAGAGGGAAAAAACGCATCTCTGTGTGTCACAATGTAAATCAACAACTTAAAAGGGGAAAATCAAATTGTATAACACAGACCACGTTACATTCTATAATAATCACACAACGTTATGAAGACAAGCACTGCATCCTCAGCCCTGTCAGGGCAAATCCAATGTTGTAGTCCAAAGTTTTATAAAAAACATGTTAGTTCCAACCTGTCGTTGAGCCCATCTGGCTGAAGACTTCCCATTTTCTTTATCCAGAACTATTCAGATCTTAATCTCATTTTGTGTGTGTCAACATCTGAGCGCGCTTTTACCACTTCTAATATGGTAAAGCGTAACTGAGCGATATTGTGTCCTGTAACCGTTTACTGATCTCCCGCTTGCTTATGTATTCGAGTTGTTTTAATCATTGATTCGCTGTACTTAATTGTGGGCTGAAGGCTCTCGTTTCTTTTATCAGTCCGTAGATTTCTTCCGCCTCTTCTGTTGTATAGGCTAAGGTCTCTGCCTTGTTGGTTGTAATTAAAGCTATATCTTCCAAATTCATTTTTATTTCTTAGGGTTGGTGCTAACTGTGGGGGGTAGACACACTGAATAATTTTTGTATTGACCAGCAGTTGCACTCTTTGTATTATTTTTGATTTTCAACTTACTTCTTTTGCTGAGTTAGTTTGGTGCGACACCCTTGTGAGTGTTTTGTCTAAGAACACTGTCAAGTGAATTGAGATAGGTGAGAACAGGGGTACTGTCCTCGGGTTCAAGGTGTGCACACACTTTATCATGGACCGAAATCAGTCCTCTTAATCCATAGTATTGCTTCAATAAAAGATCTTTAGAAGCAAAATTATGTGTTTCAGTTTTTAAGTCATTGTCTAGTATGTAGTCCATATTTGAAAGCTTTGCGCACGTTTGGTAAAAAATTATTACCGATGGTAATTTTTAGTCTTACATTCATGTAGAGACAGTATGTGATAGATTAGGTGTGCTATGGTTTATTTAGTCATTTATTCACACATAGACATAATGCAAACATCCATAAAATGTAGCGATCACGTGATCGCATTACCGACCAATCAGAGCAGCTATAAGTGGCGTAGGCGCAATGAGATCTAAATGCGGCAGGGATTGGACAATACGGCAGGAAGCTTTGACGCTACATATCACTGTGAGTACGGGCGTGTAACGCCAAACAAACGAGAGCGCAACTTTGTTAACTAGGGTTTTTTCACCGCGTTATTTATGATTCAGACGCAAGTTTGCCTAGAATTGTTATTTTTTAACCTTTATTTTCATAACGTTATTAAGTCATGATTTGGTATGTGCAGAGCAACACGTTTACAGATTTGGAATTCGCAGTAGATTTTTTAAACTATGATGAGTTATGTTATTTTGACAGCATGAACGTAGCTCTGGGCTCATTATGTATTCTTTGTTCTTTTCGTAGAGACCCCCGACGAAGGGTCCATTTGTACCCGAAATGCATTGGGTGAAAGTGAAATGTTGTAACATTGAAACCTGCTAACATCTGAAAAATGACGTATTTAATGAGAAATCATCATTAAAAAATATAATTAAAGATGGCATAAAGGATATTGCTTCTAAAGATCTTTTATTGAAGTAATACTATGGATTAAGAGGACTGATTTTGGTCCATGATAAAGTGTGTGCACACCTTGAACCCGAGGACAGTACCCCTGTTCTCACCTATCTCAATTCAATGGTTATAGCGGCAGACCCTGATGCAGAAGTCTAGCCCGGGACCAGGGTTCAATTCCCCGCCTCGACGATTCTTGGGCTCAAAATTCCATGGACCTGATAATTCTCACCTCGGTGCCTAATCTAATCATAGAGTCCCACTCTGCAACTCTGGGCAATAGCTTGCTTAATCTCCACAACGGCCCCCACAACGCTAAAGATGCCTGGCCTCCACCTTGGGGGTGCCCAGGAGTGGACGCCTCACAGGGAAAGCCAGGATGGGTTCCACAGCGGTATTCGTACAAGCGCCTTGAGACCCTTGCGGGTGAGTAGTGCGCTATACAAGTATCAATTTACATTACATTTACATTTAGTGAAATAGCTATCTGATGTTTCCGTGACTCTGGAGATATACTCCTTATTCTGGGGGAGCAAAGTTGTAATGTTTATGCAGTTGTCAGAAACTAATCCCTTCTTGTCTATTAAGGAAAGTTAGCACTTTCTTGTTTACTCAAGATAGTTTCTAGTGACCTCTGAGCTAGCTGGGAAATCCTAATTAAGTCTAACATATTCAATAGAGACCTAGTCGACCTCAGTCCTACGTCTACACTGTTGTTTATGTTATTCCAATGCGCAGAGCCTATTGGGAATATAGGAACTACACTACAAAAACTACCCAGTTAAAGTAATCTCTCACCGTAGTGACACAGACACTGCTGTCACTTCCTGCAAGAATCCTTAAACCCCTATTACATCTACCTATTCATACCACACCTTGCACAGGATTTAATCATGATGTATGAAAATTAGAAACACTAGTCTCTCTCGCCTTTGACCTTGTTAAAGCAAACTGAGCACATGCAAAATGAACTTGGATTACACACCTACAACTAGGCCTTATTTTCCGAAATACACATTCTCCCCTGTGTGGCCATTAAGAGCATGGATATGACACTGGCTCCAGTAGCATCTGTACAGCACATGGACCCAGAACACTTCTGTGCACTCACTGTCCACTTGGCATAGCACATGTATCACTTGGTAATCCGACAGACATAGCGGCATCATGTGTAACTCCAAAGGATCGCATTGTCAGTCATCCACAAACTACAAGGTAAACACAATTCATATGCTCAACTGCGAATGGTGTTTGGTTTAAATATCAAATTCCGAGCTTGGACAGACAAAACACACCATACATGTGATGTCCCCAAACAAAAGCAAGATGGCATGACTGACATATAAATTAGAAACAAATGAACTATTAAGACCACACGCACCTTGCTAAACATGAATCTCAGCAGTCTTTTGTTAGGGTTTACAGTGAGTAATGTATAGGAGTTAGAGTCCCCTAGCTGTCTCAAACATTCAGCTCGATAAGAGGTGGTGTCGAGGATCACTATCATACCACCCTTATCGGCGGGTTTGATATGCGACTAGCGGCAGAAATAAAGAACCTAGTGGAAGGAGCAAGTGCGGAGGGCTGGATTACACCACAAGAAGCGTTATTCCTAGTAACCATTTACCCAGTGACCCCGCACTTCTATGTACTGCCAAAGATTCACAAACCAGCCAGACCACCTCCAGGTCGACCCATTATTTCTGGCATTGGATCCCTCCTGCAGCCTCTTTCCACTTTTGTCGATTTCTTCTTGCGGCCTTTGGTGCGCACCATGCCCACCTACCTCCAGGATTCAAAGGATGTTTTGCGTCTGATCCCTGAGGTTGAATTCAACATCGGTACTGACATCCTTGTGAGTTTCGATGTTGAATCCCGTTACACATGCATTCCGCAGGAGGAGACTCTACTGGCAGTCAGAGGCTTATTGGAAGCCCAAGATCATGACAGCATATCCCCCAATAGTTTTATCATGGAGCTAGCAAGGATAGCCATGACTGAAAACTTTTTTCAATTTGAGGAAACACTATACCTACAGACATCAGGTACCTTAATGGGGAGCGTTTTCGCCCCTAGTTTGGCGAACCTATATGTCCATCTTTTTGTGACACAGTCTGTACTCGACCGCAATAATCTGTTTTACCATCAGACGATATTGTGGAAGAGATACATTGATAACGTCCTGGTTGTTTGGTGTGGGGACACCACTTCAACACTCGCATTCTAAAGTTGGCTCAACGCCTAGAATCAATTTCTTAAAATCACTGTCGAGTACAGTGCGTTAGAGCTACCATTTTTGGATCTACTGATCTTTCCAAAAGATGGTCATTTGGCCAGTAGATTGTATCGGAAACCTATGTCTAGGAATTCTCTCCTCCAATTTCATGGTCACTATCCACGCTCCCTGCAGGAAAATTTGCCCTTCGGGCAATTCCTCAGGGTGTGCAGAAATTGTTCTGAGAAATGTGACTTTGACGACCTGTCTCAAGACCTGAGCACTAAGTTAAGACAACAACACTATCCTAATGCCCTGATACGCAAGGCACGGAAAAGGGCCTCCAACAACCATCGCGAGGCCTTATTTGACCCTCCAGTTACAAAACCACCTTTGAAAAACTTGACTTTTGTAGCCACCTTCAGCACAGCCTCCACGCAGGTACAAAAGATAGTCCGCAAGAACTGGTGGATTTTGAATACTGCTGGAGTGACCATTCCATTCACATTGTTTGCCTTCAAGAGGAGTCAAACTTTGCGCGATGGTTCAGTGCACACTAGGCCCCGCTCTTTCCCTCAAGAGTCCATTACCACATTATGGAACCTACCACCGGTCCAGGGCCATTACCCATGTGGTGTGCGCTCTGGGTGTCCACAGACAGAAAAGACCTTAACAGTAGACATCGGCACAGAGTGCCCATTTATCTTGAAGCATCACACCAACAGTAATAGTGAAAGGGTGATTTATCTGATAACATGTCCTTGCTCCCTTCACTGGGTTGGAATGACTACGAGAAAGGTGAAGCTTAGGATCCATGAACAAAAGAGTAAAATTAGGCGAAACCGATAGGCAACACACCTGACCAATCATGTTTTGCCCATGAAACATACCGCTGAGGATTTGAAGTGGATAATACTGGAACAACCCTTCATTCCCCAGCATGTCAGTGATGTTTCCCATTATCTATTTGTTAAGGAACAAAAGTGGATTTTTAGATTGAAGTGTGATACTGCAGGGTTGAATAACGAGATCCCGTGGGTCCAAATCTGAAGATTCCACAAAACATTGACGACCCATTTGACCATCATGGCTTTCATGACATCATACTATTAGACTCTCAACCTTAATACTATCTTCACCATGAATATAGTTGTTTCACCGACGACTATCTAGTTTGAGTCATTCTCGATGTCAATAGATTTAGAGAAATGGTTGCACCTTTAGTCATATCATATGATTTTTACACCATGAGTAACCACTGTCCTTTTCTTGTTCTAAAATGGTTGTTTGTTAGCAATATTCGTGCCTGTGATTCTTTCACGTAATTTGTTATTCATTTACCGACAAGTGGTGCACTTGTGCACTTATACTCCTCCTTGAAGGTTATGTTCTGATACTTTTGTCTGGGTACGTTTCCCTCTCTCTCTCTCTCTCTCCCCCCCTCTTTTACCACGTTGGGTTTTCCTGCATTAACGAGCTGCAGTGTGCGGGGATATAGGAGCTGTCCCGATGATCGTTGACAGTCTCCTTTATGTCCCCACACTGGAAGGGTTTGTGGAGCGGTATTTAGACTGTTTGTATATATGGCCTTTTTTTGTTCATTCGACCTGATAATGAACTTCGTTAAACGGATTGTTCCGTTCCACACAAGAATCGTTCACAATAAAGTGTTGGCACGTCAATCTTTGGATGCCGCACTGCATTCTGATGGAGGATTACCGTTGGTCATCTTATCCACAAATAGCAGGTTTGCTTTGCCTCAACATTCGAACCACTCATATGCACCAAGGCAAGGTTAACTCCGGACGCCCTGCCGTTTCTTGATTGAGCCGTTTTGCAAAGACAAGGCTCTTATTGGCTATTGGTGCAACCAGTAGCGAGCGCGAGAACACCAACTTTTATCGTGCAGACCAATCAGGTGCAGGTTTACAACCTTTTGCCGAGAACTACGAGTTTTTTACTGTGGGCGAAAACGTCTCTCTTTCTGGTCCGCTTGTTTCTACTGGCTTTAGAACATCATGACCCTTGGGCACACCTCCGGAGGCTGTTATGACTCACCAGCCGCTTTCTCTGGGGTCCGCAGATTTGCATTTAAGCGGGCTGTGAGCGCAGTGGGTTAGAGCACTATGGAGGTCCTTTTTACTCCGTTTTTACTTCGTTTTTTGGCATTGTTTGTCGACTCTTTAACCGTAAATTGTATTGGTTATACATCTCAATTCCAGAACCTTTATTTAACTATCTGCTACAGGTCATTTACCAATGCCTGGGGACCAATTGAAGAGGTTTTCTTGCTGAGTTTAGCAGATGTCCATCAAAACACGATTATATAACATCAAGGTCACTCTTTGATCAATATGGACACCTGGGGTCTGCAATGTTACCACGCCAAGCGGCAATTTTTTCATGCGCATTTGGTTTTTAACAACTTGAATTATTTAACTTGTAACATCATCGATCATCAGCTGGCTGGGCTAGCCAAGACCGCCGTCTTTTTTCTGCCCTTTTTTGACACTATGAGATTTAATAATGAAGTCGATGTGTACCATATAAGATGTGATGCAATGGTATATATGTTTCCATTTCCTCAGAGCGGGGTCTCATTACCTGAGCGAGTGCCAGGCGAGGTGAGGTCACTCCCAAGCAAATTTTGGGTGAGTGATTATATAACCAATAATGATTGAGCAATGTCTCTTTGGCTGTTATATGTCCCATTACATATATGTTATTTTCTTATATTACACTGTGTGTATGCATACACTTTTTGTGTTTCAGGAGAGGATTTTTAGAACCATGACTTCAGATCCTTCCACTAAGTATTTCATCACATGGTAGGTTAACTGTTCTTGCATGGTATTTAGTCTTCACTATTTTCTGTCACAGTTGCAGTAGTGTTGTAGTAATAGGTCCTGAAGAAAGCCATTATTGGCTGAAACATGTCGACCAGTAATTCACCAACGGATAGCAGTATTTGTTGAAATACTATCCACACTCTGCTTTTAACCTTGTCATCATGGTGACCACCTAAATAAAATTTGTTCTTAGGCACCATGCTAGCCAATTTTAAATATCACTCTTTTATCACTCTTCATTAGCACATTATCTTTGAGCACTGCAACTTTTCACCACCCACAGCTCATAACACATTTGCTGCCTGGCTTTCCATCACTGGCGGATCCGTTACTAGAGTTTCCCCACAATACTTGTAAGTGAGGAACCTAGTGGATACCAGTCTGCATCCAAAAATCCCAGATGATGAAGTTCCGCCAATAGGTGGGCTGATGGGTTTTCTTTTCCTTTCCTCTCTTCCTTTGTTACCCTTATCAGTTTATACACACACTCTTTCATTAGAAAACAGACACTATCCAGCCCTATCAGACCAGAAACACCCCTTTTGGGCTATTTCAGAGTGCCGTGTTTGGCGAATAGTATTAACATTGTTGTTCAAGATTTCTTGAAAAACGAAAACACAGCAAGTTACTGACCACCTGCCGAAGAATCTGCACACATTTCAGCCATTCTTTTAAGGCCCGGAAGCAGCTGGGGAGACTTCAACATGAACCTAGAGTGCCAGCCATAGGACTCATCCAGGAGGTGGTAACACGTTGGAACTCAACCTTCTACATGCTTGAGCGTCTGTCTGAGCAGTGCTTGGTAATCAATGAGTATGTCTTTGCACTGGGTTCTTCTCTGAAAGACATGAGGCTAGAGTTGGAGGAATGGGACCTAGTTAAACACCTGACAGACATGCTTCATCCTTTTGAGGTCTTGACACGTGAAGTCAGCAGCTATCCCATTGTTGCGCATGCTTCAATGATCAAAGATGATACTGATAAGCAAGACGCATATCAGTTGGCGGAGAGCCTTTTAACCCGCCTAGTTGACAATGAAAGGCTTAAAAAAATACATACAGAACAACATTACATTTTGCCACTATTCTAGATCCACAGTACACAAAGGCAGTCGCCAGCAAAGCATTCATTCCTTTTACTGAAGCAGATGTTACCCTTTCTCTATCCCCACGCCAAGCATGTGCTGGGCTTTTAATTTATAGACCTCCGGGTCCCATAGGAACTGCAGGCTGTCCTCTCTGTACTTTGTTTAAAATCCAATCATTGCATTTTATTGGGTGATTTTAATTTACACGTGGATGATGGTAGTGATCTGGATGTTGTTAAGTTGTGGGACATTACAGCTCCTCTAGGGCTGTTACCGTATGTTTTTGTCCCCACACACAACAAAGGCCACATTTTAGAGCAAATTTTTTCTACAGCTGCAATCTGCACATCCCCCCGATCCCTGTCCTATGGTCCGACCACTTTTTAATAAATGTTATTATTTCTCCTGTCTTCACTACCTCCCCCAGACCGTTGGAAGGCCCTAGAGGGACTGCTAGGGCTTTTCACCGGGTCTCCTCTAAAATGCTGGCATCTGCACTCTCCATGCACCCTTGTCAACTGTCTGGTAGTTTAGAGGCAGATCTGGATCTTCTACATAGGTGGCTAGTGGATAGATTTGAGGAGTTTGCTCCCACGTCTACTCCTAGAAAATCCTGCAACCGCGCCTCAGCACTGTGGTTCACTCCTTTTCTCGGTGAGCTGCGCCGAGAGTGTAAAAAAGCTGAAAGAGCCTGGCGCCGCATGTATGACCCCAGTGACAAAAATAAATATAGGGAACTCAAGAAGCTCTATCACCGCCATATTATGGCTGGGAAAAAATCTTATTATGACAAGAGAATTGAGGACGCGGCGAATAAGAGTAAATACATTTTCTGCATCCCTTTCCCACACGGAAGCATGGGTCCATCAACTTGCAATCTTTTTCACCTCTAAAATTAAAGCTATTCAAAATACTTTTTCCCCTCTGAGTTCAGTATCTGTATCCGAGCACAGGCTCTCTCGGTTTCCATCCTTGGTAGTGGAAGGCACCTCTCTTTCTTAGTTCCCCCCTCTGTCCCTACCTGCCTCTCTTGACCTTCTCACCCAGCTCAAGTCTGGCTCCCCGCAGGATCCCTGTCCCGCTAAATGCCTTGGAAAAGTAGCACCAGCCTTAAACTCCTTGTCTTTAAGCACAGGGGTGGTTCCTCAGGGCCGGAAGCATGTCTTGATCCTGCCACTTGTCAAGAAGCCCAATTTGGACCATCTAATCCATGCTAACTATAGGCCGATCTCCCTTCTCCCAGCTCTGGCAAAGGTGGTTGAGAAGCATGTTCACATCTCCCTCTCTGACTACATTGAGAGTAACAACATCCTTCACGATACTCAGTCGGGTTTTCGCACCAAAATAAGTACGGAGACCGCTCTCCTTGAAGTTACTGAGGCCATCCGGGAAGTTCTGGATTCAGGTGGAAAGGCCATATTAGTTATGCTGGATTTGTCAGCGGCCTTCAACACCGTTCCCCATGACGGTCTCCTTTTAAGACTCTGGGAGATCGGATTGCGTGGAGTGGTGTTGAAGTGGTTCGAATCATTCTTGGCCGGCCGCCGGCAAACGGTTTGCGCGCCACCATTCTCCACCGACAGGCCATTGGAGGTGGGGGTGCCTCAGGGCTCTATCTTGAGCCCCCCCCCCCTTTTTAATATCTACATGGTCTCTCTGGCGGCAGTGGCGGTGTCGTTTGGTGCCCAGATCGTATCCTACGCTGATGACACCCAGCTCCTTTTCACCTGCACTAAGAGCTCTGTCTTTGATGGTATGCGGATCAGGGACTGTCTGGGAGCGGTCTTTGACTGGTTTAAACAGCACAGTCTGAAATGTAATTCAGATAAATCGGAATTGCTTTTCTTTGGCTGCTCTCCTGGTCCGAGATGGAAGGCCTGGTGGCCTCCTGACATGTACCCTCCGGCAGATGCCTCTTTCAAGGCGAAGAATCTTGGCTTCCAGATTGATGATGGCCTTTTCTTTGGGCCTCAGATTCGCGAGCTCACAGAGACTTTGGCATTTTAAAAATGCTAAAGAAATTCCTTCCAATCTTGTCCCTGGAGCACAGAAAGACCACAGTACAGGCTTTGATAGGCTCCTGCCTAGATTTTGCGAATGTGCTCTATCTGGGATTGCCAACATTTCTTCTTGCTCGTCTTCAGCTAGTGCAGAACTCCGCTGCAAGGGCCATTTTTGGCCTTCATCGAAGAGCGAGTGCATCGGAGCTGCTTAAAAGGCTTCACTGGCTCCCTGTCACGAGGCAGATTACTTTTAAGGTGCTGACTCTCGCCTTTAAGGCACTTCATCTTGCAGGGGCTAGATACATCAGAAGGCGTCTTGCCTTTTATCGGCCCTCCAGAACTCTGAGAACGGCCTCTTTGGCCATGGCTTCTGTTCCTCCCATCAGACGGGCTAGAATTGGAGGCCGCTCTTTTCGATACTTGGCTCCACGATGCTGGAACTCCTTGCCCGTCTCCCTTAGAAAAATCAGCAATCTACTGGTTTTCAGGAAGGAACTGAAGACATGGCTTTTTACCCAGTAATTTTCTTCTGCTGCTCTGCATCTGCCCTGGATTGTCTCTCCTTCGGGTCTTTGTCACAGCGCCGGGACACTCCATGGAGTAGCCGTGCGCTATAAAAGAGCCAAAATAACATAACATAACATAACATGTTTCAAAGTACAAACATTGGCTAGCTCTGTCAGCCACTCGATTCCAAAAAGAGCCTCAGGAAATTGAAGGAACCGGCAGAAGTACTTCTGAATCAGCAGGCCATCCAGCATCAAGGTCCACTTCTGTGGCCGAAGGCAGTCACTTTCCCTCACAGCCTTTACCTACACCAGCAACTGTATAATCATCCTCACCTGCACCAGGCCCAACTATAATATTGTCGGAAGCGGATTGTATAACTCACCAAGGGTTTTCTTGTTCCAGTGCTGATGCAAAGGCCTCAGATGGTACGCAAAGTGGAGCAGCCCTGGGTGACCGTGAGTGGATGGTGCAGGCCTGTCTGGATGACCCAACGGAGGTGTACATTGATCACAACCCATTGGTGTAGGTATGGGAAAAGGCCTCACTGGCCACTGATCGCCAAGCTGGCTCTAAATTATTCGTCTTGCCCACTCGCAAGCGTGTCTTCTGAACGTGTTTTCAGTGCAGCTGGTGCCATTGTAACTTCAAAAAGGACCTGCCTCTTCACTTCTCCTTATCTTTTAAATAATGTTATTGTTGTGAACTTCTATGAGTGTGACTCTGTGCGTCTGTTTGCTCTCTGCTTCAAATTCATGCCTCCAGCAATTTGATACGTTTCTTTGCTTTATTTAAAACTAATTTAATGTACTAGTAAGTGTTTATTCTCTCTGAGGGCAGATAGGCAAGTGAAATTACGTAATTACTGCAGCTCTGTACTTCCACATTGTTTCTTCATAGTTAGTAAGTTGTAGTAAGTACTACTTTTCAGTAACCTAACCATCCATTTAGCAAACAACTTCATGCATGCAGTAGTGCATGCACTTCCTTTATGTCCCTTAAAAGATTTATGGATATCTTCGTATCCAAAGATTTGGTTTTCTTCATTATTTGTTAGTCCATGCTGTGTTTTTTTTCTCTCTCCACAAAACTTTCCCCAAAACCCCCATTCCCATCTAATTTTAAAACTCCAAAACCCTCTTCCCCTGGGCTGTGTGGGTTTCATTGCGGTGTGACTAAGTGATAACAATAATTCCACACACTTGCTGGGGAGGATAAGGTACAAGCAACCTCCTCAAATCAATTTTAAGGCAGCTAGATGAATCCTAGGATATTGTAATTCTGCTTGAAAAACGCCAATGAGTATTTTCAAATCAATTCTGATTTTCATGTCCACCATCGATTGGATCCATCGTCAACAGCATCCTCCTACACGTGAAGAAAGGTTACGTTGCTGTGTCACTGTTCTTGTTGTAGCCATAACCATCCATGCAAATATTTTTTCCCATACTTATCTTCAGCATTGCTTAGGCTACAAATATACAGGTACTTCTAATACTCCTCTCAGGCCCCTCAATGTCTCATTTCCTTTTTTTCATATACTGCTACTGCTAGTGTGGTACTACTCCTACTACCACCACAACAATGGAATTTTTGTCCGGGATGGATTTCATGGGCAACCGTAATCGCCATTTGCCATGCAGCCAGCGCAGTGCCTGCTCCATTCTCAAACACAAATCACAGGTAATATAAGAATTTTGGGGACGTAGAATAATGGGCTAGGACTTGGAGGAGAGGAGAGACTGACAGTAGTACTAGTAAAGTACTAGTAGGGCAATTGAATTTACTAAATCTGTTAGTGGCACTTTTGTAAATGTTTGGACGTTTTAGATAATTCATGCTGGTAAGTTTGAGGAAACCAAACGTACAGTAACCCCCGCCCACCACCCCACAAAATAATATGAATGCGTACACTATGTTGAAGTATGTAAAATAAATAATTATATTTCCCCTAACAAAAATAAACTATTCGAAAGACCCAACCCACCCCCCTCCCTAACCCCAACCAGTGTCCATAGGCATGTCCCTCAAAAAGTCCCTCTGGATTCCCAATGCCCATTTCCCACCCCCACCCCAACAGTCTTTAAAAAAGGGGCAAGGGACATTCACTTCCGGCGGTGTCCTGTGGACAGGTGGTCCAGCATCTCTTTACGGAGGTAATGGAGCTGGCGCTTCAGTTTCTCAACCGCGTGCTCCAGGTAGTCCACTCTCCGGCGGAGACGGCGCTGACGTGCCATCCATGCTCTGGGGGGGCAGCTGCTGTTTTTCTTGCTGCTCCGCGGTGGTGGAGGAAGGCTGTCGGACCACGATTCCGTACCACTGGAGGCTTCTGCCTGGTGGACTGTAACCAATACTCTTTAACATTAACACAAAATAATTCAACAGAAAGTTGTCTCACAATAACACTAGCAACTTGCAAGTACAGTATAACATTTTGGCATGTATCTTTCCGCCGTCTTTGTAGGCCTGTAACATTAGTGGGAGTTTCAGGAATTCTACTAGCAGCACTTTGGACTCACTACATAGTCAGAGAGTCAGAGAGTACACCAGTTTTCTTCTTTTTTCTATTGTTTTGTGAAAAAAAATAACTGATACTTGAACTTGTGGTAGCCGGCATAATGCCAGCTCAGTCAGCTTGCACCCAAGAAAAACAGACACAAGCCATGATGACGCAGACTCGCATTACTTTAAGCAGTACATGCAGGTGGGGATAGGGAAGCTCTGACTTTTCTATAGGGGTGGCACTGGTCGTACTCGGTTACATCAAGGGCTAGTGCTCAATGTAATTTATATTTCACGCTGTCCCCCGGGCCTTGACTACTACAAAAGTACAATGAAGATTATTCATTTCTGATCATATATCCAGCTGATCATATGATCTTTGCGTATATGATGGATGACTTTAGGCGCTTTGTTTTGATAGATTGAGTGAACAACAGCGATAGGCCACCCATGATTGACACAGCGGAGGAAGGGACTTGACTTGATGTAATGTGAACTATACAATACATATACAATATATGCTGTGCTTGCAAAGTACATGAATGTACTGTTAGTCAAGGGAGTATTTCTGAACAATCACAACTTCTAGTATTTGGATTTCCTCTGCTTTGCTACTCTGGCACGGACATGCTGTTCAAAGCAACACTCTTCATTTACTGAGCGTCTACTCTACATACACCTCTGCTATCTATGACGAAGAAGATACCATCTAGGCTTCCAAAGTAAACGTCTATCATTCTTCTTAATGTCTCAACTGGACCAACTTTACTTTTTGTCAACAACCAACTAACACCCTTTTTATTTTATTTGGTAAACCACCGTCTTGACTTGCATTTGAGTTTCACCCAAATGATATATTGCAATGCACACCACACATTCATTTTCTGATTCACCCACACAGGCAGTCATCTTTTCTTTCTTCTCCAACCATCCTTGCTTCAAGCAGCCATGCATCTGATTCCTTCCTATCAGCCACCTCTGCATGCCTTCATAAACACGTATCATTCTTTACAGTCATACATGTTACGACTCACTGGTCCTTCCTTACACCCTTCTTTCCCTTTTAGTTCATCACATCCCTCAAATTCATCTGATCTGACTTGGCTCCACGATAAAAGTTTCACAGCTGAGTTGAAGTCAAATAGAGGGGACCATTGCTTACTCGAGAACTACCGTTGCTCGTGCTATTGCTAAGTCAAGGGTGACTGTCTTCTCCGTGATTGGCAAAAATGTAGTTCGAAATTAGTAACTATTCTTAACAGTACAGTGTGCTTGTACTAGTGTACTGTCTACTGTACAGTACATCATACCCCCCTTTGCGAGCCTACTCTAAAATGTCAATAAGTAAGGAGTATAATAACTTACCACCGTCCGCCGCTGCTGAGCCATCCCACACAGCAGCTCCTCCTGGTGGCACTTGTGGCACCGCAGCATCAGCCCCTGGAGTGGACGCCTCCGCGCTGCTGGCCCCGGCACTGATGGTGGTTGGTGCCGCATCCGATGTGACGCCTAGAAAAAACATGTCATATTTTTAGATGCCATACACAACCCCCTATTTCGTCTCGTAATGGAAGAAAATGTTAATACATAAACAATTTTTAATTATTGGGACTGAAACAAAGTGACGGTTTTGGGGAGGGTGTTAACTTTTTATATGCTTAACCATAACATGCAACACTTTTTGGCACAACTGATGAAAGCTTGCTTTTTAACATGCACCATTTTTCTAATTACAGACAGACTAATCCATTGCCCTTCTGCCAACAAGAACTTTTCAATTTTCACCACCTACTCCTCATCACTACCAGTAATTGAAGTTCAAACAGGTGAGGGCTCCCGCACAGTTATTATAATAATTAGATTTGTTAAGTTGAAGTATATTCTAGGGAAGGGTGTTTAAACTTCAACGCATCTATCACCGCAGCTCGCTGGGAATACTACGCTATTAAAAATAAAGAAATTGTTTTTTTATTTCTTATTTGAAAATAAAACCTTAAAACTAAAAAACACTGTGTGGTTTTTGTTCACCAGTGAGTGAGCAGAAGTGTTTGCAGATGCACTACAGCACTTTGCAAGCATGCTTCCGTGACTCTGATAGGTCGGGACTCGGTAGTCTTCTTCTGTTCTTCTCGGTTGTATAATCATTGGTCAGACACACTAGATAGTCGGTCAGGAGATTGGGGGTTCAACTTCTGTTCTGACTGAGGTATGTGGAAAGTCGAAGTGCACCTATCATCAACAATGTCCTATGTTTTTTGTTTATACTTCTGTATGAGCAGAATAGTCCCTGAAACACTAGCAGTATGGTATGTGCTCCTATCAAATCAAACTAGCTTATTCTTGGTAGACATTGACTTTTTGTTGTTGGAAATTGTCAAAGCACTAACATTAGGAAGACTGGAATAGACAGCAAGGGCAACCCAGAGGACTGCACTCAGTGCCTAGAGCTATTGCTGGATCAGAGTTTTGTTTAACACCGTTTGCTGACTGGGCAAGCTTAGCTACCTACACAGACCAACTCATAATAATAGTAAATATTAGTAGCACAGAGAGTGATATTAGAGGCAGGATAAGAATGTAGAAACAGTCTACAAGAAGATCAAAGACTATTTTGTAAAAAATAGAATTAGGAAACAGTTTGGAATGAATAGGTGCTGTAAAAGTTAGGGAAGTATAATTATTAATTATATACAACAGAACAACTTACTGGGGCCTGCAGAAGAGACCTCTGAGGACTGATCCTACCCACCATGTTCCGCCGGCGTCTCTGTCATCGTCTAGCCCCTGGGAGGTGCTGATGATCATGAAATAAACACAAACATGGATGATTGTTTTTTGGAAATATTTGATTTCTTTGACCACAATCTAAAATTATCTCGGGGAAACAAATTACCAACAATTGCACTACATGTATTGACCTATCTGATCTGGTAAACTAGGAGGATAGTACAGTATTGCTGGATTCGCAGACCGTCTACTTGGAAAGTTATGTAAATCACTAACTAAACTAACAACAAAAAGTTTCTACAACGACTGTCAGCACTCAGCAGCACATGACATGACAGACACAGTCCGTCGTCATGATTGCAGACCACTAAAAAACGTCCTACTACTAAATAACAAGTCATAGTATACTCAACCTATCAATCCACCACTATCTCTTCTTAGTGGCAGCAGGAGTACAAAGGCAGGTCTGTAAAGTACTCACTCATACATAATCACTCAGGCCAAATAAGCACAAAATTGAAAACAAGTAAGCATAGTAGCAGCGCCAGTGAGCAGGCGAGCACCTGCAATCACAGAGGTTTTTGAAACATAATTTACCTGCAATGTAATCAGCAGCATTCTTGCTCTTCGAAAAAAATAAATTGCAATATCAGAACACAGAGCAGGAGAAAACAAAGTTGTGATTAAATATTAGCTCCTACTCACCAAGGCCCGGGTTCTCGACTCCAAGCAGGTCGAGCAGGTCTTGCTCCCGGTCCAGGATGTCGGACCACCGGTGCTTCGCTTGTTGTAGGTGCGCCGGACCCCAGACTCCAGATACATGGCCCGGCACACCTTCCCCCATAGCTGGTGACGCTCCCAGTACATGTACCCGTCACCGGGCCTGCCGCTTGTGCAACGGTCTTGGGGAGGTGGCGCTGGACGTAGAAAATCAGTGCGGCCACCTCCACCGCGCTGAAGATCTCCCGGGCTACTACTGCCTCCATACTAAAGCGCTCACAAGGGAGCCGGGTATTGGTTCCGGGACCCTTCCCCTTTATGTTCTTCCCTGCTCCCTTTGCCAAGGTCCTGGACAGGAAAGGAAAATAAAATAGGAAAGAAAGAATAGGGAAAAAGTAAATAAAAGAAAAGAGTTAAAAAAAAGTAGTTTTAAGTTACCAAAAGTAGAAAAAACCCACAAAATATAGATGTAGAAAAATAAAGAGATAGATAATGAGTAAAAAAAAAACAAAGTTCAAAGAAACAAAGTATTGTATAGATTAAGGGAGGATTGAAAAATCATGCCCAGAACCATAGCAATGACTGAAAAACAAGATGGCCGCACCCATTGCGACCACGTGGGTAAGTTTACACAATATTTTCCCTGCGAGCATGCAAAACTGACGCGATTATGTAATTGCGCCCCGCACATAGGATATGCCCAATGCGAGCATGCAACTAGCGCCAGGACGCGGAAATGCTCAACTCGAACACTGAAAACAAGGTGGCCGCGCCCATGTACGAACACATGGGTAACTTCGCGGTCAGCGGGCTGAAAAAAACCATGGGAACACGCAAAGCGCCCTGGAAACACGCAAAAATAAAAACATCCACACATTCTCACAAATTTGTGGATTTTGCGCACTGCAAATTTGCTTTCGCACGAATTTGTGTACAGCAAATTCGCAGGTTTTGCCCATACTTAGTGGGTGTGTCCACTGCAGTTGTTGGCTCAGACTGAGGGGGAGCAGCTGTAGTGTGATTGTTTGAATTAGGGGGAGGGGCTTGGCTTGAGCATTTTGGGGATGATGTAATACTCCATGGTGCAGAGGGAGGGACTCAGACTTTTTGGGTGGGTTTTCTTTGGTGCTGAAGGTACTGGGCTGAGAAAGTATCGGTATCTGGATTTTTATGTTATTTCTGAGACCGGTGAGATAGGGCAAATGTAAAATGGCAAGTCTGCTGTTGTGGATTTCCTCTTCTTGGTAGGGACTTGAAAGGTTTGGGATGGGGTGAGTTTTATGGGAATGATCTTGAGTCCCTGAGTTGACGGGAACAGGAGAGGCAAGGGTAGGGGTGTGGAGGCAGAGGGTTCTGAGGTCTACAGGGTGTCTGTGGATGCATGTGTGTCGTTTGTTGCTATGCCCATAGTGGTGGGTGTGCTGTCCGTCTTTGGAGTGTGGATGTGTGTTGGGTTGTTCTTGGGTATCTGTGTTTGTGTCCAGCATGTGGCTGTTGAGGTGTGTGCATGTGTGTTTGTGTGAGCTTGGGTCAGGTAGGGTAGTTGGGATAGTGGGTGGGGAAATGTGGAATAGGTATGAAGGGTTTAGGAATTTTGGAGCTGGGACACTGCTGCCCTCAGTTTGGAGGCCAGAGCCTGATTGGATCTGTGTAGGGCAGACATGCCCTTGTGAATGCCCTCCAGGAATTATACCATTTGAGTCAAATGAGTGGTATGCATATGGAGGACATTCAGCACTTCAGTCTTCCTCACAGAGATCTGCCTCAGGATGTCAATGGCCTCCATACTCAGGGCAGCATGGGAGACCGGGGCAGGGGATGAGTTGTCTGGCACAAAGTAGACGAGTCCCCTTCCTAGGTAGCGGCCATGGACAGTTGGATCATGAGTAGCTGGGAAGTGAGAGATGGTAGGCGTGGTGGTGGTCTCTGATCTGGAGGATCCAGTCCCTTTCTCCTCCACCACCAAAAGTGAGTCTTGACTAGAGCTGCACTCTGCTACAGAGCCTGCTGATGTTGTCTCTGAGCTGTCCTCAGTGAGGTCCCCCTCACCATCTGCGCCATTGGGTCCCTCCTCTTCTGACTCATCACTGGACCCAGACTGACAAACGAATCCCACTAAATCTGTGGCACTGTATCCTCCGATGGCCGCTGATGATGCTGTGAACAAGAATCAAAAAGAATGAAATAAGTCATCCATATGTACTTGACAGATAGGTAACATCAAATATCTTCACAGATCAAACAAACACATCAAATTGACTACTGCAATTACTTCTTTGCATACATGGCACTTGTTAGCCTGCCAGTTATTTATTGCTCCCTCACACATGATGTTATCTGCAACATTGGGTGTATCAACATCAAATGGGACAACCACAATGTCAACTAATTCAATATACAGCAGGAGATGTATCATCTTTTGCTCATGACAGTCTCCCGTCTTGAAATACCTGCCTAAACTCCTGCAAGGGATTATAGAGCTCACAATGGTAATAAGATAAACATAATTGAATTGAGACATGGTATCCATTCTGCAATCCCTAGTCATGAAATAGGGATCCATTGACTCTGATGTTACAGGTCAAATAACTTCCTTGTCAAAGTAAAATATTGCGTAGTTGTTGCATGAGTCATGACACACAGATAACAGCGATTATGCTCATTTGACCTGTAACTTAAGTTCTCAACTGCCAGGTCACACATCTGACTTGTGTTGTGAAAACACCAAGGTAGTAGGCATAGCTGGGGTGAGAGGCACATGGCATACTGTCTTGCGTCATCAATGCACAGTTTCATGAAGATGAATCTTAATGTTGTGCACATTGTAAACAGCTCACCATATTCTGGCATGTTAGTTCAGTCGCGCGTTCATGTATAGACACTTTGCTTTACTTTATGCACTTGGCTCGATATCCGGCTTAGGTGCCACTCACCTATAATTGTTATGCCACTCTGCTTTGTTAATTTTTGTGCACTATTACAGCATTTCCTACTACTGTTCCAGCAGTATGCATGTTCTTTCGTTTTATTCTGAATAAAGGTTTTCTATTTGCACTCAGGTGCTTCAGGCAGTTTCACTACATGACACAGCCCTTTACTCATGTAGTTTTACAATCAGTGATTCCACTGTACTTTCTTTGTGTACACCTTATCATTTACTTTCATTTGTGTTGTTCTAATGCTGGATGGATTGTGTTTTTTCATTGTATCCTTGCTGATCATTTTTAGATAATTTGGCCCCTGACGAAGGGCTTCTGAAGTGTTTACTCTGATTTTCTGATGATTTTCGTCATGTGAACGTATATGGGATTGATATGAACAATGGAATATCAATGACCTATACATATTAAAACATTCAACTTTGCTCCTTGGAATTCAAATCATTTTTTGACACATAAGTGTGTGCATTATTCTTACACAGACTTTCTTGTGGACCTTTGCTAGTGCTCAGGGGAATTTCCCCTATATATGATTTGTGCTCATATTTTATGTTCTGTTTGTAATAATGCATGTTAACTTATATTTGTATCTACCAACAATTGTGTTTACATTCTACACATAGGTATCGCAGACAAGCACCAGTAAACAGCACCTTCCCAGACCTGAAGACCATGAAGGAAAGTGACACAATTGGAAAATACAGTTTCACCAGGCCAATAATTGAACAATTGGCTGAGTTGTTGACAACAGATTTGATGCCTTGTCGCACATATCCGACAGCACTGACACCGAAGGTGAAGGTTGTGGCTGCCTTACACCTCTTTACCATTGGTTCTTTCATGTATACTATGGTACCATCTGGTTAAATGTCACAAAAGATGTTCAGACATGTCCTGCATGATGTGCTGAAGGCATTGCTCTATTGTGTGGAAAAGTACATCAAGTTCCCAAAACAAGGTGAATTTTCTGACATCAAGGGTAAATTACATTCCTTGGGACATATACCCCACATGATTGGAGCAGTTGATGGAACCCATGTTGCTTTAGTACCACCACAGGCCTATGAACAGGTCTACTGCAACAGGAAGCATGCCGTCAATGTCCAGTTGGTGTGTTTGGTGGACATGTCCATCTCACACGTCTGTTCATATTTCCCTGGCTCAGCACATGATGCCTACATCCTGAGGAACAGTGTCATCCCCCATATGATGTCTCAGCTGCAATGTGCATGTCAGATAGTGCTCTGCTGTCAGACAAATTTTTTATGTGTTCTGTGTAGGTGACTCTCAATACCCCAACCTTTCCCTGGTTGTTGACATCTCTGCGCAACCCAGTCACCCCTGCATAAGTATGCTTCAATGAGACACAGGGTTGTACCAGGCTAGTGGTTGAGCGTACATTTAGTCTCCTGAAAACAAGGTTCCAGTGTCTGGATTGCACAGGAGGAGACCTACCATATGACCCCTTGAAGGTGTGGAAGATAATCACAGCATTATGCATGCTCCACAACTTTGCAGTCCAGAAGGAAATTCCACTAATACTGGATGATGGAGACCAGCAGCCGCCAGCAAGGAAGGATCCTGGCTTGGGACATGATGCCAGTGATGATGAGGATGATGTTAAGGATTTTGGTCAACAGCTTATCCGCAACTTATTCCCCTGAATTTAACTATTCAATGAGAGGTGATAGCCCCAAAATACTTGTTTGGGTGTTGCTGTTGTCCAATGTGTATGTATGCTGCTGAGTGTATGTTAATTTTCATCAAGTTTTTAATGAGCTGCTCAAACAAATGTTCTGGGTGACATGTACAATGCTGCACTCAATACTAGCTTGTGTTCACACTGACATTTGTATGCTTTAGCTGAGATAGTTAACAACACTGAGCAACATTATTTCTGAGTTACTGACTCTTTTCTATTTTTTTTCCATACCTGGGTACTTTGCCATTTCAACATCAGGCTGTGACATAGTAGAACACTGAACTGTTGCAGAAATCCATGGCAACATTACCATCTGACCAGATGTTTTCTTTTTTCAATTGTGTGTTAATTTTGTGTTAATGCACCATGTTGTATCTGGAGACTAAACCAGGGTACCACATTGAGGTATGCCTTGTTTATTATCACACAACTTCAAACATTTTTAACTACTAAAATGGGCCATGATAATTTGGTTGGCTAACAATCTTTGTTGATTGTGCTAGTAACTGAAGATCGTTTTGTATTCATTAAACTTCCATTGAATCTGTACCATCTACTGCAGGTTGTGTGATAACATTACTATGTCTATTGATAAAACTGTGTCAAGGTACATTTACTCACAAGCCCTTTTTTTACTTTTCGGAAGTGACTTGTAACCAATGTTGTTAACAGTTTAATCTTTGTACTTTTGTGGATCATTACAACATGTACATTTGGTATTCTAAGTCATGACATGTGTAAGCACTTTGGTGAAAAGTAATTTATTTTTTGTGCATGAAGGTAGGACATTTTCCACACAATTATAAAACAAAGTGCAGAAAGGAGTTCGTTGTGTTTGTAGATTAAGTATTCAAAAGTAAATCCACAGTTATTTTGAGTCCAAAGTCCAGCCTAGTCCCTCCAGCCAATGTGGACCATCTCAATGACAGTAAACAAAGGGAACACTTGGCACATAATGGAGAATATCTGGAGCATTTTGCCACTTCCTGGGGGTGATGCATCTGTCTCTTAAGAATTCTTCTTCTGACAAACTTTTTTATGTTTTTCCGGGGGACCCTCAGGGGCAGGCAGCAGTGGTGCTGGGGGCTTTCGGCCAGAGTCCACACCCCTCCTTGTGGATTGTGCAGATGTTGTTGCACTGGATTTTGTGGGCACACATGGAGGTGTGGACATGTTGTTGGAAATCTGGCGGAGGCCGGTGACAATGTCCCTGTGCACTGCTGTCATCTCATCAATTTTGCTCATGAGCATGCCCAGCTTTTCATTTTAATTTGACTTCTGCTGTTCAATGGTCCTGAGGATCCCTACAACCTGGCCAAAAACTCCTTGGCAACCCTCAAACGCATAGAGGATCCTGGAGAGGTTTGGGTGTCCCTCATCAGCTGGGTGTGGTCAACAGAGGTAGGAGTGGTCACAGAGGATGCAGATGTAATTGCTGCTGGTGCCTTGTGCTGACACAAATCGAATGGGCCAGGTCATTCCTTGATCTCCGAAGATGGTTTAGAGACACCAACGCCGAAGACCTCAGGGTAAATCAGCGTCTGGGACTGTCTGTCCTAGTTGGTTCCAGACGTGTTCCCAGCTCACACAGTTGAAGGACTGGGTTCTTTTGGACCCAGCGGTGCCAGGGCACAACACCTGAAACCTTCGTGGGTAACCTGCTCCGGCGTACAAGTCACAGAGACACGGGACACTTCCTTCGGCGTCAAAGAGTCAAGGTTTATTTACTGCAGGGAACACAGAAGTCACGACAAGTACAACACGTGCAACTTGGGGAGACTGCTTCAAATTGGTTTTGTGGATCGCTCCTTTTATACAGTTTTTACCCATAGGCTAACATTGAACACAAAGGTTTACAACTCAGTTCCCACATCTAGCTCCCAGAGGGGTCGCTTTGGTCGCTTTGAAACATACAAGGTCCGGAACATAAGTGCGGAAACATTTGGCGGTTCCCAACTGTAAAAACCCATCTTCCCACCATTAGCAAATTCCAATCAGCAGTAAAGTAGATCGAAACAGGAACGAAGACAGGTGCAGAGGAAGACGGAGACAGTGGGGAGATCGGAAAGGGTGTAAAAGGGGAGGTGTCGGGAAGCACGAGATACAAGCATCAAAGGGACGTGCCTAATGAGATGCACGGCTGAGACAATAAGTCCGTGCGGCAAGATGAGCCTCGAGCGGCGCCATCTGCCTTACAGTAGCAACCCCCTCGTCATAAAGACACTTTCAAAGGACATGTGTCTTCCGCAAATATCTTGGGAGTCCCAGGGTCGCGAAACGGACAGCGTCCGTTCGCTGACTACTTGAGGGCAAGAGACAAAATGGATGCCGTATCTAAGATGGAACCCGTGGGTACAGATGAGAAGCCCACGTAACAAACGAACGGTTTAAGTTAGCACAGCGAAACTGCGCACACTTACTAAACTCGTCATTTGCGGTTCATAGATACTAGACTCGACCATATTCGTGCGAGTCAAAAATACCAATTACAATGGTCACGGAACCTCAGACGCTCCTTTTGCCCTCATGTAGGCAAGCACTAGTCGGAATCATATTCGATATTCATCAGACCATCAAGATGTCGTTGTAGCATAGCTTTGTCCGACCGAGTCCCCTTGGTAACAGGTGGTTGTCTCATACACGTTGTAGCACAGAGGCCACATAAGGCAGGACCACACTGCACACAAAGGCAACACGTGAACAGGAACACTACCACAACCCCGATGATCATCAGAATCTTCCAACCCCAAGTCGACATCAGGCCCCAAAACCAACCGAGTAACGTCCAATCCCCTACATCCACGTGTATGGATTCGGAGATCTTATGCAACTTCGAGATGGCTTGATAGACAGTAGGAGCATTATCAGGTATGAAAATGCAACAGCTCGAATGGATCACTTTACATACCCCACCGCGATCTGCCAAGACGACATCTAAAACCATACGGTTTTGCAACGTCATAAGTCTCTCCGCCTGAAGTTCTGTGGTGATATTACCAAGGGCACTGGCAGTAATGTTAGCTGTCGATTCTACCACTCGAGTCAAATGTCTCAGGTTCCTACTATTAACCATAGGTCCCCAAAACGGGAGGAAACCCTTGAAAAAGTCTCCTGCCTCTTGACCGGCAGTATCCTCTTCGCTAATTACGCCTCGTACAACTCTAGTCTTGTGGTAATCGACATCTACAGTGAACGTCGGAGGCAACAGATTTGCAACAAAACATGAGCCCATGAAGTCTGAGGGCAACCATGTATATGCACGATCATGGCAGATGAAGTACGTACCCTTGGCAGCCAGAAACACAGGGGTCGGGGACATTGACAGAAGGTAACTTTCAGTGCAAGCACTTACTCCAAGTGAGGCTTGCGAACCACGACCCACAAGACAAAAATTACCAGTGTGGGGTACGACCCATATTGGAGACGAGCTTTTAAGCTGCTTTTCATTAGTGAACATACTATATTCCCCTCTACTTAGGACCCTATAGGCCTGTACCTCTTCCTTAGGGATGAGAAAAGCATCATGGATCTCATCTTCCAAATCCTGTATGGCCATCGATAGCACCCACTGATACGAGGTAGGACCAGGTTTGGGGGAACGTTCTGGAGAGGGGTGGAAACCTAGTGCGCTTCGAAGCATTGTTTGGTATGCTCGAGCTGACCCTTGGGAACTATACGGCAGTACCAGATATGGAATTCCCTTACCCGTAGTATGTGGCATCAACCCACACACCCAACAATTAGTAGTGTTAACCACTAACTGATGCTGATGGAGGAGCTGGATAAAGGAATTGTTGCGGAATTCCACACGTCTAGCCTGTTCGTGTTCCGGTAAAATATGAAAGGAATGGGGAGAAGCAGTAGTAGCAGTAAAAGTAAGGTTAGGGTAAGAAGTAGGAGTAGGGGTAGCAAGTAAGAAGTAAGACATAGCATAATACACCCCACCCGCCAAGAATGCAGAAGCAGTTAAAAACAGTACAAACAATTGGAATACAACACATTTAGTACGACTGAGTTTCTGCAGTTTGACTCTGTACGCCTGAGCTCCTTCCAAATCGTTCAGCTTCGAAAATGCCATTTCCCTACGACCGTCCGCAACGTTTCTTGACGCACTTCGTTCTGTGCAGCAATAGTCAATTCCCAGGAGTTCCTAGGAACCGACGGCCTTTAACCTAGCGTCAAGACCTACTGTCCAGAAGGAAGTACGCGCGCGGCCCTACGGCCCTCAATACACAATATGTATTTTATTTAGCACAAAATTTCAGCTGTGGAAGGAAAAAGATACAAGAAAAAAATCTTAATACATGTACAAAACAATTCTCAATGATACGGATTGTTCAAAGTTGATCAGGGGAAACGAGGATATTGCAGTTATCAGTTTCAGCAAAACAAGAAAAAAATTTTATTTGTCCTTAGTATGAGAACGCAAGGAATATCGATGTTTCCCGGGACGTGTCTGCTCGTCGAACAAAGGATCCGTTGAAGAGACAGCGTCCTGTTGATCAATTGGTTGATTTGATCTTGAGTCTTTTGCTGACAATGTTCCAACAGTGGCTTTCTGCTGCGCTGAGTGTTCACCAACCAGCTGTGCGTCGCTAAAAGGTACAAACGCCGGCAATGTCTCTGCTTCTGTTGACGCAATGCCTTTCCTCACCCACGGGTCTGCCGGCAAAGGAATAGGGACTCGTTTACAATGGGTAGCATGTACCCAATTCTTCCGCCCCTCAAGACGAACGGCAGTCCTCGTGGCCAGGAGCACCTGGTAAGGTCCAACAAAACGGGGGTCCAGATTCTTCTTGCGTGAGAAGTTACGGGTGACTACCCAATCACCGGGCTGGAGCTGGTGACCTGGACCCTCCGTCTGCGTCGGCAAGGCGTCGTAAACCTGTTGATGAATTAATCTCAGTTTAGCAGTCAAGTCATGTAAGTAGTCAATCAACATCGGATACTCAAGATCAACGAATATTCCTGGCCTAGGAACCCCCCACACATTCGCAGGACGGCCGAACACTATTTCATAGGGACTAAGCCCTAGTCGGGAGTGTACAGTCGCCCTAGTTGACAGTAATGCTAGAGGCAAAGCGTCAGGCCACGAAAGTCCAGTCGTAGCCTGAATCTTCGCTAGTTTTAGTTTAAGGGTACCATTGTAACCTTCAACCAATCCTGCTGACTGGGGATGATTGGCGCTATGGAATTTTTGATTAATTCCAAGGCCCTTACACACACTCTTCATCACACTTCCAACAAACTCACTTCCGTTATCTGACCACACGACTCTAGGCATTCCATACCGAGGAAAGTATTCCTTCAGTAGGATTTTCGCAGTAGACAAAGCAGTATTATCTTTGAGGGGATAGGCCTCGATCCATCGGGAGAATGCGCAAACCACAACCAAAACGTATTTCAGGTTATTGCATCGCTCCATATGGATGAAGTCCAATTGGATCACCTCAAAGGGATACGAAGGAGGAGCAAAACTGCCAGGGGGAGTTGGGGTTCCTTTGCCAGGATTGTACATTATACACACCATACAATTCTTCACCAAGCGTTCAGCGCACTTCGTAATGCCATCATTCTTCCACACAGCAGCCAACAACTTGCAAATACCTTTCGCGCTAATATGTGCTGACCCGTGTGCCATTGTCACAACGGCCAGTACATACGCATCAGGCAACATCCATCTTTTCTGATCTGACGAATCGATCCAGCAACCATTCGCATCCAACCTTCCCGTACTTTCTTTCCATTTCATCTTTTCAGTGTCAGTGGCCTCATTCTGTATTGCTTTCACACTCTCTATGGTATCCTCACACATACTTGATTCTGTAGGCCACCTAACCGAACTCGTCACATACATTCGAGTGCTAAGGTTCCGGGCAGTCTCCTTAGCAATCTCGTCTGCAAACGCATTACCACGACCAACATCATCCGTCACTTTACGATGCGCACTACACTTAACAATTGCAACTTGAGCAGGCAAAGTCAATGCATCCAAAAGATCGTTCACGAGCTGGCCATGCTGTATTTTCGTGCCATGCGACGTGAAGAAACCACGCTCTCGCCACAACCGTCCAAAGCTATGCGCTACACCGAAAGCATACTGGCTATCGGTGTACACATTCACACGTTTACCTTTTGCTAATATACATGCTCTAGTAAGAGCAATCAGCTCTGCAGCTTGGGCAGAATTCTGATTCAATCTCGCAGTCTCAACAACAGTATTCAACGTCACAACAGCATAAGCAGTAGTCACATCACCATTCGGCAATTTAAAACATGACCCATCCACATACAGGGTGCCGTCAGGGTCTTCCAATGGGGTGTTTTTAAGGTCCACTCGACCTTTTGTTTCCTCCTCTGTACGCAAGTAGCAGTCATGTTCTGCTACTTCATCTGACTCTGCACTAATCGGTAACAAGGTTGCCGGATTTAGGACATTACAACGTTTTATCTGAATATGGCTTGCCAAGAGCGTCAATTCGTACCCAGATAACCTTGCACTCGTCAAGTGCTGAGTTTTCGTTCGATTCAAAAGAGTATCGACTGCATGCGGAACCATCACCGTAAGCATATTATCCATGACCAATCCTGCTGATTGTCGGATGGAGACCGCAGCTGCCGCAGTTGCTCTCAAACAACTCGGCAATGCTCTAGCTACTGGGTCTAAGGTCGAGGAAAAATATGCACATGGACGTTGCTTACCACCAAAAGGTTGCGTTAAGACACTCAACGCACAACCTTCCCTCTCGTGAACATATAACGTGAACGGCTTGCTGTAATCAGGGGTACCTAACACAGGAGCCGAGCACAATGAATCACGTAATTCAGAAAAACTTTTCTGACATTCTGCCGTCCATGGTAAAGGAGTTGAAACATCCTTGCACGTAAGAGCCACCAATGGTTTCGCTAGCAATGAAAAATTAGGAATCCACTGCCTGCAGTACGACGTGATACCTAGAAAGGCACGCACATCTCTCTGGGTTTGTGGCACAGCCATTCGCGCAATCGCTGCAATTCTCTCTGGGGTCAATCTCCTTCCCTCCTTTGACAATAAGTGGCCTAGATAGGTTACTTCTTGACAACAATATTGGAGTTTAGAAGGTGACACCTTGTGATTTAACTCACAGAGATGTTGCAGCAACGATATCGTAGCAATTTTACAAATGTCCTGAGTATCAGCAGCCACCAATAAGTCGTCAACGTATTGGATTAAAGCCGCACCAACTGGCAACCTAAACGCATCTAGTTGACCCTTCAAAGCTTGACTGTAAATCGATGGACTTTCACAGTAGCCTTGAGGAGCGCGTTTGAACCGGAAGCTACGTCCACCAAGAGAGAAACCGAAAAGGTCCCTGCTCTCTTCGGCAATCGGGATGCTGAAAAACGCATTTTTCAAATCAATCACCGAAAACCACGAAGCAGTAGCTGGAATCAGAGTCAGTAGCGCCGTGATGTCAGGCACAACAGGGAATTGAGGAACCACAATTTTATTTACCTCCCGTAAATCGATAACAAAACGATAAACAGGCGGTTTGGTGGGATCAGTGCGTTTAAGAATGGGCAGTACAGGGCTGTTGCACACGTTTCCCCGTGTCTCCTCAATAACATCTTTCTCGATCAAATCATAGATGATCGCTAACAAAGCTCGTTCACCATCCAGGGAGATGCGATATTGGGGAATACGTGGCAATCGCACATTCGATTTCAACTGAACAACATAAGGGGAGATATCAAGTAGGCCCACGTCATTTGGACCCGTCGCCCACAAAGACGCAGGAAGAGAATCCAATTCCGGTGGAAGCTTATCGAGGGACAAGTACATGGGAGAGACTACTTTCTCTCCGAACGTAAGCTTTACACCCGCAGGAGAACAATACAAAGTTGCATACAAACGTTTAAGCAAATCCAGACCCAAAAGATTTTCACCACAACCAGTGGTTAAAATCAACGGAGCATCGAGCTCACGAGGCCCAATTTTGAGGGGCAAAGGGCATGAAACTGGATTGCTAACGGGGGCGCCAGAGAATCCAACGGAAACATTTGTTAAGCCAGACAAAGGTGCGCCAGGGAGTTTCGAATGCATGATAGAACTTTTCGCTGCACCAGTGTCCAACAGAAAAAGCTCAACGACGCCCGATGTAGCAACTGCGACGTAAGGCCCTCTCTGATCAACCGGAACTGATACCACTCCCTCTCCTTGTCTTTGGCTGTCCTAGTAATTACTATCGTCAGTTCCCTGATCGACGTAATAATCGTCTACATTGTACTGCGCCGATCGTCCTTGTGATGATCCGCGTTGATCGAAACAGTTATTAGAATTAGATGAATTGTCAGAACGGTCGTTCTGAGCACCACGACCTCTACCACGTGATGCGTTCTGTGCACCACCACGGCCTCCTCTAGACGAATTACCACTATTACGGTCATTTAAAGCAGGACAATCAAATTTAATGTGTCCCTCCTGTCTACAATAAGCACATTGATTGTACCCTAACGAAGATCTTTGGAAAGAGGAATCATTACGCGACTGCGATCGATTCGATTGCGACTGTGATCTATTCTGCTGAGACGCATTCTGATTAGAACGCGGCGGATATGCTTGTTGCAACAACACTTTAGTTTTCAGCTCTTTTGTCTTTTTATCAGCGCGGTCAGTTTCCTCTTTTTCTCTATTTTCGTAATATTGTGCCGTAGCCAGAATCTGAGCTGAGGTAGAAACGGCCCACGCACTTTCTGAGTTCTTTAATTTATTGCCCAAGTCGGGCAATAAGTTCGATACAAATTTATCCACAAACAGCCGTTGTCCACCCTCAGTACCCATATCCTGTCCACTATGATCAACGAATGTTTCCTCAAACCTCGTAAAGAAGTCTGAAACACTCTCATCTTTCTTCTGCTTACAGGCTGACAACTTGTCCCAATTCACCCTCATAGCTGGCATAAGCGTTTTCATTAATGTAATGATTCGCTGGGGAAGAAGTTCAATCAACTGATCGGGTTTAGTAGCAGCCGCTTGTCCAGCGTCTGCCGCTGTAATAGCAGCCCAATCACCACCTAATTCATTTGCGTGATCTTGGTGACGAATCTTGGCCCATACCGGTTGCGGTACGACATTGCCAAACAACATGTCGATATCGGCAAGGTTCATTACCGTAGCATCTACGAGCTGCGATAATTCCTTATAATACCCAGCAGGATTTTTGCGAGGATCGGGCAAAGTTTGTTTCACCTGAAGCACTTCCGATCGCTTCCATGGGAGGTGTATCCACACTCTCTGGAAATGTGCCGCAACTGGAGCATTAGCATTAGTATTATCAGCGGGTACCCAAACCGGTGGAACTTCACGCATAGGATATTGGCCAGACTCAGATTGTTGGCGTTCAAGATCCTCAACAAACAGTGCGTGAGGAATAGGAGCTAGACGAAAAGACAGCAACTGCTCGATAGCACGTCGGACATTAGTATCGACTATCAGTCCAGTAGCGAACTGAAGCCGAAGATTAGACAGGGCGGTCAGCACCTCGTCAGGCGCAACGGCCGCTATCTGATCATGTAAAAGTTTACACATTTCGTCAAACACATATCTCTGAGTCGGTATGTTGAATTGACTAAATGTTTCAAGAACAACTCGGGGTGGATTTCTCTGTGGATTGTCCATCCAACCCATCGCCATATTGTAGAGCGCCGCGCGTTCTCTATTAGCAGGGAGCTGGCTACGTCTCTGAGGACCATCAGAACCAGCAGACCCAAAAACAGGTCCGAGCGACTGAAAGAAGTTTGTCGCAATGGGAGAATTACGATTACGGGTAGAGGGACAAGAATAAGACACAGGACTAACAAGAGAAGGAGTAGAAACAGTAGCAACAACAGGGGTTAACAACACAGGAGCAGTAGTGCGAGCAGGAGTATGTGGAAGCGGAGGAGCAGTAGGGATAGAAACAGGCACAGGAGCAGGAACAGTCGGAAGAGCGGGTGCAGGTTGAGGAACTGGTGGAGGAAGAACAGGTACGGCAGGGACCACAGGAGCTGCGGTACCCTGTACGTACGGAGGTGGCGACTTCATAAGATAGGACATTAAAGGATCCTCAACTGCCTCTTCCTTCTTATCTGACCCCGTAGGCAAAGCAGGATAGCATTTGTCTATGGTCATACGTTGCAGCCTCTCAAACACTTCCTTATCCTTATCCTCCTTATCACGCTGAAACTGCTCAGCTTTCTTCACAATAGTAGCAACATTATCTCGCTCACTACGTTTATTCTGTCTGATCTCTTTCTGTCGGGCTTCTTTGCGCCACAACCGAAAGGCATCAAACATGGCCGGCCTAGATTTGCGTTCGAACAACTTTATTTCCAAATTATCTAAGATCGACGCTTCGAAGCTACCGTGAGGTGGCCAACGAAGATCGCCGTCTTTCTTTGTATATTTTATCCAATAATCGTTAAAAGCAATCGGGCCTAGCCCATGTTTGCTATATAGGTCATAAGTAGGAGTTCCTACCGGAGGTATCGGACACGAGTCCTCCAGCAGGGAATCCGCACCACAAGGTCTAAAGCAACTGAACAAAGTACTGCGACCAGGCATCTTGCACGCTAGCCGAGTTTCACAAACTTCAAGGGTTACGGGATTTACCAAGTCCCAGCAAGAACAAAACCCTCGGTCTTTGGCGGCTGCAGTCGTCAAACAAATACAACAACAAAGTACGCTTAGCAAAGTGTCACCGACAAAAACACTCACACAGCGTGTACAACAAAAGCAAACACTAGTGTTTACAACAAAGACACTCGCTAAAGTGTCTACAACCAAGGATTCTGGGAGCGACCCACAAATACTTAACTCAAAGATCAATGGCGTCCTCAGGAAGGCCCGTCAATCGTCTCGCTATACCAAGGTCTACGCCAGGCGCCAAAACAGGTCTACAGTCAGGGCAGCAGTCCGTCGCAGCCGTTAGGAGGCGGGAATCTTCGCGGGAAAAGTCTTCGGGCCACTTATTTCGACAACAGGATCGATGAAGCGGGGTGCACCTTCCCTCGGAGATTTCACACGAAGTTCCTCACGATCGTCGGGCTTGGACCGGTACCACTGATGCAGCCCCACGTTGGGCGCCAACTGAAGGACTGGGTTCTTTTGGACCCAGCGGTGCCAGGGCACAACACCTGAAACCTTCGTGGGTAACCTGCTCCGGCGTACAAGTCACAGAGACACGGGACACTTCCTTCGGCGTCAAAGAGTCAAGGTTTATTTACTGCAGGGAACACAGAAGTCACGACAAGTACAACACGTGCAACTTGGGGAGACTGCTTCAAATTGGTTTTGTGGATCGCTCCTTTTATACAGTTTTTACCCATAGGCTAACATTGAACACAAAGGTTTACAACTCAGTTCCCACATCTAGCTCCCAGAGGGGTCGCTTTGGTCGCTTTGAAACATACAAGGTCCGGAACATAAGTGCGGAAACATTTGGCGGTTCCCAACTGTAAAAACCCATCTTCCCACCATTAGCAAATTCCAATCAGCAGTAAAGTAGATCGAAACAGGAACGAAGACAGGTGCAGAGGAAGACGGAGACAGTGGGGAGATCGGAAAGGGTGTAAAAGGGGAGGTGTCGGGAAGCACGAGATACAAGCATCAAAGGGACGTGCCTAATGAGATGCACGGCTGAGACAATAAGTCCGTGCGGCAAGATGAGCCTCGAGCGGCGCCATCTGCCTTACAGTAGCAACCCCCTCGTCATAAAGACACTTTCAAAGGACATGTGTCTTCCGCAAATATCTTGGGAGTCCCAGGGTCGCGAAACGGACAGCGTCCGTTCGCTGACTACTTGAGGGCAAGAGACAAAATGGATGCCGTATCTAAGATGGAACCCGTGGGTACAGATGAGAAGCCCACGTAACAAACGAACGGTTTAAGTTAGCACAGCGAAACTGCGCACACTTACTAAACTCGTCATTTGCGGTTCATAGATACTAGACTCGACCATATTCGTGCGAGTCAAAAATACCAATTACAATGGTCACGGAACCTCACAGTGTGTACATAACAGACACAATGATGTATGTGAATGTCCACAGCCCCTTAAATCATACACATTACATAGGCAAATGAATGTAATGATGAGATTATGTACATACATAGGCCTCCTTCAGCCAAAATGCTGGCCTATGTTTATGGGGGACAATGTAAATCAGACCCTATGGGGATTAATTAACATGTCCAGCTATGTACATACTTGGGCATGTTGTGTTTAGTTCACATTACATGTCCAAAGAAATTGACTGGTTTGTGATACCCTGTGAATGACACAGGTGGGTTGGTGTTTTCCACATCTGTGCTTTCAAAGTGATATACATACTCTTTCACTCCCAATGTAGGTATTCTTGAGGCTTGTGTACTGAGCTTAGTGCATGTCTTCAACAGTCACATTGGTGTGGCTGCCTACACACTCACAGTCTGGTATATTTCCCAGAGATATTTGGGAATAGGGTGAGTGAGGTGCTTCTTGTATTCTCTAATTTCTGGAACTGGGCCTTCAGGCCTCCCGCTAGACTTGTCTCATTGGATTTGTTACCTGCAATTCTAGGATTAGAGAATACATTGGACGCAAACTCTTCCCTTCTGTCCTTAAATTTTGCCAAGTCTAGCGGGAGGCCCAGTTCCAGAAATTAGAGAGATTATAAAAACAGGAACTTGCAAGATGGTGGGATGCCACCACTCTACGACAGTACCTAGATAACAACGGGGTACCTCGAGTGTTACAAATCTTAATCTTTCCCACCTTCGATGACTTGGAGGAGTGCCTTCAATCACAATGATGAAAATCCTGATTGTAAATGCAGAGAAAAAGGCAGTAGAAGAGATAGACAATCTTGAAAAGGAAATTGCTACTAGCCCACTTACAGAGGTAGTGAAGAAGAACTATTTAGTGCTAGAAAAAGTAATGGATGAATACCAAATATATCAAAGAGACAAGAAGGCTAAAAAGATCCAGAGAGATGAGGCTGACTACCGGGAGGGTACAATTTACACATTTTCCAAACAATTTGATAATGTCAATACAGGTGGCAAAAGAGCTAGAGAGGAAACATCGGAATCAGGCTCAGCTAGTGCGAGTTCCTTTACATCTACAGAAAGCCTACAGTCAGAGGGTGACGATAGAAGTGTGATCATGCCAAAAGAAAAAAGTGCTTTTTTAACAGAAATGGAGAGACTGCGCCTAACCAACAGACAGTCAAAACAAAACATCGCAAAAGGCGGGGAGGCAAGAAGTGGGACAAGAAACAACAAAAAAGAGGTTCCAAAGCTGGCAGTAGATCTGAGGTCATCAAATAAAAAGTAGATCAGGGGAGGGCACATGAGGCAAACATTGCGGGTACGAATTTAGTGCCCACAACAACAAATGACTTGACTATCATTAACCTTTCCGACTAATGTTTAAGTGCTGAAGAGAATGCAGTCCTACAAAAAGGACTTGGACTTTGCCCAACACAAATGTGTAAAATTATTGATGTCATTGTGGACCTGTATAAGTTTGTTTGTGTACTAAAATTAAAACATTTTTTTCATTGCAACCAAAAAAGTGTCTTGCCCATTGCTTCTCGGGCCCTCCTTCAGGGTATACAGTTGGGGATGTTGATAATATCTATTTGCTTATGTCCTTAGATGTTGATAATTACATTGATTTAGAGGAACTGAATGATGAATTAGGAATAATGCCCAAACAAGACATAGATAGTGGTCTAAAGATCAAATCAAATTCATTCCACAACACACTCATCCTAACATAGAATTATTTGAGACTAGGGACCCAGCAGATCTTCATAGATTACTAAATGAGACTACGCTCTGGGACAGTGGCAGTTACAATCTTACTAAAGGTGAACAGGAAGCCATACAGAAATTGAGCAAGAATGACAATTTAGTAATCCCTGAAGCTGACAAAGGGGGCAATGTTGTGGTGATGAGAAAGGAAGATTATATGATGGAAATCATGAGACAACTAGATGACCGTGTGTGCTATAAACATATTGTCCAAAATTTCACACTAGATCTGACCCTACATGTCAATACAACATTGATGGATTGGAAAGAAAGAGGGCTTCTAACGGAGGAGGAGGCTAGATACTTACATGTGTCCAAACCTAGCTATCCCTGTATCTACATTCTTCCAAAGGTACACAAGGGGGGCAATTTCCCCCCAGGTCGCCCCATTATTTCAGGTATAGGTTCTCCCACAGAATGGCTTTCAGAATATGTGGATACGTTTCTACAGCCACTGGTGAAAAATATGCCATCCTTTGTACAGGACAGTAAAGATATCCTAAACAAACTAGATGATATGAAGTGGCAAGAAGGGTTACATCTTGTATCTTTCGATGTAACCAGCTTATATACCTGCATAAAGAAAGAATGGGGACTAAGAGGGCCATGAGTTACTTTTTGAAAATGAAGCAGCCGAATGGTATGCCCATAATGAGATGATTCTGGAGATGACGGACCTCATCCTTTCCAAAAATTTCTTCTTACATGACAAAAATGGTATCAACAATTGCAGGGGACTGCGATGGGAGCAAAATTTGCTCCGGATGGGTTACTGGGAAAAGAACATGCGTGGGGTAGATATGCCTCCCCTTGGATTGAGAACATCATTTTCTGGGGGAGGTATATCGATGATATTCTGGTAATTTGGAATGGTTCTATCACCCACCTGAAGAACTACTTCGAATTCCTGAATCAAAGTCCCTTCAATGTCACACTGACCATGGTACACTCAATGGAAAGAATAGACTTTTTGGACATAACCTTCTTCATTAGAGATAACAAAATTCAGAGTACATTATTTTTTAAATGTACAGAAAGCAATAGCACATTGCATGCGACCAGTGCCCATCCCAAAAGTACCATCACAAATATCCCTTATGGAGAGATGGTAATAGTACGTCGCAACTGTAGTATGGACACACAGTTTAAGGAACATTTACAAGAGACCAAGCAAAGATTTAGACAACGGGGGTACGAACAAAGCACCTTGGATGTGGCAGAAAACAAAGTAATGCGAATTGATAGGGATACAACTTTAAAGCAGAAACCTAGTAAGAATATACAGCAAAAGAAAAGGCCAGTAGGCCTAGTGACTAAGTTCAATAAACCAAGTCCAGAAGTGTATAGGATCCCAGCTAAACAAAAAGGGCAAGACCCTTAGAGAGATGCTTTGCCCAAGCTATGTGACGTATACTAAGAAAAATGCGACCACATGGCTACCAGGACCGGCATATGGATTTTTTACATGTACAGACTGTATTATCTGCCAATTTGGGAAAAATAAAATCAAAGACTTTTGCTATAATACAAAGAGGATTTATACCATTAGACATTTGATTACTTGTAAAAGCACATACATTACATACGTATTGGGCTGTGCGTGCAACATTATTTATGTGGGAAGCACGATTTGCCCTCTAAAAATACGTATTCAGGAACATCTAAGAGCTATCCGTAATCTAGATACGCAATACCCCATTGCATTACACATGAAGGAACATCATGAAGGGAGAACAGACATTTGGTTCCATGGTATAGACTACACACCACTCCATCCTAGGGGGTGGGACCAAGAATTGGCATTGAGACGCAATGAAGCAGGTTGGATTTGCAGATTGCAAAGCACCATGAAGGGACATAATACTGATGAGGCACTACATTATTTTCTCTAATATGGTGAGACTACTGAAAAAGACTGATGAGGAACCTCATTTTTTTCTCTAATATGGTGAGACTACCTGAAAAAGACCAATTACGGGTCCAGTAACTCCATGGCCTCACTTAGCCATCAGCAACATACCACAATACCTGGGAGTCTCTATCCTTAGCCCACTGAGAATCTGGGGCACCATTAGACGAACAGCTTTAGGAATTACAATGGGACTTGGAGAAACATAGAACAGAGGACGTTACATTGTATAATGTTTAATAGGGTTCCTATTATGTAGAGGGTTTAGGATATTGCAAAGAAGACTTTGGAATTAGAACAACCGTTTTTTTCCTTACAAATAATATATAACACATGAGAGTAGATAATATGGCTCAAAAACATTTATGGTTATATGGGGGCGTGTGCTATTATGAAAAGAATGATGCATGTATCAAATTGTGATGTTTTATATAAAAAAATTGAAACTGTACATACATAACTTGGAAATTGAAGTTATACACATATGGACAAATATTTATATTATAGAATCTTTACAGAACTTCTTATGTGCACGCATTTTAAAAAAAACAGCTGTATTTTGGGTTCTTAAAATTAACCTTTTATGGTTCAAATACATCTGAGCCCAATGCCACACACAGTGCTGCCAGCAGTCTCGGGTGGACCTATGTGCAATCAGATTTCAAAATTACGAGTGCTTTATTGCTGCTCATCGCGCAATGTTCACAGGGCGACTCTAGCCAGGACCATGATTTGAAGATATCCCCTAGGGGAACATTTAACTTGAAGATACCAGCGCCTACGAACGATACATATATGGTGGCTGACGCAGTTGTTAAAATTTTTAGCACTTTGAAAATTGCTGCATTGCAGTGAATATTTCAAAAGAAGTGCATATTATTGCCGCCCCTCCGCTGTTTTATACAATTAGGGTTTAACCGGGGGTATAATTTATAGACATTCCCTTGAGATACACGTAGCGTGAAAATCGGCTGCACGTTACATTGCGGAAATAAAAAGCGGCGTTTCTTGGCGTTTCCGACTTTCAAACGGATACTTTCTTTCGAAACAGCATGCTACTTTTTTCGGTGAGTATGGGGTTACCGATAAAGATTTAGGAATGGGGGAGCTGGGAGATAGACAATAAAATACAAATGTCTTGATGCTGATTAATATTTCGGAAACGCTGTAGTTTAAAGATGCATATAACGTGTTTTCTGCAACAAAAGGGTAAAGGGCACCTCCAATGTCGTGTATATCAAAATGTCTCCGCTAATATCGGAGGTTCACAGACTTAGAAGAGGGCCCAAAATATTTGTTTTAATTTGGAAACTATAATAACGAGGCTGTGCAAAAACGATTCAAACTGATTAACAGAAATGGTTTTGGGGAAGGGGGACTCCATGTCTAATAGGTCTATATAACCGGGCCCAAAAGTGATAGTACGCTTGTAAAATAAGAAAGGGCTAAGTTTCATATATTCCCAAATGGGGAAAATGTCTTGATTATTGTATAAAAAACTCACGTTAAAGGGTGGACATGACCCCAACCAACATGTCGGGTTTTGAATTAAAATAGAACCGGACATATGTAAAGTTTTCTCTTGATGGTAGTGGTAATGTGCTACGATTTATCAAGACTCTAGTTCATAAGAACAGCGCTCAAATACGTAACCTACAAGGACTATGAGACAAATATTGCTTTTGCTTTTGATATATAGGCACAGTAGCCGCTTACTTATATTTGGACACAGAACGTAGAAGAACAAGAGGTGATGTCTGTGCACATTGGACACAGTCAGCGCGGTAAGATATTGCTTTGTATAAGTTACTTTTTCTTTCTGGGCTGAACTATACATGTTGATCCCCATCCATTTCTCCCCCAAAGAATAGGAGGGCCCTGTTATTACCTATGTACAATAGCAGTAGAATATACTAACGTGGAAAAAATCTGTTCACTCTCTTGAGATACCGTGTTTTCCTTAACTTCTCCAAAAACAGTAGCACATAGGCTGGGCCCTGTTATTACCTATGTACAACAGCAGTAGAATATATTAACGTGAATTTTTTTTTATATTTTTTATTATTTGATACCATCAACACTGATTGCACTAGCTTCCACTTGAGTCTACTGGTGATAAAACTAGGCACTATGTCGCAAGTATTATGCCTGGCAGCATGATCATAAAAGTTGAGCTACAACGGTGATAGATGTTCAATTGACAACAAAAAGTGTGATTTCAGCGATAAAAAGAAATAATGAATAATGATATGTTGTAGATTAAAGTTTGAAAAGGTTGTAAAAAAATGGATTGTATTAGGTTATAAGCAAAATGTCTCTTTGAAGGATAATGAGTATAGAAATCTTGCTCCTCCCTAGACTTCCAATATTATTATTTGTTGCACATGTTATTTGTGAAGGTAAACTTGTGAATTTATGAAGGTTGAAGTTAACATATCTTCACAATGGATGAATGTAGAATGTATATAAAAAATTGGATTCAATTTGAATAGAGGGTTTACATTCTGCTCTGATGTATTTATTGTATATATGCATTGTATAGTTGGTAAATATATATAAAAGAAGTATAGTGGATTAGAGAATTATTTATAAAGGAGATTTGCCTCTGTCTTATGAATGTAAATATTATGATTGGAAAATTATTATTCCTTATGTATAGTACTACATGAAATCTTTTTTAAATGTTTTTACAGCCCTGACGAAGTTCTTTTGGACGAAACGCGTTGGCTGCCCAATGAAAATTGAATAAAGAAGAGTTAAAAAAGCAAAACAACCATTGATGGACACTCTTTATTGATTCCATTTATATTTGTTTTAATGACCTTTGGTGGTGCAACCCACAGTTATGTTATGTTAATTTCGATTTATATAGAGCCAAATCACCGACAGGTCTCTTAGCGCTTGCTTTGGGAACCCGTCCTGGCTTTCCCTGCGAGATAACCCCTACTGGGCATCCCCAAGGTGAAGACCAGGCATCCCATTGCGGTGGGGCCGTAGTGGAGATTAAGCAAGCTATTGCCCAGAGTTGCAGAGTGTGAACCCATGATTCGAGTAGCCACTGAGGCGAGAATTATCGTGTCCGTGGACATTTTTGAGCTCAAGACCCTGCCACGTCGGGAATTGAACCCTGGTCCCGGGTCTGACCTCTGCATCAGGGTCTGCCTCCTCTAACCAGTGAGCCACACTTGGGTGGAATGTCTGTGTATGTGTATTTGGTAACAGTAGTGGAATGTGGGGTAGTTACTCACCAGACTCTGGTGCTTCTGGCATTCCATAGAAGCTCTCACACACCTTCTCTTCCAGGACGTGAAGTGGGCAGGTGGTGCAGGAGAGCCACTGCCAGTTTGCTGAATTTGGGTGTGTTTTTCTGTTATCAGTTTTCTGGTTTTGTACATCATAGTACCTGTTCCTGATATCATCCATTGATCACCGTACAGGTGCTTGAGCGTTCATCTACTTGACTATCCTGTCCGACATCCTATTTCTCTGGGACAGGGGAGTCTTCCCAGATAACTGTGGCTCTACACTGACTATTTCATATACAAGTACTTCCAACTCCTTCACTGTGAACCGTGGCAGTATCCTTGGGGCCATGGTGTGGGTGGGTGTGAAGATAGAGTTGAAGATGAGTGTGAAGGTGAGTGAGATTGTAAATAAGTAAAGGAGTGGGTTTGAGAGAAATTTGCAACACAAAACATCTGTGCAAGTTGTGTGCTGGCTGAAGTATGAGTGTATGAGGCAGAGAGCAGGGAATGTGGGGCTAATCCTGTGACCTCGCAGAAGTTCAGTTAGAGAAAAGGATCATGGTAATCTGTTTGGCCCTTTTTAAAGGTGGAATGGTGGGTGTGGTTAATATGTATATTTTTTTATGTGGCTTTGCCAATGCTTTATTTGACTCCTTTTGACAATTATCATTTGCCATTTGTGACACAAACTGACATGGTTCAAAAACTGCATTGGATGCATCATCATCTATACGCAGGGTGAACCGACTCTGATTCATCACTAGAATGCTATTCTTCAGCATTTGCAAATGAGTCGGTTGCATTGGGCTTGTTTCCGGATGATTCGGTTGGACGAATTACGTTCCGAATTACTCGGTGGGAGTATGACATGCATCCCATCGTAATCTGTTGTTTTAGCAGCACGGAGTCAAGTCATTCGGAAAAAATTCTGGAACATATTTAGTGGGAATGCTTTCATGATGGGATTGTAATCTCACCCAAAGTGGGAAAATGTTTCAGGTTAGTCTAAGCATAGTCTTTTGTCCTGGAAGGGTATCCTTTCAGTACAAAATCTATGCTAGACACACAGGGATACTCTTGCACTATGGTACTAAGGTGTGTCTGTGGCACACATCCTCACATTTCTGCCCTGGTAGTTCGGGAGAGGAGAGAAGAGTGACATATTTCTGTAAATATGGTGCTTTCCTGCTCTCTCCTTCTCAGGCAGCGCAGCCAGCATTTTCAGCTGCAGCTGCATTTTTTTTCTGCATGAAAAATTGGTAAATCAAGCCTTTGATCTTAAAAAGGAGGAAAAGACAGAAAAACAGTAACAAAGGAAGAAAGCAGGGAGATAAAAGAAAGTGCACGAGTAAGCTGAAGAGGCAAAGAGTCTGATGGTGCATTAAAGAGGCATGATATGTAATAAAGGCTATGGGCCCTATTACAATGTCAGTCCAAGGCTGTCTCGTTGTGGGAACCGACCAACCATAGGTAGGTGGTTGTTAACACCATAATACAATGTGACCACACATGGTGTAGTCACAAACTTTCATTTCTCTATGGGAGTTTGTGCGGCGGGCGGCAACAGCCCTAAGCGTAGCAAAATGGGAGTTTGTTTAAATCCCTGCACTGTGTGGCAGGGCCTATGGTGCCCCCTAGGCCAACAACCATAGGCCTCAGAGGGATTATGGTCCTGCTAGGTACCCTTCAAGTCGCTTTCCGACAGCCTTTCCATGTCAGACAGCCTCACATGGAAAGACTGTAGGAAACAGATATCATAATCCCGACAGCAGAAAGCTGTCCATAAGAGGTTATCCTGGGTATCCGACTGTCCGATGGGCTCATTGAGCCCTTTGGAACACAATTGGATTGACCGTCCAGTTTACACCTAGAGTGGCAACATTGAAATTAGGTGGTCGGACTGTAAACCTACTGTGTCGGTTGGTAAGCCTCTGAGGCTTACCGACCGGCTTAGCAATGAGGCCGTAAGCATTCTAGATATTTGGCACCCTGGAACCTAATGGCATTGGCCGAGGGCATCTGAGTAAAACTATGGACTGCAGCACTTATTCTTTTACAAATTAAGCCCTGCTAGATTATCTGTAAAACGTCTGTACCTTACTGAAAATGCAATGTTAATTTCAGAATAAAACACATCAGCTTTTTCTTTTTAAATACATGATTTAAATATTTTCATACTTGTTGCCGAAACTGTCAAAATCTGCCAGCTTTCTCCAATAAGAAACAGAGCTGCACTCCAGGGAGGAATTACCAAGTGGAATGAATTCAAATGTGACACGTTTTAGAAACAAGAGCCTTTCTTAGACACTTCCGAGAATAATGGCAAACTGTGACAATATAAATGGCAGGCAAACAATAAACAGAGAAAACATTTCCCACAGTATCACATACATAGGGGCCAATTATGAGTTTGGCCTTCAGACCACAAGAGGACTGTGGCAACTGCAATGGTGAAGTGGTCTGAGTCATGCGATAAGCTTGGTGGTGCTGCTGAGGCACAGCCAAGCACATTACAAATTTACTGTTTCCTTACTGACACAGTTTTCATTGTTGTGAGCCTGCTGTGAAACGTGTGAGGACGCCACCCCCCCCACCCTATGGCCTCAGGGCCAGGGGATGCATGCAATGCAGGGAAGCTCATAATGTGCTCCCTATATGCATGCACCCCAAGGTCCAGCATAATATGGAATTCACAGTCCATTCATGATGGAAGGCACTGTGGCGGTCCCAAGGTGCCACCATTCTAGTTTTAGAATATGAGAACTCGGTTCACATATATTGTCATAAAATTGTGAGGCCTAATTCACAGCAAGCTTACAGTGCCCCATCGGACCTCCTACACTTACCAAGTTCCCAGATGGTATCAGCAACATCAAACATGACCACTCTTTATTCCCAAAGGAAAAGATGACAACTCTACCGTTTGATGTTTACTTTTTCATTCCCAAGGTAAACACAAGAAAAATACAAATTGGCTTTTCAAGCATTTATTGAAATAAGCGTAATCTTGTATTAAAAGAGAATGTTGCAATTATTAGATAGAAGAAGCAAAGCATTGTAGCCAACATTACAAGAATGATGAAAAACAGTTCAACCATTACAACATTACTAGGTGATTATACTAGTAAACTCCTACCTATCACTTCCTATACTATCAAGAGAATATTGGGAGTACCCTCTGCCCACTCACTCGGGATAGCATAACTTCCTGTGCATGGGTGTGATGTATCAGGAAGCTGGCATGTGTAGAATAGGTTCTCGTCCTTTGCAGGATAGAGGTCAAAGTCAGCAGGACTTCATCTCAGTCATAGCGAAATATGTTTCAGCGCAATCCTAGCAATGTAATGCAGAGGCTGTTCATATAATAAAAGCACTATTCCAATTGCGCTGTGCCAAAGGAGCAGAGCTGATGCAATGGTGTGTGTTGAGTCTTGGAGCTGCCTACAACTGGACGGCCTAATCTAAGGAGATTGTGTTCTTCTATGTTCCTAGCCTTTGCCGGAGTGTACAAGCCACATGATAATAATGCCTACTAAGAAATAAATTGCATGCTGAATAGCATTTCAGCATATTATTGTGTAAGTGTAAAAATTCACCATAAAGAAAAGATGTCAAGCTAAAACAAGAAGCTAAAATGGATATGGCTGAGATACCCGCCACCCCCTCTCAACACAATCCCCAAAAGGAGGGAAACCGGAAACAGTCTTAAAGTTTTTGGATGTGGGATGGAGTGACCATCCCGCGGCCGTATTTATTAAAACAAAAAATTAAAACATTAAACGTTTTCATATTATGTACAATTTCATTATCACATTACGATGTTTGGCTAACCTTAACATAATCTCTAATACAGAGGTTCTCCTAGCCGAACTAGCATCCTACAAAACATTCTCTAAGAACACTGAAATTGTACATCCTAACGTTTAAGGGCCAACGGCAAGGTCATAACCGGTGTCAAGATCCCTAACCAGACTTACCCCTCCCACTTGGGAAGGGCGACAGCACAGAGGCTTACCTCAAGTGCAACTACTAACAATTTCCCTTGTCTTGACGGGGGCACTTAAGACTCGACGCCATTTAAAGGTCGTTCGAACACTTGTGTGTGGTATCTAGAAGGTATCGTTGACCTCTCCCCACCCCACAACTTACCGCATCTGCCGTCGCAGATGACACTGGCCCCGGGAAATTCCCCAGGAGGGGGCTGTAACCCCTCCTACAAAGGAAGGGGCCTTGACCGCCTTTCCTTTACTTCCGGCGACCCGCCCTTAGACGGGACCGCCTCCCCACCGAGGGGCCAATGGCCACCTCTCCCGAGCGCTCCCATCCGTGTTGGGTGACGCCCACTCATAGGGATCTACCAATTAGTGCTCACCGATCATGACCTTACCGCCTACCAAAAATAAATACGACAATTTTATTCAAACCTATGAAAACATTGGTCGCTACGACCGAAAGAACATACTAGCAATGCAACACTACACAAATCATTTTAATCGTAACAACCTAGACGATATTCACCATGCTTTATTATGATTAACCACAAACTGATACTGTCACAGCCTGTAAACGAAAATGGAAAAAACAAACTTATAAATTAACTTTTATTGCACAACAACTTGCTGTCCTCAGGGGCTGGTGGGTGGGTCAAAATTGGCTCTTCGTTCCGTCCCGAGCTCACGTGTAGCGAGGAGGTGCAGCTTCGGAGCACAAGAACAAGAGGACGTCTTCTGGTCTTGCGCCTTCTTTTATCCGTCTTCAGGGCGGGCGAAAACCCGCCCCTGCCCGCCCCGAGGGCGTGGCTGGCTGCGTCGGTGTCTAGGCCAGCCCACTCTAGGGCGGGAAAAGGCGCGCCCCGGCTACGCCGCTTCGGGCATACCAGCCGAGACGCGCCTCCCGCCCAAAAATGGCTTCCCGGGGGGATCGAGGCACTCAGCCATACGTTCGGGGGGACCGAGTGGTCGCCCCTTTCCATATGGCTGAGATACCCGCCACCCCCTCTCAACACAATCCCCAAAAGGAGGGAAACCGGAAACAGTCTTAAAGTTTTTGGATGTGGGATGGAGTGACCATCCCGCGGCCGTATTTATTAAAACAAAAAATTAAAACATTAAACGTTTTCATATTATGTACAATTTCATTATCACATTACGATGTTTGGCTAACCTTAACATAATCTCTAATACAGAGGTTCTCCTAGCCGAACTAGCATCCTACAAAACATTCTCTAAGAACACTGAAATTGTACATCCTAACGTTTAAGGGCCAACGGCAAGGTCATAACCGGTGTCAAGATCCCTAACCAGACTTACCCCTCCCACTTGGGAAGGGCGACAGCACAGAGGCTTACCTCAAGTGCAACTACTAACAATTTCCCTTGTCTTGACGGGGGCACTTAAGACTCGACGCCATTTAAAGGTCGTTCGAACACTTGTGTGTGGTATCTAGAAGGTATCGTTGACCTCTCCCCACCCCACAACTTACCGCATCTGCCGTCGCAGATGACACTGGCCCCGGGAAATTCCCCAGGAGGGGGCTGTAACCCCTCCTACAAAGGAAGGGGCCTTGACCGCCTTTCCTTTACTTCCGGCGACCCGCCCTTAGACGGGACCGCCTCCCCACCGAGGGGCCAATGGCCACCTCTCCCGAGCGCTCCCATCCGTGTTGGGTGACGCCCACTCATAGGGATCTACCAATTAGTGCTCACCGATCATGACCTTACCGCCACAGGTCCGGATAGTTGACCGGCTATCCGGACCCCCCACAAAACTCCTACCTAAAGGTCATGTTTTAAAGATTTCAACCAGGCTAAGAAGTCTCCTATGAGTAACTCATTCCCCGCCCTCGACAAATGCACCCCATCCCCCAAATACATACTGTCATCATTAATACAATTATGTGAGATCGAATGCAATGTCTTGGAACGGAACAACCTACTCACTTTGTTATTCAATTTTTTAACAGAATGATTCAAAGCAGGGATCGAGATAGCTCCCCGCCACACTTTTCGTGGGATCATGTGAGACCACGCAATTAGGCACCCCGGAACTCTCTTCGCTAACCAACTTACCGTGGAAAGCATAGCCTCCAGGAGAAGTCGTCTACCGGTGGTGACCAAATCGTTGCCCCCCAAATGCACTATGACTATGGACGGCGGTGACCTCATCCGCTCTAACAAACCCTCAAAAAATTCCTGAAACTGGTCAATACAGAGACCGCCCCTTCCGTAGAAGGACACTCTGTACCCGTATTCCCCAGGTACGTGAATCATGTCACCTGCTTTGAATACGTCTGCGGCCCGTCTCACGTATGAGTGGCCCACGACCCACACCTCCTTCCTCACAGCCGGTGACGTGCGACCGCTGGCCTGGTGTTGGGTCGACTGCACAGTCTGCCCTGCCGCGTAGGCTTGCGTAACTGAAAACAAACAAAAGACAAGAGGCGTGAGTACATGGTTACAGCTTCACAACATATGCAATCGCACGTACCTCTTATAACAATTGGAGGACCAGCGCCCCACACGTTTCACTTGCTCTACATTAAGACCCCTGGCTGTAGCTTCAGTGGCAGCCCCTATCCGAAAGGAGTGGGTCCCAAATTCGCCCGGGTCCAAGCCCGCTGCGGCAACGGCCATTGCAAGCACCCGTTGAAACTGAAACCTCGTCAGCGGGGTGGCGTCTGCATGCCTCAACAATGTCCCCCCCCATGATGCCGCTCTCTGTGCTAGGTAATCTTCTAATCACTGTACCGGACACATGGATGACTCGGGGTTCCTGCGAATGATCGTGCAGTCCCCTCTCCCATCTTGGTCGGTCTTAGACCTGAGAAAGGAGACAATCATCGCATCCCCCCTGATCTGAACATGTTCCCTGCACAAGCCCCCCGTCACATCCTGTTTGTTCCTTGCAATCAGCTCACTAACTCTCATAGCCCCGTGAAACGCCAGCGTAAATGCAGTCCGGAACAAACAGGACTCAAAAGGGGACGAGCATGTGTTAGGGAGTGTGGCCAGTAACTGGGACAACCTGTCTAGACCTATCGGTCGTCTTACGTCTACTCTGCGACCCTCTAGGCGTTGCCACCCACGCAGCGCTTTCTGTACCGTGAAAGACGCTGTTGGGTCCAGGATGCCATGGGCCCTGGCAACAAAGGAAATGGCGGCACGATGCCTTTGGGCCGTAGCCACCGATTTCCCAGCCCTACGTAAAGACATCAGAAAAAGTACTACACACTCTTCCTGACCCCAAAGACCCCCTCTCTCTGCCCCCAAAAAGGCTAAATAGGCCTGGAACGCCCCTTCATATGCCTTCCTTGTCCTGGGTGCTAGACTCTCTCCCACGAGGTGACGAAGTTCGGGGCACCGAGAGACCAGAGAGCTTCGGGGAAGGGTGCCGACTCCGGGTCCGCTGAGGGAAGGAAACCCGAGAAAGCCTGCATGTGAAAACGAGACAGTGCGTCAGCAGCCTGATTCAACACCCCTGGGACATGTTTTGCTCTGAATACCACGTTCAGTTGCATACATAGTAGGACAATTTCCTTGAGCAGCCTCAAAATCATTTTACAATGGGCTGACTGACTATTGATGCATTCTACCACGGTCATATTGTCGGACCAAAAAACGACAGAATGATCTCTGAAACCTTCTGGCCAGGTTCTCAGGGCCACGAGAATGGGAAATAATTCGAGGAAAGCAATATTACTCGTTATCCCCTTCTCGTGCCACCATAGGGGCCATCTTTGAGCAGACCAGTTCGTGCCGAAGATGGCGCCAAAACCTATGCTCCCTGCTGAATCTGTCCATAGCCCAAGCTCTTCCGAGGACACGGCTGGCTTGTTCCAGACGACTCGGCCATTGAAGTCCGCCAAGAATGCTAACCATATCCGCATGTCCTGGCGGACCTCAGCCGATAACCTCGTGCGATGATGACCCTCTTTCAGGCCGACCATCGCTTGGGCAATTGAGCGGGAGAAGGGGCGAGCCATTGGGATCACCCTCAAGGCAAAGTTCAACTTCCCCACTAATTGTTGCAACTGATGCAGTGTAACCTTAGGTGTATTCAAACATACTAGGAGGGCTGTCCTGAATTTCAACACTTTGCTAGCTGGCAAACGGAAACACCCCTCCATTGAGTCCAACTCGATCCCCAAAAACTCGAGGCAAGTCGTGGGACCCATAGTTTTACCCGGTGCCAATGGCACGCCAAAATGACCCATCAACACACAGAATTCAGCTAAGGCCTGAGCACATTCAGGATTTGCGGCGGGACCAAGGAACAAAAAGTCGTCAAGATAGAGCATTACATTTTTAAAACCCGTTTTCTTAGTGAACACCCATTGCAGGAAAGTACTGAATTGTTCAAAATAAGCACATGATATAGAGCATCCCATTGGCATACACCTATCCATGTAAAATGACCCCTGGAACCCGAACCCCAAAAGACGCTGATCGTCTGGGTGTACCGGGAGCAACCGGAACGCTGACTCGATATCTGATTTCGCCATCAACGTTCCGGGCCCCAGGCGATTCAAGATGACTACTGCCTCGTCAAACGATGCGTATCGCACCGAACAAACTTCTGGATCAATTGCGTCATTTACTGAAAGGCCGTGTGGGGCAGACAGATTATGGATCAAACGAAACTCACCCGGGTCCTTCTTGGGAACCACCCCTAACGGAGAACAAACAAAATCCGGTACCGGGGGTACACTAAATGGGCCGGCGACCCGTCCCCGGCTAACCTCTTTGTGAATTTTCTCTTGCACCACAGATGTATGTTGTAAAACGGAAAGTTGGTTCTTGCAAATCCCTACACCCCGAAAGTCCCCTACCGGGATGCGGAAACCATGTGTAAAACCGTTCCGTAGCACCCCGGCAGAAGTACGATCCGGGTATTCGCTGAGCCAGGGAATCATTGCCAAGGTATCAATCGGGGTTGGTAAAGGCGCCCCTCGGCCTAGCTTAGACCTGTTTGGCGCCTCCCTTACCCCCATTCTCACCCGTTTTGGCTCTGCACGATGACTCAGGATGGGACGACCCACACGTACTACACTCATGTTTGAACTTACACGATCCCGGAGGCCTGGTACATTTCCCCTTGTTGAAATTAAAACAGAAACCCTTTCTCCCTGTATTGCCTGCGGGCCTCGACTGGTCGTCGCTGCTCGTACTCGGTCGAAAGGGCGTCCCCACATTTTGGCGGGAGTAATCAACAACATTGCTCCCGACCAATGGCATTCTTAACATTCCCGATTCTTTCATTTTGTCCCATGTTAACGAATCGTAACAATCCCAAGTCAAACTCTTGTTATGCTCCTTTTCTTTCCTGAACAGATTGTCATAACAAAACCAATGGTTACCTTGATACGTTGTCGAGTAACCCATAATTCGTGATTGGTAAACGGGAAACTCAGGGAGCAACTCGGGCCTACGTTCCCCCAAAATTGATGTGAAAATACCCCACGCATTGCCCCAGTTGCCAATGTTCTCATTTACCTTAAAGGCGGCCATTTTAGCGCGCCAAACACTCGGATGCATTAAGTCCTTCTGACTTTTCACATGCTCCACATCATAATGATCAACAAGCAGGGAAAAAATATTCACGTACTCCCCCGCCCAGATCTTTTCTTTTATAGCTAAAGGCACATGTTGTCCCAATCTCTCTCTACGAGAGGGTGCTGACTCGTCCCTTGCAATCGGCAATGGCCGCTTACCTGAACCGGACGCAGCATCTGCCGCTTGCGGCTTGTCTATCCCCGCCACTCTAGCTGCCTCTTTCTTCTCACGAAGCCCTTTTATCAGCGCCTGTGCCTCGGCAGCCGTGGCGCCATCACCACTATCCCCCAACCATGCTGCTAGCTGTGCTGCCAGCTCGGGGGGCATGTCTTCCTTCGATGTCGGGGTGACGACAACGGGGATTGGATTCCCCTCCATCGGTACTGGGGTCGGCGCCTCGAGAGGGGCAGAGGGAACCGGGACGTCCCCACCGGCTGGAACCTTTCTCGGCCTCTTAGGTCTCCCTCCAGCCGGCGAAGGGCCCGAACCCTCCTCCCCATCTCGCTCCGCCAACCGTTTCTTTATGTCGGACATATCCTTGAAGAGTGCCCGAACCATCTGCTCAGTCGTCATTCTTTTTTCGCCTTTCTTGGGCATCTCTCCTACGAAGTATCTAGAAGACAAAGAAAAAGATCAAAACGCTCAAAATTGGCTCTTCGTTCCGTCCCGAGCTCACGTGTAGCGAGGAGGTGCAGCTTCGGAGCACAAGAACAAGAGGACGTCTTCTGGTCTTGCGCCTTCTTTTATCCGTCTTCAGGGCGGGCGAAAACCCGCCCCTGCCCGCCCCGAGGGCGTGGCTGGCTGCGTCGGTGTCTAGGCCAGCCCACTCTAGGGCGGGAAAAGGCGCGCCCCGGCTACGCCGCTTCGGGCATACCAGCCGAGACGCGCCTCCCGCCCAAAAATGGCTTCTCGGGGGGATCGAGGCACTCAGCCATACGTTCGGGGGGACCGAGTGGTCGCCCCTTTCCAGAATAAGAGGGGACCCTGTCTTGCCTCATGACATAGGAGATGAGGCGGCGAAGCAACCCCTGTATCCGCTGGCCCGGGGAGATTCCTGCATAAAAACCATTTTGAGGGATCCATGTTCTATAGCTAAAGTAGTAATGATGCATACATATTTAATCATTCCTAAAAAGTGATCTTTCAGTAGAGCCCTCAGCTTATGAATCTGCAAGTTGCCCTGTTTGGGGTCAAATTTTAATTAGCAAATTGTACTTCATTTCATAAGAAAACCCTGCATTAGCATTGCAGAGGACACATAAAGCTCTCTGAACCCTGTTAGATATTAAGACTGGATCTAAGGCCCAGATGTAGGTAAAATAGATTTACCGAATTTTAATTACCGAATACTACCGAATCGGTAATTAAAAATCGGTAAATCTTAGGGGTGGATATGTAGGAACATCCAGATGTTCCTTTTACCGAATGACACCCTCTAGCACCCCCAAAAAAGATTCGGGGGCCATGTGGCAGGCATACCTGCCCTAAGGGCAGTTCTGCCTGTCATATGGCACAGGTGTGCATGCACACATGTGCATGCACACCGGAATCGGTATTTTACCATGAAGTTGGATTTCATGGTAAAATACCGATTCTGTAAGGCTTGTGGGACTCAGAAGAGTCCCACCTACATCTCATTGTTACCGAATCGGTAAAAATACCGATTCAGTATTTTACAGATTCGGTAAATTTACCGAATCTGTAAAATATGTGGCCCTACATACCATTTTGTGAATCTCGGTCGGTAACGGCCGAAAATACCGATTTTCGGACGTTACCGACCGACCTACATCCGGCCCCAAGTTATCACCTTTGCATCCTCACCTGCTCAAAGAATATTTGTTAAGGGCCCATGGAAGTCTAGTACTTTTCTTGACTGGAGGACCATTCTCTATCAACTCCCTTGTCTTGGATATGTCACATTTTTGTTAAAAATGTCACAATTTTTAGGTGCAGAACTGGTGTCATGGCTGCTTAATTAGTAATCGAGGGTCTGGAACACTGCTGCCAAATTTTATCTTGTTACACCACTCCTAGAGAAGCGTAGGCTTCTGACACATTTCCAGGTTTACAGTATGTTGTATATCTGGGATTGTGTCAAATGCCATTGGTGTAATGTGGGACACTAACTATAATGTCCATTGCATGCCTCTTTATCACAGTGTGAGGCAATGCAGGAATGTGCTGTTACCCCACTCTCTACAGGGCCAAGAAAAGCCAGACAGTCTCATTAAAAGTTACTTTCTGGCAGCGCACAAGGCTTGTAAATGAGCCCCCAAGGATTTCTGCATGGCAGAAAAAGGCAAGGGTTCAACCCACACACTGGCATTCAGGCATGCCCCCTCCCTAGACTGGGAACAAAGTCTTTCTAGTCCCAAAGGACTGATATGGGGATTGCCATCAATCTGCCCCCCCCCCCCCGGAGTGGAAAGCCTACTAATCACCAGGGTATTTTTTATTTAGGTGCAAATAAAAGGGTTAGGTGCAGCCCACCCAACTATTGTTCTATGCCTCTGTCGAGAGTGGGTCCAATAGATTATCTGCTGCTCATGTACCAAGAGCGTAAATAGTAGGTGGAGTTCTACCATGGTGCTAAAACAATGTATATATGCAGGCATATAAACAAAGCTGTAATCAGGCGTACTAGGCGAAACCTTCTTTAAGTGTACCTAGAGTGTGTGTAGGTGTAGAGCTAGGAATCTCCTCAAGGGACGATACAACTCCATTACCTGATGGAAAATAGAGAAGGACCCTGTCTTGGTCATACGCTGGAAATCCCTCACAAGATATCAGGCTGCTGCATGGTGATCAATCAGCATGCACGGACCCTCAGTGTCAGAAGAAGTACCTCCTCTGCTAATCTATCAGGCTGCTAATCTTTTGTAATAGAGAACAGCCTTGCTATTTATGCATACATTAGTGATGTTGTAGCTAATTAGATATGTAGATAAATATGTTGCCCCTTAGATGAAGTTGGTGATGACATTTGTATGTGCAAGGAACGCAATCTTGTACATGATGTTCAGAGCATTGTGATAACGTTATGTGCAGCTAGCTGAAAAAGAAGTTTAATTTCAGAGAAACAAATTAAACATTGTTGTGAATGTATATGTAAGGAAAAGGTCACAGGTTGGAAATGGTATTTGTGAGGACAATGTAAGAAATAAGTTGCTTGGCTACAGGGGTCCAAACCGGGAATATAACACTGGTAAGGTGTTATATTCCCAGAACTGGTAAACCTAGGAATGCATAAAAATAATGGGACTTTCATGGGAACACCCATGCAATGCCCATGGAGTGCCTTCTCAGGGTAGGGTAAGACAATGCAGTGAGTTGGGCTGCCTTGCCTTACTCAAGATTTATGGAGACACGCTGGGCCAATAAAAGTGGCCTTATGTGAGTTCATAAATCTCATGTAGGGTTCACGTCTCTCTTGCACCGTGATGTGTGGTGCAAGAGCGACTCAAACTGGCTCATAATTGGGCCCCTTAGTTTGTAATTCTATGATACTTGTGCGTGATTGTACTGTCACTGGACTCTGCATCTATGGCTGTACCATTCAGTTTTCATTGGTGATCCCAGGAGAGGCATTTGCTAGTGTCATCTGGCACTACCAAAGAAAGATGAGGAGTGTCTGAGTTCTGCACATCAAGTGAAGATGTAGGAAGGGTGAAGAAACATCAGTATGGCAGCACTGAAGTGGCATTCTCATTGTTGGAAAAGGAGAACTGTGCCTTTGGCAAAATATGTTTATGGCTCATTAAGTCTGCTATGATTTTACAGTGAATGATGTTTACTTCCCTTTTTGAATAAAAGCCAACTTGTAGGTTGTTTATTGCAAGGATGCCATCAGACAGCTCAAAGGGTCGAGAAACAATGTTGTTGAGAGTCCTTTTCATCCCACAGTTCATGCCATGGAGCCTTTGGTCTATAGACTGTTCTTTGTTTTCCGAAGAGCATTTTTAAAGTCTGTATTTCTTATCCCATATATAATAGGATTACAAAGAGGTGTTAAGGCAATGTACAATAAAGACATGACTTTGTCATTGTTCACTGCGCTTGCTGATGAAGGTCGGACATACGTAAAAGAAAGAGATCCATAGAATACAATTACCACTGTGAGGTGGGAGGCACATGTGGAGAAGGCTTTCTGTCTACCCCCTTTAGACTTAATATTCAGGATAGACACAGTGATTTTGGTGTACGATGTGATGATTAAAAAAAAAGACATCAGCAATAGTGGACCTGCGAAGGTGTAGGTAATTAAGTCAATTATGTGAGTGTTGCTGCAGGAAATCTTCAGAAGAGCTAACACATCACAAAAAAAGTGGTTGAGTCTATGGGGTTGACAGTAGGTGAGCTTGGACATTAACACATTGTGTGGCAGTGGGACCAGGAAGCCAAGTGCCCAGCTCCCAGTGACCAGCTCCATACAAAAATTCCTATGCATAATCGTCACATAATGTAATGGGTTGCAGATGGCTACATAGCGATCATATGCCATAACTGTGAGTAGGAAAACTTCTGAAGTTATGAACATCATGAAAAAATACATCTGTAGCATGCATTCCGTAAGAGAGATGTGCCAGCTCTGCTTAAGCAAGTGGGATAGCATTTTGGGGAAAATGGCAGAGGTGTAACTTATTTCGAGGAAGGACAAATTTGTGAGGAAGAAATACATTGGAGTCTGAAGTTGTGCACTGGAGTATATTGTTGCCATAATAATGAGATTCCCTGCGAGAGACATCAGGTACATCAGGGAAAATATCACAAAAAGTGGTACTTTCATCTGTGGGAGATCTGAGAATCCCACAATCAGGAAATCATCTACTGAACTCAAATTCTTTACTGTAGAATTCTTGTCTGCCATTTGCCGTTCAATATTATTAGCTTTTGACCTGATGAAGTGTAAGAAAAGAGACAAGTAATGTAAATGGAATTGACGAACAAAACTTTGATGTTGTAGCACTAGTAACATGTATGCTATATTACACATGCCCAAAAATAAAATAATAGCGTAAGATAAAAAACATCTATGGGGTCATTCGTGTAGAGGAGGATTTTTAGATAATAATTCAATCTATCATAAGGGCATACTATTGGAATATCAATATTTCAGTAGCATATACTTATGACAGTTTTACTTTTTAAGTAAAAATACCTCCTGTACAATAAGATAGAGAGAGGTATATGTATATTCAGTGTATTTAGACGTACAAATATTAATTCTATATTTACCTATAAACTTACCTTCTCTGGGCCTATTTAAAAAACTACACTTTGTAGTATGTTTTGTAGTGATATTGCAGTACTACAACATTCACTACACAGTGCTGCTTACTAACTGCACTTCAGGAGTAACTTAAAGCCCCTGGAAATTAAGGACACCTTGTTTCCTTCTGTCCAAGCAGCTTCTGCAAGAAGCCAATTAACCCCTTCGCTGCTAGGCCTCTCTCTCTCCTTTCCCCCTCCCTGTGCTAAGCCTTTTCTTGTATATCTGGAGAAGTTTGCGCTTAGGTGCCTGTAAATTTTGTTCACATAAGGTATCCACGCCAAATTGTTAGTGGAGGGGTAAACAAATTGATTCCCACTCCAGAGACTGCAACAGTAGGATAAGTCCTGTATAGCGTAGAGGTAAAAATTACTATTTCCATCCAAACAAGTGCAACATCTTAAGGAGTCTAAAGATACCCAGGCTTTGTGGATTCCCCTGGAGGAGACCCAGAAGTTAGCCTAAAAAGAGCTACATTTTGGGTTTTTTTTCCAGAAAAATTGGGAAAAAGTTCCGCAGAAGAAAGCATCTGTTTTGTTCCCTGCAAATGGCATCAACAAAGGGTTTATGGTGTTGAAATCACCATCCTCTCAGCTTTCAGGGATAGGCAGACTTTTGTCTGTGGTGAATAGGGATAATCCACTGCTCGACAACTTTCGCGCAATGAACCAGAATATGAAGGAGTTATTTTTAAAACATGTACAAACAAAGCTCTGAATAATTTGTTCTTACTCTTGAAGAAAGAGAAACATGATTTACAGGTCGGCCTCACAGCCTTTAACCTTTTCGGTGCTGATGACAAGCTCAGCTCGTCATGCAGCACGGTGGGGCTGTGCTGATGATGAGCTCAGCTCGTCATGGCCTCCGCGGAACGCCCACGCGGGGATAATTACCCCGCTGTGCTGGGCGTTCCATTAGGCGGGCGGGCCATGACGAACTCAGCTCGTCATCAGCACAGTGCCACAATGCTGCATGATGAGCCAAGCTCGTCATCAGCACCGCAGCGCCGCGCAAAGCCCCGCTTCCCCCTGCAGGGCAATTAGTCCCGCGACAATGGGCTTTAAGTGATTGTATTTGAAGAATTCCACTTCTTTCAATTTGGAACCATTTCTGTGGTGGTACTTCGGTTTTCCTGAGAGTCATGAGTTTTTTTCCTGCATTAATTTGTATTAGCTAAGGGATAGTATTATCCCTTAGCTATTTTAGCCTGAAGACCATTTGCAGTCTTGTAGATCAAGACTGAATCAACTGCATTTAAAAGATTCAGGATGTTGTGTAGCCATTCTTACGTCCTTAGGAATGAAGAGAGAAGTGGTATTCAGTGGAAAGTGCTTATCAGAAGAAAAACTCAAGAATGTCTCATTTGCTTTTAATTAATTTTCTTTTGCTAATTTTGCACTTTGCAATGCTGGTCAGACTTAACTGTCCTAATCATATTGAAACCAATCTTTGTAAAGCTGAGGCACAAGCAAACAACATTGCAATTTATTGGCATTTCAATAAAATGTACATAAAAGGGACAAAAATTTAGCACCCACATTACAATGATAATTTAAACAAGCTTTAGCACGTATGCAGTGAATAGAGATCATAATAAAAGTCTACAGTTCAGACATCAATGCTGTCATATGCACAAATAATTTTCCCCCCGTTCATGCATTAGCAGTTCCTCCCTCTCCCGCTCCAGGTCTAGCATCAGTAATTCTAGTCATTGTTTGTTATATAACGGTCGTCTCAGTGGTGTGGCCTCTCAGGTCCTCTTGTGTGCCCCCCAACTCAGCAGCTGTCTGTGCGTCTCTCTGGTCATCCACACTCTGTGCTGATCTCCTCTCCAGATACGGCGCCCAATAGTTTTTAGGATGATTCCGAGGTGGAAGCAGACCACTATATAATTCTGTTTGTATGCAGCAGAATAACATATCGTTCGACCACTTAGTCAATGTCGGAGCCGGGCCCCGCATCCAGTGGGATGCAACACATCTCTTTGCTACTATTAAGGTCACGTCTACCAGTCTCCGCTTTGCAGGTACAATATCCTTAGAGTACCCCAGCAGGGCCAACAATGGAGATAGAGACAGAGACAAGCCAGCGGTTTTATTCACCTCCCCATACACTGCGCACCAAAAGGTCGCAATCTTCGGGCACCACCATGCTAAGTGCAAAAAGTCCGCTGTTGGTTCCCTGCATCTCTCACAGCTCGGAGTCTCACGCAGTGCATAGCGGCATAAACGTTCACGAGTATAATAAACTCTATTCAGGAATTTGAAGTGCGTCAGCCGATGACGCCCATTCATAGATACTTTCTTTACGTTGGCGCAACAGTATCTCCAATTTTCCTCGGTATGGTCTACGTTCAAGTCAGTCTGCCATGCCAGTCGAGGTTTGGTATAATCCCTTGTTCGTTCTGCGAGGGTAATACGATACAAGTTTGTAATTAATTTATCCAGCGTTTTAGCCGTCAATACATACTCATATGCCATAACTGTCTGAGGATCAGCCATGTCTTCGCCCAGGAGATTTCTTAAGGCATGCCGGGTTCTGTGAAACTGTAATCATGGCAGGAGGGAAGCGCCTCCTTCGCCCTCCAGTACTATGTCTTCCCAGTTGCGACCCCTGCCGTCCCTAAATAGGTCACCTACACTGACGATTTTCAACTGAAGTAGTGCCGATATCATGCCTCTATCCATGCAGGGGCCTAGCCATGAGCACCATGCTAGTTTTGCACTTGGGGCCTATAAAAGTGAACAGGCTCGGGCGTCCATCAAGTGAAACCAGGCATGTGTCACTACGTTCAATGAGTCAAGAATACCTGCACGTCTATCTCTAGGTCGAGACATCAAGGCCGGTAGCGGAGTTGGGGCAGCTACTATTGCTTCAATTCGCAAGTGTGGCGCATCATTCGGACCATGGATCCACCCATATGGGTGCACCCCTTGTGCGGCCCGGTAATATAATTCAAAATTCGGAGCGTGCAGACCGCCCTCCACGTAGGGCCGAATGAGTATATCTCATGCTACTCTGAGCTGCTTCCCAGCCCATGCAATTCTTGGAACTAGTGAGTGGAGTTGTCGTAAGAAGGCCCACAATAGTGCCATCGGTATGTTGTTGAAGAGAAACAGGAAGCGAGGCAGCACTATCATTTTCAACAGGAATATGCGGCCCATTAAGGACAAACGTAGCTTGATCCATTTGCTCACATCGTCTTCCAACTTAGAGACGGCTACCCCGTAATTTTCCCTGAGAACCACCTCAGGGTCTGTGTGCAGACAGATATCCAGGTATCAGACCGAATCAGTGGTCCACTGAATAGGATACTCCGGGTCTACTTGTCTGGTGGCTGGGGTGAGCGGGAACATGGTTGTCTTGCTCCAGTTCACATGTATCCCTGAAAGCGAGCTGAACAGCACCACCTCCCGCAGCACTGTCGAGAGGTTATCCTCGGGTTTTCCTACATATAGCAAGGTGTCGTCCGCATATGTGGACACTGTTGTAGGTAGGGAAAGGAATACCTTGGTGGTTATGATATTCATGCAAGGCGCAAGCCAAGGGCTTCGCTACCAATGCGTACAGAAGGGGTTAAAGGAGGCAGCCTTGTCTGGTGCCGCAACCCACAGAAAAAGGTTCAGTGGTCAGGTACCCTATTCTGACTCGTGCAGTGGGGGAGGTATAGAGCGTATTTATTATTTGTATGAAAAGATCTCCCATACGGTGCAGTACCAATCGAAGAAAAGGCCATTCGATGGAGTCGAAGGCCTTTTCCATATCTAGAAAGACTGCCACTGCTGGTACATCCTGGTGTGTGTGTTGGAATGCCGCAAACACAGTGCGTAAGTTGTAGGTTAGGTTACGATTAGGTACAAAACCCGCCTGTTCTGGGGCCACCAAGGTAGTAATTAGGGGGCTCAGTCGGTTCGCAATCATTTTTGCAAAGATTTTCGCTTCCACGTTCAGTAATGATAATGGCCTATAAGAGGCGCAATCGTCAAGGGGCTTTCCGGGCTTGAGTGTAGGCACTATAAATAGCTCCCCTCATTGTGGGGGGCATTTCTCCTGCGTCCGCAATGTGCTCCACCAGCGTCAGTAGGCGGGGTATCAACAGGTCTGAGTATGTTTTATAAAAGGAAGCTGGAAAGCCATCACTGCCTGGGCACTGCTCGCTTTCATCAATGACAATGCCCACACAACCTGCTCCCTCTCAAAGGGTCGGGCCAAGAACGCGCGGTGCGTATCGGTCAGCCATGGCAAATGAATATGTGTCAGGTAATCTAGGATACGTTATTCCGTGGCCGGGCCCCTAGAAGCGTACAGCGCAGCATAGTATTTTCTAAATCGGACTGCTATCTGCTCCTCTGGTATCAAATCCCCAGTCTGTGGGGAGTGTAGTGCAGGAGTTAACCCACTATGACTACTTTGCTTCGCTATATTCACCAGTACCGCTCCTGGGTGTTCCCCCTCCCCGTACGATTTAGCAACTGCGTATTACCCCAAATGCTTTACCTCTGCATCCGCTTCCTCATGATATTCCCGTAACGTTTGGGCGAGGTCCTGGAGCAGTTCAGCTCCCGAGTCGTGCAGTCTACGCTCTTTGATGTCCCTGAGTCTATTTTCTAGTAAGGACAGGTGGCCACAAATAGATTTTAGCACCCCTGCGTGTTTGGATATAGCCACACCCCGTAAATAGACCTTGAACACCTCCCAGACTGTCAAGAAGGAGTCCACTGAGCCTACATTGTTTTCAAAGAATTCCTCCATGGCAGTGGCTAGTTCTTCCCGAAATGAATCATCCAGTAGGGAATAAGGGGGGGAGTTGCCAGGAAAAGGGTGGCGGTTTGTCCGTCATAGTTCTAAGCATGAAGAGCACCGGCGAATGGTCTGAGTAACTGCGGGGCAACGTCTTGCACTTCTGCACTCCGGGGAGGAGATGGGATGTGATCAACTAATAATCAATTTGAGTGTGGATTTCATGTGGTCCAGGGTAGTGTGTGTAACCCCCCTGTGTCGGGTGTCTAGTGCGCCATAAGTCCTGCAGCCCAAGTGTTATCATTTCATCATCTAAGACTCCAGCTGAAGCTGAGGGGCGCCGGTCCGAGCCATCGGATCTGTCTAACATCGGCTGTCTTACCATGTTGAAATCTCCCCCCTTCATACTACATGATCCCCACATAGGTCACGTACCTTCCCAGCTAGTGTTAGGTATAAAGAGGGGCAGTCGTAATTAGGTCCATAAGAGTTGACAATATGTAAAGACATTCCTTTCCTCTTATATTCCATAATGACATATCGGCCCTCGCCATCCGTAGCAAGTGGAGTTAGTGTCAGAGTGGCTTTGGGATTAACCCATGTCAACACGCCTGGGGCATGTGAGGTAAATCCTGCAGCATGTAGATTATTTTGCAATCCTCTGTAGTGTAGTGTTGGGCTGTCTGGGCGCAGCTGTGTCTCCTGAAGGAGTGCAACGTCTATGGCATGCCGTGTGAGATACTGCAGCACACGTCTAACATTTCTCTGGTCATTCAATCCTCGGACATTCCATGTCAGGAATGTAATAGTGTCAACGTCATGTGTCTGCTGTGGCATGTCGGGTACCAGGGTGCATATAATTGGTCTAATGCAACAGGTCTGTGCTGTGTACGGTGCGTCCACTGTGTATTGTGTGTGCCAATGATAGTCCCTATTTTACATACATCAAACAAACAATCTTTCCCACCCACCGGCAGTTTAGTGAGAAAACAATGCAAAACTACCCACAGCTCCCCCCACGTCTGCCCAACCCCAACTCGGCCGCGCCCCAGCTCCCCACCCAATCTGAACATTACTACATCCCCTTCCAGAACTTGAAATTCCCTACCCAGCCACAAACCTCCTCCCACCCCCCAAAAATGAACATCAGGACCCAGAATGCGCAAGTAATCACCCCCACCCAGAAGATTCCACACCCTCCCTTCTGCCCCCTCCCGCCATTCTCAACCCCAATATTATTTACAATCAACCAAACAAACCAAATAAAGAATGTTACTCCCAATAATGGGATTTAGACAGGAAAAAGGTGTTATACACACAGTGACGTTGGTAGCCTGCTTACAATAAATCAGTGTTCGTGCAATATACCCACCTTACCGTCCCGCTCCTCTGCCTCTGAAAGAAAAATATCAAACAATTACCAGTGCCCTCCTAAGTGTGAAAAGTTCTCCCATGATAGTAGAAGTAGTTGATTCCCAACTTCAAATAGTACTATTCCCCTTCCTCATCACCAACCATGTTGTATAGTTCACTTTATACATGGAAGACCACTAACCTTACGTTTCAACTATCTCAAGCGCCTCCCTGCACAATGTCAACAGTCTCTAGTTGTCCTAGGGACGAGGTTGTATGGGGTGAGGGACAAAGGGCGTATTATAATAGGTGTATCCACTGCAGGAGAAAATTCCCTTACCCATCACATAACATAATTCACTATTTCCCAGTGACAACACAGCAGATCTTAATCAAAGTCCCGGTGTAGTCATTATCCCCTGCCTGAATCAGGGGTGTCAGGAACCATGCCATGAGCCTCCCAAATTCGCAATTATCTAGAAGACGAGTACCTCCTCCAACAGCTGGTCACACCCTATGTCCTGATCCTCCATGTAGCCTCCAGAATCCTTGTCCAGTCTTTCTTCATCCATCGCATGCGGAGTGTCCCTGCACCAGGTCTTCATGGCTTTCTGCAGCGCTCTCGGGTCTGTGAAGTTCGTCGACCTCCCCTGTCTGTTGACCCTCATTTTAGCAGGATATAACATGGCTTAATCCACAACAAGTTCTCGAAGTTGTCGCTTCATCGGGACAAACTGTCGTCGCGCCTCCTGAACTCTGGCTGTAAAATCCGGGAACAGAGAAAGGGTGCTGCCCTCGTAGGTCAGTGGCTGTTTCTCCCGGGCAAGTTTCAGCACAGTGTCACGGTCCCTGTAATTTAGAAGCTTGGCTACGACAGGAAGTGGAGGGACCCCCAGTTTAGGTCTCGGGCCCAGGGTGCGGTGCGCTCATTCAATGACAAACATCTCTGAAAAGGCAGTCTCTCCCCACAATTTCTTCAAGAGGGATCCCACAAAAAGATCTATATTCCCCGTCTGTATGTTTTCCGGCAGGCCCGTGATGCGTATTTTACATCGGCGTGACCGCGCCTCCAAATCCTCTGCCTTGTCTTGCAAGAGTTGGATCACCTTACCTGGTTGCTTGTGTTCAGTGTCTAGGGTTGTGTACGCCACTTCTACCTCCCCTATTTGGCACTCCGACATATCCAGGCGTTCGGCATGTTTGTCTAGTTGTTCCGCCATCCGATCCAAGTGATATGTGAGGGCATCCATTTTGGTACCTAATGAGGTGACGCCGCCCTGCAAGTTCCTTTCCATCGCTAGTAATATACAGCGAATGTCCAAGTCCATCGCTTCCCCTTATGACGCATTTCCAACTCCGTCGTTCGTTTCACGAGGCGTAGGATCAGTAGTTTTGGGCTTCTTGTTGGAATCAAATGTCAGTTTGGACTGCGAGCGATCCGGGCGGCTCATGGTGGCGCATTCGGTTCACCTCGCAATCAGAACGGCCGATCTAGTGGGTCTTCGGGCATTCAGTGCAAAAAGCGGAGCATGTATGGCATGTGCAGACACCACAAGCTATATAGCAGGGGTGAAAGCAGTGCTCACCAGGAACCCATGGCAGGATCACTGAGCTGTGGTGTCAATGTCTCCATTCCTGGGACGCAAGCCTACCTCCGACTCCCCTCGTGCTTTGGGTGCAGTTCCTGCACTGGATAGGTCTGTTTTTGGCTGTATTTCCACAATGATGAGTGGGGTTCAAGGGTTGCAGGACCATCCCTCTCCACTCCTCACTCCGCTTTTGTGTGATGTCTTGTCTAAAGAGTGGCCCCCAAGCCAAAAGGAGTAGGCCCCGTGCCGCGCCAATGCATACAATCCTAGGCGTGGCTTACGTGCGTCAGGCTGTCTCTCAGGCACCCAGGTCCATCTCAGCTACAGATGCAGCGTCTAACGGTATCCTTATATGAGCAGGGCCCGCTCTCCAGGTCAGTGGCGGGAGGAAGGGCAGACAGGCCTCAGTGATGGGTCCACACGCTCTGGGGTCACAGCTGTTGGGCCTCAGTATCATGCCATTGTCAGAGGCCAGGAAAAAAAAGGAGTGGTGGCTCTGGCCTTATTTCACCGTTAATGCCCCGCAGCATGAAGCAAGGATGGGAGAGTCAGGTCCCTCGTGGGTGCGGAAATGGGCCGTGATATGTCTCTATGCTCGTCCGAGCTCGTAGAGTGGTCCTTCTTGTGAGTGCCTCGGGGGTGAGCAGGCCCAGGCGAGACCGGGGACTAAATTTAGTTGCTGTGGCAGCCGTAGCTCGTCAGGCCAGCAGGACTCTCCCCTTGTGCTCCCTCGCTCACCGTGTTTCGCAGCTCCCAAGCTCCCAGCACTCCCCGCAGCTGTGTCATCGGGGTCTCTCTCCCTCTCTCCCCCGTCTCCTCTGAGCGCCTTTAGTGGGGAGACACCGCTAGGACAGCAGGGGTCTGTGTAGCGGCTCTCCAAGGGCAGCACCTCCGTCCCTCAAGCCACTCGAGAGGCAGGTCGGATCAGCGCTTCCCGTAATCGTCCGTGGGTGCAGGTCTGCCAAAAGCTGCCCCCGGCGTTCCGATGCATGAAATCGTTTTTTGGTAAGCGGAGGGCACCGCTTATTTCAGGATAAATTAATGAATCTCTGACTTGGCAAAGGAGCTAACGGATCAGGCGGCCATCTCGTTCGCAGGCTAGCTCCGCCCCCATTGACAAAGTTTTTCATGCAAAGGTAGGAAACCAAATTTCTTTTGGGGCAGAACTATGGGGCCTGGATAAAATTAAATGTCACACCCGTGCTTTAAGAGGAAATTCGGGAAAACATTCCTCAATCTGGCATCATGATTTCTCACGAAGTCCTGGAATCTGACGTAGGCTTCATCTCTTCTGAAGACAGCAGCCTCCTACAAAGTAAGGGCTAAAAATACTAAAAATGTTACAAGCACTTTAAAACAACGTGTTTGACTGTACATGGGAGGAACATTTTACGATCAATGTCAAATCCTCCTTTTCAACACTTTGGATTGAAGAAGTCTTGGTATTTCCTCAATCCCCAAGTACTCTACTGTCAATGTGCCAATGAATGGAAACTAGGGGGCTCATTTATGAGAGCCTTGCACCACCTTTGCACCATGAATGTGGTACGTGCGTGATGTAGACTCTGAACCAGATTTATGAAGCCATGCAAAGTCATGCTGCATGGCTTTGAGTGGCCTCATAAATCTTTATGAAGGCAATGCAGCGCTAATTGCTGCGTCAATTTACAGCGCGCTTAGGAAGTATTGCGGTGGGTGTTTCCATGCACACCCATGGATTTTCACCCTGCACTAGATTCACAAAAGCATGTACACATGGGGAAGCGCAACATCCTTATGCCTCCTGGGGTGAGGCATACCAATGTAAAGCATCTTTATTTCTCCTTGTTTTTAGGTCGAGCCTATAGTCAACGCACATGCTCTTGTGTGCAGTACATTATAGAAGCCCTGCCCACTCTCCGCCCCCCAGATTTGTCATTGGCTTGGCTTGTGTCAGTGTTCTACGTAAATGCTGGCATCTGATTCGTAAAGAGGCTTGTTAGTCACTACTTAGTACTGCCTTGTCTTCATGTGCCACCTCCCATGGTGACTGGCCCTTTTACTTCAGAAGTTGCACTGTACGCCTTTTTTTAGACTGCGAGCACTATTTTCTTTAATGGGTTTCTCCTACTGCATATTTTGGGGCCTTCTTTACCCCCAGCCCTACCTCTTGTTGTCTGTGCTGTCTCTCCCACACCCCGCCCTCCCTCCCATTATTCATGTCTTCAAAATCCTCCAGTCCACCATCCCCCTCCGTTTGTCCGTGCCTCCTCCTTCGCCTGCCCACCCTCCTGTTGTCAGTGATGCCAACCATGTGAAATGCAATAGGTCTCACGTAAATGCGACACCTATTGCATTGCAAATGTTTAGTTTTCGAAAGCAGCCTACCTCGATTTGGTTACATCTAATGTTTCAGGGTGGCCTGCTCTACCAGCATTTGATGTATTAGATTAGAGGTGGTTAAGAACAGGTAAGCCTACTCGTTTGCCTTTTCCACTAACTTTTGAGTTTAAACTTTATGCATGGGTTTTTACTTTTTACCCCTCAGTTTCAGCAGCCTGCTGCCTCGATCTGGTTACATAATTACATTGAGTGTTCAAGCGTGGTCTTCACCACCCACCCAGCCCATCATCTAACCTCCCCCCTTCCTCAGGGCCCGATTCACAGAACTAACTTCAGACAAAATCCTAAACATACTACTTTTGGTATTCACAGAAGGCATTTAGTAGTAGTAAAGTTAGGATTTTGTCTTGAGTCTGTGTTAAGTCTGTCTAAAGTCAAACTTAAGACAACATCCTAACTTTACTACTACTAAATGCCTTCTGTGAATACCAAAAGTAGTAAGTTTAGGATTTTGTCTTATGTTAGTTTTGTGAATCAGGCCTTCTGTTAGCACCTCTGTCACTGTTTTTCAGGCCCACACACTGAAGGTGGCAGAAGGAAGCATGGTAACTCTCCTGCTTACCAACTTCCTTCCACAGCCCTTCTGGAGAACACATAAACGGAGAGGGAAATCCTGAGGCAACTAGTTTCAGCCACAGGGTTCACTCAGTAGCTGGTGGGCCGGCTTCCAACTGGTGGGGTGCAGCAAGGCATATTTGGGAAGTTAAGAGAAGAATACATCTCTGTTCAAAATAATTTTATTGAATTTTCTGAACAACAACATAAACAGACAGTACAGAAAATATTATGCAAAAGCAAAAATGCCTACACAATATAAGAAGAAGTATACAGTTAATGATAAGATGAAATAGGCAACAAAGTTTCAATACTCAATGAAGGAGAAGGAGAGGAAACCAAAAAGGAAGGGGAATGGGTAACATGAATGCTTACTATATCATTGTACGAAAAAAAAACGAGTTACTGATAACATATGAATAATGTAATAAAAGGATATCAGACTATATAACAGGTGCAAAAAAACAGTCATGAAGATAGATAATTGTCTACAGGTAACCAAAAGGAGTGATAAAAATGAGAATTATGATTCCTCCCAGTTAACGATAAGTGTGCACCTCTTCTTGTAAACATGACCCAACACCACCAAGCATGTACACATATATCGGTGATATTTTTCCAGCAAAAAGTAATGGACTTTAAAGCAACTGACATTAAAAAATTGTAAAGTTTTTCTATTAAATCAGATAAATTATGCTCAAGACCCATGGATTTACAAATTAATAATTTATAAGAAAGGACATTTTGAATAGGTAATTTCTTTTCGTACAATGTCCCAAACATCAGACCAAATTTTGGAAATAAAAGGGCAGTCGAATAACATATGTCTTAAGGAACCAGAGTGTAATTTACAATGCCAACAGGTATCTGATTGTATCAATTTAGCATGGAATAAATGGAGTGCAGTCCATAAACAATTAAATAAGATGTAAGAGTTTGTCTGGTAAGGCGATACAGGTAACAAGCCTGAAATGCTATTGAGCCAAATAGTTTTCCAAAATTCATTAGATAAAGAAAGGGAAAGCTCATTGTTTCAAAATGTTGAAATTATATTTTAATTGGTACTTATAGACCTACTTAATTTGTTATACAAAATAGCATGAGAAGATGAAGACACACTTTAAGTATAAATTAACAAATCTAATGCAACATTAGATGTGATACCATGAGGAAAAGGATGCAAGATAGAATTACATAGCACTTCAAACTTATGAAAATCAGATGTAGGTAACTTACATTTCCGTTGTAAAGCTTCAAAAGGAATGAAGGTGTTATTACAATATATATCTTTAAGATAAAAGACACCGGCATTAATCCAAGAATTCCAGAAGTTTACATTGTTACTCAATGTAATACCATTACTGTGCCATAACGATAAACCTGTAGAATCACATATAGGAAATAAAGTTTGAGTCTAAGTCATTAAACATTAATTTCGAGGATTTAATACCAACTGACTGGCATATGATTAAAGAAGTGTTAGACATTGTTAACAAAGTGGATAATGGAAAAGGATTAACAAGGGATTTCTCTATATGGAACCAAGTAGGTTGATTAATTACAGAGGAGGAATTGAACCATATAGAACTTTGTTTCAATATGAATGCTTTATGATATAGAAACAAGTCAGGTAAACCAAATCCAGCATTACGTTTAGGTAGTTTTTAGTTTTTATAAGCAATTCGAGGTGACTTGTGAATCCAAAGAAATTTGGCTAACAGTTTATCAGCATCTTTATAAAAGTTTAAAAGAAACAGTACAAATCATGGCCAGTGTATAAAAGATTTTAGGAGCACTAGTCATTTTAATAGATTCCATTCTACCCCACCAAGTGAGATGAAGCGAAGACCATTTAGAGGTTTTATCTTTATTATAATTTAAGATAAAAGTACTATTTAATGGTAATGTTGTTTTAATTGAGGACAAAAAAAGAATACCAAGATATTTTAGTATATTTTTTTGCCAAATGATCTCAGGCATAGGTAACATATCAGGAGTATACAAAACATTTAAGGGGAAAAATTCAGTGTTATTAATATTAAGTTTTTAACCAGAAATCATAGAATATTTTGTAATAATATCTGGTAAGGAAGGGATTGATGAAATGGGATCACTGATAAATAATAACACGTCATCAGCATAAGCTAATGTTTTAATGGAAACCTTTTTCAACCTAATACCTTTAATATTATCACATTTTCAGATATGATTATGGAAAGGTTAAATTCCAATTAGAAATAAAAGGGGGGAAAGAGGGCAGCCCTGTCTTGTACCTCTTAAAAGGGAGAATTGTCTTGATATTTGGCCATTATTAAACAACCGAGCAGTGGGAGAAAAATACAATGCAGAGATCATATGTATAAATAAGGGCCCAAAATTAAATGAAACTAATGTTTGAAATAAAAATTGCCAAAGAATTTTATCAAAGTCTTTTTCTGTATCTAAAGCCATAATTCCTGAGGGCGCAATTAAAGAAGAACTCTGCTCAATTACATGTAATAAGGTTCTTTTGTTATTAGTAGAGTATTTATTCTTCATAAAGCCGGATTGATCAGGGTGAATGATTGTGTCAAGTATAGGGGCTAATCAAGAGGCAAGAATTTTTGCGTATAATTTACAATCTTGATTAATTAAGGAGATAGAACGATAATTTGAGACAAGGGTAGGGTCTTTATCAGGTTTGGGAAGTACAATAATTAAAGCACCGGTAAAAGAACCGGAAATTGAGCAAGAGGAACCAAAAAAGTAAAAAGTTGAAATAAATAGGGTAACAAGTGAGATTGGAATTCTTTATAAAATTCAGCAGGAATACCATCAGGTCCTGGAGATTTGTTTTTTTGTAGAGATTTAATGACAGCTAAAATGTCTTCAGTAGTAATGGGCAAATCAAGACTAAGCTTATCTGATTGAGAAATTTTGGGTAAGTCTCAAGTGTTAAATAAAGAGTCAATTAATGAAACATCATGTGAATCTGGCTCATTACAAAGAGTGGAAAAAAAATCCGAAAACTCATTAACAATATCATTGTGGGACAACGCAATTTTACCATTAGGTCCTTGAATTGAAGAAATTTGCATTTTATCTTTTTTAATTCGTAAATAATTCGCTAAAAGCTTTCCAGAACGATTGGCATTGAAAATAAATTTAGCACTAGAGTTGGAGAGTTGTATACCCGCTCTTTTCCTAAGTATCAAGTTAAATTCGTATCTAAGTTTTTGTAGCTTGACTCGCAATTGGAAGGCATTACACGTAATGAAAAGTCTTTCAAATTTCGCAATTTGAGCCATAATAGAGATAGTAGTTCCTCTAATATAGACTTTAAAGGCATCCTATCTTGTGACCATAGAAGTAGAGTCTTCAGGATTGAGCAAAAAATATTCTTGAATGGTCTTTAGGATTTTGGGTTTATTATGTTCATTGAGGATAATGCTAGTGTTCATGTGCCATCTAGTTTGTTTTGCAAAAGTGGGGGATACATTTATAACAAAAGAAATCAAAGCATAATCAGATATATCTGTATTACTGATCAAAGGATTAGTTGCATACTGAATAAGTTGAGTAGAAATAAAAAAATAGTAAATTCTGGGGTGGGAATTATGAGGATTAGAGAAAAAAGTAAACCATTTTTCAGTAGGGAAATGTAAGCGCCAAATGTCAGCTAATTTGGTGGTATGAATAAAAGATATAAAAAAGCAGGAAAAACTTTAGGACGGGGAAATTTAGTACTCTATAATCTTTCGTAATATTGGATCATCTATAACTTTAAAATCACCTCCAACAATCAAAAGGAACTTTGCCCAACTTTAAGACTTCCATAGTAGACCAAAAGACAGGGTCATCTGCAGTAGGACCATAAATATTAAGTAAAAAAAATAAAATTGAATCATGAATTTTAACTTTAACTATTATATATCAGCCATCTATATCTGAGACTTTACTTAAACCTTGACAATGTAATTTCTTTGCAAAGAAAATAGCAACACAATTTTTCTTACCATTAGCAGGAGACGAAACAATAGTAACAAGCCACTTTTTTTCATATAATTCAATATTTTATCATCAATATGAGTCTCTTGAACCAAACAAATATCTGCCTTACGACTACCTAAAGAATCTAAAATGTTGGTACGTTTAATTGGATGCCGTAAACCTTTTACGTTTAAAGAAACAAGTTTAATATTTTGAACATTAGCCATAACTTAAAAATAGAAAAGAAAAAAGAAATACGATAAAGAAAGGAAGAAGAGGCGAAGAACAAATAGATAAGTAATAGAGAAAACAGTAACTCCAGATTTAGTAAAGGGACAGGAAGAAAATAAAACAAAGAAAAAAGGACAAACAAAGTACATTAATATCAAGGAAGAAACGCACATACGCTCTGCAAGTATACCCGGAACCGTTGGATCCCGTAAAAAATAAAAGCAATTATCTGTACAGAAACATAAGAATTCAGTAAAATTCAGGTGTTAGAGTCATGAGTATCCATAGCATGGTGCGAACGTTGGTCTATGAAACTGCGTAAATTATCAGGACGTTGAAAAGATTTAGAAAAATGGTCTTTCCAAATACGCATAGTAGAAGGATGAAAAAGACCATATTTGAACCCAAGACTTTGCAGTTGAGGATGCATATTAGAAAACTCCTTGCAAATCGTAAACAGTTTCCCTTGCAAAATCTTGATGAATAAAAATCTTGTTCCCATTGACCATCAAAGAAGGAATCTCTCTTGCCACTTTACGAATCAAAACCAGATGGTGATGACGCAAAACTTTGAAAATCATTTGACGATGTTTAGTGATCTTGGGATTACGATGCAAAGGAATCCTGTGGGCCTTTTCAATTTCAAATTTTTCTGGAAATGTAATTTGGAGAAGGCTTGGAATCAAATTTTCCAAATATAGTCTACAGTTAGTACCCTCACCCTCTTTAGGCAAATTAAAAATGCGTAGGTTGTACTGCATGTTGCGGTTTTCCATGTCCAGCAGCTGTGAAGACATTGGTGATATTTTTGCAACAAGTGCGTTAAAAGAATCACGTTTATTCTTATTATACTGTATTTTAATAGTATTATCTGAGATTTTTATTGATAAGCTCGTCATTTCTTTTCGCACATGTTTAATTTCTGAAGCAATAGAGTCAGTGTTAGTGCGAAGAGCTTGAATTTCTTCTAAAATTAGAGATAGTGGGGGCTCTGATGATTTAACCGCCTTTGATTTAATTGGTGGAGGTGAAGCTTGCTGCCTTCTTTTGGTGTGACCAGAATTCTTGTTTTCCATAATATTCATGTACCAAAAGTCAAAAAATGTATTGAAAAAATATATAATAATGACAAAGTTATAGTGCAGCAAGAAAAAAGACTCAGCAAAGTTGGTGGAGCAGCTATGTTGGGCTATGGGAGTGGCTAGGCCCAAGCCAGGCCCTTTCCTGATGGGTAGCGCCGCCCCCTGACAGACTGACCTGACTGTGCTGAAGAGAGAAGCTGGAGGTAGAACCAGTGTGGAGGAGGAAGGCTGCACACCAACACCAACATCGCCGAAAAGCACCACACTAGAAAGGTACAGGCTTAAAAACTGAAGCAACCATATTTTCGCCGCATTTTAGAAGAAAAATCTGCTTTTTTGATCGAAAAAACGGGTCCGATATGCTAGAGCTCTCTAAGCTGCAGCCATCTTGTGTAACGCGATCGCCCGTCTCCAAGAGAAGAATACATCAAACTCAGAGGGGAGAGTTCTGCTGCCCTGTCCCTTCTTTGGTGCTTTATTCATTTCAAATGTAATGAAAGATCTGCAAAAACTGCACTTAGGAGGATGGGGGAGTGGGAGGGCAGAGTGAAGGCTAGGTGAAACAGTGATGCATTGGGAGGGGAATGGCTTCAAACAGGCTGATGTAGATGAGGACAGTTCCCAACAGGTATTATGTAGAGACAGTTTGAAAGACGTATGCAATAAGCATTACAAAGAAGGAAGAGCCAAGGAGTCAAGAAAGTTTTTCATAAACAGTGGTATTATTTCCAAATTGGTTGAAGGTCAATACAGTTAAAGCAGCACTGTACAGAGTGGATCGTGTGACAACCCGGTGACACTTGGTGCAGGTGCTATATACAATAAGTGACAAGTGAGTGTGCAAGTGTTTTAAAATGACAGCAATTGCGACGCATTAAAACAGAGTTCACAACATCAGATGATGGCCCCAGTGGAGACAAGTAATTGTTCACTCGAAACAAGGTTATTAAGATGGGAGCACAAGATGTGGAATGCGTCTTTAGGTTCGAGCTGTCTAGTCGACGGCGTTTCGATCCCTGTTGTTCGGGATCCTCATCAGGACGGGGTTGTCGATGAGAACAGTGGTAGTAGCTTTCCTAGGATGACAAAGTCCGAATCCTGGGTTAAACCTCAGTATTTCAGGATAACTGGATGATTCTTCCGTCTGGGCAGCGAGCGGCGTAGGCGAGTCCTGAATGAATCAAGGAGGATGGCCGTAACCGGGGTCTGCTGTCACAGCGGGTTGCAGGCAATGAATGCCATCCTGAGTGCATTCATTGCCTGCAACCCGCTGTGACAGCAGACCCCGGTTACGGCCATCCTCCTTGATTCATTCAGGACTCGCCTACGCCGCTCGCTGCCCAGACGGAAGAATCATCCAGTTATCGTGAAATACTGAGGTTTAACCCAGGATTCGGACTTTGCCATCCTAGGAAAGCTACTACCACTGTTCTCATCGACAACCCCGTCCTGATGAGGATCCCGAACAACAGGGATCGAAACGCCGTCGACTAGACAGCTCGAACCTAAAGACGCATTCCACATCTTGTGCTCCCATCTTAATAACCTTGTTTCGAGTGAACAATTACTTGTCTCCACTGGGGCCATCATCTGATGTTGTGAACTCTGTTTTAATGCGTCGCAATTGCTGTCATTTTAAAACACTTGCACACTCACTTGTCACTTATTGTATATAGCACCTGCACCAAGTGTCACCGGGTTGTCACACGATCCACTCTGTACAGTGCTGCTTTAACTGTATTGACCTTCAACCAATTTGGAAATAATACCACTGTTTATGAAAAACTTTCTTGACTCCTTGGCTCTTCCTTCTTTGTAATGCTTATTGCATACGTCTTTCAAACTGTCTCTACATAATACCTGTTGGGAACTGTCCTCATCTACATATTGCACCCATCCCAACGTGGTCTATGGGTTTTCTCCTGTTGTTTTCTTACATTCAAACAGGCTGAAGCACACAGCCCCCTGGACAGCTGGAATGTAAACTCTCTTGTTAAACAGATGTGTGGAGTGGATCCGGCTCCCCTCATCCAAGCAATGCCAGGTCAACCCTGACCAAAGGTGGTCGGGGAGTATCTCTACAACATTTAACATGTAGGACCTAGTTGGATTCTAGGGGACAGAGGCAGCTGCATACCTAGTGCAAACGAATGAAGTCAGAGTGGACTCAGGGCCATTGCATTTCTCAAGCAACCCACCAACACAGGCAGACTTGACACTGTTGTACAACAAGTTATTTTCTGACAAAGCCTGGGCATCTGGGATCCGAACTCACAAACACAAACAGCGGAAAGAGCAAGTAAAGTCTCAAACGTCCCCAGGAAGGAAAGATTCTTTATTTTGCTGAGCTTTCTTTATTGCTCACTGTCACAGAAGGGGGCACCTTCAAATATGTGGCAGCATGATGTCAGCTGTACAAATGCAAAACATGTGTCTGACCTAATAGCATACAATGTAAGTAGGACTTCCCGTGCCACTGACACGGTCCCAGCCCTTCCACTATATCCAACGCAGTAACATGGGATTTCTATACTTTTACTAAAACGCACCATAGCTTTCGCCTTTTACAGTGGGAGTGAGTTGTACATCAAGCAGGGTTAGCTCGTCCACTAACACTGCCACAAATACAATTATTCTCTCATTCCTTGCACCCATACAGCGTTTCTTTACAAGTGCAAAACTGGCCTGATTTGCAAATCTGCGTCACTTTTTTAGATATCTGATTCTCTAATGGGACCACTTTTATTTTAGTGCCTAGATTTTTTTTTCCCAGACAAGGAGAGCAACCATCTACCACCAGACCTGCACCACCTGCTCCCAGAGAAGCAGTGCCAGCAGCAGTTGTTAGAAAACATCCTTAAATTTGTCATAAACTTCATAATTGTGCCTTTTTTTGTTTGGATTATGACAAAACTCTTGACCTGGAAAGCAGAACATAGATGTCATTCCGGAGGCAGCAAGAAATCATACTTGCAAGATTTTTTTTTTCTTTACAGTTGTCCACACAGATGTTTTGAGTTTGTATTTAGAGTTTTTTTTCCCTCTTTGCTGTCATTTCTGTTTGAAAAAACCAGAAAAAATATAAACATTTTAAAACTTAAACAATATACAAAACCAGTTCCAGAAAAAGAACAAAAAAAGGTTCTTGTTAGATAAAAGATAAAGGGCCTCATTATGATGTCGGTCGGAAAGCATTCCACCAAGCTCGGTGTCGGAATGTTTTCTGACCGAATCAGATTCAGGGAGTCCAATAATGATGTTTGCGAACACAGTTCGGTTGGACTTTCATCGACTTCAATGCCAAAACTCCTCAAAACCTTGTTCTCTTCAGCCACTGTACCCATGGCTTGGATGCAAGCTAAAATTGTGCCTTTTCTGAAGAAACCCCGGGCGGTGGTTACTGACACATCTAATTATAGGCCTATTTCATTACTCCCGGTCCTCTCAAAAGTTTTGGAAAAACATGTAAATCAGCAGCTATCCTAATCCTTGGAAAGCAATGGTCTGCTTCATCCAAGTCAATCCGTGTTCCGTCCCAGCTGCAGTACAGAAATATTGCTGGTAGCAGTATTTGATTATATCAGGGGTACTCTAGATGTTAGAGGCAGGACTGTGCTGATCATGTTGAATCTGTGAGAAGCATTCAACATGACACCCAAGTCCACTCTCCTGGAACGCCTCCAGTCTTTTGGGATCATACGGCAGGTGTTGAAATGGCTGGCTTCCTTTCTTAATGGGAGAGGTCAAGAGGTGTGGTGTCCTCCATTTGAGTCGGGCCTTGGCATCTTCAGGTGAGAGTGCTGGAGGCTCCATGTTGAGCGGCATTATAGTTAATATATTCCTCACTTCCCTGTCATGCTCTGGGTCCTAAAAGGGTCTCACATGCAGACGATACCCAGTTGCAATTCTCCTGGTGTGAAACATCCCTTCGAGAAAATATCTGAACTTGTCTGTTAGAGGTTTTTCAATGGCTATTTCATCATCAGCTTAGGTGTAATGTAGGCAAAACTGAGTTACTTTTCATCGCTTTAAGATCGGAGAAGCCCTGGCTGTCATTCTTGTCGAAGTCTGGGCATCAAGTTTGATGGAGGGCTTTTCTTTATAGCACAGGTCAATGCAGTAGTAGGGACGTGCTTGGATTTACTGTGAATGCTCAATAAGTTCCTCCATTTTCTGTACCTTTTGGCTAGAAAACTGGTAGTTCAAGCTCTGATAACATCTAGACTTGAGGGTGGCACTGCACAGTACCTGGGCCTACCTAAGTATTTGATCTCTACTATTCCTGTGTCCAAAATAACACAAAACTACCACATTCAAGATTAGGATAACCTACCCTCCCAACAGCACTATACAGAACTTTGCAGATCCCAAGGTACGATCTTCTCATATCACCTGGACTGGCAGGGACAGACTGGCCATTGAGGGTATTGGGCATTTCCCCAGGAGGCTGGAAGGGAGTGGGCTGGATATGCAGTGCTGTTTGCCTGTTTCTTTTACTGAGGATCTGCGCATTACTTTACACGTGCACTCCACCACTCTCCTGGGAGTGGAGGGGTGCAGGCACAACTACGATTTTGTACTGGGGTTGTGTCACTTTTGTGGCACAGCTGTAATGCAAAATCCCAAGCCATGTAAATCAAGATTTGCATTGCTTTGTTTGTGATTTTATCACAAAAGCAACCTACAGAGCAGATAGTGCTGTCTTGCAATTCTTGGCATCGGAAAGCCATGACTTGGATGGAGAAGGGGTGTTTTTTAACGCATCCACCCATGTATTTTCACACAAAACCATATTTACTAAAGTCAGCCCCAAAGTGGTGCTTCTTCCTGAGGTTTGCATAACATGGATAAATATCTTTAGGTCCTCTTTGCATGTGTTTTTATTCGGAACATACACAGAAGAATATGTTTAGGAAATTTTTTCTTGCTCAGGAAAGTATCCTTTCCCCATTGTGGCTCAAGGGTTCCTGCGTTGACTCTTGATAGCCAGAAGTGCGCCAGCACTACGACAGAGCAGAACCAAGACACATCTTATTCTGTGCCGGCCTGCTGAGGGCGTTGTGTTGTGTACTTTTCTTCTATCTCTCTTTGCCAAAGCGCCAGGACACTCCAAGGAGTAGCCATGGGCTATAGAAGAGCCCTTTTATAACATAACATAACAATCTTAATAGCTATGGTGTATTTCTGCTCTCTCCCTTTGATGCAGCACAGCAACTTCCCTTGCTGTGTTGCATTACCTCAAAATTTTGTAAGTCAGGGCCTGAGTATTTCAGCAAGTCCTGGAGATGTATGTCTTAGCTCGTGTTCTCAACTAAGAGAATCCTAGCCTAAGGAGAGATCAATTGATCCTAATGAAGTTGTAATGTGGACTGGCCTCAAACAGTAGGTTACTGTGCTAGGAAAGCCAACCAAACATCTTCTCCATGCTTGTGCACAGGCCAGCTGCAGAAGTGACAAAGATGCCTCATGCTCTCCCCTGATCATTACTGTCCTCACATGGCAAGAGCACACAGTTGTGGAAAATGGAAATTGGAAGAGATAGAAAAGACAAGTTAAAGGCATCAGTGTTGTTTCCTTCCTCTACAGAATATACAACTTTGCTGTTTAATACATTTATGGTTATTGATGCAGCTGAATCCAGGGCCTTTAACAGTCATATTCTTACCCTTAACCCTAAACAGAATATTCACAGTTTTGTGGTTGTGGTTATCATTCTGTTTCTCCCTTGGTGTCCTTGTTCTAAATAATATCTATGCAAATGATCCATAATCAACAGAGAATGTCAGTGATGATCACAAAGCATTAGAGTTAATGACTTTCACCATGTACGTCTCCAGTTATTAATTTGCAATCAGTCCATGAAGACTGTGAGAAATTAGGTTGTTGGTTAACTGGGGTGTAAGCCCTGGTCAAGCAGCAACTACAATCATTGTCAGGGTAAGGCACAATCAAACCCCAAATTAACCTGTGCTCACCCCCTTGGTAGCGTGGCACAGAGCCATCAGCCTAAATCAGAGGGAATGTGTAAGATTTCTGTGCAACACTTCAAAACAGTAAAACAGTAAAAACACACCACAAAACGAGCCGACAGATATAGAAAAATAGTGTCATTTTTGGAAAATGTGCAATTAATTTTCAATAAAACAAGAATAAGTCAAACCAGTTATTAAAGAATAAACCTTCAAATGGAACCTAAAGCGACACCCGGGAATAGCTGGTCACACCGGACTGAGACAAAGTCACAAGCTTAGGCCAGCTGTGTTAAATCATGGTTGCCGTAGGTTGCATGGATCTGCGACAAAGATACATTGCGGAGCCGAAGTGTTGCATCAGGTCCAAGATGCAGGGAGGCTGAGTGTGAGGTCATGTTGCATTGTCATTGAGAATCCCATAGATGGGGCCTGTGATGCAGAGTACAGCATTCGGTATGTGGCGCATAGCAGGTGATGCATTGGTCCTGAGGAGCTGTGCGGCTGAAACGCAAAGTCTGTCATTTTCGTTAATGTTGCCGCTGGTGAGAGATTTGATGATCCAGGGTGTGGATGCGCAGTGCTGATGGGGCAATGCATCAATTCCGAGGACTGCAGCGAAGATTGTGAGTCTTTGCGATGGGTCCAATCCACACAGCAAAGGTGATGCGGAGTTTCTGCTCGAGGATGAGCTACTCAGCAGCGGGGATGCATCGATTCTGCTTCCAAATACCTTAGGCCCACTTGCAAATATCCAGCACTGCAGTGGCACTACTTGACAGGTAGATGCAAAGATCAAAGTATCCAAGCGCATGTACACGGTTATTGGAAGCCTGTTATGTCTCTGAGGCTTCAAATCAGGAGGCCAGCCAACATGCCCTTGGGGTCATTCTGGGTTCGAGAGATGAAGATCCAGTCCTTCTCACCCATACAAGTGGGCAGCAGGTCAACCTAGCAGGGCGAAACTTTTTTTCTAGGCAGCAGTCAAGCAGAGTGGCAGTACTTCAGCAGCACAGCAGTCCTGCTTCCTGGCAGGATATCTACATGTCCAGAAGTGTACTGAAGAGTTTGTGCCTGAGGTCTTTCTTTATACCCTGGTGCCCAGGTTCTGGAAGGTGGGAGAAGCTTCTAGGCAGTGGGCCAAATTTAGATCCCTGCTGACAAGTCCCTCCATCACATCAGTGACAGCTATCCCGCCCGCTGAAATATAAATCCCATAGGATATAATGGAATTTATATTTTAAGGGATGGATATCCGTCGCTGTTGTGATGAAGCAGCCCCTCCACTAAGATCTAAAACAGGCATACTGTCTTTGAAGGGCATGGAATTCCCTTCCCCCATTGCTCCAAGCTGGCTGAGGTGACAGTGCAGGGTTGTTAGGCGCTTTGTGTGAAGACAGGACAGCCTATTCAAGTGTAAGGGGGTTGAGTCCAGTTCTTCCCTCCCGTCCTGCAAGTGATGGCCCACCCAGTCACACCAAAGCTCCCATTATCTGAAGTTGTCTAGGAGAAATACACAAAAGCCCAGCATCCAATTACACCCGGTCATGTGACCACATACAGGCGACAGACACCAAATGGCTGAGGCAAGAAAATGCAACTTTCTAAAAGTGTCCAGTTCAGAATTGCAATTTAAAATCTGACTTCACCATAAGTTAGGTTTGTAAATTGTTGTTCCAGAGGCACAAAACTTGAAGCGTTATCTCTTTCCATATGGAAATTACCCTTTAGTATTATTCAACGTGAGGCCTCACAGTTCAGAAAAATGAAAGTGAGAGTTATTCACTACCAGGGCATGTAAAAACATAAAGGGACATGTTCTGCTTTTTAAACAGATTGCATCCTGCCCTCTGGGCTGTCCAGGGCCGACCCAAGCGGTTAAATATGCATCAAAATGGTAGGATTGGGTGAATTTGCAGTTAAAACTGCACACATTATCTGCAATGGAAGGCCCAAAACATATTTAAAGGGATACTTAAGTGGGTGCTGCAGGTCCACTAGTAGCATTTCATTTAAAGGCCCTGGCCACATGTAGTGCAAAGGACTAGGAACTTAAAAGTAAATTAAATATGCAAAATGGGTCTGAGCCAAAATGACCATGTTTAGAGGAGAGAGCACATGCACTTTTAGCACTGGTTAGCAGTGGTAAAGTGCTCAGAGTCCTAGGGCCAGTAAAAACAAGGTCAAATGGAGGAGGAAGGAAAAGGTTTGGGGGGAAGACCAGCCTAAGTCTGATAGGTCTAAGAAACACCATCATTATTTAACTATTTGCAGGTTAAACTTTCGAGTTATATACATTGTTTCTTGCACGTATGTATATGCCTCTTTTACTTACTCCTAGTAGTTATGCCCTTGGATGCATCAAGTCCACCATCTGGTGCTCCCATGCTCATGGTATCCCAGATGGATACACGTATGCAGTCTTGCCATGTGAAAGTCACAAACATGCATGTACTACCTCACCTTGGGCAAATGCTTAAAGGCAAATGATCCAAGTTATAGGCTCCTCAAAGGTTTAATAGAAAACAAATGTTCCTCTTAAATGAGGATCATTGATCACACTGACTACAGATGAGCTGTTGTTTACATTTCTTAATCTGCAGTAGTGGTTTAAAGATTTGGCATGGACATATCCAGTATTGATAATATGAAAATTGAAAGGCTAGTTGGAAATGGGGGTACTGGTCAAAATGGAAACATGAAAAATCACAGCCTAATTTGCTAAACGTTTCATTTGCTTTATCACTCAGCTGTCTTGCAGCTGTAAGCATACTGTGGTTATTGAAAAATAGGAAGTCAGAGAGGGCTGGATGAACAGAGTCAGGGAGTAAGGGTGAGGTATGGAAAATGAATCAAGAAGACCATGTCATGCAGGCAGAGGCAGGCAAGCAAGGTCAGGCACAGGGAGGTAGTAGAGGTCAGGGTGGTTGCTCAAGCAGAGGCAGGCAAGCAAGGTCAGGCACAGGGAGGTAGTAGAGGTCAGGGTGGTTGCTCAAGCAGACATGTACCACTGAGCTGATCGGGTCAAACATGCAAAGTGATGGAAACATGCAGCAACAGAAACAGTCAGAGAGAGGTGCATTGATGAGGCGCTACATTAACACATGAATAGTTCTGAATGATACAGGGTGGTCAGGGGCATAGACCACTGATTGCACCCATTGGTCAAGTTAACCCCTTGGATTATGGTGATACGGTAGAGACTGAGAGTGTGTTCAGTTGTGCAATTATTGCCTATGTTGCAAAATGTTGTGAAAAGTACATACACATAGGTGAAATTCCCTTTTGGCATAGAAACATGTGTGGCTGATATCTAGCTTGACCTGTTTATCTAAAGGCATAGATCGTGTAACGAGTCACACATCATAACAGAATGAGACTGTCTCCAGCAGAGGTTAAGTCTCGGTAAGACATTTTCAGCACAAACCAGCCTCCTGGAGTGAATAAACACGCACCATTAAAAAATGTAGGGCCTCATTTATGAGATTGTGCCGTAGGGAATCGCAGCAGGCAAAAGAAAAGGGCAGGAATGTGCTGTATCTATAAGATACGGCACATTCCAGTCCTTTTCCCCTGCGCCGGCGCACAATGGCCTGCCTGCTCCAGCACAGGCACCTTTGCACAATGGTGCAAAGGGGCTGGCCTTTCAGGGATGATTATTTGTGTAGAGAAAGGGAAACCTCTCTGTAAAAAAATAATCACAAGAGGCTTTTCCTCTTTTTATGTGTGCTGCAGAATGCAACACACATAGAAAAAAGAAAAACGAGATGAAACAAAGGTATTTCCCCCCGTTGCGCCTCCCTTACGTCGAGTATACCATAACAAAGTGGCTTACTTCTGCCTGATAAATATCACACAGGCTTCAGCGCCACGGAACTTCATGAAAAGTGAAGTTCCGATGCCGCAAGGGGCCTCATAAATGAGGCCCGCAATACTTAACTTACATTTTGTCAAGACAGGGAGAGTGAAAGAGGCAGAGTCAGATAGACAGGGTCAGGGGGCAGAGATGACAGAGTCAGATGGGCACTGAGAGTGAGGCAGGCAGTCAAAGCCATGTGGATACAGAGCTGAGACAGGAAACAGTCAGGCTGGCACAGACCCAGAGAAACATGTGCATATTACTGAGATCTCACAATCAGTGATGAGCAGAGCTTTACACCGCAACCAGTGGTGACTTCTCTCTGAATGACTTCTAGATGTGCTGCTCGGTCTGTTACAGTTTATAGAGCATTGACTTCGACTGTAGTCTTACTCATTCACTGAACATCTTTATTCGGCTTTACAAAAACCATAAAAGAGCACATTAGTAAATACACAAAAACAGTCAATTTAAAATAGGGCATTCACAATAGGCGCCTGATTCATGCCGCATAAACCACGTTAAAAGCAAATAAAGTTCACAAGCGCATAGCATCCGATAAAAAACAGGCCAAATTAAAACACTTAGGGCCATATGTAGGTGGCCAAATACCGATCGGTAACACCGAAAATGGCTCATTTTCGGTGTTACCGACAAATATGTAGCCATGTGAGATGTAGGTAATACCGAATAGGATTGATAATAACGAATCGGTAAAAACCTTCCGTCACCGAATCGGAATTACCGAAACAATGAGATCCGAATCGGTAGAAACGAATCGGTAAAACCCCCAAATATGCTATGTAGCAAACCCCGGTATTACCGAATTTGGCCAAAATCGGTGATAACGATTCGCTAATTACCACGTTTCTGGAGCATGTGGTAATCAGGAGGAGTCTATATAAACACACCCAAAATGCATCGGTATGACCACAATGGCAGGCCTCTATCTCATAGCAAGGCGCCTACGGCTGAGAGCAGCAGGAATGAGGATCTGGAGACGTGAGGAGCAGGTGTACAGAGTACGCATCACTCTGTTCCAGTTGACAGACGCTGAAATCCACGAGAGATACAGATTGCACCCAGACACCATCCTGGAGCTAATACGGGACCTAACACCCTATCTGGAGCATCAGACACCAAGGGCCCACGCAATCCCCCCCCATGTCCAAGTACTCTGCTGCCTGCACCTGCTAGCATCAGGAAGTTTCCAGGGTGTGATAGCAGCAGTGGGTGGAGTATCACAGAGCTGCCTCTCCCGGATCTTCAACACCTTCCTAGACGCCATGATGGACAGAATGGAACATTACATATCCTTCCCCAGTACGCAGGTGGAGCTGCAGAGAACCAAGCTGGAGTTCTATCAAATTGCCCACTTCCCCCACGTGATCGGCTGCATCGATGGGACCCACATTCCCATCTGCCCACCTGCAGCAAGTGAATACATTTACAGGAACCGCAAATCCACCCACTCAATCAATGTGCAGGTGATCTGCAATGCCAAACACATTATCACAGACATTGTGGCCAAATACCCCGGGAGTACCCACGATGCTTACATCTTCAGGAACAGTGGCATACATACACGTCTGCTTGCTGGTGAATTTGCCGATGGACACATACTAGGTAAGTAAATGTCACACACCCTGATGTACACCCTGCCACAAGCTGTTGGTCACACCAATCAATGCCACTTACTTCTCTTCATAGGTGACAGCGCATATGCCCTCCGGCCGTATCTCCTCACACCATATCTGAACCCAACCACCCGAAGGGAGAGGAGATACAATGTGGCACATAGGAGCACACGCAACGTGGTGGAGCGCACTTTTGGTATGCTCAAAAGCAGATTCCGTTGCCTCCACAAAACAGGAGGTGCGCGTCTGTACAGCCCCTTAAAATGTTGCAAGATTATTGCTACGTGTGCAATGCTACACAATCTGGCCACCAAAAAAGGAACTGCAGTGGAACTGACTGAGTCAGAGGACGAAGACGAGGACAACCCTCAGCCAGAGCCCAGCGCGGCTGGTGCTGCAATTGAACATGATGGGAGACATAGACGGGCAGAGATAACATCACACTACTTCTGAGTGAGTAACGACACTGAGGCATTTCCAATTACATGTACAGGTGTTTATTTGGCACACCTAGAGCATTCTGAGCAATGTCCAATTGGACATGGGTTACATCACCCATCACATGCATGTGGACAGCCAGAGTCCTTCACTTCTTGCGTCCCCGTGCTGCACGTGCATGTTCCCCATCCACACTGCCTTGTGAGTTGGACCGTTCCTGTGCTGGGACAGTACGTCCACTACGCCTCCTGCACTCGGTGGGTGAGGGTGTGACGCTACCACGGCTGGAAGCCTCCTCACTGTCCCCCCCCCTTCCATATTTGAGGCATTAGCATTCTGCATGAGCTCTAGCACTGAGGTCATGGACACCTTCCCCCTGGCCACATCCATGCTGCAATGCGACATCTTCTCCTGCATGGCGATGGACCGGCGACACATCAGTGCTGTTGTACTGGCCAGCCGGTTCACCGACGAAGTATAGTCTTGGAGTCTCACTCTCAGTCGGCGCATGCCAACACGGTCCTGCTGCAGCTGGCTGCACAGGTTGTCCACCGAGGTTGCTACCCTCTCCATCCCTGCAGACATATTCTCCCCCATGGCACTGATACCCTCCTCCATCTTGTGCATATGTCTGTTAATGTCTGCCACCTCCCTGTGTAACGCCTTCATCTCCCTCCATTGCAGGCGCTGGACCTTCAGCATCTTTCCTTCCAGTCCAGCAAACACACTGCCACCCTGCTCATCTTCCACTGGACTGACCGGCCTTGCCCTGCGGCGTCGTGATGAGATGTTCGCACCCTCGGATGCTGATCCAGCCCGCTCCCTGTTGGATCTCTCTACAATGGGACTTTGTTGGCGCTGGCTGCCCTCCTCCTCCGACTCCTCCATCTGCTGGAGGGTGATCACGGCATGCCTCCTGCCTGACTGTGGTTGTGGTGGTGGTGGTGATGGTGATGGTGGTGGTGTAGGTGAACGTCGCAATGGTGACTGAGTGAGAGGGGATTGCGGCCCTCCCTGGCGCTGTGGTGATGTCTGTGGTGAACGATTGGCTGGCTGCGATGGCGCAGAGCTGGTGTTCCCTGCAGCCATGCTGTCTTCATCGTGTTCACTCCCCTCTGGCCTGGCTGACCTGCCTCTGCTGCCCTCAGCTGCACTGCGAGATGACTCGCCTGAAATGACACAAATGTAAATTTTCTCAATGCTCTGTCTGCAATGCCATTGCATTAAAGTACATGCCAACAGTGCACAGTGGTTATCCTGACCTGTCCAATTATGTTACCATGCTATTGTGTTAGCTGTCCTGACAGTCCTGATCATGATTTCACACTGACTACATCACCCAGTATGCACTGCAGGTAAGCAGTAAGACATGGTGTGGAGTGGGAGCACTTTTACCACTATGGGGGTTGGGGTTTGGGAGGGGTTAGGGCAGCATGCTGGGCATGCTTCTTACCTTGTTTTCTAGCTGCTCTGGCGGAGCTGTCTGCGTCTCCTATGCCACTCACACTCTCCCGCTGGATGGTGGACTCCACCATCTGTTCCAGTGGTGTTGGTACTGGGGCTCGATTTTTCCCTCCTCCAGTTTTCCCTGCCAGCCTATGTCTCTCTGCCATCCTCTGTTTAGCAGTTTTTCTGAGGTCGTACCACCTCTTTCTGATGTCCTCTATGGTGCGCAGGGTCACACCTATGGCATTGATCTTGTCCCGAATGCCACTCCATATTTGCCTCTTCTGTGCGTCTGGCACTTGGTGGGACTGGGCTCCAAACAGCTTGTGGTACACTTGGGTGACTTCCTCAATCAGGATCTCAAGCTCCTTGTCGCTGAACTTGAGTTTTCTTTTTCTATCACCTCCCTCCTTCTCCTTGTCCTGGCTTGCCATTGCAATGCTTGTTCTGTTTTTCTTCTCTTTTCTTTTTCTGGTCTATGTTGCTGCTGCCTCCTCAGCTCTCCTGCCTGCCTGCCTCACAGTGAGCTCCAGGCCCTGTGCACCTGGCTGGGTGTGGCAACTTCCTGTTTGGGGAGTAAATGGGTGTATCAGGATTGGCTGATTCACCAAAACGCTGTTTTTCGAATTACCGAATCAGTATTTCCGATTTTGGGTGTGGATTCGGTAACATCGAATCGGTATTAGCCTTTCGGTATGCATTTTTATTACCGATCTGGTCACAATCGGTATTTAATACCGATTATGAACGAATCGGTAATGTTTACCGAATATTTACCTACATCACGTTTACCTCATTCTTAATACCGATTCGGTATGAATCGGTATTAAGGAGTCGGTATTTGGAATTTACCTACATATGGCCCTTAGTGCCATATTTACAAGGATTGTTTATGTACAGGAAGGGACACTTTCCTGCATATAAATAATCATTAATGGCGTTTTGTTCTTGTATGTGTGCTGCCAAACGCAGTACACATAGAAAAAACAAAAACGAGGAGAAATAAAACGATTTTTCCTTATTGCATGGCGTTAGCTTTTGCCAAACCTTCTAAATCTGAGTCAGTGTACACAATGGGTGCTGCGGGGGAACACCCACAGCAACTCCATTGCATGCTCCTTTCACACAAAAAACTGCACCACTTTGTAAATATGGAGTAGGGCATGTTGGTAAAAGTGATGTTCCTGTGGCGCAATCCCCTTGTAAATATGCCCTGGATTAATTAGTAAAATGTAGGTACTGCAGAAAATGTAGAAAGCTAGGCCAGTCATGATCTGGCATGCATGTGCCCGTGTGCAAGGAACTAACCATTGTACTGTCTGGTGAGGGGTGGGGGCGCATGGGACCCTCTTTACCTTTATATGTGGCCGACGGGGGATACAGCCCTGGGCTACTGTTTATTGAACTGAGCACTAACATTCAGAAAGATGGATTTATTTACTCGTTAACTGATGTAGATAAAAAGAAGCACCGAAGGTGTCCTCCACCACTTACTTTTAGAAACACTATCATGTTTAAAACATGGTAAAAAAACCATTTAAATTCATGACAAAGCCTCTTCAAATTCTAAAAAGTGTACTTTAACTTGAGGGAACGTTTTAACCTTAGAACAACAGATGATATCATTGCATTGAGCAGCATTTATTAATCGTGATAGTTTTCAAACATGAACCTAGAAACATTCCTGCTCGCCCCCACCTCTGATGACAATGCTGTTAGTAAACTATGAGGCCCATCAGTAGCCATGTGCACCCTCTGGGTGGCCTCGGTTGTAATCATACATGGAACAATATTAACGTCCATTACATCAAACAGAAGAGATGTTTTTGTATAGTTCACATCCTGAACTCGTGTACTTCAAGGTGCTCTCCTATCTGATAATGAATAAAAGGAGGCAAGTCAAATGAAACAATTGCCAAATATCACACAGTTTAGTCAAACGGGGAAGCCAGGATTGATCCCAGGATTGTTGATTTCAAATCGCGCTGTTTAGCCACTTAATGAGTATATATTTCCTTCTTTCACCTTACATCAGATGTTAATGATTTGTCCTTAATTATTGGGTCATGAGGATTGAATGTGAATGCCCTGCTCCTTTTGGGCTCGAGGATGCAAGGAAAAGTCGAGCTGAACCAGAGCCAGACATCTGGCTCGAGCCCAGCCCGAGCCTTCTGTACCTTGCTTACGTTTATCACACAGAAGCACTGAAGGGGTCAAAGGCGTGATTAGACCTCAATCAAACACTTTGATAAAGCAGGAGTGCCCGCACCATGAGCCTCTTTCTCCAGGTCCACAACATTGTCACCGCCCCATATTTTAGAGAGTGGATTACAAGATCAGCTGAGCTCTGTCCCAGGGGTTGCAGTGGTGTTTTTCTTATCACACACTTACTACCAGTGTTTAGATTGATATCAGTGTTTCCTGTAGCTGTAAACAAAGGAGCAGATCCATAGGTGTGAGTCCATGCTGTTACCCACCTGCTGGTGGCATTAGTGCCCCCTTCACACCTGGCACATTTCACATCTTTTCGATGATACTGCTTCAATTCTACATTTACCCCTACACTAGGTAAAGCTCGTTCATGTCATCTCTCAAGAACATGTAGAGCCCGTGGCCGCGTGTGGCAGCATGCCAGCGCCTCGTGGTTGTTGCATTTTAAATTGTCGTGTGTGCCACGGTATTCACACAACACCTTTACAGCTCACACGAATGACGCATTGAAGGTTTATGCTGCAACATGTCCTCTCGTGGTGCATTCCTTTTCGCCTGTCTGACATGAGATGCACTTAACATATTCTTCTAAAGACTTCAAACACCTGCCTTTCATGGTCATTAATTACAGAGGTTTGATGCACATCTGTCCCTAAAGTCCATGATTCAAATGAATCACTTGAATATGCTCATTTCACAAGATATTAATATTGCATCCTTTTTATTTTTTTTATTATGCCAGTTTCATGTGGGACTCCAATAGCTCTAGGTGTTGTTTGAATGGAGCACTTTATGACGTGTCATAAGAATATAAGCATCTCAGTGACCATCCATAGAATCATTAAATGAGTCAACAATGCCACCAATCCTCCCACCAAAAGTCGTTGTCTTTTGAAAACGACAAACAAACATACAAATAAAGAAACAAGGAAATGAAAAATGACCAACAAGCTGGAAATAAACTCTTGAAAGTTATTAAATAAAAATGGGTCGCATGTATATTCATTGTAAATATCCTAAAAACCAACTGCATTTCCCTCTGTGCTCACTTGACCTCCCCAGCTCTGAAATGGATCCACCTACCGTTGACAATAATGTAGCGCTTTATTTACGATCACAAGACTTCATCGAAGGAAAGGCATGTTTGTCCAAAAGAGAGGCGGGAGAAGGAGAAAAGAAATAATAAGAAAAAAAACACGCGGCGCAGGAAGCAGAAGCAGAAATGCACCTTGGAAAAGTTCTCTCTACATCTTTCCACACCACGGGCACAAATACACAAATGCAGAGCTTTATAAAGACAGCTCCTCGCCACCCTCAGGCCCCAGGGAGCTTTCCCCAAAGCTGGACCAGCAAACACAGCTGAGGAAATTAAGTTCAAGAAAGTTAGTTGTTCATTAAAAGTGCCCTGGCTCTTCTCCAATACAAGTGATGTCAGAAAAGTTGTTTTTCATTTCATGTGCTGCTTTGGGCATTGGGGCACTCAGCCAGTCATAACACTTTATCTAATAATTAGCCATAAACGAATACAAGACACATATAAAAAAAATTAAAAAGTGAGAAACATAAAGAAAATAGTATTTTCCAAGACAGTAGCAATTTCAGTGTAAAAATTATTATTGATTTTTTCCACAAATAACATCAAGGGTTAAGGTCAGGGTTCAAATGGATTCATAAACAGTCCCCTCACCCACAAGTAACAAAGCCCCAAATTGATCCTTAATAAAACAAATAAGATAACATCATTTTCCAACAATGTCTTGTAAACGACCAGCCGATGAAATATATCTATAGATCATTAGACAAGTAAATTCATCTTTTAAATGCTGGAGGTGATATAATCCTGCCCGGCACTTTCTAATATTTAAAAACGTTCGATGTAAGTTTCACAAAAGAACCTAAAAAGTAATTTACACTGTACAGACTTCGAGTCACAATGGCACAGATCTAGTGTGGCATTTCAATAGACTTTGGGGGGGTAGGAAACCATAAATGCGAAATGCCGAACCTAAATCTTATTAGATAAAACAATTTGACGTGACTGAAGTAAAAAGAGAGATAGGGCTCAATACCTGGTGTGGAAACTAGCAAAAGTGTTCCAGGACACACTTTTTTGTCTTCTCCAAATTCCCTCTAATCGTGTATAAGCCAGTTAAAAATCCCTTTTCAATTTCGCTTTTGTTTTGATAGCAATACTACCCGAGTTGTAAAAAGAGTCCACTAGCCCCATGGTCTCTAATTGTTTTTTTTTATAACTGAGACAAGGTATTTTTGCCATATGGTCCAGTTTAACCCCTCCCATGCGCCCGCGATTTTGCGGAAGTGCGGCACTTCCGCAAAACGGGCGGGGCAGCGTCGGCCATTGGCCGACGGCAGCACCAGCGAGGTAGCATTGCCGTCGGCCACTGGCCGACGGCAGCATGGAAGGGGTTAAGAGTAAGAGTTCTTCCTTTGCACAGAGCGAATACCATAATAATATTGGATCTCACTGTATTCGATAGGACAAATATATAAGCCCTAATTCCCTATGACAGACAGTGGCAGCAAGACTTTTATGGACTGTCAGCAGGCGTTTCATATAAATATGCTCTGCTCTTTGTAAAAACAACAGTTGATGAACAGAATGCAGAACAATGTCATACGTTCACCCCAGTACAGAGATCTGGGCCTAAAGCCACCGTTTTTTTGCTCACCACACCACCCCAGTTAAGACATGGCCATATGCAAATCAGCCTTGACCCTGTGCCTCATGGGAACAGTCCAGCCCGAACTTCCAAGCAATGTCTTTCCTGGACCGGAATCAAGCATTCTAGGACCGGTTTCTGGCTATCAGCCTTCTTCAGCCAGGATAGCTTGACTCCAGTGGTGTGGAGATCCTGGGACTCACGTCTTAGCTTACCCATCCCACTCGGGGTGACAAATGCAAAAACAACAGTTGATGGACAGAATGCAAAACAATGCCATACATTCACCCCAGTACAGAGATCTGTGCGTAAATACATCGTTTTTTTGCTCACCACACCACCCCAGTTAAGACATGGCCATATGCAAATCAGCCTTGACCCTGCGCCTCATGGGAACAGTCCAGCCCGAACTGCCAAGCCATGTCTTTCATGGACCGGAATCTCGCATTCTAGGACTGGTTTCTGGCTATCAGCCGTCTTCAGCCAGGATAGTTTAACTCCAGTGGTGTGGAGAGCATGGGACCCACGTCTGAGCATACCCATCCCCCTCGGGGTGACAAATGCAAAAACAACAGTTGATGGACAGAATGCAGAACAATGTCATAAATTCAACCAAGTACAGAGATCTGGGCCTAAATCCATCATTTTTTTCTCACCACAGCACCCCAGTTAAGACATGGCCATATGCAAATCAGCCTTGAGCCTGTGGCTCATGGGAACAGTCCAGCAGGAACTGCCAAGCCATGTCTTTCCTAGACCGGAATCAAGCATTCTAGGACCGGTTTCTGGCTATTAGCCGTCTTCAGCCAGGATAGCTTGACTCCAGTGGTGTGGAGAACATGGGACTCATGTCTGAGCATACCCATCCCACTCGGGGTGACAAATGCATAAATAACAATTGATGGACAGAATGTAGAACAATGTCATACATTCACCCCAGTACAGAGATCTGGGCCTAAATCCATCGTTTTTTTGCACTCCACACCACCCCAGTTCAGACATGGCCATATGCAAATCATCCTTGACCCTGTGCCTCATGGGAACAGTCCAGCCCGAACTGCCAAGCCATGTCTTTCCTAGACCGGAATAAAGCATCCTAGGACCGGTTTCTGGCTATTAGCCGTCTTCAGCCAGGATAGCTTGACTCCAGTGGTGTGGAGAGCCTGGGACTCACGTCTTAGCATACCCATCCCACTCGGGGTGACAAATGCAAAAACAACAGTTGATGGACAGAATGCAAAACAAATGCCATACATTCACCCCAGTACAGAGATCTGTGCCTAAATACATCGTTTTTTGCTCACCACACCACCCCAGTTAAGAGATGGCCATATGCAAATCAGCCTTGACCCTGCGCCTCATGGGAACAGTCCAGCCCGAACTGCCAAGCCATGTCTTTCGTGGACCGGAATCTCGCATTCTAGGACCGGTTTCTGGCTATCAGCCGTCTTCAGCCAGGATAGTTTAACTCCAGTGGTGTGGAGAGCATGGGACCCACGTCTGAGCATACCCATCCCATTCGGGGTGACAAATGCAAAAACAACAGTTGATGGACAGAATGCAGAACAATGTCATACATTCAACCAAGTACAGAGATCTGGGCCTAAATCCATCATTTTTTTTCTCACCACAGCACCCCAGTTAAGACATGGCCATATGCAAATCAGCCTTGAGCCTGTGGCTCATGGGAACAGTCCAGCAGGAACTGCCAAGCCATGTCTTTCCTAGACCGGAATCAAGCATTCTAGGACCGGTTTCTGGCTATTAGCTGTCTTCAGCCAGGATAGCTTGACTCCAGTGGTGTGGAGAACATGGGACTCATGTCTGAGCATACCCATCCCACTCGGGGTGACAAATGCAAAAATAACAATTGATGGACAGAATGTAGAACAATGTCATACATTCACCCCAGTACAGAGATCTGGGCCTAAATCCATCGTTTTTTTGCACTCCACACCACCCCAGTTCAGACATGGCCATATGCAAATCATCCTTGACCCTGTGCCTCATGGGAACAGTCCAGCCCGAACTGCAAAGCCTAGACCGGAATAAAGCATCCTAGGACCGGTTTCTGGCTATTAGCCGTCTTCAGCCAGGATAGCTTGGCTCCAGTGGTGTGGAGAGCATGGGACTCACATCTGAGCATACCCATCCCACTCGGGGTGACAAATGCAAAAACAACAGTTGATGGACAGAATGCAGAACAATGTCATAGATTCACTCCAGTTCAGAGATCTGGGCCAGGGAGTAGGCACCCTGCATTATCAGAGCCCCATACTCCAGCGCAATATAATGTGGCGAAGAAGGAGCTTGCCTTATAAATATTAATAATTGCATCAATTGGTTAGGAGCCTACTTTTTCGTAAATCTAAAAATCCCCTCCAGATTTTGAATAAAACTTCTAATCCTTGATTCTACTAATTGATGCCAGGTTCTTTTTTGATCGAAAAGAATTCCCAGGTATGAAAAAGTGGGGACACATGACAACTTTTAATTTTTTATAAAACAAGATTTTAAAATGATGGGGTTTTACCTGCCACCATAGAATAAGATTAGCCTACATCAGTCTTCAATCAGAGGTCCTTCATAAAATCTATACACCTAGTCAAAAGACTCTGCAACCCCACTCCAGTTAGAGACATTAAAACACAGTCATTTGCATAAAGTAATGCCAGCAACAACGAACGGCCTATCATTGGGGTATCCACATTCCCATGTTTGATGTGATTTTCTAAGTCATTTATGTACAGGCAGAATAAAAAAGGTGCGAGTATGGAGCCCTGGTGAACCCTGTAATTCATTTTTATTGTGGCTGTCAGTTCACCAGCTGCTCCATATCTAACTCTCCCTGTCACATCTTCATGCATGGTGGCTAGGAAGTGGGTAATAAATGGTTCAATGACCATGTTCAACATCTTTTCCCACAATGTCCCTCTCGGCACCCAGTCAAAAACGGGTGTAAGATCCATGAACACAAGATAAAGGAAACCAGGCTTAGCTAGCATGGACTTACTTATGGCCAGGTGCAGTTTGAGACATTGTTCCACCGTTCCCAAACCCCTCCTAAAGCCGTATTGCATATCTGAACATTTCCCAATGTCTATTGCCCAGGCCTCCAACCGTTTTAAAATATCCCTGCCCATCAATTTACAAGTTTAATCAATTAAGGACTATTATCACAGATCTCCACGAGTCTGGAGGACCCTGGGTTGCATAACAACTTAAAATATTTGTCAACAGTGGGGCATTGGGACAGTATTAGCTTTTATCTGAAAGAGGACTTTGTAACCTGATGTGGTTTCTTTGGCTGCTGTCACATGTATTTCAAGGTCATCCTATTGCCTAATTTGAGCTGGTGGTTTCCGGTGCACGGCAAAGGCACTTTATTGTGAACACCGGCTTCTATGAAAGCCTGTTGTTTAATAAGTAAATATGGGTGTGGGGTCCCTCCCATTCTCTCTTTCGACTAATAAGTAAATATGCCTACACTTACATTAATCACTCTAATACCTGCCACCGAAACATATGAGAAGAGTTTGGGAGGCATGTATTAGTCATTTTAATGTATATTTAGAGTCTTAATGGTCACAGTTGTATGAGTGTGATGGCTAGCAGTGATAGTACTGTCATTGGCAGTGCTGGCAGGGGCACTGGGGTTCAAGCTTCAGTTGCCTCCTGACAAGAGCCCTGGCACTTCTTTTTTTTTACGATTCATTCACTGGTCATTGCAAAGCTCTAATGGTGTCCAGCCCCTGTGATTGCCACTGAAAGGAATCAGGCATTGCTCACTGCTCCTATGAAACTAGCCCAGTGTGACAAACATTGTTGAAGAGGCATCCTTTCAACAGGATTAAAACGTTAGACCCTACTATCCGTAAGCGATATAAATTAACAGAAACAAGGATGGTTCAGTATGACATTTGACTTTACATTCATCAGCTGTTTGTACACAGAATTTGGTAGTTTTCCTAATAATGTTCCAGAATGTGCACTCTCTCTGTTTGGCATGGCTGTAGGGTCAGTGGATTTGGAGGCAGGCATTCAGGGTGGCGATAATCCGCACAAGGGGATATTGCTTGTACACTGAGACCAGAAACAGGAAAGCTTTATTAAGTTGATGAGGTCACTAGGGTTAAAATCATATTTAAAATTAGTTTTATTAGTTTTTCATGAAGCCAACATCACAGAGCTCCAGCTTGTTTCTTCGCAGTCCATTGGTCTATAGCATAATAGTCTCCGATGAGAAGAATCCCAAGGCATCGCGGTGTGAAATATCATGAGGGCAGCAAAGTAGTGAAACCTCCCAAATTCAAAAAGAAAAGAACCTACAACCGTGCCTTCGCTGGTCTTGCACCAGGAATATGGAAGGCTTTTCCTCCCGAGATCAGATCTAACCCTCTACGGCCTCATTCAAAGTTAAATGGTTACTCCTGAATGACCATCTACAGCAATAGTGCTGAGGTCACCTTAACTAACATATCTTTTCCGTGGGTAATCTTTGATAACTATGTTCATCATTGTAATTTTATCTCTCCATGTGCGCCATAAGATAGGTTGCTCTCCTGACACATTACATGTCCCAACAGATGGGTTGTTGCTCTTGTTTCTTTTTGCATTTGTGCTTGTTAAGGTCCTTGATGGTGTTGTATTCAAGCCTCTACCTCCTTTTGCATCCGCTCCTTTGTACAGTGCCCTGATACCCGTACAGATAATTTAGTGCTCTATAAAACTTTTCAATAAAAAATAAAAAAATACAAATAAAAACAGGCTAGCATATGCCAAGATGTGAAGACATGCTAACATGCAGTAATCAAAAGTACTCTCACACCTGGCAGCTACGACTCTGAAGCAAAATCCATATCATCACCTCCCGTCCCGAGATCCAGAATCAGAGTCGGTCATCAACACCATTGAATCGATTTAATACTGACCCACAAGCCAGCATATCATCAGCAGCCTTGTCATCTGTACGGGATAAACATAAATGATGCTCTTCTGCCACTCACAATTCTAGGAAATCTCTAATTTAGGATGACACCTGCAGTGTCCTGGATCCCAGCCATCCTATTTCCACCCGCCATTTTGCTAGGAGAAGCGCGAGATGGTAATTATTATAAGGGATCCTCCACCACTTGGGCCATACCACCACACCCAACAAGCAGACCCCGAGTGCGTGGCGGGTTGTGAGGTCAGTTGCCCCTTCTATCCTGGGAACTGCCTTTCTCCAGAACCCCTGTACAGCAGTACATGTCCAGGCAAGATGTAAGAAGGTAGCATCCACCAGACTCCAGCTCACATAGTTCACAGCTCTAGCTGGGTTTATTCTATTGAGCTGGTAAGGAGTAACATAGATGCGATGTGGATAGTCAAAGTATAGCGGCTTAAAGCTTTTATTACAGGAAACTAACCTCACCAATTCACAGGCACACACCCAATCCACATCTGCAATGTGCTGTCCCAGTTCTGGCTCGCCTGGCGTTATGAGGAGTTTGCTTCAAGGTCCCTCAGAGAGCCTAATTAACAGGTGTCTTTCATCACCTGATCGCAGCAGACCCCTCAACACATGGTAAGGCTGGGATGCCACTTAAGCATGGGCGAATTTTGCGGATCTCGCGTTCGCGAATTTGCGGATTTTTGAACTCGCAATCCGCAAAATCCGCGAATTCTTGCGAATTTGCGGATTTTTTTTTTTTTTTGTGTTCGCAAGGATTTCTGCCAGTTCGCGAGGGTTTCGTACCAGTTCGCAATTGCGAACTTACATTTCGTCGCGCAACGGTCGCGAATTATGTTGTTTCTACGTCTGGTTCATCATCACAGGTTCCCAGCACCCTCTGTTTCACCACTGCAACCCTCTGTTACATCAATGCCACCCTCTGGTTCATCATTACTGTAGATTATGGGGGGGAAAAGCAAGCACACCATCCCTGCTTCAACTCAGATGAATTAATTTGGGGTTAGTTTATTAATGTGTCACTGTTTTAAAATTCCAGTCTGGCACCTGCTTCCTTATCTGTAATTTTGCTTTCTGTTGCAGTGCATTTTTTTTCCCCAGGACCTTCTTTGTGGCCTACTTGTAGCTATTGTATGAGCCTGCTGTGAGGGTCAGAGCAGGGTCATACAATTGTTGCAACTAGCAACTGAATTCTGGAGGGGCCCCAGTCAGGAAGCACTACCGGGAATTGTTACTAATGATGAGTTTGAACTCTTGCCCCTGCCGAGTGCTTTCACTTTTGAAAAACTCGTTTTTCTGCAATTTCGCGGGGTTCGCGGGGTGCGAACACGCGCAAGATCGGATTCAGAAGCCGCAAATTCGTGCGAATATGCAATTTGTTTTTTTTGCGGCGTGTTAGTTGGCAAGGTTTTGTGCGTTTTTGCAAGCTTCTCGTAGCGCAAGACGCGAAGTTACCCTCGCGGTCGTTCAAGGGCGCAGCCATCTTGTTTGCCTGACGTATTTCCGTTTCCGGGCGCGAAGTGTAATCTCGCAAAGTCTGCGGTTTGCCAGTACAGTCTCGCGCGTGTTCGCAAGGAAAATCTCGCGCGAACTTACCCGCGCGGTCGTGAACGGGCGCGGCCATCTTGTTTCTCATTCATTGCTATGGTTCTGGGCATGGTCTTTGTATCCTCTGTCAATCTCTGCCATCCTTTGCTTGTTTGAAGTTTTTTTTTATCTATTTTACTTATTATCTATCCCTCTATTTTTCTAGCCCTATATTTTTGTGTTTACTGCTACTTTTGGTTAATTTTAAACTACTTTTGTAAACTCTTTTCTTTTCTTCTCTTCCCTATTCTATTTTCTTTATTCCTTTCCGCCCAGACCATGGTGAAGGGAGCCGGGAAGCATCCCGAGAAGGGGAAGGGTCCCGCACCCCGTGTCCGGCTCCCGTGCGGGCGTTTGAGGGGGGAGCTAGTGATGCCACGGGAGATCTTTACCCCGGAGGAGGTGGCCCAACTCATTTTTTATGTTCAGCGCCGCCTCCCCAGGACCATCATGGGAGGCGGCAAGATCAGTGCCGGGTACGGGGCCCGGGAGCGCCGGAAGCGGTGGGAGAAGGTGTGCCAGGCCATTTACCACCACTCTCGGGTCTGGCGCACCTACAACCAGGCCACCCACCGCTGGACGGATGTCCTGACCCGTGAGCGAGATCTGCTCGACCTCCTTGGCCTTGAGATCCCCGGGCTTGGTGAGTAGTAGTAGCTATGTCTTTACTACTATGTTTTCTCCTGCTGTGTTATTATATTGCAAATTTTTGTTTTTTACCAAGAGCAATAATGCTGCTCATTACATTGTAGGTACATTTTATTTCAAAATCTTCTGTGCATTTCAGGTACACTGCTCTCCTTCTCAGTAGTGTTGCTACTATGCTTATTTGTTTTAGATTTTGTGTTCATTTCATTGGCCTGTGAAATTATGTATGAGTGTAGTTGAAAGAACTGCGCAATGCTACACACTAAGGTTCAGATTTTTAATTACCGGCGCATCCCTGCAAAGTTGCAGGGATGCGCCAGTAATTGTGCGTCACGCCACCATCACCCATGGTGCGCCGTATTACAATGCGGCGCGCCATGGGCCCAAAACGTCACCAAAGCGTTACGCATCTGTGCCGTAAAGGTGGCGCATTGCTGGAGTTGCGTCGCAACGATGGTGCAGCTCCATCAATTCTCTGGGGTGCCCTATCTCCCCAATGCTGCGTCAAGCCGTACGTCTGCTTCAAGCAGGCGCAGGGTTTGAGTCACGCATCATTGTCCTCAAAGTGACTGATTGAAATCTTGTAGATTTCCCTCAGCCACTTTTAGGATGCGTTCCTGCGCAGGAACGCCCTCCCTTGCGCCGGAACACCCCTATTGGCGCAGGGCTTTACAACGTGATGCATCTCCCAGATGCGTCACGTTGTTAATATACGCCGCACCATTGCGCCTCTTTTGTGCTGTCGCTGCGTCACAAAAGTCACGCAACAATGGAGCAAAAGAGCCGCAAGGGCCTTATAAATCAGCCCCTACAGACTCAAGTCCAGTCCTTCCTTTGTACACATGGCGATAAGAAGAAATAGTGGTGGTGGATTAATAGTTTGAGTATTTTAATGACTGGTGAATGTAGTAGGAAACTTTAGTGTTGTCGCTGATCTTCAATCACGATGGACTTTGGCTGTCACTTTGCGTGCTGCGGACTGCTGCCTGCCAATCCTAGGCAAACCTTTTTAGTACTTTGTTTAGTGAGTTACATAGGGTAGTTTCCAATTCGACGGTCCGCAAATCAAGCAATACTAAAGTAATGACGTAGTCGACCACATGAGATTGGTCAATAATATATCCCGTGGAGTCGTTCCCTATTTGCTATTTCGCAAAAATATTTTGTTACTTTGTTAGTTCTTTTTTAAATGTTTGATTTGGTTGAGAAATAAATATCATCCATGTTTTCTGTTTTTCTTTCTTTCATGTTGTACATCAGCTTCCCCCAGGGGCAAGAGGAGGACACAGGAGGAGGAGGAGGAGGGTGCAGTTGTCGATGCAGGCCAGGACCGGGCAGTCGAGGGCTCCTTTGCTGGCCCCAGTAAGTTTTAATTTTAATATAGAGTACTTATTTTTTCCTAGCGTTCCTCATGCGATTTTTTCTAAATCGTCTTTGATCTTCTTGTAGACAGGATCTAAATTCTTATCCCTATGACTCCGTGTGGTATTACTAGATTATTCTTATTAGTCTGTCTGTGTAGCTAACTAAGATTGCACATTTGGCATTTCCATTGGACTCCCATTCTAGTCAGCAATAGCTCTATGCACTGAGTGTAGTCCTCTGGGATTGTCCATAATGTCTTTTCAAGTATTCTAAATGTTTATGCTTTGACCATTGCCAACAATAAAAAGGTGAATGACCACCACCAAGAAATAATAAGATACTACTTTACTTTTGGTTTGGATAGGACAATCCATTCTACTACTGTTGCAGGGACAAATCTGCACAAACAGAACTATGGACACTAAATAATGCATCGCTTAGCTTATCAATTATAATAGGTGCTGTAACTGTTAGACTTTCCACATACCTCAGTGATAACAGACTTTGTAGTTGAACCCCCAATCTCCTTACTGACTAGATAGTGTGGCAGAGTCATTTAGCTCCCAAAGTCACCGATGGCAGAGGCACGGACTCATGCTTGCAAAAATTCGAAAACCTTTAGCTCATCCACTCTAGTCTGGAGGACCAAAAACCACAGAGTCTATTTAAGTTTAAAAGCTTTATTAAAAGTAAACACATTTATTAAATTCAAGTTTGTCATAAAAGTGAACGTGTAACTGAAAATGGAAAAGTGCTTAGTGCTGACGATTAATTGGACACATTTCTTGTGGTCGAGCCGAGCTCTCACCTGGTTTGAACTTGATCCTGCTCGTGTTCTTAGAAGTCAAGGTTCTGTCTGTTAGGAGAAAAAGTGGTGCGAGTTAAAAAGTAAAAAGCAAACATTCATCAGTTGTGCCAAAAAGTGCAGCAAGACAACAGCCTTCCCTGGAAAAAGGGACATTTTTACTCTAGAGTACACAGTCAAAAATTATTAAATTGTACACTTTTTTTCACATTTCTTTCTTCCTCCTAGACCAAATATTATATAGTAGTGAGTGGTGTATTCTAACATTATTAAATGTACTTTGTAGGTGGAACATCTGGAGACGGGGCCAGCGCGGAGGTGGTGGCATTGGACGAGGAGGACAACTCTGGGGAGGAGGCGGTGCAAGTGCCGGAAAAGGACATGCCTGTGAGGGTTCACACGGTGGTGGCGGGCAGAGGTAAGCTATACATTCCTTAGTCATTGAGATTGAAGACTGCAGAGTGTGCTTTCTGCACGGGTGTATTATAAAAAAAGCAGGTAGTAGCCTCCTCTAAATGTACTTCGACTTAGCTGTGAAGTTTTTGGCGAGAAGAATCCCAATCAGATCTGAGGTGAACTTGATGGATGGGATGAACGAAAAGCGAAAGAAGGGTGTAAGTAAGTGTGGAAGCACGAGAAATGTAATGATGACTGGCAAAGAAGAATGATATGTGTTTGCTTGGTCCCCGAGGTGGCTGGGAAGGTAAGAAAATGGTATGGTGCATGGCTGGGTGAATGATGAAGCAAGGATGGGTGGAAGGAGAACAGCCTGGGTGGGTGAGACAGAAACTGTATGTCTGCAATATACTTTGAATGGATGGATGCCTGGATCATTCATGGTACTATCTGACTCTTAGATAGCATATGTGAATCTAGAGAGAGTAGACGGTCACTGGATGAACTAAGTGTTACTTTGAAGAGCATGTAACACCGCACCCGCACGTCCGTTCCAGTGTAGGAAAGGCAAGGAAAAGAAGTTGTAACGTTGTCCAAAGACTACCATGAATAGTAGCAGTAGTTTGTATTGCAACTGCAAGCACAGCATATATCCAGTTATTACGATGGGCACTCCCTACCTCCCTTAATAACTTTAGTTTAGTAGTAGTACGTCATTCATGTGTGGGGGTATCACTGTTCTCTCAATAATAAGCAAAGCACCTAAAGTCATCCCATATGTCATCAAATACATCCCATGTGAAGTGATAGATAATCAGATAATTTAGCTTCTTCATTTTCCTTTTCTAATACTCATTTGCACTGTAGGGTGAAAGCTAAATTAATTAAGCAGTAGCCCTTTTAACAGAGTATTCTCAGTGCCACCCGTAATAGAAAAGTAAGAGCTTCACCACCTGCATGTACTGGACCGGTACAGTAACGCAAGTCTGTCTCACTCACCATGGTGTGCGTCTGTTTTTCTCGGGTGCAAGTTCACTGCGCTGGCATTATGCCGGCTTGCATAAGATAACGTACCAATTGTCCTAAACAAGAGAGAAGAAGAAGAATAAGAGTGGTGTACTGTCATAGTCGACTGTAATAGAAGTCCATAGTGCTCGTAGAATTTGTTCCTTAAACTCCCACTAATGTTAGAGCAAGGATGAAGAAGTCGGAGGTTACATAGATACTGTCCTCAATAGTTATGCACTGTGCTTTCAATTTGCTACTTGTACTGTGACAACTTTCTGCTCAATCATTTTGTGTTAATCTTAAGGAGCATTGGTTACAGACTATGTCTTTCTTTTTTCATGTAGTTGCTCCTTCCAAATCCAAGACACCATCAAGGAGGAAGGAGCAGGCTCGAATGGCCCGGCAACGGAGGCTGGATGCCACTGTGGCTGAATATCGGCGGCTGGTGGCCCTGGAGGAGGAGGAGACGCAGTCTGGAACAACAACAACGTCCACTGGGACAGCTGCCTCCTCCTCCGTGCGGGCTGCCAGCCAGCGCAGTGCTCCAGCGGTACGGAGCCGGGCTACCAAAGCCAAACGCCACCGCCCAGCAGCAAAGAAAGCAGCTGCCCCTCACAGGATTTGCAAGGCACACCGGCGCCGCTTATCCCTCAGACTGTCCTACCTGGAGCAGGAGGTCCATAATTATAAGAACGTGGTGGAGGGCCTCCGCTTCGAACTTGCCACCCTCCGCAAGGAGCATGATGCCCTGGCTGCTAATTCCAACAGCACCCTGCCATAGTGTCCCTTGCCCCTTTTTTAGAGACTTTTGGGGGGTGGGAATTGGGAGTTGTGATTTTTGGGGACTTTTGAAGGACAATCGTTGGGGTTAGGGAGGGTCTTGCGGGAGATTCTTTTGTTAGGGCTATAAAAATATACTTTTTGAAACTTTATCTGACCATACCTGTTTTTTACTGCTTTTGAGTCTGGTGGGTGGGGGTTTAACATAACAGTAAGTTTGTTTTCCTGAATAGTCCTAGGACTTTAGTAGTACTACCGTCAATCAAATCTCTCGTCTCTCCTAATACTCCATTATACTACCTCCAACCAAACGCCTATCTTACCTGTAATTTCTGTTTGCAAGTAGGGCTAGGCCCAGGGCTGGCTCCACGGGAAACAGCAAATAAGGTTGGCAATCCTGGGCGGATAAAATTTCCTCATAGCGGTGGTACTACTGGTGTGACACAGTGGCAGTTGCTTGCCTATGAAAAAAAGAAAATGAAATCTGGTTTGTCCTCCTGAGCAATACAAAGGTACAATACAGAATATAGCAGGTGACAGAAGTACACTAGAACAGTGCCACGTTGTAGCCTAACAAATGTTAAAGTATAACTAATTCGGTTGAAGTTCTTTGACATTAGCCATGGGTCTTTGTCAAGCAGAGTAAGAATATATCATCGGATTTCTTCACCAGCCTGTTGCTATCACCTTATCCTCCCCAGCAAGTGTGTGGATTTATTGCTGTAATTTAGTCACACATCAATCAAAACCACACAGCCCGGGGGAAGAGGGTTAGGCTTTGAAAAATGGATGGGTACGGGGGTTTTTGGGAAAGGTTTTGGGAGACAAGAAAAAGTAGCACAGCATGGACGAACAATTGTGAACATAAACAAATCTTTGGGTACAAACCTATCCCTCAATCTTTGAAAGTGCATACACTACTGTAACTGCATGCATGTCAGTTAAAAGTAATTAGTACTTTCGACAACTGTGGAAGAAAGAATGCGACAGTACAGGGCGTGGGTGGAAATATTGATAACTATATTCAACATAAGGTCTCTGTAGCCAGATACCTGAGAGCCTTGCTGGTCACTATAAATCCATTCACAACAACACTCAATGGGGTTGGTCTGGAAGGTGTCAGGTTTACTCCCCGTGATCCAGTCGATGCAAATATGGTTCCGCCTCCAAATGTCACCAACACCCAGAAGTGTAAACACAGGGTGTTCGAGGCATTAGGCGGGGGAGAAAAATAACAAACTAAAATAAAACATGTGGGATGGGTAAAGGTAGGGTCAGCAGGGAAAGGATACCTGTAACAGAAGACAAGACAGGCATCAGTGAAGTGCTGTCCTAACATACAAGGGTACTCTCATATAGTCTCACTAAATAGTCTGCAAGTCTCCCGCCTACTCATGGGAAATGTAGTTTCATAGTACGGTAGGCGCTTAGGGGCTGCGTAACCTGACAGAAGGTATAGTAGATAGAAAAGGAGAAATTGCTTTTTTTCTAGGTGTCCCCTCACTCACCAGGGTTGCCCCTTGGTGACATGCTTCATCATTGGGGCCATCCCAGTCCTCTACGGCCTGGGGCGTGCTGCGACTTGCGAATTACGTAGGAGCACTTACAAATGACTATGTGTGGTGCAGATGTGATAGTGGAGTGGACTAAGTGATGTGTTAAGGGATCAATGTAGAAGCAGAGAGAGAGCCAAGAAATGCAGTCACAGTCAGAGAAAAAGGCAAGGGATACTGTATCTATGTGGTTGTAGTGGTCCTGTTGGAAGTGGTAAGTAAGTTGCCCGCAGAAAAAAAATCCTCCTATTAGCGGCACTCCTCCATTGCAGCCGACGCTTCGTCCATCGATGTTGGTCACCAGAAGACACCCTGTCCACTGCCTGCCTGATGCTGAATTGTGGCTCGCTACTGTGAAGCCTGACTCCATCCTTTTTTCCCCATTGCAGAGACTGAAACCCGGCCTGTAATTATTCAACGAAAAACAGGAAGTGATATAATATTACAACACCACTGATAAATAAATATAAGGCATGTAGGCTGTGGAGTGCAAAAAGTCACAATTTGTTTTTCCTAGTAGACAGTACAATGTTTTTGAAAGTGCGTACTCTGAGTCACCTTTTGAAGGATGTATGGGCAAATTAATGTATCGGATCTTGCCCCTCAAGCTAGGTGTACTGTAAACTGTGTTTTAGAACAAAATTAGATCTTCCTAGCAGTGCTCCCACCCAGACCCTTACTAAAGCCAGTCGCAAAAATGTAGAAGACCCCCAATCAAATCTCAAAAAACGAGGCCTAGCAGAAAACTGGTGACAAAACTTACTTTGAAAGTAAAAGTAGGCCGAAGTACCCTAATTACCCATTACCCACCATGGATTGCATTCAAACCACTTGCAAGCAACCAAGCAAAAGTAGCCATAGCCAGCATCGCTCCAAGACTCGAAATCCCCCCCACTCAAACACATGCAATAGAAATACTGCTAACCCTAACGAACCCTAAGTTAAGAATAGTGGCAAAGGCTTTCTTTAACTATGCCAAATCCCCCCTTTCCCACCATGGATTTTCTTCAAATGACTTGCAACCAAAATTACACATTCTCACGAGTGCTCTAAGACCCCAGAACTCAGTTTGAAAAATCTAGAACACCCCGAAACACATGCAATCCTGCTGCTAGGGCTAACCCTAACGAACCCTAAGTTACAAAAAGTGCCAAAACTAAAGGCTTTTCCGCGCGGATTTTGTCCCAACCACTTCTACCCGGTATTAGACCTTCCCAGGAATGCCCCAAGACCCGGCAACCCACCCGCCAAGAAGCGTAACACCCCCAAACAGGCCAAAAGCAAAATCTCATACTTGCAATATTTCTGGGCCTTCGGTCCAAACGCGCTGCGTAGCTAGGCCATAAGTCGGGGTTGGCACGACGGATTTCCTGAAAAGCAAATGCAATCAAGATTAGAGTGTCCCAGCAGTGCTCCCAGACCACGAAACTCACCCGCAAACAGACGGAACCCCCCCTAAGAGCACCTCAAAGGCAAGCAAGTCATCAAAAACACAAAAAAAATTCCGCCTGGGATTTGGTCCAAAACACTTTTATCCGGTATTAGAGCTTCCCAGCAATGGCCCCAGAGCCGTCAACCCAGGAGAAAACGAGTAGAAGACCCCCAAACAGCCAAAGAGCAAAAGTACAAAAATGGGGACTTAGTCACTTTTTCACAAATTTCCCAAATCACTCCGCGCGCGCTCTGCAGCTAGGCCCTAAGTCCCCTCAGCCACCATGGATTTGCTTCAAACCTCTTGCAAAGTAAAGTATATATAGCCAGCAGTGCTCCCACACCACGAAACTCACCCGCAAACACCAGGAAGCCCCCCAAACAGGCCCCCGAAAACGCTACATAGAGCAAAATGTCTGAAATAGCCCAAAAAAAATCGGCCTGGATTTTGTCCCAACCACTTCTACCCGGTATTAGACCTTCCCAGGAATGCCCCAAGACCCGGCAACCCACCCGCCAAGAAGTATAACACCCCCAAACAGGCCAAAAGCAAACTCTCATACTTGCAATATTTCTGGGCCTTCGGTCCAAACGCGCTGCGTAGCTGGGCCATAAGTCGGGGTTGGCACGACGGATTTCCTGAAAAGCAAATGCAATCAAGATTAGAGTGTCCCAGCAGTGCTCCCAGACCACGAAACTCACCCGCAAACACCAGGAAGCCCCCCAAACAGGCCCCCGAAAACGCTACATAGAGCAAAATGTCAGAAATAGCCCAAAAAAAAATCGGCCTGGATTTAGTCCCAACCACTTCTACCCGGTATTAGACCTTCCCAGGAATGCCCCAAGACCCGGCAACCCACCCGCCAAGAAGTATAACACCCCCAAACAGGCCAAAAGCAAACTCTCATACTTGCAATATTTCTGGGCCTTCGGTCCAAACGCGCTGCGTAGCTGGGCCATAAGTCGGGGTTGGCACGACGGATTTCCTGAAAAGCAAATGCAATCAAGATTAGAGTGTCCCAGCAGTGCTCCCAGACCACGAAACTCACCCGCAAACACCAGGAAGCCCCCCAAACAGGCCCCCGAAAACGCTACATAGAGCAAAATGTCTGAAATAGCCCAAAAAAAATCGGCCTGGATTTTGTCCCAACCACTTCTACCCGGTATTAGACCTTCCCAGGAATGCCCCAAGACCCGGCAACCCACCCGCCAAGAAGCATAACACCCCCAAACAGGCCAAAAGCAAAATCTCATACTTGCAATATTTCTGGGCCTTCGGTCCAAACGCGCTGCATAGCTGGGCCATAAGTCGGGGTTGGCACGACGGATTTCCTGAAAAGCAAATGCAATCAAGATTAGAGTGTCCCAGCAGTGCTCCCAGACCACGAAACTCACCCGCAAACACCAGGAAGCCCCCCAAACAGGCCCCCGAAAACGCTACATAGAGCAAAATGTCTGAAATAGCCCAAAATAAATCGGCCTGGATTTTGTCCCAACCACTTCTACCCGGTATTAGACCTTCCCAGGAATGCCCCAAGACCCGGCAACCCACCCGCCAAGAAGCATAACACCCCCAAACAGGCCAAAAGCAAAATCTCATACTTGCAATATTTCTGGGCCTTCGGTCCAAACGCGCTGCGTAGCTAGGCCATAAGTCGGGGTTGGCACGACGGATTTCCTGAAAAGCAAATGCAATCAAGATTAGAGTGTCCCAGCAGTGCTCCCAGACCACGAAACTCACCCGCAAACACCAGGAAGCCCCCCAAACAGGCCCCCGAAAACGCTACATAGAGCAAAATGTCAGAAATAGCCCAAAAAAAAATCGGCCTGGATTTTGTCCCAACCACTTCTACCCGGTATTAGACCTTCCCAGGAATGCCCCAAGACCCGGCAACCCACCCGCCAAGAAGCATAACACCCCCAAACAGGCCAAAAGCAAAATCTCATACTTGCAATATTTCTGGGCCTTCGGTCCAAACGCGCTGCGTAGCTAGGCCATAAGTCGGGGTTGGCACGACGGATTTCCTGAAAAGCAAATGCAATCAAGATTAGAGTGTCCCAGCAGTGCTCCCAGACCACGAAACTCACCCGCAAACACCAGGAAGCCCCCCAAACAGGCCCCCGAAAACGCTACATAGAGCAAAATGTCTGAAATAGCCCAAAAAAAATCGGCCTGGATTTTGTCCCAACCACTTCTACCCGGTATTAGACCTTCCCAGGAATGCCCCAAGACCCGGCAACCCACCCGCCAAGAAGCATAACACCCCCAAACAGGCCAAAAGCAAAATCTCATACTTGCAATATTTCTGGGCCTTCGGTCCAAACGCGCTGCGTAGCTAGGCCATAAGTCGGGGTTGGCACGACGGATTTCCTGAAAAGCAAATGCAATCAAGATTAGAGTGTCCCAGCAGTGCTCCCAGACCACGAAACTCACCCAGAAACACCAGGAAGCCCCCCAAACAGGCCCCCGAAAACGCTACATAGAGCAAAATGTCAGAAATAGCCCAAAAAAAAATCGGCCTGGATTTTGTCCCAACCACTTCTACCCGGTATTAGACCTTCCCAGGAATGCCCCAAGACCCGGCAACCCACCCGCCAAGAAGTATAACACCCCCAAACAGGCCAAAAGCAAACTCTCATACTTGCAATATTTCTGGGCCTTCGGTCCAAACGCGCTGCGTAGCTGGGCCATAAGTCGGGGTTGGCACGACGGATTTCCTGAAAAGCAAATGCAATCAAGATTAGAGTGTCCCAGCAATGCTCTCAGACCATGAAACTCACCCACAAACAGACGGAACCCCCCCTAAGAGCACCTCAAAGGCAAGCAAGTCATCAAAAACACAAAAAAATTTCCGCCTCGGATTTGGCACAAACCACTTTTAGTGCTTCCCAGCAATGGCCCCAGACCCGTCAACTCACCTGCAAAGAGGTAGAACAACACCCCCACAAGTGCTGAGTCTTTCTTCATTGGGCGTAAACCAGCCCTCTGCTTTGATGGAAATAGGAGTCTGGAGGAGGAGGATAGAGGAGCATGTTCTTCTGAACTTGTGAACCTGAGGAATGCAGACTGCGGCACCTTCAAATAAATTAGCAAACAAGTGAAGACAGTTCTGCTGATGGGCTTGTCTTTGTGATTATCTGATTAAAGTTTGAATTATATTAACTGTGCACAACAAAGAAAGACAGACACACAGGAATAAAAGTGAATAAGGATGAAAAAGAAAGTTATTGATTCGTTGTCTCATTTTCAGGGCTCGAAGTCGGAATCACGGTCCAGGAATAAGAATAAGGCTTCGTCATCATACTCTGCGAATTCAGCCCGGGTGAGGTCAGTGCCACCTGACAGAGTAGAAATTCCCTCATCTATGGTGCTGGCCACCTCCTCTTCATCCGGCACGCTCTCTCGTACTCTTATATCTGGTGGTATGAGGTGCTGATTCATCTTGATCATTGTTAACCTCTCCACATTTTTGGGCGAGAGGCGGCTCCGTTTGGGAGTTACAATCCCACCAGCCGCACTGAAAACCCGTTCAGAAGACACACTTGCGAGTGGGCAAGACAAGTAGTTTAAAGCCAGGTTGGTGAGCTGTGGCCACAATTCTTTTTTCCCATGCCAATACGCCAATGGGTCAGAATTAACATAGACCTCTGTGGAGTCATTCAGATAGTCCTTCACCATCGACTCAAGGTCCTCCTCCAAGGTTCCTCCACTTTGCGTAGCTCTTGCTGTGCCTCTGGCCTTTTGAGAACCAAACCCACGCAGAGCTAGCCAATCCTCTTCAGCCTCCAATGTTTCTGCTGTCTTTCGTGCAGATGATGCGGTTGCCGGTGTCTTTAACGGCTGAGAGGTCACTTGTGCCACAGCCACAGGTGCAGAAGTGGATTGTTTTGACTGGGGATGGCCTGCTGATGTACTGCCATTTCCTTCAATTTCCAGCCGTTCTGTTTCAAACTTCTTGGCTGACAAGGCTAGCCAACGTTTGTACTTTGTAACATCTTCATCAGCAAAAGGAAAGAATGCTCTGCCTGCCAGCGCCTTTTTGTAGCGTGGATCCAGAATAGTAGCACAAATGTAATGCTGTTCTGAGTGGATCTTTTGAAGACGTTCATCACCTTGTAGGAGCTCTAATAATTTCTCAGCCAGAAGCAAAGAGTCTTTCTTTTTGTCATCTTTTCGAAACACAGAACACACCTCCTTCAGTTGGTCCTCCAGCATGTACAACAATGGGATAGCTTTTCCCAAATTAGAGTCCTCCTTGCTGACTGCACGTGTGAAGACCTCAAAAGGACGAAGCATGCGTGTTAGGCTTTCAACTATGTTCCATTGCGGCCCACCCATCCTCAGCTCCTCTATACCCTCTTTCAAGAAATATTGATCGAGTTGCGTATACTGCTCATACAGACGCTCAAGCATGTAGAAGGTTGAGTTCCAACGTGTTACCACCTCCTGGATGAGTGCTTTCACTGGCATTTGACTTTGATATAGCATGCTCCTCAGCTGCTTGCGGGCCTTAAAAGAATGCCTGAAATGCTTGCAAATTTTTCGGCAGTTGTCCAATACACTGTACGCTGCACTGCGTTTATTACCCAAGAATTTTTGGACAACCAGGTTTATACAGTGCGCCAAACACGGCACTCTGAAATAGTAACCGTCCCTCATGGCCTTAACTATATTGGAGCCATTGTCTGTGGAAACATAACCAACCTTGCGTTTTAGTGGGGACAGACAGTTAAGGACCTTTGTGTTAAAGACATCCAAAATGTTTTCTGCTGTGTGACGTTTCTCCAAACCAAACATGGCTAGTGTTGCATGTTTCCGAGCACCTTTAAAAACAATGTTAGTGTCAACACCTGAGTTTAGCTTTGCTTTAGCCCCTGAAAAAGAGACCCAGTGTGCAGTGATGCACATGTAATCAGCGCCTGCGCCACTGGTCCACATGTCTGTTGTCAGATGTATAGTGTGAACAGCACTCTTCTGCAAAGCTGCCCCAATCACCTTCAGAACATCTTCATGTAGTGCTGGAACCGCAACTCGGGCAAAATAGAACCGGCTAGGAACCTTCCATTTAGGGCAGAGCACTGTCACTAATTCTAGAAAACCAACCCCTTCTACAAAAGAAAAAGGGAGAAGGTCCAGAGCTAGCATTTTAGCCAGCTTAGTGTTATACAGACGGGTCATTGGGTGGTTGCGTTCATATTGCGCTTCTGTAAACAACATCTTTTTAATGTTGCCCTGGACCAATGATTTACGGGATGATGATGATCTCTTCGACCCAGTTACGCTCGCTGATGAACTTTTCCGCATTGATGTCTCACTCTCTCCCACACTCTTAGTGTGGCTCCCATGGGGTGTGCTGCTGACATGGGAACTGGGTGTAAGTGAAGTGTTTGAATCGTCTTCTTCTACCTCCTCGTCATCAGCAGATGACAAATCAACGTTTTCATTACGTGCAATTCCGGCTTTCTTGACCGCCTCTAGGTGCGGAAACCATTCGACAGGGTGCCTTCTCTCAAGATGACCTCTCTGGCCTCCGGTACCATAGTTAGAACCAAGCTTACCACGACTATATCGAAGCTTACAAAGGCTACAAATGGCTACGTTTTCCTTTTTTGGGCAAACACTAAAGAAGTCCCAAACTGGAGACTTGAAATGTCTTCGGGGGCCGGAGGAGGCGGCGATACTGGTGGTGGTGGTCCTGCTGCTAATGACAGATGAAGTGGAGGATGTGGATTGCCGAACTTCAGTACGTTTTGCACTTTCACCACCACGAATTGAGGTCGAGGACGAGGTGGGTACCTTCTTGCGAGGAAGAAATATGGAAGCGGTAGGTTTTGGTGTACTACTTAACTCCAAATCTAATGATTCCATTTCCATTGCCTCCTCGCCGACATCATCATCACGCTCAGCAGCTTCTCGGGATAGGGTCAAAATGTCTCTTTGCTGCATGCCCGGTGGGGCTGCAGTGACCTTTGTGATGACTGCCTCGTCGTCATCGTGAGAGGCTTCATCACCAGCAGTATCTGTCACTTCTTGTTGAGCCTCATCACACTCCATAGGTTTGAGTTTTTGGACGACCTTCCTTTTACGCTTAGGTACCGGTGGCAGATCATGGTGTGCCTCTGCCTCACTGTCAGACCGCAGTTGTCGTGGTTCCCAAGACAGATCACTTGCACCAGAACGAGGTGGGCTTGAAGAAGATGTAGACACCCCCCTTGATCTTTTCCTTGCTAGGGATGTGGAAGACAATGAATGATCATCAGGAGGAGTGGCTTCCAATGATACCTCAGCTTCATTGTCGATTTCCAAATGTGCCCCTACTTCGGGAGGAACAACTATTGTGGGCACTTGTGAACGTCCATGCACCTTTGCTTGCGCATCTCCTTTTGCTGCCTCTCCTTCCACATGTACTTGGGCGTGTACTTGCACATGGTGTTGTTGTTGCGGCTGTGGTTGTTCAACACTTGTCAGATGAGTTACAACAACCTGTGTTGATTCAGGGACATTGCTGCTACTTTCTTGCGATGAGCCAACATCACTGGTCGATGGTGATTGGAGAAGTACACTGACTGCCTCTGAAGCACTCAAGGGCTTTGACTTAAGTTGGCGTGGTGGTGGAGGCACTGAACCCAATGGAGCAGGGGTGCTGCTCTCAGGTTGGTCCCCAGCAGATCCTGCTGCTGCAGGCGTACTTTTTTTTTTGCTCCCAAAAAAAGTGGCGGGTGACACACCAGCCTCCTTGGTAACTTGCTTCTTCTGCTCCTTACTAGCAACTTTCTTGCTAGAGGAGCTACGGAGAACTTTCTTTGGGGTCATCTTCTTCAGAGCAGGTCAGACAGCAGGCCGCAGTTGCACGAATTGTAGAGTTGTCTGAGGCCAGACGTGACGTCGCGTGACGTTATGCTGCACACACACACCGCTGCAGGACTTCTTCCTGGCACTGGTGGTTCTCTTGAGTCTTGTGCACCTAAAAAAAATGGAAGACAGAGGAACATCAGTTCAGTTATAGAGCACAAAAAAATCGAAAAACACTGCAAAATCAGCACAATCCCAATCCATCCATGCCCTCCATAATGTTTAAATTCAAGACAACCCACAGAAAGACTAGGCCCATGCAAGACTCACTACCCCTGGGCATAAATAAAGGTTGAAAAGTAGGCAAAATGGTTGGAGGCCTAACAACAAAGCCTGCATTCAAAATGGCCACTTGCCTGCCAAGCACATGGCCAGTGCCTGTAGCTGCACTCAAAATGGCCACCAGCCACATGGCATGTCCCTCCCCATGAACACCCCCAAAAATCGAAAAACACTGCAAAATCAGCACAATCCCATTCCATCCATGATGTTTAAATTCAAGACAGCCCACAGAAAGACTAGGCCCCATGCACCACTCACTACCCCTGGTCAAGGCCCCAACAACAGGTCAAAAATCGAAAAACACACAATTTTACAAAAAAAAAAAATCGAAAAACACAGAAAAATCAGCACAATCCCAATTCATCTATGGCCTCCATGATGTTTAAATTCAAGACAACCCACAGAAATACTAGGCCCATGCAAGACTCACTACCCCTGGCATAAATAAAGGTTGAAAAGTAGGCAAAATGGTTGGAGGCCTAACAACAAAGCCTGCATTCAAAATGGCCACTTGCCTGCCAGCACATGGCCAGTGCCTGTAGCTGCACTCAAAATGGCCACCAGCCACATGGCATGTCCCTCCCCATGAACACCCCCAAAAATCGAAAAACACTGCAAAATCAGCACAATCCCATTCCATCCATGATGTTTAAATTCAAGACAGCCCACAGAAAGACTAGGCCCCATGCACCACTCACTACCCCTGGTCAAGGCCCCAACAACAGGTCAAAAATCGAAAAACACAAAATTTTACAAAAAAAAAAAATCGAAAAACACAGAAAAATCAGCACAATCCCAATTCATCTATGGCCTCCATGATGTTTAAATTCAAGACAACCCACAGAAATACTAGGCCCATGCAAGACTCACTACCCCTGGCATAAATAAAGGTTGAAAAGTAGGCAAAATGGTTGGAGGCCTAACAACAAAGCCTGCATTCAAAATGGCCACTTGCCTGCCAAGCACATGGCCAGTGCCTGTAGCTGCACTCAAAATGGCCACCAGCCACATGGCATGTCCCTCCCCATGAACACCCCCAAAAATCGAAAAACACTGCAAAATCAGCACAATCCCATTCCATCCATGATGTTTAAATTCAAGACAGCCCACAGAAAGACTAGGCCCCATGCACCACTCACTACCCCTGGTCAAGGCCCCAACAACAGGTCAAAAATCGAAAAACACAAAATTTTACAAAAAAAAAAAATCGAAAAACACAGAAAAATCAGCACAATCCCAATTCATCTATGGCCTCCATGATGTTTAAATTCAAGACAACCCACAGAAATACTAGGCCCATGCAAGACTCACTACCCCTGGCATAAATAAAGGTTGAAAAGTAGGCAAAATGGTTGGAGGCCTAACAACAAAGCCTGCATTCAAAATGGCCACTTGCCTGCCAGCACATGGCCAGTGCCTGTAGCTGCACTCAAAATGGCCACCAGCCACATGGCATGTCCCTCCCCATGAACACCCCCAAAAATCGAAAAACACTGCAAAATCAGCACAATCCCATTCCATCCATGATGTTTAAATTCAAGACAGCCCACAGAAAGACTAGGCCCCATGCACCACTCACTACCCCTGGTCAAGGCCCCAACAACAGGTCAAAAATCGAAAAACACAAAATTTTACAAAAAAAAAAAATCGAAAAACACAGAAAAATCAGCACAATCCCAATTCATCTATGGCCTCCATGATGTTTAAATTCAAGACAACCCACAGAAATACTAGGCCCATGCAAGACTCACTACCCCTGGCATAAATAAAGGTTGAAAAGTAGGCAAAATGGTTGGAGGCCTAACAACAAAGCCTGCATTCAAAATGGCCACTTGCCTGCCAAGCACATGGCCAGTGCCTGTAGCTGCACTCAAAATGGCCACCAGCCACATGGCATGTCCCTCCCCATGAACACCCCCAAAAATCGAAAAACACTGCAAAATCAGCACAATCCCATTCCATCCATGATGTTTAAATTCAAGACAGCCCACAGAAAGACTAGGCCCCATGCACCACTCACTACCCCTGGTCAAGGCCCCAACAACAGGTCAAAAATCGAAAAACACAAAATTTTACAAAAAAAAAAAATCGAAAAACACAGAAAAATCAGCACAATCCCAATTCATCTATGGCCTCCATGATGTTTAAATTCAAGACAACCCACAGAAAGAATCAGTCCACCCACCACTGAGTACCCCTGGGAAAAGGCCCCAAAACAGCCCAAAAATCGAAAATCCCAAAATTTTAGTTGCAGCAACTGTAATGCCCCAAACAAACTTACTTGTAAAATTTCTAATCCAACAGTGATCCAAAGAAAGTCAAAAAGGCCTCAAATCCAAAGATCCAGCAGCATCCACAAAAGGTAATCCTTCCAGGTCCACATCCGAATGAAAAGTGACCAGGAGATGGACAAAGCACTGGGAGGAGCCTGCTGAACAGGAACAGGAAGTTGAAGACTATGGGGCACTTCCTTCCTCCCACCCCCCTGCCCCCCTCCCCAAAATGGACTCCTCGCTAAAAAAGTGCAGGCAAATGTCAAACTAAGGAGTTATTCACATAAAAATCATCATTTCTAGAAGGTTTATGCTGCTTGCTGGTGGATTTCTTGTGCAGAATTGCAAATTTATATTTTCGCGCGCCGCATCTCAAATCTCGCAATTGCGAAGTACCGCGAGACGTGATCTCGCCGTACTCGCGTTGACAAACTCTCGCTGGCAAGCCGCGATGACGTAATCGCGCTCGCCAATTCCCGCGGGATCACACAGCAAGATCCAAAATGGCGCAGCACTCGCAAACTATCGAAAAAAACAACTCGGCAAACGATGATAAACGCCGCGCGCCGCAAAAATTGTATCACCAACGCCGCGCGCCGCCAAAAAAATCCGCTGCGTGCGAATTTGCGGATTTTGCGGGAAATCCGCAAATCTCGCGGATTGCGGATTTCCCGAAAATCCGCAAAATCCGCGAGCGGAACGGATTTTCCGCCCACGCTTAATGCCACTGGGAAACTGTGCCATGTGTTTTAGCTTAGCATAATGCTGAAAGTGTTCCAGCCCCACATGGAAGGTCGCCCGTGCCTCTGGGAAAGAGGGAAACACCTCACTTCCCTGGAGAAAAACCTAACCTGGGTATGTCACCCACTCCCTCACCAATGTTTCATAGACATGTCTGAATCTATTGTGCAGAATGGGGCCAAATCCCATACAACCAGTTCCCTATCAAATGGAGCCCTGGACAGCACTTTCTTAACTACTGCCTCCCATATCTCACTGTTATGCCTGGACAGTTGTTGAACAGATCTTGCCCCCATGCATTAATGCACAGGCCAAAGTATCATACTCGAGCATCTTCAAGAAAGTCCCTTCCCCCAATTGTCAGGCACTACAAACCATCGAGCAGCTCGCCAAAAGTGTGTGGCAAAATATTGAAAGTGCATTGAGAACACAATAGCATGAGAATGTGCAGAAACAGTATATTTGCAACACTATAATGATTAACCTTCTGCTTGAAAAATAAAATCTCTCTCCTTCCATGCCTTAGTAAGATTTTGGAATGTCTAGTGCTTCTCAAATCTTCTAAAGCTCTGAATATTTTCCAGGAAGATGTTTAGCTGAGGAAGACAACATAGTTGGTGTTCATCTCAGTACAGGATAAGCAAGGCTGCAGAGGGGTCTGTGTCTTGATTCTACTCGACCTATCCACAGCAGTTTACACTTAAGATCATCAGATACTCATGGAAATAGTGGCCAATAGTCGGATACAACCCCTCCTCGCTGATTACCAGCATAAAATCCAATTTGACACCCATAGCTCACCTGCAATTTCCTGCAATCCCAGTAAAGTTGGGTGTGCTGGGGGTCAATTTTCTGCACCCTCTATTTAATATCTATTTGCCTCTACACTCCATCACTTTAAACATTGGTGCACAGTTATTTGTAAACTCCGACAACATCAAGCATCTCTTCAAACTGACTCCTAAATTCAGAGATGTCTCACACCCACTAGCCTCTTTACCTGTCACCCTGTCCTTTGCGCATTCCTGGATGGTTTTGAATTTGCAGAAAGGGAATTTATTCAAGACAGAGCTGATTAAATCCAGGAAAAGATAAGTTATTGGAATGATGAGCTGTGGCCTTCAGCACTGGAAACATACTCACAGCTGGAACACTCAGTAAGAAACCTGTGGGTTATTCAACAATAAAATCTCTCCCTAGAACATCAAATAGTCAGTATTTTGGGCACCTAAAGCATTTGAAGAAGACTGTATAATTCATTGCCAAATTTTAACTCACCTTATTGCCTATTGCCATACAAATACCACATATTTTTTAGTTTTAAAGAATTTCTTTTCAGCTTAAGATAACATACAGTAGGATAATACAAAGCAATTAATCAAGAGATACACAAAATGAATTATATACATATTAGAGGGAGACATTTGAATGTACAAATCTTAAAATCTTAAAAGAAAAGTCAGGGAGATTCCAAAATTTCCAGGAGATGAGGTGGGGGGGCAAATGTTGTGATAGCGAAGTAATCAAGAAATTAAGTTACAGGCGTCCAAAGAGCCTTTCGTTTTAAAACAAGAGATGAAGGGTGCTTATATGCAGTATCCAATATGTAGTTGTGACAAACTTCATACCACCACTCCTTAAAGGAAAATTGTGTAAAATCCTTCCTATTACAAGTCAATCGTTGAAAAGAAAAGTGCTAATAACAAATCTAGAATGTGCATGTTAAAAGGAGTATTGAACCAAACCTCAGATACACTGTCTAAGAATACATTGGAAATAGAGGAAGAGACGTTACTTTGGGAAATGAGATTAATTTGATGCCAAACTTGTAACCAGAATGCAGAGACTAGGAGGCAAGTGAAAATTAAATGTTTCAAGTCAGCTTGTGGTGCAGAGCAAGTCCAACAGGTTTCTGGAATGTCTTGCTAAATCCGATGAAGGGTGTCAGGTGCCACAAAAAGTCTGTTGTAAATCAAACACATGTTTGTGTAGTTCTAGCTGCAAGAGAGGCCTTTCTGATTTTATTCCAGATTTGTTTCCAGATGGGTATAGGTAGAGTTATGGAAATATCTTCCTCCCATGTAAGTCAGTCTTAAACTTGATTCTCAAAGTGGGAGCCTCAAGTAAATGGGAATAAATAAGAGAAGCCTTAGGACACCTAGGTGGAATAACAGCTAATTGTATGGATGATGAAGTTTCAGAGGGCGAAAGGATTTGAAAAAAAGTGAGAAAACAATGCCTTTAAGTGTAGAGGCTCTGCCAGCTCAAGTGCAAAACATGCCTTTTTTGTTGTGACCCGCCTTCAAAGGAGGAGCATCACAAGGACACAGCCATCTCCAGCACATGGTAAGGCACGCCCCCTGTAAATTCAGCATCTCTCCTTTTCTCTTCCCTCTGCACTTGCCTCCAGTGCAAAAGTGAAATCCTTTTAAATCAGTTGCTATCATGCACAAGATAAAACACAACAAAGCTCCTTCTTTTCCATATTATCATTTCTTTCTCTTTTATCCCACATGTTCCTTGTTTTCCTGGATCACCTTCCCAGTCAAGCTCCCAAGGTTAGGACATCTACTTGAGTTGAAAGAGATTTTTCTGAGTCAGCAGCCACACACTGCAATTCAGTTACATCTGCCATCAGCCTCATTTAAAGAATCTGTTGGTCAAGGAGGCATTCAATATCACACAATCCTTTGCATTAGAAAACGGGAGGCTGGGTTCTTACATATATATTGCATGGCTTCCCGCTATCAAACACTGGCATGTCATATCCTTTAGCCCCATGAAGATATAGTGCCTGCCTGCCTCACTCAAAATTTGCAGTGATAAAGAATATAAAGAGTGCAGGTTAAAATTGACTACTTATGATACCTCAAAACTTTAATACACGCTATCATAGTGTCAAGCTTAAAAACAGTGTGCTGATAGCTTTGAAAAAATAACTACCATAATGTGAATTTCTGGGTCGACATGTTTCAGCCACACGGTTAGATTTTAACCTAAAGCTTTTGTCAGGACCAAAATGTAAACACTACTGCAAATGTTGAAAAATGAGCAAAAACTAATTTTAACAACTCAAATGTGTTAGTGCAATGCACCCTACCATACTATGTGTAATCCAGAATTTAAGACGAGTCTCACAGAAGTCTCAGATTCATTCCCATCACTATGTGGGAGCACTCCTCACCTCACCTGGTGACTGCTCAGGGAATGAGGACCCGCTCTGTCCCTCTGTACCTCTGGCTTTGCCTAAGCTGAGAGGGATGCTCCCTTTACTTCTGACTAATCCTCATTCCACTGAGATACTACGTGGCTTATTTACATTCTTATGGCTAAGGACATAGACCATGGATGACCAAAAGTCTACCACAGTATTAATCAGGGTTTTGAATAGAAAAACAAACATTTTATGTAATTCCAAGACAGCCCATAGTCATCTATGGTCTAAGATTTCTCTTGTATCAGGGACATGCACAGTTGAGCTTAATTTTTAGAGCTTTAATAACCATCAATAAACATTAACATTTACAAGGGATCAGTCGTTTGTTTTTACCCTTGATGTTCACTGCTCCTCAAAGAGTGTTCCTAGACAACTTTGCTTTTCCGAAGCCAATATCATAGCTAGGCAATGGCTGACTCTTCTAAGGCAAAGAGACAGCTCTTTATTCCTTCAATGGCTATGCATGTTTAAACAATGGAGGATCAGCTCTGGCTACAACCTCAATATGAATGTCGATGATCTAATTCCAGGATTACAAATATTCGTACAAGATTGGGGCCTTTTACTATCTTTCTTGTGTGAACCAACCCATAAATGTTAACCACTATTTAGTAATTATTGAAACAGGTAATACTATATTAGGCAAAAAAATCATTGTACAAAATCAATAGGATGACGGGAACGCCCGCCATTATGGCGGGGTTCCGGTGGAGGGTATTAGGATGTGCCCGCCACAGGGCACCTCCTGCATTTATAGCATTGTGGCCACAATGCATAAATGCATTTGCATAAACAAAGCGGCATGCACCGCGCGGTGCCTGTCGCTTTGTTTATGCAAATGAAGGGGGGGTACCACAAGTACCCCCCGTGTGCAACCCCCACCCCTCCTTCACTCTGAGGGCCCGTGGGGGGCCCCGAGAGTGAAGACCACATGACTTTCCGTGGCGGCATTGCCGCCACGGAAAGGCATTAGTGAAATGGCATCCTAATGGAAAGGGGCGACCACTTGGTCCCCCCGAACGTATGGTAGGGTCCCCCGATCCCCTCGGGAAACCATTTTGGGCGGGAGGCGAGTCTCGGCTGGTATGCCCGAAGCGGCGTAGCCGGGGCGCGCCTTTTTCCGCCCAAGAGGGGTTGTCCTAGACACCTACACCGTTGGCCACGCCCCGTAGGCGGATTGGAGGAGGGTCCACGCCCGCCGGAAGAAGGATAAAAGGAGCAACAATCCAAGGAAGCATCCTCTTGTTCCTGTGCTTAGAAGCTGCACCTCCTCGTTGCACGTGAGCTCGAGACGGAACAAGGAGCCAATTTTGAGAAATAGTAATTTTTGTGTTTCTCTTTTCAGCGCTTCGAACTTTGGATCCAGGACCTTTCGGTCGACTATCCTAAGAATATGCCTGGCAAAAGGGTCGGAAAGAAGGTCAGCACCGACCAAATGCTTCGCATGCTGGTGAAGGACATGGCGAACATGAAGAAGCAGATGGCGGCCATGAACGGTACGGGCCGGCCTAAGAAAGTCATCGGACCAGCATTGCCGGGAGTAGTCCCTGCCGGGAGAGGTAAAAGGGCCAGGAATCGTGCGGCAGGGGGTGAGGCTCCGGTGCCCGAGTCACCTCCGGCGAGCCCGGTCAGGCAAGCAGAGGCCCCAGTTCCGATTCCGGACGCAGGACAGCCGATCCCTGTCGTAGTTACACCTGTGAACGAGGGGGATATGCCTCCCGAGTTGGCGGCGTGGTTGGGCAAGAACAATGGGGATACGGCCGAAGAGGCCAAACTAATAATGAAGCAGTTGCGGCAATCACGAGATGCTGCGAAGGCACCTTGTCCTTTTGTTCCCCCTCAGGTTCCAGCGGAACAGCCGTCTTCGGGCGTTGGAACAGCAGCAGCAGCAAGTTCAGCTACTGATTTGGGTAAGCAGCCATTGCCAATGGCGAGGGAGGGATCGTTACCCTCAAGGAGGGAAAAGGTGGTGCAACATATCCCGATGGCCACAAAGGAAATGATATGGGCTGATAAATACGTGAACATGTTCTCGCTATTGACCGATCATTATGAGATAGAACACGTTAGAAATCAGAAAGAGTTGTTGCATTCAAGTATATGGCGAGCAAAGATGGCGGGTTTCAGAGTTGAGGAGACAATCGCTAATTGGGCCAGGGCTTTTGGGATGTTCACTGCAATCATGGGGGAACGTAGGCCCGAGGTGTTACAGGAATTGGCTTGTTACCAGACACGTATAATGGAGTTTTATGAAACGTACGATGGTGATCAATGGTTGGGTTATGATAACAAGTTTCGTAAGGCCAAGGAGCACGACTCATCCCTGACGTGGGATTGTTTCGACTCCATTTCCTGGCAGAAACAGGTCAGGTCAAACACGACAAAACCGTCTTCGTTTGGCGGGAATGGGGCGGAGCCTTCCCGCCATTCCTCGTCGGTGCCCTTTCGAGCGGGCGCCGGTAGTGATCAGCACGCAAAGAGTAATGGGAACTCGGGTAAGAGAGGGGGCTGTTGGAGCTTCAACAGGGGCAAGTGCACTAGGTCAAAGGGGACGTGCAAGTTCAGGCATGAGTGTGCAGGGTGCGGACAGTCTTCACACCCGAGAGTTCGTGCAGAGCCAAGAATGGCGATACAGGGGGCAGAGGCGGCGCCAAACAGGTCTAATGTCGGCCGAGGGGCGCTGCTACCTACTCCCATCGACATCATGGCAATGATCTCCTGGTTGAACGAATACCCTGATCATGTCTCCGCCGGGGTGTTGAGGGACGGTTTCTCATATGGTTTCCGCATCCCGGCGGGGGATTTTCGGGGGGAAGCACAGTGTAAGAACCAACTGTCGGTGCAACAGAATACGGTGGTAGTACAGGCAAATATTGCAAAGGAGGTGGCCCAGGGTCGGGTCGCGGGTCCATATGTGAATCCGCCTGTTCTTAACTTTGTTTGTTCACCTTTGGGAGTAGTCCCCAAGAAGGACCCAGGGGAGTTTTGGTTAATTCATAATTTGTCCGCTCCTAGAGGTCTTTCGGTGAACGATGCAATCAACCCAGGAGTTTGTACGGTACGGTATGCATCCTTTGATGAGGCCGTCGCCATGTTGAATCGCCTGGGGCCCGGAGCGCTGATGGCTAAATCTGATATCGAGTCAGCGTTCCGGTTGCTCCCGGTACACCCACAGGATCAGCGTCTCTTAGGTTTTGTGTTTCAAGGATGCTACTACATGGATAAATATATGCCAATGGGTTGCTCCATCTCTTGTGCATATTTTGAAAAGTTCAGTAGTTTTTTGCAATGGGCGTTCACCAGAGCCACGGGCTTTACGCAGGTTATGCATTACCTTGATGATTTTCTGTTTCTCGGGGCGGCTGGGGACACGGGATGTGCACAGGCTTTGAATGAATTTTGTGATCTCATGAGACGCTTTGGCGTGCCACTGGCACCAGGTAAGACAGTGGGGCCGTCTACTTCACTCGAGTTTCTTGGAATAGAGCTCGATTCTGAGGAGGGGTGCTTCCGTTTGCCCAAGGAAAAGGTAATGAAATTTAAGGCCTCGCTCGAAACATGTATTGGCGAGACAAAAGTAACGTTGCATCAGTTGCAGCAGGCTGTGGGTCAGCTTAATTTTGCCCTTAGAGTGATACCAATGGCTCGCCCCTTTTCCCGCTCTATTGCTCAAGCCATGGTTGGCCTTAGGGAAGGGCATCACCGCACAAGACTCTCGGCAGAGGTTCGCCAGGACATGCGCATATGGTTGCCATTTCTGGCGGATTTCAACGGTCGTGTCCTGTGGAACAAACCAGCGGTTTCCTCCGAGGAGCTGGGATTGTGGACCGACTCGGCAGGGAGTGTGGGTTTTGGCGCCATCTTTGGCAATCATTGGTTGGCACGAACATGGCCGGCGGGGTGGCACGAGAGTGGGCTCACAGGTAACATTGGGTTTCTTGAACTGTTCCCTATTCTAGTGGCCTTAAAGACATGGCCGGAGGGGTTTCGTGATCGCACTGTGGTGTTCTGGTCGGATAATATGACCGTGGTAGAATGTGTCAATAATCAGGCAGCACGCTGCAAATTGATCTTGAGATTAATGAAAGAAATTGTCCTGCTGTGTATGAGATTAAACGTCCACTTTAGAGCAAAACACGTGCCTGGGGTACTGAACCAGGCGGCTGATGCACTCTCTCGTTCCCACATGCAGGCCTTCCGGGGCCATCTGCCCTCTGCGGACTTGGTTGCGGCACCCTTTCCCGAAGTTCTCTGGTCTCTCAGTGCCCCGGATTACAAAACCTCATGGGAGAGAGTCTAGCCCCCAGGACAAGGAAGGCATATGAAGGGGTGTTCCGTTCCTATTGGTCATTTTTGGGTCCATCTAGGGGGGAACATTGGGGGAAGGAAGAGTATGTTCTGAAATTTATGGTTTCATTGCATCAGGCAGGCCGATCAGTGGCAACAGCCAATAGGCACCGAGCCGCCATTGCGTTCATGGCGCAGGCTCATGGCATTCAGGACCCCACAGCGTCCTTTCTCGTGAAGAAGGCGCTGCGCGGGTGGCAACGCCTTGAGGGTCGTAGAGAGGACGAGAGGCGCCTGATAGGGCTAGCAAGGTTGTCACTGTTAATGTCCGTACTTCCTGCGGCTTGTTCATCTCAGTCAGAGACAGTGCTGTTCCGGGCCGCTTTTGCATTAGCATTCCATGGGGCTATGCGGGTAAGCGAACTGGTAGCGAGGAACAAGCAGGATACGGGGGGAGGTCTGTGTAGAGAACACATTCAGATCAAGGGTGATACGATGGTTGTCACTATAGCCAGGTCCAAAACCGATCAGGGAGCGATCGGAGACAGTGTGGTTGTTCAGCGCATGCTAGGGTCCCACATGTGCCCAGTGAAATGCGTGGAGGATTACTTAGCGCTAAGGACGGCATCATGGGGGGGGGGAGCTTGCTGAGACATACCGACGCCACCCCACTGACCAGGTTTCAGTTTCAGCGGGTGTTAACAATGGCAATCGCGGCAGCGGGCTTGAACCCGGGCGATTTTGGGACCCACTCATTCCGGATAGGTGCTGCTACAGAGGCTACAGCCAGGGGTTTGAGTGTGGATAAAGTGAAACAGTTGGGGCGTTGGTCCTCGAATTGTTATAAGAGGTATGTGCGGTTGCACATGTTGTGAAGCTTATGTCATGAACTCACGCTTCTTGTTTTCTGTTTGGTTTTCAGTTTCGCGAGCAGGCTTTGCGGGGCGGACTGTGCAGTTGACCCGACACCTGGGGACCAGCGGTCAAAGATCACCGGCTGAGGGAAGAGTGGTGTGGGTCGTTGGCCACTCATACGTGAGGCGCGCCGCAGACGTATTCAAAGCAGGTGACATGATTCACATGGCTGGGGAATACGGGTACAGGGTGACCTTCTACGGAAGGGGCGGGCTCTGTATTGACCAGTTTCAAAACTTTATGGAGGGATTGTTAGGGCGGACAAGGTCACCGCCATCTGTAATCATAGTGCATCTTGGGGGCAATGATTTGGTGACCACTGGTCGACGAGTACTTCTCGAATTAATTTTATCCACAGTAAGTTGGTTGGCGAGAAGGGTTCCGGGGTGCACGATTGCATGGTCACACATGATTCCGCGGAAGGTGTGGCGGGGGGCTATTTCTGTGTCAGCCTTAAATCAGTCGGTAAAGAAAGTTAATAACAAACTTGGTAGGTTGTTTCGTACAGGTAAATTGCATTGTATTCCACAGGGATGTATCCGGGGGACCATATGTATCTGGAGGATGGGGTCCATTTGTCCCGGGAGGGGAATACCTTACTCATAGGAGACTTCGTAGCTTGGTTAAAGAGTTTGTGCAGCCATGACCTTTAAGTAGGAGTTTTTGTGGGGGGTCCGGATAGCCGGTCAACTATCCGGCCTGTGGCGGTAAGGTCATGATCGGTGAGCAGTAATTGGAAGATCCCTAGAGGTGGGGCGTCACCCATTATGGATGGGAGCGCCCGGGGGGAGGCGGCCATTGGCCCCTCAAACGGGGTGGCGGTCCCCTCTAAGGATGGGGCCGCCGAAAGGGAAGGCAGTCATAGGCCCCTCCCTGGGGAGGAGGGGCTACGGGCCCCTCCTGGGAATTTCCCGGGGCCAGGACATCCGCGACGGCGGATGTGGTAAGCAGTGTGGGGTGGGAGGGGGTTCTACGCTACCTTCTAGACACCTCACACGAGTCCTCGGACGACCACTAAGATGGCGTCAAGTAAATAGGGGGCCCCAGTTAAGGCAAGGGAAATTGGAAGTTGGCACAGAGGGACAGTCCTCTGTGCGCCTGCCCCTCACAAGTGAGGGGGGAGTTCTGGTATTAGGGATCCGACACCGGTTACGACCTTGCCGTTGGCCCGTAATGTTAGGATGTACAATTTGGATTTTGAGAAATGCATTTACAGGATGTTTTAGAATCGGCTAGGAGAACCTTTGTATTAGAGATGTGTTAAGATTAGCCAAGAAACATCGTAATGTGTAAATGAAATTGTACATGATATGAAACTGTTATTTTAATGTTTGAATTTTGTTTCATATTTTAATAAATACGGCCGGGAGGGTAACTCTCTCCCGCCTTCCAAAAGTTCAAGAACCGTTTCCGTCTTCCCATTCTTGGGGATTGTGTTGGGAGGGGGTGACGGGTATCCCAGCCATATGGAAAGGGGCGACCACTCGGTCCCCCCGAATGTATGGTAGGGTGCCCCGATCCCCCCGGGAAACCATTTTGGGCGGGAGGCGAGTCTCGGCTGGTATGCCCGAAGCAGCGTAGCCGGGGCGCGCCTTTTTCCGCCCAAGATGGGTTGTCCTAGACACCTACACCGTTGGCCACGCCCCGTAGGCGGATTGGAGGAGGGTCCACGCCCGCCCGAAGAAGGATAAAAGGAGCAACAATCCAAGGAAGCATCCTCTTGTTCCTGTGCTTAGAAGCTGCACCTCCTCGTTGCACGTGAGCTCGAGACGGAACAAGGAGCCAATTTTGACCCACCCACCAGCCCCTGATGACAGCGATTTGTTTGGAATAAAGTTGATTAACAATGATATTATTTCTTTTCCAGGTTGTTTTCGAATAAAGATGGTAATTTTGGCATGAAATAAAGTGGTTGCTCTTTCAGCATGTATTTCGGCAAAGTAGTTGCAGCAGAGTCAAATGTAGTGCTTAGTAAAAGTTTATACTTTGAATCGCTCAGTATAACTGTTTATTCCATCCTCATTAGTTTAAAAAATGTCGTATTTATTTTTGGTCGGGCGGTAAGGTCATGATCGGTGAGCAGTAATTGGAAGATCCCTAGAGGTGGGGCGTCACCCATTATGGATGGGAGCGCCCGGGGGGAGGCGGCCATTGGCCCCTCAAACGGGGAGGCGGTCCCCTCTAAGGATTGGGCCGCCGAAAGGGAAGGCGGTCATAGGCCCCTCCCTGGGGAGGAGGGGCTACGGGCCCCTCCTGGGAATTTCCCGGGGCCAGGACATCCGCGACGGCGGATGTGGTAAGCAGTGTGGCGTGGGAGGGGGGTCTACGCTACCTTCTAGACACCTCACACGAGTCCTCGGACGACCACTAAGATGGCGTCGAGTAAATAGGGGGCCCCCGTTGAGACAAGGGAAATTGGAAGTTGGCACAGAGGGACAGTCCTCTGTGCGCCTGCCCCTCACAAGTGAGGGGGGAGTTCTGGTATTAGGGATCTGACACAGGTTACGACCTTGCCGTTGGCCCGTAATGTTAGGATGTACAATTTGGATTTTGAGAAATGCATTTACAGGATGTTTTAGAATCGGCTAGGAGAACCTTTGTATTAGAGATGTGTTAAGGTTAGCCAAGAAACATCGTAATGTGTAAATGAAATTGTACATGATATGAAACTGTTATTTTAATGTTTTAATTTTGTTTCATATTTTAATAAATACGGCCGGGAGGGTAACTCCCTCCCGCCTTCCAAAAGTTCAAGAACCGTTTCCGTCTTCCCATTCTTGGGGATTGTGTTGAGAGGGGGTGACGGGTATCCCAGCCATATATGGCAGGCGGTGTCTGACACACACCGCCACCATAGAATCCCTTTTCCGCTCCGGTCGCCTTGCGATCGGGGCGGAAAATCGACGGACGGTTTTTCCGTCCACCGAGGTCCCCCGCCATACTAATATGGCGGGGGGAAACGGGTGTGGATGTTGGGCGGATTGCCCCCGCCAGGCTGGCGGTGGCTACCGCCAGCCTGACAGGGGCAATCCGCCCGACATCGTAATGAGCCCCATAGATTGTAACAGAGTGACATAAGGACACAGATTGAGGCAAAATGACGACAGGACAAATAACTAACAATCGATGGGTTAGACAACTTAGGCCCTCATTAAAAGTTGGCTGAACTTTGATGTGAAGATGTCGGAGGTCCGAACTTACATTTAAGGCTACTATCCCTGCAGCAATTTTGGCAATTTGTGTTTTTCCTTCTAATGGAAAATAACAGCTTACATCCAGATTATGTTTTACCTTGCAGTGCTTCACATTTCAGTAAAGATCACATACATTTCCATCTGTTCTGAGCAGAAAGAAGGCAATTTAGAACTGCAAATGGGGTAAGGCGATAGGGTGGATGCGTGTGATTCAAACATACTCATTCCTCTCCAAGTAAAGCACTGTATGCTCACAGTGACTGCTGCAGTGGACGGGGAGGTGCCAGGTAATGCTGGTACCCTCAGCCCCTATTCTGCAGCCTTTCACACAGGCCTAATATTTCCAGGCCATGACAAACTCGTAAATTCTACTTGCATTGTTTAACCCAGAGCGAATATTTAGAGTAAAACAATACAGCTGGTAATGAGAGACTTAGGGGCATATTTATGGGGGTTTGGCCCACAGTAGTGCAGCAAGTTACCTTGCTGGCTGCCTTGAGTCACAGGGAAAAGGTAGGAATGGACCGTATGTATCCAATACAGTGCAGTTCTGTCCTTTGCTCTTATGCTGGTGCTGTTTCGTCAAACTAACGCCAACTTGGGCACCAATGCAGAATTGTTTTTTTTACTGCAGGTAGGGGCACCTTCCTGCAAAAATACAATCCATAGAGGAAATTTCTACTTTCTATGAGTGCTGCAGAATGCAGTACACATACAAAGAGGAAAATGCAAGGAGAAATAAAGATAGTTTTCCTTGTTATGCCTCACCTGGCAAGGCGTAAGATTTTGAATCATTCCCAGGTTTACAAGTCCTTGTAAATCTGGGATGGCAAAAACAAACATAGGAGTTGCATGGGAATGCCCACCGCAATGCTAATGGAATGCCTGCTTTTCGTAAAGTAGGGCAACACAGCGATTTGCGCTGCATTTAATTATTCCATATTTATGAAGCCATTCAAAGCCACGCAATTTGGTTTTGCATGGCTTCATATATATGACTGAGAGGTTTACATTGTGCATGTGCCACATTGTGTAGTGCAACCGTGACACAAAGCCCTTCCTATATAGACATATATATGTCTGTATCTTAGGTGTTAATGATTCCACAGGAACACACAAGTCATTTGTTGACAAATCATTTGAACACTTTCAAGGGGAAACAGCCATGACAACGCGGGGATTACCCCGCACAGCGATTACAACGCGGGGATTGCAATGAAAGTCGTTACAGCGACTTTCGCTGGAGGGCGCTGTTGGATAGGGAATAGTTTAATTTTCTATCCAACACCTTCCCTACTGTCAACGAGGGCTGTAGTTGTAATAGAAAATTAAACTATTCCACTATCCTGCGCCCTCCAGCGAAAGTCGTTGTAACGACTTTTGTTGTAATCCCTGCGTTGTAACGGCATGCGGGGTAAAAGCCCGCATTGTAATGCCACACAACCCTTTCATACCAAACACAAGAAAGTGCCGGACAGTCTGAATAGATGCAGACAAATGCACACCTAGTATAAGCAATTGCTAGGTGGACAACCCATTCGTGATTGATCACTTATATTTTATAGAAAAGTTTTTTGAAACGTTTTTGGCATCAAAGAATACACACCACATTCACAAAAAGTACACAAATGCATTGAAACCAAAATACAGTACATAACATTACAACATACACATATAATGATTGTGATTACAATGAACAACTGTGCTATGCCTCAAAATGTAACGTTATACTGAGGCACCAATCCTGAATTACAAATGAACAAGTGGACAGAGAAATGAAAAACTAGCCTACTTGTTTCCACCACCCTAGACACCTGTTAAATTTAACATATGGTACAAAAATAGGAACACACAAAAAACTAAGCAGACATGTAGAATTTGTGCGAATTCTGTTCCTATTGTGCCCTAATATTCGCAGTATCTGGGTGGAGCAGGACGCCGAGGCGTTTCGAACCCATAGAATAAGTAGAGGGTTCTCCTCAGGACAAGGATTGGGGGTCGTTGTTGCTGTGAATTTAAAAAAATGGTATCAATGGAATGTTGACTACCACCTTACTGAGACTACCACACTGTACATACACGTAAGGGTACCTTAGACTTGCAATGTCAGGAAACTCTCTGTGGGTTTTCCTGTGGGTGAGATGATATAAACCCTAATTAATCACTATGCCACATATAATACGTAAGCCTCCAAATGATCAGGGGAAAATGGGCACGTACCTTGGTGGAATCACCACTATAAAGTGTAAGGGGTGCCGGTGTGCGTGAAATCAGGAGTTACAGGAATTATGCCTGGGGAGATAAACAACACTAAGTGTCAAAAAATCAAACTCCAAAAAGCCCTAAATGGTTTTTTGCGCATGTAACTGTCACTGCCGCAGAGGTACAGGGAGCTCCTACCTTGTTAGGTAGACGTTCGTTACTCTGCACGAACTCAAGCGGCAGCCGCCGCTGTAGTTCGGAAACTGTGGGGACAAAGAGAGGCGGTAATCAGTGAAATGCCGGATAGGCGTTTACTGGCTCACTGTAGGTAACGCTGTATCAAAGCGGGACTTACATTTTTCGCGATTGAATCGGTCTCCACACCAAACACCCAAGCTTCACTGAACGGGTAGCGCGAGTGAGTTGGGGGCGTGTCCTGATCTTTTAAACGCGTAATGCGTTAGTGAAGGTGTGGGCGAGGGAGAGATGGGACTTGTAGTCCGCTGTGAAGCGAGGGCATGTCCCGGTGTTTTCAAACCTGATGCGTTAGTATGTGGGCCACTAGGACCCCGACACCCACAGATACATTTACAAAACTAAGAAGTAGAAGAGGGCAGCTGGAGCCTTGTATATCCACTGAATTATTACTCCGAGGTGTCATGTGTTTGTGGCAATCTGGCCCCTATATGATCATGAAAGGGGGAGGCAGGCAGTGTGGGTACATCAAAACGTGAGCGGTTGAGGATATTTATAAGCACATGAGCGACTGGCAGCAGAAGCAGACGACGGATGCAGACAGGCTATCTAGAGATTACTCAGTTCATTAAGATCATTCAGTCCCACCATGGCAGTATTAAACCTCAGAATGAGGTAGGCCTCTTTCTGAGCGAGGCGGACATCAGGGTCCCCTCCAGCTCCCGGTGTGTTCTTGATATTTGACAGGATTGTCCACTTTAGATCGTTGGATGAATGTTCTTTGCGCAAAAAATGAGATACCAGGGGCGCAGTCAGTACTTTATTATTTATCCTAGATCTGTGCTGGATGATGCGTTGGCGCACCTCCTGGGTTGTTTTTCCGATGTAGACCTTACCACAGGGGCACGTTATCGCATATACTGCGTACTTGGTCTTGCAGTTGGTGAAATTATTATGGCGCCAAAATTTCTGACCATCGGTGAAGAGGGTTCCTTCTATCGTCAGGTTGCACACTGAACATGTGCCACATTTGCGGTGGCCCATGACCGGGCCCATGTTGAAAAGGGTGCCTTGTGATTCTTTTTTTGTGGCACCTCTAGTGGACGAAATTTGTTGACCAATGCTCCTGTTTTTTTTAAGAGCAAACAAAGGTTTGCCGATGTGAGGCAGGATTTCTTCAATCAAGTGCCAATTACTGCGAATTATTTTTTGCACCGGATTGGTGTGAGGACCAAAGGTGGAGACGCAGACCATTCTCTCAACGGTAGATTTTTCTCTCTTTTGCAAAAGGTGTTCCCGTGGGGTCCATCTTGCTCTCTTCATGGACTGTTTTAGAAGTTTTGCTGGATAGCCTCGTGCCCTCAGCTTGTTCGTCAGGGCGTCGCCATGGGTGGTGAAATCTTCTGTTCTTGAGCAATTCCGTCTCACCCGAAGGTATTGGCCATATGGGAGGTTGTTCTTCAGGCTTTTCGGGTGGAAACTTGCGTAATGTAACGCATTATTCCTGTCTGTTTTCTTCTGAAAGAGTGTGGACTTGAGGCCCTCCGGTGTTGATTTTATCTCCACGTCCAGGAATGGCATGGATCTGCAGTCATATGCCAGACTGAATTTTATGTCTGGGCTACGGTTGTTCAACCACTGATGGAACTCCTCGAGGGACTCCGGTGTACCGTTCCAGATGCACCAAACGTCATCTATGTACCTGAGCCACTGCCCAATATGTGCTGCATACGGGTTGTTATTATAGACAAATCTGTCCTCGTATTGAGCCATATACAGTATGGCCATTTCTGGGGCGAACGGACACCCCATCGCCGATCCCTTAATCTGTAGGAACATCTCATCCTCAAAGATGAAAAAATTCTTTTTGAGGGCTAGGGACGCTAGATTCACGATGAGTTCAGTGGGCACTCTGTGTGGCCGCGGTCTTGAGTTGAGGTACAATTCTATCACATCAATTCCATCCTGCTGCGGGATTTGGGTGTACAGAGAGGACACGTCCATTGTGACTAAGAGTTGGGTGTCTGGATCGAACTCAACTCCCTCAACTTTGGTCAGGAAATCCATGGTATCTCGAAGAAAGGATGGTACTTTGATGGTAAACTCCTTCAGGAAAACGTCCACAAACTTTGAGATAGGTTCCAACACCGAGTCGCAACCCGAGACTATCGGGCGGCCTGGTGGGGCACTTGGATCTTTGTGCACCTTTGGCAGGAAATACAGATGGGGGGTGCGTGGAAAGCGTTTGACGAGGTACTCTGCTTCCTTGGGGCCAATAATTCCATTGTCTCTCGCATCTTTGACAATCCGTGAGATTTCATAGGTAATCTCAGCTGTAGGGTCATGTGTGATGAGACGGTACCAGTCGGTGTTATACACGTGTTTCCTTCCTTCAATCTTGTACAGGTCTTTAGACCAGAGGACCACCGCACCTCCCTTGTCTGCTGGTCTAATCACGGCTTCCTGCTGGTTCTTCAAGGTTGTTATGGCCTGTCTTTGGTCTTTGGTCAGATTGTTCGGTACGAATCTTCTTTTCTTTTCCAGCTCATTCAAAGAAGATAACACTTTCTGCTCGAAGGTAATGATGTTTTTTGCCATGTTGTTATTCGGAGGACAGAAGAAAGATTTATTTCTAAGACCTGATACCTCAGTTTGTGGTTCGTATGTCGAGTCTTTAAAGAACCATCTGAGGCGGATTTTGCGAAAGAACTCGATCACCTCTAATTTCACTTTCGTGAAGTCAATATGTGTGCCAGGTACAAATGAAAGTCCCAATTGCAGTAGTTCCTCTTCTGCCTTAGTCAGGACTTTCTTGGAGATGTTAATGATGGAGGAGTCTTCTAAGATTTGTAATTCCGTTTGCGTGTTGACATTTCCCATTGTGGTGGTCTGAATTTGGTCCGCTGTTGCGGTTGGCCCTGTCCTAAAAAAAGGCCTCTTCTGTTGACCCCTGTTCGATGATCCTTCGCCTGGGTCTGATTCTGCAGACGAGTCAGAAGATGAGGTTTCCGAAAATGTAAGGAATCTCTTCTTTGATCTTCCTTGGTACGTGTTGAGATATCTAGTTGACTCAGAACGGGTATAGAAGTCCTCCTTCAAATATGGGTACACAGTCTCAAGATTAAACGCCTTTTTATCTTTCTCAAACTTCGTTGTTTTGAAGTTTATGGTATTGTCCTTGAATGTTGTGATCTCCTTTTCTATCTTTTCAAGAAGAAGTTTTGCCTCCGACTCTGTATGGTTATCTTTGATAATTTGAAGCTGCTCTTCGATCTCCTCGATTTCTTTTTTACAGATTCTGTGAGCTGTTTCGACAGTATGGACCATAAGGTCCCTGCTGCATTTAGTACTAATGCAGCTGAAGCCTTTCTTGTACACTGGATCGTCGGTGAAGAGAACAGGAACGTTCTTAATCTGTAGCCCCCACGGTATTGTACCAGCTCTTAGATTGGCCAGCAGGAACTGGCCATGAAGTTCCGTTCTGATATGCTTTTTTTGAAGTCTCAGAAGCTTGTCTGCCACGTTTTGCTGCTTAGCCGCGCCGCTCAATGTGAATGAAGTGAACAGTGTGGAGTCAGCAAGGAGTTTCTCAATGTGTTCCTCACTGAATGAAAGTGTGTCCTTATCTGCCATTTGTTTTCCTATACGGAATGCAATTAATGTGTTATTTGTATGAGGTAAAGCGACTTAAAGCCTTACGGGTAATGACCCGTTCGAAAACGAGAAAAAGAGAGAAAGGCTGGGTCCTGTCTCTGACCGGCTGGACCACTCTTTTATACCAAACACAAGAAAGTGCCGGACAGTCTGAATAGATGCAGACAAATGCACACCTAGTATAAGCAATTGCTAGGTGGACAACCCATTCGTGATTGATCACTTATATTTTATAGAAAAGTTTTTTGAAACGTTTTTGGCATCAAAGAATACACACCACATTCACAAAAAGTACACAAATGCATTGAAACCAAAATACAGTACATAACATTACAACATACACATATAATGATTGTGATTACAATGAACAACTGTGCTATGCCTCAAAATGTAACGTTATACTGAGGCACCAATCCTGAATTACAAATGAACAAGTGGACAGAGAAATGAAAAACTAGCCTACTTGTTTCCACCACCCTAGACACCTGTTAAATTTAACATATGGTACAAAAATAGGAACACACAAAAAACTAAGCAGACATGTAGAATTTGTGCGAATTCTGTTCCTATTGTGCCCTAATATTCGCAGTATCTGGGTGGAGCAGGACGCCGACGCGTTTCGAACCCATAGAATAAGTAGAGGGTTCTCCTCAGGACAAGGATTGGGGGTCGTTGTTGCTGTGAATTTAAAAAAATGGTATCAATGGAATGTTGACTACCACCTTACTGAGACTACCACACTGTACATACACGTAAGGGTACCTTAGACTTGCAATGTCAGGAAACTCTCTGTGGGTTTTCCTGTGGGTGAGATGATATAAACCCTAATTAATCACTATGCCACATATAATACGTAAGCCTCCAAATGATCAGGGGAAAATGGGCACGTACCTTGGTGGAATCACCACTATAAAGTGTAAGGGGTGCCGGTGTGCGTGAAATCAGGAGTTACAGGAATTATGCCTGGGGAGATAAACAACACTAAGTGTCAAAAAATCAAACTCCAAAAAGCCCTAAATGGTTTTTTGCGCATGTAACTGTCACTGCCGCAGAGGTACAGGGAGCTCCTACCTTGTTAGGTAGACGTTCGTTACTCTGCACGAACTCAAGCGGCAGCCGCCGCTGTAGTTCGGAAACTGTGGGGACAAAGAGAGGCGGTAATCAGTGAAATGCCGGATAGGCGTTTACTGGCTCACTGTAGGTAACGCTGTATCAAAGCGGGACTTACATTTTTCGCGATTGAATCGGTCTCCACACCAAACACCCAAGCTTCACTGAACGGGTAGCGCGAGTGAGTTGGGGGCGTGTCCTGATCTTTTAAACGCGTAATGCGTTAGTGAAGGTGTGGGCGAGGGAGAGATGGGACTTGTAGTCCGCTGTGAAGCGAGGGCATGTCCCGGTGTTTTCAAACCTGATGCGTTAGTATGTGGGCCACTAGGACCCCGACACCCACAGATACATTTACAAAACTAAGAAGTAGAAGAGGGCAGCTGGAGCCTTGTATATCCACTGAATTATTACTCCGAGGTGTCATGTGTTTGTGGCAATCTGGCCCCTATATGATCATGAAAGGGGGAGGCAGGCAGTGTGGGTACATCAAAACGTGAGCGGTTGAGGATATTTATAAGCACATGAGCGACTGGCAGCAGAAGCAGACGACGGATGCAGACAGGCTATCTAGAGATTACTCAGTTCATTAAGATCATTCAGTCCCACCATGGCAGTATTAAACCTCAGAATGAGGTAGGCCTCTTTCTGAGCGAGGCGGACATCAGGGTCCCCTCCAGCTCCCGGTGTGTTCTTGATATTTGACAGGATTGTCCACTTTAGATCGTTGGATGAATGTTCTTTGCGCAAAAAATGAGATACCAGGGGCGCAGTCAGTACTTTATTATTTATCCTAGATCTGTGCTGGATGATGCGTTGGCGCACCTCCTGGGTTGTTTTTCCGATGTAGACCTTACCACAGGGGCACGTTATCGCATATACTGCGTACTTGGTCTTGCAGTTGGTGAAATTATTATGGCGCCAAAATTTCTGACCATCGGTGAAGAGGGTTCCTTCTATCGTCAGGTTGCACACTGAACATGTGCCACATTTGCGGTGGCCCATGACCGGGCCCATGTTGAAAAGGGTGCCTTGTGATTCTTTTTTTGTGGCACCTCTAGTGGACGAAATTTGTTGACCAATGCTCCTGTTTTTTTTAAGAGCAAACAAAGGTTTGCCGATGTGAGGCAGGATTTCTTCAATCAAGTGCCAATTACTGCGAATTATTTTTTGCACCGGATTGGTGTGAGGACCAAAGGTGGAGACGCAGACCATTCTCTCAACGGTAGATTTTTCTCTCTTTTGCAAAAGGTGTTCCCGTGGGGTCCATCTTGCTCTCTTCATGGACTGTTTTAGAAGTTTTGCTGGATAGCCTCGTGCCCTCAGCTTGTTCGTCAGGGCGTCGCCATGGGTGGTGAAATCTTCTGTTCTTGAGCAATTCCGTCTCACCGAAGGTATTGGCCATATGGGAGGTTGTTCTTCAGGCTTTTCGGGTGGAAACTTGCGTAATGTAACGCATTATTCCTGTCTGTTTTCTTCTGAAAGAGTGTGGACTTGAGGCCCTCCGGTGTTGATTTTATCTCCACGTCCAGGAATGGCATGGATCTGCAGTCATATGCCAGACTGAATTTTATGTCTGGGCTACGGTTGTTCAACCACTGATGGAACTCCTCGAGGGACTCCGGTGTACCGTTCCAGATGCACCAAACGTCATCTATGTACCTGAGCCACTGCCCAAAATGTGCTGCATACGGGTTGTTATTATAGACAAATCTGTCCTCGTATTGAGCCATATACAGTATGGCCATTTCTGGGGCGAACGGACACCCCATCGCCGATCCCTTAATTTAAATTTTAAATTTTGGCGCCATAATAATTTCACCAACTGCAAGACCAAGTACGCAGTATATGCGATAACGTGCCCCTGTGGTAAGGTCTACATCGGAAAAACAACCCAGGAGGTGCGCCAACGCATCATCCAGCACAGATCTAGGATAAATAATAAAGTACTGACTGCGCCCCTGGTATCTCATTTTTTGCGCAAAGAACATTCATCCAACGATCTAAAGTGGACAATCCTGTCAAATATCAAGAACACACCGGGAGCTGGAGGGGACCCTGATGTCCGCCTCGCTCAGAAAGAGGCCTACCTCATTCTGAGGTTTAATACTGCCATGGTGGGACTGAATGATCTTAATGAACTGAGTAATCTCTAGATAGCCTGTCTGCATCCGTCGTCTGCTTCTGCTGCCAGTCGCTCATGTGCTTATAAATATCCTCAACCGCTCACGTTTTGATGTACCCACACTGCCTGCCTCCCCCTTTCATGATCATATAGGGGCCAGATTGCCACAAACACATGACACCTCGGAGTAATAATTCAGTGGATATACAAGGCTCCAGCTGCCCTCTTCTACTTCTTAGTTTTGTAAATGTATCTGTGGGTGTCGGGGTCCTAGTGGCCCACATACTAACGCATCAGGTTTGAAAACACCGGGACATGCCCTCGCTTCACAGCGGACTACAAGTCCCATCTCTCCCTCGCCCACACCTTCACTAACGCATTACGCGTTTAAAAGATCAGGACACGCCCCCAACTCACTCGCGCTACCCGTTCAGTGAAGCTTGGGTGTTTGGTGTGGAGACCGATTCAATCGCGAAAAATGTAAGTCCCGCTTTGATACAGCGTTACCTACAGTGAGCCAGTAAACGCCTATCCGGCATTTCACTGATTACCGCCTCTCTTTGTCCCCACAGTTTCCGAACTACAGCGGCGGCTGCCGCTTGAGTTCGTGCAGAGTAACGAACGTCTACCTAACAAGGTAGGAGCTCCCTGTACCTCTGCGGCAGTGACAGTTACATGCGCAAAAAACCATTTAGGGCTTTTTGGAGTTTGATTTTTTGACACTTAGTGTTGTTTATCTCCCCAGGCATAATTCCTGTAACTCCTGATTTCACGCACACCGGCACCCCTTACACTTTATAGTGGTGATTCCACCAAGGTACGTGCCCATTTTCCCCTGATCATTTGGAGGCTTACGTATTATATGTGGCATAGTGATTAATTAGGGTTTATATCATCTCACCCACAGGAAAACCCACAGAGAGTTTCCTGACATTGCAAGTCTAAGGTACCCTTACGTGTATGTACAGTGTGGTAGTCTCAGTAAGGTGGTAGTCAACATTCCATTGATACCATTTTTTTAAATTCACAGCAACAACGACCCCCAATCCTTGACCTGAGGAGAACCCTCTACTTATTCTATGGGTTCGAAACGCGTCGGCGTCCTGCTCCACCCAGATACTGCGAATATTAGGGCACAATAGGAACAGAATTCGCACAAATTCTACATGTCTGCTTAGTTTTTTGTGTGTTCCTATTTTTGTACCATATGTTAAATTTAACAGGTGTCTAGGGTGGTGGAAACAAGTAGGCTAGTTTTTCATTTCTCTGTCCACTTGTTCATTTGTAATTCAGGATTGGTGCCTCAGTATAACGTTACATTTTGAGGCATAGCACAGTTGTTCATTGTAATCACAATCATTATATGTGTATGTTGTAATGTTATGTACTGTATTTTGGTTTCAATGCATTTGTGTACTTTTTGTGAATGTGGTGTGTATTCTTTGATGCCAAAAACGTTTCAAAAAACTTTTCTATAAAATATAAGTGATCAATCACGAATGGGTTGTCCACCTAGCAATTGCTTATACTAGGTGTGCATTTGTCTGCATCTATTCAGACTGTCCGGCACTTTCTTGTGTTTGGTATAAAAGAGTGGCCCAGCCGGTCAGAGACAGGACCCAGCCTTTCTCTCTTTTTCTCGTTTATACAACCCTTTCAAGCATTAACTGATGGGTCTTTAGGGTACTTTCAAGTGGGAAAAACATGGAGTGCAGTTTAGTAGGGATTTGACCAAGTAACTTGATTTAAGCAACTCAATTGAGCTGAAAAGTGAAGCAGTTAGGGAGTTCTATGGAGAACAGGAAGATTTAAGTCAGAGAAATGTTGCAAAAGGCACATATTTAGTTAATTGAAATATAGGTAGGAAGGGGATAGAACATTATTAGTTTTAGAAACTTGCAGGAAAACAGCCAATTTAGTGACAACAGTTTATTCTAAGAGTGTGCTCAGAAAAGTCCTTAATGATCCTTACAGTGAAGAGTAGTATATCAGTGATAATCCACTGTAAAAGGTTTATTAGTGTGTTGGAATTCTACCGACTTGTTCATGATGCGTAAATTTAGCAGTGTTTTGACCACTGAAATAGGGAAGGAGAGGGTATATCTTTCAGATGTTAAAAATCTCGTATTGGGAGGTAGTGGAAGATGAAAGTGATGTGGAATTGTACACTTGTTTATAATGAAAAAGTCAATGTGAAGGAACCAGAAATTGTTTCACTCATTTTTTATGGCATCTGTTGAATTTGTAACTTAACAGCAGTCAACAAAGCTATTCAGAGTGCTGCCCTGGTAAGGCATCGGGCCCAATGGAGTATCTATTGACATGTATAAATCATGTCAATAGGTATGACCTGCTTTAGTATCTTTTACAGAGCAAATTCTGAAAGGACCTATATGTCACAACAGGAAATAACTGAGCTTGCCCTTGAGATGAGAGGCCACCTGTCCATCAACCACAATGACATCCCGGTACCAGAAAGTCAGCAAAGCCTCAGCCATCTTCAATATTGTCCCTCCTGGGGCCCTTGAGGGTCATGTACTTGCTCATTTCACTCACCTTAGGAAGACTAGACGAATGCAGATTTTTGACTCCTGCTGTATGCTTTTTCAGATATTGCTTGAATTCCTGGTCACAACTTCCAGACTCTCTAGACCTCTGGTGACCGCATTCACTGTTGATTATCAGTTGAGCCTCCAAATTCATGACTTCAGACTCCTGGGTGTTCCTGCTACCAATAAATGTGTAGTAGTAGGACTAAAATTGAGTCACTAAGCGTTTACTGGCCCCTTAGTGCACAGTGTATGATGGACATGGTCACCTCTAACTTTGGCGCGTAGGGACTGGTAACCAGATACCAGGTCAAACGCTACATTACCCACTCAGACACCACTAGAATAGCCTTAAATATATGATTTACTTACAAAGGGGGGATGGCTCAGTTCTTTGACTAGGAGTTAAATTAGTCTTCTCTGATCAACTTTCTTGGGTTTTTAATATACTAGATTATTGGTGTGGATGATCACCCACCTGAAAAATAACACTAATTTGTCAGCGCAAACCCCAATGAATTAATGTGGGCACTACTCCTGGTAGCTATTGCACAGAGCAGACAGGCTTAATTAAGGCAGTGTGTGAAGTATTTATGCAGTACCAAAATCGGTAATAAAGTAAAAACCCCAAACAATAAAAATAACTCCATTCCAATGTAGAAAAAAGAGTAAAATAAGCAGAACCAGAGATATGAGTTATAAATGCGTTAACTGAAAATAGTGCAATAGCACTAAGCACGAAACATAGTCTATGTGTGTGGTAGATGGTACCTAGGCACACCTTGAGGCTGACTATGGGGAGCGCGAGTTCAAATATACTAAGAAGCAGGGCCCATTCAAGCATTTCACCTTCAGACTTATTTGGAAAAATTGATGGAAATCTCTAGGGGTGGGCGTACTCGTGGAGCTTCACTCGATGGAATTCCATTGATTTACATGAAAACTGTGAGAGATTCTAAAGAGAAAAAGGCATGTTCTGCTGCTTGCACAGATTTTTAGTGCTGGGAGCTTTATCTGCACAAAAGAATCACAGTGAAATGCACCACATGGCATACCAGAGGCTGCTTTTCCTCAAGTAGATTTTCTATTTGAGTGGCATCTTTCTAACAGTGAATGGTCGCAACCGCCCATGGCTTCATGTGTTGGGAAAATCTCACCAGGCACAGTCCTAGCAGGTTGCCAATTCTCTGTTACACAGTGCTAAGTGAAATTTGGCATTATATGCATAACGCGGAGTGTCCACACTCTGGCAGCTCCACCGGCAGAGCAGAATTTTTTTGCTGACCCCTAAAAATATCTTCCAAAAGGGCAAGGCGTCAGGCTGATCTAGGGAAAGTTGAAGTCAGACAGCCATTGGGTGAGGCCCCACTGAAGTCATTGGTTTTACTGAGAAACCCGCTGGGCAGTAGACATTAGGATTTTCATCTGTGAGGTCCAAGCATCAGACACTTTGTGGGCCTATTGCCAGTCAACTTTTTGTCATGGGAATCATTCTCTGAAACAGAAGTCTTTTTCTTCAAGCAAACAAGACAGCAGGATGAATCCAATGAGTCTTTGGTGTTGATAATTAAATTTGAAGTAGCTATTTTAATGGAGAAAAGACGGTAAAGGAGCCTGAGTGTAGCAGGCATGTTATTAAAGATACAAGGAGCTTAGTGTGTTTGGGTTGATAGACATTTTTTATGCAATTTAAATTGCCATTGAAACCAATATTACTGCACCTAATAAAGGAGAATTTGAAATGACTGATTCACATTTCATGAAAGATCAGAGATATGAAGATGGTGTTAGAAAAATAATATAGACTTAGGGTGGACCTCCCCCAACCTTTTTTACACCTCCCTCTGCTTTTATCACATCATTTGTGTCTGGCTTTAGGACTCTGTGCACTTTACCACTACTAAACAGTGCTAAAGTGCCCCTGAACATAGTTATATTGGTCCAACCCCAGAGGCATATTGAGATTGTTTATAAGTCTCCAGTAAATAAGTATCCCCTTTTAAATTAAATGCTACTATTGGGCTTGCAGCACTAACTGTGCCACCCACTTAAGTAGCCCTTTAACCACGTTTCTGGCCTGCCACTGCAGAGACTGAGTATAGAGCCTGATTGTGCAGTTCTACACTGCCATATTGTAGTATCATTATGTTATTTCTATGTACCTGCATCTAGCTGATCAGCCCTGTGTGAGAGTTCCCTCTGGAATGTTGGGATCTGGAATGTTGGACGCATGAGAGACACAGTTGAGGATGGGCTGAGCTGCGAATAGGTCTGCTCCTGGTGGGGCTGTTAACCTGTTAACTTGTTAACTTGTACCATCTTATCTGCTAATAAATTACCATCTATAAGCACCTCTTCTGGTCTGCTGTGTCTACCTATTTACACCTGGACCTGTGGGACAAGCCCACTACATTTTGGCGACGTCGGACTTAAAGAACCTACCAATGATGAAGATCTACACTCAAGAGTCAAGCAAAAGGAAGAAAAAGCGTACTTAAGAAGTTTAACATGTCAAGTATGTGAGAGGTCATGCCTGTTTGCCCCACCAGTGTCCAGCACAACGGACAGCTCATTAACAGGCGTGCTGTGTACTGTCATCTAAAGGAAGCCTTGAAAGAAATGCCAATGTCAACAAAAAAAGAAAAGAAGCGTCTCCAGCCCACAAGAAGACAAGGTAACAGAGGCTGTGTGTGTAATTTTGGCGCAAGAAGGCATCCAGTTTTCGATTTTGAGACTGTACACTTAAATAATCTCATCAAGGAACAGTTAGAAGCGTGTTAAAAAAAAAAGAAACTTAAAGTGACTTTATCTAAAGATGTGTGATTTACTTGGCTGAATCTAGTAAAAATCACTTCGGTCAATTTCAACAGTAGCGCTCGAGCAGCTTAGCCCTTAAGGTATGTGAACTGAATGAAAAAGAAACTGTCATTCGAAGGTATCCTGTTTTTAAGTTAAGACTTTACATTCAATTGTCTGTCAACTTCACATTGATGTATTAATGGAAGCGTGTGAAAGATAACAAGATTTTACTAAAAAGGAACTGAATTTTTACAAGCTTGTGACTTGTTTGGCAGAAAAAGGGAAAAAGAGTGGTGGTTATTTTTCAACTGTGGCGATCGAGCAGCTGAGGAATGTGTATCAAGAGCGATTTTTGAGACTAATGTTTTAATCAAAAAATGGTTAATTCATAGTATGGAGTAACATCGTTCAGCACGCATTTAAAAAAAAAGACAGTTGAGCCAAAGTTTAAATTTGAAGCGGCGCTTGGAATTTACCTCTTATGCAGTTTCACGCGCAGCCATCAGCAACCATCTGTGACGTTATCATCCAAATGTAGATGCTGATGATCTACGCTTTAGAGCAGTAACGTGCCGTGAACCACCCGGCGAGCGTAATTCTAACGTACCGCCATATTGCTTTATTGCGCAGCAGATTAGTGCGATGTGCTGTGAGGAGACAAGCTGCAAAGACGTGCTCTGTAGTGGCGAGTTGTGAAGACGCACTATGAGGAGGCACTGGAGACAAGCTGATAAGCGGCACCGGTCACAAACTACGCACTATGAGGAAGCACTGGAGACAAGCTGATAAGCGGCACCGGTCACAAACTGATAAGCGGTACCGGTATTTTCCTCCTTGACTCTGTGTGTTTCAGTAGCTGATGAGCAGCACCTGTATGACAGTTCATTTCTAGACTAAGTCCTTGGCAGCATGTTTCCAGTGAAAGCGGCACCGTTTTTTTTTCATACTTGACATTGAATGTATTAACTATTAAGAGCACCATGCTGTTTTTCAGTGCAAATATTCACTGTGACAATGACATCTCTAGAAAAACTTGGGTGTGTCTCCAGTGTGTTCATTTGATTCTCTATCGTCGGGGGACATGTAATCGTCGGCAAGTTCATTTTTTAGCATCTTTCTGGGATCAAATATAAAGCACTTTTCGTTTCTCTGTTTTTATTCCAGGTCTAACAGATGTTTCTTGTGTTGGCTCACACATATGGCTCACCATACCTTTTTATTTATGTGGAGGGCACTTCAGTGACATTTTAAAACAGAAAATATCGAAGCTCTGCAAAAGTTTGTTTTAGTGTGCTCTCATCTACACATTTTTCTGCACTCTATGCTAAGATCTATGTTACACTGCCATCTTATGTCTTAATATGGTATTCATGCTTCTTTTTACAGTCATTGATGAAATGTTTCCTTATGTAAAATAATACTTTACTGTTTTTTTTTTTATCTGGCTTGACAGCATGCCTACTTACTTAATGGTGTTCACTAGTTGTTTTTTCGAGGATTTGGGAATGGGTCAAATTTGTCCTTTTTCCTATTAGAAAACATGTTTTATTTGGTAAACAGTCAAAATATCGATTACAGTAATTTCGACCACACTAATATCGAGTTGCAAATATCGATAGGACAGAATATCGATGGCCAGAATATCGATGGCCAGAATATCGACCCTAAGGTAAGTAATATCGAAATTACTTATATCGATAGCATATATATCGATGTAAGTAATATCGAAATCACTAATATCGATAGCATATATATCGATGTAAGTAATTTCGATTTACTAATATGTGTTAGAAATTTTAGTTAAGTATTTAAAGTAATTGTTATAATATGTGTTTAATATGTTTTTATAACTTAAAGAAATATAAAAGTAAATTATATGTTTTACTACCAGAGCGGGTTGTGGGTTTTTAGGGGAATAGGGTGGGAAGTAATTTATTTGTAATTAAATAATTATTTTTTAATGATTAATTTATTTTTCAATTAAATATTAATTGCCAATGAATTATTTTAATTGATTAATTGATTAATTATTTGATAATTTATGTATATTTTTAAGTAAATTATATGTTTTACTACTGGAGCGGGTTGTGGGTTTATAGGGGAATAGGGTGGGAAGTAATTTATTTTTAATTAAATAATTTTTTTAAAAAGATTAATTATTTTACAATTAAATATTAATTGTCAATTAATTATTTTAATTGATTAATTGATTAATTAATTGATAATTTATGTATATTTTTAAGTAAATTATATGTTTTACTACTGGAGCGGGTTGTGGGTTTATAGGGGAATAGGGTGGGAAGTAATTTATTTTTAATTAAATAATTATTTTTAAAAGATTAATTATTTTATAATTAAATATTAATTGTCAATTAATTATTTTAATTGATTAATTGATTAATTAATTGATAATTTATGTATATTTTTAAGTAAATTATATGTTTTACTACTGGAGCGGGTTGTGGGTTTATAGGGGAATAGGGTGGGAAGTAATATAATTGTAATATTAATTAATTTTGGGTAAAGGAGTACTTTTAGTGTTAGGGTCAGTTTTCAGTTTTTGGGTAAAGGGGTATATTTATGGTTCAGAGTCAGTTTTCTGTTTTTGGGTAATGGGGTATTTTTAGGGTTCAGGGTCAGTTTTCAGTTTTTGGGTAAAGGGGTATTTTTAGGGTTCAGGGTCAGTTTTCAGTTTTCAGTTTTTGGGTAAAGGGGTATTTTTAGGCTTCAGGGTCAGTTTTCAGTTTTTGGGTAAAGGGGTATTTTTAGGCTTCAGGGTCAGTTTTCAGTTTTTGGGTAAAGGGGTATTTTTAGGCTTCAGGGTCAGTTTTCAGTTTTTGGGTAAAGGGGTATTTTTAGGGTTCAGGGTCAGTTTTCAGTTTTTGGGTAAAGGGGTATTTTTAGGCTTCAGGGTCAGTTTTCAGTTTTTGGGTAAAGGGGTATTTTTAGGCTTCAGGGTCAGTTTTCAGTTTTTGGGTAAAGGGGTATTTTTAGGCTTCAGGGTCAGTTTTCAGTTTTTGGGTAAAGGCGTATTTTTAGGCTTCAGGGTCAGTTTTCAGTTTTTGGGTAAAGGGGTATTTTTAGGCTTCAGGGTCAGTTTTCAGTTTTTGGGTAAAGGGGTATTTTTAGGCTTCAGGGTCAGTTTTCAGTTTTTGGGTAAAGGGGTATTTTTAGGGTTCAGGGTCAGTTTTCAGTTTTTGGGTAAAGGGGTATTTTTAGGGTTCAGGGTCAGTTTTCAGTTTTTGGGTAAAGGTATTTTTAGGCTTCAGGGTCAGTTTTCAGTTTTTGGGTAAAGGGGTATTTTTAGGGATCAGGGTCAGTTTTGACTACTGTTGCACTCTCTGGAGTAGGAATAGTAATTTTTACCATTATGTTATCCAATGTTTTATATAATTAATTGTAAAAAATTTATTTTCCATTTTTTATTACTTACATTTTATTTATGTTATTGTTTTATGTTTGTAAATGTTAATTAGTAAATTAGAATATATTTTATTAATTTATAAATTAGTAAAATAAGTATTAATACTTATTGTTCTGTATTTATATATTATATATTGAGTGTATATATTTAATTAATGTATTAGTAATATATATGTATTAATTATTTAATTTTAAACATTTTTAGATACTTTTAAATATGTATAATTTATTTATTAGTGTTATATACTTAATTTTACATTTATATATATTTAAAAAAATATCGATATTTTTAACATCGATATTTTTTACATCGATATTACATTTTCGATATTTTTGTACTTACCATGTTGTAGATAGGATGTCGATATTTTTGCCTTCGATATTGTTGACTCGATATTCTTGTAGGTCGATATTTGTGATTTCGATATTCTGTCAGTGATCCGTTTTATTTTTCTTAGTGTTGGGAGAGGGTTTCAAGTCCCATCATCCCTGTATGCCAGTTGGTATTATGTTTTCTCCATAGGTTATTGCTACTTTAGGAGTGGGTTTATCAGTCCCATGACCTTGGGGTTGGGTCATTAGTCCCATCACCCTGTCAAGTGGGTTCCAGAACCCGTTAGGGTAGTTAGCCCAATTTACCCTTGGCTTACGCTTGTTTTTATTTAAAAAAAAATATTAAATGATCATTTTGGTGAGGGGGTTTCAGTCCCACCTTGGTTTTTAGGGGGTGTCAGTCCCACCTGAACAGTGTTATACTAGGGTTTTGAGTCCCTTAGTGTCCCTTAAAAGAGGGCTGGCGTTTTTGGCTATGTCACTGTCTTCTCATGTGAGAAGCACTTTCTTGGGTGCTGGTTCGCCCTTTGCAAATTTTTGGCCTAGTTTTTGATTGATTATATGTGAGCTCAAAATAATTTACGCCTTGTTTTTTTTAAATTGTTCGTTATTAAAGGAGGAGGATGTGTAAGTGTTTAACTTTTGCTTTCTTCCTTCTTTGATAATTTGGATCTCTGTTTTCCCTCATGTGGTGCATTTTATTGCTCATCTCTCGGTTACAGTTTTCTTAAAAGTTTGTATATTTTTATGTGCATAGTTTTCTTCTCAGTTATTTGCTCTTTTTGTTTTCCATTATAATAGGGAGAGGATAATGTAGTATCCTTATGTTATTTCTATGTACCTGCATCTAGCTGATCAGCCCTGTCTGAGAGTTCCCTCTGGAATGTTGGGATCTGGAATGTTGGACGCATGAGAGACACAGTTGAGGATGGGCTGAGCGGCGAATAGGTCTGCTCCTGGTGGGGCTGTTAACATGTTAACTTGTTAACTTGTACCATCTTATCTGCTAATAAACTACCATCTATAAGCACCACTTCTGGTCTGCTGTGTCTACCTATTTACACCTGGACCTGTGGGACAAGCCCACTACACATATCAACCTGGCAAGATACATCTTTCGCCAAGTCCAAACCTTTCCTTTTATACATAAAAGTCACCCCTTTGGTAGGCCCTGTATAACCCGAATTATAGGGTTCAATCTATTGAAAAGGCAGGATATATTCTTAAAGTTTTAACTGTCTTGGAAAATAAAAACTCCCATTTTCATTTTTTTACTATTGCAAGGTATATGTCTCTCATAGGATAACATTGGGATTGCCTAATTACATCTTTTAAATGTAATTCCCAATTGGCAAGAGACAGATATTTTAGGGGTCACTGGACATTTTAAAATCACAATTCATGGTGAAGTTGGATTTTAATTTACAGTTCAGCAGATGCCACTTTTAGAGAGTTGGCACTTACTTATGTTAGCCATTTGATGTTTGCTGTCTGTCTTTATTCCGTCTGGTTGGGTGACAGATGGGCTTTGAGTATTCCCGCTAAAGAGCCACACAGAAAGGGCCCTAAGGTGTGACTGATGGATCTTCCTGGACGAATGGAAGTGAGGAGCTAGACACAGCCTCAGACTTATACCTGAATGGGCTGTGTCCTGTCTAGACATTAGGAGCTGCATAAACCCCTGTAGTGAGTCTGGAACCAGGGCAAGTAGTGTGGACCTCTGTTAACTTTAAATCTCTCTTTGAAGTTTCTTTCACTTCAAAGTCACAACTGGGTCTAAGTACAGGAGCTCTGATACCATGACTGCAGTATAACTCTGGACCTGTGACCACTTTGCCAATAAAAAGAGCTGTTGTGCTGCTAAAGGACTGCCACTCTGATGGACTGCTATACGTCTAACTACAGCATTGTTGTGTTATCCTGCTGCCTTCTGCTCTCTCTACCTATGAGAGAAACACTGGACCTGCATCACTTAAACCCAAAGTGATTCTAAGGGCTAGCTGGCTTGCCTCCTGTTTTTAGGTCTCAGGGGCACAAATGACTTTCAACCCACTTGCTTTATTACATGGACTCTACTGCTTGTGTGTCTGCACTGCCAAGAGGTGCACCCCGCCCTGGACCATTGAAAGGGTACTTAGGTATTTGCTCTATTGGAACCATTGCCATTTTTACTGCTGCAAGAGCAGAATCGCTACTTTGCCAGTGATCTGAAAACAGGTTCAATATATTACTTTCGGAACCAGCACATTGCCTCTGTATCTGCAGCTACGGAACTACTGCATTGCTGCTTCTGCGTGGAGAAGATCGCCACATCTCCTCTCCAGCATGGAGAAATCCGCCACAGTACATTCTGAACCATTGCATCTCATAACCTGTGCATCGCTCTTGGAACTATCACTTGCCACTGTTGCATGAAGAAATGTGGCACATCACCCCAACTCTTTGGAGATCGCCAATGCATCACTGGTCTGCACCCTGCATCCTTGTTAATGGAAACCAAGGTTCAAGGTCATTTTGTTAATTGGGCCTAAGTGGGTCTCTGCATCTGGCCTTTGCTCCATCAACTTTACTTTGTCCCAATCCGGTGCAACCAATGAACTCTTCAGGCACTTACTGCTTTTTGCTATTTTAGCATTTAATATTTAAAAATTCATATCTCAAGTTCTACACAATGGATTTTTGTCATTTGCGTATTAAATAAGTAATATTTTTCACAAAAGTGTGAAGCCTTTTTGTGTGGTGTTTGCACCGTTTTACTCTTTGAAGTGTTGCACAAATACTTTACACATTGCCTCTTGAGTTAAGACTGACTGCACTATGCCAAGCTGCAGGAAGGCGAGCAGAGGATAATTTTTGTTTTGATAAGCAATTTTATTGATTTTAAAACACATGAAACAAATCAGCCAATACACGGAAATCACGGTATTGAATCCATTCGCAACCACAATGTATCCCCCAAGCACGAACCCCATAAAAATGACGTAGATGGGATTAGGAACCCAGTTAGTCAGGACCCCCCACAATCCCCAACCACTTCCCCCACACTCTGTGATATTTCTTAACGCACCCCTTGGCTTTATAAAGGGCTTTCTCCTGGGTCGTGCAACAGTCAACCCCTCGACGCCACCTCTCCAGGGCCCGTGGATCAGGGCTTTTCCAGGCCGCCGCTATGTCCTGCTTGGCCACCATCATAGCCGTGTTAAAAAATAACTTGTCGCTCCTGGACCCATCCAGCCCATCAGTGATCCCCCGCAAAGAGTGACGTGGATCATGAGGAGTCGCCCATCCCAGTACCGCCCTTAGCTCTGCTTCAATTGATCCTCAGAACTGTCCCAAATGGGGGCACAACCAAACCATGTGGAGGAAGTCAGCTGGGGCATGGTTGCATCTCGCGCATGATGCATCTGGGCGCAAGCCTGCACGATGCAGGCACTGGGGAGTGAGGTACGCAGCATGCAAGTAGTAGAGCTGAATCAGTTTGAGCCTGGCAGAGACGATAACTGTTCTGGGGACCATAAGGGCATCCCGCCATTCGACCTCGTCTAGGGGGCCCACCCATTCCACCCATTGATCCATCACCTATCTAGGGATGTGTGGGTGTGGGGGTGTTGTTAACTAGGCTCCTTTACCCAAGTCCCCCAGCATCATCTGAGCCTCAGTAGGGCTGTATTTGGGGAGTCGCGTGTCATCTGTAATGTGCATGTTGAGGGCACGTCTCAATTGTAAATATTTATAAAACTGGGACGAGTGTAGGGAGTGTTGAGTTTGGAGCTCCTGGAAGGACAACATGTGGTCCTTGGCCCATACATCCCCTAGCTGGGAGATATCAATAAGGTCCCAGGTTTTAAACCAGTGTAGTCCACTAACCTTTCGGCGCTAAGCCCTATGCTAGAGGGGAGTACATTGAGTCAACTTCCCCGTCCATCCAGTATGACGGAGCGATGCCCGCCAAGCCAACAGCACAGAGCGCGTCACTTCAGGCAGTCGGGTTGGAATGAGCCCCGCTTACATCATGGCTTGCATGCCTGCAAGCCCCAGTTCTCTCAGTTCAAGTCTGTAGGCTGGATCCGACCAGCCCCCATTGAACCAGTTGTGGACTACCAGGAGACGTACCGCCCAAAAATACAAGTATAGGTGCGTCATCCCCATACCACCATCGTAGGAGGGAATCTGGCAAACCAACAGAGCCACGAGTAACCTTCCTCCACTCCAGAGAAATTTGGTAAATAGACTGCCCAATTCCCGGGACCAAGTCTTGGGAAGACAGAAGGGGGTGTTTTGTAAGATATAGAGAAATCTGGGGAGGATCATCATTTTAAACAGGGCCACCATCCCCAGTCAGAGGCAGCGTTTTCCATCTAAGGAGGTCATCTTTGGCCCTCTTAACCAGCGGGCCACATTGACGGACCAACCCAGCTCAGGAAGATGGGCAATCCAGATCCCCAGACAGTTAAAGGACTGCCTCCAGAGTGGTATAGTAGACTTCCAATTCAAGCACTCTCTAGAGAGATGTAGGGGGACCAACACTGATTTCCCGGGATTTAGTCGCAGTCCTGAGGCCTGCTCAAAAGAGTGCAAGATCCGGAGGCAGTGTTGCCCGGAAGAGGCTGAGTTAGACCGGAAAACAAGGACATCATCTGCATATATTGCGATCTTGTCCACATCAGTATTGGGCCAATCCCATCCACGGAGGCTGTCTTCAGCCTGCACCAGGGACGCCAAGAGTTCCATCGCCAGGGTGAATAGCATAGGAGAAAGGGGACACCCTTGCCGAGTACCCCTGGTGATGGGGAAGGCCTCCGATAGTTCCCCATTAACCAATACACGTGCTCTCTGTTGACCTTACAGGACCCGGACCATGGAACAGAATTGGGGCCCAAACCCCATCTCTGTCATCACACCCTGCAGGTACGTCCAATCCACCGAATTGAATGCTTTTTTGAAGTCTATGGACAGGAGTGCTAAGTATGAGGTAAGCAGGTGCTGGTGTGCCAGGACAAGCTGCAGCCTTCGGAGGCAGTGTCGGGTCCCACGCTGAGGCATGAACCCACATTGGTCGGGATGCACAAGGAGGGCCAAGTAGGGTTTCAGTCGTTGGGCCAGGATGGTGGCATATAGCTTAATTTCTGTATTAATGAGGGATGTGGGGCGATACTCTGCACACATTAGTAACCAAGCGTTCATTCTCCATGTTTGGTGGGCTGAGGGAGGGGGGCCCCCAGTGCTAAGGAGTACCGGGGAATGATCAGAAATGCCTCTGGGCAGGATGCGTACGTCAAGATTCATAGAACAGTCGGGTGCGAGGATGAAGATATCTATGCGCGCTTTGGGAGTGATGGGCCGCGGAGGTATGTGTGAATCTGGTGCTGCATGGGTGCCATGTGCGCCATGCGTCACCATGCGTCGCAGAGCCCCAGGGACTCAGACCAGTTTTTCAGTTGTTTCGCACTCGCTACCCGGGTGGCAGATGGAAGACCCATTGTGTTGAGGGTCGGGGCCGGGACTGCATTTAAGTCACCCGCAATGATCATGTTGCAAGAGGGCACATCGTGTAGCAGGGAAGCAGTGTATGCCAGCTTGGGCGCAAGCATGGAGGAGGGGGATTATACCGACATGAGAGTGAGAGGGGAGCCAGCCAGCGATCCGCAGATTGTAACAGAGGAGGCTTGGGGATCATGTACCACTTGGGATAGGACAAAGGGCAAAGTACGCCTCAGGAGGATGGCAACCCCATGTGACCCCCTAGAGAAGCCCTATCGTTGCCATAGCGAGCTAAGAAGGGGCAGCAGTTACCCAAGAGTTGCGTTTCTTGAAGCATGAGGATATCTATGCGGAGACCCTGCGCGTACCTTAGGACCGCTGTATGTTTGTGCTGGTCCAGCAGACCATTGACATTCCACGACAACACGTGAATAGACGCCATAGGGGAAATGTTATCTGTCATGGTAGGTGAATCCTGATCGAAGCTGAGTGTGTGACTTTGGGTGTACAAACACGCTTGGGAGCTCGCGATGATGTGTGCGCTCACTTGCCGCGGGGGGCACACCCATCCCTCCCACTGGTAACCTGTATAATTCTGTGGTAGCTGAAACAAAAATCAACAAAAGGCATAACAACGTTCAGGGAAAAACCTTCACCCCCAAACCCAACCCTACACTTCAGGAACAGAAGCATCTGTCGACCCCCCATTAAACAACACCCTGGTGCTCTGGGCGAACAACCAAACTAAAACGCCTGGAAATAGGGAAGCTCGGAGGACCACTCCTCGTGATCGGACGCAAGTTTACCAAGACCATCGGGAAGTTAGAAAGAGATCTGGGTCAGAGCGTGGTCTCTGGCCACGGAGCAAAGCCCGGTGGACAGAGACCGGCTCAAGCAGGGTTCCTTAAAAGCATCAGGCTACAGGAGAGGTCCATGTCCAGGAGGTCAATTACAGATGGTCGGGACTCAACCCCTACGTCGTCCAATTGGCCGGAGGACCCGGAGCGCCTCCCAGTCAGCATTCCCTCTCCGGCCTGGGGTAGCTGTAGTGAGTGACCCGGCGGGGAATTTGAGCGGGCCCGCCTCCGATCAAGGCGCCTGCGGGATCAATTTCGAGGAGGCTGAGGAGCAGAGGGAGTGGAGCGGGCGAGCCTGCCCCGCGTCCTCCTCGCCTACGGCACCACCTTCAGTTCACAGAGGGCGTTCCTCCGTCGCCCAAGTCCAAGCCTCCACCGGGCTGTCGAAGAACAGGGTCCCGTTCACAAATACCACCGCAGGCGAGCCGGGAAGAGGAGCTGATACTGAATATTAAGTGTCCTCAACTTTTGCTTGACCTCACCAAAAGAGCAACGCTGGCCATAGACCTCACAGGTGTAGTCTGCAAGGATCATAATAGCACAGTTTTCATTGAGGAGCCGTTGTTGTTTGCGGGCTTCAGACAAGATGGTATCTCGATCCTTGAAGTTAAGAACCTGCATTATGATTTGGCGGGGAGGAGCACCCGGCATTGGCTTGGGGGCCAGGGACCGGTGATCCCGCTTGATTGCAAACCAAGGGGATAGGGATCCCCCAGGGACCCACGACCTCAGCCACTTCTCCAGTAAGTCCACTGTACAACCATGTTCCACTCTCTCCGGAAAGCCCACCAGGCGGAGGTTGTTGCGTCTGGACCTGTTTTCAGCTTCCTCCGCCCGGTGGTGCAACTGCTGAGTATGAGACTGAAGACGGGCCCCCTGCCCCTTAAGTTGCTGCACGTCATCTTCCACCAAGGAGATCCTGGATTTAGTCTCTGTAATCCGGCGTCCGCGTTGCAAAGGTCCTGCCTGATGAGAGTCATATCCACTCTCACCTCTGCAATTTTGCCCTCCACCGAAGTTTGGGACATGTGGATGGCCTGGAGGATGCCGGCCAGTTCAGCAGATGGAGGAGCCTCCTGCCCAGCCACCCCCCCAGTAGCCCTCCCTCTGAGTTGGTGAAGCGGTCCATCTGGGTGGCAGGGGCCTTTGTTGATCTGTCTGATCTATCGGAAGGGATGGATTCTCAGGGATTCCCCGGTCGGACCCCACGCTGGAAGGCCGGAGAAATAACAGAGTCAACCCAGGGAGCCGAGAAGTGCAGGCAGCCGGTGCGATGACCTGGGACTGTCCAGACCACCCCCCACAAAGCGCAGCCGGCATAGTGGAGCCGGATGGGATGGTCGCGATCACTGGCCACAGGCTAGACCTCCCCGTAGAGACCCAGACAGTTCACCAGGCCGGGAAACTAAGTATGGGCGAACTTTGCGGATCTGCGGTCCATGAATTTGTGCAAAATCGCAAAAAAACTTGGGAATTTGCGGATTTTCCCACGAAATCGGGGATTTTGTTTGTGATTTGCATTATAGACTCCTTTCTGCTGACTAATCATTAAGTGCTACCTCGTTGGGTAAATGTATAGTGCTTTTCCTGCACTACAGCTGCGTAGGGCCAGAAGAGTTGTCTCCAGTGACCATGTGTGTGTACTTTGCCATCGCGCCGATGGGTGCCAGCCAGGGTCCCTTGATTGAGCTGTCCATCATAGTGGTTAAAGGGCGGGAAGACAGTGCACAGCGCTAGTGTGTCGGGGGGCAAACAGGTGGGGCTTGTATGCGAGTTCACATGCCTCTTGTGTGTATAAAAGGTCAGCGACTGATCAAAGCAGCAGATGATGAGAGAGAAGCTCCTGGTCACAGGAACAACATGGGGTTTACACTCGTAAAAGTCAAGGATGCAAAGGTCTCCATCAAGCATCACTGCAATTTTTTACGTTAGATATGGGGAGAAAGCACACCTGCCCAGCCTCGACAAAGCGCACAATTATTTTGGGCTGATTAAGGAGTTACTGAATTTGAGCTTCAACTCGGGCACCAGCTTTATTTATGATCTGTAAGTGCTTCCTGTACAGGTTTAATTTTTGTGACAGGAGCATCGTGTCAGAATGTATCCTGCCCTTCATAAGTGTCCAAGAAGAAGACACCACCGTTTTGTGAGATACCTCTACTCAACTGGAGTACTTTCTACTGGCTAAACAGTAAGTGCTACTTCGTTGGGTAAATGTATAGTGCTTTTCCAGCACTACAGCTACGTAGGGCCAGAAGAGGTGTCTCCAGTGTGTGTGTACTTTGCCATTGCTCCAAGGGGCGCAGGGGTCCCTTCAGTGAGCTTGCCACCCCCCAAAAAAATCCACCCGCTCGCGATTTAGCAAATTTTCCGCAATTTTGCGAGATTTGCGGATCGCGAAATTGCCGAAAATCCGCAAATTACGCAAGCGTAGCGGATTTTTGGCCCATACTTACGGGAAACACAGCAGATGATGTGAGACAAGAAGGGCACCAAGTGCCAGAAAGGGGGATTGATGCACGCAGGTACCCCCAGTGATGCGGTGGCGGCGCAAGGGGCAACTGGGGGCCCCACCAGTCCCACTGCGCATGGCTATATTCGTAGCTCAGGATGAGGGTGGCAAGATGACTAGAGGCCAAGCCCCAGGACAGCCGGCAGGGTCCCTCCGGACGAGGCAGCGGGCCTTGCGATTCCGGTGGTAGGTCGCCCAGTTGCCAGAGTCAAGATTCCCAGGTGCGGTGGCGGGAGGGAGGGGGCCACCGCCCAAGGCCACTGGCCAGCTCCCAAAGTGTGGGCCATCTAGCACTCCCGGGTGGCCAAACAGGTACCGCTCTGTGCTTGTGGCCGAAAGCCCCAACAGTAGGTCCTCAGGTGGTGATGCAGCCGGGAAGGGGGGAGTCAGGACGTAGCAGTAGGGCAGGAAGGCCCCAGCTCACTCCAACCCACTCCCCTGGGCCCACCCACGGCCACCAAGGCAGCATGTAATCTGCTGTGAGCTCTCCGCCGCTCGGTTCTGCAGCCGATATGGAGCATCGGGCCAACCTCAACCCAATGGCCGCCACATGGCCAAAGCACGGTAACAGGGCCCTGCCATCTCAGAAGGGGAGGTGGCTCCAGCTACGCACCCTCGGGGGTGGAGGACCAGCCAGGCCACGAGGGGGATCGCTCAGGGTCGGCCCCACCCAACAGTGACACAATCAACTGTCCCTGGACCCCACCGCTGCCAGGGCGCACCTCTCCCCAGGTCCGCAGACTCCTGCAGCTCCTCTGGGCACCCGAGGCTTGTCGCCGCACTCCCCGAACCCTGCTGCCCGACACGGCGGCCGCTCTCCCAGACAATCCACCAGAGGGCTGAGGCACAGGCGGGCTCGGTAGCCCTGGGGGCCACCCATCGCCCAGCCCACAGCTGCGCGACTCCAAGCCTCCAGAATCGCACCGGTGTGCAGGGGGGCAATGTCCATCTCCTCCTCCTACGGCCGGGATCCAGCAGCCACACACAGGATTAAGCAAAAGGCACCCCTAATTAAGTCCAGCAATAAATCCGGCCACCAACAACAGCAGAATATGCGGACAGTGTCGGGGAGCCCCTCAGCCCTTGGGCTGCTTCCTAGGGAGGATGGCGAGGGTCTGCCTGCGATGCACTCACAAACCGTGAGCCGCCATTTTATCTACCCATGTTCGGCGGGCCGGTCCGCCGCTTCAGGGTGTCTCGGTGTAAGGATCCACACCCCCATGGCTCCCATAGATCATGCCGGTGTGCATGGGGGGAGGGAGGCAGTGTCCGTCTCCTCCTCTCCCCGACCGCCCAACACTGCATGTACTTAAAGGGTCACAGCGCCGGAGGGCCAGGCGCCAGCAGCCACACACAGGAGTCAGGGAGGGGGCACTGTGCAAAGTCCAGCAAATCGGGCCGCCGATCACCGCGGACCCGAGGGTCAGCATCGGAGAAGCCCTCAGCTCTCAGGCCGGGCACGTCTCCCACAGAGGATGGCAAGGAGCGGCCAGCGCTGTGTTCACGGACCATGAGCCGCCATCTTATCGAGCAGAGTATCATTTAAGGTGTGTTGTGACTTACCCTGACTAGGATTATGGTTCCTGCTTGGACAGAGTGCATACCTATGCCAACGAGAAACCCATTCTACAACAGTAAGGATGAATTAAATGCATGACCCTGTTGGTTACTGAACATGAGGACCAACACCAATTAATCAATTCTGCAGGCTGTGGAAGCAATGGTAGCTGAAACTTGGCATAGATCTTAGCGGGTATTGTGTTTTATCATTCAAGATTGGTCACAGCACTTTCTAGTTTTATGGTGATATCCAATCACACAAGTTAAGAGTCTGATGTGCTAATGCTGTAATTGATACACTAACCTTGTTTCAAATCTAATGTAATATATTTTGTGTTTGACTTCCAATTAAACCTTGCATGTGCTGACATTTGATAATGCATCACCCAGTACGTCTATTATGCAACATATTGTCTACTACTGCTGCATAAATGTATCCAAAAATGTGATGTTGAAGTGAGTTGGAATTGTTATCTAATATGTAGCAGCCCATTCTAAAGACTACAAATAATTTTTAAAAGGACTTTGCCCAAATTCGCTTTATACCTATCTACGACCTTTGCTGTTGTGGCTGCTAGGTCCAGCCACACAACAAGGGGACCATTTAAACACCAGAAGAGTGGGGAGGCTGAATGGAAGGCATTTTGTAGATTTCCACAGATTCTGTACAAAGAGATATGAGGACAATGTTTGATTTCAGACAAAGTTTGAGGTTTGCAGTGCGTTTGGGGTAAAAAGAAATGGTGGACTCTTCACAAGTCATACTGCCCTGGACGTCCTTGGGTGGCTAGTTTTCAAAATGTCTGTGTAGAGTAGAATCCTTGCGGTAGTGGCCGAACCTGGTTTAAAATTCCAAAGTTACCCCTATCTTAAATAATAATGTAATTAATTGAGGTCTACACTGCCCATTCTGGGGGCTTTTGGTTTGCAGGAGCTAGGCATGTGGAAATCGGCAGTAATTGCTGTTAGCATGAGCTGAACCATTTTTTGTGGGATCCATTTTTGTTAGCCATGTGTAAGTCATGTGCTTTCCCCATCTTCACTGTTGCCTGCATTTCTATTCTGCCTGATTCATCAACTATAGTTAACTCCTTCAGTGCTGAGCCAGAGAACTGTGCATGCTCAGAAAGGCGTGTAGCTGCTAGAATGCACCTGTTTAAGAGTGTAACTGTCAGGCTATTCCAACTGATGTAAGTAGTTTTGTTACTCCTCCCACTCTGTTGACTAAGTGATTTCTATGTGTCCATACATGTGAATAGCTATTCTTGTTTATACTTGTACCTCCTCTTTCTGCTTCTCCATGCTTTCTCAGCTACAAACCGTGTATAAAAGCCCATGGTTTCTGTACTCCATGTACTGCCTCATACATTGCCTGAGGGTTCTGTATTGATGTAGTCCCACTCATGAGTGATAATGAACTTGTTATTTGACATTACAACTTCTGTGCCAATCTCAATTTTGTTAGTCTAAGTACCAGAGAACAAGGAATGGAGAACACCTGCACCGGTGGGCTCCTACAAAGGCTCATTCCCACAGATTGGCACCTGACACATGCGGCTCATTGTAGATGCAACTGCCCGAAGGATTGGTCTTGACGGAGGACTGGCATCCCGCTGAGGACGTACACTGCACGAGGAGACCTTTGCAGCTTTTCTGATTTTCTCGATTTGACCCTCCAGGTGGTGACCGGTCCTGACTGCAAATCATTTTGGCATTCGTCTTACAGTGACCGTTAGGTCGACCCAGATTTGGCAGTTGAAGGATGGGGACTTTTTGCTTGGTAAGGTCGCTAAAGTGGCACTCTTGATTTTGGATTTGCTTGGCCAAGATTCTGGTTTGGTTTGGATAATATGTGTATTGCAATATACATAGGCAGGCAATGAGGAGATTTTTCTCTAACTTTTGAATTTTAGAACGGTACTGTATTTGTGATAAGTACTATTTTGTTATAATATTATATTTACTATAATATTTGTGACATGCCTGCTTCTAGCATGCCTCGTAGGATGTGTTGCTTTTTTGAAGGTACCAAAATGGATTTAGAAAGAAGTCAGTCAGCTTCCCCTGAGGAGACACCTAATAGATACATGTACGTTAACAATTGTATTTATTCCATAATGTATAGTGCACTGTGGAATAAATATAAGAAAAAAGATCCTGTTCTACGATGGCCAATAAGTGGGTCATTTGATATTAGAAAGATTCAGTATGTGGAACAATGTGCGTTGAAACACAAAAGCAGACAAGATATGTTTGATTGTGTACGAATGTAGGAGAAAGAAGCGCATGAGAGAGTGAGGAAAGAGCAAGTTATAGCAGATAAAGAACAGCACAAAGATATCTATATAAAAGTGTTGAAATTGAAAAATAGAGATAAAGGAAATAAAAGAGAAAGGCTAGGAAGCGTTGTCTAGAGGTAATTGGCCAATACCCTGTCCGGTGTTCTAACTAGATGATCTCCCCCGTCGGTTTGATCTCCCCCTACGTCAGAGGGGAGATTAAACATACAGCTCGAAGCTAACTGTCTCCTCTTCCCCGTCGGTTTGATCTCCCCCTGTCAGAGGGGAGATTACAATTACAGCCTTAAACTAACTAGCTCCGCTCCCGTAGTTTTGGTCTCCCCCTACGGGGCTCACAAATACAGCTATAAGCTGCTTTTTTGCCTGGTCCTATGTCCATGCCTCTTATGCCATGTGTAAAGTTGGCATATATTTATTAATTTATTTATTTTATGCGTTGTTTATTTTTTATAGCGCGGACTTTACCCGAAGGTGTCAGAGGGCTTCACAAAAGGAACAGATCTGATACATGAGGAGAACATTAGAGTGAACAAATTACAAAAGCAGACGTTAAGTTTCACGAGGCAAAAGTGACAATTGTGAGCAAACAAAATACAAGAGGAAGCAAAAGGTGCATTACATGAGGAAAAAGTGACGTGTGCTGGTTTTCAAAAGCGTACTAAGTACAAGTTTTGGTATAATACTGCAATATATGGCAAACACAAGAACAAACGTTACGTAGGCAATGGTGGCACTTGTGCAAGTATCTAAAGCAAACAAAATGTATGAGGTAGCAAACTGTGTTACAAGAGAAAAGTGACATATGCTTGTTAAAAAAGAGTACCAAACACAGGTAGAAGGATAATACTGCAATGAATGGCAGACACTCCAACCACAAGAACACACTGGGAAGGCACTTCCAAAGTCATGGAGAAAAGGATTCTCTATAATGGAGGGTCTTTCTTCAGATAATATAGAGGGTGTGAATTACATTTGGAAGTGTCTTTGAAGGAGGAGAACTTTGAGGGCAGTTTTGAAGGCCAGGGGGGAGGTGGTGGTCCGAAGCGGCGGCGGAAGTGAGTTCCAGATTCTCACTGCGTTGCCTGAAAAGGATTGGGCCATCGATTTTTCCTTCTTTGAAAATGGGAGGATCAAGCAGTACATTTTCCGCATTACATGATGGTCTAGAGCCTCCAGAGAGTTTCAGTTTATTCGCCAGCTAGCGAGGAGAGGAGGAGTTCAAGGCTTTGTGTGTGATACAGGCTGTCTTGTAGATAGATCATGCCTCGATGGGAAGCCAGCAGAGGGTGGATAGCATGAGAGTGATGTGGTCGCTTCTTTTGGCCCCATAAATGAAGCGAGCTGCTGAATGGAGAACAGATTTAAGGGGGGACAGGTGGGATTTGGGGAGGCCAGTGAGAAGAGAATTGCAGTATTCCAGTCTGGAGCGGACCAGCGATTGGACCAGGGTTTTGAGGTCTTGCTCCGTGAATAAGCGTCAAATTCCCCAAAGAAAGCGCACTTGGTATCGAGCAGACTTTGCAATGGAGTTGATGTGGGAGATTAGATTGAGTTTTTGTCAAGTATGACACCCAGGGATTTGCGCTGTCGACAATGATGGGTGTATTGTTAAGAAGATTCATCTGATCCATCCATGATTGAACCGGGGGAGGAGAGAGTGGGGACGAGAGGAGGGGGAATTCAGTTTTGGGGGTATTCAGAATCAGTTGATGTGTTCACATCCAGTTTTGAATGGAGTCCAGAGTAGAGCTTAGGACGGAGAGAACGTGAGTGGAGGCAACCTTGTGGTAGATTTCAGTGTCGTCTGCGTAGAGATGATAGTGGACCCCGGATTTGCTTAGGAGATCTCCCAGTGGTCCTAAATAGAGATTGAACAGTGTGGGTGCAAGTATAGAGCCTTGAGGAACACCTTGACCTACTGCCAAAGGAGATGATAGACTGTTGGCTATTTTGATCATTTGGCATCTATCAGAGAGGAAGGAAGCAAACCATTTAAGCACAGTGCCCTCCAAGCCCATTCTCTGTTGAAGAGTGATGAGTAGAGTGTTGTGATTGACAGTGTCAAAAGCTGCAGAAAGGTCAAGAGAATTAGAAGACAATAATTGTGAATATATTTTCGTATGTAGCATATGCATACGGTAAAAGAACATTTTTGTTTTCACCAATTGTTTGGTTTCTGAAGAATTTTTAGATTTTGACAAAGTAGTATTTTTTGTTAGAATACCAAAATGTTTTATACATATATTTATACCTACATATATATCACAATACTTATAACAATGAGAAAGATGAATCCAGCAAAGTACAATTAATATGCTATTTGTTGATAAATTGTGTACTCCTACTTTTGCGCTCCACTGCCTTCAAGCTATTTGCTCCAAAAACCTAAGGAGGGGGGCTTTCAAACTATGCAACTACATGTCTGAATCATGGTTGCATCTTCTTTTTTTGTTATCCCGCCCTTGACGCTGCCAGAAGACTTATTTTAAAACCCTTATATTTAAAAGGGGGCATCAGTACATCTTGGGAGGCATCTGCTCTCTGCTTTACTTCCCCAGATATTCAAGTGCTTGCATGGTCTGGAAAATATGTGAGGCTCCTGGACAGTCTGCTTTCACCCTCTTCTGTCCGCACCCTATCATTTCCCCTCCTCTCCCCAAAAACTCATCACCAACTATATTTGCACTTTGCCATAGCGTCTCTGTACCAAACTATTTTATCCTTGGTTTTGGAAACCAGTTACAAGATTACAATAGTAACCACAATACTGCTTTGTCACTAATATGTGTATCAATTTAAATATTGATGGTTTGCTTTTTTTATGCTTTTTAACATTGTAACAGCGCTATGATGACATTTTATTGCATTAGTTTTAATCAACTGTGCTAATTTAATACACTAGACTGCCATTCACTTGATCATTTGAATTTTTTTTTAAAGCACTTATAAGTCTAGCGTGAAGCACTATGTACAGATTGTAGCATTTGTATTTTAACGCCTTTGCTGCTCGGGCCTTTCCCGCAACCCCTTGCTCAGCTTTATTTTGTTTATTTGTGGTAGTTTGCACTTAGGCCCCTGTAACCTTTTGTCCACATAAGGTTTTTTTGGGATATTCAAGTTTATTGGTGTTTTTGAGAACAAATCACAAAAAATAATGGCAGCACAATCAGACACGACGTAGAGATAAATTACATTGGGAAGAAGGACGACTGATACTCGTACTACACTTTGGGAATGAATAAAGCACTTGCATGTAAACAATCTTATACAAGACGCATTTGCGCCCCTCAGGGCACCAAGTTGAACCACTTGCCCCATATCTTACCAAAAAGCTTGGGACGGCCCCGGGCCTCAAAGAGTGGTTCCTGCTGAGTTCTGCACCAATCCACTCCCTGTCTCCATGTCCGCATAGTAGGTGGCTTGGCCTGAGACCAAAGCGCCGCTATATCGCATTTTGCCACCGCCACTGCCGTTCCCAGGATGCGCTTATCTGTCCGAACACCATAGAGACCCTCTAACAAACTCAGGATGAGGTGTAGGGGTCATGGAGAACCTCCCATCCCAAGGTCTGTGTAAGCTCTAGCGCTACCCCTGCCGCCCATAATGGTGCAAGAGCGGGGCATTGCCATGTCATGTGGTAGAAGTCCGCAGGAGCGTGGTTACATCGCGCGCAGGATGGGGATGGCCGAGTACGGGCGCTGTATAGGCGCGTTGGGGTGAGGTATGCCGTGTGGAGGTAGTAAAGTTGGACTAGACGCAGCTTGGAGGAGGTCTTCAGTGTCTTAAGAGCCATAAGGGCCTCCTTCCAGTCCACTTCCTCTAGGGGGCCCAGCCATCCATCCCAGCGGGCACGCATCAGGTCCAGGGATGCAGGGCCATTCCAGGAGGGAGGTGGGAGATGGAATGCATGTTTGGAGGGCATGCCTTAGCTGTAAATATTTGTAAAATTGGGAGGAGTGGAGGGTGTGGCGGTGTTGTAATTCTGCAAACAATCTAATGTAGTCCCCTACCCAGACATCTCCCAGCAACAAAATCCCGATGTGGTCCCATCAGCGGAAGTCTCGGAGTGACAAGACCTCCTTCAGCCAAACACCACTCCACAGAGGCGTCTGCCTGATGAGCTTCCGGTCCCATTTCGTGTGGCGTAAGGCCGCCCGCCAGGCCATAAGTACCGTTCGGGTGATGGGGGGGAGGGCTTGTGGCACGGGTGTCCCAAAAAGTAGGCTTGGAGCTGTGGGAAATCCATTGACTGGAGTTCCACCCGGTACGCCGGGTCGGACCAGTCGCCCGAGAACCAGTCATGGATCACAATGAGCTTCGTAGCCAGGTAGTAAATGTGAAGATTGTTTACCCCCATCACTGCACCAGAGACAATCGTGACCTCCCGCCCCCCCACAGAGACCGGGTAAGGGCACTGTCTATTTCTCGGAACCAACTCCCTAGGAGATGAAGGGTGATATTCTGTAGAATGTATAACAAACGGGGTAGGACCATCATTTTAAAAAGGGGGCTCCTGCCAAGGGGAGGGATTGCCACTTCTTCAGGTCCGCCTTGGCTTTAATGACCAGGGGCTTGATGTTCATGGCCCATTCGAGGTCTGGGAGGAGTACGGCCCACACCCCCAAGTACTGAAATGACTGCCTACGCAGGGGGGTGGTCGTTTGCCAGTCGAAGCACGCCCGGATGGATGTAGGGAAACCAATGTGGACTTCGTCGGTTTGAGCCGGATGCCGGAGACACGTTTAAAGACTAGTAGGGCCATGTTGGTCGCTGGTGGGAAGGACTGCTTGTCTACTATATGTTTGAACAGCTCCACTAAATGTGGGACCAGTGTTTCACAGAAAGTTGCATACTATTCTTGCGGGTAACCGTTGGGCCGGGGCGTTTTGCCGGAGTGCAACAGTGTAATGGCCCCGTGGATCTCTTCTGGGGTCAGGGGGAGATCAAGCTTCTCCGAGACCGTTTGGGAAAGACAGGGCAGGTGAGTCCCAGTCTCAAATAGCAAGTCAGCCAAGGTGGTCCTGGGAGGTCGGGCTGCATAAAGGGCAGCATAATAGACCGCGAAAGTTCAGGCGATAGCTTGGGAGGTGGCGTGGCAAGCCCCGGTTTCGTCACAGATCTCAGGGATAATGCGGTTGGCTTTAGGGTAGGACACTAAAAGACAGATTTACAAGCCCCTTGCGCCACTTTTTACATGTTAAAAGTGAAGCAAAAGTGGCGCAAGGGGCTTGTAAATATGCCCCTAATTTGTGAACTAGTTTGCCGTTTTTATCGCCCCACCCATACACGCGTGCCACAGAGGAGCGCCAGAGCATTTTAGCGGACTCAAGTGAGATCTGGCAGATCTCTTCCCAGATCAATGTTAGCCGACAATCAGAGTTATCGCTGTCCACGCCCATCAGGGCCCCCTCCAACTGTGCTGCCTGGGCCGCCAGCTGTATGAGTCAGGCGGTCTGCTCCATGCGCTTCGCGTGGACCAAACCTCTAGCCACCCCTCACATGGTGGCCTTGTTGGCCTCCCATAACGTCCCCGGCGAAGAGACTGAGCCTGTATTAGTCTTAAAGTAATGCCTCAGTTCCTGACAGAGTGACTCAACGAATTCCGCGTCCTGCAGAAACCAGGCGTTCATCTGCCATGCTGTACGGGTACCATTAGGGGGTTCCCGAGACGCAGGGAGATGGGGAGTGATCCAAGATGCCTCTCGGCAAAACAGAGGCCCTGGACATCAGTTGACAGTCTGGGGCAGGTAGTAGAAACAGATCGATGCAAGAGTGAGAGTGGTGGGCCGTTGATCTCTGAATATATTGTTTTCTGCGAGGGTTCCACACCCTTCAAGCGTCGCAAAGACCCAAAGAAGAGGACCAGTCATACAAGCGCTTAGCAAAGGCAGGGCGGGATGCCGAAGGGGCACCTGTTGTGTTGTGCGAGGGTTGGAGGGTTGCCGAACAGCATTGAAATCCCCTCCGATGACCGTCAGACCCTGAGTAAAGGAGGAGACCATGAGTGTGAGACGGCGAAGGGCAGAGGCCAGGGTGGTGGGGGAATGTAAGTACACAGGAGATTAACTGGGTTTCCCTCGATCTTGCCCGTCAGGGCCACGTGATGGCCTTGTGAGTCCGGCTCGGCCTGCGCCAGGGAAGGCCCTTCTGGAGCAGCATGACAACCCCCCGGGAACCCCGCGTAAAACCTGAATAATAGACCATGTCGAACCCATACCGGTCGAGAAAATTGCATTGGGTGCCCAGCAGGTTTGTTTATTGTAGGAACAAGACATCTGGTGTATGTTGCTGGTCGCTACAAAGGACAGCATTGCCTTTTAAGCTTTCTAGGAGGCCGTTGACGTTCCACGAGAGGATGTGGAGGGGTCTATGTAGGGTGGACGTCATCGGGGTGTAAAGTGCGTGGAAGAGGTAATGCAAGCTCAGAACGGCCCGGTTCCCAATGGAAGAAACGTGTCATGGCTGGGGTCTTTGGGTAAAAGTTGTGCGTTCTGGTAAGGCTCATGTCATTGTCAGTAGCATACATGCGTGGGTAGCTACCAAGGAAAACAAGGAACAGCGGCCCATAGGCGGCTAAAAACAACAAACAATCAAGAGACAACGGTGTACCCACTCTCCCTTGCCCCCCAACTCACCCCACCCTACACTTCTGAAGACAAGGCATCTGTTGCCCTGAAAAGGAAAACATTCAAAACAACAACCCACTAGTGAATCTTAAATGCTAAGTTAAAATGGTTAACTGAACATGAACGTGGCAGAGATGTACCCCCATCCATATAGCTGGATAAGAGATTCATCAACAGCTGTAATTAATTTTAAACTAATATGCATCGAGAAGTACACATAAGTTCAGGAACTGGAATAGGAAACAGTTCACCGAGCCGTGGTTACGGTGAAGATGGATCGCACCTACTATAGAGGTTGGCAAACAGTCATAAGTTGTAGGTGCCATATTGGAAACAAAACAAGAGTTCCTGTTAGTCAGCAGTTCAAGCTCTCCCATCATCCCCGGATCCATGAAGCGCAGGGCTCCTAGTCAGGTCTGAGTCAGATAGGGAGGAGCGCAAGGCCTTGGAGGGGTCCAGGACACGGCTCAAGTTAATCACAGAGTTAGTAGGGCTAGGAGTGGTGGACCTCTGAGTTGAAGAGTATGAGGGAGGGCGCTGAGATGGTGCACCTGGTTAGCGGGATGCCTCCCCCGATGGTCGTTTTTCTTACGTGACCTAGTCCGGCGTCTTTGGGGCTTAGGCAAGGTTGGGTGGGGCTACGCGGGGGCCAGCCGGGTTGGAGAGGGGGTCAGCCGATTCAGGAGGGGCTGCTCTTCCGTGAGCCGGGTCCATGCCGCCTGGGGGTTGTCAAACAAGAATGCCTTGTCTTGAAAGACCACCCTGAGCCGGGAAGAGAAGACTATATTGATGACCCAGGTTGCGGAGCTTCTGCTTCACCTCGTCATATGTTTGACGCTGTACTTGTACCTCAGGATGATGGGTCTGGCAGGAGCCCCCGGTGGAGGCTTAGGGGCCAGGGAGCAATGTGCCCACTGAACGGCAAACCAGGGTGAAAAGGACTCCTTGGGCATCCCTGAACGCACCCATTCTTCCACGAACGTGTCCGTGTGACCATGCTCCGTTCCTTCGGGAAAGCCTATGAGTCTCAGATTGTTCCTTCTCGACCTGTTTTCGGCATCATCCACCCGTCGGTGGAGCTCTGAGGTCTGGGTCTGGAGGCGGGCCACCTGTGTTTTAAGTCGGCTAATGTCATCCTCGGCCGTGGAAATGTGGGATTCTGCCTCCATGATTCGTGCCGTGGCATTGCGCAGGTCTTGGTGGATAAGAGCCACATCCACCCTCACCTCGCCAATCTTATTCTCGGCGGAGGCCTGCGAGGCGCTTATCACCTGAAGGATGGTGGAGAGATCATCCACATAGGGGGCAGGGGCCTTGGATGCCCCACCTTCAGGATCCCGGTCCGACGTGGTAAATTGATCCATTGTGGTGTGGGCTGGAGGGGCAGTGTCCTGTAAGGTGTGAGTCCTTCCCATTGCCTCCAAGGATGGGATCTGACCTCGGCATGGGCAGGGGGAGAGAACAGCGGTCCTGCAGATGAGGAGGGGGTCAGGTCCGGGCACCCAGGTCCACCCGCAAGCCCACTATGAGCAGCGAGATGCATTTAGTGCCCCAGGGCCGGGTCCGCACGGAGCACACCAGTGGAAGGCTCCTGCGCCGGGTCAATTTGTATCTACAAAGACAAATCCCACACTCGGACCCCCTGTCCGGCAGAGATGGCCTCTCTCCCGAGAGGGTAGCTTGAAATGAATAGGGGTTAGGGAGGAGCCAAGTTCTGTGGTGGGTCCGCCGCCGACACCGGTCAGCCGGAACAGAAGGGCCCCAGCTGTTCTCAGGGAGGCACTCTCCGACGAGGAGCATGGCGTATGAAGGAGGGAGAGTAGGCAACGAGGGAGCAGTAGAGGTGGCGGAGGCACCAACTGTAGCCCTCTGCGCCGCCACCCGACTTGGTGGCTGGTTCCCACTCCCCAACCCCACTCTCTGGTGTCTCTCACCCGTCCCAGGGCCCAGTCGCCCGACAGCAATAGTGAAGCTGTTGTGTCCTCGTGGGGTTAGGAGGTGTGATGGTTCATGCCCAAAGCAGCCCAAGCATCGGCTACCAGGGGGAGCCCGCCAGAGGCCGCAAAGATGGGGGGGCCACAGCCCAATGCAACGCCTAACTCCAAGCGGTCCAGCAACTACAGGCCAGTGGCCGACAGTGAAGGGAACCTGGAGGAATAGGCCCAAACCGTGGGGGGAGTAAGGAGAATGATGGAGTTTGGTGGGGCTGGGCACCTAGCCACCCCTCCACCCTGCCACCCGACAAGATGGCTGGACACCCATCCCAGGCCCCACTCACCAGTACAGCCACTCTGCTTGAAAGTCTCAGGCTCCCCCAAGTCAGGCTGCCACCGATCCCATATCGGCACAAGCTAGCGGGTAGGGCGGGACCCAGGATGACCAGGCCCAGGGCGGTCCACGCGTCCGGACCAGGAGAGGCGCCGCCAGAGGTTACAGCGTCGCGGGGCCCACCGCTCCCCAGGCGGCCCCAAGAAGGCCTATAAGTGGCACCCCTCCCCGGGTCCAGAGGGCGTCCGCCACTGGCTTGCATAGAGGGGGGGAAACACACGTGGGGAGGCCGCTCGACAACGGCAGCCGAGGTCTGAGGTGCTCCGCAGCAACTCCAGGGGGGCCAGCAGATCAATTTAGCAGACCAGTCTAGCCCCGATCTACGGAGCCCCACACGTAGGCGGAGGACCGGTCCGCACAGGGATATTGTCAGGCCCGGGATCGGGGCAACTCTGGGTCTGCCATTTCGTGGAGCTGAGTCTGCCGGCTTTCGAAGATCCTCCCCAGGCTGCCGAAGCACCGAACCTCCCGGGAAAGGGACGGGAGCTGAGCCAGTGAACTCAGAATGCACCCTGGGAAAATAGAAGAGGTGAGTAGCGGCTGTTGGCGGTGGATGCGAGGCTGATGATGGATGGGGTTTCCTGAGCACTCTTAGAGTGAGTTTGCCATCTTGACACCTCAGGCCACGCCCCCTCCATTCTCCACTTAAGGTTTTAATGTTAAATTTGTGCCCTTATTCCCAACACCCTGATGATTTTAAAGGTACCCAGGGTTTGTGTATTCCCCTGAAAAAGACCCAGAAATTTTAAAAAATACTTTAAAAAATTTGCCTTTTTCTAAAAGCACTTGTTCTAAAGTGCTGCAGTAGAAAGTGTCTGGTTTGTTTCTCGTAAATGGCATCAACAAAGTGTTTGTGGTGATGAAATTACCATCATCTCAGATTTCTGGGGAAAGTAGACTTTTGACAGTAAACCAACATTTTCTATGCAGTTTTTATGTTTTTACTGTGACATAGTCTATTGTTGCATTTATTTTTTCTTTCAACCTCCTTCCAGTTAGTGTTAGGAATTGGTTTCAAAACAATAATGGATCCAAGAAAACTATACATTTTTAAAAACTAGACAAAAATTAGAATTCAGTAATAGGGGCATTTGTCTCTATCCTTTAAAGAGTTCCTATACAAATGTACATTTGACTATAGTAAATATTGCAGTAAAGTTTAAAAAAAATAGCAGTTTGTGTTAACGTTTTCACCTGTAATTTTTGTAATTTTGCCTAACAATATAACATTGAATCAGCATGATCCTTCTTTTTTTGGAATATATAGGACTCATAGATTCACCAAGAACCTGAGCAACCCAGATCCAAAAACTGAGCTGCGTCTTGCACTGGGTTTTCATTGTGTACTGTGTTTCTCGCAATTCTTTTGGTAAATATAAACAGAGTAAAATAGGTACAAAGGAAAGCAATATATTTCTTAAACAAAATATAGAGTTTATAAGCAGTGTGTTTTGCATATCTCCAAAATTGTGGCTACCCATGCAAGCATGTAATTTAGATGCAATTTTTTAAAATTACTTATTATTTCCCATTTTTTACATTAGGAAGGCTTAACTGCAAGGAAAGTTAATTGGTAATAACAGCTCTTCTACTAATCTGTTTTCCCCTAATTCTCCCTATAAAAATGCTACCTTACTTATGTGTGTAGGCCTAGTGCCCGCGACAGGAATTGGCCCAAAGCGCAACGTGGACCCACCACATTTATAAAATGAAAACTGCCCCTTTTTTTTTGCCTCGCTATGGATTTTGAATCCTCGCTCTTCCGGCCCCCAAGCAAAACCTTGCCAACTTTTTTGAAAATTATACACTAAGGGACCCATGAGGATGGTGGGTGGACAACCCTAGCAGTGTTGTTACCATCTGCCAGCTAGGGGAGGTCCCACACTGCCAATTAGTAGCAACCACTACCGTGGCGGTCGTATCCTGCATCTTTGACTTTGCTTTGTGCGCTTCTGTTAGCAGCACCCGCCGCAAAGCCTAAGAGGTATGTCGTGCATTGCCATGGAACAAGTGGCAGGCGCGGTGCCTGCCACCTTCTGGATGGCAATGGGTGCAGCCCTCCACTCCTCCAACCCACTTGGGGGCTCGCAATAGGCCACTAAAGCAATTCCTGCCATCATTTCCATGGCAGCGAAGCCGCCATGGAAAGGCCTTCACATCACACCTTCCTAATATGGAGGGCGGTGCCTGGTTATGTCCGGATGGCAATCGGAATGATGTCCGCGTCCGCAGTGAAACCCCTCACCATTGTAATATGAAGGGGGGATTTCAATCATTACGATGTGGTGTGGTGAAAGTCACGACATCCTAATGAGCCCCCACATGAACTCCAGTATGGGGTCACTTGTGTGGCTCTCTTCAGGTTCTGTGTTCCAGAATTCCTTGCAAACCTAAAACTTCAAAAAACATCTACACATTTTCCTCTAATTTCTGTGATGGAAATCTACCAGTATCTACAAAATTCTACCCACCCCGTATTACACAAGTCTCCTGATAAAATCGGTAGCTCACTTGTGTGGGTAGGCCAAGTGCCTGCAGCAGGAAAAGTCCCAAAATTTAATGAGGACCCAGCAAATTTTACAGTGAAAACTGACCCTTGTTTTTCAAAGTACATAGCTTTGTATTTAGAATCCTAGCTCTGCTGGCACCTAGCGTAACCTAGCAAACATATACATTTTTGACAACACGACATCCAGCCAATTCCATGATGGGGTGACTTGTATGTCATTTACCATGTTCTGTTACCCAAAATCCCCTTTTAACCTCAAGCTTAAAAAACAAAAAACTATTTCCATCACATTCCTGTGATGGAAAGTTCTGCAATCTGTGTTGTTCCACAAACTTCCACCCACCCCTCATTCTCCAAACTCTCATATTAAAAGTGCTACCTCACTCATGTGGGTGTGCCAATTAACCGTGTCATGCAAAGGCCCAAGATTGTATAGAGGAAACATCAAAATGACCTATCACAAAATGGCCTGCTTTTTAAAGAGTGTCACCAGGGTTTTTGGCCCCTTGCTCAGTGGCCATCTATGGAAACCTACCAAACCTACACATTTCTGTAAACTAGACATCTTGGCCAGTACATGGAGGTCTGGCTTGCGTCTATCCCCCAAAAACTTTCCTACCTAGAATTCTGTGCAAACTTCATTTTTAGTTTTATAAATCACTTTTTCCACATATTTTGTTTGTGATCCTACCACACACCATCCTCCTAAGTCTCCGGAAGAGAATGATCCTTCACTTTGTTTAGTGTCCAATACATATCTGGCTCAAACCTTTTTTTGCCGCCTCGAAGCCAGACGGAATGACCGTTTGAATTCCTTTACGACTGGTATCATGAAAATGAGACACTCGTAAAGTAATCTTGCAGGCATATTATGATGCCGCTGTGAATGCTCTGATGAAGGGTCGGACACTTGTACAGCTGCATCTTAATAATCCCCTTAATAATCTTATATTTTAAAATATTATTATTTAATTTACAACTTCAACCTGAAATCAAGTTTTATACATAATATTTTTTTTATACATTATCTTTTTATATTTTCAATTATTTTTCCTACATTTTTGAACTGTTGTGTATTTCTTTTGTTACAAATAATCAACAACAAATTAACCAAACTAGTTTGAATATATAGTTAGAAATGTGTGTATATTATAATATTAATTACTATATATTGTATAATTTCGTTAGACTATTTCATAACTTTTTTTAGAATTGAATATATTTTTGACACATATATTTTTAGAATAATATTGTGTTATATTGACTTCAAAAGGTACACATTATTTTTTCCAATTTTTATTTGGTGTCCAAGTAGATTTTTTCATCTAGCCCTGTTATTGTTTGGACGCTTTTGTGGAGAGAAGCTTGAATTTGTTAGCTACGGTTATCGGTTAAGGTAAGTTTATTTGAAAAAATTAATTTCAGTTGCTTTAACATTAGAGGGGAGTTAGTTAAGTTTTGTATATCATTTGTATTGTCTTTTTGATGATTTTGATATGTTGTGTAATAGATAGGTACAGCTATATATTTACTACCATGCTAACCTTTAAGGCTTAGCAATATGTAGTATATTAGGTGCTCATTATGATATCCATCACATACAGATTTACAGACCGCCTTATTAGCATGGCAGAGGGTATTGTGGCGGATGCAAAGTTCGTCCTCCACTTTTCCACTGGTGGCAATCGCACCTATTGCCTGGTGGACGGCAAAAGTCCACTAATATGTTGGCGGTGCCTAGCAGGCAGCGTCCGCCATATTAGTTTGTGTCCTGGAAGAAGCCTTTCCATGGTGGCGGTGCCGCCATGGAAAGGCTGTCGGGAATTGAACTTGGTGGCTAGTTGCGGGCCCCTCTTGTGGGGGGGGGTAGCTGTACTGGGGGCTACCCATGGTACTCCCCCTGCATTTCCATGCACCGACTGTCAGGCATTTTGTGGTGCCTGCCATGTGGTGCAGGGTAATGCGGTGCAAGCACCTTTAACATTGGGGACGGCGCTTTAGCCCCCAGCACTGCCTATGTTAAAGGCCCAGGATGCACGTGCCAGTTTGGCAGGCGCATCCTGATGGCAGTGGTGGGACCGCTGAATGTCTGGCGGCCGGTACCAATCACTGCTACAGTGGTGGGCGGACAAAGTCCACCCATCATCGTAATCAGCCACCTAAGTTATGTTCACATTAGTATATGTAGAATTATTTCATTTGTTTTAAGTCTAATATATAGGCCTTCATTATGATCTATTTATGAAAGTCTCCGACCTTAGGTCGGAGGGTTTCTGACACAAACCGTCATTTTCATTTACGACTGGCTGACCATTATACTGCCGGTCTGAAGTGAAACTGGTCGGTTATTCACGCTGGCTTCCAACGGGCTCCAGGACACTGCTGTCCAGTCTCAATTGACATGTAATTTATATGTATGGCAATTTAAGCTGTCTGGATTACGATGCACTATTTATGGTAGTGTTTTTTAATATCCTGCTTTCACACACGGAAAGCATGTTTAAAACATACTTCACCCTGCGGCCTACGGTTGGTGCCTAATGTGATACCTAGCATGCCCACTTGTTGATCCCTTCACAGTGTGGCAAACACCCTGAATTCCCTGGTACACGGTGCATGGATAAACTCCACCTCCTATTTCCCTATGTGAGTTTGAGCTAAGGCCAGTTTACGGCTGTAGAAGATGTTCCTATATTGGAATTTGAGAATGCGACTGCACCACACCATGCGTGGTCTTATTTTAATCAGTTGTTCGGGACCGCCGTTTGGAGGTTGGCCGGTCATGTTTCCGCTATGGTGCCGTACACCATAACAAGCCCTCTAATGTTATTAATATATTTATGTGGGGGAGGTATTTTATTTTCAACTGGTGTAATTCCTCCTGATCTTCAGTTCCAGGGACAATGTGGTTACCATTTTTTTAATTAAATGTGTTTTTTTTTATAAATTAGTAAATATTTTAAATTTTCTTGTATTTTTTGCTATCCTGAGTTCGGCATTCAGCAGAGAGATCGGGCGATACGATCTACAGAGGTCTCTAGGCTTCCCCTCCTTATGAATGACCACGATGGTGGCCAGGCGCTGATCCAGTGGGAGTTCACCAACCTCCCGGGCCTCCAAAAACATACGCCGCAGGGGCACAGCGACGGTATCTGCTTTAATCTTGTAGAGTTCCACCGGAAGACCATTGGGACCGGGAGCCTTGCCTGATCGCAGGGACCGTATCGCAAGCGCCACTTCATCTGCTGTAATACCCGGGTCCATGTCGTCACGCTCGGTGTCCGACAGGCAAGGAAGCTCAACCCTTTCCAGAAAAGAGGCCGAGTCCGACTCAGTCAAGGTGGAGACTGAGGTGTAAACCGTCTCGAAGTAGTCGGCAAAAGCCGTGGCGATAGCACAGGGGCCAGTAACGCTCTCTAAATATGAGCATATATAGGGCTTTAAAAACCTGAAAAGCCTAGAAATTCATGCTAGACCTGATATACTTATTTAAATTACCGGATGAAATTATAAGGCTTTATAAAAATGTACACTGTATCCTTAGACATGTCATTGTGTGGGGAAAATTTAAGGTGTACATTAGAGATCTATCTGTACCCTTGAAAAAGGCATTCTTAAGGTGATAGGGAAGGACAGAGTGCAACTTGGATTAGTTTAAGATGCCCCTGGGGACCACACAATTATTGTCAGAACAAGAGATCATGGAACAGAATGTCTTAGCCAGAAGAACAGGATAGATAGATGGGACAAGGCAATAATATGATTCAACAGCAGTTTTAAATATGTGAAGGGTAAATAGCACACCAGAGTAGAATAGCAGATGGGCAATAAATGAGTTGTTATTATATGTCTATTAGGTGTTTTACAGTCAGACACTCTATGTATCTCAGGCGTGTTGAGACACAGCCTCATTGAGGCTGATCATGTAAGTGGATCAGGAGGAAGCTACAGCTTTGACCTTCAAATAGTTCTTCAGGAGGTTGTTGCAGTTAGTGACACTCTTAAACCTGATAAGGCTCCTGGCCCAGATTGCCGTTTTTTAAAATTATTTATGTAATGGTTTCTTAATGTGCTCAGGCAATAACAGGGTGTGTGACGAAGTGACAGGAGTTTCAAGGAAAGCAGTAGTCTCAGGATGAATATGTGACGTAACATTGCGGTCTTCACACAGCAATACATTTACAACGCAGGCATTACAACAAATGGATGGCGCTGGACTTAAAAATAGTATGATTTACTATTCAAACTCCAACCCACGTAACAGTAGGGAAGGTGTTGGAATAGTATATCATACTATTGCTCAGTGTATAGCGCTATCCACCGCAAGTCGTTGTAATGCCTGCGTTGTAAACGTATTGCGGTGTGAAGACCGCAATGTAACGGATGTCTCCCCTTAGGATGCTTGATATTAGGGGATAAATGCTGGGAGGAAGAGGTGGGTTTTTGTATATTTTTGAAAAGATGTGGTTGGTGGGTCGTTGTGTAGACGCAATACCAAGCAGTTTCAGTTTAGACTGGAGCAGTGCAAGATAAAGGAACAAGGCTGATATTTGGCCTCTGGATGGATGACATGGAACGAATACCTTGGGGAGTTAGGCGGGGGTTGTATTGGGTGGCTAATGGTGAAATTGCGTCATGTTTGGACTTGTACACCAGGCCAAGCGCTAAAATTGATTGAGAAAGCAACAGGGTTGCAAGTTTTCATGCCCTTAAGACACAAATCATGGTTGTCCAGCAGCCAAAAAAGACTTCAGATACTGAGACCCATATTTTATTCTTTCACTGCGAAAACCAGAGATTAAAGTACTAGAGTTTGTGATTTTACTTGGGCCAAGCCCTATCTGATGAAAGACATTCACAGTGGTCAGCCAGGGTTGTCCCATAGAGGTACACTGAAAGGAAAGAAATAATATAATCCTTGCACTCTACTTTGTATTTCTTTTGTAAGAACATGACGTAAGGGTCATATCAGTTGCGTTATGGAATAGGTTTTATGTGGAATTAGACTTGAAATGATGGCTAGTTCGCCTAGAGGTTTTTCTAGTATAGTTACATAACATCCTGGTGCGGGTACAATTTAGGCATCCATTAGAAAAATACAACATATGTCCATTGTTAGATCCTGTATCATTGACACAGTTTTCCCTGACTTTTTGCCTTCTAACCTCCGTTTTTGACTGTTTCTGCTGTCTTTGTTTTTGCTGGCTTTAGGAACCTGGACACTTTACCACTGCTGACCAGTGCTAAAGTGCATGTGGTCTTTACTTAAAAAATTGTAACATTGATTTATCCTCAACTGGCATATTCAATTTACTTATACATTGTTAGTAAAGTGTGCTGCATTTGCACAGGGCCTGTAAATCACATGATACTAGTGGACTTGCAGCACGGATTGTGCCACACACTTAAGTAGCCATTTACTCAGGCCTGCCAGTGCTTTACAGCGATGTGTTTTAAACTGCCATGTCAACCTTGCAATTAACCTACTTGCCAGGCCCAAACCATTCTTCTTAATACATATAGGTCACCCCTAAGGTAGTCCCTGGACAGCCCATAGGCAGGGTGCAGTATATTTAAATAGTAGGACATGTACTTTTAAGTTTTACATGTCCTTGTAGTGAAAAACTCTTACATTTGTGTTTCACTGCTGCAAAGCCTATCTCATCCATTGGGTAACATTGGGATTGCCTTATTATAGATTATAGGAGTCATTTCCAATTGGGAAGAGATGGGACCCCCAAATTGGTGTATCTGAAATGGCAATTTAAAAAAAAACAACCTAAACACAAAGTAAGGGTAGGTGTGACTGAGTGGCCATCTGCATGCTGATGGGTTATCCTAAGCAGGGTGGGAGGTAGGAGCTAACACCAACACCTGAAATGACTGTGTCTTGTCCCAACACAAAGGGTTGCATACCCCTCTGTAGTGAGTCTGGGGCCAGGGCAGGAAAGAAAGGGACTCTGTGCACGTCAAACCATCTCTTTAAACTCTCCCTCACTTTGAAGGCCCATCTTTGTATAAGTACTGGACCTCTGACACCACCAAATCAGAACACTTCTGGCACTGAGGACATTCTACCAGGAAGAAGGACTGCTGAGCTGCTGGAGGCACTGCATCTTGACTGAACTGCTTTGTTGGTTGGCCTGCTACTTCTTGCCTGGGAGTAAGAGGGACTGGACTTGCATCTCTACATACCAGAACCAAAGTATCTCCAAAGGCTTGTTGGCTTGTCTCCTGTTTTTGAGGTCTCAGTGATACAAGCAGCACCTGGACTATCTGCTGTGACTCCTGCTCTGCCAAGTGGTGCCAATGCAGTCCTGGGCCTTTGGAAGTGTGTATCAAATGCTGCCACAAGAAAATCCATGCATTGACAACGTTGCACTGATCGGAATCGGTGCATTTACCTTGCCACTGACGCATCGCCGCTGCTGCACCAACCGCGGGCACAGCATCGCCGATTGTGCAATGCATCGTCCCCTGTTTATGATGCATCTCGAAAAAAGTGTGCGGCTCGCTGTCAACTCATTGCTTTGTGCTACTCACATGGCCTACAGCCCTGCAGTTCGACGGTGATGCATCGCCCCGATGTTCATCACACATTGAGTCTCAACACATCTTCAATTTTGCGCAGATTGGAAACCGACACATTGCCTACATCTGCAGGCTTGACATTGCCTCCTTTTCCCACACGCATTGCCCACGACATAGACACATCCAAAGTATTGTTCAGCAGGCCAAGGCTGGTCCCTTTTTCCGACCCGCACTCCACCGCAGTCATCCTGAACATTTGGATCTGCCCCGGTCAAGCGCAACCAGATAGCCCCAGTTGGGGCTATCTGTTTCTAAGCACAAAAACACATTTATTATTTAAAAATTCATATCTTGACTTCTACTTATTGAATTTTTGTTGTTTTGCTCTTGTTTTGTTGATAAAAATAGAAACTATTGTTCTAAACTGGTGTTGAGTATTTTTGTGTTGTTTTCACTGTGTTACTGTTTAAAGTGTAGTGCAAATATTTTACACATTGCGTCTTAAGTTAAGACTGACTTCTTTGTGCCAAGCTACCAGAAGGTGAGCACGGATTAATTTAAAGTGTTTTACTGATGTTCCCTGACTAGGATTGTGGTTCCTGCTTGGACAGGGTGCATACCTCGGCCAAACAAAAACTAAATTTCTAACATTTATGTTTCCAGTCTGTATCCATCATCACATTTTGGTTCGGTCACTATTGTGTTGAGTCTTTTGAAGTGCGCGTGTTTAATGTTTCCAAGGAGTAGTAGTCCCATGCCCGCTTTATGCAAAGTCATGGGTATCTCTTACACACCCTGTCTTTCTGGATGCATGAATGTCCTTCTGTTCAGAAGTGGCCAGCTGGACTGCCAAAATCCTTCTTATCAAGTGTGTCGCATCTCACTGAGGTGTTTGCCAGGCAGGTATTAACCCCTTCCATGCTAATGACGGCCCCCATCCGTCATGCATTACGGTGCTCGTGTGCTGATGACGGCTGGGGGCCGTCATAAAGCCATTGATTCTTTAAAAGCCTAGCACACGAGGAAAATCGGCCCAGCATGGAAGGGGTTAAATCACCTGGGCCTTTCTCTTAGTTTTCACTGTCAGGGATACTGGTCACCTCGCCTGACAGCCTAGCGATGGAAGGCAGTTACCTACTGTGGCATAAGTGCCAATGGCTTTAATTACAAGGGTTGTATGACGCGATATCGTGGACATAGATATCACTCGCATTTACATCGCGGCTTTTAAATAGCAACGGCGATGACATCGGCAATTAAACCCCTTCAGTGCTGCGAACGTCCAACGGTCGTCACGTGCACTACCTCCCCAGTGCTGCGCACGACCATTGGACGTCCATTCAGCACTATTTCAAATGGCTATGTGGAGAAGTGTGGCTCAGGGGTTAGAGGCGGCAGACCCAGAAGCTGAGATCGGCCCTGGACCAGGGTTCAATTCCCCGCCTCGGGGGTCTTGGGCTCAATAATTCCACGGACTCGATAATTCTCGCCTCGGTGCCTACTCGACTCACGGGTTCACACTCTGCATCTCTGGGCAATAGCTTGCTTAATCTCCACAACGGCCCCTCGCGGCGGGATGCCTGGCTTTCACCTTGTGGATACCCTGCCAGGGTATCTCACAGGGGAATACCAGGACGGGTTCCCTAAGCAAGCGCTTAGATACCTGCGGTGTGGGTGATTTGCGCTATATAAATACATGTACATTTACATTTACATATACATGGACAGCGCAGCACTGGGGAGGGATATTTGCGCCGCATCAGAGGGGTTAAACATTGCGCGTTGTTGCGCCGCTAATGCGACCTTTTAATTGGATCGCGTGTTACATCGCCGACATTACATCGCGCGACCGGATCTCCTACCGACCCCTGCCCTCACCACGTCTTCAACAAGGCCGACGCTGTCATCGCACCCCACCTGCGGGACATCATCAACACCTCCTTTGACACCGCTACCTTCCCGGAGAGCTGGAAGCACGCCGAACTCAGCACTCTACTAAAGAAGCCATCAGCCGACCCCACCGACCTCAAGAACTACCGCCCCATCTTGCTGCTCCCGTTTCCTGCAAAAGTCATCGAGAAGACCATCAACAAGCAGCTGGCCGCCTTCCTTGAGACGAACGGATCCCTCGACCTCTCGCAGTCTGGCTTCCGGGCCAACCACAGCACCGAGACCGCCCTGATCGCAGCCACCGATGACATGCGAGCACTGCTTGACACCGGGAAACAGCAGCCCTCATCCTACTAGACCTCTCCGCGGCCTTTGACACTGTCTGCCACCGTACACTAGTGCAGCGACTCAGCAACGTCGGAATCCAGGAGAAGGCTCTGGAGTGGATCATCTCCTTCCTCGCCGGAAGGACACAGAGAGTCCGCCTCCCCCCGTTCAGATCTGAAGCCACCGAAGTCATCTGCGGCGTTCCTCAAGGCTCCTCGCTCTGTCCAACCCTCTTCAACGTCTACATGAGCCCCCTCGCAGACATCGCACACCAGCACAACCTCAACATCATCTCCTATGCCAACGACACCCAGCTAATTCTCTCCCTCACCAACGACCCCGCCACCGCCAGAGCCAACCTTCACGAAGGGATGAAAGAGGTAGCTGAATGGATGAAGAACAGCCGCCTGAAACTGAACTCGGACAAGATGGAAGTCCTCATCCTGGGATCCTCACCCTTCGCCTGGGATGACTCCTGGTGGCCCCCCGCCCTAGGCAGCGCACCCAAAACAACAGACCACGCACGCAACCTGGGCTTCATCCAGGACTCCTCCCTCTACATGACCAGACAAGTCAACGCCGTCTCCTCGTCGTGCTTCAACATCCTGTGCATGCTACGTAAGATCTTCCGGTGGATCCCCACCGAGACCAGGAAGACGGTCACCCAGGCCCTCGTCACCAGCCGTCTGGACTACAGAAACTCCCTCTATGCCGGAACCACCGCCAAGCTTCAGAAGAGACTCCAGCGGATCCAGAACGCCTCAGCACGACTCATCCTGGACATCCCCCGTCGCAGCCACATCTCCGGACACCTGAGAGACCTGCACTGGCTCCCGGTCAACAAGAGAATCACCTTTCGACTCCTCACCCACGCACACAAAGCCCTACACAACCAAGGCCCAGGATACCTCAACAGCCGCCTCAACTTCTACGCTCCCAAACGCCAGCTTCGATCGACCGGCCACGGCGTCGCCGCCGCCCACGCATCCGAAGAGCCACCACAGGGGGACGGTCCTTCTCCTACCTCGCCGCCAAGACATGGAACTCCCTCACGACCCACCTCCGCCTGACCCAGGACCACCTCGCCTTCAGGAAGCAAATCAAGACCTGACTGTTGAAGCAGTAGCGGACCCCCCTCCCCTAGCGCCTTGAGACCCTCTGGGTGAGTAGTGCGCTATATAAATGCTTTGATTGATTGATTGATTGACATAACAACGCGATGTTCAATGCCTTCCTATTACATTTCAGCCAGGATAGCCTGTATGCAGAAAGTACGGGAATCTGCTGGAATTATTTAATAACCAGGTGTTGAGCGGGACAAGTAGATCACGAGGAGTTCTGCATATAACTACTTACAATCAAAGTCTGAGATTTATGATGTGAGTGGAGAAGTGTGGCTCAGGGGTCAGAGGCGGCAGACCTGGAGCTTGAGTTCGGCCCTGGACCAGGGTTCAATTCCCCGCCTCGGCGGGTCTTAGGCTCAAAAATTCCACGGACTCGATAATTCTCGCTCCGGTGCCTTCTCGACTCACGGGTTCACACTCTGCGACTCTGGGCAATAGCTTGCTTAATCTCCACAACGGCCCCTCGCGGTGGGATGCCTGGCTTTCACCTTGTGGATACCCTGCCAGGGTTATCTCACAGGGGAATACCAGGACGGGTTCCCTAAGCAAGCGCGGAGATGCCCCAGGGTAAGTCGTGCGCTATATAAGTTTCATTCATTTCATTTCATTTCATTTCATGACACGGATGTGTTTGATAATATTGTACAAATGAAGAGGATTTTTTGTTGCCAGGATCGAGATCGATTGAATTCAAATATTGGTCAATCATTATAAAGTAAGTTATGTTTTATTTTATTTGGTTCCAAAAGTACAGCTGGGACTATAATTAGAGGCGTGAATTTAGTAAGACAGTGTTTGAATTTCACTGAGGTTTTATCGCTTTTAGGTAATCTAATATGTTCAGAATTTAACTAGTTTTGTCTGTCTGGGCCGCCCGACCTTTTAATCCACCGGGCATTTCCCCAGTGTCATCGGGCTGCATGCTTTGGAGGCTGATTTGAAGGCCCATGGTCGCCCCTGAGACGTTTAGGACTTTCCGCGGCTCTTCGAAATTAACCGTCGCTGGCAAAGGGAGGCTTCAAGTGAGAGAGAGAGAGAAAGGGAGGGTGGGTGGAAGGAAGAAGGCTGAAAGAAAGTGATCAGAGTTTGAGGAGTGAGTGAGAGAAGTGAAGGAGAGTGAGAGAGAGTGGATGATAGGATAGAGAGAGATAACACGAAGAGGGGTGTTTAAGGTGAGTATTTTTGGCAGAGGTGCATTTGGTTTCCCAGTCCAGCCTTGTTGGCCGGTTTCTTTGATTAATGAAGTGCTGAGTGCATATGAAACACAGCCAGGCCCACTAAAGTATGAACTGATAAGGTATGAGTTGATTTCCATTCTGGGAGGATGGGTTTGACAACAAAACTACAAAATGGCCCAAGAATGCAGTATAGTTGTTCTCAAGTTTATGCAAATGAGTGAATGTGTGGACTCGTAAGCATGTAGCAGTGGGATAGCTCAAGCCTTATAGAGTGAGCAAGTTGACAGTCATAAAACATGTGTAAGAGATCACCACCCTGCTTTCGTTTTGTCCGACGCAAAAATGTTGCTAAATGCCAAGTTTGTTGCACCTATAGGGCACCTGCTTTGTGGATAATGAAGCTTGTTTGTCCCAGCGATTCTTTCCTTTTTGTTTTTTTAACGCTCCAATGTATCCCTAAGTTACACCAAACTTAACTAAGTTTCAGAGGGTGTTAAGTCCTATTATCATTGCTGTAGGCATCGTAGCATTAGCAGGTACACTGTTACTATACTACAAAGTGTAGTGTGCAGCATGAATTGACAAACTGCTTCACAATTCCTCCATAGGTCAAAGAGCATGTCAGTCTGCAGTTCATCATACTGCAGTCCAGGTTGGTGTAATCCATGTGGCAACCTATGTAAAGTATTCACTGAAGATGTGTATCTCCCTAAGCGCATGCCTCTTTGTATTTGTGGACATTAAATTATGTTTCCCAGCTTTGCATCAAAGAGTCAGCTGAGACTTGTGATACCATAAAAGGGCTAGTGCAAAAATACAATACTATCTCACACCTCTTGAGAATGCTGACTAATGGAAAAATCTATGCGTGGTGACGTGCCTCACACACACTAGCCCTTGAGGCTAGAAACATGGTCCAGCAAGGAAGTGCAGCAAGCAGTAATGGTTCTTGATGCTAGTTATCTTGTATTTCTGACAATGCATGTTGTATGGCCATTGGCGCACGCTCACACCCCATTTGCCTGCCCCCCCCCGTCCCCATCTGCGAGGCTGAGCATTCATTCTTCATCCATCCATTCATACATCCATCCATTCATCCATCCATCCAGACATCCATCCATCCATCCAGACAGCCATCCATTAATCCATCCGCCAGCCATTCATCCATGGATCCACCCACCCACCCACTCACCACACACACATCCGCCCACCCAGCATCCATACATGCATCCATGCATCCATGCATCCATCCACCCATACACCGACCCATCATCCAGACAGCCATCCATTAATCCATCCGCCATCAATTCATCCACCCACCCACTCACCACACACACATCAGTCCACCCAGCACCCATAAATGCATCCATCCATCCAGATATCCATCCATCCATCCAGACAGCCATCCATTAATCCATCCGCCATCCATTCATCCATGCATCCACCCACCCTCTCACCAGACACACATCCGTCCACCCAGCATCCATACATGCATCCATGCATCCATCCACCCATACACCGACCCATCATCCTCCATCCATTCATCCACCCAAGCACCCATCGTTCCATCCATCCAGACAGCCATCCATGAATCCATCTGCCATCCATTCATCCATGCATCCACGCACCCACTCACCACACCCACATCCATCCACCCAACCACCCATAAATATTAACACCTGAGCCATTAGTGATAGGCTTTGAATATTTGCAGTCGTACAAGGGAACAAGTGTTGCATTGTTGAAAAAGCTTGTTTCCGTGACGTGATTAGGGAACAACTGTTGCATTTTGGAAAAAGCCCGTTTCCGTGACGTGATTATTTGCAGTCTTCAGTTTTTAGAAGGGAACAACTGTGCGCTGTATTGGCATGTGAGAGTCAGCATTTTGCCATTAACATCGCATGCATTGTAATAAACCCCGTTTCCGTGACGTGATTATTTGCAGTCTTTAGATTTTTAGAAGGGAATAACTGTGCGTTGTATTGGCATGGGAGAGTCAGCATTTTGCCATTAACATCGGAAGCATTGTAATTGCATGCGATGTTAATGGCATCAACCGCAGTTAGTACTTTGTGGCAGGGCTGAGGTGCGTTGGCCGAGGGGGAGATCATACAGACAGGCGAAAGTAGTCTTGCAGCATATGCGCTTGCGTAGTGAAATACGCATGCGCAGATTGTTCGGGGAAGATCATCCAGATGGGAAGATCATAACTACGATACACCGGCGCCCCCTTTATCCTGTACATAATTAACTTCAGGATGATTCAATTTTATTAGATCGATCTCCGCCTCCATATACTTTCCCCTCTACCCCGAGGACGATTTTAATGATCCCAAATCTACCTCAGATCAGAAAGGGGCGGATGCGAAAGGTAAACGGCAGACTTGCTCTTTTTTGTTCGCTGACGGTGCGGCTGCTCTTAGATCCGCTGCTCGTAAAGCAGCTCACGGTACTACCTCTGCTCCAGCAATGGGTCAGCATGGCTAGATTCAGAGCAGTTATATTTTGCAGAGTCGCTTACTGGGGAAGTAATACTTAGTTTAGGAAACATTCCAATGACCTAGAGCCTGCTGATATCAAATCTGACCATAAACAATTTAGTGACGGTCTTTTTCTCCTTTCTCAGGTGGCTGATTTAATTAGATGAGTGGTTAAACTACAAACTGATGCATTCCGTTTGCGAGAGGAGAAAAAGACAGCTGGTAGAGTTCCAGCTGAACAAACAGATTGGACACCCTTGCCACATGATGAAGATCTAGGGGCAGATAAGGATACTAGTATTTCTCTAGTTCATGCAAAACCCATGCGTGAAGCTGCACCTTCATATGTTCCTCCTAGGGTTGAGGGAACAAGTGACAATTAAGATTCAATTGACGCGAAGGGATATTTTGTTTATAATTAGGTTTAAACGCCTTGGAGTAGAGTGGATGTCATGGCTCTTAAAGTTGGTTTGCCTGACCCGCGGAAAAATCGGGCTGCTTTTTATGAAGAAGTTGAAGGAGCTATTAGTTCTTGCACTATGACTTTGCCTGATATTGACATGTTTTTCGGGCTTATCTTACCTCCTGATATGTGGTGATTGATTCGGAAAGTAGACGATCATACAGCTTTTGGAGATATTTGGGTGGAAATAGAGAGATAATATGTAGCAAGAGAACCTGCACAGAAACCAACACAAGAGATATTAGACCTCCTAAAGGCTATAATAACTAAGTTGAAAACTCTTATACCCCCTAAAAAGATAGATTGGACTATGTTAACGTCTTGTAAGCCGAAAGCGGAGGAAACGGTTTCTGATTTCTTTACACGTTTTGAGGAGACATTCCATGACTTTAGTGGGCAGCCATTGACACATGACACGGGCAAGCATCTGTTCGTTGACAAATTTGTTGCGAATATGTTACCAGGAATAGCCAGTCGCCTAAAGGCCAGCGAGAGTTTATGGACCACATCTTCCCCACTCTCTGTTTTAGCTATGGCTCAGTATTATGAACGTTAGGAATTGGAACCTAAGGACAAGGAGAATAAAAAGGCTAAGGAATTAAAGACAAAGGTTCTGTTAGCTCAGGTTTATGGTCTATCAGATAGAGGTGGTGGTAGAGGCGGACGTGCGATGTATCATCCTGGTGCACCCCCTATCCCTCGAGCGCCTTTGTCTTCCGATCAGTGTGCTTCTCTGCACAATCTGATTAGAGATGTGGTTGTGAAAGAAGTCCCTTACAATATTTGTATTAGTCCCATCTAAGTATGGGTGAATTTTGCAGATCTGTGATCCGCGAATTGGCGCGAAATCGTCAAAAAAATCTGTGAATTTGTGGATTTTCCCACGAAATCGCGGATGTTTTGGCGATTTGCACCATACTTAACTGGAGTACTTTCTACTGGCTAATCAGTAAGTGCTACCTCGTTGGGTAAATGTATAGTGCTTTTCCTACACTGCAGCTGCGTAAAGGGCGAGATGATGTGTCCCCAGTGACCATGTGTGCCTGTAACTTTTCCACCTCGCCAAAAGGTGCCGAGGTCCCTCCAGTGAGCTGTCCATCATAGTGTAGAAAGGGCCGGAAGACGTTTCATACCACTAGTGTGTGGTGTGCGGGGGCAAATGGGCGGGGCCTATGTGTGTTCACATGCCTCATGTGTATAAAGAGTCAGAGGGCAAGCAGGGCATCATAAGAGGAGAAAGCAGCCTCCTGGTCACAGGGACTTCATGCTCTGGAATCTACTAGACACCATCTCTCTGGACGTCGCCTTCCTAACTGAAACATGGATGATCGCCTCCTCAGCCCCAGACATCACCATTGCCATCCCGGAAGGCTACAAGATCATCCGAAAAGACCGCACCAAGCAAACAGGAGGAGGCATCGCTATCGTCCATAAGAACTCCATCTGCATCTCAACCAGCTCAGACGTCAACCTCGCTAGCGCCGAACACCTTCACTTCACTTCCAGATCCACACCGACCCCAAGACCACACTCAGAGGCACCCTCCTCTACAGGCCACCAGGTCCCGTGCACAATTCAGTGAAGACTTTATAAACAACAGTGGTCCCAAGGAGTCTGTGGATATAAATTTATCAGATAAAATACAGTCCACAATAGGAGCTATATTGGCCACTGTCCAGCCGGACAGGGTATTTTTTATTTTTCAATGAAATATATAGTGGAGTAGACAAAGGCACAATCCTGTACCGTTTTGTGAACAAACAAAAAGGGTTTTTAGGCAAGAGAGAGCATAGTTGGCCACTTGTAATTCAGTAGGGTTTTTAAGTAGTGCCAAGCAAGTGCTAGACACAGCATAAATCAAACAGAATCGTTAGGCTGTGAAAACACTTTTAACAAGTCGACGTTTCGATCCCTTATGTTCAATATTACGGGATCATCATCAGGACTAACAATCCATACATTTGCTTGCCTGGTATAAACATTTTAACACACAACCGCCCAGTGGGGGTCGGAAGGGTTCAGGGATAAGATTACAAAGGTGGACACTGCTTTAAAAGGAACCTGGTAAATACCTGTTGTTATGTGCACTCTGCCTCGTCTTCAATTAGTTAAGAAATGTTTTGAAGTTACTGTTGGCCCGTGTGGTCAATTGCTTTGCTCGAAATCGAGTCTTGGGTGGAGAGAGCCTCCTCGGTGTCCGTCCGTCATATAAAACTAGGCAACAAAAACACCCCCTGGTTCAACGATGATCTTAAAAAATCCAAGAAACTCTGTCGCTCCCTTGAGAAAGAATGGAAAAAAGACCCAAACACCAGCACCAAGGACGCCTTCAAAAACACCACCCGCATACACCACCAACTGATCCGGACTGCCAAGAAAGCCGCTTTCAAAGACCGACTTGACAACAATGCCCACAACAGCAAGGAATTATTCAACATCATCAAAGAGTTTACCAACCCCGCTGCCAACTCCAACGACATCACTCCCTCTCAAGCCCTTTGCGACTCCCTAGCTTCGTTCTTCCATGACAAAATCGCAGACATCCACAACAGCTTCGACAAACAACCCGGAGACCAACCCACCCAACCTTCTGCCGTACCTTCACCCCCCTTGAACATCCTCAACGACTGGAACCCAATCTCCACTGAGGACACCATCCGCCTGATGAACTCCATCCACTCAGGATCCCCCATAGACCCATGCCCTCACCACATCTTCAACAGAGCAGACTCCATCATAGCACCACACCTCCGAGACGTCATCAACTGCTCCCTCAACTCCGCCACCTTCCCGGAAAGCTGGAAACACGCCGAATTCAGCGCCCTTCTGAAAAAACCCACAGCTGACCCCACCAAACTCAAATACTACTGCCCCATCTCGCTCCTCCCATTCCCGGACAAAGTCATAGAGAAAGCTGTCAACAACCAGCTCGCCGCCTTCTTCAAAACCAACAAATCCCTCGACTCCTCACAGTCCGGCTTCCGAGCCAAACACAGCACTGAGACTGCACTCATCGCAGCAACAGACGACATTCGCACTCTACTGGACAATGGAGACACAGTCACCCTCATCCTCCTCGACCTCTTTGCAGCCTTTGACACTGTCTGTCATAGCACCCTGTTACAACGCCTCAGAAACATCTGAATCCAAGGAAAAGCACTGGAATGGATCACCTCGTTCCTCGCCGGAAGAACCCAGAGAGTCCGCATCCCACCATTTAAGTCAGAGGCCACTGAAGTCATTTGCGGCGTGCCACAAGGGTCTTCACTCAGCCCCACCCTCTTCAACGTATACATGAGCCCCCTCGCAACCATCGCACGCCAACACTTTCTCAACATCATCTGCTACGCTGACGACACTCACCTGATCCTCTCACTCACCAAAGACCCTAACACCGCCAAAACCAACCTACATGAAGGAATGAAAGAAGTAGCAGAGTGGATGAAGCACAGCCGTCTGAAACTGAATTCCGACAAAAGAGAAGTCCTTATCTTAGGTACCTCCCCCTCTGCCTGGGACGACTCCTGGTGGCCAGAGTCCCTTGGAAAAGCACCCACCCCGACAGACCAAGCACGGAACCGGGGCGTCATCCTGGACTCCTCACTCTCGATGACCAGACAAGTCAACGCCGTTTCATCATCATGCTTCAACATTCTTCGCATGCTCAAAAAAAATTTTCGCTGGATCCCCACCGAAACTAGAAAGGCGGTCACCCACGCACTGGTTACAAGACGCCTGGACTACGGAAACACCCTATACGCCGGTACCACCACAAAACTTCAGAAAAAACTCCAAAGCATCCAGAACGCATCAGCCAGACTCATACTAGACATCCCACGTAACGACCACATCTCTGGTCACCTGAAAAACCTCCACTGGCTCCCCGTCAACAAGAGGATAACATTCCGCCTCCTAACCCACGCACACAAAGCACTTTACGAACTTGGACCGAATGCCTCAACACACGACTTTCATTCTACACCCCCCCGCCAGCTACGCTCCTCCAACCTAGCCCTTGCTGCGGTACCTCGCATCAACAAAACCACCATGGGAGGAAGATCCTTCTCCTACCTGGCGGCTAAGACCTGGATCTCACTTCCCATCCACCTTCGCCTTACTCAGAACCACCTAGCATTCAGAAAGCAACTTAAAACGTGGATATTCGACAAGTAATTCCCCACACTTCTCCAAGTGCCTTGAGACCCTCTGGGTATGTAGCGCCCTATATAAATTAATTGAATTGAATTGAATTGAAGTATTACAGTCATTTTCGATGGCAGGGATGGTGTTAAAGCACACTTGCCCAGCCTCAACCGTGCTCACCAATGTTTTGAGCTCATTGTGTGCGGGACAAAACGGCGGGGCCTATGCGTGTTCACATGCCTCATGTGTATAAAGGGTCAGAGGGCGAGCAGGCCATCATAAGAGGAGAAAGCAGCCTCCAGGTCACAGGGACTACATGGGGATGGCGCTCGAGAAACTCATGGATGCAAAGACCTCCCCAAAGCATTACAGTAATTTTCGACGGCAGGGATGGGGTTAAAGCACACTTGCCCAGCCTCGACCGTGCTCACTAATGTTTTGGGCTGATTGTGTGCGGGGCCAAACGGCGGGACCTATGCGTGTTCACATGCCTTATGTGTATAAAGGGTCAGAGTGCGAGCAGGGCATCATGAGAGGAGAAAGCAGCCTCCGGGTCACAGGGACTACACGGGGATCGTGCTCGAGAAACTCATGGATGCAAAGACCTTCCCGAAGTATTACAGTAATTTTCAATTGCAGGGATGGGGTTAAAGCACACTTGCCCAGCCTTGACCGTGCCCACTAATGTTTTGGACTGATTGTGTGCGGGGCCAACCAAATGGTGGGGCCTATGCGTGTTCTCCTGCCTCATGTGTACAAAGGGTCAGAGGGCAAGCAGGGCATCAAAAGAGGAGAAAGCAGCCTCCTGGTTACAGGGACTACACGGGGATGGCGCTCGAGAAACTCATGGATGGAAAGACTTCCCCGAAGTATTTCAGTAATTTTCGATGGCAGGCATGGGGTTAAAGCAAAGCCTCGACCGTGCTCACTAATGTTTTGGGCTGATTAAAACGCTACTGAATTTCAGCTTCAACTCGGGCACCTGTTAGTGTTTTTTATCTGTAAGTGCTTCCTGTTGAAGCTTAATTTTTGGGACAGGAGCCTCATGCCATACTTGTAACTATTCTCTGACCCTGCTTTAAGGGGCAGAGCAGGGTCAGAGAATAGTTGCAAGTAGGCAAGGAGGCGTCGCTCAGGAAGCACTTACAGGGTTACAGCAGGTGCCCAAGTTGAAGTTAATTTCTTTCTAACCAATTTGTAAATGGTTACAAAGAAATTAGCTTCAACTTGGGCACCTGCTGTAACCCTGTAAATGCTTCCTGGAAAACATTCATCCCGCTCACGGATTCGCGGATTTTTCTGCAATTTCGCGAGATTCGCGGATCGCGAAATTGCAGAAAATCCACAAATTCCGCGAACGGAACAAATTTTCGCCCCACACTTAGTCCTATCCTTCCCATCTTGAAAAAAGACACTGATACTAACATATACAGGTTTATCATTGACTTACGAGAGGTTAATACGATCTTAGTGCCTCAATACCTAGTAGTCTCTGACATCACAACACTGCTTACTATGGTTCCTCCGACTGCTACTACATTCAGTGTGATCAATTAAAAAAATTCATCTTTTTCAATACCTATTCATCCTGACAGACGTTATTTGTTTGGCTTCACTTTGAATAATCGATCATTCAGATTTGGTAGAGCTCCACAGGGGTAGGCAAATATTCCTAGTATTTATAGCCAGGCATTGAAAAGGCAGCTTGATTCTTTCCCTGTTCCGAAAGTGGTAGCTCTCATACAATATGTTGATGATATCTTGTTGGCTGCCGATACCCCTGAACAGGGTGAATAAGGAACACTATTATTGCTCTCCTTTCTTGCATCTCACCATCACAAGGTTTCCTCGGAAGAAATTGCAATATTGTAGACAGCAGGTTACCTATTTAGGTCACCTCCTGTCTAAGGAGGGACGTGCACTCACACCAGATTGTATTCAAGCTATTTTAGACACGCCTGTGCCCTGTACTCAGAAGGATGTCCGTGGACTAACTGGCCTTACTTCTTTCTGTAGGCAATTGATCCCTAACTTTTCTCATGTTGCTAAACCCTTTTTGGCCCTTTTGACTAAAGACACTCTAATGCCTCTCCCATGGACTACTGAATGCCAGATTGCTTTTCAACAGTTGCGTCAAGCTCTTTGTTCTGCACCAGTATTAGGAACTCCAGATTACACTAAGGCCTTTACACTCCATGTACACGAGAGGAATGGTTGCGCTCTCTCAGTTTTAACACAGACACACTGTGATAAGCAGCGTCCATATTTCCTCGCTGTCCTCGATCCAGTTTCTCGTGCGATGCCTGGGTGTTTTCGTTCTGTGGCAGTGGCAGCTGTGTCCATACGTCAGAGTGAGGGTATAGTCTTGTCAGATAGGTTGCTTGTGTTAGTACCCCATGCAGTTGATGTCCTTTTGAACCAAACTAAAATACAGCATTTGACTAGTGCTCACTTGACAGGATATGAATTGACACTTTTGGCTCCTCATATCACCTTGAAAAGATGTTCGACCCTTAATCCAGGTACTCTATTGCCATTCCCAGCTACTCAGTCTCAGTCGCAAGAGTCCCATGACTGTATATTCCTTACTGAGGAAGAAACAAAGGGTTGTGTTGACCTACAAGATACACCCCTTTCAAGTGTTGATGGGGAAATGTAGGTTGATGTGTCCTGCTTGAAACTGCCAGATGGCACGACGTCGGCTGCCCATGCAATTACAACACTTCAGATGGTAGTTGAGACAGCTCGCATCCCACAGAAGTCAGCTCAGGCAGCTGAGTTGATAGCATTAACTAGGGTGTGTGAGCTTAGTACTGACCTGTTTATTAACATCTACACTTATAGCCAATATGCCATTGGAATGGCTCACAATTTTGGGCAACTCTGGAAGGAAAGAGGCTTCCTTACATCACACGGGATACAAATAGTGCATGGGGAATTAGTGCATAAACTCCTTACTGCATTGACATATCCTAAGACGGTAGCAATTATGAAGTGTAGTGCCCACAAGAAAGTACCAGACAAAGTTGGAGCAGGGAATGCCTTTGCAGACAGTACAGCCTGTAAAACTGCAATGCAGCAAAGTATTACATCCATATATGTGGTGTAGTCTCAGGCTGAATGTTGGCATGATGCCAGGCAAGAAGTGTTGGACATGCAGCGATCTGCCTCTGCTGATGAATTAGATCAATGGTCAAAGGAGGGAACATTGGATGATGAGGGCTATTGGAGAAATAAAGAAAGGATAAAGTGGAAATTACGTAAGCCTATTTACATCCTATGATTTACATGGCACATGGGCCGGCACATGTTGGAGAATCCTCAATCTAAAAATTGCTTATGCTAGTTAAGGATCATCCAGAAATTGCCGGCATAGCTAAAAAGATAGTTCAGTCTTGTCTGATCTGTCTTCAATATAATCCTGGAAAGGAAACACAAACTCCAACAGAAGGGTATGCAATATCTACTGCACCTTTTAAGTTTTACAAATGGATTGAACGCTGTAACAACTTGAAGTACACCCTAGTAGTAGTTTGTGCCTTTAGTAAATGGATAGAGGCATATGCTATGAAAGACAATACAGCTCTTACTACAGCAAAAGTCCTCTTAAAGGAGTTCTTCCCTCGCTATAGAGTTTGTATGGACCCCATTTTATTGAGCAAGTTGTTGAGTACCTTATGAAAGGATTGGGAACTAAGCAGAAGCTTCATGCTGCTTTCCACCCACAATCAGCAGGGCTAGTAGAGCGCTATGATTCCACCCTCAAGCTTAAATTGGCTCAAATTCTGGCTTCTACATCTTTGAAATGGTCTGATGCCCTGCCCTTGGCTTTTCTCCCCATTAGATCAGTACGACATACTCGATCCGGCCTCACACCGTATGAGGTGGTATTCGGAAGGCCAATAAATATTTGGGGAACTCCTAAGCCACGCCCTATACATGATGTATCTCTTGTATTGATGAACGACTATTTGTCTCAGTTGACTGACAGTTTGTCTTCTATTTATCAACAGGTTTGGGAGACTCTTACAGACAGGACCATGGTTGAGGGCCATGGTCTGCAGCCAGGTGACTTTGTTGTGACGAAGTCCTTCCAGAGAGCCAATTCGCCAGCCCAAGGTGGCGCAGCCCTGAGCAGGTTCTCTTGGCAACTAGGACTGTGGTACGAGTGACCAACTGGAAGAACTGGATGCATGGCATTCACTGTCGAAAAGTGTTGTCAGACCTAGTGAGCCCAGCTGTATTCGCCAACCACGGCAATATCCTGGACACAGAGAGAGGCCAAGCTATGCCGCCTGAAAGACCTGAGGAAGTAATTTCCGGACCACATGATCCCTGGTACATCTCGATATCAGCTGCGACCCTGGAAGAAAGATACTTCATTGCTGAAAGAGACTGGTTGAGCCACCGTCCGGGTTAGTGAAGCCTGAGCTACAAAGGGGGGGATTCCGGTAGGGATACTCATCTCAAGCTCAGTGAAGGAGCAAATGGCTGCTCAGGACATTAGGGTTCCATCTGCTTTGTTGTTCAGCAACGAGATAAACATGCCTATGGAGAAGACATAGACTGCTGCGAGAATTTGTGATCAAAAGACTATGTTCAATGTTGGGTTTACTTCTGTTGTTATCATTGTGGCAGTGATAACCTGGACTGTAGAGGAAGTGGCTTCTGTTTGAAATATTCTGGCTGTCACCACTCCTGTCCCCATTGAGCATCAAAACTCCCTTATCATGAGCAGAAATATCGACAGTCAGTCTTTATCTCAACAACATGTTCGTTCAGATGTTGCATCACACACACAATGCTACGAACATTACCAACTGTTGGGTGTGTGGAATGATGCCAGCTCATCCTAAAAAAAGAAGGAACACATTTTATTCTTCTGACGTTCTCTCACAATGGTTTCTGCCAAGCTTGGTTTGCTTTGTTGTGGGCCTCTAAAGTTGTGAATGAACTACCGACTGAATACAGTTAGTTATCCTGATGAAGATTGGAATCCACAACCTAAAGGAACTGTATAGAAAATGGAGGAATATCACAGAGGAAATGCCTCCACAGATTATGTTTATCATATCACTAAATCTGTCAAGGGTAATGGACCTTCTGTTATAGCAGTTACTAGAGGTCGAGCAGACTTATGTGTGCATAGTGTTGGTAGAATCCCAATGGGGAAAAGCAATTGTACCCTGGTGTTGAATATTACTGGAGTACAGTACAGAAGTTTCTTGTCATCACATAATACGTATTTTATTTGTGGGAATTAGGGATACTATCTCTTACCCATTGGTTGGTCAGGAACCTGCTACGTGTCCCTTTTACTACCTCATGTGTTTTTGGAACCTGCATCATACCATAAAGACTATAAACTGTTCAATGAAATTTCTATAAACCGATTTAAGAGGACAATGCATCATGATGAGGTGGGCCAAACTGATAACGCGCTGCAGCAATATGTAGACTTTAATTTGGGACTATTCTTCTTTGTTGGTGCTGCCCTGAACAGCAGAAAAATCCGACGTTTGACACGAGTTGTAGAGGCTGTAACTAACCAAACAGCTATGGCACTTGGAAACATCACAGAAGAACTACAAATTGCTATAATTGTGGCGCTCCAAATCCAGATGGTACTCAATGCAGTGTTAGCTGATCGTGGTGGTGCATGTTGCATCATCGAGAGCAGCTGTTGTGTTTATATACCGGATCATGCCCCTTCAGTTTTTGATGCAATCTCTAAATTACATAAGATACCTGATGAAATTCATCTCGATTCAGGAACATGGACTTTAACTGGCTGGTTATGGACATTGTTTGTTACTTGGGGCTGGAAATTACTGACAGTCCAAATGTATATTCTTTGCGATCCTACTGTCTTGTTGTCTATGCATACAATGTGGGCCAATGCTTTGTTCCCTTTGTGTTTCTGATTGTATACCCCCAAACACAACTTTAAAAATGTGAATGCCCAATATGTTCAGACCAAGAAGTTAATGATATGATGAAAATTGATGGGCAAGATGTTTACCTTGCTCCTTCTAATTCATAGAGATGTCTTCAGCTAATGCTAAAAGGGTCATCTGTAGAAATCACCAGCAATCGCTGTTAGCATGAGCTGAACCATTTTGTTGTGGCATCCATTTTTGTTAATCCCAACACTAGGGCACTAGATAGTGCCCCTAACCACGGCACTGTGACTGCTGCTGTTGCAGAAATCGTTATTCCACTTTTTTCTTTAACTATTTTTAATCCTTAATACAGTTATTTTCATCACTTTTTCTCCAAAGTTAATTTTTTCATTTTCTAACATATTCCATCCACTTGCAAGGAAATGCCTATTTGCTGTTTTTCTCATACTCCCAATGGGCCATCCGTGCCTCTTCACTCAAGAATATGTATAGGTGCAAATTTCGTGAAAAGCAGTTTATTTAAAACGCAATGCATTTCGGGCCTCCATGGGCCCTTCGTCAGGGGTGACTAGAAAGATCAATAAAACGACATTTAATATATGTGCAATACATCACTTTCTCTATGGAATTAACATACTCTGTAACTTTTGTCTCTCATCTTTAACACTGATACAGCAATGCCAGACCTCAACCTCATTTAACTGAAAGCGTGATGATGGTCTCATCGTGTTTCAAATTCTTTTTAAAAAAAATTCCATCTCTACCCAGTGCCTGCGCGTTAGCCTCATAACCTTTCCCCCAACAGTGTACCCTTCGCATGTGCTCACGCTTCCTCCCCAACTCAATCACCCTGCTTCCTTCTGCTTCAAATGTTAACCTCTATCCACCCACTGTCAGTACCCACTCTCAAAACAAGCTTCCTTCCATCACATTAATCTATCATGCACCAGATTCGTATGAGAAAATTCTTTGTTTCTCTTAAACTCCGCACCTGCTTTCTTAAGCTTTCTCTTCCCCGCTGCTTATGATAAATACAATGAGGCTCCAGAAACCCATTAACACTTCCAACCCGCTTTGTTTAACATCCTGCCTAAAGCCATCACGTACCTGCTAAACTAGTTCCAGCCTTCTCCCTTCCTTCAGACAGAGAAATCTTTGTTCATACCACTCCCACGTGCTTCTTAAAGAACCCATGCCCCACCCCCTGTACCTGATCTGTGCCTCCCATTAACCCAACAGGGCTCGCACCTGACATCGTTCGTACATTGGAATCAGCTACCCGCACTACTACTCCCAGAATGCTAAGTTTCTATACCAGATCTCAGCTGCTTGAAGGTCCGCTGTTTTTAAACAAAATCATTGCATTTCAATATGTAAAAAACGAGTACATAGTCCCTTGTTGATGATTCATGTCTAGTTCGCTGCTGACGCTTCCCAACATAAACTTGTTTCATGAAATTAGATATTCAGCCTGGCTCGTAGATATTAAATGTGCTGCTTCTAAGTAAATCTTTCCTGTTCCATTTTCTTGTGGGTGCAGACCTAGTGAAGGCAGTTCGTGATAATCATTGAAAGTTCATAGGTTGCACTCCTGTTTTTAAATCACTCGTCATCTTTTTATGTTTGACCTTTATTCGACCAAGCGTGCTCGATGGTTCCGTGCCCTGCCCCTGTGGCACATGAAAACAGTCCATCCCAACAGTAGGCACTAGATAGTGCCCCTAACCTCGGCACTGTGACTGCTGCTGTTGCAGAAATCGTTATTCCACTTTTTTCTTTAACTATTTTTCATCCCTAATACACTTATTTTTATCACTTTTTCTCCAAAGTTCATTTTTTCATTTTCTAACATATTTCATCCACTTGCAATTATTTATTGCTTATTTTCTGTTTTTCTCATACTCCCAAAGAGCCATCCGTGCTTCTTCACTCAAGAATACGTATAGGTGCAAATTTCGTGAAAAGCAGTTTATTTAAAATCCAATGCATTTCGGGCCTCCATGGGCCCTTCGTCAGGGGTAATTAGAAATATCAATAAAACGACAATTAATATATGTGCAATACATCACTTTCTCTATGGAATTAACATACTCTGTAACATTTGTCTCTCATCTTTAACACTAATACAGCAATGCCAGACTTCAACCTCATTTAACTGAAAGCGTGATGATGGTCTCATCGTGTTTCAAATTCTTTTAAAAAAAAATTCCATCTCTTCCCAGTGCCTGTGCGTTAGCCTCATAACCTTTCCCCATCAGTGTACCCTTCCCATGTGCTCATTCCTCACTGACTCGATTACCCTGCTTCCTTCTGCTTCAAATACTAACCTCTATCCACCCACTGTCAGTACCCACGAGTTGTTGGTCAAGGGCAATGGTCGAAAGTGGGACGGGTAACTCGTTCGCACAGTTGTGCATGACTGTCACGTTATCTCCTTCGGAAATCAATGTCGCTTCACGTCTCGTCGGGCAGAAAGTGATCACCAACTCGTTATTTTGACCCTAGCCACCTGTTACACCGCCCAGAACACAAGCGCCACTTTCAGCCCTGATGAGTCACAGGCACTGCCCTGTTGATGAAACACGTGTCGGCTGGCGTTCTGTAAACACTCTAAAGAAAGAAGACGTATATAAAGTTTAATATATTGTCTTCACCATACAAACCGGTGTCTCTTGTTTTGTCTCAACCGACTAACTCACTTATAAAGTTTTGTATATCTTACGTGTGCCCAGTACCTGGTGTATATGTGTTAGCCATGTGCTTCCCCATCTTCACTGTTGCCTGTTTTTCTATTCTGCCTGAGTCATCAACTACAGTTAACTCCTTCAGTACTGAGCCAGAGCACTGCGCATGCTCAGAAAGTCTTGTAGCTTCTAGAATGCACCTGTTTTAGAGTGTAACTGTCAGGGTATTCCAACTGATGTTTTGTTACTCCTCCCACTCTGTTGACTAAGTGATTTCTATTTGTCCATACATGTGAATAGCTATTCTTTTCAATACTTGTACCGCCTCTTTTTGAGTCTCCATGCTTACTCAGCTACAAACCGTATATAAAAGGCCCATGGTTTCTGTATTCCATGTACTGCCTAATACATTGCCTGAGGGTTCTGTATTGAGATAGTCCCACCACTCATGAGTGATGATAAACTTGTTATTTGATATCACAGCTTCTGTGCCAATCTCTTTTGTTGTCTAAGGACCAGAGAACAAAGAAGGGAAAACCCCTGCACCGTTGGGCACCTAAAAAGGCTCATTTCCACAGGCAAGCCGCGCAAGTGGGATACTATTTTTATTGGGATAAGTGTCGGAGCACATAATCATATACCATTTGTTATTATGAATTTAATTTCTCTTGATATTGACTTCCAAATGAGAGCCAATGAGCAAAAAAGATCACAATGTGAAAATTGTACGCTTTCTCACATGATAGTATAGATTCTTCCAAATCTGGAGCTGTACACATTACCACTAGCCACTAGTGTCTAGGTCAGATTTTTAAAACGCCTAGAAATGCTTCATAAACATGTTCAATTCCCTACATTTTACCTTATGAATTGATGCATGTTTAATACACAATGAAATAACATTATGAGCCACACCTCAGTTGTTGGCTGTTGGATTGTGTGTTTTTGGACAACTAAAAAATACTATATAACACTTCAAACAGTAGTTTCTGATTGATGTAATGGTGTATTGCTTTTGGGAATCAGACATGTGGTCAAAGATTTACAGATGACAATGTCAGCTATTTAGTTATTTCTATTTCTCCAATGTTTTTTATGTCATTGCTTTCTTTGGGTAAACCATGAGCAATCTACAAAAGTTACCCCTTGCTGAATTCCGAATGTTGCCCAGTTTTCAGAAAGGCATGGCATTCTGTGTTCTCCCATGGGATTAATTTTTTCCCACTGTTAACTTCATATAGGTTTCAAATAGATCTTACAAAATAGCACTTAGCACTGTAAAACGTTGGTTGATGCCATGTCACACTGCACCTTTTTCATTAAAAACAGGGAACTCCAGAAACCCTGGGTACCTGTGGAATCTCTAGGATGTGGGAAATCTCTAGGATTTGAAAAAAGTTATGAAAGTGTTCTAGCTTTTATCTGTGCCCAAATTTTACAAGCCAAATCTGTTTAACATAAACTACAGCATTGAATTTTCCACTCTTTTGTTCCTTCAACGGACCTTGCTGTGTGCTGAGAGTGGTTAGATATAGAATTTTAAACAGTCATCCAATGAGGACCAGGAATTGGATTACTGAACTACAAACTAGAAATCAAATTCATGTAAATCATTGTTAACACAATGCTATAAAAACAAATGAGCCAAATTTAGAAAGGAAACCAGAAACGTCCACATCAAATCTCTGAAATCAGTTTGTAATCAGCATGTATGCAGAACAGCAGCCGTTTGTCATCACTAAGTATGGGCGGAATTCGCAGATTTCCCGGACCGCAAATTCTCGCGAAAGCGAATTCGCGGTCCGGGAAATCTGCAAATTTCTGATTTTTTTTTGTTCGTGTTCGCCAGGCTTTTGCGTGTTCGCGGGGCTTTTTGCGTGTTCGCTGGATTTATCAGCACGGCTACCGCGAGGTTACCCATGCTGACATACATGGGCTAGTTGCATGGTCGCATTGTGCAATTGCGTGTTCGCATCTGTTTTTGCGTGCTCGCGGTCAAAATGTCTCGCGACCAAGCAAAAAAACCTCAAGCTTGCGAACTGCAAATTTTTTGAAAAATTTGCTCGATTCCCGGAACAGAAATTTGTAAAAAATTCACAAATTCTGTGAGCAGAAAGGATTTTACGCCCATGCTTAGTCATCACCATCAGCTGCACAAGCACACAAGAGTCTCTCCTCATCAATGCACAAAATACACTATATCAAACTCTTCTCTAACAGGTATTCGTACTCCAACTACCACTCAATTTCTCAAAACAGGAAATATTATGTTCTCAGCATTTCCAGGGATGACAGACCACTCAGTCCATTGGTTAATTCATATTGAACTGTGATTCTGACGAAGTAAAAAAGAAACAAAATATGGAAGAAATAGGTGGAAGTATTGCACAGTCCTAAAGTCATCTTGCATTTGAAAAGTTAAAAAATTATCCTTTAGCAAGAGCACATCAAAACGCTCAAAAGGGCAGTTTTCCAAGCTAATGTTCTGCAGTGGTAACATTTTGTAGCAGAATTGCATTACAATTGTTATACAATATATGAGAACTCAAGAAAAGTAGAGTTTGGATACATATAAATGGTTACATTGAAGAAGCCTCTCACATCCAGTGTGCTTGCTGAGGCAGAAAGCTTCACAAATACCGTTTGACCTATGTTAGCTTAGGTTAATGTAATGCAGAATATATAGAATTTAGAAGCATACATTTATAGAAACATGAAGAACTCGAAATTCTTGTAAAACGTCTGAAACATGAGAACATTTAGCATGGTGAAAATTAATTCAAATAGAAATAGGGTACTACTGCAATTTAAAAGTACCAACATGTAAATGCATCTTCAAATATACTTTTAAAAATGTATTAAAAAAATATTATTAGCACATGTTTAGTGTACACTCTTTGAAAGTTTCACTAATGCTTCTTTTAATAGTAAGGTGTAACAACTTTTTTGCTTTTAGTCAGTTTAGTGCACACATTATTACACATGTAAGTATTTTTTATGAAATTATCAAAATCGGGATTATTCATATTATTTCAAAATCACATTTGTTATTCTATTATACAAATACAATTTGAGACTGATCACAGGTAAACTCATTAACATGAGAATTCACCATATACACATTTTCTAGCACATGTTATGAAATTAAAATATTTTTACTTTAATATATCATAACCTATGTTACTTATACATATAGGATGATTTAGACTACTCTTTTTCTGATAGCTTTTCCGATGCAGTAACCAACAATTTTTAAGCCTTATTCATGAGGCCCTTACGCTGCCTTTACATCACGTTTTGGAATGTTGCAGTGGCGGAAAAAGATGTACCACACTTACAAAGTGACGCATCTAGGCAGATGCAGCACTTTTTAAACGCCTGCGCTACATTTTTTTTTTATTTATTTTTTTATTTTTTTTATAAAGTTTTATATAGCTCGAACTTGATCCCAAAGGATATCAGAGCGCTTTACAATTTGAGGCAAAGGTAACAAATGATAACATTAGTCTAACATGGGGAATATAATGGACTATAATCTATGACCTAATCTTCTCGTTCGACTGAGAGGTGCTGCAAATTTTTAATAAATTATAACTGTGACAGGAAGAATGTATGCAGGGTGGGCAGTCTGACGCAGAAAAGGCTTGTAGATTTCACTGTAATACTTCTATGCCCTCACTGCATCAAAACCTTACACCTGCTTGAAGCAGGCATAAGGGGTGACACAGGCCAAGTCACATGGGGCTTGTCCCATGTGATAAGACACACTGCTGGAGTTGGGTCTGTTTCCAGACAAACTCCAGCAATGCGCCTCTTTTTGCACCAACATATACGTCAGGATTCCAGAGGTATCTGTCAATTCTTATGACATGGAGCGCCATACAGTAAATACAGTTCTGCAAGGAGGGCACACTAAAATTTGCTGCATCATTGTGTTACCCCAGCGAAGCACCACTTTTTAAACATGTGACCCTTTGTTTTTGTCATCTTTTCCATATTGTGTACTTGACACACGTTTCTTATGGCTGAGATACCCGCCACCCCCTCTCAACACAATCCCCAAAGGAGGGAAACCGGAAACAGTTCTTGAAGTTTTTGGAAGAGGGAGGGAGTGACCCTCCCGGCCGTATTTATTAAAACAAAAAATTAAAACATTATATTAATGTACAATTTCATTACCACATTGCGATGTTTGGCTAACCTTAACAGATTCTCTAATACAGAGGTTCTCCTAGCCGAACTAACATCCTACAAAACATTGACTTGAAATTTTGAAATTGTACATCCTAACGTTTAAGGGCCAACGGCAAGGTCGTAACCGGTGTCAAGATCCCTAACAAGAAATACCCCCCCCACTTGGGAGGGGCGACAGGACTGAGGCGTACCTCAAGTGCAACTACCAATTTCCCTTGACTTGACGGGGGCACCAATAAACTCGACGCCATTTAAAGGTCGTTCGAGGACTCGTGTGAGGTATCTAGAAGGTAGCGTAGACCTCCCCCCAAACCCCACACAACTTACCACATCTGCCGTCGCAGACGTCACTGGCCCCGGGAAATTCCCCTGGAGGGGGCTGTAACCCCTCCTACACAGGAAGGGGCCTTGACCGCCTTTCCTTTTCTTCCGGCGACCCATCCTTAGAAGGGACCGCCTCCCCGTTGAGGGGCCAATGGCCACCTCTCCCGAGCGCTCCCATCCGTGTTGGGTGACGCCCACTCATAGGGATCTTCCAATTAGTGCTCACCGATCATGACCTTACCGCCCGACCAAAATAAATACGACAATGCTAACTAACTTACTAAATGACTAACTATGAAAAGACAGTAGCAACAACCACTTTATTAAAAGCATGCTTACTGCTAAACACTAAAGCAGAAATACTTTATTTGCAAAACATAACACAAATTGACCAGACTTTATTGCATACTCAAAGTCATCACGATAATCACCATAACCTGTAAATGAAAATCAGAGTTTATCCATCAAATTTTTATTCAGACATTATTAAAACCACTTGCTGTCTTCAGGGGCTGGTGGGTGGGTCAAAATTGGCTCTTCGTTCCGTCTCGAGCTCACGTGCAGCGAGGAGGTGCAGCTTCAGAGCACAGGAACAAGAGGATGCCTTCGGGTCTTGCGTCCCCTTTTATCCGTCTTCAGGGCGGGCGCAAACCCGCCCCTGCCTGCCCCGAGGGCGTGGCCAGCCGCGTCAGTGTCTAGGCCAGCCCACTCTAGGGCGGGAAAAAAGCGCGCCCCGGCTACGCCGCTTCGGGCATACCAGCCGAGACACGCCTCCCGCCCAAGATGGCTTCCCGGGGGGATCGTGGTACTCTGCCATACGTGCGGGGGGACCGAGTGGTCGCCCCTTTCCATATGGCTGAGATACCCGCCACCCCCTCTCAACACAATCCCCAAAGGAGGGAAACCGGAAACAGTTCTTGAAGTTTTTGGAAGAGGGAGGGAGTGACCCTCCCGGCCGTATTTATTAAAACAAAAAATTAAAACATTTTATTAATGTACAATTTCATTACCACATTGCGATGTTTGGCTAACCTTAACAGATTCTCTAATACAGAGGTTCTCCTAGCCTAACTAACATCCTACAAAACATTGACTTGAAATTTTGAAATTGTACATCCTAACGTTTAAGGGCCAACGGCAAGGTCGTAACCGGTGTCAAGATCCCTAACAAGAAATACCCCCCCCACTTGGGAGGGGCGACAGGACTGAGGCGTACCTCAAGTGCAACTACCAATTTCCCTTGACTTGACGGGGGCACCAATAAACTCGACGCCATTTAAAGGTCGTTCGAGGACTCGTGTGAGGTATCTAGAAGGTAGCGTAGACCTCCCCCCAAACCCCACACAACTTACCACATCTGCCGTCGCAGACGTCACTGGCCCCGGGAAATTCCCCTGGAGGGGGCTGTAACCCCTCCTACACAGGAAGGGGCCTTGACCGCCTTTCCTTTTCTTCCGGCGACCCATCCTTAGAAGGGACCGCCTCCCCGTTGAGGGGCCAATGGCCACCTCTCCCGAGCGCTCCCATCCGTGTTGGGTGACGCCCACTCATAGGGATCTTCCAATTAGTGCTCACCGATCATGACCTTACCGCCACAGGCCGGATAGTTGACCGGCTATCCGGACCCCCCACAAAGCTCCTACCTAAAGGTCATGTTTTAACGTTTTTAACCATGCTAAGAAGTCTCCTATGAGTAACTCATTCCCCACCCGAGACAAATGCACACCATCCCCCAAATACATACTGTCATCACTAATACAGCCATGCGAAATAGAATGCAATGTCCTGGAACGGAACAACCTACTCACTTTGTTATTAAGCTTTCTAACAGAATGATTCAAAGCAGGAATAGAAATAGCCCCCCGCCACACCTTTCGTGGGATCATATGGGACCACGCAATTATGCACCCCGGAACTCTCCTTGCCAACCAACTTACAGTGGAAAGCATTGCCTCCAGGAGAAGTCGTCTACCGGTGGTGACTAAATCATTGCCCCCTAGATGTACTATGACTATAGACGGCGGTGACCTCGTCCGCCCTAACAAACCCTCGAAAAATGTTTGAAACTGGTCAATACAGAGACCGCCTCTTCCGTAGAAGGACACCCTGTACCCGTATTCCCCAGCTACGTGAATCATGTCACCTGCTTTGAATACGTCCGCGGCACGCCTCACGTGTGAGTGGCCCACGACCCACACCTCCTTTTTCACAGCCGGTGATGTCTGACTGCTGGCCCGGTGTTGGGTCGACTGCATAGTCCGCCCCGCCTCGTAGGCTTGCGCAACTGAAAACCAAACAAAAACAAGAGGCGTGAGTACATCATTACAGCTTCACAACATGTGCAACCGCACATACCTCTTATAACAATTGGAGGACCAACGCCCCACTCGTTTCACTTGTTCAACATCAAGACCCCTAGCTGTAGCTTCTGTAGCAGCCCCTATCCGAAAGGAATGGGTCCCAAACTCGCCCGGGTTCAAGCCCGCAGCGGCAATTGACATCGCAAGCACCCGCTGAAACTGAAATTTCGTCAGTGGGGTGGCGTCCACGTGTCTCAACAAGGTCCCCCCCATGATGCCACCCTTCGTGCTAGGTATTCTTCTAAACACTTTACCAGACACATGGAGGACCCGGGAATCCTGCGTATGATTATGCAGTCACCCATCCCACCTTGATCGGTCTTGGACCTGACAAAGGAGACAGTCATTGTCTCACCTCTGATCTGAACATGTTCCTGGCACAAACCCCCTGTCACATCCTGTTTGTTCCTTGCCACCAGTTCGCTTACCCGCATCGCCCCATGAAATGCCAGCGTAAAAGCGGCTCGGAACAACACTGTCTCAAACTGAGATGAACATGTGGAAGGGAGTGTGGCCAACAACTGGGCCAACCTATCCAAACCTATCGGGCGCCTCTCATCTACTCTGCGACCTTCAAGGCGTTGCCACCCACGCAGCGCTTTCTGTACAACGAAAGACGCTGTCGGGTCCTGGATACCATGAGCCCTGGCAACAAAGGAAATGGCAGCACGATGCCTCTGGGCCGTAGCCACCGATTTCCCAGCCCTACGTAAGGACATCAGAAAATTCACTACCCATTCCTCGTGGCCCCACAGCCCCTCTCTATCGGGCCCCAAAAAGGCTAAATAGGACCGAAACGCCCCTTCATATGCTCTCCTCGTCCTTGGTGCTAGACTCTCTCCCACGAGGTGACGAAGTTCGGGGCACCGAGAGACCAGAGAGCTTCGGGAAAGGGTGCCGGCTCTGGGTCCGCTGTGGGAAGGAAACCCGAGAAAGCCTGCATATGAAAACGAGACAGTGCATCAGCCGCCTGATTCATTACCCCCGGGACATGTTTTGCTCTGAATAGCACATTCAGTTGCATACACAGTAAAACAATTTCTTTAAGCAATCTTAAAATCATTTTACATCGTGCAGCCTGGCTATTGATGCACTCGACCACGGTCATATTGTCAGACCAAAAGATCACAGAGTGATCTTTGAACACTTCGGGCCAGGTTCTCAGGGCCACCAAAATGGGGAAAAGTTCAAGGAAAGCAATATTACTTGTCAGACCATTGTCATGCCACCATGTCGGCCACCTTTGTGCCGACCATTTTGTGCCGAATATGGCACCAAAACCTATGCTACCTGCTGAATCGGTCCATAGCCCCAGCTCTTCCGAGGACACGGCTGGTTTGTTCCAGACGACTCGACCATTAAAGTCCGCCAGGAATGCTAACCAAATGCGCATGTCCTGGCGGACCTCAGCCGATAGTCTCGTGCGGTGATGGCCCTCCTTTAGGCCGACCATAGCTTGGGCAATTGAACGGGAGAAGGGGCGAGCCATTGGTATAACCCTCAGGGCAAAATTCAACTGTCCCACCAACTGCTGTAATTGATGCAGCGTAACTTTAGATCCATTTATACACACTCAGAGGGCTGCCCTGAACTTCAACACTTTGTCAGCTGGCAAACGAAAACAACCCTCACTGGAGTCTAACTCGATCCCCAGAAACTCGAGGCAAGTCGTAGGACCCACCGTCTTACCTGGTGCCAATGGCACACCAAACTGCTTCATTAACATACAAAATTCGGCCAAGGCCCGGCCACATTCGAGATCCCCGGCTGCCCCAAGGAACAGAAAATCATCAAGGTAATGCATTACATGGTGGAAACCCGTCTTCTTTGTGAAGACCCATTGTAGAAAACTACTGAATTTCTCGAAATAGGCACAAGATATAGAGCACCCCATCGGCATACACTTATCCATGTAATAACAACCCTGAAACATGAAACCCAGGAGACGCTGGTCGTCTGGGTGTACCGGGAGCAATCGGAACGCTGACTCGATATCTGACTTCGCCATCAGCGCCCCGGGCCCCAGGCGATTCAAAATGGCTACGGCCTCATCGAAGGATGCGTACCGCACCGAACATACTTCCGGATCTATTGCATCGTTAACAGAAAGACCACGTGGAGCTGATAAATTATGAATCAATCGGAACTCACCCGGGTCCTTCTTGGGGACCACCCCTAAAGGAGAACAAACAAAATCCTGCACCGGGGGTGCACTAAACGGGCCGGCGACCCGACCTCGAGTAACCTCTTTCCGGATCTTATCCTGTACCACGGTCGTATGTTGCAGGACCGAAAGTTGATTTTTACACTTCTCCACACCCTGAAAGTCCCCTACCGGGATGCGGAAACCATACGAAAATCCGTTCCGCAGCACCCCAGCAGAAGTACGATCCGGGTATTCACTGAGCCAGGGAATCATCGCCAAGGTATCAATCGGGGTAGGTAAAGGCGCCCCTCGGACTAAGTTAGACCTGTTTGGCGCCTCCTCTCCCCCCGTTATCACCTGTTTTGGCTCTGCACGTGGACTCAGGATGGGGCGACCCGCACCCACTACATTCATGTTTAAATTTACACGATCCCTGGGGCCTAGTACATTTACCTCTGTTGAAATTAAAGCACAACCCCCTTTTTCCTGCATTGCCGGCAGGTCTCGACTGATCGTCGGTACCCGTACCTGAACGAAAGGGCGTCCCCCCATATTGGCGGGAGGATTCGCCAACATTACTTCCTACCAATGGCATTCTCAACATACCTGTCTCCTTCATTTTATCCCATGTCAAAGAATCATAACAATCCCAGGTTAAGCTTTTATTATGCTCTTTAGCCTTTCTAAAAAAGATTATCGTAGCAAAACCAATGGTTACCCTGGTATGATGTCGAGTACCCCATAATTCGCGACTGATAGGTCGGCAACTCGGAAAGCAACTCGGGCCTACGTTCCCCCAATATCGACGTAAAGATTCCCCATGCATTGCCCCAATTGCCAATATTTTCATTCACTTTAAAGGCGGCCATTTTTGCGCGCCAAACACTCGGATGCATGAGGTCTTTCTGACCCTTAACATGCTCCACTTCATAATGATCAACAAGCAACGAGAAGATGTTCACATATTCCCCCGCCCAAATCTTCTCCTTAATTGCCAAAGGCACATGTTGACCCAACCTTTCTCTACGAGAGGGTGCTGACTCATCCCTCGCAATCGGCAATGGCCGCTTACCTGCACCGGACGCTGCCTCTGCGGTCACAATCGTCCCTTGTGGCTTGTCAACTACTGCAACCGGCGCGGACACCTTGGCTGCTTCCCGTTTCTCGCGCAATTGCTTCATCAGCGCCTGCGCCTCGGCAGCCGTGGCGCCCTCACTACTTTCGCCCAACCACGCTGCAAGTTGTGCTGCCAGCTCGGGCGGCATATCTTCATTGGACACCGGGGTGACCACCACGGGAATCGGATTCCCCTCCGCCGGTACTGGGGTTGGCGCTTCGAGCGGGGTACAGGGAACCGGGACGTCTCCCCCAGCTGGTCCCCTCCTTGGCCTCTTGGCTCTCCCTCCTGGAGCTGCTCCAGCCGACGGACGTTCCGGCCCCCCTTCCCCGTCTCTCTCCGCCACCCGCTTCTTTAGCTCGGTCATCTCCTTCATGAGGACCCGAACCATCTGTTCGGTCGTCATTCTCTTCCCGCCTTTCTTGGGCATTTCTCCGACAGAGTATCTGTAAGACAAAAGAAAGATTACAACGCTCAAAATTGGCTCTTCGTTCCGTCTCGAGCTCACGTGCAGCGAGGAGGTGCAGCTTCAGAGCACAGGAACAAGAGGATGCCTTCGGGTCTTGCGTCCCCTTTAATCCGTCTTCAGGGCGGGCGTAAACCCGCCCCTGCCTGCCCCGAGGGCGTGGCCAGCCGCGTCAGTGTCTAGGCCAGCCCACTCTAGGGCGGGAAAAAAGCGCGCCCCGGCTACGCCGCTTCGGGCATACCAGCCGAGACACGCCTCCCGCCCAAGATGGCTTCCCGGGGGGATCGTGGTACTCTGCCATACGTGCGGGGGGACCGAGTGGTCGCCCCTTTCCATTATTTCTCGATCAAAAAGAGTCATATCCAGTGTTTGCTCGTCTTTTAACTGCATCGCTGCTGCGGTCATTTGTGCGCTGCGTGGCTTTTTTACAAAAGCCGCGTTACATGACGAGCTCAGCTCGTCATCCGCACATGCCACCCGTGGCTGATGATGAGCTGAGCTCATCATCAGCATCGAAGGGGTTAAATGTAAATGAAATTTCCACTCTATCAAGACCTTAAGGGGAAAGTAGCCCAATTATAAAAAAATGACTTAGCAATTGGGGATGGGTCCGCAGAAGTCACAGCAGCTAAGGAGTTAAGCATTGGAATAATATGTATTGTGTTCTAGTGGATGTATTGGTGAGAAGATAATTTATTTGCTGTCTTTTAGGCGGTTTATTAGGAGGTTGAATGTTAGGGCCAGATGTACAAAGCATTTTTAGTTAATAAAAGACCCTATTTGCAGAATTAGGCACCATGCAACTGGATAAATGCTTTAATAAATGTACAAAATGCAACATGTAATCGTTAACTTGTTATCAAATCGAGTTTTAAATTTGCAAATCGGTATTTGAAAGGGGTGTGTTTAGGGAATCCTTTCCAAAAACTGAATTGGCATGGTATGTATTATCATTTTACGATTGAATTCAGGTTATAAACAGTAATATTTTCCTGCTAGGTTTAAACTGGTGGTAAAACAGTCACAAAGGGGAAAGGCAAGGGAGTCCCAAGTTTGACCCTTTCCCATTTAAGAATGTTACAAAATATGTTTTAAGACAAGGCAGTATAAAGAGTTTCCTACATTAAGAATACCATCTTTCTAATTGTGATTCAGAGAGAATTGCAATTAGAAATTGTCCTAATATTTGAACATCTGGACCTTTGTACCTAAGATGAGTGGATCGTACTGCATGTGCCTGCAGCTTGTTTGGAAAGTATTTAGTTGGTAATTCTAATGCCTTTTGTGTGTGGATACACAGTCAGTCCATTTTGCAAACATGTCTGCGCCATACAGATTTCTTTGGTGATCCCAGGAGCAGAGTTTGCTAGAGTCATCTGATATGACTAGAGAAACATGAGAAGTGTGTGCATCCTGCATCCGTAGCAAAGACTTATGGAGCCCGTAGATACAACACCTGTGTCACCTCTTCAGGTGACCATCAATTTGTTGGAAAAGTAGAACTGTGCATTTAGCACAATGTATATATTTCACTGCTTTACGACCCTAGGATTTACTGTGATGATTATTACTCCCCTTTTTGTTTTAAAACCAACTTTATGTATTGTTTCAAAATAAAAAGTATTGCATTAATTTTGTGTAACATCAGAAAAGGGTGACAGAATGAAAATTCATGAGGGTCCATTCCATGTACTTTGATCCTTCGGTCTACATCCTATTCTTTGTTTTCCGAAGAGCATTTTTTAAGTCTGTATTTCTTAACCCATATATAATGGGATTACACAGTGGAGTTACAGCAATATACAACAAAGACTTCATTTTGTTATCAATCAATGAATATGTTGATGAAGGTCGAACATAAGTAAAAAAAATAGATCCATAAAATAATATTACCACTGTGAGGTGAGAGGCACATGTAGAGAAGGCCTTGTGTCTACCATGTTTTGATTTCATTTTTAGGATAGACAGTGCAATGTTGATGTAAGACGTGATGACCGCAAAAAAGGACATCAACAAAATTGTTGCCCCAATAGCATAAGTAACTGTGTCAATTCTGTCAGTATTGCTGCATGAAATCTTCAGGAGAGCTACCACATCACAGAAGAAGTGGTTGAGTCTATGGGGTTGACAGAAGGTGAGCTTAGACATTAACACAATGTGTGTTAGGGGGACCAGGAAGCTAAGTCCCCAGCTCCCAGAGGCCAGCTGCATACAAAAAGTCCTATTCATAATGGTCACATAATGTAATGGGTTGCAGATGGCTACATACCGATCATAGGCCATGACTGTGAGGAGAAAGATTTCTGTACATACCATATACATAAAAAAGTATGTCTGTAGTAGGCATTCAGTAAGAGAGATATGCCTGCCTTGCTGAAAGAAGTGGGCCAACATCTGGGGGAAAATGACCGAGGTATAACTGATATCAAGGAAGTTCAAGTTTGTCAGGAAGAAATACATTGGAGTATGAAGTTGAGTGCTGGAGTATATTGTTGCCATAATAAGAACATTTCCCACAACAGCCATCAGATACATTAAGGAAAATACCACAAAAAGTGGTACTTGCATTTCTGGGAGATCCGAGAAACCCACAATCAGCAAATCTTCAAACAAACTCAAATTATTGTCTGGAAAATGCTTGTCTTCTATTTGGCCACTGGTGTTACTATCTTTGGATCTGAAAAAACAGTGCATGAAAAGAGACAAGCAACACAAATACAATTACAGAAATAGAAGTCATGGCGCTATAAAGATGTATGCCACATTCTCTTAGAATAAAATGATACTACACTATAAAAATATTTATGTTTCTGTCATAATTGTACAGAAGGTATATTTATAGAAGCCGTCAGTCTATAGTAACAGTGTAATACTGGAAAACAAATTCTAAATTAGGTTGTACAAAGATATTATTTCCAGAATGTTGCCTGAAATATTGTGAAGGTAAGTATATATATATGTAAGTAAAGAAGATGTGCCAGTCTAAGAGCTATCTCTCATGATATATATATATATATCTATATATATAGATATATATATATATATATATATATATATATATATATCAACAACTCCCCTCTCATATGAACGGATGACAAAGCCATGTCTCAAGCCACCAAATTCTTTATTTGTCAGCTGATATCGGACAAGTTTCGCCTGCACAGCAGGCTTGCTCACCAACAATTTATTAAAGCTTTTTAACTGTTGTTTAAACCCATGTGTAGTGTTTAATCATGTGAGAACTACTCACGCAGTGTATGCGAAGACAGACTGGGAGTTTTTTCAATTTACTCGTAACCACGGCAAAGCCTTAATACGGACATCGCCTATTCCGATGAAACGCACAATTACGTGGAATGTGCTGATGTACAGGGCTCTCCAAATGTTTGTAACAACAACATTTCCTTTATATGACATTTCATTTCATATTTAAATTACGTTTGCTGCACAATTTTTTAAACAAATCTTGTCTCTAATTCATTGTCAATCAAACCCCAGTGGGTTATCAATCAAACCCAGTGTGTTATTCACTGAGAGCTGGTTGCCCTGCCCAAGTGGGCTTATTAGGAACTAGTACATTCTATGTGATGTTATCAAACGTGTCTTCTAGAACGTGCACATAAATACAAATTAACCCTTGACCAAAATAAAATAAACTATCTACTAAAAGGAAACCTAGGGGTCTTAAGAAGAGGAAAAGAGAACCTCGATTGGAAGGTAATAATAGCTTACAAGTCTATTGAATACCAAGGCTTACTAGCTATTAGTTTAAGCATTCAAACAGTACACACAGAACCAAATAGTGATTGTGGGTAAAACCAGTAAATGAATATAGGATTCCCATCAAAGTCTTGTTCTGATCAATACTATCATCTGGTCACCCTTCGGGGATGGTGTGTCTCTAGATCATTGAGTCGTTTCTACCAACCGCTGGTCGGAGTTGGGTTCCGACCCACAATCACTCCAGGACCATGTAGATAATAATGTATGATGGGAATCGGTGCAGTGCAAAACCAAAAAAGTGCATTGGAGTGGTGAGTTAAAATGGGATAGAGAACAAAAGGGAAATTTTAATGGAAATCGGCCTCTTCCTAATTAAAACCAGGAACCGTGCATGAAAACAGTGATGCTGGTGTTGTATGCCTCCATGTTGATAGGCACATAAAACTTGTTGTCAACTAATTGTCTATGTGCCTCCATTATAGATAGATCTCTATCCAGGTTGACAACATTGCCACCCTTGTCTGCCGGACGGATGACAATGCTGTCATCAACAGTGAGAGGTTTGAGTACCTGCCTTTGTTTTGATGTAAGAATTTTGTCTCCCTTGTATCACGTCCTGTTGGATTGATGTCTAAATGTGTTAAATTCCCTGCCAACACAGTCCTGGAATGTATCAATGTTGTTGTGGGGTAAAGTGGGAAAAATATAGATTTGCGCTTAAAGCCCATGGAGACTGAGGCCTCTGTTCTGATATCGCAATCAGCAAGTATTTGTGTGGTGCTAGTAGTTGGATCAGATCAATCCTCACCCTGGCCTGGTTCGATCATGGTGATCAGAGTATCAATGTCACCTATATTGAGATCTGTATGTCCTGTAGTGGTGCTGGTGTTGGTGTCCCTACATGTGCCTGCTCCCTTAAGTTTGTGCCACTTCTTTAGTTTCAGTTTACATACACATTTGAAGAGGTCAATTCTGCGTGATTCCACTGGGGCAATGTTCACTGACACATCGGATTCCCTCTCACTGGTTGTTGATCCTTCTGTGATTGTTGGTTCCATGTTGTTTGATTCAGTGACCTGGCCTGTTGGCTGTAAAGATAGTCATATTTCCTGCTGAACGTAAAAATTCAGCCACTTTTGTAGTCCCCATAGTCACGATTGAGTTTTCTTTGTTTGTGAGCTTTTATGTCCTCCCCGGATGTCTTGAGGAGATCTGTCATAGAGGTAAGAGATGTATTCAGTGTTTCTTTCTCTACCTGCTTGGTTAGGTCCTCCATAAGTTCTTTGATCTGATTCTAAATCCCATCATGATCCAACCACGCGTACTTGATCAAAATTTCCAAGATCCTTTTGGAGCTTTGTGAGGAATTTTCAGACTATTCCACAAGCATCTTCGGATTTGGTGTCTCCTATGTGGAAGTCTGGAAGATTCAAAGACTTCTCGGAGCCATTTCTTGAACCACATAATTTTGTAATAATATGGCTTCCCACCATTTGGATATTTCTGTCCTCTTGAGTATCTCAAGTTCTCCCTGCCATAAACAGTCTAGTGCCTAAATGCGATCTATGGGCGTCAACTACAAATAAACGGAAATACTTTATTGTCCGGTGTGCTCTGCTGTCATATATATATATCATATTTCCTTGACACGCTTTGACGAATCTTCATGAAATGTTTCAAAAAAATGTATGTCAGTGATTTTTGTTGTGCATGGAAAGTTTTGAAGTGGACCGTCAAGGGGTCAAAACAAGTGGGTTTCCAATGTTAATTCCCATAGGAGTTCTGAACATGACTACAGCCTAAACAACTGGACATAATACACTGAATTTGACAGAAATGCAGCTTTGTTAACCACTCCTCAAACACAAATACTAGTTGAAAAAACATAGAAAATCACTGGAAAAAAAATGTTACAGGCACGTTATAATTAGGAAAGAGAATTTAACATCTTAGAAATTCACTGCAAAAAAAAAAAAGGTTACAGGGATGTTATAGTTAAGCTGATATTTCACTTGTACAAAACCAGAGAAATTCAGCAGTTATCTGACCCACTATAAATTGCGCCCCCGCAACATACAGTTATGACCTCACATATTAAATCACTCATGACATGGACTGTGACATCACTAATGATATCTCAAATTACATCACTGATGACATTACCCACAGAACCTCAGACCTACCCACTCACACCCCTATATAACCTTTCTCCACTTCAACTTCCACACTAACATTCTAAAAACCATTGACACCCAAACACTGATTCATAGATCTATACACATAAACACTCAGCTACCCATATACCCACTCATACACCAACTCACTCCTTAATACAGTCAGAGATATTTCCACTCAAACACCCATTTCTTTTTTCAAACATTTTTATTAGCATTTATTTAATAGCACATACAAAAATGTTCAAAGCAGGTGATATTATCGTACAAGCAAGATCGTGTAATCATGCTCTACATGGACATTTGGGTGTATAGTCCTAGAGTGTAAAGGCCCCCACTCAGTCTCTTGGCTGGCGACATACCTGAGAGGTCTGTGCCTAGTTATAACTAATTCGCCGGCAGGGTGGTCGCTGCACCTTGCTGAGGTTGTGGAGTGTGTCTATTCCCCCTTGCATGTTGTCATAGTTCCACTCATACACCCATATAGCTACTCACACACACTAACTCTCCAATAGAGTCAATCACACAGCCACTTACTTACCTACACACCTACTCACTTATTCATACATATACTAACACATAATCACTCATCCATACTCTCACTGACACAATCACACACTCACCCATACAGTCACTCTCCCAATCGTTCACTCACAAATATTCACTCATATGCTCCAACACTCACATATACTGCCTTTCACATATGAAGTTACTCACTTATATACCATTGACACATCAATTCACTCACCAACACAGTCTTACACTGAGTCACCCACATAGCCCCTCACAGATGTACTCACTAACCCATACAGCTACTCTCTTACCCACTGATACATCCATGCAGGCAGTCACAGATCCCCTCACCCACCCACACAGTAACTCATACAGCCATACAAGTGCTCTGACAACAAATCTGCCACCCATACAGCCGCACTCATACGCCTACTCATACACCCATTCAGCAACTTACACAACAACTAACGTGCTGATACAGACATACACATACCAGTCACTCACCCACACATTTACTGGGACACCTATCACTCACCTATACAGTCAGTCACACATCCACTGAATCATCCATGTAGGTACTCACACACTCACTGATTCACCTATACACCTTGGGGTATATTTTTGACATTCATAAACTGTTTCAAATTAGTCTTGGCCACTGGATGTCATCAGTGATGTCACGGACCATGGCAGGAGTGATGGAATATATGAAATCATAAGCAGTGCATGCAGGGGTGCGAGTTATAGTTAGCTCAGCTAACAATAACTGCTGAATCTCTCTGATTTTGTATGAGTGAAATATCAACCTAACTATAACATCCCTGTAACCTGTTGCAGTGAATATATATATATATATATATATTACCTACTGGCGGTCGCCAGTAGGTATATATAGTTAGGATTTTTTCTCTATGGGAGTTTTGAAAATTCTATGTCTAATAACTTTGGCGTTTGTGGACGGAATTGGCTGAAATTTTCAGGAAAATGGAACATTTTGTTTCTGAGCAGCCCCTGACAATTTGGGGGGGTTTCATCAAGGGGGGGCCGAGAAAAAAGGGGGGTCCCAAAACGCGTTTTTCCCATGTTAATTTCCATAGGGCGGTTGGCCTCACTTTTAGCTCGAACGGCTGAATGGATTTGCACGAAACTTGGCAAAATTGTAGGGACTGTTAGCCTGATGTGCCTTTGCTAGGTCTCAATATATGTGCTCCAGTGGATTTTGAGTAATTTAGGTTCAAAAAAAGATATATATCTGGGCGGAGCCTAACCACACATCTGATCTGATTGGCTGTCAGCACTTCATCCAAGAAGTGTTGGCAGCCATCTTGGGACCAATATACATGATAGCACCTCATTTAAAAGCATTGTAGTTAATAGAGGGTTTTAGGACTTTAGTTACATTATAAATCATTTGTTGATGGTACCATACTCGTTTTAGGAATTGTGGTGGGTTCTAAGGTGATTTTACCATGTGAAAAAACCTTCTGCTGTGATATCATGAATATTGTTTGAAAGAAAACTAATATCTCATGATTTTCCCACAGTGGTTTGGAAGGGGATCTATAAGCTAAACTGAAAGCATATTTTCTGTAAATTCACATTATCTTTCTCAGTCATGTGAAAATGAAGTCTGACATTCTCAGTAAAACATGTACATCCAACAAGGACAGAGACTGTCAGTTGATTCCTTTGTGTTCTACTGCAGCCTCCTAGAGTGTTCTAAAGAACAACTAGAGCGCTAACAGTCCTACTTATTACAAAGGTATGGCACACCTGAAGCCATCTTGATTGGAATAAAGTGGTAACTCTTAAAACATTTAATTTAAAAAGAAACAACATGAGGGGGTATATTTTACCATAGAAAGTATGATTAGTGCAGCAGAATGAAAAATTAGGGCACATTTTGAGTGACTTCTCAAATCCTTTTCTATTTCATTAAAACATTCTGACATGCAGTCTCCCAAAATGGCCACCAGAGACAAAAGAGCCCAAATGTAGCCCAAATATCACCCAGATGTAGCCCAAGTATAGCCCAATGACAGAATGTCCCAGAGTGTTCTAAAGAACAACTAGAGCGCTAACAGTCCTACTTATTACAAAGGTATAGCACACCTGGAGCCATCGTGATGGGAATAAAGTGGTAACTCTTAAGACATTTAATTTAAAAAGGAACAAAATGAGGGGGTATATTATGCAATAGAAGGTATTATTAGTGCTGCAGAAAGAAAAATTAGGGCACATTTTGAGTGACTTTTCAAATCCTCTTCTATTTCATTAAAAAATTCTGACATGCAGTCTCCCAAAATGGCCACCAGAGACAAAAGAGCCCAAATGTAGCCCAAATATCACCTAGATGTAGCCCAAGTATAGCCCAATGACAGAATGTCCCAGAGTGTTCTAAAGAACAACTAGAGCGCTAACAGTCCTACTTATTACAAAGGTATGGCACACCTGAAGCCATCTTGATTGGAATAAAGTGGTAACTCTTAAAACATTTAATTTAAAAAGGAACAAAATGAGGGGGTATATTTTGCCATATGAATTATGATTAGTGCTGCAGAAAGAAAAATTAGGGCACATTTTGAGTGACTTCTGAAACCCTCTTCAATTTCATTAAAAAATTCTGACATAGTCTCCCAAGATGGCCACCAGAGACAAAAGAGCCTAAATGTAGCCCAAATATCACCCAGATGTACCCCAAGTATAGCCCAATGACAGAATGTCCCAGAGTGTTCTAAAGAACAACTAGAGCGCTAACAGTCTTACTTATGACAAAAGTATGGCACACCAGAAGCCATCTTGATTGGAATGAAGTGGTAAGTCTGAAAACACTCAATTCAAAAAGGAACAACATGAGGGGGTTAATTTTGCCATAGAAAGTATGATTAGTGCTTCAGAAAGAAAAATTAGGGATCATTTTGAGTGACTTCTCAAATCCTCTTCTATTTCATTAAAAAAATTCTGACATGCAGACTGAAACATGCACTTTGAATACCAGCAGCAGACGTCCCTGGTGAGCAGTAGCATTACTACAGTGATCTAATGTGCAACTAGAGTGCTAACATTCAGAATTTATGGCAAATGTGTGACACATCTGAATGCCTTCTTGATGGAACCAAAGTAAACAAGCATTGAAAATGCAATAGATCTCGCCCTCGTTTAAGTTAAAGCCATTCTGTTTGTAATGAGGTAGCTTTTTAGCTTTGCTTTTATTAGTGTTTTTTCAACTTTCATGTAAATAACGCACTGTTTTCACCAAATCGACTTTGCCCAAGCACACCCTTCCCTTCGGCCAACAAATCCCAAAAATTCGGCACACCTGCCGATCCACTCTCCCTACAGCTCACCCAAGCCCCGTCTCTCTAGCGCAACTGGAACACCCCAAATTCACCTTCTCCATGCGCACCAAAAACTCCCATTGAATAACATGGCAATTCACTACTCCGCACAAAAATTGCTCTTTAAAGCACTTCCACTGCTCCGATCCGCTTCAAACTTGGCTGGACACTAGTTCCAGCGATTCCCTAACATCTTACCAAAAATCAGCCCAATCCATCCACTGGAACGGGGACGAATTTCAACCCGAATACGCGCCCCCCGCAAACACAAAAAAAAGCCATAAAACGGCCAAATCTCGACCAAAAACCGCCAAAATCCCTCAAAACCTTGCCAACACCAATACGCACGAAACTGAACCGGCCCCTCAGCCCTAGGCTCCGGGAACCCTACTTAATTGGCCCAAAAGCCCTAAAAAAGCAACATAATACACACGAAAACGCCCTAACAACCCTAAAATGCATATAAGTATATGTATGCATGCATTTATGTTTGTATTTATATAGATATACCGATGATATATGTTTATATATGTATGTATATATATATATATTCACTGAAAAAACCATAGGCTATAGACCATATATAGTTAGGAATTAGCATTTACAAAACCTTGAAAATTCACTGAAAAAACCATAGGTTATAGACCATATATAGTTAGGAATTAGCATTTACAAAACCTTGAAAATTCACTGAAAAAACCATAGGTTATAGACCATATATAGTTAGGAATTCGCATTTACAAAACCTTATTTTACTCACACAAAACCATTGAAATTCCATATATAGTTAGTTGCACTAACTATATATCGCGCACCCGCAATCCACTGCTGATGATGTCACATATTACATCATTCATGACATGGTCAGTGACATCACTGATGACATCACTGATGACATCTCAAATGACATCACTGATGACATCACTGATGACAACATCCAGTGACTGTATGTTTCTGTAAAGTTAAAATATGTCTTACATATTGAAGAATGAGTGGATGTAAAAGTGTCTGGATGAAGTATTTAGTAGGTGCATGACTGACTGTATGAGTGAGTGATTAAATGTGTCTCACTGAGTGCATGGGTTAGTGACTAAACTGTCTTAATTTGTGCATCATTATGTCTGTTGTTCTGTAAACTGTTGCATGTGTTGATAAGTAGCTATATGAGTAACTATATGGGTTATTGATTGGTTGCCCAAGTATTTGTATGGGAGACTGAGTGTGTGTGTGGGTGGCTGGGAGGTGTATGACTCTGTGCATAGATGTGTGAGCAGTTGATTCACTAGATGTATGGTTTCAAAAGTGCATGTGGAAACAGCTGTATGGGCGGTTGACTGTGTGCATGAGTGTATTGGTGAGTGAATGGATATCTCAGTGCTACATGTCAAAGTAAGTACATATGTAAAACACAGTACATTTGAGAGTTGACATATATAAATAACTGTGCATAAGAGCCAGTGAATGTGTGAGTGGCTGTATGGATCATTGTGAACTTGTATCAGGGAATGTATAAGAGAGTAAATATGTGTTAGTATATGTTTGAATAAGTAAAGTTTGTTTAACTGTATAGTTGAGGAAATGGAGGTGTGATTGATTCTTTGCATGACTGACTAGGTGTGTGAGTAACTCCATGGATGAGTGACAGTCTGTGAGTGTCTGTTTACACTGATTGTATCTAAGGTTATATTAGAGTCTGAAGAGGTTCATCGTATTATCACATGAATGATATCATCAGTGATGTGATCAGTAATGTCAAATGAGATGTCATCAGTGATGTCATTTGAGATGTCATCAGTGATGTCATTTGAGATGTCATCAGTGATGTCATCAGTGATGTCACTGACCATGTCATGAATGATGTAATATGTGACATCATCAGCAGTGGATTGCGGGTGCGCGATATATAGTTAGTGCAACTAACTATATATGGAATTTCAATGGTTTTGTGTGAGTAAAATAAGGTTTTGTAAATGCGAATTCCTAACTATATATGGTCTATAACCTATGGTTTTTTCAGTGATATATATATATATATATATATATATATATATATATATATATATATATATATATATATATATATATATATATATACATATACATATACATATATATATATATGCTCTCAATAACCAAAGTCCATAACCCACGCTCTCAGGAAACAACACGGAGACACCAAAATAACGCCAGTGCTGTTTAATCCACAACGCGTTTCGCCGACAAACGGCTTGATCACGTGAATTAGCGTTACCGTATCAGTGCCATATATCACAAAACAATGGAAATGAACAGAGGACTGTTATGGCAAGTCATTGTAAAAGTAAAGTTTCCTAATACAAAATTGTCGTAAACACTAAATAAAGAATTTGCGACACAGTGTGAAAACAATGTTAGATAATCACATACTTTCCACAAAAAATATATATATGCATTGAAGTGAAACGTAAAACCTGCGCACACATATAAATTAATACATGAATATGTTAGCAGCCAAAACGCGGCAATTTCCGCAATGAAAAGGGCACGTTAAACCTGTGGATCTCCTCATGCATCAACGTCTCACCCTACTTACACGCCCAATGCGTGAAAAACGGGGGGGCTCACTCAGTGTTGCAGGCGTCTGAAAATTAGTATGCGCCTGCGCACAAGAACAGAATACAAGCACTTGTGACAATGATGGAATGTCTAAAAATAAAATAAAACAAGGGAGGAGCAAGGAGAGAGAACTTAATGGCAAGTGCCCAAAACATACTCTCCAATAAGTAGTCAGTCCAGTCACAAGAACAATAATACAGGCACTTGTGACAATGAAGACATCAAAGCGAGGAAAGAGAGGAAACTTGATCGCGATTATGCTGACTATGACAGTGGTCGCATTCTTACATTCTTACATTCAGCCACAAGTATGACCACCTGTATAGAAATGAAGAAGTAGGTGCCGATGAATCGGGAGCGACGGTGGGCACTGAAGAAGTTATCACCAGTGGGAGCGAGTCAGATATTTCTTTGGTTAGTGAAACAGGACCACCTAAAGGAAAAAAGCAGACTTTTTAGACGAGTACCGGACCCTAAGAAGGGGGCGTTTAACAACCAGGGAGACACCGGTACCAAAGCCCAGGGGACGGGGAGCCCGCGGAAGAGGGCGAGGAAGGGGAAACGCCGCAACAGAAGAACGCGGATCAGACAAAGATGGCAAAAGCGACAAGGGACGTGGCGATATGGGAACCAACAAGGGACGCGCCAAAAAGAAATACTAATGGATGATCAAATGGTAAATATGACCATAGTGAACCTATCTAAAAGAAAACTCAATATGAATGAGAAAAGAACCCTGTGTTTAGGATTGTCATTCTGCCCTTCTTTCCCATCTAAATACACAGATAATCGCATAGATTTATTCAAATATACACGTAAATTGAAATTACAGAAATGGTATAAACTTAAGGGAGATCGCAGTGAAAACCCTTCCAACATTACTGACATCTCAAGCGTATATAATTTCAACATAGCTGATGTTGAGACTTTGGACACTGTAATGGAATTGGGAGCTAATGATGGGGAGGGTGGCACCCCTTGTAGTTCTACACAAATGCTTACAGACTTGGATATATGTGCAGACACTGCAGCCAATACAAAGTTTAAGAACAAATCCAACTTTATACCTATCCTACCTCATGATAACATTGACTCTTTTCATGAATGTGTCAACAAAAACTTAAATGATCTACGACACAAACAGAGGCACAAATCCAAAAACAGACAAAATCTCAAATACAAACAAAGAGAGGCTATCAAATCATTAATGGAAGATGATTCTATCGTCATCCGCCCTGCAGATAAGGGAGGAAATATTGTTGTCCTCGACAGGGAAATGTATTTAGAAGAAGCCAACAGACAATTATCTGATAAAAAGTTCTATGAATGTATTGAAATGGAAATTTATGAAAAAAGTATTTGTGTTTTGTGGGATCTACTGTTTGAATGGAAAGAGAGGGGTATCATTACATGGGAGGAATATGAATACTTGAAATGTGATTATCCCATTTTACCGGTACTTTATTTGTTACCTAAAGTACACAAAAATGCCACTAGACCGCCGGGGAGACCCATTGTGTCTTCTCGTGGCAGTGTGTCAGAAAGAGTCTCAAAATACATAGATCATTTTCTGAGAGAACATGTCATGGAACTAGAAAGTTATGTTCGTGATACGAAAGACTTTCTCAATAAGATTGAGAAATTTAACTGGGAGGCAGGCTCTGTACTCATAACACTTGACGTACAGAGTCTTTACACCATTATTGATCATGAGCAAGGTGTGGAAGCCTGTGAAGAATTTCTGAAAAGCAGACATATTAAATTCAGAGAGCATACTCGTATGTTGCTTAACATGGTGAGATACTGTCTGGAAAATAACATCTTCCTTTTCAATGGAGAACTATTTAGACAGGTCAGTGGTTCTGCCATGGGCTCGTGTTTTTCGCCTAGTTTTGCCAACTTGTTCATGGGTAAATGGGAAAGTGATATTCGATCTGACCCCATTCTACAACAGGATTTTAAAAAGGTATCGATGTGGCTGAGGTACATCGATGACCTTTTTATTGTGTGGAAGGGCACCATTGAGGAAGCAGATAATTTCATAACGAAATTAAACTGCAACTCCCAGAACATTGTTCTCAGTGGCTGTAAAAGCCATACGGACATTGAATATCTTGATGTCAAAATCAAGATTTTGAACAATGAAATCCATACTTCACTCTTTCGCAAGGCTACTGCGGGCAACAGTGTGCTTCATGCCCTCAGTGGTCATCCAGATAAGTTGAAATGGAGTATTCCTTTTGGAGAACTACTGAGGGCCAAACGCAACTGCAACACTGCGACAGCATACTTGGAAGAGAGTGGTATCATTCTTGACAGATTCAAGGAGAGAGGTTATCCTAATTGGGTCCTCAAAAGAGCTAAGGATAGAGCCAACAATATCCAAAGACCTGATACCCTCATAGACAACACTGAGAACAAGGAAGAAGGTGGGGATATTACCAGACTTATCCTTACCTATAGCACTGACTCCCAAGATATCAAGAGAATTGTAGCCAAAAATTGGGACATTCTCAAAACGGACAGTGTTATAGGGAAAGAACTACCTCCCAGACCTAGCATAACGTACAGAAGGGGGAGGAGTATCCGGGATATGCTAGTTCACAGTGATATCACAGTGTACCCACCCAGCAATATACAGGGATTAGATGGTTTTTTCCCATGTGGGCACTGTAAAGCCTGTGCCAACAGTAAATCTGTAAAGGAAGTGATGTACAATGGTGTCCAGAAAAAGATTGCACCTTTCCTGACATGCAGCTCGACTTTTGTGATATATGCCATTACATGCACATGCAACAAATGGTATATAGGTAGTACGACATGTATGGCCAAAAAAAGAATATTGGAGCATACTAGAGCCATCAGTAACTTTGACCCTAAATACCCAGTGGCACGACATTTTAGAGACAAACATTTCTCTAATGTCAAGGATCTGAGTTTTTTCATCTTGGAACAGATAGGAAAAAATCCCAGAGGGGGCAACAGGGTACTCAAATTACGTCAAAGGGAGTCCAAACTCATCATAGACTTCCAAACCAAGACCCCGGGGGGTCTTAACCAGGATGAGGAGCTAGCCGTACACCTAAAGGAATAATGTAACTAGATTATAACGTTCTTCTTCTTTCACCATGTTTGACTGTCTGATGATTATATTTTAGCTTCATGTAACTTTTCAATTTGATGAAACTGTTTTTAATTGTCTTTGTCTATTTGTTTTGTTGTAGGACCGAGATATGGGGCCCAGTTCACCGTCACTTCACCTCACGGGACCCCTCCCCTAATCCGGTTCTTGTCACACGAGCACCTTTGCGTTATGGATCTGCCATCACTAAGAATTGGAATTAGACTGGACTAACTTCTTATGTGAGAGTATATTTTTTTGGGCACTTGCCACTAAGATTACCTCTCTCCCTGCACCTCCCTCGCTCTAGTCTTAGTCATTCCATCATTGTCACAAGTGCCTGTATTATTGTTCTTGTGACTGGACTGACTACTTATTGGAGAGTATGTTTTGGGCACTTGCCATTAAGTTCTCTCTCCTTGCTCCTCCCTTGTTTTATTTTATTTTTAGACATTCCATCATTGTCACAAGTGCTTGTATTCTGTTCTTGTGCGCAGGCGCATACTAATTTTCAGACGCCTGCAACACTGAGTGAGCCCCCCCGTTTTTCACGCATTGGGCGTGTAAGTAGGGTGAGACGTTGATGCATGAGGAGATCCACAGGTTTAACGTGCCCTTTTCATTGCGGAAATTCCCGCGTTTTGGCTGCTAACATATTCATGTATTAATTTATATGTGTGCGCAGGTTTTACGTTTCACTTCAATGCATATATATATTTTTTGTGGAAAGTATGTGATTATCTAACATTGTTTTCACACTGTGTCGCAAATTCTTTATTTAGTGTTTACGACAATTTTGTATTAGGAAACTTTACTTTTACAATGACTTGCCATAACAGTCCTCTGTTCATTTCCATTGTTTTGTGATATATGGCACTGATACGGTAACGCTAATTCACGTGATCAAGCCGTTTGTCGGCGAAACGCGTTGTGGATTAAACAGCACTGGCGTTATTTTGGTGTCTCCGTGTTGTTTCCTGAGAGCGTGGGTTATGGACTTTGGTTATTGAGAGCATATTTGTGTCGGATTCACTCCGCCGACGTCCACGCCACCTTTCATGGGTCAAGGGACCCGGAAGGAGTTTTGTTGTGAAACGAATATATATATATATATATATATATATATATATATATATATATATATATATATATATATATATATATATATATATATATATATATATATATATATATATATATATATATATATATATATATATATATATATATATATATATATATATATATATATATGTATAATCCCATAGAGAAAAAATCCTAACTATATATACCTACTGGCGACCGCCAGTAGGTAATACATATACATATATATATATATATATTCACTGAAAAAACCATTGGTTATAGACCATATATAGTTAGGGATTAGCATTTACAAAACCTTAATTTACTCGCACAAAACCATAGAAATTCCATATATAGTTAGAAGCGCTAACTATATATCGCGCACACGCAATCCACTGCTGATGATGTCACATATTACATCATTCATGACATGGTCAGTGACATCACTGATGACATCACTGATCACATCTCAAATGACATCACTGATGACATCACTGATGACAACATCCAGTGACTGTATGTTTCTGTAAAGTTAAAATATGTCTTACATATTGAAGAATGAGTGGATGTATAAGTGTCTGGATGAAGGATTTAGTAGGTGCATGACTGACTGTATGAGTGAGTGATTAAATGTGTCTCACTGAGTGCATGGGTTAGTGACTAAACTGTCTTAATTTGTGCATCATTATGTCTGTTGTTCTGTAAACTGTTGCATGTGTTGATAAGTAGCTATATGAGTAACTATATGGGTTATTGATTGGTTGCCCAAGTATTTGTATGGGAGACTGAGTGTGTGTGTGGGTGGCTGGGAGGTGTATGACTCTGTGCATAGATGTATGAGCAGTTGATTCACTAGATGTATGGTTTCAAAAGTGCATGTGGAAACAGCTGTATGGGTGGTTGACTGTGTGCATGAGTGTATTGGTGAGTGAATGGATATCTCAGTGCTACATGTCAAAGTAAGTACATATGTAAAACACAGTACATGTGAGAGTTGACATATATAAATAACTGTGCATAAGAGCCAGTGAATGTGTGAGTGGCTGTATGGATCATTGTGAACTTGTATCAGGGATTGTATAAGAGAGTAAATATGTGTTAGTATATGTTTGAATAAGTAAAGTTTGTATAACTGTATAGTTGAGGAAATGGAGGTGTGATTGATTCTTTGCATGACTGACTAGGTGTGTGAGTAACTCCATGGATGAGTGACAGTCTGTGAGTGTCTGTTTACACTGATTGTATCTAAGGTTATATTAGAGTCTGAAGAGGTTCATCGTATTATCACATGAATGATATCATCAGTGATGTGATCAGTAATGTCAAATGAGATGTCATCAGTGATGTCATTTGAGATGTCATCAGTGATGTCATCAGTGATGTCATTTGAGATGTGATCATTGATGTCATCAGTGATGTCACTGACCATGTCATGAATGATGTAATATGTGACATCATCAGCAGTGGAATGCGTGTGCGCGATATATAGTTAGCGCTTCTAACTATATATGGAATTTCTATGGTTTTGTGCGAGTAAATTAAGGTTTTGTAAAACGTAAACACAGCAGGTCATGTGACTCGAAAATAACACTTTTCATTGGTTCATTTCACTTTTGGTTTCCTAATGATGTAATACTTGGTCATGTGATATAAAATTAACACTTTTCATTGGTTTAGAATTTTTCCTTCTCCCAAATGATGAAAACCCCTCCTTCTTTCCTCACTCTGACTTTCATCTTGGTGAGAGAAAGACCCTTTTTGATTCTTCAGCAATGGCTTCAATGGTTGCTTCAGCCAGTGTGCCCCCACCACCTCCTCCACCTCCTCATGGGAAGAAAGGACCACCTGCTTCACTAATTATAGAAGAGGAGGAAAATCAAGAAGAGGAGGAAGAGGAAGAAAATCAAGAGTTTTTGCCAGAGGAGCCCAGGAGATATAACAGGAAAGAAAATTATATCTGGCAATTTTTCAAATTTCCTGCTGACCAAAAAAAAGTTAATGCTAGATACGTATTTTGTCGTATTTGCGGCTATCGTCTTTCAAGGGGCACAGACAAAAAGTACAGCTATGGGAATCATACAATGCACAGGCACATGAGTCGGTGGCACCCTAACAACTACAGTAAAGCCCAGCTTCGCGACCAACAACAAAATCCACCAGAAATGGCAAGAAGATCTGTTGTTCAGGAGGTATCGGGACCGGAGGCGAGGGAGGTGATCCCGAACATCCAGATCAACATGGGAGAAGTGAAGCAAGTCTGTGTGTGGTGCAACCAGACACTTTGCTACCGCGAAAGTAGCATTACCCTTATAATGAGAGCCATCAACAATCATGTGTGCCCAAAACGCCCCAAAAAGTAAATTCTTCTTTTTTTTGTTGCTCCTGTTGAGCCGTCTTCGATGAATCATTTTTGTTTCCCCCCTCCCCCCAAAAAATAAAAAAAAATACAAAATGTTCAGAAAAAAACAAAAAAATATAAAAAATGTTCAGAAAACTAATAAAAAAAATTTAAAACAACAAAAACAAAAAAAAACAGTTCTTTTCAGAACTACCTCCCCATTATTAAAAAAAATTGGTAGAATTCTTTGAACTCTGCCAAGCTCTATTTCTATTAGTTCGCTCCCAGTTCGCACTCCGGTACGCGAACTTTGAGCGTACCAAACATTTTTTTTTTAAAAAAAGGAATAGTAAGTATAAGGAAAGAAAACAGACAGTTATGTTACAAAAAAGACAGCTATAGGGAGTAAAGAAAAGATACTGTTACCCGCAATTCACTTCTGATCATGTCATATATTACATAATTTTTGACATGGTCAGTGAGATCATCAGCAGTCGATTGCGAGTAACAGTTTTTTCTGTTTACTTCCTATAGTTGTCTTTCTTGTAACATAAATGTCTTTTCCTATCCTTATACTTACTGTTCTTGTTTTAAAAATTTTTGGAGATCATTCAGAAACAGTAACATTAATAGAGACAGAATTAGTGAATAATAATGAAGAAGTATGAGAAGAGAGGGACTGAGAAAAATACTGGAAGGAGTAGAAAAATTAAGTAATAGAGAAAGGAAGGAGAGAAGTAGCAAACACAGGAAAGTAAAGATTTAAGAAATGAAGCAGTAGAACTAATAGATGTTAAATGTGATAGATTAAATGAATGATTGAGGGTGACGATAAGGTGTGTCCTCTCTAAAAGTTTGTTTAAGGTGAACCGTACTCTGGGTTGCATATCAAATTTATGCTTCTTGAAGAATACAGACGAGATAATAGATGTGAAGACCTACCATTGCAGTAAAACATGCCCACTTATTACATCAATCATAACATAGTCAGTGACATCATCAGCAGTGGAATGCAGGTTAAAAAAGTAGAAAACATTTACCTTATAATTCACGTTAACTTTTCAAGCAAATTTTTCATACATTCAATCTGTAAAAGAGAGAACAAACATATCCAAAAATATTAAAACATGTATTTAAAAATTAGAAAAAAGGAGGGAAAAGGTTCAAGAAGAAACAGTTTTTAAACAACTTTGACACTTACAGAAACCTCTACTTCTCTACGACCCCTACACAATCCTAAAGATATTTATTTTAAAAAAACAGTATCTTCATGCTGATGAAATGAGGCCTATTTTGAAACATGATGCTTCTTTTGCATTGCTTATGTCTTACAATAGTGATGCAATAACAGCGCAAAAAAGATGTAAAGCCATCATAAAATTGTGTCAAACATTTTAAATGATTGTTTTAGGATGCAAATAAGATGTGTGCTTTCAAGAGCTTTCTTTGAGGTGAGGCCTATTTCTTTTTTTTTTTTTAAAAACAGTACCTAGAAGTACAGCACTGTAAGCATTAAAATTGACACTTACAGAAGACTCAGCTTCTGTTAAATGGTTTATTTTTGCTGTTCTCAGAATGTATCAAATTTCACTTAAATCAGTGACTTGAAGGTATTCATCATGTAACAGCGGGGAAAAAAAACACAATCAAAATGACTGTGTTTAAAAAACCCATACAAACTAAGAAAACTGATTTCAAAACTCCTTAAAATTAACTTACTTTCAATGACGTCGAAGGATGTCCTATAAACAGCATCCACTCTGTTGTGCTATAAATATTTTCAGCCCGCCACTTTCTGAAAGAAAACCTCCATCGTTATGAAAAATATGTTACATAGAAAAAAAGACTTCTCTCATTCTATCACATGTTTCCACTAGGCCAAATCATGTTGCCGCGATTTGCAAGTCTTGTAATTCTTCCAAACAAATCCCGACATTTTCTATTTTCGCAACTTTCAAAAATAAAACATTTGAGATTATTTTCACAATCCTGGACTACTAATATCTTACTCTTCTTTGTCACTCATGTTCTCCTTTTCCTATGACACTGATACTGCTTACTATGAAGCAGACTTACTTGCATCAGGTTTATATAGTTGGATTTTTAATCTAGACAGCATTGCAGACTTACATTCCCTCTACTTAAAATTTTGGTTTGAAAAACACCAGATAAGAATTTTTAAGGTCAAACGGCAATTTTTTTTTGAAAGTTACAATGGAATCATTGCAGAATGACCAGCCGTTTCGAGACTTTAAGTAAGCTGTATAATGTCCTGATGTTGTTGATAGACCATCGTGATAGATAATTGCTACAGTTACAAAAGTCCTCCCTGATATTGACAGCTGAGAAGCCACAACATTTTTTATTAAAGTTGACAATTTTGAACCATCAGGCCTACATCGTTGGATCATTAAAATGACATACTGGCCATATCTACGTATAAATAATGTTGACATCATATCACATTTACATTGGGTACACTCCATGTTGTGATCCGCTGCATTTACTAGCTTATTAAAGGACACTGATTTACTGTCTGGCAAAGTTAAATATATAAATCTTTCTGAGTCTACACTAGTAGTACTTGATACCATACAGTTCTCGCAGTCATGCTGCCATTGATAAGAAAGCCCAAACAGGTGATCTACATCTACACCCTCATCTTGCAATACATCAAGCATATACATTAAAAACTCCTGACAATCTTGCTGATTATTTTCAGAGAAGTCTGTTTGACCTGAACATTCATCTAACAGATAACGAACTTCAGACACACTTTCTACTTTTGTTCGATCAGTGCTACATTTCTCGAAAACAGAATTCAACAAACAGCATAAAATTTGTTCTGAATTCAACAGAATCTGTTCTTTTAAACTCTCTAGTGAAAAGAGAACATTAACCACTACATTTGCATAGCAGTTGACACCAGAACTGTTTTCAAATTGAAAACCGACAACATCTTCAACAGAATCCACTTTCTTTCTGCTAACAATTTTCGGTTCATTGACTTTTAGTCTTTTTGCAACAACCTCCCTACTATTACTGATATTTCTACGTTTCCGGCCTACCACACGTTTCTCAAACAAAGGATATTGAGGCAAATGTGGCGCATACTCTCTTCTTAACCTATTGTATTCCTTAACACAATCTAGATCCGCACAAATGTTTGTGACATCACAGTCAATCAAGTACAATCCCGATAAAGTTCTAACTCGTGACAATGCCACATATGCCATACCCTCCTTGAACACAGAACTGCCAATATTCACCAATGCACTGTCTACACTTAAACCTTGCGATTTATGGATTGTCACCGCATATGCCAAGCAAACAGGAAACTGTTTACGGCGAACATATAAGTCTTTAACAAGCAAAAACCTAGCAGAACAACGACCAATTAGCTGTACTTCCTCAATGCCATCAAATTTAATTCTTAAAAATTCTATTCCATCTCTATTTCTGTATTTCTCAAAATCAACAACATTACCCATTGATCCATTCACCAGACCCCTTTCTACATGTAAATTCCTTCTCAAAATGATTCAGCAATTTAAACACACATTCAAAGTCTTTTCAAAACCCGCTGTTTTAGATATAGTCTTCTCTAATGAATCCAATTTTGATTTCAAATTGTCTGACAAAATATTTGTTGATCCCATGTGCTCTATTTTGTCGATAGCTTCAAGTTTCACAATCTCTTGCTTTTCTAAATTCAATATTTTGTTGTTGAAGATGGCACATTCTGCAAGAGTTGGCATCAAACATATCCCGGATTTCTTCTCAGTAATTTTCTGAAAAATATTCTCAGGCACAATCTCTTGTTTGGGATATAAATTTGACAGTAATCGTGCATTTAAAGCTTCTTTCCCATGTTCGGTCACTTTTCCAATTCTAATATCTTGTAGAATATTCTTGTAATCTTCATCCTTTGCCTGACGCATATTTTCATGCAGTTCAGCATAATTGAAGTTTAACCATATATTGACGTTGCCAATGCTCCCTAGGCACTTCCTGGTATCTTCATGCGTGAGTATTTTGAACACAGGTTGACCTTTTACTGGTGTCAGCTGCAGAAGATCTCCAAAAACAAAGATGTGTTTGCCACCAAATAACACATCATATTCAGTTTTAAGTACTTCTTGCATTCTCAAATGCACAAAGGCAAGCATGACATTGGAAACCATGCTTACTTCGTCAATGATAAGTAGTTTCATTTCCCTCAAGACTCTTGAAACTTCACAGCAAGCATCCCCAGATAACTTGTGGTATTGTAATTTGTTGTCATGCTCCACCGGCAGCATCAGTAGACGATGCAAAGTAATACCTTTAATGTTATGTGCTGCCAGTCCAGTAGGAGCGGTGACAACACAAGACAGCGATGACTCAGTCCTTTCCTGCAAATAACAAGAAATTGCTTTAATGAGGAAACTTTTTCCAGTTCCCGCTTCTCCACTCACGTACAGTCGGACAGGCTTCAACGATGTACATGAGCACTCTTTCTTCTCATGACTTAATCCGTGCTCAATTTCCTTGGTAACTTCATCATATATTTTCCTCTGCTCAACGTTGAGTTGTTTTTCCAAGTCTTCTAAGTTAACTGAATCCTCCTGAGCATGTGCCATGGCTCTTTCCACTTCATTCATAGCAGTGGCTGCTTCATTTTCGATAATAGGTCCTCCAAGTGGATCTTGACTCAATGAAACAGAACTCTGACTGTCCTGAGAACTGTCTCTGGCAATCTCGGCTGCAATCGTTGCTTCCTGCTCAATTTCCAAAGTTAGCATTTCTTGATATTTAGGAAAAGCAGGACATTCTATGGACTCCTTGGCTGCATTGAAAGAGTCTTCGTAACAGAGGAAATCTCCAAGCAGTTCCTCTTCTGCACGCCAAGGCTTGAAAAGTTGCAAAAGTGCTAAATAGAAAAACTCCTTTTTTTCTGGAGATTCACCACTCAATTTTCGATGGTTTACTAATTGGCATTTTCTTTGCTTGACCAGGCATCCCTCACTTCCAATTACAGCATACACTCCTTTCTCAATATCTTCTTTGATGTTCCTCTTGAATATATAATTTTGGAGAACCTCATATAGACAAACATTCTCAAGGTGACTGCTTCGATTTGGATAATATGTATCCAACATGTTGGTCTTCAAAATGTCGGTACTGTTTGGTTCCTTTTCTGCCAAATACTCAATTTCCCGGACAGGTTTTAGAACTCGATTTCGCATTGCAGCAAGACCAAGACTCGCCCAAACAATACTCCTGGATTTGGCATAGAGACTTGCTGAAGACAATCGATCAGAACATTCGTAAGCTCCGATTTCTCGATGCGACAACATCTTCAGACTGAAACTGTACAACTTCTTGCTGAGGCTCTTTTCATGGGAAATGTCCTCCCACATATCCTTCAGTTCTGTCTTTTCTTTTTTGGTGATGTAAGATGTCACATACCGAGCCACAGCCATACAGTTGTCAGCCACAAACTGTATATCCATGTTAGCATTCCACATGGACAAAATCACTGGGTTGTAGTCATTGATGTACTTGGACTCTTCGTTCCTTTTCAAATTGTATGTATTCTTGGGTGATTTCCTCGTCACATTATGTCGCAGCGAAGACATCAAACTGTTCACTCTTCCTTTAGAAATCACCGGGCGTGGAAAGTTGAAACGACATTTGGTGTAGAACTTGTCCTTGTTTCTGAATTTACGACGACAATACTTTCCACAACGATGGCTTTGGAAACGTAGAACTTGTTCTCTTAGGCTTTTCTTCTCCATTGCGTTTGGAACAGTACACGTAGAATACTGTTCTATGAAATTCATCACTAAGTCATCCGGATCTGTTCCAAATTTAGGTGCATCCTTGATCCACAACAACATATGTATATGAGGGGCACCTCTTGCTTGGTACTCCTTTCTCCAGAAGAAATCCAACACCTCTCCAAGAGGTGGATTCTTCTTATTTGTAATGAAAGACATCATAGCTTCAAATCTATGATTGAAGTACCTGCATACATTCACTGGATCCAAAGAACACAGTTCTCCAGGTGTCTTGAATTCAATGTTTTCAATATTTCCATTTGCCTCTCGTAGAAATTCAAGTAAGTCTTCCCAGCCATACTCGGCACAGCTCAGAGTGAGGAACCATGTCGGAGTTCCTAAGTTCCTCAGCATACATTTTAAATCACCATGACGACGGTACCAGTACTCATTAGTACCACGCTGACACGCCATGAGATTAATTAAGTGAGAATCCAAAATACTGTCTTGGACATTGATTTTATGCATAAAATCACTTGCCGAGATGTTTCGCATCTGTATACCACTTTTTAAAATGTGGTTCACTGCATATGACAGTCCTGACAGATCGCTTTCAAACAGGAGATGAAACAAATAGGGAATGCATTGACGAAACCTAGGATCTTCTGCATACAATCGTAAAGTCCGGTATTCAGACGCAGGAATTTGATGAGGTCGCTCATCATATCTTCCTCCTTGACCTGTGGGAAATAGCTGTGGGAAACACCGAGCTTCCAAACTTTCCTCCCAAACACTAATGGGACTCCCTTTGGCTTGTTTCATTTGAAACAACTCAATAGCATTCCCCATGACTTCCTTGGAATGCAAAGGATGAACACTATAATGTTCATATATTTCTTCACTATTAGACACCTCTACTTTCTCAATTTGGCCAGCACACAAAACACTATCCTCTTCATCACTTACTTCCTCTTCTGCTACATATACATTCTTATAGTACTTATTATTTTTCTTCAAATACAAAGTTGCATTTTTCACTTTCCTAACATCCACTAAATCTTGCCATATTTTCTTATTCTTTGTCGGAACCCCATTAACCAAGATAACCAGAGGTTCCTCTTCCACTTTCTCAACTCCAATTGTGTTAATGTTTTTGTTTAAATCTAGAGGCAAATAAACAACTCTTCCCTTTAATCCTCTCTGTAAATCTGTTGGAGGCAACTTCCCTGTCTTTGGCTCCATTCTTACAATAGCCTGAAAGGGATGGATACTTTGAATCAAAATAGATTCATAAGTATTTAAATCCTTCAATTCTGAAGGAATCTCAACCAATTCCAGATTATTATGAACTGCCCTAGCAGGCATCTGGTTTTGATTTAATTTATTACAACAATAAGTACACACACGTTGGTCCACTCCCAAATCAAAACAATTTTCTACCATCAAGTATGTGGCAAAATCCTTCCATTCACTATTATTTTCCCTTTCAGTTTTTGCATATAAATCCACTAACTTAGTCTGATTCTTATAATAAGTGCGTCGACAACATACACACATGAAATTAGGCCTCTCACTTGATTTCATCTGAAACGTGGCAATTTCCTTCTGAAAATTATCTGAACTAGAAACCTGTATATTATCTTCAACATAACCATCTACTTCTGGGTCAATTTGAACATTCTCATCTCTACTACCAAAGTAACAAAACTCAATTTCTTCACAAATATTCTTCACATCTATTTCAGAACCATGCAAAAGAGCAGCACATAATTGTTTAAGCATAATTGCTGGACTCTTAGCATAATACAACATTCTCACTAATTTTCTCACTTTATTATGATGCACTGCTAGCATCCTGAAATGATGAAAAACACTCTGGCATACTCTCCTGGAAAGACAAGCCAGTGAATGACCACGCAAACCTGTCATTTGTCTCACTCTGCAAGGATCTAAATCTTGCAACAACTTTATTTTCTGCTTCAAACTTTTCTTATTAAATGTCCGTATAAAATCACAAAGCAAATTGATGGAAACCTGTCGCACACTGCAAATAGAACTACACTTCCAAATGTACACAGGACCCTCAGGACGTCTTCCTAAAACCTCATCACTTAGTGCCTCTTCTGTCCCTGTTGTCACAAGTTGTTCTTTTTCAACTGGACAACCATCCTTCACTTCATAAGCTCGACCACTGGTGTCAACTGCAAACACCAAATCATTATCCTGAAAATAACTCTCCTCATTAAAAAATGCCTCACAACTTGAACTATGCATCCATTCTCCGGAAAAAACTTCACAAAAGTTAGTACGATTTACTACTCTCTTCCATCTACTTTTTTGTTTTGAAATCAGAAATTACCTTGCTTAGTTTCCTAATTCTATTGATTACCAAAATAAATAACTTTCGCTTAATTTCAAAAGCATGATCAATCATTTTCTCTACATTTTTCTTCTTCTTATAAAATGCCGCTTTCTGTTGGCCTTTTTTTGTAATATTTTTCAATAAATTAACTATTATTCTGTTACGGAACATTCGATTTCGAATGTCCCTAAACTGTTGTTTCCTTCTACTATCATGCACAGAGTTATCTCTTCCTCTACCAGTAACATTTTTGATGGGTCTCTCCTTTCCATTTAAATTGCTTTTCTTTTTGTGGACTGAAACATTTTTGGGAGAAATACTTTTTTTACTACAAATATTTCTTAAGAATGATTTCGTGCTCTTACCCGGACCTTTCTTGGTGTTTTGACAAGTATTTGGGGAAGAGGACTGCTGCAATAAAACATCATCCTGCTGTCTTTGACGTTTTCTAGCCTTTCTAATTCTATTTTTTGTAGGCATTTTCCAAACTATGAAAGAATCTGCAGTTGAATCTGTGGAAAAATATAATAAAAAATGTTATTAACCACTATTACCAAACAGTAAATGAATAACAGTCATCTAAAACTTAATGCCCTACTAATTATTTAACATAGCAAATCTTTTGCACCAGCACTGCATCACAAAAATGACACTCAATGGTACAAAACAGGCATAGAACAATCATAAATCACTCCCTAATATTTTAAATGATTAATTCAGGATGACGATAAGATGTAGCCTATCTAAAGGTTTGTTTAGGCCCAGATCTTTGGACTGGGGTGAATGTGTGTCATTGATCCACATTCGGTCCATCACCTGTTTTGTTTATTTGAGGTGAGGCCAACACATGGTTGCAGATAAGATTTTCACTGAAAAAAACCAAAGAGAAAATACATGTAAAGACCTACCAATGAAGTAAGTCATTATTTGAAAACCATTACATTTCTGGAAATATGCACTGCTAGTGCTTCATAAGTTGTTTTGGGTCATATTTATAAGGCATTTGAGTGTCTATTATGCTATTTTACGTTCTTCATGGTGCAAATGTCTTGTAAATACGCTCCCACCTGCGGTTGGCAAATTTAGATTTTGATTATGGGAGTTACATAGGCATGTTAATAATTTCCCAAAAATGGTGTATGACCCCAAACAACCTATGAAGCTCTAGTAGTACATATTCAGAAATTTAATTGATTTCAAAATTCGTTTTTAAACACAGCATATAAATCAATTGTATACCTGCATTCAAGAGGAAATGACTGAAAATGTCCTTGAGACACATGAAAGCGTTTTCTGTAATGCCCTATCACCATTTTTTGGACATTATTAACATGGCTATGTAACTCCCATAATCAAAATCTAAATTCGCCAAGCGCAGGTGAGAGCGTATTTACAAGACACTTGCCCCATGAGGAATGCTTGCCATTTAAAAAAGGAAAAATAACATCAAAGACACTCAAATGCTTTATAAATATGACCCAAAACAACCTATGAAGCTCTAGCAGTACATATCCAGAAATGTAATTGATTTCAAAAATGGTTTTTAAAAACAACATATCTGTTTCAGCTTACATAAGAGACCATGGAATGGGCTTCATATACAACAATAACTTGTGTTACTGCATGCCAGAATGGTACACCGAATATGCAATTACAATTTCTCAAAGAAACAAAATCTATTTCTATATCACTACAGACAAAGCCACATTTTAAAAACACAGCTTTCTTCATCATTTTCTCCTTAGCAAGATTTATCGCAAATGCGATAAAAAACGGCGATATTCATGCATTATCCAGCAAATGCTCTTAGCCATGTTATTCACCTCCCATTGGATAACATGGCTAAGAACTGCTCGCAAATGCGAAAAAAACGGCCGCAATGCATGAATATCGCTGAAAAGTCAGCGATATTCATGCATTTTCCAGCAAATGCTCTTAGCCATGTTATCCACTTCCCATTAAATAACATGGCTAAGAACTGCTCAGGGCCCATGAGGAAGGCTTTCCATTTAAAAAGGTAAACATAACATCAAAGACACTAAAATGCCTTCTAAATATGACCCCAAACAACCTATGAAGCTCTAACAGTACATATCCAGAAATGTAATTGATTTCAAAATTCGTTTTTAAACACTGCATATAAATCAATTGTATACCTGCATTCATGAAGAAATGACAAAAAATGTCCTTGAAACACATGAAAGTGTTTCTGGAATGCCCTAGCACCATTTTTGGGACACTATTAACATGGCTAGGTAACTTCCATAATCAAAATCTAAATTTGCCAAGCGCAAGTGGGAGCGTATTTACAAGACACTTGCCCCATGAGGAACGCTTTCCATTTTAAAAGGAAAACATAACATCAATGACACTCAAATGCCTTATAAATATGGCCCAAAACAACCTATGAAGCTCTAGCAGTACATATCCAGAAATGTAATTGATTTCTAAATCGTTTTAAAAAACAACATATCTGTTTCAGCTTACATAACAGACCATGGAATGGGCTCCATGTACCACAATAACTTGTGTTACTGCATGCCAGAATGCTACACCGAATATGCAATTACAATTTCTCAAAGAATCTAATTCTATTTGTATATCACTAGAGACAAAACCACATTTTAAAAACACAGCTTTCTTCGTCATTTTCTCCTTAAATCATACTATTCTCTATCTAAATTAAATAAATCTTTTCTCACCTTAGCAAATATTTTTTGAGTTTTGAAAACAGTCTCAGAAATACACCAAATTGTCTTCAGCAGAAGAAAAAGGATGCACTCCAGAGGCTGCAGCTATTGAAAGCACAGAAATACAGATATTCATTTCACATATCTCTCATATTAGCCAATCATAACTCTTCCCTCACTTTTTTCAAATCAAAACCCTTCCCCCCTCTGCCCTCTCTGCCTTTTTTCCATAGCAACCACCACCTGGAAGACCTCTCATGTTTGCAAATTCACACAACAATGTTTCAATTGAACTCTGAACTCTCAGTGCACCTGCGTATCCAGTGCAATCTTTCATGAAATGTTTCTTCTTTGACCATTCAAATTACATCTTTCAAAGAACACATCCATGCACCCTAACTTTCTGTTTTCAGAAATGGAAATGCACCAATCACTGCTAATGATTCATTAGCATTGGAAATCCACAGTTTTTTTTCTTTACAAACTCCTACTGTTTCAACTGCCCTTTCATTACCACACTTCATCTGACTGCAGAACAACCTTCTCCCACCATGTTTAAGGTCTGGATTGTTGGACATAGTTACATCCACTGGGCTCAAAGGTATGCTGAGAACAGAAATTTACCTAACCTCAATTTACAGGATGTGGAAATTAAGTGGTTGGGCCAAAGAGGATTAAAATGTCACCAATTGATACCATTGGTGAAAACCTTTATGCATTTGCCAAAACCTGACCTGTTAATAGTGACTGTGGAGGTAATGATTTGGGCACTTTGACAGGGGTAGGTCTGGAAATGCTTTTAAAGGACACCTTTGAGCAATTAATGGCACTTTTTCCTCAAACTGCCTTGGTATATTCCAATATATGCCAAAGACAGAAATGGAGGTGGTCCAACCAATTTTGTCCACAAATTGAGAAAGCGAGGAAGCATGTAAACAAATCTGTGTCAGCTTTCATGAGAGACCATGGAATGGGCTCTCTGTACAACAATAACTTGCGTTACTACATGCAAGATATCTACAGAGGAGATGGAGTTCACTTCTCAGATGAGGGCAACAGAATTTTCATTCTGAATTTAAGACTGTGCATTGGTACCTACTTATAAGTACCTAAATGTACCATAAACCCAAAAGCTCTTCTCAGAGCTACCCTTCATCTGATCACACACTTTTATTATTATTTTTCTAACTTTTTTCTGTAATTTTCAACAAACTACGCTCAAAGAGCGCTATCCGGTACGCGAACTGGAAGCTAACCGCGCAAAATTTCCAAAAAAAAGTTTTTTCTTCGCAAATATAGTCCTCCTCAGCCACCCTCAGAAAATGTAGGGGGGCAAAATACTTGTACCATGCCCCCTTCTACCCATTCAGAACATTATTTACCCTCCATTTTATACCTTGATTCGACCGAAACACAAAATGGTGGACTCCCGTTACGCTCCTAGTTCGCGGACCGGACCGCTTTCCGGGAAGCGGTCCAAAAAAAAGGTGGGAAAGTAATTTACAGAAAAACGACTACAGACACTCTCACCAAATATAAATTAGCTCATACTACATAACAATCCCTTTCATTCTCACAAATTTGATTGAAATTTCATTTAGCCATTTAGCCTTTAGACCTCTCCAAGTACTGTGAGGTAAGTTACTTCACAAAACACATCTGAACTGTTGGAATTGACAACCAATGAAAATGTTACTTTCATTTTCTACTTTTATTACCTGACATTTGATTGGTTATATACTTGAATATATATAAAGGAAGAGAAGAAAACACAGCCATTTTGACTACTACTTCTTGTTGTACATCTCATTTCAATAGCTTCCAAAAACTTCAACTTCTTTGTGAAGGTAAGATATAATTTTTAAAAACGAAATATATTGTGCACTATAACTTAATATAATAGAATTTTTCTGCTAGATATACACTATCCCTCTGTAGTAGTAATGTATTTAGATAGACTTCTCTGTTATAGTTATGAATGGAGTTAGGCTTGTCTTGGTTAAATCACATACACTTTTTTATAGTCCTATTTCCACTCTGATACTATACACTGCCAAAAGATAAATTCACTGATAAAAACTGCCTATCTAAAATTAATCCCAACAGTGCCCTATCTCTACTAATATATATTTTTTTAATCCAAATTTCAGGCAAAATGGAAGGCGAAAACCAAGTTTCTTTTGAAATGGACCTGCAAGAGAGCAGCCAGGAATTGATTGAACAAATTGACATAGAATTTATGGATGAAAGCTTGGATAATGAACTGCTGCAATGTGTCCAAGCAGTAGATGCCCTCCTTGCAAATGAGGACATTTTACAACCTCACAGATTGCAAACAATATTTCAAGAAAATAATGACATTTCAGACACTGAAATGTTAGAAAGTTTAATAAATTATGAAAAACAATGAAAATAAAAAAAAAACTTTAAAAATAAAGAAAACAAAAAAACAACAACAAAAACAACAAACAATTAACATACAGTCTTTGAAAAGTGTATCATTCTATTATCCTTATAGTACGCTGCCCAGACCGCTTTCCGGTTCGCGTACTAGGCGCTCATCGAGAAAAAATATATATATATATTTTTTTGGACCCTGCTGGGCCCTTTTAAAACCTCCACATAAAACCTAGGGGGTCAGGGAGGGTCTACTATGCCCCCTTATGGAAATTTCCCCCTTTGTTTTGGCCTCCTCTTATCTCTCGATCCTACCGAGAGACAAGATGGCGGCTGCACCGGACTGTTTAGAATGTTGACAGACACCGAAGAGCCAATCAGCTTTCCGTGCGCAAAGTTCCGTTACGCGAAAAGTACGCGAACCGGATCGCTGCTCGGACCGCTGTTACAGATATATATCTTGATTTAAACGTTAATTTCTCAAAATCCACTGAAGCACATATATTGAGACCTAGCAAAGGCACATCGGGCTAACAGTCCCTACAAGTTTGCCAAGTTTCGTGAAAATCCATTCAGCCGTTCGGGCTAAAAGTGAGTCCAACCGCCCTATGGAAATTAACATGGGAAAAACGCGTTTTGGGACCCCCCTTTTTTCTCGGCCCCCCCTTGACACCCCCCCCCCAAATTTCCAGGAGCTGCTCAGAAACAAAATGTCCATGGTGTGTGGTCAGTGGGTCACTGGCCCCATCCTTGAGCCCGTTTGGCTTCTGGGTCGACAATTTTTGGATCCATTCATTTTCTCTTTGGAGCATGAATTTGGTGTTGTCTCTGCCCTCCAGTTTGGGGATGGTTTCCAGTTCCGCCAGAACCTGCGTCCACGAAAGGAGGACCCCATTAACACACATCAGGTCAGTCTTAGCCCACGAACCGAGCCCATAGCACCTAACCCGGTAGACCGCTACACGGGTACTAACGTACCTCCCCGCATTTGTATTTCACAGGAACACATGTAAACCCAGCGAAACAGACACGTAAGCATACCAGCGCTGAACCAGTATACTGTTTCCTTTCACATTGGGACTAACTGGAACATTGACGGGTGTACCTTTTTAATTACCTCCACTCGTCCTACCCCTACCCACCAGGTCCACATGATGCATGCGCCAATGTAGTTTGAACCTATGATTTACATATATATGAGTTATGATTCGAATGTTTGTTTGTTTACAGTATCCTTTCCCTGATGAAGGGGTATCACAACCCCGAAATGCATTGGATGTATACAAAGGATGGTACTATGTCACAAAAATGAATAATGAAGAAAACTATTGATTTACAATAAGGAAACTTATGAATAAAAAGTCAACTACATTCATTGCTTGAAACTTTTTTTGAAACCTCTATTACACGTAGAGGAACAGCAGTGTGCATACAAGGATGGGGCCAGTGACCCACTGACCACACACCATGGACTGTTAATAATGATGTCGAGGGACGCCTGACATCACTTGTATAGCACCCTAAACACTCAGGAATATCCTTACAGAAAAAACGCTGTGCGCCAGCCCGACTTACTCTACAGAAACAAAATGTGCCATTTTCCTGAAAATTTCAGGCAATTCCATCCACAAACGCCAAAGTTATTAGGCATAGAATTTTCAGAAATCCCATAGGGAAAAAATCCTAACTATATATACCTACTGGCGACCGCCAGTAGGTAATATATATATATATATATATATATATATATATATATATATATATATATATATATATATATATATATATATATATATATATATATATATATATATATATATATATATATGAATTACCTACTGGCGGTCGCCAGTAGGTATATATAGTTAGGATTTTTTCTCTATGGGATTTTTGAAAATTCTATGTCTAATAACTTTGGCGTTTGAGGACGGAATCGGCTGAAATTTTCAGGAAAATGGAACATTTTGTTTCTGAGCAGCCCCTGACAATTTGGGGGGGATTTCATCAAGAGGGGGCCGAGAAAAAAGGGGGGTCCCAAAAAGCATTTTTCCCATGTTAATTTCTATAGGGCGGTTGGCCTCACTTTTAGCTCGAACGGCTGAATGGATTTGCACGAAACTTGGCAAAATTGTAGGGACTGTTAGCCCGATGTGCCTTTGCTAGGTCTCAATATATGTGCTCCAGTGGATTTTGAGTAATTTAGGTTCAAAAAAAGATATATATCTGGGCCGAGCCTAACCACACATCTGATCTGATTGGCTGTCAGCACTTCATCCAAGAAGTGTTGGCAGCCATCTTGGGACCAATATACATGATAGCACCTCATTAAAAAGCATTGTAGTTAATAGAGGGTTTTAGGACTTTAGTTACATTATAAATCATTTGTTGATGGTACCATACTCGTTTTAGGAATTGTGGTGGGTTCTAAGGTGATTTTACCATGTGAAAAAACCTTCTGCTGTGATATCATGATAATTGTTTGAAAGAAAACTAATATCTCATGATTTTCCCACAGTGGTTTGGAAGGGGATCTATAAGCTAAACTGAAAGCATATTTTCTGTAAATTCACATTATCTTTCTCAGTCATGTGAAAATGAAGTCTGACATTCTCAGTAAAACATGTACATCCAACAAGGACAGAGACTGTCAGTTGATTCCTTTGTGTTCTACTGCAGCCTCCTAGAGTGTTCTAAAGAACAACTAGAGCGCTAACAGTCCTACTTATTACAAAGGTATGGCACACCTGAAGCCATCTTGATTGGAATAAAGTGGTAACTCTTAAAACATTTAATTTAAAAAGAAACAACATGAGGGGGTATATTTTGCCATAGAAAGTATGATTCGTGCTGCAGAATGAAAAATTAGGGCACATTTTGTGTGACTTCTCAAATCATTTTCTATTTCATTAAAACATTCTGACATGCAGTCTCCCAAAATGGCCACCAGAGACAAAAGAGCCCAAATGTAGCCCAAATATCACCCAGATGTAGCCCAAGTATAGCCCAATGACAGCATGTCCCAGAGTGTTCTAAAGAACAACTAGAGCGCTAACAGTCCTACTTATTACAAAGGTATGGCACACCTGAAGCCATCTTGATTGGAATAAAGTGGTAACTCTTAAAACATTTCATTTAAAAAGAAACAACATGAGGGGGTATATTTTGCCATAGAAAGTATGATTAGTGCTGCAGAATGAAAAACTAGGGCACATTTTGAGTGACTTCTCAAATCCTTTTCTATTTCATTAAAACATTCTGACATGCAGTCTCCCAAAATGGCCACCAGAGACAAAAGAGCCCAAATGTAGCCCAAATATCACCCAGATGTAGCCCAAGTATAGCTCAATGACAGAATGTCCCAGAGTGTTCTAAAGAACAACTAGAGCGCTAACAGTCCTACTTATTACAAAGGTATAGCACACCTGGAGCCATCGTGATGGGAATAAAGTGGTAACTCTTAAAACATTTAATTTAAAAAGGAACAAAATGAGGGGGTATATTATGCAATAGAAGGTATTATTAGTGCTGCAGAAAGAAAAATTAGGGCACATTTTGAGTGACTTTTCAAATCCTCTTCTATTTCATTAAAAAATTCTGACATGCAGTCTCCCAAAATGGCCACCAGAGACAAAAGAGCCCAAATGTAGCCCAAATATCACCCAGATGTAGCCCAAGTATAGCCCAATGATAGGATGTCCCAGAGTGTTCTAAAGATCAACTAGAGCGCTAACAGTCCTACTTATTACAAAGGTATGGCACACCTGAAGCCATCTTGATTGGAATAAAGTGGTAACTCTTAAAACATTTAATTTAAAAAGGAACAAAATGAGGGGGTATATTTTGCCATATGAATTATGATTAGTGCTGCAGAAAGAAAAATTAGGGCACATTTTGAGTGACTTCTCAAACCCTCTTCAATTTCATTAAACAATTCTGACATACAGTCTCCCAAGATGGCCACCAGAGACAAAAGAGCCTAAATGTAGCCCAAATATCACCCAGATGTACCCCAAGTATAGCCCAATGACAGAATGTCCCAGAGTGTTCTAAAGAACAACTAGAGCGCTAACAGTCTTACTTATGACAAAAGTATGGCACACCAGAAGCCATCTTGATTGGAATGAAGTGGTAAGTCTGAAAACACTCAATTTAAAAAGGAACAACATGAGGAGGTTAATTTTGCCATAGAAAGTATGATTAGTGCTTCAGAAAGAAAAATTAGGGATCATTTTGAGTGACTTCTCAAATCCTCCTCTATTTCATAAAAAAAATTCTGACATGCAGACTGAAACATGCACTTTGAATACCAGCAGCAGACGTCCCTGGTGAGCAGTAGCTTTACTACAGTGATCTAATGTGCAACTAGAGTGCTAACATTCAGAATTTATGGCAAATGTGTGACACATCTGAATGCCTTCTTGATGGAACCAAAGTAAACAATCATTGAAAATGCAATAGATCTCGCCCTCGTTTAAGTTAAAGCCATTCTGTTTGTAATGAGGTGGCTTTTTAGCTTTGCTTTTATTAGTGTTTTTTTCAACTTTCATGTAAATAACATGCATCTGTATGCATATAAGTATATGTATGCATGCATTTATGTTTGTATTTATATAGATATACAGATGATATATGTTTATATATGTATGTATATATATATATTCACTGAAAAAAACATAGGCTATAGACCATATATGGTTAGGAATTAGCATTTACAAAACCTTGAAAATTCACTGAAAAAACCATAGGTTATAGACCATATATAGTTAGGAATTAGCATTTACAAAACCTTGAAAATTCACTGAAAAAACCATAGGTTATAGACCATATATAGTTAGGAATTCGCATTTACAAAACCTTATTTTACTCACACAAAACCATTGAAATTCCATATATAGTTAGTTGCACTAACTATATATCGAGCACCCGCAATCACTGCTGATGATGTCACATATTACATCATTCATGACAAGGTCAGTGACATCACTGACCATGGTTTTTTCAGTGAATTTCATTGGTTTTTTAAAAGCTAATATCTATAATTGTAACATATGTTCTTATTCTAATTCATCAATATATTTTATATATATTTGTATTATATTTTTTAAATTCAATTTATATTAAAGTTTAAATTATTTTTTCTTGTTTCGCTGCCGATCCGCGAAACGGTAAACGTTCCGTTAGTGCAAATACCGCGTTAGAAAGGCACATCGCGATGCGTCTCGTAAACGCAACATATCGCGTTACTACGTAATGTCCCTTAAGATGTTCTGCATTAGCGCACCCGGAAGCGTTCTAGAACGCGAACCAAGGCGCGAAACGTAAAGGCTCGGAATCGATCCGGGGCGCGGCGCGCAGCGCGTAACGTAAGCATAACAGGTCATGTGACTTGTTTATAAAACTTTTCATTGGTTCATTTTACTTTTAGTTTCCTAATGATGGAACGCTTGAGCATATGACGTAAAATAAACACTTTTCATTTTAGAACATTTTCTTTTCTCAAATGATGAAAGTCCCACCTTTTTTCCTCACTCCGACTTTCATTTTTATGAGAGAAAGACCTGTTTTTGTTTGCTAAGACATGGCATTTGTATAAGCTGCAGCTGGTGGATCTCCACCACCTCCACCACCACCAAAGAAGACAGGACCGACTAGCCAGGTCTTCTTCGACCAGGAAGAAGAAGAGGAAGAAGATGAACAGGAGCAAGGGACAAGTGGCTTTCTAGAAGAAATGCCAAGAACGTCCCATATCAAAGTGAATTTTATCTGGCAATTTTTTTCTCATCCTTCTCATGAAAAGAAAGTTAATGCCAGATACGTTACCTGCCTCATCTGCAAAAAAAAACTCTCCAGAGGGACCGAGAAAAAATATAGCTATGGTAATCATACCATGCATCGGCACATGGAGAGGTGGCACCCTCTTAATTATTCTAAAGCACAACTTCGAGATCTGATGGATAACCCCCGACCGGCTAAAATATCCACCAATGACTTAGCAATAAGTGAGTCAGCGGCAAGAGAAACGGTCCCAAATCTCCAAAAGAACTTTGGGCAGATGAGATTTACATGTCTAGCATGTGGAAAATTAATTTCATGCGGAGAGATGAGTATTACTTTAATAAATACATCATTTGAAAATCATCAATGTCCAAACCGTCCAAGAAAGTAATTTTTTTTTTTGTTGCTCCTGTTGAGCCCTTTGAAGTGAATCATTTTTGTTTCCCCTTCCTCCAAAAAAACACAAAAAAAATATAAAACATCAAAAAGAATAAAAACAAGTTTTTTTCAGAACTACCTTCCCTTTTTAAAAAAATTGCTAGAATGTTTAGCACTCTAGCATCCTCTATTTCTTTTGATTCGTTTCCCGGTTAGCGTTCCGGTACGCGAACCGGGAGCGAACTAAAAAAAATATTTTTTAAAAAAAGACAAAGAAATAAACAGAGAGTAATGTGAAAAGAAAGACAAATAGAGGGAGTAATACACAGTTACTGTTGAAAGAGGGACTGATAGAAGAAGTGAAAAGAGTAGTATAAGTAAGTTAAAGAAAAAAAATGAAGGAAGTAGCAAAGACAGGAAACTAAGGGTTAAAGAAAAGAAGCAGTGGAACTAATAAAAGTTCAATCTGATAGACATGTAACGTAAAGAGTACTAAACACTTACCTTTTAATTATCATTACCGTACTAAATTATCTTTTTTATACTTTTATTCTGTGTAAGAAAGAACAAAAACATTTAAATTAATAGAAGGTGGTAAAAAAAGTGTGAGCATGAGACAAAATGAATGTTAAATGTTAAATGTGGTATACTTGTAAAGCGCACAGCTGCCCCAGCAAAGAGGCGTCCCAGCGCTGTATACCGCTGGGGAACCCATCCTGGCTCTCCCTGAGAGATGATCCCTCCTGGGCATCCCCAAGGTGAAGCCAGGCATCCCCGGCGCTGACGGAGCCGTTAGTAGAGATTAAGCAAGCTATTGCCCAGAGTTGCTGAGTGGGACCCATGGTTGGAGTAGGCACCGAGGCGAGAATTATCAAGACCGCTGACCATGGCCCAAGACCCTGCCACATCAGGAATCGAACCCTGGTTCCGGGTTGACCTCTGCTTCCGGGTCTGCCACCTCTAACCAGTGAGCCACACCAATATATTAGAAATCACAATTCAAAGTAGAAAATTAATTAAACATATTTAATGGTTTATTTTTGCTGTTATCAGAAAATATCAAATTTCACTGAAAACAGTGAGTTGAAGGTATTCATCATATAACAGCGGGGAAAAAAAACACAATCAAAATGATTGTGTTTAAAAAACCCAAATAATATAACTAAGCAGAAATAAGAACTCCTCCAAAGTAACTTACTTTCTATGACGTCATAGGATATCCTATGAATAGCTTATACTCTGTTGTGCTGTTACTCTTTTCTGCCCGCCACTTTCTGAAAGATAAACTCAATTGTTTTAAGAAAACTGAGACATACAAAGCAATTTGAAACAGCAGACTAAGTTACAGCAACACCTAGAATCATTATAGTCCAATTACCTACCCTAAATTCTGACTTCAAAAAACAAGTCAAAAGGCAACATTGCTTCATAGTCAATTAGTAATGTTTGCTGAAAGACTAGCCATTTTATAAATTTTAAATAAGTTGTGTAATATCCAGATGTTGTCAAAGGACCAGTGTATTATATAATAGCTGCAGTTGCAAATGTTCTTCCTGAAATCGATGATTATGTAGCCAAACCATTTTTAATTAGACTGGATAACTTATTTTCTTCCAGTTTATGTAGTTGAAATTGTAAAATGACATTTCATCCATAAGTTTCCATAAATAAAGTGGACAGCATTGCAGACTTACATTTCCTCTACTCCTTATTTTGATCTGTTACTTGACTTTGCTTATAAAAACAAAAAGTTTTCGCTCTGTACTACAATTATTCACAAGGCCATATAGAGTAGGAGCCATTAGAACATCTTGAAATTCCTCTGAACAAATCCCAAGCTTTTTTTTCTAAAATTTTGGTTGTAAGAGCACCAGGTAAGAATTTTGAAGGTGGAAAGGCAATCTTTTTTGGAAAGTTAAAACAGAATCATTGCAGAATGACCAGCCGTTTCCAGATTTCAAATAGGCTGTATAATGTCCTGAATTAGTTGAAGGACCATTATGATATATAATTGCAGTAGTTTTAAAAGTCCTTCCTGATATTGACAACTGCGAAGCTACAAAAATATTAATTAAAGTTGTCAATTTAGTTCCATCAGACCTACATCGTTGGAACATTAAAATGACATACTGGCCATAACTTCGTAAAATTAACGTGGACAGCATTCCAGACTTACATTGGCTGCACTCCATATTTTGATCGGCTGCCTTTACTAGCTTATTGAAGGATACTGATTTACTGTCAGGCAAAGTTAAATATATAAATCTTTCTGAGTCTACACTATTAGTACTTGATAGCCTACAGTTCTCACAGTCATGTTGCCATTGATAAGAAAGGCCAAACAGATAATCTACATCTACACCTTCATCTTGCAATACATCAAGCATATACAATAAAAACTCCTGACAATCCTGCTGAATATTTTCAGAGAATTCTGTTTGACCTGAACATTCGTCTAACAGAAAATGAATTTCAGACACACTTTCTACTCTCGTTTTATCAGCACTACATTTCTCTAACACAGAATTCAACAAACAGCATAAACTTTGTTCCGAATTGATCACAATCTGTTCTTTGAAAGTCTCTAGTGAAAAGAGAACATTAACAACTACATTAGCATAGCAGTTGACACCAGAACTATTTTCAAATTTAAAACCAACAACATTTTCAACAGAATTCATTTTATTGCTGCTTCCACTTTTGGGTTCATTGACTTTTGGTCTTTTTGCATCAACCTCCCTACTATTACTGATATTTCTTTGTTTCCGGCCTACCACATGTTTCTCAAACAAAGGATATTGAGGCAAATGTGGCGCATACTCTCTTCTTAACCTATTGTATTCCTTAACACAATCTAGATCCGCACAAATGTTTGTGACATCACAGTCAATCAAGTACAATCCCGATAAAGTTCTGACTCGTGACAATGCTACATAAGCCATACCCTCCTTGAACACAGAACTGCCAATATTCACCAAAGCAGTGTCTACACTTAAACCTTGCGATTTATGGATTGTCACCGCATATGCCAAGCAAACAGGAAACTGCTTACAGCGAACATATAAGTCTTTAACAAGCAAAAACCTAGCAGAGCAACAACCAATTAGCTGTACTTCCTCAACGCCATCAAATTTAATTTTTAAAAATTCAATTCCATCTCTGCTTCTGTATCTCTCAAAATCAACAACATTACCCATTGATCCATTTACCAGACTTCTTTCAACATGTAAATTCCTTCTCAAAATGATTCGGCAATTTAAGCATACATTCAAAGTCTTTTCAAAACCCGCAGTTTTAGATATAGTCTTCTCTAATGAATCCAATTTAGATTTCAAATTCTCTGACAAAATAATTGTTGCTCCCAATGGTCTATTTTGTCAATAGCTTCAAGTTTTACAATGTCTTGTTTTTCTAAATTCAACATTTTGTTGTTGAAGATGGAACATTCTGCAAGAGTTGGCATCAAACATATTCCAGATTTCTTCTCAGTAATTTTCTGAAAAATATCCTCTGGCAAAACGTCTTTTTCTGGATATAAATTTGACAGTAAGCGTGCATGTAAAGCTTCTTTACCACGCTCAGTCACTTTCCCAATTCTAACATCTTGCAGAATATTCTTGTAATCTTCGTCCTTCGCCTGACGCATATTTTCACGCAGCTCAGCATAACTGAAGTTTAACCATATGTTAACGTTGCCAATGCTCCCTAGGCACTTCTTGGTATCTTCATGTGTAAGCAGTTTAAACACTGGTTGTCCTTTCACTGGTGTCAGCTGCAGAAGATCACCAAAAACAATGATGTGTTTGCCACCGAATAACACATCATACTCTGTTTTAAGAACTTCCTGCATTCTCAAATGCACAAAAGCAAGCATGACATTTGAAACCATGCTTACTTCGTCAATGATTAGAAGTTTCATCTTCTTCAGGTCTCTAGATACTTCACAACAAGCATCTCCAGATAACTTGTGGTATTGTAATTTGTTATCATGCTCCACTGGCAGCATCAGTAACCGATGCAAAGTAATCCCTTTAATGTTATGAGCTGCCAGTCCAGTTGGAGCGGTCACAACGCAAGACAGCGATGATTCAGTCCTTTTCTGCAGATAACATGAAATTGCTTTAATGAGGAAACTTTTGCCAGTTCCTGCTTCTCCACTCACATACAGTCGGACAGGCTTCAACGACGTACATGAGCACTCTTCCTTCTCATGACTTAATCCATGATCAATTTGGCTGGTAACTTCGTCATATATTTTCCTCTGCTCAACGTTGAGTTGTCTTTCCAATTCTTCTAAGTTAACTGCATCCTTCTGAGCATGTGCCATGGCTCTTTCCACTTCAATCATAGCAGTGGCAGCTTCATTTTCGATAACTGGTTCTCCTAGTGGATCCTGACTCAATGAAACAGAACTCTGACTGTCCTGAGAACTGTCTCTAGCAATCTTGGCTGCAATTGTTGCTTCCTGCTCAATTTCTGCATTCAACATTTGTAGATATTTGGGAAAAACAGGACATTCTATGGACTCCTTGGCTGCATTGAAGGAGTCTTTGTAACAGAGAAAATCCCCAAGCAGTTCCTCTTCTGCACGCCATGGCTTGAAAAGTTGCAAAAGAGCTAAATAGAAAAACTCTTTTCTTTCGGAAGATTCACAATCCAATTTTCGATGATTTATCAATTGACATTTTTTTTGCTTGACCAGACATCCTTCACTTCCAATTACAGCATACACTCCTTTATCGATATCTTCTTTGATGTTCCTTTTGAAAACGTAATTTTGAAGAACATCATACAGACAAGCATTCTCCAGGTGACTGCTTCGATTTGGATAATATGTATCCAACATGTTGGTCTTCAAAATGTCGGTACTGTTTGGCTCCTTTTCCGCCAAATACTCAATTTCCCAGACAGGTTTTAGAACTCGATTTCGCGTTGCAGCAAGACCAAGACTCGCCCAAACGATACTCCTGGATTTGGCATAGAGACTTGCTGAAGACAAGCGGTCAGAACATTCGTAAGCTCCGATTTCTCGATGTGAAACTGTACAACTTCTTGCTGAGGCTCTTTTCATGGGAAATATCCTCCCACATATCCTTCAATTCTGTCTTTTCTTTTTTGGTGATGTAATATGTCACATACCGAGCCATAGCCATACAGTTGTCAGCCACAAACTGTATATCCATGTTAGCATTCCACATGGACAAAATCACAGGGTTGTAGTCGTTGATGTACTTGGACTCTTCGTTTCTTTTCAAATTGTATGTGTTTTTGGGTGATTTCCTCGTCACATTATGTCGCAGTGAAGACATCAAACTGTTTACTCTTCCTTTTGGTGTAGAACTTGTCCTTGTTTCTGAATTTACGACGACAGTACTTTCCACAACGATGGCTTTGGAAATGTAGAACTTGTTCTCTTAGGCTTTTCTTCTCTTTTGCGTTTGGAACAGCACACGTAGAATACTGTTCTATGAAACTCATCACTAAGTCATCCGGATCTTTTCCAAATTTAGGTGCATCCTTGATCCATAGCAGCATATGTATATGAGGAGCACCTCTTGCTTGGTACTCCTTTCTCCAGAAAAAATCCAACACCTCTCCAAGAGGTGGATTCTTCTTAATCATGATGAAAGACATCATAGCTTCAAATCTATGATTAAAGTACCTGCATACATTGACTGGATCTAAAGAGCACAGTTCTCCGGGTGTCTTGAATTCAATATTTTCAATGTTTCCATTTGCCTCTCGTAGAAATTCAAGTAAGTCTTCCCAGCCATACTCGGCACAGCTGAGAGTGAGGAACCATGTCGGAGTTCCTAAGTTCCTCAGCATACATTTTAAATCACCATGACGACGGTACCAGTACTCATTAGTACCACGCTGACACGCCATGAGATTAATTAGGTGAGAATCCAAAATACTGTCTTGGACATTGACTTTATCCATAAAGTCCCTTGCCGAGATGTTTCGCATCTGTATACCACTTTTCAAGATGTGGTTCACTGCATATGACAGTCCTGACAGATCGCTTTCAAACAGGAGATGAAACAAATAGGGAATGCATTGTCGAAACCTAGCATCTTCTGCATACAATCGTAAAGTCCGGTATTCTGAAGCAGGAACTTGAACAGGTCACTCATCATATCGTTCTCCTCGACCTGTGGGAAATAACTGTGGAAAACATCGAGCTTCCAAACTTTCCTCCCAAACACTAATGGGACTCCCTTTGGCTTGTTTCATTTGAAACAACTCAATAGCATTCCCCATGACTTCCTTGGAATGCAAAGTATGAACACTATAATGTTCATATATTTCTTCCTTTTTAGAGGCTTCTACTTTCTCAATTTGTCCAGGACACAAATCGCTGTCCTCTTCATCACTTACTTCCTCTTCTGCAACACATACATTCTTGTAGTACTTATTGTTTTTTATCAAATACAATGTTGCCTTTTTGACTTTCCTAACATCCACTAAATCTTGCCAGATTTTCTTACTCTTTGTCGGAACACCATTGACTATGATAACCAGAGGTTCCTCTTCCACTTTCTCTACTCCGATTGTATTAATGTTTTTCTTCATAATCTCCTACGCCGACGACACCCAGCTGATCCTCTCCCTGACCAACAACCCCGCCGCCGCCAGAGCCAACCTGCACGAAGGGATGAAAGAGGTAGCCGAGTGGATGACGACCAGCCGCCTGAAACTGAACTCGGACAAGACGGAGGTCCTCATCCTGGGCTCCTCACCCTCCGCCTGGGACGACTCCTGGTGGCCTCCCGCCCTGGGCACCGCACCCAAACCGACAGACCATGCACGCAACCTGGCCTTCATCCTGGACCCCTCCCTCTCCATGACCAGGCAAGTCAACAACGTCTCCTCGGCATGCTTCAACATCCTACGCATGCTACGGAAGATCTTCTGGTGGATCCCCACCGAGACCAGGAAGACCGTCACCCAGGCCCTCGTCACCAGCCGACTGGACTACGGCAACGCCCTCTACGCCGGTACCACCGCCAAGCTCCAGAAGAGACTCCAGCGGATCCAGAACGCCTCAGCCAGACTCATCCTCGACATCCCACGAACCAGCCACATCTCCGGACATCTGAGAGACCTTCACTGGCTCCCCGTCAACAAAAGAATCACCTTCCGCCTCCTCACCCACGCACACAAAGCCCTACACGACCAAGGCCCGAGCTACCTCAACAGCCGAGTCAACTTCTACGCTCCCAAACGCCACCTCCGATCAGCCAACCACGCCCTCGCCGCCGTCCCCCGCATCCGAAGAGCGACTACAGGAGGAAGGTCCTTCTCCTACCTGGCCGCCAAGACCTGGAACTTCCTCCCGACCGACCTGCGCCTGATCCAAGACCACCTCTCCTTCAGGAAGAAGCTGAAGACCTGGCTGTTCGAGCAGTAGTAGTTGGTTTAATTTGTTAAAACAATAAGTACACATACGTTGGTCCGCTCCCAAATCAAAACAATTTTCTACCATCAAGTATGTGGCAAAATCCTTCCATTCACTATTGTTTTCCATATCACTTTTTGCATATATATCCACTAACTTAGTCTGATTCTTATAATAAGTCCGTCGACAACACACACAAGTGAAATTAGGCCTCTCACTTGATTTCACCATAAACGTGGAAATTTCCTTATGAAACTTATCTGTACTGAAAATCTGTACACTGTCTTCCACATTACCTTCTTCTAGTGGTTCAATATCAACATTGTTCTCTTTACCAGCAAAGTAACAGAACTCAATTTCTTGACAAATATTCTTCACATCTACTTCAGAACCATGCAAAAGAGCACTGATTAATTGTTTAAGCATAATTGCTGGACTCTTAGCATAATACAACATTCTCACTAATTTCCTCACTTTATTATGATGCACTGCTAGCATCCTGAAATGATGAAATACACTCTGGCATACTCTCCTGGAAAGACAAGCCAGTGAATTACCACGCAAACCTGTCACTTGTCTCACTCTGCAAGGATCTAATTCTTGCAACATCTTTATTTTTTGCTTTACACTTTTCTTATGAAATGTCCGTATAAAATCACAAAGCAAATTGATGGAATCCTGTTGCACACTGCAAATAGAACTACACTTCCAGATGTACACTGGTCCCTTAAGACGTCTCCCTAAAACCTCATCACTTAACGCCTCTTCTGCATCTGCAGACACAAGTATTTCTTTTTCAACCGGTTGACCGTCTTTCACCTCATAAGCTCGACCACTGGTGTCAACTGCATGCACCAAATCATTGTCCTGAAAATAACTCTCCTCATTAAAAAATGCCTCACTATTTGAACTATGCATCCATTCTCCTGAGAAAACATCACAAAAATTAGTTCGATTTACTTCTCTCTTCCATCTACTATTAGATTTGAAAACATATATTACCTTGTTTAGTTTCCTAATTCTATTAATTACCAAAATAAATAACTATTGTTTAATTTCGAAAGCCTGATCAATAATTTTCTCTACATTTTTCTTTTTCTTATAAAATGCCGCTTTCTGTTGGCCTTTCTTGAATTGTTTTAGCAAATTAACAATTACCCTGTTGCGAAACATTCGCCTACGAATGTCCCTGAATACATTTTCCCTTCTACTGCCATGCACAGAGTTATCTCCAGCTGTAGCAGAAACTTTTTTGACGGGCCTTTCCTTTCCATTTAAATTGGCTCTCTTTTTCGGCACTAAAACATATTCTGTAGTTATACTTTTGTTTCTACAAATGTTTCTAAGAAATGATTTCGTTCACTTACCCGAAGTTTTCTTCGTGCGTTGAGATGATTTAAATGTAGAGGACTGCTGCAAAAATGTAGTAATCTGCTGTCTTTGACGTTTCGTAGACTTTCGGATTCTATCTTTAGATGGCATTGTCTAATTTCTCAATAATCTGCAGTTGAATCTGTAGTCAAATATAATAAAAAATGCTATTAACCACTAATACCAAACAGTAAATCAACAGTAAGAATTTGATTCAGCAAAGCTATAAAGATGATTCATTAATTTTTTTAAAATTTTACTGTGATAGTGATAGTATTACAGGGCTTTCATGCAAATGACTACCCATCCTGCAAAAGAAAGCCCACATGAAACTTTACACACATTAAACTGTGAACTTACCTGCAATAATCCATATGCCAGTGTTTACGTCCCTCCACCCTGCCCCTCACCCTCCCCGCATGCCTGCCCCACCGTAACTCCCTCCACGACCCGCGGCTGCTGTTTTGCAACATGGTGCTTCTTGTAAATCTCTCCTGCATTACAAAAGTGACGCACCAACAGCACAAAAGAGGCGCACAACCATCATAAATCTGTCTCTAAGACTTTAAAGCCAGATGTAGGTCGGTCGGTAACGACCGAAAAACGGTATTTTCGGCCGTTAACGACCAGATAACAAAATTTGTCATGTAAGGGGCAATATATTACCAAATCGGTAAAATTACCGAATCGGTAATTTTACCGATTCGGTAAAATAAAACTTCGATAAATATACCGATTTAAAGCCACCCATATGTAGGTAGGACTCTTCTGGTCATAATTTGAAAACACAGCACAGCTCCTATGTACATACACACCTTATCAGTACTAATACTTTACATTAACTACAATTACAATTGGTAAAAAAATGCAAAATCGCCTTTCAAAGCATAATGCAAACACTTGACGCAAAACATCATTTAAAATATACATGTGGCCTTGGATTTAGGCCCCTACATACCGATTGGCCATTTACCGGTCGGAAACAGCCGAAATCGGCCGTAACCGGTCGGTAAATGGCCTGAAACAACCACCTACATCGGGCCCTAAGTATGCATGCATTTGATTTCAAACAAAGTTTTTAAACCTTTTATGTAAAACAATAATCCACCTACATTCATGCGTAACAGACTTAAGATGCCCTAATACACATCAAAAAGTATTTTTAAGGAACTTGCACCTTTTTTCAATAACTTTTAACATGGCTATGTAACTCAAACAATCAAAATTAAAATTTTTCAGGCACACATGGGGACGTATTTACAAGAAACCTTGCACTACGGGGAAAGTGACTTCAAATGACCAGACACACATGGGGACGTATTCACAAGGCCCTTGAACCCGGGGGAAGTGACTTGAAATTGCTAAGCACACATAGGAGAGTATTTACAATGCCCGTGCAACACTTATGCATCATTTTTTACTTATACACCGTAACAATACCAACACAAAAGCATCATATATCTGTTCCGCAAAAGCGACGCATTGCAGGAGTCACATCACAAGTACATAGTTTCTCATAATTTTTTAAAGCATGCCTTTTCCTTAAAAACGATTTTCCGATCATAATTTGAAAACACGGCACAGCTCCTATGTACATACACACTTTGTCAGTACTAATAATTTACATTATCTACAATTACAATTGGTAAAAGAATCCAAAATCTTTTGAAAGCAGAATGCAAAACACTTGACGCAAAACATCATTTTAAATACACAGCTAACTTTCTTATTTACGCAAAAAAGCATATTAGTCTTTATCTAAAATATATAAACGAAAACTCACCTTCACAAATTCTTTTTGAAATTCAAAACAGACTCAGAAACACACCAATTATTCTTTAGCAGAATTAAAGGTATGCACTCCAGAGGCTGGAACCAACAAAGGCACTGAAACGCTGATATTCATCACACATATCTCTCATGTCAGCCAATCAAAACTCTTCCCTCACTATTTTCAAATCAACACCCTTCCCCCCTCTGCCCTTTCTACCTCTTTTCCATAGCAACTACCGCCTGCCAGACCGCTCAGGTTTACAAGTTCACACAACGATGTTTCAAATGAACTCTGAACTCTCAGTACACCTGCTAATCCACTGAAATCTTTCATAACATCATTTTTTATTAACCATTCAAATTACATCTTTCAAAGAACACATCCATGCACCCTAACTTTCTGTTTTCAGCAATAGAAATAAACCAATCACTGCTAATGAATCATTTGCACTTAAACTCCACAGTTTTTTTTCATTACAAACTTCACTATTTCAACTGCCATTTCATTCCCACACTTCATCTGACTTCAGCAAAAACTCCTCTAGCCATGTTTTCAGTCTGGATTCTTGGACATAGCTACATCCACTGGGCTCACAGGTATGCTGATAACAGAAATTTACACAACCTCAATTTACAAAATGTGGAAATAAAATGGATTGGCCGAAGAGGATTGAAATGTCACCAATTGATACCATTGGTGAAAACCTTTTTACATTTGCCAAACCCTGACCTCATAATAGTGCACTGTGGCGGAAACGATTTGGGCACTTTGACTGGGGTAGGTCTGGAAATGCTCCTAAAGGACACCTTTGGCATTTGATGACACTTTTTCCTCAAACTGCCTTGGTATATTCCAATATATGCCAAAGACAAAAATGGAGGTGGTCCAATCAATTTTGTCCACAAATAGAAAAATCGAGGAAGCATGTAAATAAGTCTGTTTCAGCTTACATGAGGGACCATGGAATGGGCTGCATCTACAACAATAACTTGCGTTACTACATGCAAGATATCTACAGAGGAGATGGCGTGCATTTCTCAGATGAGGGGACAAAGTTTTCATACTAAATTTAAGAATGTGTATTGGTTCCTACTTATAAGTTTCTAGAACATACACAAAACCCAAAAGCTCTTTTCAGAGCTACCTTAACTTAGTGTACTCTTTTGAAATTTCGAATGTTTTTTTTTTCACTTATTTTCACCTATCTTCGCTTCCCGGTACGCTAACTAGTTCGCGTACCGGCAGCTAACCACGCGAAAAAAAACAATTTTTTTTAACGACAAATATGAGCCTCCTGAGCCACCCTCAGAAAACTTAGGGAGACAGGATACGTCTAAACTACCCCAATCTACCCATTCTGATCATTATTTACCCTCCATCTTGTATCTCAATTCTACCGAAACACAAAATGGAGTACTCCCGTAACGCTGCAAGTTCGCGTACCGGGAAACACACTGACAAGCACTCGCTCAAAAAAGGTGGGAAAGTAATTTACAGAAAAACAACTGGATACACTTTCACCAATTAAACAGTAGCTCATACTACGTACCAATCCCTACCATTTTCACAAATATTGTTGGAATACCATTTACCATTTAGCATGTAGAACTCTCTAAAATCCCTGAGGTAAATTACTTCACAAAACATATCGGAAGTGTTGGAAATGACAACCAATTAAAAGATTACTTTCAATTTCTACTATTATATCATGACATTTCATTGGTTATGTACCTGAAAATATATATACAAAGAGAGAGAAACACACGCATTTGACTACTACTTCGTGAAGTGCATAACAAAAAATCAACTGATAACTTCAACTTATGTTTAAAAGGTAAGATATTATTTATAAAACTGAAGTATGTTCTGTACTGAAAGCTAATTAGAAAAACATTTTCTGACAATTATATTCTATCACTCTGTAATACTTATAGAAAAAAATAGACTTCTCTATTTTAGCTATTTTAGTTATGGCAGGGCCAGTCCAAGGATTTGCAAGACCATGGGCTAAAAGGGAACGTGCGCGAGGCCCCCTCCAATTTACATAAGTGGCCCCTTGCAAGGAGAGCATTCACAGACACTGAGGGGGCCCCATTGTCCAGCATTTTGACGCCCCCACAGTTTTAACTTTTACTCCACACGCATTTCTCACACCCTCATAGGTGTGAGAATTGATTGTGGTCTAAAAGTTAAAACTATGGGTGCGCAAAAATGCTGGACAATGGGCCCTGCACAGTGTCTGTGAATGGTCTCCTTGCAATTGAGGGAGCATCTCCTTCTCCCTCCCCTATACCTCCTGACACCATCCATGGGAGGCCCAAGGAGGGGGCCCCCTGCAATAGACCTTAATTGCAGGCGACACCTTTCTTTATGATAGATCTCCAGGAAAACAAAAGGACACATCACCAGTGCGTGGCCCCATGCTGGTGTGCTGAGTGCGAGACCATGAGCGGCAGCCCACGCTGCCCATGCCTAGCGCCAGCCCTGAATTAAGGATAGAGTTAGACTTCTATAGTATAATTCAGAATTGACTAAGAGTTTATTTGATAATTTTCTTCATATTTCTACTTCTAATTTGATACCATACACTGCCAAAAGAAAAAAACACAAAATAAATAAACAAACTGCCAATCTGTACTGAAACCCAACAATGCCCTTTCTGTACTGATATATTTTTTAACAATTCATTTTTCAGAATTAAAAATGGAAGAACAACAAAACAACATGAAAACTGAAACAGAAAAAAAAATTGAGACACAAGTTGACATGGATTTCTACGACGACACAATAAATAATGAACTTGTGCAATGCGTAGATGCAGTAGATTTTCTACTAAAAAATGAAGAAAAAAATGATCACGATTTTTTAGATTTTCTTTTAAATTTTGAAAAACAAAATGAAAAATAAATTTTAATTTCTTAATTCAAAAATTGTTTGACACATTATTTATTTGTATATGTATATTGAAAACTAGTAGCAAATGTATTATAACGTGAAGTCAGACTTAAAATATACTGTGCAACTTTTTGGTGTTACATACTAGCTTTGTTCATAGTTACTTCCTTTCTCCCACTATATAATCCCCAATGTGTATTTAACATCTCTTTATCATCTCCTGCCACCATGTTGTTTCGGCTTTCCAGACAGACTATGGTATGAATTCCATATACCACAATAACTTCTATAACATCAGGCAAGATATTTACAAAGGAGACGGCGTTTATTAAATTATAGACTCTGCATTGGTACCTACATGTAGCTACGCAAATAAAAAAAACAAAAAAACAAAACGAACAATCAATAAACATACAATAAGTTAAAAGTCGATCATTCTTGTTTCCTTATAGTACGCTCCCCAGACCACTTTCCGGTACGCGAACCGGGCGCACCCCACGAAAAAAACATTTTTTTTTTTTTGGGGGGACCTGCGGGGCACTTTAATATCCCCTTCATCAATCCTAGGGGGTCAGAAGGGGTCTACCTTGCTCCCTTTCCTTTATTTTCCCCTTCGTTTTGGCCTCCTCTTGTCTCTCGATCCTATCGAGAGACAAAATGGCGGCCGCTACGGACTGTTTAGAATGTTGACAGACACCGGAGAGCCAATCAGCTTCGCTTCGTAAAGCTCCGTTACGCGAAAAGTACGCGAACTGGTGCGCTATCCAGGACGCTGTCACAGATATATACATTTTTTAAAACGTTAATTTCACAAAATCCACTGGAGCACATATATTGAAACCCAGCAAAGGCACATCGGGCTAAAAGTCCCTACAATTTTGCCAAGTTTCGTGCATATCCATTCAGCCGTTCGAGCTAAAAGTGAGGCCAAACGCCCTATGGAAATTAACATGGGAAAAACGCGTTTTGGGACCCCCCTTTTTTCTCGGCCCCCCCCTTGACGAAACCCACCCAAATTTTCAAGGGCTGCTCAGAAACAAAATGTGCCATTTTCCTGAAAATTTCAGCCGATCCCGTATACAAACGCCAAAGTTATTAGACATAGAATTTTCAAAAGTCCCATAGGAAAAAATTCCTAACTATATATACCTACTGGCGACCGCCAGTAGGTAATATATATATATATATATATATATATATATATATATATATATATATATATATATATATATATATATATATATATATATATATATATATATATATATATTCACTGAAAAAACCATAGGTTTCACACCAGTTATAGTTAGGAATTAGCATTTAAAAAACCTATGAAATTCACTGAAAAAACCATAGGTTTCACACCGGTTATAGTTAGGAATTAGCATTTAAAAAACCTATTAAATTCACTGAAAAAACCATAGGTTTCACACCAGTTATAGTTAGCTGGAAATTTTACTGATATAAAACCATTGAAATTCCCACGTTATAGTTAGTCGGACTCACTATAACTTGCGCGTGCAATGCACTGCTGATGACATCACATATTACATCACTCATGACATGGTGAGTGACATCACTCATGACATCACTGATGACACCATCCAGTGAATATGTGTCTTTCTGAAAAATAAATATTAGTGAGTTATGTTTAAATATTTAAATACATATATTAGTGTTTCACTTTGTGTATAAGTGGCTACATGTGTTGATAAGTAGCTAAATGCGTATGTATATGGGTTATTTGATATTTTTATTAGTATCAGTTTGAGTGTCTATATGGTTTGGTGGGGGTATTACTTAGCACATAGATGCATGAGTGACTGACTCTTTGTTTGTATGTGTTTTGAAGACAGCATATGTACAGGACTGTATGGGTGGATGAGTGTCTATATGTGTTCGTTAGTGAGTGAATGACTGTCTCACTAGTGTCTTTATCAGTAACTACATATGTTTTAATCTAGTATATATGAATATTGATGTATATAAGTGAGTATATGTGAGAGTAAGAGATTGTAGGTGTTCCTGTTTAAATAAGTATGTGTTTCTATAAGTGATTGTTTAAGAGAATAAATATGTGTAATTTTCAATAGAAGTAAGGTGGAAGTGTGTGTATAACTCTATATTCAAATAAATGGTTGTTCAATAGTTTATTTGCACGTGTGAATATGTGTGTGAGTAACTTTTGGATGAATGTCGGTGTGTAACAGGATGTATAGGTGTATCTCTTCATATGATGAGTGAGTATATGTATGAGTGACTATATAGAACTGTTGGTGAATGAGTGGATGTGTATATAGATAGTGGAAGTACAGAATTGCTTGTTGTAACTGATATAGGTATGTCCATTTTTTAAAAATTTCAGTTTCTATTTTTGAATATGAGTCTCAAGGGTTACTTTACACTGAGAGGAGGTCTGTCACTGTGTCACAAGGATGGTGTCATCAGTGATGTCATGAGTGATGTCACTCACCATGTCATGAGTGATGTAATATGTGATGTCATCAGCAGTGCATTGCACGCGCAAGTTATAGTGAGTCCGACTAACTATAACGTGGGAATTTCAATGGTTTTATATCAGTAAAATTTCCAGCTAACTATAACTGGTGTGAAACCTATGGTTTTTTCAGTGAATTTAATAGGTTTTTTAAATGCTAATTCCTAACTATAACCGGTGTGAAACCTATGGTTTTTTCAGTGAATTTCATAGGTTTTTTAAATGCTAATTCCTAACTATAACTGGTGTGAAACCTATGGTTTTTTCAGTGAATTTCATAGGTTTTGTTAATGCTAATTCCTAACTATAAGTTTCACTTTATAAATAAGACTGTTAGCACTCTAGTTGTTCTTTTTAACACTCTGGTACATTCTGTCATTGGGCTACAGTTGGGCTACATCTAGTTGAAATTTGGGCTACATTTACAATTTTTGGTCTCTGGTGGCCATCTTTGGGCTACATTGGGCTACTTTGGGCTACATTTGGGCTACATTTTGGCTCTAACATATATTAAGCCCAATGTAGCACAATACATATTTTTATAAAGTTAATTTTTTTACAAACCACTTCAGAATAGGGCTACCTGTCCCTACAATTTTCCCATTTTTTTTTTTTAATTTTTTGGGGGAGCGCTCCCAGAGCGCGCCCCGGAGTGCGCCCCGAAAAGCGTATTTCTGAAAAGCGCCCCCGGGCGCGCTCCGAGGAGCGTCTCGTGAGCGCCAATATCGCAAACGAAAACATGATTGTGACGTTCGCGTAGCCGCGACCGCGTGATACGCACGGCGTAAGCGCACCCGGAAGTACTCGCGCGAATACGATCGTGCAACGTAGGCGTCTGACACGCTTACGCGGCGCGCCTCTGGCCGCGCCCCGCGGCGCGTCGCGTAAGCGCGTCGGGTCATGTGACCAGAAAATAACACTTTTCATTGGTTCATAACAGTTTTGGTTTCATAATGATGAAGCCCATGGTCATGTGACCTGTAAATAACACTTTTCATTGGTTCAATAATTATTTTTTTCTAAATTTAGAGAAACCCACCCATTTCTCTCACTATTGATTTTCACTTGGAGAGAGCAAGAGGTGTTTTGTGAATTCTCTACTCATTAATTTTCCTGATCTACAGCAATGGCTGCAAGGGAGTCCTCCAGCAGTGATTCAGATGGATTTGTGCAAGAGGACCCTCCTCACCAGAAAACAAAGAACCACTTCATCTGGAAATTTTATGACATCCCTGAAGGACAAAAAAAAGTTAATGCAAGTAAAGTAACTTGTAAAATATGTGGAAGTATTTTATCCAGAGGCAATCCTCTAAAAAAATACAGCTTTGGAAATGCCAATTTAATTAGGCATGTCAAAAGAAGACACCCCAACAATTACTCCAGGGAGAGTGTCAGGGAGCTGGCAGAGAAGGCACGAAGAGATGGCAGCAGCACCTCCACTGGTGGAGCAACACCTTCAGGTTCTGCACGTGCAAGAATGGTCCCTAACATCCAGCCGGTATTTGCAGGAATAAAATGTTTATGCACAAACTGTGACGAACTACTCTGTTACGGGGAGCAGAGCGTTGAACTCATTGCAATAAAGAAACAGGAACACCAATGCTCTCCCCGTCCCTAAATTTTCTCATTTTTTTGCTCCTGTTGAGCATTTTCTGAATCCCTGTTTTTGTTTTTCCCCTGAAAAAAAACCAAAAAAAATATAAAATCGTTTCAAAAAGTATAAAAAAAATATAAAACAACAAAAACAAAAAAAAAGTTCTTTTCAGAACTACCTCCAATTTATAAAAAAATGCTATTTTTTTTTTTAAAAAAAGTGCCATTCTTTTTCTCAATCGTACGCTCACCGGTGCGCGTACCAGGCGCTCCCTCGGCGCAAATTTTAAAAAAAAAATTTTGGGGGGCCCCGTACGGCTTTTTTATGACCCCCACATCAAACCTAGGGGGTCAGGGGGGGTGTACCCTGCCCCCTTTTGCTCATTTCCCCCTTTGATTTTTACCACCTCAATCCTACCGAGGTACAAGATGGCGGCCGCTGCGGACTGTTTCGAATGTTTACAGACACCCGAGAGCCAATCAGCTTTCCATGCGCACCTCGCGTGTCGCGCCTGGAGCGCACTCCGGTGCGCGCACCTGTGCGCTGCTATAGATATATATATTTTTTCGAACCTTAATTACTCAAAATCCACTGGAGCACATATCTTGAGACATAGCAAAGGCACATCGGGCTACCAGTCCCTACAATTTTGCCAAATTTGGTGGAAATACATTCAGCCGTTCGGGCTAAAAGTGACATCGACCGCCCTATGGAAATTAACATGGGGAAAACGCGTTTTGGGACCCCCCTTTTATCTCGGCCCCCGCTTAACGTATCCCCCCCAAACTTCCAGGGAAGGACCGGACCGCCATGAGACCATTTTCCTGAAAATTTCAGGCAGATTCGTCAACCGGCGCCAAAGTTATTAAAAATAGAATGTTGAGATTTAACATTGAAAATTATCCTAACTATAACTACCTACTGGCGACCGCCAGTAGGTAATATATATATATATATATAAATATATATATATATATATATATATATCTATATATATATATATATATATATAGATATATATATATATATATATATATATATATATATAATATATATATATATATATATATATATATATATATATATATATCTATATATATATATATATATATATTCACTGAAAAAACATAGGTTTCAGGCCTTATATAGTTAGGAATTAGCATATAAAAAACCATTGAAATTGCTCCTATATAGTTAGTTGCTGATGATGTCACATATTACATCATCATGACATGGTCAGTGACATCACTGATGACATCTCAAATGACATCACTGATGACATCACTGATGACATCATCCAGTGAATGTGGTTTGCTTTGTTATTTAAATGTGCATTATATATATATATAGAAATTTGCATTGAAGAATGAGTGGATATATAAAAATAAATATTTGGATGGAGGATTTAGTAGCAGTGGGGATATCATACCCCAACTAGTATTGTGCCAGAAGGCACATTTCCAGAGTGTTAGAGAAAGGACATCCTTGATGATTACACAGAGTGTGCCTCAGTGATTCAATGAGTGCAATTGCCAAGGACACACTGCGAATACCGAGGGTGTTTTTGACAAAGTGTAAAACACATATACAGATATATTTTACATATTATTTCAGTGAACCTAGTTACTAAGATACTAATGTAACTTTCCCCTTTGTATTCATTTGTCTAAATAACCACATCAAAGATGAATTTTGCTTCCTCACAGCAACATCAGATGTCACAATGTCAGCAGTACTCATAAACACAAATGACAAACTGTTAAACAGATATATAAACATATTTTACACAAAGTTAGATTCCAGCTGTTTAGTAAGAAAATGTTTTAACTTTATTTTAACAACACATTTGACAAAACCAACAATTTCAATAAATAACTTTCAACATCTGAACTCATGAATAGAACATAACTACAAAACACCCATAAAACTACCCAGTGTTACCTAAATTCATGGGGAATCGAAAACTGCTGCAAAAGTAGTGTAATGCACTGTGAGAAGACCCTCTCTAGAGGGCGAACACAACAAATATTCATGTGGGATGGCGTCCATGTTCAATCATCTTAAAACCTGACAGAGAATATGTCTCCAATTAGCAATCAAGCTGAGGGAAGCTGGAGGACCATCTTTATTGCTAGCAGCAGCAACAATTCTCAGTCAAAACATCCCTTCAAAGATGCAGACTACTGCAACAGATACGGCTCAAGAGTTTTCACAAATTGCCACCTACAAAATCACAAAAAAAACTAAACCGAAAATCATATCACTGAGAAATAATTTAGATACTACACTTTTCATCTAAAACAATAAGAAGAACACACCCATTTAACTTTCTTGAACATTCTTTAGGAGAAGTTCATAGTGAGCAGATTTACGCATTGCAGAATATGTCACAAGACATTATCAAGGGGGAAAAAAATATATTCTTGTGGGACTACATCCATGCTTTACCATCTAAAAACAAACAATAGCAATAGAGTAAAAGAAGCAAGAAAGCACGGTAAGGCAGAAGGACGCTCAGCTTAAATAGCAACCGCAACAATACTAGGGCAGAGTCCCTTCAGAGGTTCAATCTCAACTTCAAAATGTGGCTCCACAGTTTTCCAAGATGACATCATACTGCAAGAATTGTGGAGTTGTAGTGAGTGGAGAGAGATCCCTTTGCAATGTTTCAAAGAATCATAAATGTTGATTTTTTGTTTTGTTTTTTTGCTCTTTATAGGTTTTCTACATTAGCAGGCATTATAATATTTTATAAAATGGGTAAATATTATCTATGTGGTCTTCTTTTCATTATCTTCTAATGTATTTTTTCAATACTTGCAAATAACTTGCCGAATGGACACGTCAAAGAATTCCTCTACAAATTAATACATAGCTAACTTTTGTCAGTTACCATTTTTTACTTTTTCACTTATTAAATACAAGCAACAGTCTGTGTTTGAATCTTCTGGTGAGCGCTTCAACAACAAATACAAACATACTCTGGTTTTTGAAACCACACTGTGTTCAAAACTATCAACTGTAATATCTGTGTCCTGTTCTACAACTCCTCCTCTTAACAACTCTTCATTTTCCCTAAAGTCCTGCTCAGGACCCAAGAAAAGAAACTGCACATCATCATAAACCGTGTCAACGTCTGCTGCAGTACCATGCACAAGTGTTCTATCAAATTCTCCTAAGCGCAAAGCAGCAGTTTTTACATAGTACCGCCTCCTAACTAAAGTTGGCATTGATGAGTGATGTACAGCTAACATCCTGAAATGATGAAAGGTGCTTTAGCACACTTTCTTTGATAAACAAGTTGGTGAGTGTCCCTGCAAAGTAGTATGTTTTTCCATCTTGCAAGGATCCAACCTTGTAAAGTACTTATTCTATGTTTTAAACTTCGCCTTGGAAAGATATGTAGGAATTTCCCACAAATATCAATGTATTGCTGTCAAATACAACAAACAGTACTACACTTCTTTTTGTATTCAGGGGCCTGACTACGCCTTTCTTGTACCTGTCCTCCAATAACTTGTTCTACATTTGTAGGTACCATCACCACTTTCGCTATTGGAGTGGCATTCTTGATTTCATAACATCGTCCTCAGAACCACCCATGCACTCATCTATTCACCCATGCACTACCTATGCTCTCATCCAATCACCGTGTCACTACCAATGCACTTATTCATTCACTGACCCATTATCCATGCACTCATTCATTTACTCAGGTGCTACCTGCACAATCATACAATCGGGCAGGCTCTACCCATGCACTAATCCATTTGACCAAGCAGTACCTATGCACTCACCCATTCACTGAGGCACTACCCGTGCACTCATCCATCCATTCATAATCCATGCACTCATCCATTCACCCAGGCATGGCCCATGCAAACATCCAATCACCCACGTACCACCCTTGCATTTATCCATTCTAGCATGCACTAAATAGGCATTATTTATTCACCAGTCACTAACCAGGCACATAAACAATCACCCAGACACTAACTTCACACTCATCCATTCACCCAGCCACTACCCATGCACTTATCCATTCACCCAAGTACTACCCATACACTCATGCAATCACCGAGGCACTACCCATCCAATCATTTTATTAATCAGCCACTACCCATACACTCACCCAATTACCCAGACACTATTCTTGCACTCATCCATTCACTCAGGCACTACCCATGCACGCATCCTTTTATTTAGGATTTCTCCATGCACTCATTCATTCACCCAGCTATAATGCATGCATGCATCCATTCACCCAGGCACTAACTTGTACTCATCCATTCAGCCAGGCACTACACTTGCACTACCTATACACTCATCAAATAACCCAGGCATTAAACTTGCACTTATCCATTCACCCAGGCACTATCTATGTACTCATCCAATCACCCAGGTACCACCGTTGTACTCATCCATTCATCCAGCCATTATCCATGCACTCATCAATTCACTCAGGAACTACCCTTGAACTCAACCATTCACCTAGCCATTATCCATGCACTCATCCTTTCTCTCACGCACCACCTACGCACTCTTCCTTTCACACAGGCACTAACCTTGCACATATCCAATCACCCAGGCACTACCAATGCCCTCATCCAATCACCCAGGCACTATCCATACATTCATCAATTCATCTAGCCATTATCCATGTACTCATTCATTCACTCAGGCACTACCCTTGATCTCATCAATTCACTGAGCCACTATCCATGCACTCATCCATTCATCCAGGCACTAACTATGCACTCATCCAATCCCCCAGGCACTACACATGCACTCATCTGTTCACCCAGCCATTATCCATGCACTCATCTATTTACCCATCCATTATACATGCAATCATCCATTTACTCATGCACTACTCATGCACTCTTCCTTTTACCCATGGACTAACCTTGCGCATATCTAATCACCCAGGCTCTACTTTTGCACTCATCCATTCACCCAGCAACTACCCATGCACAGATCATTTACTCATGCACTAGCCATGCACTCATTCAATAACCCAGGTCCTACCCATGCAGTCATACATTACCAAGCCGTTACCCAAACACTCATACATTCACTGAGGCACTACCCTTGCACTCATCCCTTCACTGAGGTACTACCCATGCACTCCTCCATCCACTCAGGCACTACCCATGCACTCACCTATTCACCCAAGCACTACTCTTGCACTAATCTGTCTTCTCAGGTACTATCCATGCACTCCTCCATCTATTAAGGCACTACCCATTAACCCATCAATTCAGCCAGGCACTGCCCTTATACTCATTTGTCCACTGAGGTACTACACATGAGCTAATATATTCACTAAGGCACTACAAATGCACTTATCCAATGACTCAACCTCTACCCATGTACTCACACAATCATCCAGGCACTACCCTTGCACTCATATACCCATGCAGTCATACAATAACCAAGCCCCTACTTTTACATTCATACATTCATCCAGCCACTACCCATGCACTGATCCATTCACCTAGGCACTAGCCATGTACTCAGTTTCAGTTTATAACTTTATTCGAATGTTTAAAAAACATCATAAAAGTATACAGTTAAAACATTACATATACATAACAAACAAAATGATGGACAGGGGGAATTTTGGCATATGGTGTATGGTGTAGAAATTGCTGCACATAAATTTACGGGAAAACCATACTAAGTCTTGCTCTAATGGATTTCAAAATGAAAGTAGCAGTAAAAATATATCTGGACTTGAGAGTGAGAATAAAAGCCTCATAGCGTTACCTGTAGTATACATGGAGTATTTAAGGAACATAGGCTTAAGATAACAAATACGCTGTGCTTTATACAAAGGACAGAGTAGTAAAAAGTGCGGTGTGCTTTGTTTAGTAAAACTGTCACATGGACAAGGAATAGCTGGGTGAGATTTCATTGTGGGAAAGGCAACCAGGTTATGTGCTATACCTAATCTCAATCTTGAGAGAACAAACTGATGAGACTGTCTGTGGATAACATTAAGGTACATGGGTATACCACGACTATCATCTTTCAGTGAATAGTAAAAAGTATGTGTGGAATATTCTCTGGTAGCATTACTACGTGCATCAGATTTCGCCCTCAGATAATCGTTTTTTAGTTCCAGTTTGCTCAGAGAATTCAAACAGGTGGGGTCATTACATATATCCAAATAAAACAGATCCTTAACAGTTGAGATCACATATTTTAACCATGGGATACTTAAAACCTTATCCAAGAGTAAGCAGTCCTTGATAATGTCTTTGGTAAAGGCAGTTTCCGTCTTGGTAAAAATGGATTTCCATACCAGCAATGGCCTTAATCCGGTTAGATCAGACAGGTAATCCAGGTCTAGTTCCGAATGGGTTAAAACAGTGGATGCCGAGGAAGGAAGACAGAGCAGCCGTTTGAGGAACTTGTTTTCCACAATTTGCAGGGCCCTTACGTTGCAGTGTCCCCACACCCCCGAACCATACAAAGCTATCGAAGTACATCTGTGCTTGTATATGGTCAGCATATCAGCAATACGGCGGCTTCCTACTTTAGAGGCAAAGCGGAAGACGCCTAGGGATGCTTTCCCCATTCTGGCTTTGACATTTATCTCCTCTGGGGCCCACGAGCCTTTGTTGTTAAAAGTAACACCCAAATAACAAAAATTGGTAACAGTCTCAATATGGTTTTCCTTAAAACAAAAGGGTTTAAAAAGTTTCAGCTTTTTACCACACACCATGACAAAGGTTTTGGAATTATTGATTTTGAGTTTCCTTCTCTGTATAAAATCGTAAAACCCATCCATCAATTTTTGGAGGCCTATAGGAGTCCTGGAAAGTAGGACAGTATCGTCGGCATAGAGTAATACCGGTATGGGAGTGCCTCCTACTTGGGGGGCATCAGCATGGATTTGCTTTAATTCTTGCTCGACCGAGTTAATGAAGAGCGAGAAAAGCAGCGGGGCCAATACACATCCCTGTCGGATACCAGATCTTACTCTAATCTTTCGTGTGCACTCCCCTGCTGGACCATAGCGAATTTGGGCGGATAAATTAGAATAAAGTGTGGCTAAAAAATGGATATTGTCAGGGGGGCTCCCATACCCAATAAAGTTGACCATAACAAAGCATGGTCAACCAGATCAAATGCGCTAGAGAGATCCGCGAAACACAGAAATAGAGATCCCGGTTTGGCCTTGGTATATTTCCCTATTAAAAGGTTCAAGTTGATACATTGTTCAATCGTACCAAGGCCCTTTCTAAAGCCATATTGGGATGGGGCAAGGATATGATTGTCTATGGCCCAATCTTCCAAATGTGCTAACAGGACCCTGCTCAAGATTTTAAGTGAGGAATCCAGAAGGGAGATAGGGCGGTAGTTCTTAGCCTCTCCTCTATCCCCCTTCTTATAGATTGGAATAATGATGGATTCACCCCAGGTAGAGGGGGCCCTGTTATCCATAGCGGCGTTAAATGCTATGGTCAATAATGGACTCCAAAGGGCTGGATCGAATTTATATAGGTCGATTGGTACCCCATCTGGGCCCGGAGCCTTTCCCCCTTTACTATTCATTATTGCCATATCCGCCTCGTGGATCGTGATTCTCGGGATTTCAACTGGGGTAATATGATTAATATAAGAATTATCATTAGGTTCTCCAGTTGGGTCAAAGATCCCTGTGAAGTGTAACAACCAGCCATCTTCACTAACTTGGGCGGAAAGAACTGGAAATTCCTCTTTTTGGAGGAATGGACTATTGATGGTACTCCAAAACAGCTTACTGTCCCGGAGGGCTGCAGCTTTGCTCAGATCTTCCCTGGCTATTTCTCTTAGTTCTTGTTTCCTGAGTTTTAGCTCATTTTTGTAATTAGCCCTCAAGGATGTGACTGCTTCCCTGTCTCTGGGGGTGGTGGAGAGGGCAAGTTTAAGGGCTTTTAGTGCCCTTGTGCATGCTTGGTTAAACCAACCCTGTGGATCCCGTTTAATTTGGGCCTTCTTGGTGGTAAGGGTTTGCTTAATTATGGCACCCAGTTTCTCAAAGTTATTTACAGATTGTTTAGGTGGGGCTTCAGTATCAAGGCAACTAAGTATCGTATTTAGGCCAGCTTTCACAACACTACGGTGTAGATTCTCTGATTTTTCCCCACACCACTTGATGCGTATCCCATTTGGCCTACATGGGATAATGTCATCAACAACCCTACCGGAAGGTACATTCCTCGAGAGCTCGCAGTATATGGTCATAGTAAGAGCATTGTGGTCACTCAGACCGAGGTCTAAGATCTGTGGGACCGAACAATGGGGGCTAACCGGTTGGAGATAAGCAGAAAATCAATGATAGAGGTAGTATTTCTCCCCGTGAAGGTGGGGGCCAAGTTACCCTCAATATCAGGGGCATGTTGGTGAATGGATACATCAGACTTTAGCATCAAGTTGTTAAGGGAAGTACCGTAGGGAGAGTGTAAGAAGTGTAATAAATTCTCCCCATTGTCCCCATCGTATCCACATGTAGTTGAGTAGGAGAGAGGGCAAGTTTTGATGTTAAAGTCTCCCCCCCATACAATATCATAGGATATAGCCGATTTACAGAGAATTGTGTCCATAACAGATTCCAGTTCATCTACAACAGTAGTACTAGAAGGGTCAAAGGTGTTATTGTAGTGGTTAACCAATAGTAAATTTCTGTCCCTACCGACCAATATTTCCAGGATTTGCGAATGGGACCCCACTATATGACTTTCCCTTACATGTATGGGGAGATGTACAGATAATAAAATCAGTAATCCACCTTTGGCCCTCCCCATTACAGATTCTACCACATTACAGTTGTATGAAACAAAACCATCATAGAAAATATCTTCCACTGACCACGTTTCTTGCAAACATAGGATGTCAAAGTCCATAATGTGCTCCCTCCAACCTAGGGCTGAAGATTTTTGCCGCCACCCAGCAATGTTCCAACTCGCCATTGAATATCCCTTTGACCTTAGATCCTGTACTGTATTAGTGTGGGTAAATGGGATGGGAGATATAGTATGGGCCATATCGGGAGGGATCTGGTCCGGTTCGGTGGGAATAGCTGGGGTAGGAAGGATGGGAAGGGGTTCCAAGCATTGGGTTGGTAATTTAACCGTAGGTAGGGCTTCAGTGTTAGCTGGGGCATGGGACGGCACCAGAGAGGAAGAGGCGGCGTGTAGTCAGTCGACTCCCTCTAAGCCTTCTAGGCAGCCAAAGGGGTTGTAATCCATAAAGGGATGGAATTGGGGCATGTATTGGGGTTGTCTAGATGGTCTGGCATCGTATGCTCGTTGCCTGCCCCTCCGTTCCACAACGGTCCAGTCCCCTCTTCTCGGGTGGTGACGAAGGTTAGTTGGTGGGAAAAAATAAGAAACTGGAAGGGTCTGGATGGTTGAATCGAAGGATCTGTTAAAGCCTGCACATATGTGGGATACTGTACGGGGGTCTCTGAAACTAACGATTAGACAGTCACCATTGATGTTTTTAGGGGTCTTGCCTATCCAGGGAACCCTCCTGACCATAATAATTTCGTTGTGTAAGTGGGCCGGGAGGAGTCTGTTCCAGTTAAGCCATTTGATTACCTTGCTTTTCAGGGAACTAAACGTTTCTGTCTCCCCTGATTCTAGTGGTGGTACTCCAGCTAGGATGACAGTAAACCGGTTAGCCTCTGGTGGAAGATCAGGCCGTCTAGGTCTAGGGGTATTGTGTACCTCATTTGGGGGTCCCTGGTTTCCCTCAACCATATGGACTGATGAGTTAGATTGACTTGGCTGATGACTCGCCACATTCTCGGCAGTTGAATTACTGGGCATAGAGGGAGTTGGTAAGCAGGTATTCAGTGGGGGGATATTTAGTTGGTTCGGGTTCGGGTTAGGAGGTGCAGGGATCGAAGCAGTTGGAATAGTAGAAGGGATATATTGACACTGGGGGTTACTAAGGGTGGCTAGAATGGAGGCAGTTGTTTTCTCTACATTGGATATTCTGGAATATAACCTATCCAGTTTGGCCTCTAATGGGGATATAATTGATTTAAGTAAAGCCACAGCCCATTCCATGGATATTTCTCTACCCGGAGGGGAGACATCATGGGGGTTAGTAGAGGTCTGGGGTGACTCCCCCCGCACTTTGGCTGATTTTACAGACCTTCCCGTTTTAGTATCTTTCTTGTTATACACTCTTTTCCGCTTCCTAACTGCACCCTCTCTCTCCCCTTGGCTCTTATTTTCAGCAATGCTCACTTCAAGGTGAAATGAAAGGGAAACATTATTGCTTACAGGGACACAGTTAATGTCAGCCACAGTGTCGGTTGTGGTAGCCAGGGTAGCCAAGGTGCCAGGGTTTTCTCTAGGCGGGGACGTTACCTCCATAATAGCAGACTGGTCGCTATTTCTGTTGGGCGTTTTGGCGTTAGCAAGGGGTCCTATGGATGAGCGTTTAAGAGAGATGAGTTCAGTTGACAAACGCTTTTCCAGGATGACTATCTCCTTGTCTATGATATTATTGGCCCTTATGAGGAATTTCTCCATACCTCCGGCGGTTGACAGGCTTCCAGTTAAGGAGGATTTGATCCTATTGTCTCTACCAGCCATTGTCTTTACAAAAAGAGACTCACACGGGTTAGAGGGATGGCCCGGTCCTGTCACTCCGGGTCACGAACGGCCACAAACGGTCCCGCCCTTGTCCCGGGCTTCTCCCGGTGCCCTCCCGCGCGCTCCCGCTAGCGGGTACTGGCTATCCCTTATATAGATGGTCCGTTGATTTGCAGGCGGGGCGTGGTGGACAGGGAGAGCGGCCAGGTGTTGGTGGGCGGGCGCGGTGTGCAGAGGCTTCTGGTCCTAGAAGTCCTGCTCCGCGCGCTCGCAGCCCTGGTCCAGTCCACGCAACTCACTCCTGCTCCCTGCTGACCCTGGAGCGAGCGGGACCCGCGAAGCGGGTTCCGCAAGTTGTTGCAAAGAAATAAGGGTCCAGAAATGCCCTCGAGCCACGGCAGCAGCAGTCTCCGGATACAGGCGTCCCACGAAGACCTCTTCACTCCGCCCTTTAGAGGAGCTGCAGGCGGGGCGTGGTGGACAGGGAGAGCGGCCAGGTGTTGGTGGGCGGGCGCGGTGTGCAGAGGCTTCTGGTCCTAGAAGTCCTGCTCCGCGCGCTCGCAGCCCTGGTCCAGTCCACGCAACTCACTCCTGCTCCCTGCTGACCCTGGAGCGCAGCGGGACCCGCGAAGCGGGTTCCGCAAGTTGTTGAAAAGAAATAAGGGTCCAGGAATGCCCTCGAGCCACGGCAGCAGCAGTCTCCAGATACAGGCGTCCCACGGAGACCTCTTCACTCCGCCCTTTAGAGGAGCTGCAGGCGGGGCGTGGTGGACAGGGAGAGCGGCCAGGTGTTGGTGGGCTGGCGCGGTGTGCAGAGGCTTCTGGTCCTAGAAGTCCTGCTCCGCGCGCTCGCAGCCCTAGTCCAGTCCACGCAACTCACTCCTGCTCCCTGCTGACCCTGGAGCGCAGCGGGACCCGCGAAGCGGGTTCCGCAAGTTGTTGCAAAGAAATAAGGGTCCAGAAATGCCCTCGAGCCACGGCAGCAGCAGTCTCCGGATACAGGCGTCCCACGGAGACCTCTTCACTCCGCCCTTTAGAGGAGCTGCAGGCGGGGCGTGGTGGACAGGGAGAGCGGCCAGGTGTTGGTGGGCGGGCGCGGTGTGCAGAGGCTTCTGGTCCTAGAAGTCCTGCTCCGCGCGCTCGCAGCCCGTGTCCAGTCCACGCAACTCACTCCTGCTCCCTGCTGACCCTGGAGCACAGCGGGACCCGCGAAGCGGGTTCCGCAAGTTGTTGCAAAGAAATAAGGGTCCAGAAATGCCCTCGAGCCACGGCAGCAGCAGTCTCCAGATACAGGCGTCCCACGGAGACCTCTTCACTCCGCCCTTTAGAGGAGCTGCAGGCGGGGCGTGGTGGACAGGGAGAGCGGCCAGGTGTTGGTGGGCGGGCGCGGTGTGCAGAGGCTTCTGGTCCTAGAAGTCCTGCTCCGCGCGCTCGCAGCCCTGGTCCAATCCACGCAACTCACTCCTGCTCCCTGCTGAGCCTGGAGCGCAGCGGGACCCGCGAAGCGGGTTCCGCAAATTGTTGAAAAGAAATAAGGGTCCAGGAATGCCCTCGAGCCATGGCAGCAGCAGTCTCCGGATACATAACATAACATGAGTATTTGTAAAGCGCACGTTCACCACTACGGGCCTCTTGGCGCTGAAATAACAGATGTTTGTTGTTACCCAACTCAATGGTACAGGCGTCCCTGTACTCATCCAATAACCCAGGCAATTCCCATGCACTCATCCATTCACCCAGCTATTATCTATGAACTCATCCATTCACCCAGGCACTGCCCTTGCACTCCTCTGTCCATTCAGGTACTTCTCATGTGCTTATCCAGTCACTCAGGCACTACCCATGCACTCATACAATGACTCAACCACTACCCATGCACTCACACAGTCATCCAGGCACTACACCTGCACTCATCGATTCATTAGGCATGACCCGTGCACTCACCTATTCATCCGTGCACTATTCATGCATTCATCCAATAAACCAGGAACTACTCATGTATTATTTCATTCTCCCAGCCATTATCAATGCACTCATCCATTCACTGAGGCACTATGTTTGCATTCATCCATTCACTGAGGCACTATTCATGCACTCCTCCATTCACTCAGGCACTACCCATGTAGTCATCCATTCACCCAAGCACTACCTATGCACACATGCAATCACTAAATCACTACCTTTGCACTCATCCAATCGCTTAGGCACTACTTATGCACTCCTCCATTCACTCACGAATTACCCAATCACTGAGATACTACCCTTGCAGTCATCCATTTACTGAGGCACTACCCATGCACTCCTCCAGTTACTCAGAAACTACCCATGCACTCATCCTTTCACCCAGGCACTATCCTTGTACTCATCTGTTCACTCAAGTACTACGCATGTGCTCATCCATTCACTCTGGCACTACGCATGCACTCAGCCAATGATTCATCCACTACCCCTGCACTCACACAATCATACAGGCACTACCCTTGCACTCATTCACTCAGGCACTAACAATGCACTTAGCCATTCATTCAGGCATGACCCATGCACTCATCCAATGACTCAGCCACTACCCATGCACACATACATTCACTGTGACACTGCCTATGCACTCATCCATTTAACCATACATTACTGATGCACACATCAAATCACCCAGGCACTATCCATGTACTCACTGAATCATGCATGCACTACTCCTGCACCCATGCAATTACCTAAGCAATACATTGTACTCATCCATTCATCCATCCACTACCCATGCACTCATCCAATCACCCAGGCACTACACTTGCACTCAGTCATTCACTCAGCCGTTATCCATGCACTCATCCAGTCACTCAGGCACTACTGTTGGACTTCTGTTAGACTCATCCATTCACTGAGGAATTATGCATACACTCCTCCATTCACTCAGGTACTACCCATGCACTCACCCATTCATCTGAGCACTTCCCATGCACACATGCAATCACTCAATCGCTACCTTTCAAGTAGACAACGAGGCTCCTGCAGGAATCACTTACAGATATAGATAAAGCAGGTGCCCAAGTTGAAGGTCAAATTCAGTAACTCCTTAATCAGCCCAAAAAAAATGTGCATTTTGTCGAGGCTGGGCAGGTGTGCTTTCTCCCCATATCTACCATCGAAAATTAGCTATGATGCTTGATGAGGCCTTTGCATCCTTGACTTTCACGAGTGCAATCCCCGTGCAGTTCCTGTAACCAGTAGCTTCTTTCTTATCATCTGCTGCTCTGATCTGTGCCTGACCTTTTATACACACAAGAGGCATGTGAACTCGCAAAGAAGCCTCCCCCGTTAGCCCCCCCCACACACACACTAGCGGTGTGCACCGTCTTCCCGCCCTTTACCCACTATGATGGACAGCTCATTCGAGGGAACCCGGCGCCCTTCGGCGCGATGGCAAAGTTAATCAGCCCCCAAAAAATATGCGTTTTGTCGAGGCTGGGCAGGTGTGCTTTCTCCCCATATCTACAGTCGAAAATTAGCAATGATGCTTGATGGAGGCCTTTGCGTCCTTGAATTTCATGAGTGCAATCCCCGTGCAGTTCCTGTAACCAGTAGCTTCTTTCTCGTCATCTGCTGCTCTGATCTGTGCCTGACCTTTTATACACATAAGAGGCATGTGAACTCGCAAAGAAGCCCCCCCACACACACAATAGCGGTGTGCACCGTCTTACCACCCTTTACCCACTATGATAGACAGCTCACTCGAGGTACCCCGGCGCCATTCGGTGCGATGGCAAAGTTAATCAGCCCCCAAAAAATGTGCCTTTTGTTGAAGCTGGGCAGGTGTGCTTTCTCCCCATATCTACCGTCGAAAATTAGCTATGGAGCTTGATGGAGGCCTTTGCATCCTTGACTTTCACAAGTGCAATCCCTGTGCAGTTCCTGTAACCAGTAGCCTATTTCTCCTCATCTGCTGCTCTGATCTGTGCCTGACCTTTTATACACACAAGAGGCATGTGAACTCGCAAAGAAGCCCCCCCCCCGTTTGCCCCCCCCCACACACACTAGCGGTGTGCACCGTCTTCCCGCCCTTTTACACTATGATAGACAGCTCACTCGAGGGACCCCGGCGCCCTTCGGTGCGATGTCAAAGTTACACACACATGGTCAATGGAAGCAATTCTTCTGGCCCTACACAGCTGTAGTGCAGGAAAAGCACTATACATTTACCCAATGAGGTAGCACTTACTGATTAGCCAGTAGAAAGTACTCCAGTTAAGTATGGTGAAAAATCGGAAAAAAATCTGAGATTTTGCGGGGAAATCCGTGAATTTGCGGATTTGTTTGCGATTTTGCGGGAATTCGCGAACCGCTGATTCGCAAAATTCACCCATACTTACTTATCAGTACTTACATACCCCCTCACTGATTTATAGGTCCACACACACATCCACTCAATCACCCATACAACCACTTGTACACCAACTCACTCACTAATAAATCCACTGATATATCTTCTCATACAGCCACACAGCTACTTACTTACTTTCAGTGGCCCATAGAGCTACTTACACACCTACTCACTCAGCCATAGAGTCAATCACATAGCCACTTACTTACCTATGCAGTTATACACGCACCAACTCGCTTATTTATACAGATACTAACACATACTTACTCACCTATGCAGGCAGGGAAACAACCATTACAATGCAGTCATTACAATGCACTACCTTTACAATGCAGTCATTACAACACAACATCCTACACATTGCATGCAATTACAATGCATCCATTACAAGGCATGTCACTACAATACATGCCATTACGATGCATTCTACTACAACACAAGCCATTACAATGCATTTTAAGGTAATTAATGAGAAATACTAATTTTTACCCCTACACTATCCAACACTTACCCTACTGTTCCACCTTACTGTAGCGGGAATAATAATTTTTACCCCTACACTATCCAACACTTACCCTACTGTTGCACTCACTGGATTGGGAATAATCAGTTTTACCCCTACACTATCCAACACTTGTACTACTGTTTCCCTATAAGTATTAAGCGTTGTAATGGTATGAGTTGTAATGGTATGTGTTGTAATAGAATGCGTTGTAAGTGGAGATTTTAAAAGGCATTGTGATGGCATGCGTTGTAAAATCATGCATTGTAATGGATGTTGCGATGTAAAAACCGTCTTGTAAAGGTGTGTGTTGTAACGTGTCCTAATCATGCAGTCACTGACACAAGCACACACTAACCCATACAGCCACTCTCACAATCACTCACTTATTCACACATAGTCACTAATATACTACAACACTCACCCATACTGACTTTCACATATGCAGTTACTCACCCATATACCAATGACCCATCCATTCACTGACTGACACAACCACACACATACTCACTCACTCATACCGCTGCTTACAGACATACTCATGAAACCATACAGTCACTGATTCACCCACTCACTCATCCATGCAGGGAGTCACACATCCCCTCACCCACCCACACAGACACTCATACATTAAACAGGTACTCAGACAACCAATAAATAACTCACGCTAATCATGTACCTACTCACCAACCAATACAGTCACTTACACAACAACTGACACACATTGAAACAAATTAGTCTTTCACCCATACTTACATTGAGACACATTAAATCACTCACTTATACTGTCAGTCATGCACCCAATATATCATCCATACAGGCACTTATACACCCACTAATTCATCAATACAACCTGGTGAATATATACATTTAACACTCATAAACTTTTTAGAAAGACTCACAGTCACCGGATGATGTCATCAGTGATGTCATTTGAGATGTCATCAGAGAAGTCACTGACCATATCATGAGTGATGTAATATGTCTGTTGGGTGGGGATTACAACAGTGTGCTAGATGTCTCCCTTGACCGCTCGTCCCCCCCGGCGATGATCGCCCCTGTGCAGACAGCCTCCAGGGCCCTACTTGATTGGGCGGCGCGGTGAAACCTACAAGATGCCTGGCGAGTCTTAAACCCTACCGCCCGGGTGTATTCCTACTACTCTGGAGCCCACTCGTTACATGTCAGACTAGATAGATATATGATGTCCCGCGACCTGATTCCTTCCGTGACAGACACTGACTACCTGGGGCGGACGCACTCAGACCATAACCCACACACTCTAGTTTATGGATGGAAGCGCCCACGCCCACCTGTACCCACATGGCGCCTACAACCGGCTCTCCTACTCGATACCCCATTCCGAGAGGAGATTTCTAGGAGGATAATACAGTATTTCGAGGACAATAGTGACTCGACCTCGTCCCCGAAAATTGAGTGGGACGCCTTCAAGGCAGTGACCCGGGGGAGATGCCTCGGCGTGCAGGTGGGCCTACGGGGACAGGTGGAGAGAGATCTGATACGGGCGGAAGAGACGCTACTAGACAAAGTACGAGAGACAGGGGAGGGCGATGACTCCCAGCTGGTCTCGGCCAGGGCGGATCACGCTCTTTTGATGGAGAGGCTGAAGAATATTAATTTCGCGGCGCACTCCGCACGCACCCACAACACAAGTGATAAACCTGGCAGTCTCCTGTCGTGGCTGATACGACAAGACACCCAGTCCGCGTCGGTGCTGTCGATCCGTACGACTCAGGGCGTTGAAGTCTACACCCAAAAACAGATACATGAAGCGTTCAAATCGCATTACAGGTCCTTATACAGCTCACGGCTGCGGGCCATCGTGGTGGAGATCACGGACTATCTGGCGACTCTGCAACTTCCGACAGCCACTCCTGCCCACCAGACGGAGCTAGGTGCTGAGCTTACCAGCGAGGAACTACGGGAGGTGATTTTTTCCCTCTCCAATGGCAAGGCACTGGGCCCGGACGGGCTCCCGGCTGAATTCTACAAGGCCTACTCATTGGTGTTAATACCGGAACTGTTGAAGGTGTATAAGGCGGCATCGGAGGATGCTGAACTCCCAGCGTCCTTGAACGAAGCCAACGTATTCTCCCTGCTAAAACCGGGTAGAGAGGCAAACGAGCTCGGCTCGTACAGACCATTAGCGCTCCTCAACACCAATTACAAAATCTTAGCAGCGACATTGGCCCGGAGGCTTGCACTACTAGTCCCCACGCTGGTACACTCTGACCAGAACGGCTTTGTGCCCACCCGGAGCACGTCTTACAATTTGCGCCGCTTTTTCAGAGTCCAACGGTATGCGACCTCTACCTGGCCACGTTCAGGGTGCATAATACTTGATCTGGAAAAAGCGTTTGACTCGGTGGAGTGGCCCTATCTCCTCCGAGTCCTCGAGAAGTACGAGCTGGGCGACACCTATGTCCAGATGGTGGGGCTCCTATACCAGGCACCCGAGGTACGAGTCCGGACTGGGCAATTGTTCTCTGACAGGATTCGGATTGGGAGGGGCACCAGGCAGGGCTGTCCCCTCTCCCCTCGATTATTCGTCCTTGTGATGGAGCCATTGGCTGAACTGCTCCATGCCTCCGGCGACACCTGGGGTATCCCACTGGCAGATGGCATCCACTCGGTGTCTCTGTATGCCGACGACTTATTGTTATATATCAGAGACCTCGCCCATATACCCGCGGCAATCACGGACATCTTTCAAACGTTCGGTGACATGTCAGGGCTCCGCGTTAATTGGGCTAAATCAAGAGCTTATGCATTCAGTGACACGATGCCACAATGTGATGTGCGCATGATGGGAGAGACGCTCCAATGGCACCCGACGGTATTCAGGTATCTGGGGATCCTCATATATCGGGACCCTATGGATCTCCTGGAGGGCATCCTCGTGAGAGCCATATCCTCGCTATCGGCCCAGGTCACGCTCTGGAACTCCCTCCCACTGAATATGCCGGCCCGAGTGGCGCTAACCAAGATGATAATGCTCCCCCGGCTCCTCTACTTTTATGCTAACCTACCAGTGTATGTACCGGCACGCATATTCAAGGGGTTGGAAGCCCTCACCAGGCGCCTCATCTGGAATAAAGGGCGCCCCCGGTAGCATTGAGGACCCTCTATGCGACCTCGGACTCTGGAGGCTTGGCAGTTCCCAATCAGGAACTATATTACTTAGCGGCCCAGCTACAATGGGTTGCTTACTGGCTGAGTGGTAAGAACCTGATGGATACGGCCACGATCGACACTACCCTGTCCCCCGTACAGGTGCTGACACTCTTCCACCCCCTGACGCGGGGCCGACCCCCCATTCAGATCCATGTGGCAGTCGCGAGGCAGTGCTTTATGCGGATCCTCAGACTCACCAAAAGTACGGTACCCTATGCCCCGAACCTGACTCTACTGGGGACTCCCCTGGGTACTGGCGCGCTGTCTTCAACCGAGCTATGCAGCTGGACTGCGGCAGACTTGGACGAACTGTGCGGCCTGTATAGTGACGGAGAACTGTTGCCCTTCGAGACCTTGGCCGCAGACACCGGTCTGCCAGTGGGCCAATTTCTGGCGCACGCCAGGCTTCTCCGCGAGCTAACGAAGGCATGGGGTGACCTGGCCCATGAGCCATCCACACATATGCTTATCCAGTATCTACATGTGATGGGCGATGGTTCCCATATAGTGCATTCGTTAGCACAAGCGCTGAACATTCATACTCAATTCTCCTCCCAAAGGCTGAGGGAGAAGTAGACGACCGACCAGGGTAGTGACTGGTCAGACAAACAGTGGGCCGCGGTATTGGCAGGCGCCAGAAATATTCCTTGCAACGCGCGATTTAAGATCATCCAATATTACATAATACACCGCGCGTATTTGTCCCCAGACAAACTGAATCGCTACTTCGGACTCACATCGTCGGCGTGTCCCAGGTGCGGCCTCCTGAACTCGGACTTCCTGCACGCACTCTGGAGTTGCGCCCACCTCACCTTGTACTGGTCGGCGGTCGCTGACACATTGACGGCGGCCACGGGCGATACCCTCCCCAAGACGTGGGAAGCATGCCTACTGGGGCTCTACAAGAGAACCAAACAGACCAAACTAAGGCCACGTTTCTGGGACCTAGGACTCATTACGGCTAAGCGACTCATCACGAAACGATGGAAGAGTGCCGCCCCCCCCGCGCCCTGCTGACTGGCGTCGCTCTTTTGACAACTGGGCTTGCGCGGAGAGTGTGTCTCTACACAGGGAAGAGACCGCGGGCCTCCGGAAGTACCCGATAGCCCAAGACTGGGACGCTGCCCTGACCGCGTACCACCGGGCGTGCACCCAGGCCGGTATAGAGTGACCGCCCCGACACGGAACAGTGAGGGTCCTGTCGTCTACCGTCCGGTTGTGGCGCGAGCCCCCCTCCCCCCCCCTTCCCTCCCCCGGCCACCGAGATCATGCCCAACAGGAGGAGTCCCCTGTCGGTTCCCCCCCCTCCCCCGCCCCCCCGCCCTACGGTCTCAGCAACTCTACATCCTCAGCCGCCCCCACCCCCACACGGCCCACATAGGGTGCAACATACACAGCTAGGATCACTGATACATTACTGTACACGCAAATACTAGTCCAACTGTTGTTGGAATGTTTCTCCCTCCCCCCTTCTTTTAATTCCATGTTGTGTCTCTTGGTTGGCAGTGAGATTGTTTCTGCTGTACTCATGATGCTGTTCGATTTCCCCTCCCCGTTTCCTCTTCACACAATGCCTGTTGGACACTGCCAAGATCAGGAGACTGCCTTTGACTGCTTCTGTGCCGACCAGGGAAAGCGGCCTAAGACAATGGTTGTTGGCTTTCATGACCACCTTGGTCCTTTTGCAGTGCAGCGGGCTACGAGCACTGCAACCCGAGACTTTTCCGGGCACTGCCGTTTGCGGACTAATGCATCTCCCCTGGCTACTGTTTATTTTCACTTATGTATGACCGACATGTCGAAACATGCTACTAGCTGGGTAACGTTTGTAGTAGTTATTCTTTTTTATGACATTGTGTGATCAATTGCCTTATTACCTGTGAAACTAAATAAAGTTTGGGACCATTGGTCTTAAAAAAAAAAAAATCAGTGATGTAATATGTGTGTATGTATATATATATATATATATATATTCGTTTCACAACAAAACTCCTTCCGGGTCCCTTGACCCATGAAAGGTGGCGTGGACGTCGGCGGAGTGAATCCGACCCAAATATGCTCTCAATAACCAAAGTCCATAACCCACGCTCTCAGGAAACAACACGGAGACACCAAAATAAAGCCAGTGCTGTTTAATCCACAACGCGTTTCGCCGACAAACGGCTTGATCACGTGAATTAGCGTTACCGTATCAGTGCCATCTATCACAAAACAATGGAAATGAACAGAGGACTGTTATGGCAAGTCATTGTAAAAGTAAAGTTTCCTAATACAAAATTGTCGTAAACACTGAATAAAGAATTTGCGACACAGTGTGAAAACAATGTTAGATAATCACAAACTTTCCACAAAAAATATATATATGCATTGAAGTGAAACGTAAAACCTGCGCACACATATAAATTAATACATGAATATGTTAGCAGCCAAAACGCGGCAATTTCCGCAATGAAAAGGGCACGTTAAACCTGTGGATCTCCTCCGCGTTGTGGATTAAACAGCACTGGCTTTATTTTGGTGTCTCCGTGTTGTTTCCTGAGAGCGTGGGTTATGGACTTTGGTTATTGAGAGCATATATATATATATATATATATATATATATATATATATATATATATATATATATATATATATATATATATATATATATATATATATATATATATATATATATATATATATATATATATTCACTGAAAAAAACATAGGTTTCAGACATGTTATAGTTTGGAATTAGCATTTCAAAACCTTAGAAACATAAGTTTCAGGGCTGTTATAGTTGACTGGTCAACTCACTCGTACAAAACCATTGAAATTCCTCCGTTATAGTTAGTTCTGCTAACTATAACTCACACGCCCGCAATCCACTGCTGATGATGTCACATATTACATCATTCATGACATGGTCAGTGACATCACTGATGACATCACTGATGACATCTCAAATTACATTACTGATGACATCATCCAGTGAATGTGGTTTGGTTCGGTATTTAAAAATGTATTATATTTATAGCAATCTTCATTGAAAAATGAGTGGATATATAAATATAAATATCTGGATGGAGAATTTAGTAGCAGTGTGATTGACTGTTTACTTGACTAATTTATAATGTCTCACTAAATATATTGGACAGTGACTAAACTGTGTGAATATCTGTATCACTTTGTCAGTTGTTGTTGAAACTAGAGGTACCTGGTGGGCTAGTTCGCCTCCAGGGACCCTCAAGATTGAAGAGGAATTCATTGCTCAACTTAAAACGCACCACAGGGAGCGTTTGCACAATGGTGAAGGAAGGGGGAGGGCCCTGAGGTGACATGTCTGCAAACACGACGTGTGGCGCATATTAAGTTGGAAAATTAATTCCTCCTCAACAGGTGAGTAAATCAGAATTTACTTCGGTACAGTATATATAGAGCCACTTTCCAACACCATTTCCTCCCTTCACCACTGTGTAAACGCGTCGTATCCATTTTAAGTAGTAAGATTAAGTTCCCTTCAATCCTAGGGTCCCTAGGGGCCAACTAACCCACGAGGTACCTCCAGTATGCGCCAGAGAGTTGCGTTGCAGCGAGGTGTTCAGAGGCCACGCCCCTTTTTACAACGCTGCAACACAGCTCTGTGGCGCTTACTGGGGGAACCTGATGGGCTTGTTGGCCTCCAGGGACCCTCAGGATTGAAGAGGAATTGATTCCTGAACTTAAAACACGCCACAAGGCATGTTTAGACACATGTCACATCAGGCCCTACCCCATCCCTTCACCACTGTTCAAACGCACCCTGTGGCACATTTTAAGTTGTGGGATTAACTCCCCTTGAATCCTGAGGGTCCCTGGGGTACAACTAGCCCACCAGCTACCTCCATTAGACACCACAGAGCTGCGTTGCAGAGAGGTGTAAAAAGGGGCATGGCCTCACTACACCTCTCTGCAACGCAGCCCCCTGGTGCATACTGGAGGTTCCTGGTGGGCTACTTGTCCCCCAGTATTCTAGGGGAATTTGCTCCCCCTCTGCAAACGCTCCAGGGGGGCGCGTTTTCAGAGTGCTGTAAGAAGGGGACTCGGCCTCCGCCTCAAAGCCGGTCTTTTTCTTTTTTTTGTTTTAAGAAGGGGGCTGTGTGGCCCCCCTTCTTTTCCCAATAGTTTGGCCCTGGGGACCCCATCCCCCAGGACCTGACCCCTTTTTAAAAAAAAAAACAGTTTTGAAGGGGGCCGCGTGGCCCCACTCCCGAGGCCATAATGGGCTCCGGGTACCCCTTCCCCGGAGCCTGCCCTTTTTTTTTTTACTTTTAGGAGGGGGGCTGCTTTGCCCCCCTCCTTAGGCCACTTATGGCCCCAGGTCCCCTATCCCCCGGGACCGTCCTTTTTAAAAAAAAATATATTTCCTAGGAGGGGGACCACGTGGCCTCCCTCCCGGGCCACTTGTAGCCCCGGGACCCCATCCCCTGGGGCTGGCCTTCTTCGTTGGGCACCGTAGGGGGTCCCCAATCCCCCCACGGTCCCAGCCGGTTCCCCTTCTCCTGCGGGAGCCGGCATTACTTTTCCACATGGGGAGCAGCTAACATGCTGCTCCCCATGTGGAAAAGCAATCTTGATTGAGCAGTTTGCAATGACAGGGTGGGAACCACAAGGCTCCCGCCCTATCATTGCAGGAGCTGGCCCTGGGGGTGGCGGTCCCCAGAGCCACGACAAGGCTCCAGAAGAGGGGCTGTGTGGCCCCCTACCCCATTTCTAAAGCCCCGGGGAGGTGGATATCCCCCGGGCGTGTGGGGGGTTGAAGCCCCCGTGCTCAGGTTTAAAAAAACTAATAATTAGAAGCCCCGGGTGCTGGTCCCTGGGGCTGTGGGGGGCCATGTGAGCCCCCTACAAATGTATTTGATAACCCCCAAGGGTGAAGGTTCCCGGGGCTTGGGGGGGCCTTTGAGTCCCCCCACCCACTAATTTTACAAGAAGTCCCGGTGGTGGTGGGTGCTGTGATCCCCCCACATATATTGAAAAAGCCCCGGGTGGTGGTCCCTGGGGCTTCGGGGGGTCTTAGGGCCCCCCCAACCATTTATGTTAAAAGCCCCGGGGGTGGTGGTCCCCGGGGCTGGGGGGGCTATGAGCTCCCCCCGCACAATTTTTTATCAAGCCCTGGGGGTGGAGGTCCCTGGGGCTGGGGGGCCCTTTGGGCCCCCCACCCAATTCTGACACTGCCCCCGGGAGTTGGCCCACCCGGGGGCTGAATATCAATGAAGCGTGGGAGCCGGCTGGATGCGTGAATCTCGCCGATTTTTCTTTTTTACGTATGCCTTTTTTTGGCCGTTGGGGTCCTTGAGGGAACCCCTGAGGAGGCCTAGGGGGTCAGGGTGTTTCTATCCTTCCCCCTTTTCGTGTTTTCCAAATTTTTTTCTTAGGGTTCTTGTGCCTCGGTTTGACCGAGGCACAAGATGGCTGCCAACACTTCCTGATTTGGAGTGTTGACAGCCAATTAGAATACAGATCATGCTCGGCAGGGTGCGTGGATTCACCGCTGCCATAAATATATATGTGATTTTAATTTTGATTTTCTCGGGAACTGCTGAACAGATTGGGCTGTAGCTGCGATTAAAGTTCCTATTGAAAATTGCATAGGGAAAACACATTTTGGGCCCCCCTTTTTCTCAGCCCCCGCTTGACGAATCACCCCCAAACTTTCAGGATGGAGCGGACCCCAGCTGGCCAAAAGTTTAAAAAATGTCACGAAGATTCGTCAACCGGCGCCAAAGTTATTGGGAATAGAATGTTGCGGATTTCCTATGGATAATAGGTCCTTACTATAACTACCTACTGTCAACCGCCATTAGGTAATATATAGATATATATATATATATATATATGCACAAAGGAAATGCAGAAGCCCAGTTCCAAATTAAAAACATCCTTTTATTAGTCGTGAAAGTGGCAGAGAATTAAAATCCTGACACATTCCGGTGATCGTGCCTAGTTCACAGTTGAGTCAAACTGCATCATACAGAGTAAGGATGCTTAAATCCATGTAGTCATGTGGCTTATTAAAACAACCTCGTTCAAATCCCAGAATAAAGCCAGTAACGTTTCTGAAAGTTCGTACGGTGGTGCAATATTCAGTCTTAACACCATGGTTCAAAATGTATTCATTTTATTTTCAGTGTAATCTGTTTCAATTAAAGTGACACATGCATAAAATTTGCATATGATTTTCATACAACTGACTCATTGTTGTTGTTGCCACTTATTAGGTATTTCTTGCAAGGAGCACAGAATTTCCAGAGGGAGGTAAAAACCTCTGTCTTTTCACTTTCTAACCTTCCTATGCAGTAATGACAGGCTAAATACAATGTCTGGTCTGCCAGCAAACTTGTCATGCCCCCCTTCATCAATGTCCACTCAGAAATCTCCATGAACAGGGCTTCCAACTCTGCAGGATGGCTTCAACTGACCGGAATGGGGAATCCCATTACAACAATGCACAAAGGAAGTATAGAAGCTCAATTCCGAATTTAAACCATGCTTTTATTAGTCGTGAAAGTAGCAGCAAATTCAAACCCAGGCGCATTATGGCGACCGTGGCTCATTCACAGGTGAGGCAATTTGCATCATACAGAGTACAGGTGCTTAAATTCATGTAGTCAATTGGCTTATAACAACCTCCTACAAATCCCGGAATCCACCAGTAATGTTTTGCAAAGTTTGAACATTGGTGCAATATTTAAAAATTCTGGATAGCATTTTAAATGCATAATTCAAAGTGTATTCATGTTATTTTCAGTGCAATCTGTTCCAAATACAGTGGCCATGTGCATAAAATTAACATACTATTTTCATACAATTTGCTTATTGTTGTTGCTGCCTCAGTAGTATGTATCTCTTGCAAGGAGTATGAATTTTCTAAAGAGAGGGGAAAACCTCCCTCTTCTCCACTTTGCACCTTTGCATCTAGTAATGCTCTATTACTTACCGGTAATCTTCATTACTCCGGGTCTGTTGTCCTCGTCCCATTCATTACTATGTGGAGATAACCATCTTCTGACAGAAAAAAAGGATCAGACGAAGGCTGGGACACTAACCTCGCCCCTCCCACCGGGAGTACATAAGGGGTACAGGAAGGCCGGCAGTCACGGGAGGGAGGGAAGGGCGTATGAATGGGACGAGGACAACGGGACCCGGAGTAATGAAGATTACCGGTAAGTAATAGAGCATTACCCCCAGGTCCCTTATATCCTCGTCTTATTCATTACTATGTGGAGAATACCAAAGCAGAAAAGCCGGCCTTCCCAAACAAAACAGAAGCCAACTGATGAAACACACCAAGGCAGCAACTGCAGGAAGCAAAAGGCAGAACCAGCGAAACCCCAGGCAGAGCCCCCGACAAGAGGGACCCCCACCATCCTGAACGCACCCAACAAAACAACTGGAGCACATCCAGACGACCAGACCATCAACCACAGAGGTCAACCAGCCCACAGCAGGAACACCCCAGAGCCAACCAGAGAAGGGGAGAGCACAGACACACAAGCCAACCGAGGCAAGAGGAAAACAACAGCGAGGAGGCCACCCAAAGAGAAAGGCCAAGAGCCACCAGGCCTGCAAGCCAGAACTGGGCAAAAGGAGCCAGGCACAGAGAATCCACACCAGCCAAACCCAGGCCCTGGTAATAAAGAAAAACCCAGGGAACAAGCGTGCCAGAGGAATGCAAAGCCCGAACCAACAAAAAGCAAAGCTGACCCCGGGAAACAAAAGGGCAGAGAAGCCAACCAAGGGCAGGACCAAACCAGAAGAGAAAGGAAGCAAACGACCCGACCCCAGAGAGACCAGAGGATAAACCCCCGGAACCTCACAAAAGAGCAGCAGGCCACAAGAGAAAAGGGCCAGCAGCAGCTGACAGGCCACCAGCACCCAGCCCAGAAGACGAGACAGAGCCCACGGACAGGGAAAGAGAGAAAACCAAGGCACCAGGGAAGGAAGAACAAACCCCGGTACCCAACCCACCAGGCCTCGAAAGACGAGGAAACTAGGCACCAAGGGAACCAGCACCTCCGGAAAACCCGAGCAGCAAGAGCAAACAATGGCAACCAACCAGGACAAAGAGACCCGGAAAAACAAATAGGCAAAGGGAACAGGAGGAACCACAGGAACCCCAGAACACAGCCCCAGCAAAACCGGAGGAAACCGGAGCAGGAAGCAACTGCCCGAAGAAGGCACACCCTGAACACCAGAGAAGGAGTGCAGCCGGACAGACAAATGACCCAGAGAACCCAAGACCTTAGCAAGGGAACCCTAAGGGAGCCAACAACAACCACAGCCAAGCCCAACCAGAGTCAAGCCAGGCAGAGACAACCCCAAATAGCCCAAGAAGAAGGCCGGGGCAAAAACACGGAGGCAAGGGAGACCGAGGGCCAACAACCCCTGGAGGACCCCACAGAAGCAACAGAAGCCAGTGAGGAACGCACAAGCAAACCAACCCCACAGCCCGGCACGACCCAAGGCAGGGTACGCGCAGGGGACAAATCCCCAGCGCACAAAACGGAAACCAAGGACACAGCCGGGAAGCCTAAGGCAAAGCCAAGCAACCTGCATGACCAGAAGGACCTGAAGGCCCAACCCAAACCGGGGGAAGGCCAAAGAAGAGAAGGCCCCAGCAGAGCACAGGCCCGAGAACAAACAGCCCCGGCATCGCCCAAACGAAACCCAAGAGGAGGCAAGCAGGGAAAACAGGAGTGGGTGACAGACCCAAACAGGCACAGCCAGAACCAAGATGCCACAATGGCAGGAACACACCACAACCGCAAGGAACCAGAACCCTACAGCAGAGGGACTAGCCACCCCACAGGCAGACAAGACACCCATAAAGAAGTACCAGACCACCCAACAAACACCCAACACAGCCCCATCAGGCAGTCCAGGACTGCAGAAAGAGCGCAACCAGGCAACTCCGAGTAGGTCATACCAAGCAGAAACCAGCAGACCAGCCAAGAACAGGAGCCAACAGGAAGAAGGCAGAAGGCAACAGGCAACCACAAGAAGTTACTGCTGAAGGACAAGCAGAAGCAACCGCAAGCCTGCAGACCAGGAGTGACCGAAACACGGCCCCCAGAACAACAGGAGTACAGGGAAAAGGTGAGGCATAACTCTAGCAAAAAGAACCATCAGAAAGGGCAGGGACAACACGACCCCTCCTCAGTGAACTAAGTCAGAGAAGAACACCGCAGGCCAGAAGAGGCCAAAAGTACCTAGGGAAACCATCCAGGCATCAAACAACGTCCACCCAGCAGCACCACCGATTCCAGACGAGACCAGAAGAGGCAGGGAGGAAAGGCTGAAGGAAGAAGCACAGCCAAGAGGCCAAACACAAGCCACCCCAGGGAAAGCCAAAATCCACCAAGGCACCAGAGCAGACGAGGCACCCAGAACACCACACAGCAGAGAGGATCAGAGAGGCATGACCAGTGCAACCCAAGCACACTGGTAAGGGAGACAGACCCTGAAAGGAGGCCAGACCAGCACCAAAGTGCCTGCCAAGAACCAGGAGCCCGGGGAAGCAGAAAAAGAGGAAACCAACCTCATCCAGAAACCCAAGCGGGCCACCCCACCCATGAGAGAAGCCATCCCCAGGGAGGAAAGGCCACAGGCAAAAAACCTTGGAGGCCAGAACCACAACAACCAGGCCAAGGACACAGCCAAGGAGCTCCAGCACCAAGCCCGAATGACAGGGCTAGCAGAAAATCAGGACAAAAAGCAGCACAAACAAGTGTGACAGGAAGAACCACACAGAAGCGCTGGCAAAGGCAACATGAAAAGTGACCAACAGAGGCAGAACAGCAGGAGGATGTCAGAGACAACAACCTGGCACTGCAGCCACAGGCACAACATCCAGTATAAGCCACAGACAGAGACCCACAGAGGCACCAGAGCCCAGAGCACCACCCCAGAGACACAGGGAAGGCCAAGTCCAGACCAGGGTGCAGAAATCCCAAAGAAGGACCACAGCACAAAGGAGGAGAGGTAGCAACAAACACACACCTCCCCCTCTAAACCTGTAACGGGGAAAAGTAGAGCACCCATCGGAATACGAAGGCCACAGCCCCTGCAAACCCGGAGGGGAGCCGGGGCACCACCACGAACAAGGCCCCCACCCTGACAGACAGCCCAAGGCAGCCACGAAGGCAATGCCAGAGCCGAGAACAACGAGCACAGTCCCAAAGTACAAGGAAAAGAACGCAGTGCAAAACCACCCAATGAGAAACACGACTGCAACAGTGCCTAAGCCAAAGGCACAACGGTGGTAGAACCCAGGACCCTAGTAGAGCCCAACAACAGGCCCCAGCTCTGCTAGGGAAGATCCTGCCAAACGCGAGGAAAAGGCAGCAGCCCAAGGAACAGGAACAAAAAACATTGCCCGGCCACGGCCACAGTGACAGACTCCCTGACACCAAAATTGCAGGAGAAGCAAAGCATGCCACAAACACGCCCCCCGGGAGACCAAGCGAAGACCTGCAAAACACAAACGGTGAACCACGGGAATCTGCGCCAAAAGCGCATCCCTCCCAGCCAGAACACATGGCAGACACAAAGCACACATGGCCGCAGCCCAACGTGCCACAAGAGGAAGTACACACAAATACACAGCACACCACACCGCATGGGAGAAACACGAGAGATCAGGCAATGTGCCCAGAAACAAACGAACCTGAAGCAGAAATAAGGTTCGGGATAACAAACTCCAGGCCCCAAAATCCGGCAGCACCACGAAGCACAACACCAAACGGAGTCACCATAAACACAGTGACAATCAAGCTGTACAGGAGGCAGCACACAGATTAGCCATGTTGCAGGCTCATACCAATCAAAAACATCTCGCAGCACCTGTGACGCAGCCCCGACAGAAAGGGTGACAGCAGATCAAGGTCAGAAAGAGAACAGGAGTGAAAACTGCCAATGACCCAAAGGCGTACAGACGGACACACCCCACATAACAAGGCACAGGGAGACCAAGCCAAATGCCCAGAGAGCATCAAAGACGGCGCAGCAGCCAAAAGCACACAGAGTGCATGCATGGCATGTATGATGCCCCGGGCCCAATCCCCGGCATCCTCAGACTAATGCCATGTATATATTGTAATGAGGCATTACAAAGGCCAGGTGTCTAACTTCCAAAGTCAGAAACATGTATTCTGTGGTGTCCCCCAGTTTGTCTGAGAACACAGGTCACTCGTCTTGCGAAACCTGTACCAGCGCGAGATGTGGTTCAGAGCCAGCCTGCCCGGCCAGGAGGGGAGCAAGGCACAGGGGCCGCGAACACATGCCCAGTGCACAAATCCGTGGCAGCGCTGGAGGATGTAGGCAGGCAGCATGACGAAGGAAAAGTCCTGACAGGCAACATCTGGGAGAGACCAAAACATCGCTACGCGGTACTTACCCGGAGTGGAGGCCAGAACACCAACAGGAACAAGACCCCCACTCCAACATCTGGCTCCGGAAATCCACGGGACATCAAGTGCAGCGCGTCTTCCACTCGGCCAGGCCACAGCAAGACGCGCTCAGCGACCTGGAAGTAACCGGGAGGCAGCGCACCTGCCGCAAAGGGCCGGAAACCAGGATTTCCAGCCAGGAACAGCCCTGCATCCCAGCAAGCCCGGCAGGATGGGAGGCAGACCAACACACAGACCCCCACCCACGAAGCCAGGCATCCAGGCAAGGGGTGGAGAGAAAAAGCGCACGCCACCCCAGCCCAGTAGGAGCAGGAGCAGCACTAGCATCCAAGACCATTCTGTCGACAGAGAGAAAAAAAGAGCAGGCGGAATGCTGGGTCAAGTCAAGTCAAGTCAAGTCAGAGATTTATATAGCGCGCTACATACCCAGAGGGTCTCAAGGCGCTGGCCTCAGACTTGAATGGTGGGAGGCGGACTCTCTGGGTTCCTCTGGTGAGGAACGAGGTGATCCATTCCAGTGCTTTTCCTTGGATTCCGATGTTTCTGAGGCGCTGTAATAGGGTGCTATGACAGACTGTGTCGAAGGCTGCGGAGAGGTCGAGGAGGATGAGAGCGACTGTGTCTCCATTGTCCAGTAGAGTTCGAATGTCGTCTGTTGCTGCGATGAGGGCGGTCTCAGTGCTGTGTTTGGCTCAGAAGCCGGACTGTGAGGAGTCGAGGGATTTGTTGGTTTCGAGGAAGGCGGCGAGCTGGTTGTTGACAGCTTTCTCGATGACTTTGACCGGGAATGGAAGGAGAGAGATGGGGCGGTAGTTTTTGAGTTCGATGGGGTCAGCTGTGGGTTTTTTCAGAAGGGCGCTGAGTTCTGCGTGTTTCCAGCTTTCCGGGAAGGTGGCGGAGTTGAGGGAGCAGTCTCGGAGGTGTGGTGCTATGATGGAGTCTGTGAAGATGTGGTGAGGGCATGGTTCTGTGGGGGATCCTGAGTGGATGGAGTTCATCAGGCGGATGGTGTCCTCAGTGGAGATTGGGTTCCAGTCATGAAGGATGTTCAAGGGGGGTGAAGGTCCTGCAGAAGGTTGGGTGGGTTGGTCTCCGGGTCGGTTATCGAAGCTGTTGTGGATGTCTGCGATTTATTTTGTTTTGGAAGAACGAAGCTAGGGAGTCGCAGAGGGCTTGAGAGGGGGTGATGTCGTTGGAGTTGGCTGAGGGGTTGGTAAATTCTTTGACGATGTTGAATAATTCCTTGCTGTTGTGGGCGTTGTTATCTAGTCGGTCTTTGAATGCGGGTTTCTTCGCAGATCGGATTAGTTGGTGGTGTATGCGGGTGGCGTTTTTGAAGGCGTCCCTGGTGCTGGTGTTTGGGTCTTTTTTCCAGGCCTTCTCGAGGGAGCGACAGAGTTTCTTAGATTTCTTGAGATCATCGTTGAACCAGGAGGCGGTTTGCTGCCTGGTTTGGTTTGGCGTTTTTTCAACGGTGCTAGGATGTCGGCGCTGTTGGATAGCCATTGGGTGAGGTTAATGGCTGCTTGGTCGGGGTTTGAGGAGTGGGCAGGGGGGTTTTGAAGAAGCGATGAGGAGATCTGGTTGATGGTGATTTTGTTCCAGTTTCTTCGCAGAGTAGGTTGAAGATGGTTGTGGGTTGTGGTTTTATTGTAGATAAAGTGGACGCAGCTGTGGTCCGTCCAATGGAGAGCTGTGGTGTGACTGAAGGAGACATGTTTGCTGGAGGTGAAGATAGGGTCGAGTGTGTGACCTGCGATGTGGGTGGGGGTAGTGACAAGTTGTTTGAGTACGAGGTTGGCGAGATTGTCCAGAAGGGTGGTGGCATTGCTGTCATTGCTCTTATCCAGGTGAAGATTGAGGTCTCCCAATAGAATGTATTCCTCGGAGGGGAGGGCGTGTGGGGTGATAAAGTCAGTGATGTCGTCATTGAATTGTGCACAGGATCCTGGAGGCCGGTAGAGGAGGGTGCCTCTGAGTGTGGTCTTGGGGTCGGTGTGGATCTGGAAGTGAAGGTGTTCGGCGCTGGCAAGGTTGACGTCAGAGCTGGTAGAGTTGCGGATGGAATTCTTATGGACGATAGCGATGCCTCCTCCGGTTTGGTCGGTGCGGTCCTTACAGATGATCTTGTAGCCGTCCGGGATGGCAATGGTGATGTCTGGAGCTGATGAGGCGTTCATCCATGTTTCTGTTAGGAAGGCGACGTCCGGAGAGATGGTGTCTAGTAGATTCCAGAGGTCGATGGTGTGCCTGTGGACCGAACGGGTGTTGAGCAGGATGCATTGTAGGTGGTTGGTGCCAGATATCTGTTGTTTGTTCATAGGTGAGGAGTTGTTCTTGGTGCCGTCGAACTTGCAGGAGTTGCAAGAGAAGGGTCCATGGGTGAGTCCAGGAGCGGCTTGGACGCAGATGGGGAGACGGCCGGGGTTTAGGGCTAAGAGGGTGGTGGCGTCGTATGTAATGCGGGTGGGGTGGATGGTACGAGGGCCAGGGGGTCTGGCGCTGGGCACGGTCCAGGCGCGGACGGGCGTAGACGGGCTTACCTTTGGCGCACCTTCGGCGCTGCCGCAGCGCGTGGACGCTGTGCGTTGGGACATCTGTCTAACATGGAAAGTGGGGTGGGCGGAGCGTGGGAGGGGCAGCAGCTGGGAGGCGGTAGGGGGGAGGAGGGGCGGCCCAGGGAACACCAACACAAACAAAATGGAGGGTCAAAGGGAAAGTGAGGCAGGGGCAGCAAATGGAACCAAAGCACCTACAGTAAAGCCAAAGCGCCAGCAAGCACAGAGAGCCACAGCAAATGTCGCGCTGCAATGCAGAGCGGAGCGAGCAGCGCCAAAGGCTAATCCAGGTCAGTTTAAAGCTCTCAAAAACGAGCTACGATGTAATGCACACACAGCGCTATACAAAACGAGCTACAATGTAATGCAAACACAGCGCTATCACAGAACACACCCAGCGCTATACAAAAACGAGCTAGGATGTAATGCACACACAGCGCTTTCACAGAACACACACAGCGCTATACAAAACGAGCTACAATGTAATGCAAACACAGCGCTATCACAGAACACACACAGCGCTATACAAAACGAGCTACAATGTAATGCAAACACAGCGCTATCACAGAACATACACAGCGCTATACAAAACGAGCTACAATGTAATGCAAACACAGCGCTATCACAGAACACACACAGCGCTAACAACGATACCCAAATGCGATCAGTAGCAGCCTCAAAGCGTGGGACCAGGGAGTGAGGGAGGGAGCGACCGTTCTGGAGCAAGTCCGGGCGGTCACAGTTAGTCAGAGGAGGTGGAGAGCCCTCTATTCGTGTGTGGGAGGGGCAGCAGCTGGGAGGTGGTAGCGGGGAGGAGGGGCGGCCCAGGGAACACCAACACAAACAAAATGGAGGGTCAAAGGGAAAGTGAGGCAGGGGCAGCAAATGGAACCAAAGCGCCTACAGTAAAGCCAAAGCGCCAGCAAGCACAGAGAGCCACAGCAAATGTTGCGCTGCAATGCAGAGCGGAGCGAGCAGCGCCAAAGGCTAATCCAGGTCAGTTTAAAGCTCTCAAAAACGAGCTACGATGTAATGCACACACAGCGCTATACAAAACGAGCTACAATGTAATGCAAACACAGCGCTATCACAGAACACACCCAGCGCTATACAAAAACGAGCTAGGATGTAATGCACACACAGCGCTTTCACAGAACACACACAGCGCTATACAAAATGAGCTACAATGTAATGCAAACACAGCGCTATCACAGAACACACACAGCGCTATACAAAACGAGCTACAATGTAATGCAAACACAGCGCTATCACAGAACACACACAGCGCTATACAAAACGAGCTGCAATGTAATGCAAACACAGCGCTATCACAGAACACACACAGCGCTAACAAGGATACCCAAATGCGATCAGTAGCAGCCTCAAAGCGTGGGACCAGGGAGTGAGGGAGGGAGCGACCGTTCTGGAGCAAGTCCGGGCGGTCACAGTTAGTCAGAGGAGGTGGAGAGCCCTCTATTCGTGTGTGGGAGGGGCAGCAGCTGGGAGGTGGTAGCGGGGAGGAGGGGCGGCCCAGGGAACACCAACACAAACAAAATGGAGGGTCAAAGGGAAAGTGAGGCAGGGGCAGCAAATGGAACCAAAGCGCCTACAGTAAAGCCAAAGCGCCAGCAGCACAGAGAGCCACAGCAAATGTTGCGCTGCAATGCAGAGCGGAGCGAGCAGCGCCAAAGGCTAATCCAGGTCAGTTTAAAGCTCTCAAAAACGAGCTACGATGTAATGCACACACAGCGCTATACAAAACGAGCTACAATGTAATGCAAACACAGCGCTATCACAGAACACACCCAGCGCTATACAAAAACGAGCTAGGATGTAATGCACACACAGCGCTTTCACAGAACACACACAGCGCTATACAAAATGAGCTACAATGTAATGCAAACACAGCGCTATCACAGAACACACACAGCGCTATACAAAACGAGCTACAATGTAATGCAAACACAGCGCTATCACAGAACACACACAGCGCTATACAAAACGAGCTGCAATGTAATGCAAACACAGCGCTATCACAGAACACACACAGCGCTAACAACGATACCCAAATGCGATCAGTAGCAGCCTCAAAGCGTGGGACCAGGGAGTGAGGGAGGGAGCGGGGTTAGTGTCCCAGCATTCTGCTGATCCTTTTTTTCTGTCGGGAGAGGGCTATCTCCAGGTAGTAATGAATGAGACGAGGACAAAAGGGACCTGGGGGCAATGGTAAGTGGGTCATGCCTCTCAAATATGTCCACATGGACACCTCCATGAATGGGGCATCAAATCCTGAGGGCGACTTCTGCTGACAGGAATAGAGCATCCCATCACAACAATGCACAAAGGAAGTGCAGAAGCCCAATTCCGAATTGAAACCATGCATTGTGGCTCAAACATTTGTGCATCGGTGCTAGACAGCTAGTACTGCACCAGCACTACAAGAGAGCAGAACCGAGCCATATCTAAGTATATAGGGCACAGTTCTGCTCTCTCCCTTTAAAGCACAGCAGCACGAAATCCTGGAGACACATGCTGTCCTCTTGTTCTTGACTAAGATGAGTCTAAGGACAGATCAATTGATCCTAGTGATGTTTTAATGTGGACTGGCCCAGACAGAAGGTTACATTGATAGGGAAGTATACTGACCTCCTCTCCATGCTTGTGTCCAGGTCCAATGTAGAAGTGACCTTGTGCTCTCCGCTGTTCATTCCTGTCCTTGCGTGGCAAGCCACAGAGCTGTGGAAATGGAAATTGGAAGAGAGGGAAAAGACCAGTGAAAGGAATAAGTGTTGTTTCTTTCTTTTGCAGATTACTATCAACAATTCATTATTGGGATCATACACGAAAACAGAGTTGAAGGAAGGGAAACGTTAGATGTTTCCTAGGCACATGGCTTTATGATTACATATGTCTGCTTGTAGAAGTGTGACAACAACATTGCTGCTCAATCCATTTATGGTTATGTGGTGGCCCTGAATTCAGGGCCTTAGTCCGTCATATTGTTAACCTGACCCTAAACTGGAGAATCATGGTTTTGTGGTTGAAGTTCTCCTTCTAGTTGTCTCTTGCTGTCATTGTTCTCAATTCATCTCTGTGCTCATGACCCACAGTCAGAGTGTCAGTGGTGATTTCAAACCACTGTTGTTCATGAATTTCAACATTTACTTCATCATGTTCCATGGTTCCTGGAGAGGATAATGCTGGAAAGGCTCATATTCACTTCATAACCCAACATAGCAGGACTCTGGGAGGCAAGTGTTTTGGAAATGTCCTGGATGTGGCTTAAGTACTAAATTGTTCCCAAAGATGCCCTGATTGTGCAGTGTCCTTGTGTGGGACACATGTCTCTTCTTTTGAAATCTGAAAATCTTTTTGCAGGATTCCACCAAGTTTAATTAACCGACCCCCGGTACTTCTAGCAGGGCCAGCCCATTTTCTAAGATTGAGGTGAGATTGCAGCTAACATAATGGCTTCAGAACTGGGCAGGCTAGATGGATTCTTGGGTAAAGGCAGGCCCTGATAAACCTGGACAAGGGTAATACTGGTGTGTGTATTAGGGTTGGGCTATTATGGGTTACCTTTCAGCACTCCACTGCTAGGCAAGAGGTGGAGAGATATGTTTTATAAAAGCAGGGGGGACCTTATATCAGGAGGTAAGACTAATTTCAGGGTGATGACCCAGAATGCATCAAGATCACCAGCTGATGCAGCCTTGCATATATTATCCTTTGATGGATAAATGTATGCAGCCTTGCGAAACTGCCTCACTTCAGGCAAATGTTTTAATGTAAATGATCCAACCAATAGACTCTACAAAGGTATATTTAAAAATATGTATATTTATATGTATATTGACAAAGATGTATAGAGCCCTTTTTTGCTTGACATACTACCAGATATTTAGATAAGTATTTAAACATTGTTCGGCAGTGCTGCTATCCAGCCTAAATCCAAACTGGTCTGAGGACACAACATTACTCACCACAGCCCAATCTTCAAGGCGAGACAGTAATACTCGGCCCAGAATCTTGATGCTGGAGTGCAATAGGGAGATCGGTCTATAAGGCGTTGGCTAGGTCGTGTCTCTCTTTCTAAAAATAGGAACAACAGTGTCTGTCCTCCAGGAATCAGGGATAGGGCTGAATATGGCTGATCTACAAACATTTGTCATTAAGGGGGCCCACCTGTAATATTAGTTTTTTAAATGTTGGCTGGGATCAATAGCTAGGCTCACCTTATGGAATTCAATTGGTCTTTGGACATTCTGAGAGGGCTCAGTATCCTGGCTGAGGTCAAGCCCTTGAATAGTGGGCATATTTTCTGGTGAAAACATATTATTAAGATGAGTAACCTATGCACAGTAATCAGATTATCTACTTTGGGGGCGTTTAGCTCAGCAACAAAAGGCAGACTGACCACTTCCTAGAATTTCAAGCTTTCCCTCAAAGTCCCAGCCATCATTAAGTATTCCCAAGCTTTGTTTCTAAAGTCAGATTTTCTTTCCTCAAGTACTTGTTTATATTTCCTTCCTGCCTCCTTAACATTGCATGTCACAGGCGGGCAGCTTTTTAGACTGTTAAGCAAAAGAATACAAAGTTCCCCAGGGATGGTTAAAGATGTATGTGTATAGAGATGGAGGTATAACGAAAGCAGGGAACGGGGTATTCCCTTGTTGGAACAAGAAGACCTCACACACCCAGAAACCTAAGTGTCATGCTTCATCATTGGTCTCCTGCTCCTCGTCAGACTGGCGCTGCAATGTCTGATGTGCGCCGTAGGCGCTCTTTGTTGGAGATCTTTTGTTCCAGCCAATGGTTTGAGTGCGTGTAAGGGGTTTGGTGAAGGTGTAGTCGTGAGGGAATAGTGAGATTAAAAGAAGGTGAGCCAGTCCACAAGATACTTTATTCACGTGGCTGACTCCCTTAGTTAAAAAGGTGGGAGGGGAGAAAGGAACTGTTTAGTCTACAGTGGGCTAACTCAACCCTCTAAAAAGGTCGACATGTTTCTTGCCTATCTGGCAATTCTTCAGGACTTCGGGTGTTAGGTACTACACAGTGAGAATTAGGTAAACATTAAAATAAAGAAGAAAAAGAAAGATACAACCTCACTGGGTCAATCAGGGAGCAGGCCAAATGGTCCTACTCTAGAGGGGAGACCTAGAAAGAATGTATAGAAGTAAGCCAATTGCATTGATAATGGCATTATCTTACAATACTAAGTTCCTCAGTGCTCCATAAAACACACATACATAAAGCATTAGCAAAAGGATATTCCAGAATTACACACTGGTGGGCGTTTTAAAAGTAGTACGTCCATTCCTGAAAATTAGGCAGTGTAATCTTGGATAAAACCATATTCAACAATTCAATTGATTGGACGAAGAGATTATCACAGAACAGTAGATGACTGGATTAGTGCTTACACTAAGAGTAACCCTAAAGGGCCCCGCAGTCTGTTCCCGTGGGGCTGTTCGAAAAGGTAAGGTACCTGCAAGAAAAGAACGGATACAGGCACCCGGATGGTGTACTGAGTATAAAACATGCCAGGGAAGCGAGGCCATGGTTAATTGAAGACACAAGGCGAGACTAAGAGGAAAAGAATCTATGAATGGTAGGACCAGAGCGGCTCATTATAGTTCCCTCCTCTGCCTTGTGGGCTGCCCCAGCTGATGACAAGCCTCGCAAAGTGTACACTTGTCCAAGATCAAGACTGCATACAAAAAGGACCCCACCATTGAACCAGAGACCGGGTGAGTCGGCGGGGCCAGAGAGAACCATACTCCCACATCAGCATTGGCGTGGTCAGCTTTGGGCCTATGTTCCACCCTAAAGTCCATCCCCTGTAGGGAAATGGACCACCTTAGCAACTTGGGGTTTTCACCTCTCATCTGCATGAGCCAGCGAAGGGGTCGGTGGTCGGTTTGAACCAGGAAGTGAGAGCCAAAAAGGTATGGCCTCGGCTTGGCGGGCAAAGATGGCGGTCGCAGCCTTGTAGAGCTCCCGCCGGCCCGGACTTAATTCGATCATTTATCCTGGACCCGAGCCCGCTGTTGATACCCAGTGGTTAACTTCGATTTGGCGAAGTCTCCTGTCTACTTAGGTGTGTCGATCCTGCGTTTCTTCCCCTCCTGTGATCGGAGGGAGACGGCGGCGAAGTGCGGCCTGGTGACCGGCCGGAGACCGGGGTCCTCGAGTTTCGCGACGCCTGGTGGCGGTTGCGATCTGGCGGGTGCGGGTGGCATCCACTACGCCGCCCTTGGCTCAACTTTCTGGCTGCGATCGCCTTGAGATCGGGACGGTGCCACCAGCTCCTACCCATCGAGAGGACGGCTCTTCCCCTGTGTGACCAGCGAGCGGCGACAGCACGGCGTAGCCCCGCGACAGCCTGGAGACTGGGATCCTTGAGCCCCGAGGCGGCCGGTGACGGACTGGCGGACGGTGGTGGCATCCGATATACCGCTCCTGGCCCGGCCCGCTGAATACGGCTGCCCACAGACCACGGAGCCACAGCTTCTTCCTGTACTTTGGACGGCCGCTCATGGTGACGAGTGTGGGTGAGGCCTGTTCCACCTGGGTGACGCCGGGACCTCGATTTTCGCGACACCGGATTTCTCCTCTGAGGCCTCGTCTAGGCCGTCCCATCCAGGACTTGTGACAGTGCCCGACGGTTCAGGGGTGGTGTCCGCCCTGCCCAGCGTGTGCCATGACCAGGGACAGAGGAGGTGGCCCGCCTAAACATGGCCCCATCGATAAATTCACCGGGCCGAGTGGCGGCGCGGGGGCGGCCGGTGGCAGCGGTGGCCCTGGACCGGACAATGCAGCTATACTGGCGGCCATCACCCAATCCCGGGACATGCTCGATGCCAAAATTGGGGCGGTCGGGGCAGATGTCACGCTCCTGCGCCAGGACCTCCGCAACGCGGTGGAGCGGATCACCGGGGCTGAGACCCGCATCACAGCGACCGAGGCTGACATTGGTGGCCTAAAGAAACGATTGGCGGAGGTGGAGGGCATTCAAAAGACACTGGCGGCCCGCGTGGAGGATGCCGAAGGGCGCGCGCGGCGAAACAACCTCCGCTTCATTGGCTTTCCGGAGCGGTGCGAGAAGGACAGCATGGAGCGGTTCTTGACCGAGTGGCTGGAGAGCTGGCTCCCCGAAGGGGCACTGTCTACGTGCTTCGTGCTTCGTGATTGAGAGGGCCCACAGGGCTCTGACCCAGCGGCCGCCAGAGGGCGAGCGCCCACGACCTGTCATCGCCCGGCTGCTGAATTATCATGACCGGGATGTTATCCTGCGGGAGGCGAGGAACAAGGGCTCCCTCGCCTTCGAGAATCATACTATCATGATTTTCCCGGACTATACGAAGATGGTACAGCAACAGAGGCAATCCTTCATGGACGCTAAGGCTAAGCTGAGGGGCCTCAAGCTCCAATACTCTCTCCTGTATCCGGCCCGCCTGCGGGTGATATATCAGTCCCGGACCCATTTCTTCGATTCACCGGAGGAGGTGTTCCGCTGGACCGATGAAGCGGTGCGACTCAGGCCCCACGCCCAGCCGGGGCTGGACCCGGGCAGGTCCCAGGGATCGTCGCCGGAGCGGACGGATCGCCCAAACAGGAAGGGCCGCCATCGGAGGTCCCGCTCCAAGAAGAGATCTGCCTCCGCCAGTGCATCGCAGTCGGGTGGTGCCAGGGACTCGGAGCACTCCGATGCGGGCAGCTGAACATTGCCGGGACTGAACACACTCTGTATGCTGAATACTGAAATGCTCTACTTTGGCTGGTGAGACTGTTCCATTCTGTCCTTGATATGCCGGTCGGTTCCCATGTGAGGACTCCAGTTATTGCCATGGGGACGCAGTGGGGCTCGGGGGGTACTGTTTGTGGGCCTCAGACCCTCACGGATGTGAGTGTTGTTGGGGGGGTGGTGTGTGTGTCATGGTTGGGTTGTTGGGATCCATTGGTATGGCGGGCCCTGGGTCCTCTGTTTTGGACCCGGGTCTCTCCATGCCGCGACAGATACTTCAACATTCTCTGAGGTATTGGGGTGGTGGGTGTGGGGCGTGGGGGGAAGTTCTGGTGTTGCAAATGTTGGGGGGGTCCTGGGTTGGGGGGGGTTGTTGAGTACGCGGGCTGGGGGGGTGGGACCACACGTGTCTGAGGTTTTGATTTTTGTTGATTTGCGGGTTGCGCCAGGGTGGGAGGGGGGGCCGGATTCTGGACTGTGTGTCGATAATGGCTGATACTGCGACTATGTCTCCTCAAAAGACCCTGCGGGTGGTGACATGGAATGTGCGGGGTATCCTAGATAAGATCAAGCGTGGGGCTGTGCTGTGGTGGGGGAAGAGGGAGATGGTGGATGTGCTCCTGCTCCAGGAGACTCACATGCTGGGCTCCAAGGCCCTCAGCCTTCAGAGGTTTGGTTATCAACAGGTTTACCATGCTGGCTTTACGAGGGGGTCGCGGGGGGTGGCCATATTGGTACACCGTAGGGTGGCTTATGTTCATGAAAAGCAATGGATTGATCCTCAGGGCAGGTTTGTCTTTATCAAGGGCCTGCTGGGTTCCGAGCCGGTGGTCTTTGGAAGTGTGTACGCCCCTCCCCCCCTGCAGTGGGCATTGTCCGAGCGGCTGTTTGCGCTGTGGGACGAGATCCCAGAGGTTCTGACCATGGTGGGGGGCGACTGGAACGAGGTCATGGATGTGGGCCTAGACCGCCTGAGACGAGCTCCTGTAGTGTCTGACCCCCCCCCCGCGGCTGCCCCCACCAGATTGTGTGCGACTGTGAGTAGTCTGGGTTGGATTGATGTATGGCAGCATTTTTACCCCGCAGTGCGTGCATTCACGTATGTATCGGCGGTGCATGGGTCCTTCTTGAGGCTAGATTATTTGTTTGTGCCGGGTGCCTGCCTGAGTCGCGTCAGGGATGCCGCAATACTCCCCAGAGGCCTCTCGGATCACTCCCCTGTCCTGGCCACCGTGACCCTCCCCTCTAAACGTCAACCTTTTCGCTGGCGTATGTCCGCCTGGCAGCTGCAGCGGCCGGAGTACGTGAACCATTTACGCGAAGCGATTGATCACTTCTGGCGCGAGAACTTGGTGGGGGATGTCGATGCACTAGTTGTGTGGGAGGCGCTGAAGCCTACGCTCCGGGGCATTGATATAGCTTGGTGTGTGGCTGCTCGGCGGAAACATCGGGAAGCCATTGTAACTGCCGCGGCCCGCGTAGAGGAGCTGGAGCAGCGTGGTCGGCTCGGGGGTGATGAGGGCGTCGTGAGACAGCTCCTGCAGGCCCAACAGATGTATGCTTCGGTCCTGTACGAGGAGGCCCGACAGACGTGGCTCGCCACGCGCAGCAGGGTGTACCAGTGGGGCGACAAATCCTGCACCATGTTGCATAGGCTTTGCCAAGCGACTTTCCAGCCCCTAGAGCTGCCTGGTCTCACGGCGGATGACGGCTCGGTCATGACCGACCCGGGTCTGCTGGCGGCTAGCTTTGCCCGCTACTACGAGGCGCAATACGCTCCTCGTGACCCCTTGATGGAGGGCGAGATTGCCTCATACCTGGACGACCTGCTCCCGCAGGCAGTCCCCGATGAGACTAGAACCGCCTTGGAGGCCCCGCTTACATCTGAGGAACTCGGGGAGGCCCTTGGCCAATTGAACACTGGGAAGGCGCCCGGCCCGAGCGGTTATCCTAGCGAATTTTATAAAAAGTTCCACGTCCAGTTGGGACCCCACTTTCGCAGAGCCCTAGAGGCGGCGCGTGCTAGGGGCGAGCTGCCACCGGACTGGCGTCATGCCGAGATAGTGGTATTTTTGAAGCCGGGCAGGGCGCCGGACCGGCACGACTCTTACAGGCCGATCTCCCTTCTCAACATCGAGGCCAAGATTTTGGCGAAGGCCCTGGCAAACCGCCTCTTGCCCTACATTGCCGACCTGGTCCACCCTGACCAGGCCGGGTTCATGCCGCGCAGGGCCACCCGGCACAATATCCGGCGGGCGCAGGCGGCGGTCGACGCCATGGGTGCTAGGGATGAACAGGCTGCACTCCTTCTTGCGGACATGGACCGAGCCTTTGATTCGGTGAGTTGGGCATATTTGTTCACTTTGCTGGCCCGCCTCAATCTAGGGCCTGTCTTCCTGTCGTATATTCGTCTCCTAAAACTAATGTTACGGCGTCGGTCCGCGTGGCCGGCGCGGTCTCTGAGCGCTTTCACATCGGACGGGGTACTCGACAGGGTTGCCCGCTGTCCCCCTACCTGTTCGCCCTGGCCATGGAGCCCCTGGCATCGCGGATACGAACTGATGCCCAATTACGTGGCTTTGTCTGGAACGATGACCTGGCGGATAGGATTGCACTGTATGCGGACGACGTCCTTCTGTTCCTCACTGATCTGCGGCGCTCGGGTCCCCGGGTTTTGGAGATCATGCGGGGGTTTGGCGAGGTCTCGGGGCTACACCTTAATCTGAATAAATCGACCCTGTGGATCTTGGGTGGCGGAGTGGTTGCCGACCCGTGGGCCGCCGAATTGCGTGTGGCGATGGACGGCCTGAAGTATCTGGGCGTCTTCCTCTCGAACTCGCGGGCCGTGGCCTGGACACGCAGTGTCTTGCCGGTGTGGGAACGGGTCCAGACAGATGTTAAAACTTGGTCCAGAATGCCCCTCACGATCTTTGGGAGGTCAGCCATCTTTAAGATGGTGGCACTGCCAAGGCTGCTGTACCAACTCCAAAACTTCCCGCACCCTATTGGCATGGAGTGGTTCCGCCAGGTGAACTCTGCGCTGGGCCGCTTCCTGTGGGATGGCGGTGCAGCCAGGGTGGCCTTGAGGACGTGCTTTCTGTCCACATACTGTGGTGGTTTGGCCACATCCGACCTCCTCTCCTACTACCAAGCGTCGCACCTGCTTGTCCTCAATGAATGGTGGTATGGTGATAGGAGTGACCCGGCCTATGCCCTGGAGAGACTTCTCATGGGTGATCGCACGCTTCACACTATTCTCTATTCGGCTCGCGTACGCCGTGGATTGCCGTCGGTCACTAAAGTGGTATTTGCGGTGTGGCGGCAGTCCCTGCGCCGCATGGGTTGGTGGGGCAAATTAACAGCTGAAACGCCGCTGTGGCACAATGGCCTGCTTCCGGAACTGGCGGCCCTGGCCGGGTTTGAGGGTTGGGAGGCTATTGGAATTACACAACTGGGCCAGGTCATGTCAGGCACCACCCTCAAGTCCTTCGAGGAACTCCGCGCGGAGTTCCAGATGCCTCAGTCCCAGTTCTTCCGCTACCTCCAGCTGCGGCATGCCCTCGCCCCGAGCATTGCCGGCCTCGACTCCCTGCCGGAGTTCAGCCCGCTTGAGGCAAAAGTGTTTATGGGAGACTTGGGAGACAAGAAGGTCTCTAGGATCTATCAGTCACTTGTTCTCCACTGCTCCTCCACTCTCCGCTCCCTTCGGGAGGCGTGGGAGGTGGACGTGGGCGCCCTCGATGAGGACGATTGGAGGGAAGCGCTGGAGTGCCTGCGCGGCACCGCTGTTGCGGTTCGGCTCCGCCTGATACAATTCAAATACCTGCACCGTGCCTATTATACACTTGAACGTCTATGGAAGGCTGGCATGATTGCGTCACCGGAATGCCTGCGCTGTGGGGAGGTGCCTGGCTCCCTGATACATACGGTGTGGTCGTGTGGTCGCCTGGCTGGATTCTGGAGGGGTGTGTGGAGCTGCCTGACTGAGGTCCTGGGTTGGGATCTTCCTCGTACCCACCGGCTGGGCCTGCTGCATATCATGGAAGGGGTTGGGGGCAACATGTATAAGCGTCATCTGTTGCTCCTGGGTCTAGTGGTGGCCAAGCGTGACCTGGCGCGGGCATGGAAGTCTGTGAGGGCCCCCCCCCTGTCTGCATGGAAGGCTGGGCTAGACTATTTCATGGGCCTTGAAAAACCGGTCTTTGAGGCGCGGGGCTGCCCACGCAAACATTTCAAGATCTGGAAGCGGTGGGCCGACTACTGTGGCCTGTCCTTGGAACCCCCGGCGGAGCAGGAGGAGGACATTTGACCGCAGTGACACTTCTGGCCTCAAGTGGCAAAGCCCTGGTTGCGCTATACCTGCTTATTCTTTGTACATTTCCTTTGTGTTGCTTTCTGTACACGTGTGGTGGGGGGGGGGTGTTGGGTACGGGGGGGGTGTAGTTGGGGTTTAGAGTAGGCTGCTAGGGCGTCTTTAAAGCTGAGCTTCATTGACATCTGCTTCATTCATTACTGTCTCTGTCATCATTACATTGATACTGTTGTGGTGATCTTGGTGTGTGAAGATACCACATTCTTGATACTCTTATGCTCAATAAAATTGGTTGTGAAAAAAAAAAAGGTATGGCCTCAACTTCTTCAAGGCCCAAACCACAGCGAAGGCTTCTCGCTCGATGGTACTCCATCGCTGTTCCCGAGGTAGGAGTCTTCTGGAGATGAAGGCCACAGGTTGGTCTTGGCCATCATCGTTGAATTGCGACAGCACGCGCATACGCCATGCTCTGAGGCATCTTTCTGCACAATGAATTCTTTTAGGAAGTCCGGAGTGGCCAGCACCGGAGCGGTGCACATCGCGCGCTTCAGTGTTTCAAATGCCTCCTGGCAAGCAGCCGTCCAGATGACCTTGCGTGGCTGCTTTTTGGACGTCAACTCGGTCAAGGGGGCCACCATGGTACCATAACCCTTGACGAACCTGCGGTAATAGCCAGTGAGGCCGAGGAAAGCTCAGACCTCAGTCTGAGTTTTGGGGGGCACCCAGGTCATGATGGTCTCAATTTTGGCCTGGAGGGGTTGCACCTTACCTCCGCCCACCACGTGTCCCAGGTACACAACAGAGCCCTGTCCAATCTGGCACTTGCTAGCCTTGATGGTCAAGCCAGCACGTTGCAAAGCCTGCAGCACCTCCTGGAGATGCTGCAGATGGTCCTCCCAGGTGCTACTGAAGACAGCTATGTCATCCAGGTACGCCGCTGAGAAGGACTCCAGGCCAGATAGCACCTGGTTCACCAACCGCTGGAAGGTGGCCAGAGCATTCTTGCGCCCAAAGGGCATCACTCGAAATTGGAAGTGGCCCTCGGGGTTGGAGAATGCTGTCTTCTCCTTTGCTCCATCGGCCATGGCAATCTGCCAGTACCCTGATGTCAAGTCGATGGTGCTCAGGTACTTGGCTGCTCCCAGCCGGTCAATCAGCTCATCTGCCCAGGGTATCGGGTGAGCATCTGACTTGGTGACAGAGTTCAACCCTCGATAATCCACGCAGAATCGAAGTTCTGGTGTGGTGCCCGGTGGAGCCGCTTTCGGCACCAGCACAACCAGACTAGCCCACGGGCTGCTGGAGGGTTCGATCACACCCAATTCCTGCATCTTGGTCACCTCACCCTGGATGCTTTTCTTGACTTTGTCGGACAGCCGGTAAGACTTGTTTTTTACTGGCGGACTGTCCCCTGTGTCCACATCATGGGTACACAGATGGGTGACTCCAGGTGTGAGGGAGAACAACGAGGCGTGCTGCGCCAATACCAGGCGGCAGTCCCTCTGTTGCTCTGGGGTCAAGGATGGGGAGAGGACAACTCCCTCCACTGAACCATCCTTCTCCTGAGCCGCTAAAAGGTCAGGAAGAGGCTCACTTTCCTCCTCCTCGCTCCCATCCGTCACCATGAGGAGAGCAAGCTCTGATCGCTCATGGTGAGGCTTCAGGCGGTTGACGTGGAGCACCCGATGGGGCTGACGGGGGTCTTCAAGTCAACTAGGTAGGTGGTCTGGCCTCGACACTCCACAATCTCATACGGACCAGTCCACCGGTCCTGGAGGGCACTAAGCTCCCCAGGCTCCATGACCCACACCTTCTGTCCAATGTCCAACTCTTCCGTCCGAGCGTTGCGGTCATACCACTCCTTCATGACGGCATGGCTAGCCTATAAGTTGTATGAGGCTTCCTTCCACAGCTTGGCCATCTGGCTGCGGAATGCCAGCATGTAGCTGACAACATCATGGGGAAGCTTCTTTGAAGTCTTCTCCCAACCCTTTTTGATCAGACTGAGGGGTCCCCTAATGGAATGGCCATAGAGCAATTCTAAGGGGCTGATCCCGACTCCCTTCTGGGGTACCTCGCGGTACGAGAACAGCAAGCAAGGGAGGAGGATGTCCCATTTCCGTCTCAGGTCTTCTGGCAGACTTCGGATCATCCCCTTCAAGGTCTTGTTGAAGCGCACTACGAGCCCGTTAGTCTGGGGGTGGTAAGGAGTGGAGAACCGATAGGTCACTCTGCACTCCTTCCACATGGCCTGCATGTAGGCCGACATGAAATTTGTGCCCTTGTCCGACACCACGACCTTGAGGAATCCCACTCGGGTAAATATCCCCATCAGGGCCCGCGCCACCACAGGTGCAGTAATGGTCCTCAGAGGGATGGCCTCCGGGTACCGAGTGGCATGGTCCACTGACACCAGGATGAACCGATGTCCCGCAGACGTCGGAAGGTCCAATGGCCCAACAATGTCTCTTCCGACCCGCTCAAAAGGGGTCCCGACCACTGGGAGCGGTTCCAACAGGGCCTTTAATTTGGTCCCTACATTGCCACTGGCCTGGCAAGTCTTGTAGGTCTTGCAATAGGTGTCAGAGGCAACTCTCATCCTAGGCCAATAAAAATGTGGGACTAGATTTGCAAAGGTCTTGTCCTGGCCCAGGTGTCCAGCTAAGGGTATTTCATGTGCCAGTTCCAATGAAAAGGCCCGGTAGCACTGGGGGACCACTAAGGCCCTTGAAGATCCATGCACCGGAACCCTTGGTTCACTGTACAGGAGGCCATCCTCCCAATACATGTGATAGTTGCCGGTCTCCTTGTTTATCGCTTGGGCTTCGGCCTGTCGCTGCATACCCTCAAGCGTGGGGCACTCTTTCTGCGCCCGACAGAATTCCTCCCGGGAAGGACCTCCTTCCACATGCCACTCGGCAAGGGTCGGCAAATCCCAGGGCTGATCGCAACTCTCAAGGGACCGGACACTCCTCCCCACTCAAAGGGAACTTGAGCCACCGGGTAGTAGCTCAGACTGCCGTCAGCCAACACGGACGGATGGTACACATCAGGAACAACCTGCTAGGGGGACACCAGCCGCCTCACTACAGTGGTCATGCTGGCTCCAGTGTCCCTCAGAGCGTCCACCTCCTCCCGATTGACCTTCACCCTCTGCTAGTACTTAGCAGTATTCGATGGTAAGGGCGTCACTGGGACCATCTCTCTATCTCCAAGTGAAACCAGGGTCAGGCCTGTCCACTCCCCTTCCCTATCTAGGGGCAGCTCCAACCCAAGGGCTATACTAGCCACCCGGGACTCTTGCCACCAGTGGGGGCTGGGGGTCGTTTGCGACACTGGGCATCTCCCTTTTAGTGTCCGACCTCTCCGCATTCATAGCACCGGACCACTTTTGGCTGCTGACTCTTGTCAGGGTAAGTGGGTTTTGGGGAATTCCTCTGAGGTGGGGTACCTACTCCTTTCCCAAACTGCCAAGTTTGTGGGCCTCGTGAGAACTCCGGTCTTTTGTCTCCACCCTCTTTCTTCTGAAGGGCGCCCTGTCCGCCTTTTGGGTCATCTCCCCCGGGGCCCTTGTGTGACACCCGGGTGCTAACCCAAGTATCCGCCTCCTTTGCAAGCTCACGGGGATCAGTAAGCTTGCGGTCCACCAGATGTTGGCGTAGCTCTGGAAAACATTTATCCAAGAGGTGCTCTCTCAAAAAAAGGTTATACAGACCCTCAAAATCACGCACCTCGCTGCCACGCACCCAACCATCCAGAGCCCTGCGGGCATACTCAAAAAAATCCACCCAATTCTGTGTGGACAGCTTATGGCTGCCACGAAACCTCTGGCGATACCTTTCAGGGTTGAAGCCAAAATGTTTGGTAAGCGCCTTCTTCATGGTGGTGTACCAAAACTGGTCTGCCTTTTCCAAACACAGGAGGGTGTCCCTTACGTCAGGAGGTATATACCGGTACAAACTACCTTCCCAATGTTTCTCTGGCACCCCATGGGCAATTAAGGCCACTTCATACGCCTCCAACCACCTGGCAATGTCATCCCCCTTGGTGTAGCTCGCTATCACCTCCTTGGGTAACCAGAATCTGGGCACCTGCAGAGCCCCTGGTACGCTGCCACCATTAGGACTCCCTGGCGCACCCAACTGTAATGCTCTCAGCTCCATTTCCTTGAGCTGAAGCTTGTGTGCCAGCTTCCTTTCCTCCATTGCTAATCTTTCTCTCTCCAAAGCAAACTCTCTATCTTCCCTTTCTCTTTCCCTCTGGTGCTATAACTTGGCAAGCTCCCACCTCAATTGCCTCTCCTCCTTCCTGTCCTCGTACTCCTGCGACGAAGCACTCCCCCTAGAATCACTACTCCCTGCCCCGGAACGTCTTCCTGGCAACACATTGTCTGACACGTCAATGTTGAGCAGGCCTGGGTCTTCCTGAGTGTCCACCTCCACCATTGGCTCCCATTTTTGTACCAAGCTTTTTAGACTGACCATCAATTGTTGATGGGCAGCAGAACATGCGGCATTAACCCACCGGCAGAGTGGAGCCGCTCGGGGAGGTTTAGAAGAAGTGAGATTATTCGAGATGGACTTGCAAACATCATCAAACTCCGATTGGATCTTGGCGGGCCCGGATTAATCAGGTAGACAAGTTAAAATAGATCCCATAGACTTAGACAATAGTTTGGTTAGAAACAGTCAGAGAGACATGTGCATTAATGAGATGCCACCTTATCAAACCAACTGTTGTATCCAGCACAGGGCAGTCAGTGGCTTTAACACCAGTCTTATACCACTGAGTGCACTCACTGGAGTTAAACTCTTGGTTATAGTGGCACAGTAGGATGAGGCAGGGAGTGTGTTCAGTTGTGCACTTTGTGTCTGGTTCAATTTGAAATATTGTGAAAATTACACACAAGTAAGAGAGATTGCTCTTTTGGCATACATATATGTTTTGCTGACATCATAGCTCATGTAAAAGGTCACGCAAGATACCAGCAGCAGACTGGCTCCAGCAGACGGTGAGTCTTGGTAAGAAACTGTCTGCACAAACAAGCTTCCTGCAGTGAATAAACATGAACAATTAAGAAATGCAATATTTAATATAACATGTGTCAAGTCTTGTACATATGGGCTTAAAGATTTAGAAGGGAAAAGTGGAAGAGGGAGAATGAGTTAGACAGGGTCAGAAGACAAAGGTGAATGAGTCAGATGGGGACTGAGAGTGAGGCAGGCAGTCAAAGTCACGGGGATACAGAGCTAAGACAGTAAGCAGTCAGGCTGGCACAGACTCAGAGAAACATATGCCTTTTACTGAGATCTCACAATCATTGATGAGCAGAGCTTTACACCGCTGTCAGTGGTGACTTCTCTCTGAATGACTTCTTATGGATTTGCTGCTTGGTCTGTTGCAGCTCAGACAGCGGTGATTTTGACTTTAGTACTAGCAGTCAACATGAGCGACGAGGGTAGACTTAGGTAGGAAGAGTAGGTAAAGCACAGAGAGAGATAGAGAGCGCCAAAGAGGCAGGCAGGCAGTCCCACCACTCCAGGCAGTGTTGCAATATTAGTCTTGCACACTGTAAGAACTGGGACCACCAGCTCTTAAGGAGGTAGCATGGCTCGAGCAGGAAGGCAGCCAGGGGCTTGCGTGTAAAGCAGGTTCTTGACACACACATCCAATGAAACACACAGTGGCACAATAATGGAGACCACACCAGTAGTTGTATTTGAAAGAAATCAAGATCTTTTATATAGGCTTGCTCCTCCCACTCCCTGCCAAAGTCATTGAGAAAGCCGTCAACAGTCAACTCGCCGCCTTCCTCGAATCCAACAAATCCCTCAACCCTTCACAGTCCGGCTTCCGAGCAAAACAAAGTACCGAAACCGCCCTTATCGCAGCAACAGACGACATTCGAACACTACTGGACAACGGAGAAACAGTTGCCCTCATACTACTCGACCTCTCCGCAGCCTTCGACACAGTCTGTCATAGCACCCTCATACAACGCCTCAGCCACATCAGAATACAAGGGAAAGCTTTGTATTGGATCATCTTGTTCCTCGCCGGAAGAACCCAGAGAGTCCACCTCCCCCCTATTAGATCAGAGGCCACCGAAGTCATCTGCGGCGTACCACAAGGATCATCACTCAGTCCCACCCTCTTCAACGTATACATGAGCCCCCTCGCATTTATAGCACGCCAACACAACCTCAACATCATCTCCTATGCAGACGGCACTCAGCTGATCCTATCTCTCGCCAAAGACCCATACACCGCCAAAACCAACCTACACAAAGGGATGAAAGACGTAGCCGAATGGATGAAGAACAGCCGCCTAAAACTGAACTCGGACAAAACAGAAGTCCTCATCCTAGGTTTATCCCCCTCCGCCTGGGACAACTCTTGGTGGCCACCTGCCCTGGGAACCGCACCCAGACCTACGGACCACGCACGTAATCTTGGCTTCATCCTGGACTCCTCCCTCTCAATGACCAGACAAGCCAACGCAGTCTCATCAACTTGCTTCAACATCCTCCGCATGCTCAAAAAAATCTTCCGTTGGATCCCCACCGAAACAAGAAAGACAGTCACCCACGCACTGGTCACCAGCCGACTGGATTACGGAAACACCCTTTACGCCGGAACCACAGCCAAACTACAGAAAAAACTCCAACAAATCCAAAACGCCTCAGCCAGACTCATATTGGACATTCCTCGTCAAGCTCACATTTTTGACCACCTCAAAGACCTCCATTGGCTCCCCGTCAACAAGAGAATAACGTTCCGCCTCCTCACCCATGCACACAAAGTCGTCTACGACCAAGGACCCGATTGCCTCAACACGCGACTGTTCTTCTAGTCCCCCTCCCGCCAACTACGATCGTCCAATCAAGCCCTCGCAGCTATTCCGCGCATCAATAAATCCACCATGGGGGGAAGATCCTTCTCCTACCTAGCGGCCTAAACCTGGAATTCTCTCCCCACCCACCTCCGCCTTACACAGAACCACCTCGCCTTCAGAAAGTAACTAAAAACTTGGATATTCAACAAATAAAGCACCCCCCCTCCCTCAAGCGCCTTGAGACCCTATGGGTAGTAGTGCGCTATACAAATTTCTTAACTTGAACTTGAACTCAAATAGAGCGTTGCATTATTAATTCTTCAGCATTTTAGGTAAGCATTTCATTAAGACATTTCATGAATCACGTTCAGGTTGCATTTCCTATGAACGGGTGAACTTTTCATCAAAATAATAACCTGCTTATCTACCAGTTAAACACTAACTAACCCCGCCTGTCGCATCAGACTCTCTGACAGGCAAAGGGGTATTTGTATTAACCTGGAGGATCCTACTAGAAGCGACTATAGTAATGCGTTTGAGTAACACATCAGACCTCTCATGGACGCTTTTCCTTAAAGGTAATAAAACATATCAGCAAGTACTTATCAGTCTAACAAAGAACTCCAAAGAACACAACCTTTAGTCATTTGTGACAAGCCTTTCTTCTTGTGAACACCGGTCGGCTTGCGACCTAGATCAGATCATCAGAATATGAAGGAAGCCCACCTTTGCAAGAAAATTCAGTACGGTGAAGTGAATCTCCCTTCCATTTCAGGCTTCTAAATATGGTGCACTATGAACATTTCAGACTTGTAAATATGGTGCACTATGAACAGTGTTTAATCCTCCCACCTCCAATTCTTGAGGCACATTAGAAGGGGGCCAACAGGGCCCAGTCTCAATTAACCCCGGGGGAGTGGTGACCTCGGGCCTCTCCCGGCCTACCGCCCTCCTCCCCAAGGGGTTACCTCACTTCTTCGGCCCTACGGGGCCCTTGCGGTGGCTTGAGGTGGAGGGAGGAGCTTTCTTCCAACCGGGCCCGCACGCTGCCCGGCACAGTGCAGGGACTGTCACACAGCACCGGCCCGGGGCAAGGTAACACAATGCGGGGCAGAGCGGAGGGGGGACCGGGGCTTCTCCACCACCCCTCTGCGACGAATCCGGCTCTTTCCCGGGTGCCGGCGCTGTCGAGGGGCTCGTTTGCAGCCTCCAATAGCTGCGCGGCTCAGGCGGGGGCGTGGCCGGTGACGCGGTCGCGCTCCCCGTCACATGAGAGGGAACAGCTTGCCTTCAGGCCTACGCGGCCTGGTCCACGCGATGCTGCGGCCCTCTCCTGGCACACGGGGGCCGCCGAAGGGAGAAGAAAGCAACGCAGTGGTCTCCGATGGGGCCCCAAGACCCGGTGCAAGGCAGGCAGCAGTGCTGGTGGCTGGAAGCGCCCTAGGCATCGATGGAGCGGCGCCAATGCCGGCTCTTGTCACAGGATTCCCCCAGGCGCCTCAGAGGAGTGCAAGGTACAGCGCTTGGGAGATGCTTCACAGCGCTAGGCGTGGCAGGGAAAAGAAGGCCATTTCAAAAGATTCTGATGAAAGGGCAGTCTCTGGCCATAGCGCTTGAGGAGTGGACCATTTATAGCACTTTTCAAATGAGACAGCGAGCAATGCAGGGGGGAATGGTGGGCAGAGATGGGGCGGTCAGACCCCAATGCAGGCAGGGGTTGCACAGGGCCGCACAAGTCCAGTACCTGATAGATCCCCCAGTGATCTCTGGTCAGAAGAAAGTAGACTTCTTGGCGCTTGGATGGTTCTGTGCCCTTAGTTACTGATTACTTGAAGTTACTGAGAGGGGGGAATGAGTTGAAGGCTTGATGAGTTTTTCCTCAGTCACTGCAGATGGACCCTGGGGTTCCCTACCACTGGGCCAGATCAGGGGGCTAGCTTAGGACACCTCACCCAGCTTAAGAGGCAGCACCTAAATCCTGTCACTCCCAGTAGCATAGGCTCCTCACTAGGCCCTCCCGCCTAAAACTCCTGCGTGGGTTCCCCAGATCAGTGATGCCCCAACTGACTAGAAAGTTGCCCTCCTTTTCCTTATATAGCATCAGTTGGCAGTTGGCAGTGGCAGTTGGTGCCTCCCCTATTCTGGAAGGTTCCAGGAGCTTCCCTCATTTTAGCTATGGGCAGGCTGGCAGGCTGGTATGGCAACATTGTTTAAGGGTTCCAGCCAGCTCCTGGCTACTAGAGTGCGCCTATACAGACCATGCTGAAGTGGCCAGTGGCAGCCATGTTGGGAGCAGAGAGCACCTGCACCCTGGCATTGATTAGCAATGGGAGGGTGCCCAGAGTCCTAAAGCCAACAAAAAGTAGGTGGAAAAAATGAGGCAAGGGCAAAAAGTCACAGGAAAGGCCACCCTAGGGCTGCAGGTCTAACACACACCCCATGCTGCAGGAGGCCCCTGAACCCCAGGTGCCCTCTGGCACTGTGCAGGGGCACTGGGCCCCTGGCCAGAGAGCTCCTTAGTGAGTCTGGGGGTGGGGTGGGGGGGCTACTTGTATTTTTCAGGGGGGCCCTGGTATTTCATTACGCCACTGGTAAACGAGGTCAAGTCACATAGACACAGAGACAGGAAGCCAGGGAAACAAACAGTTAATTACACACACACTATTTTTGTGTACAGCCACAGGTGTCCCTGAACTAATTGGCAAACAGAGGAACTGCAGAAAATGTAAAGAGTTAAGTGTGAGTCTGGATCTGGAATGGCTGTGCTTGTATGCCAGGGATAATCTATGTAAGGTCTGGGGGGACACCTGGGACCCCCCTGACCTGAGCATGCACCCGTGGGTGGACACAGCACAGGGCTACTGTTTGTTGGACTGAGCACCAACATTCAGAAAGATGTTAAACAAACAGGCAAGCGTGTATTTAGCATTAACCGAGAAAATGAAAAGAAACACCAAAGGTGTCCTGGCACACACACCTTTAGGAACACCGTCATGTTAATCTTTGTAAAATAAACATTTAATAATATGACAACGCTTCTTCAAAATTTAAAACCAAGTAATATAACCTGGGTAAGCGTTTCAACCTTTGTGGGTCAGATTACTTCACTGCGTGGAGCGCCATTTATCAGAATTGATAGTTTTCCATCATGAATTTAGAACCATGGCGTTAGTAAACTATGAGGCCAGTCAGTTGTCACGTGCACCCTCTGGATGGTCTAAGTTGCTATTATAGATGGGACAATATTAACGTCCATTAAATCAAACAGAAGAGATGTTTTTGTACAGCACACATCCTTAACTCGTGTATTTCAAGGTGCTCTCGAGATAATGAAGACAAAGGAGGCAATTGAAATGGAACAATTGCCAAATATCACACAATTTAGTCAAACGGGGGAAGCCAGGATTGATCCCAGGATTTCTGATTTCAAGTTGTGCAGTTTAGCCACTAAATGAGAATCTCTTTCAGTCTTTCATTTTACATCAAATGTTAATGATTCGTCTTTAATTCTTGGCAGGATAGAGTGATGTGCAAGATAGAAGTCACATGAATGCCCTGCTCGTTTCGGGCTCGAGGAGCCAAGGAAACCTCGAGCTGAACCAGAGCCAGGCATCTGGCTCGAGCCCAGCGCGAGCCTTCAGTAGCTTGCTGACGTCTATCTATCACATAAAGGCAAGTAATGGGGCAAAGGCACCGGAACAACATGATTTGACCTCAATCAAACACTTCGATAAAGCACCATGAGACTCTTTCTCCAGGTCCACAACCTTCTCACTGCCCCATATCTTAGAGAGTGGATTATAAGATCAGGTGAGCTCTGTCCCAGGGGTTACTGTGATGTTTTCTTATCACACACTTACTACCAGTGTTTAGATTTATTTTAGTGTTTCCTGTATGTGTAAACAACGGAGCAGATCCATAGGTGTGAGTCCATGCGGTTACCCACCTGCTGGTGGCATTAGTGCCCACTGGACACTGGACACATTTGACATCTTTGCGACAATACTGCTTCTATTCTACATACACCCCTACACTAGGTAAAGCGCCTCGTTCATATCATCTCTCAAGAACATCCTCAGCCCCGGGGCGCTTGTGGCAGCAGCCAGCGCCTCTTGGTTCTTGCATTTTAAATTGTCGTGTGTGCCACGGTATTCACACAACACCTTTACAGCTCACACCAATGACGCATTGAAGGTTTTTGCTGCGGCATGTCAACTCGTGGTGCATTCGTTTTCGCCTGGCTGACATGAGATGCTCTAAACATATTCTTCTAAAGATTGTAAACACTGCTTTTTATGGTCATTATACAGAGGTTTAATGCACATCTGTCGCAGCAGCTGCCCCTAAGTTGGTGCGGCTAATAAATAGTTTGACTCTGCTAATTTCACGAGACATTAATATTGCATCCTTTTTATTATTTGTATTATGGCTCTTTCATTTGGGACCACCAATATTTCTATGGGTTGTTTAAATGGAGCACTTTATGACATGTCAACAGCTTATCGGCATCTCAGAGACCATCCACTGAGTCATTTAAGAAGACGATAATACCACAGTGAGCCTTTGTCAACCAGGGCACGTCACCCCACCAAAGTTAAAGGGGCTGTCTTTTCAAAACGACAAACAAAGAAATGAAAATGACTCACGCGCATGAATATAAACTTAAATGAAAATGTGTCGCATACATATTCACTGCAAATATCGTAAAAACTCCCCTGCATTCCCTATTAGGTCACTTAGCACCCCCTGCTTTGAAACTGATGCATTTACCTTTCAAAAGTAATCTGTGGTTTATTGACAGGTGCAAGCCACGCCCACTGAAGCAGAAATGTGGCTCTGGTACGATGTACAGCCTGGCACGCCAGGGTTGATGTCAGCAGCAGAGGTGAATCCGGCGAAACGAAGGCATGTGTGTCCAAAAGAGAGGAGAAAGGAAATAAATTAAAGATAAACATAAGAAACGATTCTAGCGCCAAAACAGAAGCAGAAATGCACCTTGGAAAAGTTCTCTCTGCTTCTTTCCACACCACGGGCACAAATACACCAATCCAGAGCTATATAAAGACAGCTCCTCGCCACCCTCAGGCCCCAGGGAGTTTACCCAAAGCTGGACCTGCAAACACAGCTGAGGAAATTAAGTTCGAGAAAGTTAGTTGTTCATTAAACTTTTTACATGGCTCTACTCCAATAAAAATGATGTAAGAACAGTTGTTTTTGCATTGCCTGTGCTGCTTTGGGCATTAGGACTAGGTGGGCAGAATTTGTGTAGTCGCGCTACGAACAGGTATGCAAAACGGTAAAAAATCTCTGCGAGCACGCAGAGTTCCGTGAACACACAGAATTGCTTGTTCCGCACCTTTTGCGATACTTTTTTCCTGTTCGTGAATGCTGTTTGCATGCTCGGGGGGAAATATCTTGCAAACATGTGTGTTGAAAGTGCGAACACGCATAAAATTCCAAGCAGCAGCAGATCCTGGAATATTTGGCAATACTGCGTTCTCCGCGAAACGCAAAATTACCCAAATTCATCAAATTCCGCGAGCGGAACGGAATTTACCGCCCAGGCCTAGGACAGTTTTAGCTATTATCTGAAAGATGTCTTGTGACCTGATGTGGTCACTTTGACTACTGTCACGTGTTTCAAGGCTCGAGGGATGTCCAGTCCCAGTGCTTGCCACTGAACACAAGCAGGCGTTTTTTTCAACTAATTACATTTGTTACAAAAAATATTATTATACATAGAATTAGTAATAGAAATAGTAAAACAGATGGTGAACCTGGAGAGGCTTCGGTCCTGCCATGAAGTACAAATGTGGCAGGAACGTTGGGGCACATTTACAAGGGCTTCTCACCATGAGAACGTCACTTTGTTTGATGTTCTGGTGGCGATAACCCATTTGCATTATTTACTAGGAAACTTTAAGCCACTTAAAGTGCTGTAAAGCTGTCTTGTAAATAATGCCCCTATTTATGCAGCGCTTAGCCTGAAAGGGTCTGGCAATGGGTGTTGCATTGGGAATTCAGACGCTGCCCCCTCTTTACAAGGCTAGTGTAAATATAGGGCAGCATCAAAAATAAGACCAGGGAAAACCTTGTCTTAAACTGGAGCAACAAGGAGTTACTATTCATTTCTCCTCGTTTTTGCTGTTTCTATTTGAGCTGCGCGATGTCCCTATGATGGTACCTAGGGAGGGCCACGTTGGCTATTAAGGCAGTGTTGGGAATATCGCACATGATTACCAAAAATGTATTATGGACACATAACTTATGTAAGTCCATGTCGGTCCTTGTCCTGAGATCGGAGCAATGCTTACTGGCGGGAGATTTCAACTTTCATATGGACGACCACAATGACCAAAATGCCATCAAATTGTTGGATATTACATCTACCCTGGGTCTTTCCCCTTATCTTTTTGGTCCAACCCACGATAAAGGCCACACACTTGATCAGGTTTTTTCCACCATACCTATCATGAATGTTACACTTTTGCCAATCGTTTGGTCCGACCATTTTCTGGCCCACTTCGAAATACATTCTATCTCGGCCTCCCCTGCTAGCACCACGAGACAGCAGGGCAGCTGCTATAGGACACTTCACCGGGTGACCTCAGATATGCTCACACATGCTTTGATTGATCACCCTGTGGTCTGCACTGGGGATCTGGAGAAAGATCTGGAGAGCTTGCAATCCTGGCTTCTTGCCAGACTCAATGAGTTCGCTCCCCTCCAGCCACCCAGGTCCGCTGCTCGACGGGTTTCTGCCCCCTGGTTCACGGAGGAACTAGCCCTTGCCCGTAGGCAATGCAAAGTGGTAGAGCGTGCGTGGAGAGCCCAGTATGAGCCCGAGGCTAAACAACGATATAAAACAACGATGAAGGCATACCATGAACTTGTCCTTCAGAGCAAGAAACGGTATCTCGCCAAAAGGATTGACGATGCTGCCAACTCCTGTAAGGAGATTTTCTCAATCGTGCGTGAATTCACTAGCCCCCGGTCTATCTCTACTCAGAGTGCCCCGACAGAGACCTGGGCCAACACTATTGCCAATTTTTTTACCACCAAAATCAGGCAAATCCAGGCCTCTTTCCCGCAGAGAGACCCAGATAATGTGTCTGTGAGGCCGATTGAGGCAGCGTCTCTGTCTCCCCCGGGCCCAGTTCTGCTCGATTTTCCTCCTCTCTCGGCTGTTACATCTTTAACCCTGATGAGGAACCTCAAGTCGGGTTCACCATTAGATCCTTGCCCGGCAAAATTTCTGGCTAGAGTGGCAGATGCCATAAACCCTATAGCCAATCCCATCCTTAATCTATCTTTGAGCGAGGGCTTTCTGCCTCTGACCTGGAAGCAAGCCATGGTCATTCCTCTGATCAAGAAACCCAATCTTGACCCAGAGGCACCCTCCAACTACAGACCAATCTCGCTCCTCCCAGCACTGACCAAGATCTTGGAAAAGCACGTGCATGGCGTGCTTTCCAACTTTTTGGAGTCCAATGATCTGCTCCATGAATCCCAATCGGGATTCCGCTCCAACTTAAGCACCGAGACGGCGCTCTTGGAAGTCTCGGAGATCATCAGAGAGGTGCTGGATATGGGAGGCAGGGTGTTGTTAGTTATGCTAGACCTGTCGGCGGCGTTTGACACCGTCCCCCATGAGGATCTCCTCACTAGGCTCCATGACATCGGGCTAGGGGGGACGGTGCTCAATTGGTTTTCTTCCTTTTTGGCCAACCGCCGCCAGACGGTCTGGGTTCCACCCAGATCCGCCGAGATGCCGCCATTGGGAGTCGGAGTGCCTCAGGGATCTATCCTGAGCCCCACTCTTTTCAACATCTTGATGACCCCTCTGGCGACATTGGCGGAGTCCTATGGGGCCCGGATCGTCTCTTATGCTGACGACACTCAGCTCCTCTTCACCTGTCGCAAGGGTGAAGAGTTTGATGGCGAAGGGATCCGCGAGTGCCTTGGGGCTGTTTTTAGCTGGTTTTCACAAAACAGCCTCAAGTGCAACTCGGATAAGTCCGAAATACTATTCTTCGGATGCCCTTCTGAACCAGATTGGCGAGGATGGTGGCCTGCCGACAAGTTCCCTCCCACACAGTCCTCTAAGTGGGCCAAGAACCTGGGAGTCAAAATTGATAACGAGCTGTCGCTCAAATCCCAGGTCTCTACCCTTACGGGAACCTGTTTTGGGATCCTCAGAATGTTGCGCAAGTTTTTCCCCCTACTCTCGGAGCAACATCGGAGGATCACTGTTCAGGCCCTCATAGGGTCCAGATTGGACTATGCCAATGTTCTATATCTGGGCCTGCCTGAATATCTCCTCCAACGCCTGCAGATCACCCAGAACGCTGCTGCGCATGCCATTTTTGGTCTTCACCGTCGCACTAGTGCCTCTAATCTTCTTGCATCCCTCCACTGGCTCCCGGTGCGGAAGAGGATACTGTTTAAGACCATGACTCTTGCCCACAAGGCCTTATATGGCACTGGCGCCAAGTATCTTCAGAGGAGGCTTGACTTTTATCGACCGGCACGCTCCCTCAGGTCAGAAACCTTGGCCTTGGCTCGGGTACCACGCATTAAAAAGGCTCGGCTAGGCGGCCGGTCTTTCAGCTTCCTTGCTCCTAAGCTTTGGAACTCGCTGCCGCTGTCCCTGCGAAACACCTCTAATCTGCTTGTCTTCAGGAAAGACTTGAAAACTTGGTTGTTTGCTGGATAATTCTTCCCTCTGGGGCCCCTTTTTCTGTTATTGTTATGTTTCTTGCTCTTTTTCATGGTCTGGAGCTCAAAGCGCCGGGACACTCCTTTGGAGTAGCCGTTGCGCTATAAAAGTCCCATTTTAACATAACATAACATAACATAAGTAATACCCTCATTTCTCAAACATGGGGTCAGAGTATCTCCACTCTGACCCCTTATCTTAGCTTTGAAACAAACTTTTCAGCCCCTGGAACTGATAGCTAAAAGGGCAGCTGCAACTTTCTATTCAGGTTGCGGCCAACCAATCAGAGTGTTACTGCTCACTGCAAAAAACGCCTGGTTGTTTCAAATTCTGAAGGAACTATATACATTTAGCGTGGACATAGTTTGAGACTAATATCTTTCAACTTTTTTTTAACTGACTTTTATATAGCGCGAACTTGACCTGGTTTCAGGTATCAGAGCGCTTTACTTAGCACCACTTGTGTTACATGAGGACACATTCATTTTTAGTTAGACACAGGGAGATTTAGTGATTTGCCCAGAATCACAGGATGTTCAGCGTCATTGCCAAGACACAAACCCGGTTCCCCAGATTCCAGGTTTACCGCCCTAGCCGTTAGGCCAACTCCTCTCCCCTAAGTTGAGTTTTTTATTTATTTCTTCACGAATCCACGTTTGAAATGTATTTTCTATTATCATGGCATTGGTGGACATTGTGGTGGCGTTGCTAGTCGCAAAGTCTGCATGCTTTTTGCAAACTGCAAAACATATAAATAGAATTAGGCTAGACAGAAATCTATAGTTTGATGCTGACCCTTCAAGAATGAGTATATGTGTGAGCCTCTGAGTGGGTCTGTGATTAACTACAGGAGTCTCTAAATTCGTCTGTGAGTGGGTGCATGAGTCTCTGAGTGGGTCTGTGGGTGGGTGCGTGAGTGTCTGAGTGGATCTGTGAGTAGATACCTGACTGTCTGAGTGGTTCTCTGACTGGGTACATGAGTGTCTGAGCAGCTCCATAAGTGGGTATGTGAGTGTCTAAATTGGCCTGTGAGTGACTGAGTGGGTCAGTGAATGGGTGCATGAGTCTCTGAGTGGGTCTGTGACTAGGTGCACAAGTGTCAGAGTGAATATGGGAGTGGGTCGGTGTGTATCTGAGAGGGTCAGTGAGTGTGTTCATTAATGTCAGAGTGGGTCTTTGAGTGGATGTGTCAATGTGTGATTGAGCCTGTGAGTGGGTGCATCAGTATTTTAGTTAATCTCCGAGTGGGTGTGTGAGTGGGTGTGTGTGTAAAACTGTTGGCATGTTTGTCTATATATATGTATATGTTTTTCATATTTTCCCCAATATTTGTGGTGACTTTGATTGTCGCAATGTCCCCGCGATTGTACAGTGGGCCGCACTGATGGTCATGGCATCTTTGCGAATATTGCAAATGATTAAAAATTACAATTAGCACACATAACGTGTGTCACTAAAACCCCCATTTCTCAAACATGGAGTCAAAGTATCTCTACCCTGACCACCTATGTTAACTTTCACAGAAATAGTCAGCCCTGGGAACTGTCCCCAAGTGATAAAATGGCAGCTGCAACTTTCTGTCAGGTTGTGTCCAACCAATCACAGCATTCCTGTTGGCGCGGGCATTCGCAGATCATCGCAAAATATCCACAACCAGAGATCTCCCTAACTTTTTATTTTTACATTTCTCAAAAACCACGGTATGGATTTGCACCAAACAACACAAAATCAATCTATGAAAAAACATCAACCTTTCTGTCAAATTTGGTGGAATTCCGTCCAGCAGTTATGGCTGTAGGATCAACTATGCTTCCTCTGGAAATTAAAATGGAAAATGCACTTTTTTAGCCCCCTTTTTCTCAGACTTCCATACACAACAAGATTTACTATGAGACTTTTGTGGGAGAAGTTTGTGAAGATAAGTCAACTGGCAGGAAAGATACAGGCAAAAAATGCTTTTCCTATGTGTGAGTGGCTGGCTTAGTATATGATGTACACTTATGTAAGTGGACACCTTGTACTGATCTAGAGAACGCTTATGTTGATATTAGTGGTCTTAGTGGTCTTAGACAACCTTAGAAGGCTCTCTAAGTGGTAGCTCTGGGAAGGAGCCTTTAGGCTTAGTCCAGGAGGAGTGTTAAGCAGCTTGTTTTACCCGAACATATCTTATAGGTATAGATCAAGTGAAAACGGACCACACAGTGTATGTATAATAATATGCATTTAATATAAGGCACACAATAACACATTTAGATATCTCCAAGCCAGAGATATAAACAATACACACAAAACTTTGCAATAGAAACAGGTAATTAGCACAGAATGCACAATGGTCACAAGGGGCAGACCAAACCATATACTGAAATAGTTGTTTGTGAACCAGGACTCGAGTCAAGATAATAGTCAAAGGACATAGAAGTGCCAGGGACACAAGGAAGCACCCAAAGTGACTACTAGGAGCCTCATGGGGTTGTGTGCAGTGTAGAAAGTTCTCAGTACAAATAGACATGTAAGTAACAGTTGACGTTTTAAAGAAAGAGGACTCTTCCTGTGTAAACACCTAAGAAACCCAGTAGAAGACAAGAGGTTGAGGATCCAGCACACCTGTGGATACCCCAGGAAATAGGATACCTGCACCAGGAAAGCCAGGTGCATAGGTGTGAAGTGGCACCGGAAACCGTTGTAGAACTCAATAGGAGTCTTCAGAAAGATATCACTGATGGAGGATTAGAACGTGTCTGGTGGAACCCAAAGGAGGATTTAAGATGTGTTGAACCTGCAAGCAGAGGGGACAGTGTCTATGCCAATCAGGAGTGACCAGGAGACACGGAAGACGAATGCCCACCGATGTCTGCTGTTGCAGGAGACCTGTTGTGACATTCCAACTGCAGCTGTGTGGACCAGGCATTGCTGTGGAAGATCAGGAGCTATACATGAGCTGTCCCTTATCGAATGTCGAGCATGTCAAGGTCGGTGTCCAGTGGGAGCACCTACAAGCCGAGGCAACTGCAACAAACAAGGAAGTGGAAGAACGTTCAATGTCGGGACCATCAAGGTCAAGGAGACTCACTACAAGCTGGGTGGTCAGGTTGATCCCCGAGCAATCAAGGGACCACAAAAGAATTCAAAGATGACCTTCAAGAGGACCCACAGGCCGGAAGCACTGGAGTCGCAGAGGTCCTAGAGTAGCTGTCCAAAGATGCAGACCCGCAGTGCAAGTGATGTGGTGAGGACAAAGATCTTGGTCACTGGAGATGGTTGGGGCTACTTGGAGCCCAAAGATATTGGTAGAAGGAAGCCAACAAGCCTTTGCAACTGCAAATAAACACCTTGCACAGGGGTTTGTTTCCTGTGGCTCCGACAAGGAAAACTGGCCTCACTTGGTGAGAGGACAGGGCAGGCCTCGAGAGATGTAGAGAACCACCACCTGTGTTGTTGATCCTTTCGGAGTCAGTAGGAGCCCAGGATCAGCAGACCAGTCAGCTTAGTTGCGGTGCCTGCAGATGCAGAGATGTGACTCCTTAACTTCAAGGGAGATTCCTTCAAGTGTCTTGGATGCCCACAGGCCTTGGAATGTTTCCTGTATGGAGCACAGAAACGGACATTGCAGCAGACATGCAGGGCGAAGAAATCAGTAGCAGCAGGAGTCTTCTTGGTTGCAGCCTTGATGCCCAGAGCGAAGTCCAGCAAAGTTTAGATAGCTATTTTTTTGCAATTTACACTATTTTAGTTTCTCTTTTTGAGGAGGTTGTGTCGGTTAAGATATCATGCTAATGTAGTGACATGGCTCCACCTATGATTTATTGAAACTGAAGATCTCTCCCACATCTGATAGGGAATTTTATGCAAGATCTTAGTTAGGACATTTGCGTTCAGTAAGAATTTGCACATTGGTTACTGCATGCAGCCCTTTAATAAATATAATAATTTTTGTATATATCTTTTTACACAGTAATAAGGTTGTAGGTGACTTACCAGTAGTATAAAAATATGTATATTTTTTATACAGCACTAGCAGTTTCGATGTGAGCACTGAGTATATTTTGCACTTTTGACCTTGAGACGTGGCTTGGAAAAATTATTTTTGTCCTGACACAATTTATTCGACCACCAGTTGAGCCTGCTTAGCATAAAATATAAGTTAGCGGTTGTCTCTACTTGATGCACATACTGCGGGTCGCTACTGTTTGTGGCTTACATTTTGAGTCTAGTATGAATCTGATTCTTAACAGCTTATAGATCTCAATTTTGAACTTTATTTAAACATGTGTCTTGATCTATGTCACAGTAGGGGTTTTCCTTGCACACTATGCAGAAAGAATGTTTGGAAAAAGATGATACTATGATACAATGATAGTGGTGTATACTGTGTATAATATTCAGCAACTGGTAATTATACTGAATAGCATTTGAATTTGTGTCTCTGTGACAACCTTGTGGTCTTTTTTTTCAATGTTTATAGCCACTGTGTCACAAGGTCATTACCACGTGATCTAATCGTAAAAATGAAAAAACGCACCTTATGTTTAGAAAAAATATTTGTAAGTAAAATGCAGTTAAGTAGACGTAAGACTGACATAGCACATAAGTTATAAAGGCCGCCGAATGGAGACTGAAACACATCATATGGACTGTTGAATCTTACAATAAAGCAGCACATATTTACAGATTCTGTGCCCAACTTGTTTTGTTTTGGCAACATTGGGAGTTTTGTACAAAAACATAGAGTAATACAGAATTGGCTGCAAAAGATGAATAAACATAAGAAGAGTAGTGCTGCATTTAAGCAAAAGCAACATATTGAGAGTGTTGTTGAGAATGCATTTGCTTTGAAGGGAAAACTATACTTTCTAATAATCCACAGAATGAGGACACTAGACAAAACTGCTCTGTGTATAACAGAAAAAAGGCTTATTACAGGACTGATTTTTGCAAGATTTTTGAAGGTGAATTGATTCTAATACAGAGCCTTAAATAGGACATCTATTTACAAGAGAACACTCTAGAACATGCCTTTTATTTGACTGATCCTAGTTATGAGGTAAAATATGGTAGTCCTGTTGCAAAAGTAAAGATGGTTCCTAAGAATGTAAACGAAGTAATAGCTGAGCACATGCAAGGTAGGCGAATACAGGCCCCAATATACAAATGGAACTGTTGTAGTATTTGAAATGCTTCTCAGGAATAAATTGATTAATTTAGGACGTATAGGTGATTTGTAATGTAGAAATCTGAAACTGAAAATTTAAATGTTGCAAGGATTAGTAATTTATGAGGACATTCACCAGCATGACTATCAAAGAAAGCATGCCAAAGCACCTTTCATCTTTTTAGGATGTTAGCTGTTCACCACCCCGAAATTCAAATTTTAGTTAGGAGACTTTATTATCTATCGAGTACTGCTTTATGTTTGGAAGTCACAAATCAAACTCTACTGCATGTTACCATAGCAGGGCTGGAAAAATGTTTGTGAAAATATTCAGTTCGTTTTTTGGGTAATAATAAGGTGGCTAGGAAAAATAAAGATTTGATTACTGGAACAGGATACAGGCATTATTGCTGACAACTTTGAAAAAGAGACTGCAAAGTTTAACACAGTTTGTTCTGAAAAATCAAACTTTGTTTGTATTTGTTGTTAATGCGTTTACTACAAAAGCCAAACTTACAATGTAGTTATGCACTCAAAAACTGAACAGGGGAACAGAGGTAAGTGCCAACAGTTTGCTGTATATTTGTTTGTAGAAGAGCAGTTTGATTTGAGCACACAGCAAAAATTATGTAATTACTGCTTTCATGAGTTAGAGAATATTAAAATGCAAGCTTGGGCTGTGAATAAAAAGTTAGAATTAGTTTCTGTTCCACAAGAACTTGGAAATTTGAAGGTTTACGGATCTATTGATGTACAATGTATACATCCTTTCAAAACTATTGTGCATATGGAACCTAAAACTGGTAGATTTCCTCCTGCATAGCTTCTAAATGTCGTAAAGGTAGAGTTGTGTACTTACCGTTATATTATAAAAAACATATCGAAACTATACAAAGTGTTACTGATGAACTACTTATTATTCTAGTAAATGATGTCCCTATTAAGAGAAAAAAACTGGTCTCTGTATCTTCACTAGCTACAAAATTTTATATCCGCTAATCATGACAGATTTCTTCTAATGAAGACAAGATAAATTCCAGTCTGAATGTGCTCACATCTGTTAACAACAGCGGTCAAAACATGTCACTGCATGTGAAAGGACATAGTTATTGTGATAAATTCTCTTTAATGTCGTTTCACATCACAGTATGGAGCCGAAGGTATTTACTTAAGCAGTAAGACCTCCAGGGATAGAGAGGAGGGAAATATATTAAAAAGCCTATTTGTACTGCCCAAATCTTCGATGGTACAGGTGGCCAGACTTGAGTTGGGAATTACCTCGTGGGCGATAACCGCCTGTATGGCCCTTGAACGTTTCTGGCAGCGATTGGGAACAGATGAGCTCCTCAAAATCTCTCAGTGGGCCAAAGAGGAAAATACAAAGAGCGACCTATTCTGGGCAAAAGAGGCTAGAGCATCAATAAGGAATGCATACAGGGTGCTCGATCTGAAGGTCTGCCCGCTACCAGATCATACAATAATAGGTAAGAGAGAACTAAGGCTTCAAGGTACCAATGTGTCCCGCACTTATGACCGGGAGTACCTTTCACAAAAATGCTTGGTAGCCCACATGACATCTGCCTGGGAGCTCGACCAACACTTTCCGTATGTGGACCGGCTACCAAGTCATAACTTAAGGCAGGAAGTCCTAAAAATTAGAATCGGAATAAACCCATGTTACGCTAATAATGGAGCCCGAAATCAAATGATAAGTTGTAACAGGATCTGCACTTGCACTTTAGGCACTACCTGTAATATTATACACATTTTACTAGATTGTATGTGGTTTTTAGATTTACGAAAGGAGATTTTATGTCCGATTTAAAACAATTATAATATTACAAATAGGATGCAAGCCGCTAAAATGTTGATGGAAATGGAGAACTTAGATATAGCCTGTGCTTTGGGGAAATATATGAAAAAAGTTAAGGTATTCCTCAGCTGCACAGAGTAAGATTTAATAATATAAGTCCTTGACATCAAATAAATGTGAAACAATTAGTGTTTAAAATAGTGCTGCATGATTAAGAAGATGTTGTATAGATATGAATTAAGTGTTTTTGTTTAAATTAATTGTTATAACATTCCGATTTTAAAAATGATAGTTAAAGTATACGTATATTAAGATGTAATATGTAAATTGCTTTTATTTTTCCCTGTTTTAGTAAGATAAGAGGTAAATTGTACTTTTATGGTTGTAACAAACCAAATAAAGTTTGTTTTGACTGACTGACACATCACACTACAGCCTGCTTCTAAACGCTGTGAATTACAGGTTACATTACTAAACAGTTTTAACAGTACGCAATCAACCATTATTTTATCCAGTTTTAAGTCACTGAAACAAACAACCATTGGAAGGATAGAAGGCCCAGTACCCCATACCGGGATTCGACCACGTGAACAGCCTGATTGAAGTTAAGCAAATGTTTCAGGTACAAATGCTTTACTCCTTGAGCCTTCCGTTCGAGTACGAATGGGTATTATGAATTTTGGAGAACTCGTAATTGCCACCATGGGGGGGTATTGTAGGCCAAGGCAGTGAAGACAGGTGGTGTGAAAGGCATAATAGATCGTAAAGGCCTAAGTGTGTTTGCTCAGACTGGTATAAACATGTATCAAGTGGCACAAGCTACTCACAGGGCCTCGTCGAGCTACCAGTAGCTTGTGATCGACCAGTTGGTGATCACTATAGTAGATCTTCTATCACAAGGGATATGGATATTTTAGTGAAAACCACTCATAAGTGGGATCAAAATGCCAGCTGTCATAAATCCAACAACTTGCCACTGTTAGATTTTTACTAACACATAAAATACATTATTAAACATTCTTTTCTGTATGTCAAAATCCAGCCTTCTTGCAGTCTCACCTGGTTTGCCAGCCTTGATGGCTGACACAGACCATGTTGGTGAGGTGATAAGTGACCTGCATAGAGGCAGAGGTTTTTTGGTGGGAGAATTAGACCAGGAAGGGGATTGGGTAAACAAACTAGTCTTGAAAGAGAGCAGGAGGATAAGCAATGCCAGCCAGGCCTGCCCCCTTTTTCATTAACCCCTGCCAGATGGGAGCCCCAGGAATAGATTTTTCAGAAGGTCTGGAAGGGAAATGAGCCACGCAAGCTGGTCAGCTTCGCTGGTCCCGATCCCAAAGAGAAAGATCCTCCAGCTAGAATTTTAAAGAATAGTGTTTTAAGGGACAAGAATGCACCACACTTTGGAGGAAGCTGTCATGCTTTTAGGTGGCACCCTGTCCCTTATTAGTCAGGGTGCAACAATGGTTGTCATTCCGTAACACTAGTTAAATATGGGAGAGGTGCATAGCCTCTCAGATCTGCCGTCTGACACTACAAGAAGAAGAAGGACTGCCATGCTGTAAACCTGGCCTGCACCAAGAGGACTGCCCTCTGAATGTCTGCGCCTGCTGCACAATGAGGAACTATAGCCCTAAGGACTTTGCCTTGTTTCAAAAAGAGAAGTATTAGACTCCTTGAAAGCAACAGATTAAAAGAGCTCTACCTGCATCATCTCCATCAAGAAGAATCCTACTGACTGCCATCTGCTGGACTTTAAAGGATTTGGCAAGTTGCATTGTGAGAACTGTACCGCCATAATATACAAAGACAACCTCCGTATTACCACACTAGAACAAGCCTTACTTCCTTCCATGGAGATAATGATCTTTAAAATAAACACTGGAAATAAACACCACTGGAAGGGTGCCTTAGTCTACCGACCTCCTGGCCCCGACACCAGCTTTTCACTAACTCTAACTGAAACACTTGCTCCACATATGAAAGCTAGAGAACATGTTATTCTACTTGGAGACTTTAATTTCCACGATGACACACCAGAGGACCCTGACACCAAGCTTCTCCTAGCAGACCTCGCCCTCCTAGGCCTACACCTGCGGAACAGTGGTCCTACCCACAGGGGCGGCCATACTCTAGATCTCATCTTTTCCAATGACCCGTCTATACACTGCCATCCCCCTAGATCAGTACACTGGTCTGACCATAGCATGATGGAATTTTCCTTCATGCAGCTAACTAAACCTTCCGATCCTTCTGCTACTCTGAGTACTAAACGTAGACCATGGCATAAGATCACTCCAGAGGCATTTGCAGAAACCTGGAACATACCAACTCTCTCTGACTCTGACAACACTGAGTCGGCCCTCGCCAAACTAAACATTACCCTCCTTGATACCATTAACCTCCTAGCCCCACAAAAATTGGTCAAACAACCATCGACTAATAATAAAAAGGAAACCTGGTACACTGAGGCGTTAAAAATATAAAAACAAAAGTGCAGAAAGCTAGAAAAATTATGGAGGAAGAATCACTCCAGTGAAAGCAAGGAGCTCTATCAACAAGCTGTCTCCTCCTATTACAAAAACATAAAAAAGGCAAGGAAAACCAGCCTTCAATCTCAAATAGATGAAGCAGACAACTCAACCAGAGAATTATATAAAATCCTGAGAAGTTTTACTAACCCCACAGCATGCGAAAGCCCTGACACCTTTTCTCAGGAGCTGTGTAATAAGATCTCACAATTCTTTGAAGACAAAATCGACACCATCTACAATAAAATACTGGCCAAACACCCCAATATTATAGAGACTGCTACCGCCCTCTGCTCACAAACTAATACTGAGACCTTCACTGACATCCCAGAAATCTCCGAGGATGACATAAAATCCTTATTAAACACAATAAAAACAGGGTCTCCCCTTGACCTTCTCCCCCCTAGAGTGATGAACACTCTGAGCACAGCTCTCTGCCCCGTCATCCAAAAAGTTTTGAACCTCTCCTACAAAGAAGGTAAACTCCCTCAGTAATGGAAAGAGGCAGTGGTGAATCCCATACGAAAAAACTCCATCTCCCCTTGGACAGAGCTCTCCAACCTCCGTCCTATCTCTCTGCTGCCGCTCCTGAGTAAACTGGCTGAGAAGCATGTCAACACCCATCTGTCCAGTTTCATAGAGGCAACAGGGGGCCTGGACCACTCACAATCTGGGTTCAGGCCCAACTACAGCACCGAATCTGCACTCCTCTCTGTGACCGATAACATCAAGATGTCACAGGATAGAGGAGGCTCAATGATTTTGGTGCTGTTAGACTTGTCGGCCGCCTTTGATACTGTGTCCTATAAGATCCTCGCGAGCCGTCTAAAGGGAGTAGGCATTGGAGGACAGGCCCTCTCTTGGTTGGAGAGTTTTCTGTCCGGGCGCTCACAATCCGTCAGTCTGGGACCCTATCGTTCCTCCTCAAGGGTGCTCACGAAGGGGGTGCCACAGGGCTCATGCCTAAGCCCCACATTGTTCAATGTGTACGTGGCCCCTCTTGCTGAGATTGTGAGGAAATACGGCTTCACCCCGGTGTCCTACGCTGACGACACCCAACTCCTCTACCCTTTCCATTTCCCTAAACTCCAATGTTAGGGATAATTTTGCTGAAGGCATGAGGGCTACCTCCAACTGGATGGCTGCCAACCGTCTCCAATGCAACGTTGGGAAAACGGAATTAATGCTCTTTGGAAAAGCATCCATACTATGGTCCCCTGATTGGTGGCCCCTAGATCTGGGACCAGTACCCACCCAAAAACTAACAGTAAAGAATCTGGGGGTGAAGTTAGATCAAAATTTGACCCTGAAGGAACATGTGAATGCAGTCGCTGGGGCATGTTTCCACACCATTGGTCTGTTAAGACGAGTTTTCCCATACTTACCAGACGACTACAGAAAGACCCTTGTGCAGACAATGGTGATAAGTAGAATTGACTACTGCAACGGGCTCCTGATACAAGCCAACGAGGATGCCATAAACCGCTTACAGGTAGTCCAAAATACAGCGGCAAGACTGATTTTGAATGCCCCCCCAGAACCCCCTCCAAGCCTCTGCTGAGAGAACTTCACTGGTTGCCAATACGACAACGCATCAAATTTAAAATCTGCTGCATTGTCCACAAATGCTTGTTCGGGAAAGCCCCCAACTATCTGACCCAAAAGTTACCCCTTTACAAACCAGACAGAGCGCTACGGTCAAGCAATCAACTGCTGATAAAAACTCCTCTTGTAAAAAAAAAACAGACAAGGTGGCAGAGCTTTTTCTCTGGTAGGGCCCACCCTATGGAACAACTTACCCCTCTGCATCAGGCAAATCCCCAACCACTCCGCCTTCAGGAAAAATTAAAAACCAACCTGTTCCTGGAAGAATAAATAACTAACTATCAGCCCATAACTACAACTCATTTGTAACATCTCTCCATGGCCACCTTGCGAGCAAAAGCGCGGAGATACCCCGCACGGGGTCGATTCTTGCGCTATACAAGAAGTTAAATAAATAAATAAATAGTCCCACTCTCTGATGAGCTACTCAGAAACTCTGGAACCTTGGATTTGTGTTTGGGCACTGTGAACCCTCAGGGACATACAGAATATTGGAGAACTTCTGTGAAAAATATCCATAAGGTGACTGGCACGACGTCTGAGTTAAGCCAGCTACCATTAACCGCGATGTGGCCTGGATTGCAGGTTCATCCCACCGAAAGCTCCGCAGCTTCCGACCTTTAGGATTTCACTGCGGCCTCACAGAAAAGCTGATAAACCCGCTCCAAACCTTGACTGACTATGTGCCATGTTCAACGTTGAGAGAAAAAGCTCCAGAAAAACAATTAAAGTGCAAAGGTATAATTTTGACAAAGGCCTTCCACTTTGTGTATCCGACCAGGGATCCATTTTGGTTGGCCTTAAACTTTGACTTTGTCCCAGTGTAGCACAAGCAGTTGTGCCAATTGGACGCTATTATTTTTTAAATGCCTATTCCTGGATTTTTGTTGTTCTGGTCAAATTCTGAAGGTAAAAATGTTTCCTATTTTTGCAAATTGGTGTGGGATTTTTATAGCCTGCGGTTTCTTACTTATTTAATGTAATGGTGATTTTTAATGCTTTACACACCTGGCTCATAAGTCGATCAGTCAAAATACACTATTCGATTTGTTAAAATCATAAAAGGAATTACATACATGCAAAAAACAAACAATTCATATATTTACAAAATAGTGCAAAACCCTTGTAAACGAATGCCATGCAATTAGTCAGGGATAAGGTAGCGTAAAAATGCAATTAATTAAGATAAAGCTTTTGAAGACACAGTTTTTGACTTAATTCTACATGCCACCACTAAAAAACTGGTATAAAAGGGGGTGGTGATGGACAGAGCATCTGAATCAATCAAACACTCACACCCAGTCAACAGATCTGGGTTTAATCCATCACCGTGGCTATATACGAATCAGTCTGACCCTGTGCCTCATGGGATTAGTCCAGCCCGAACTGCCAAGCCATGTCTTCCCTGGATCGGAAACAAGCTTCCGAGGACCGGTTTCTGGCATTCCAGACCCACCAGCCATCCTAATTTGGCAGTGGGTCTTTCAAGCATCCGCAGCGGTTTTCCCGCATCCTTCGGGTCCCTTATTCTTGTGTAAGGTCCCCAAGAGTTTTAACTAAAAAAGGGAAATGAGGCCACCCTTTGCTCTGCCCGCGCTGCTTGAGATGGCTGGAACGACAAAACATGTAAAGCCATCCAGCCAAAAACTGGGGGAGGGGTCCCACGTCTCTTGGATAGCTATAATGTCGTGACTGGCAATAAAATCTATCCAGGCTGTATCTACCCTTTTTTTGCTCTAATGCCAGCGACTTTCCAGCTGATAATTTTACCAGCCGCTGTCACATCGGGGTTGGAAGCCTTGCATGTGGCAAGCGTCATTGGAGCTAACTGTCAGTCGATTTCCTCTATGTCTGATAGGGGGGAAAATGGTTACTCAGAACCGGCCCAGACTCCGCTCCAACTGTATAGGGTCTCTGAGGGTGGGGTGCCATTGGGATACCTAAGCCCCCCATTGTGGAAAGCGGGCATAGATTTTTGTGCTTTAGACACCTGGCTCATAAGTTAATCCTGCCAGCTTGTTGGAAGGGATGAGCAAGGGAATGATCTTTTTTCGACCCTATCTAAACATTTTATAGTGTGGTTGGCCATATTGCTAGTGATAGGTGCACACTTACCTGTAATAATAATCCACCTACCAACGGTAATACGACAATTGTTGGAGTGTGAATGTACAGTCACTGTCCTTGGCTACTGAGGTTCTTCCACCATGGTGATCTCTGGATAGGCATTTGCTTGTGTTACCAGATGTTATTAGAGAAACATGAGGAGATTGTGAATGCTGCACACATAGAGAAGATGTAAAGAGCCAGGAGACACAACAACTGTGGCAACATTTAAATTAAGAATAAACTTGTTGGAAAATGTGAACTTAGCCGTCAGGAAAATTTGTTTTTCGTGGATTCAGTCCACTATGATTTTACTGTACTGTGAATGATGTGTACTCAGGTTGTTAAACCAAAGTTAACTTGTAAGGTTCTTTATTCTTCCACGTAAAAAAAACTATGCATTGATATTGAGTGACAGCACAAAATGGTGGGAGAAGCAGTGTAGATGAGGGTTCTGTCCCACAGTCCGTGACCTTTTATCTACAGCCTATTCTTTATTTTACGAAGAGCATTTTTAAAGTCTGTATTTCTTAATCCGTATATAATAGGATTACACAGTGGCGTTACAGCAATGTATGATAAAGACATGACTTTGTTATCATTCAATGAGTACGTTGATGAAGGTCGAACATAAGTAAAAGAAAGAGATGCATAGAATAAAATGACCACAGTGAGGTGGGAGGCGCATGTAGAGAAGGCCTTTAGTCTCCCCCTTGTAGATTTAATTTTTTGGATAGACACAGTGATGTTGATGTAAGATGTAACGATTGAAAGAAAGGACATCAGCAAAACTGTAGCTCCTAAGATGTAGGTAATTGTGTCAATTCTGTGAGTGTTGCTGCATGAAATCTTCAGAAGAGCTGCAACATCACAAAAGAAGTGGTTGAGACTATGTGGTTGACAGAAGGTGAGCTTAGACATTAGCACAGTGTGTGGCAGTGGGACCAGGAAGCTAAGTCCCCAGCTCCAAGAAGCCAGCTGCATACAAAATGCCCTATTCATTGCAGTTGTATAATGTAATGGGTTGCAGATGGCTACATACCGATCATAAGCCATGACTGTGAGAAGGAAAAATTCAGTAGACACTAAACAAATGAAGAAATACATCTGCAATAGGCATTCATTAAGAGAAATGCACCTGCCATGCTGAAAAAAGTGTGCCAACATTTGTGGGAAAATGGCAGAGGTATAACTGATGTCGAGGAAGGCCAAATTTGAGAGAAAGAAATACATTGGAGTCTGCAGTTCTGCGCTTGAGTAAATTGTTGCCATAATAATAAGATTTCCTGCAAGAGCGATCAGGTAAAACAGGGAAAATATCACAAACATTGGAATCTGCATCTGTGGGAGATCTGAGAATCCTACAATCAGGAAATCTTCTAATGAACATATATTCTTGCCTGCAAAATTCTTGTCTGCCATTTGATCATCAATGCTTTTGGCCTTGGATCTAAAGAAACAGTCTAGAAAAAAAAACAAGCAATATTAATAACAATTACAGAAGCAGAATTTGAAAGTGTGGCACTCAAAAGATGTACATCTCATTACCCATGCCCTAAGACAAAATAATAGTAGAAGTTAAAAATATGTATGATATTAATATTGTTTAGGAGGTATATGTATGTTGAGTAGTTGATTGTTATTTAGATAAATAAAAATAGTTAAGATGTCAATCTATCACAAGGGTATATTACCGGAACACTGACATGTAAATATCATGCTACAAAACTAATTGCCTGAATGTTTATTGCACAAATATGGTGAAGTTAAGTATTTACATGTAAGTATAAATGTACTATTCTTAGGTATCTCTTTATCTCCCTATCTCTCTCTCTCCCATATATATACATATAAACATGTGTCGTGAACAAGACACTTCTGGTGTTAAAACACGTGCTGCTCATTAAAACTGCAATCTGCAATTTACCTGCTGGGAGTGCACATGTTTTTGTTATTGGATATTGAAATTTTTTTTTGCAAATACATATAAATATATAGGTTACCCAAGGTTACATACAAAGATGTTTGGAACAAGCACATAACTTGCTAGGTGTGGTTTATAGACGATATTGTTATGGTATGAAATGGTTCAAAGAACAAGTGACAGCTTTCATTGATAACATCAATCACAATGGTTTCAAATTTGCAATTCAAGGCAGTGATAGACAAAAAAGTGATAGATTTCCTTTATGTGCATGTTCAGGTCAATTAACAATAGACTAGACACCAGCTTTCACAGGAAGAGCACTGCAGGGAACTCCACCCTCCATGCATCCAGTTTCCAACCTTATCATTTAATTAAAAGCAGCCCTATGGGGAGTTTCTTAGACTGCAGAGAATTTGCAGTACTGATCAGGCATTCGAAGACTGTGCTAAGAAGCCATCAGTAGATTTACTGACAGGGGCTGCAGCAAACAGACCATCCAGTCAGCCCTCAACAAAGTTAAAAAAGTCCCACGGTAAAACTTATTATACAACTGCAACTCAAGGCCACCCAGGCGAACTAGTATTGGGGAATCCACAAAGCAAATCAGTCAGTAAAACGAGACTTATAACCACCTACAGTAGACAGCACAGACAGATCAAGGTCATAATCAATTCTAATTGGCTTTTTATAAGAACTGACATGATTTTAAGAGGTTTCTTTTCATCCCAGTCCACGTTGATGTGTAGAAAAGCAAAATTCATGCACAATGCATTGGTCAGAAGCAGTCCAAAGATACAATTTGGGACTCTAAATCCAAAAAAAGTGGCTAACACCCATACATGGATTTTATAAATGCAGCTGGTGCAGAATGTGCTAATTTGGCACTAACACAACGTAATATTCCTCTGTGTTTGGTCCTACAATCAACCAACTCAAAGGGATATACAATTGCTGTACATAATTCACAGTTTATGTTTTAACTTGTACCTTTGGTCTGCAATACAAGGAGAGCACCAACTTGCCAGCGCATGTGTGAATTCTCCAACATCTAAGGGCAATTGTTAACTCTGATATATCCTACCCAGTGGCCAGGCACTTTAAGGGTATGCACAGCCTGGACCTGAATTTCCGGAAATAGTTTGTCATGGGACAATATCCCCACTAACAAGAGGAGGGAACAGAGAGAAATGTTTGAGGAGGCTGGAGTGCAAGTTCATTTTGGAGCTGGACACACAAACACATAATGGATTAAACAATGGGGAGGAACTCAATAACAAACTTTATTGGTAGTGGGTGGATCATCTAGCTCTTTGATCCTCATTGTGTTTACATATATTTTTATATTCAGCTGCATGAGACTCAAAGTTATAGGGTATATAGTTAATTATCATTTTATGACAGCTCTAATTTGAGGGGGAAGGTTTCACCAATTACACTTTTAGCCATACCTCTTCTCCGCGCTCTGCACTTTATTCCTCAGGGGGTCCCAAAGCTCAATTTTTGATCATCCAGGAATTAAGTAGTAATTTTGAGTATGCATGGTTTAATTGATTAGGCTGCACTCATCCATGGAGAAGTACTTTTGCTGCTACCTATCCCGGTCCCTAGTAGATATAGGTTTTTATTTTAGCACTTAACCACATCTTTGGAGCACTATGGCATTTTTTTTTACTAATCCTGGCACTGAGTGTCAGGAGCACGCAGGCTAGTCGTCTTATCTCGGATTTGTATTAACAGCTCTTATTTCATATGAATGTTTTTTTTAAAAAAATTCATCACACAGATATAGACTTGTCATAAATGAGAGAATAATATTGCACAAAGGAATTGGCAGTCTCGATATACCTGCACCAGCACTTTTCTTATTACTCCAGGTGGAGAGAGGTACAACATCGACACAGGAAACATTGGCACTTTGCGCTTTTATATAAGCATGGGCTGGAAATTCGTTCCGCTCACGGAATTTGCGGATTTTCCGCGATATCGCGATCCGCGAATCTCGCAAAATCGCAGTAAAATACGCAAATCAACTGGGACGAATTTTCAGCCAAGCACTTACAGGGTTACAGCAGCAGGTGCAAAAGTTGAAGCTAATTTTTTGTAACCTTTTACAAAAGGGTTACAAAGAAATTAACTTCAACTTGGGCATCTGCTGCTGTAAGCCTGTAAGTGCTTCCTGGCACCTCGTTGCCTACTTGCAACTATTCTCTGACTCTTCTCTGACCCTTGAAGCAGGGTAAGAGAATAGTTACAAGTAGGCAATGAGGTGCCTGTCACGAACATTAAACCTCAACAGGAAGCACTGACAGATATAAAAACAAGCATTTGCAATGCAATAGGTCTCGCATTAGGACAGTTTGAGCTATTGGTCTTGTAAATGACAATTTTTTTAATTTATGTGTTGGTTTTGAAAATAGCTAAATTAATAGCTTTGTCATTTACAATGCCAATAGTTATAACTTTCGCAAATGTGTCACCTATAGCATTTGTAATGCAACATGTTTTGTATTTACGTGACTTAGATGTATTGATATTACAAATTACAATGGCTTTGAATTTTTTTAAATAATTAATACTTAAATAAAAGTGATTTTGATTTATAATGGCAATAGCTTAAACGTTTGTAAATAACTTTTGTGAAGAATATGTTCAGTGTATTTTATTGTGACGAAAATCCAAGAACAGAAGTGAAATATTAACATCTTTTTGTGACATTTGTAATAAAGCTTGAAACATTGAGAGAACATATTTGAACCCGTTGTTGTTGAATGGTTGCACAGATTGATGCTGGGGTGGCGCTGAGTGGTGCTGTGGTGATGCTGAGTGGTGCTGTTGTGATGCTGAGTGGTGCTGTGGTGGTGGTGAGTGATACTGGGATGGTGCTGAGTGATGCTGTGGTGGTGCTGAGTGGTGCTGTGGTGGTGCTGATTGATAATGTGGTGATGCTGAGTGATGCTGTGGTGGTGCTGAGTGATGCTGTGGTGGCGCTGAGTGGTGCTGTGGTGATGCTGATTGGTGCTGTGGTGCTGAGTGATGCTGTAGAGGTGCTGATTGATGCTGTGGTGGTGCTGAGTGGTGCTGGGGTAGCGCTGTGTGATGATGTGGCGATGCAGAGGGCAGAAAGGCACAAAAAGCAGTCTAACAAAGGGCAGAAGGGCAGAAAAACAAGGGAAAAACGGGTCGAACAGAGGGTAGAAGGGCACAAAAAACAGTCTAACAGAGGACAGAAGGGCAGAAAAACAAGTGAAAAACAAGTCTAACAGAGGGCAGAAGGGCACAAAAAACGAGTCTAACAGAGGGCAGAAGGGCACAAAAACAAGGGAATAACAGAGGCAGAAGGGCACAAAAACGAGTCTAACAGGGGGCAGAAGGGCAAAAAAACAAGGGAAAATCGAGTCTAACAGAGGACAGAAGGGCAGAAAAACAAGAGAAAAACGAGTCTAACAGAGGGCAGAAGGGCACAAAAAACGAGTCTAACAGGGGGCAGAATGAATCCCGCGCTGCGTGTTTGTCCACGAGATGCCACCTTTTTGTGCAATACCTCTACTCAACTGGAGTACTTTCTACTGTCTAATCAGTAAGTGCTCCCTCGTTGGCTAAATGTATAGGGGCAGATTTACAATAACGGGCGCATCCCCAGGGATGCGCCAGTTATTGTGCGCCGTAGCTCCGCCACCCATGGTGCGCCGCATTTACAATGCAGCGCACCATGTGGCAAAAACGGCACAGATGCATCACGCATCTGTGCCATAAAAGCAGCGCATTGCTGGAGCAACGTTGCAAGCGCGACACAGCTCCAGCAATGCTCTGGGGGGCCCTATCTCCCCAATGCGGCGTCAAGCCTTGCGCCTGCTTTTGCCTAAAAGTGACTGAGTAAAATCTTGTAGATTTCACTCAGCCACTTTTAGGAGGCGTTCCTGCGCAGGAACGCCCTCCCCTGTGCCAGAACGCCTCCTGATGCCGCAGGGCTTTACAATGTGACGCATCTCTCAGATGCGTCACGTTGTAAATACCCAGCACCATGGCGCATCTTTTGTGCTGCCGCTGCATCACAAAAATGAGGTAACTGCGGCGCAAAAGAGGCGCAAGCGGCTTGTAAATCTGCCCCATAGTGCTTTTACTACACTGTAGCTGCGTAAAGGGCCAGAAGATGTGTCACCAGTGACCATGTGTGCCTGTGCCTGTGTTACAGGCACACATGGTCACTGGAGACACATCTTCTGACCCTTTATGCAGCTGCAGTGTAGTAAAAGCACTATACAATTACCTAATGAGGGAGCACTTACTGGATTAGCCAGTAGAAAGTACTCCAGGGCAAATCGCAAAAATATCAGCGATTTTGCACGAAAATTCGCGAATTCGCAGATTTTTTTGCGATTTCACCGCGAATTCGCAAATTTCACCCATGCTTACTTTTATAGGATTTGATGAGGAGGCTTGTACTGCAGCAATGAAAGTAAGGATGTTGTATGGCATTTAAACGAGTAGTAAGTGAAGCACTAAGTTATATACCAGCATTATTCTGAATTTTTACCAGAATGTGCTTTTTTAGATCTAGTTCATCTAGAATACTTTTTTGTTGAGCATTGTTGAGATTTGTACTAATGTTCATATCAAACCAGATCATTGAAGTCAGTCTGTTTTCAATAACTATGCCTGTTTTGATTCACGTGGTGTGTCAGTACTGAAATATGTCTTGTCATGTGAGCAAGCCCAGTGAGGTGGGTGAAATGCATCATCCTGCCATACGATCAATAAAGTATTTCAATAGCATGTGTCCCATCTCAAGCAGAGCAGCGCTGTGGGATTCAAAATTTGTATATACATATATGTGATCAAGCCATTCCGGTGGTGAAACGCGTTATGGCCGACTAAGAAGAATAAACGCTACTTTTTGCACTCAATTTGGGCTCGTGTCTGCTTATCGTTGCATGCTGGAGACATCACGCGGCGTCTGATCTTCCTGAGCAGCTCTTGGGATATATATATATATATATATATACCAAAAAACAAAGCCTACAGAAAAGGTATAGTAAGGAAATATAATTCAAAATGCCGTAGAAATTCACTGAAAAAAGGTTACAGGGAGGTTACAGTGAGGCTAATATTTAACTCATACAAACCAAGAGAAATTCAGCAGTTATAGTAACTGGAGCTAACTATAACTCACACCCCACAATGCACTGCTTATGACCTCACATATTACATCACACATAACATGATCAGTAACAAAACTGAAGACATCTCAAATGACATCATTGATGACATCATCCACTGAAACACTGACACACCCAATTATTCCCCCATAAAATATGTCCTACACAATAACCAACACACTAATTTACAGAACCCATGCAAACACACACCCATCTCTTCACTCATCCATAAAGCCAGTAACACATCAACTCACCCATAGAGCTAATAATGGAAGTACTAACTCACTCCTTCCTAAGACCTTCAAATGGATCCCCCTTGAACACATAAAGACTGCCACTCATGCCCTGGTCACCGGCAGACTCGACTATGGCAACGTACTCTATGCAGGAATAAACAAAAACCTCTCCCGCAAGCTACAGAATATCCAGAACGCCGCCGCAAAACTGAACCTCAACCTGCCAAAACACTGCCATATCTCCCAGCATCTGTGCACACTCCAATGGCTCCCCATCAAGGCAATAATCACCTTCAAGATACTCACCTACACACACAAGGCCCTCCATGGCACCGGACCAGCATACCTGAACAATCCATTCAAATTCCACACACGCCAAAGGACCTTCAAACGCCGACGACACCCAGATGGTGGTGGCAGCCTATAAAAATCAAATCAAGCCTCCCCATCAATGCAGTTTCAAAGCTGCATGATGGAAATAAATAGATGGATGTATGACATTACAAAGCATACTTTTACAACGCCTACCTTTACAACGCAATTTTTACACCGCAACATCCATTACAACGCATACCATTACAACGCATGCCATTACAAATTCTTTGAAACTACCTTTACAACGCATTCCACTACAACGCATACTACCTTTACAACGCATACCATTACAACGCATAACATTACGTTGCATGTAAGGTAAGTGTTGGATAGTGTAGGGGTTAAAAATACTATTCTAACTCCAGGGGGTGCAACAGTAGGGCAAGTGTTGGATAGTGTAGGGGAACAATTTACCATTCTAACTCCAGGGGGTGCAACAGTAGGGTAAGTGTTGGATAGTGTAGGGGTAAAAATTACTATTCTAACTCCAGGGGGTGCAACAGTAGGGTAAGTGCTGGATAGTGTAAGGGTACTATGTGTTGTAATGCTATGCGTTGTAATGGTATGCGTTGTATTGACTGCGTTGTAATGGCATGCGTTGTAGTGGTGTGCATTGTAGTGTCATGCGTTGTAATGGTTGCGTTGTAAATGCATCTGTTGTAATGGATGTTGCGTTGTAAAAGTTTAGTTGTAATGGTAGTGGGGTGCAAAAGTTGCATTGTAAAGGTTGATTCCCTAAATAGATGGAAGAGAAACAACTGTCTTTGGCTCAATTTCGGGAAAATCGAAGTGGTAATCTTTGGGAATTTGCAACCAAGATGGGTCGACCTTTGGTGGCCGGCAGATATGTGGGAACTGCCAAAACTAGTCCAGAAGGCAAAACACGTACTGGTCGATAGTAAACTCACCTTATCTCAGCAGACTAATGCTATCATATCTACTTCCCTTTTTCTACAATATATTCCTGATGACTCCAAAAGGGTGGTAGTGACTACACTCGTGCAGTCAATGCTAGACTACTGCAATGGACTTTACATTAATATGCAGAAGCAATACCTAAAAAAGCTCCAGATGATTCAAAATGCATCTGCAAGGCTGCTTCTCAATGTCCCTAAATATGAGTCTGTAACTATGGAAATTCGAAGAGTTCACTGGCTCCCAGTGGCACAGCGCATTAAGTTCAAAGTCCTATGTCTTGCTTACAAGGCCATAAGCGACTCCCAACCAATGTTTCTCAAGAAGCTTTTCTCCTGGTATCAATCACCCAGACAACTGCGCTCTGATGCTAGACTATTGATGGTTCCCAGGATCCGAACCTTATGCTGGGGAGGTCGTAGTATCTCATACGGCACACCAAAATTATGGAAGAAGCTACCATTTGCTATAAGAAATGCCGGCTCTCTCACCACTTGACATGGCTTTTTCACAACTAGCTGGTTCTTCAAGGCTCACCATTGTCTAAGGGCAAGACACCTCTGGGTATGTGCGCACTCAATACGTTGTATTAACAGTCAACTATACAAAGACTCACTCAGCTACCCACCTACTCATACATGCACTGACACACCCACTCGCTTACTAGTACAACAACTCACACAGTGTATACAGTCTGTTATATACCCAGTCACTCATATATGCTCCACTTACACACCCAATCACTTACCCATAAAAACACTTCAACAGCAAGTTACATTAGTATATATGTTTAAAACTCACTAACTTTCAGAAAACACTCCCAATCACTGGAAGATGTCATCAGTGATGTCATTTGAAATGTTGTAAGCTATTTCATCTACGATGTCACTAACCATGTCATGAGTGAAGTAATATGTGAGGTCATCGGGGGTGCATTGCGGGTCTTGAGTTATAGTTAGCTTAGGTAACTATATCTGCTGAATTTCTCTGGTTTTGTACAAGTGAAATGTTAGTCTAACTATAATGTCCCTATAACCTTTGTTTTTTTCAGTGACTTTTCTAAGGTTCTTTTTAATTCTATTTTCTAACTATGACGTCTTTGTAACCTTTGTTTTTCTATGAATGTCTAAGGGTGCTATAATTCTACTTCCTTCCTCTAATGTCCCTATAACCTTTGTTCCATTGAGAATTTTAACTTTTTTTATTCTATTTCCAAACTAAGGGGTCGATTAGGATTGCGGATTTTCCGCATCCTCTGGGCCGGCGGAAGCCACCGCCGGCCCAGAGGATGCGGAAAATCCGCTGCGGACCCACCAAAGACCCACCGCCACATTAGGATGGCTGGTGGGTCCTGGTTTCAGTCTGCTGCTTTTCCGCCGCGGTTGGCTTACAACCGTGGCGGAAAAGCTCTAATATGGTGGCGGTGTCTCTCAGACACCGTCAGCCATATTAGGATGGGTTTAAAAAAATGCTTTTCAGCGGCAGTTTTTCCACCATGGAAAAGCATGTGGAACTTCACTGCGGCGGTCTGTTGCGGGCCCCCAGGGTGAAGGTGGGTGGGGGGTGCACATGGGGGGTACCATAGCCCCCTGAATGTGTATGCATAAAGCGGCTGGCACCGCGTGGTGTGCTGTGGGCGTATGCTGGGGGTGTGGGCGTGTGCAGTGCGCATGATTACAGAAAAAAAGCGAGCGTTGTGCCCAATATTTCATTCTTTTTTCTTCCCAGATTCTGTACATTCCAGCTCCGGGTGTCCACCCTGCTCCCTTTAAATACCACTGCACCCCATAATCATAACCCACCCTTACACCTTAAAATACCCCAACACCCTTAAACACTAACCCATCTTAACCCTATAAATATACCCTGTACCCCAAAACCCAAACCTATCCCTAAACCCTAAAAATACCCCTGTACCCCAAAAGCCAAACCTAGCCCTGAACCCTATAAATACCCATGTACCTCAAAACCCAAACCTACCCCTGAACCCTAAAAATACCCCTGTACCCCAAAACCCAAACCTAGCCCTGAACCCTAAAAATACCACTGTACCCCAAAACCCAAACCTACCTCTGAACCCTAAAATACCCTTGTACCCCAAAACCCAAACCTAGCCCTGAACCCTTAAAATACCCCTGTATCCCAAAACCTAAACCTACCCCTGAACCCTACAAATTCCCCTGTACCCCAAAACCCAAACCTAGCCCTGAATCCTAAAAATAACCCTGTACCCCAAAACGCTAACCTACCCCTAAACTCTAAAATACTCCTGTACCCCAAAACCCAAACCTAACCCTGAACCCTTAAAATACCCCTGTACCCCAAAACCCAAGCCTACCCCTGAACCCTAAAAAAATACCCCTATACCCCAAAACCCAAACCTAGCCGTGAACCCTAAAAAATACCCCTGTACCCCAAAACCCACACCTATCCCTAAACCCTAAAACTACCCCTGTACCCCATAACCCAAAACTATATCTGAAACCTTAAAATACCCAAACACCCCAAAACATATACCTCAGTACCCAAAAACATATACCCCTATACCCATACTTATCTTATCCAAACATAAAAAAACATGCTTTTACCATTCATACATTAACAACGAACTTCGTTGTAAATGTATGTGTGGTAAAAGCATACAAAATGTAATGCCATTGCGGAGTCATGGTACTTTCGTAATGAAAGTATGCGGAGTGATGGTATGCGGAAAGAAAGTTGCGGAATAATGGGTGTTTACCCTCCTCCGGTAAGTACATTGGTGGCAAGGCGGCCCACATCTCCAGCAACATACTCATATTTTTTCACTACCGATTTGAAAAATGCACAGGTCTCTCTCATTGATGGCCAGCACCGACATACAATTTTAGACACACCTCTTGCCACAAGTTCTAGAATTGCGAACTTTAGAGCTGGGAAACTACGTCTCGACATCAGCTCAACATCCTGTGATTCCAGGCAAATCATTTTGTCTACCCGTGCATACCACAAATGAATGTTTTCTTCTGTAATGTAATGTAAATTGTGCTCATGCCATGTTGTCGAGTTCAGCTCAACATCCTGTGATTCCAGGCAAATCGCTTTGTCTCCCTGTGCATACCACAAATGAATGTTTTCTTCTGTAATGTAAATTGTGCTCATGCCATGTTGTCGAGTTTGCGCTATATAATATTGCAAAGAAAAATAAAGTAGGGAAACTTGAGTTCACACACTTCTGAATCGGAGCGTTTCACAGGCCTGTAACAGATAAGAAATGCTATCAAAACAAAATCCTACAAAACAATATACTACTGGACGGCAGCAATTCATACCCGGACAACGTCGGGATGGGCTGCTAGTATTTGATAAAGGGTGACTCTTTTCATCTTATGTGCAGCTAAGCCTGTTGGTGCAGTAACTACGCACAGCAACATGGGATCTGTTTTCTTCTTTAGACAACTTGTCAGTACTTTAATCAAAACATTTTTTCCAGTTTCAGCTTGACTACTTATGTACTACAGTAGAACTGGATTATAGGTAGAACATGCACACTCTTTTTCTCATGAGGAAATCCATGTTCTGCTTTACCTTTTACCTATTCAAAAATGTCTTTCTGATCTGTATTCAATTGCTGTATTAGTTGTTCTAGATCCACAGTTTCTCTGTTTTGCTTGCTGCATTGCATTCACCACCTCATTCACGGGTGCTGCAGATTTATTTTAAATGATTGACTGTCCAAGAGGATCGTGACTTCCAGGTGCAGAACTTTGACTGCTCTGAGCACTCAATGGTGTCTTTGACAGCATTGAATGAATCTGCATAACAGTCAAATTCTCTAAGTAGCTCGCTTTCAGTTCACCATGGCTTGAACAACTGCAACAAGCCTAAATAGAAAAACTCTCTTTTGCCGAAAGTTTGGAAACTTAGGTTTTGATCGTTGATTAAATGTCCTTTGTAATGTCTGCCCAAACATCATTTATTCAACAAGAGCAAATTTTCCTTCTTCTACGTTTTCACTAACATTATTTCTGAATGTATAATGTTGAAGTATTCCATAGGGACGCATCCTTTCCAGATGGGGACTCCTTTTGGACCAGTATTTATCCAGGGTGTTAGTCTTCAGAATATCTGTACTGTGCGGCTCAAATTCTGCAACATATTGGATTTCAGGAAAATAGTTGACTTCCCTGTTATGAGTGTTAGCAAGCCCTAATCTCAACTACACACAAAAAAGAAGTAGACGTAAACTATAACTCGCTACTAGAAACTGGCAGCAAAATTAATATGTCTGAAAAACTGCCCTTACCCACAACATTGTAGCATGCTTCATTATTGGGCTGCTTAACAACACCCCTGTGCAGACCAACGAATGTGGTGAAGCAATAGGGATGGGGAAACACCACAAACAGGAAGAAGAGTAGGGTTCAAGCAAAGAAAATATTATGCGCAGAAAATAGATTCTAAAACAAGCTCAGGAATATCCACTTCCCTATTTTATTCCCAGATTCCCTGATCTAGATTAAAACTACAAATAGAGGATGGTGGATATAGGGTTGGTTATAAACTGTTCACCTCTCCTCTCTGCATGTAAGTCAACATGTTTCTGCTGGTTATTGTGTCTTTTCTGGCTTTCGTCAGGACTGCAAGATCCCCTGTATTATATACTCCTTTCCTACCTTCATTTCAGTAGATCGAGGACTGGCCCAGTTTTTTCATACAGGATGTGTACTCGCACTTCAGACAAGATCTGTGGATTGGAAATATAATCAAGTGAAAAAAATTTGCAAAAAAAGAGAACGCGTATGTGTATAGATAAAGAAACATCTAACTGTGCCATTCTAAATAATTACTAAGAGAGAACCACCACATAAAAACACCCCTGAACGAGGTCTGTGCATAGGTGTAGTTTAACAGCCTAATGATGAAAAAATGTTGCGGGTGAGGGCAGTTTTTCAAACATATTAACTTTGCTGCTAGTGTCTGGGTGTGAGTTATTGTTTACTACTTCTTCTTTTTGTGTGCAGTTAAGTATTTTTAGTGGAGTTCAAAGTAGGAGTTCTTCCTCTTCCCACTTGTCTGACTGTGATTCAAGCCCTAAACTCCCCCATAGAAGTCCTCTAGATTTCAAAAAACAATTGCGAGAAAGCATTTTCAAACAAAAACTGTATGATTTCTTTGTAAGACTCTTTTCTGCTGAAATCGCCTTTCACATCTCCTTCATCTCAGTTTTCTCTGACCTTGTTATATAAGAAGTGACGTACCAAGCAATACCTATTAAGTTGTTTACTACAAACTGAACATCCTTGTTTGCATTCCACATCTTCAGAATCACAGAGTTGTAGTCGTTAATGTACTTTTGTCGCAGGGATTCTATGCAAACACTGAACTATGCACAGGATTATAGGACCTTGGTGCAAAGGGACTGAGTCATCCTACCACCTTAGTACCTACAAGCCCAGGACTGACTAGCAATATAACACACTCTAAGCTGGAATAAACAAAAACCTCACCCTCAAGCTACAAAACATCCAGAATTCCGCCACAAGACTGGTCCTCAACCTGCCAAGACACTGCCAGACTGGCATACCTGAACAGCCAAATCAAACTCCACGCACCCCAAAGGACCCTACGATCAGCCCAGCTCTCCAACGCAGGAAAGACCAGATCGGGAGGCTGCTCCTTCTCCTTCCTTGCAGGCAGAGCATGGAACGCCCTACCGCTCCACCTCAGACAGACAACATCACTCCCCATCTTCACAAGAAACCTCTACACTTGGCTCTTCGACAGACCACCTCCTTGATGGGCTGAAACCTGCACCTCCCCTTCTCCCCAGCACCTTGAGACCCTTACTGGTAAGTAGTTGCGCTTAACAAACACATGATTGATTGGATGATTGATGGTGTTTCACTTGCTCTCCTACTCACTCACAGAGAAACAAATGATTAGACACCCCAGAACATAGCGCGATCAGATCTCTCAGGAATAGCGGTACCAAGACACACCCTTTCGCTTGTACTTGTCCACAATAAGATCTGACAAAGACACTAAAAAGTTTAAAATATATATTTCAAATAACGTGCCCTAACATGCAGTATTTGTGCAACAACAAAAAGCAGGAAAATGCATAGTATAAATACAGTCAGCATAGCAGCTAGTCCATAAATCATGAAGGGAGATGTCATTATAAAAAGACAGTGGAGCCTAACCTCCCTCCCCCTGCTAAGAAAAAATATTATTATATATTAGAAGATCTCTGGGGTTTGTCAGCAGACCCCATACATTAGCCTACAGATGGTAGATCTACATCATAGGTGTTGTCTCACTCTTCCCTCTGGAAAGGTCCTTCTCCAAGTGTGTGCTACCTACTCATGTATTCTAATGAAACCCAATTACATTTGTCCAAACAGCAGATGCATTGGTATGTTTTGTCTAAGGGCTAAGGTATGGACAGGTCAAAATAACAAGGGGCATTGTTGTTCGGCCTTGCACATAATGTTCAGTCAAAATCCCAGGAACATACAGAGAGTGAACACAGAGATGAGTACTCGTTTGAAAGCAGCCATAGAATATATTTGCAAAAAATAAAGACAAGTAGTAACTTGCACAAAGCAGGAGGCAGGCTGCAACATGCTCATGCTAATTTACTGAAGACAACAATGCCCCTATGGGCCATGTGACACTTGGAGGTCTCTTTTCTTCTTATATTGTATGTATTTTTTGATGACTTGTTTGTAAGTGTATACTTGACTGTAGACCAGAAGCTGTTGACTCTTCCTTGTGAGATAACAGGTTGTGCAAATCCGAAACAACATGTTGTATCAAATTTACCTTTTGCTCTGTATTTTCTCTGACAGTATCATCTGCATTTATGATTTTGTAATCATAGAACTTAATATTTTGTGCCCACTTTCCTTTTGATGGACCAAGTTACAAACTGCTGAATCAAACACAACACAGAATCATCACTGCCTGTTCCAAAGTTTGGGGCATCTCTTACTCACAACAGCATATGAATTTTGGGAGCACCTCTGACTTGGACCTCTTTGCACCAAATGAAATCAGTCACTTCACCAAGAGGAGGTTTCGAATTGTTCAAGATGAAAGCCATCACTGCTCGAAATCTGTGATTGAAACATTTGAACGGTCTTCAGATGAATGCCTTTTGTATTTGAATTTGCCTACTGTAAGAATTCGAGCCGGTCATCCCATGCATACTCAGCACAACTGACAAACAAAAACCAAGTAGGTGCTCCTCAACGTGCACTAGAGTACACTATGTTGCAAATACCAATAGTCATTAGTTTCTCATTGGCATGCCATTTGATTTACTAAATTATATTCCAAGTGTTCATCTTTTCCTTGAACTTTCTCTGGAAATTCTCTTGCAGACATATTCTGCAAATTAACTCCTATTAACAAGTCAATTTCAAATAGTAGGTGCATTATATACAAAATCTAGGGTCTTCTGAATAAAGTCAAGTAGATCTACAATCTGCTGCAGATATTTGCACAGGCCACTTGTCATACCTGTCACCTACTCAAGTAGGAAAAAGATGTGGGAAACACCTAGCGTATAAACTTTTCTCCCACACACTTAATGGAGCTCCTTTCACCTCCTTCATTTGAAACAGATCTGTGGCATTACCAATAGCCTCTTTAGCTTGCAAATGGTGGATGCTATAATGTTCGTAGATTTCTTCTGTTATGGACTGATCCACCTTCTCAATCTGACCTGTTAATTGAAATATATGATCCTCCATATGTGTGATATCTTGTAGGCTTTTTAAACTTCTATAATAAACATTATTTTGTATCAGATATAAAGTTGATCTTTGAACTTTGGTAACATCTACTATCTCCTGCCATATCGTCTTGCTCTTGATAGGCACACCATTAACAAGAATTATACGTCCTTCTTTTAAATATCTATCTACCCCTACAGTTTCAATATTTTTCTTGACATCTAATGGCGAATACACTTCTCTACCTTTTAAACCTTTCTGCGGATCTGAGGTGGTAAAATACCTGCTTTTGGTCCCATATGGATTATAGTCTGAAATGGATGTTTACTTTGGATAAGAGTGGACTCATATATATTCAAACTTTAAAGTGGTTCTGGATTGGGAACCAGTTCTAACTTGTTATGCACAGCACTAGCAGGCATCTAATTATCCTCTAGTTAACTGTCTGCAACTCCTCCTGCTATAAATTCTTCATTTTACCTAGAGTCCTGTTCTGGACCAAAGAAATTAAACTGCCCATCATCACAAACCTTTTCTACCTTTGACACAGTGCCATGTTAAAGTGCTCTATTCCTGTCTCATAAACGTAAAGCAGGAGTTTTCACATAATACTGCCTCCTAACTAAAGTTTGCATTGCTGAGTGGTATACAGCTTCCATCCTGAAATGGCACACTTTCTTTGATAAACAAGCTAGTGAGTCACCTGCACATGAGAATGTGTTCTAACCATGCAAAGATCCAATACTAAGCATGGGCGTAAAATCCGTTCCGCTTGCGGAATTTGTGGATTTTCTGCAAATTCGCAATCCGCGAACTCTCGCGAATTTGCCGAAAATCCGCAAATTCGCACGCAGCGGATTTTTTTGCTTGGTGATACAATATTGCAGCGCGCGGTGTTCACTTACCATCATTCAGCGTTTGCAGAGTTGTTTTTCTCCATATTTTGCGTGTGCTGTGCCATTTTAGATCTTGCTGCGGGTTCCCGCGGGAGTTCGGCGACCGCAATTACGTCATCGTGGCTTGCCACCTTGCACAGAACGCATCGCGAGAGTTCGCAATTGCGAACACGTAGATGCGGCGGGCAGCAACAATCTGGCACTCGCGAAATTGCAACATTTGCAATTCTTCACAAGTAATCCACCAGCAAGCAGCTTAAAGCTTCTGAAAATGATGATTTTTATCAGAATAACTCCTCAGGTTGACATTTGCCTGCACATTTTTTTGAAAGGAGTCCATTTTGGGGGCGGGGGGGAGGAAGGAAGTGCCCCACAGTCTCCAACTTCCTGTTCCTGTCCTGCAGGCTCCTCCCAGTGCTTTCTTCATGTGCTGGTCACTTTATTTATTTATTTATTTGTTGGTTTGTATAGCGCTGGAATCAACTCTCAGTGGAGTATCTCTGCGCTTTGACACCTGTAGAACACCAAGAAATAAATATAGGTGGAAGCTAAATTTCATTTTTAAACAGTATCGTTTTCAATTGTTTCCGAAATTTTAGATGGTCTATGCATTGTTTGAGTGACAGAGGGAGTTTGTTCCAGAGAATAGGTCCTGCTATAGAAAGTGCCTTACTCCCGTGTCTGGCTTTCTTAGCCCGTGGTACCTGCAAAAGAAAATCATTGCTCGACCTCAGAGATCGAGTGGGGGTGTAAGGGACAAATTTATTTTTCAAATAAGCAGGTCCTTGGCCATTTAGGCACTTGTGAATCAGGCAACATGTTTTGAATTTCGTGTAATTGGTCAAGAAGGGGTTTGGAGGCAGTTCTGGGAGGGGCATTAAGAACCAAGCGGGCCGCAGTATTCTGGATGACTTGCAGTCTATCCAATACCCCTTCATTGGCAGCAAGCAGTAGACCATTACAATAGTCGATCCTGCTTAGAACAAGTGCCTGGACTAAGGTTCTCCTCACCGAATCAGGCAAAAGAGGAAAAACCTTGCGCAGTAGGCTGATGGTGTGAAAGCATATACCTGAGATATAATTAACATGTTGCTTGAGTGTCAGATCTTGATTCAGACGGACCCCTAAGTTCTTTACAATCGACTTGGGTACGGGAACAACACCCAAGTCGCTGGGCCACCAGTCCGGAGACCAAAGCAATTTAGCTTCCCCAAACCACATAACCTCAGTTTTACTGACGTTGCACTGAAGGCAGTTGGCCGACATCCATTGTGCCAATGCCTTCATAGCAGCTGAGAAAGAGCTCTTCACTTCAGCGGAGATAGTTTTAAACAGGAAGAGGAGCTGCGTGTCATCAGCATATGACACGGGGATGAAACCGTACTTACGCATCACTCTTGCAAGGGGTGCCACATAGATGTTGAAAAGAGTAGGGCTCAAACAAGAGCCCTGTGGCACCCCTTTGGAAATGTCTACCTCCGCTGACCGATATGCACCCATGGTGACACTCTGGGTGTGGTCGGATAGGAAGCTCTTTAGCCAAGCAAGGGCTTTGTTTTTGATCCCGGCGTTCGACAACCGTTCTGTCAAGATGGAATGTGACACGGTGTCAAACGCCGCTGATAGATCTAACAAAACCAGGATCACTGAAAAGCCCTTGTCTTGGTACATGTGTAAGTCGTCAGTCACAGATACCAAAGTGGATTCCGTACTATGCCTTGGCCTAAACCCAGACTGGGAATAGTCAAGAACGTCTGCCAGTTCGATTTATCTGGATAGATGGAAATTAACATGCTTTTCAGATATTTTCCCAAGAAAAGGTAGCAGTGAAATTGGCCTTAGATTGGTCAATTCTGTCCAAGGAATGGCAGTGTTCTTCCTAATGGGTCTGACAAGGGCTCGTTTCCAATCTTTGGGGACATGGCCAGAAGTAAGAGAAAGATTCACAAGTTGCTAAAAAACAGGGCAGAGCTGCCCTGCTAGAGCAGGTATAATCCTGGCTGTAATAATGTCCTCCGGGCTCCCACTTTTAATACTGGTCATCAATGTCAAAGTTTCCTCCCCAGAAATGGGGGGGAAAGATTCCAGAGAGTGTATATCCTGTTTCCATTTTGTATCAGCCTGAGAGAATGCTGTTATTGAGGAAACCTTATCATTACCAGCATTAATTATTTTTTCATAGATTTTATCAATTTTTGTGGTGAAGAAATTAGATATCTCATCACACAACTTCTGGGATGCTATTTCTACAGATTCGCAAGCTGTGGGCTTAACAAAAGATTGCAGAATCTGATATAGAACTCTGGGGGAGTTTCCAGCCTCGGCAATTTGCGCTGTTATGTGTGTCTTTCGTGCTGTCCGAATTGCCTTATGGTAGATAGAAAGTGAATTCCAGTATCTTGTTTTATCTTCTACCAAGTGGGTGGTTCTCCATCTCTTCTCTAACTTCCTCGCAGAAAGTTTCAAGGTCCTTAAGTGATCAGAGAACCACACTTCCTGTTTAGCAGCAGGTCGGGGTTTAAAATGTTTCAGAGGGGCTATTTTATCAATGGCTATTTTGGTCGCCTTACTAAATTTAATTAATGCCATGTCAATATTATCACTAGGAGGGATAGTGGGCATAATAAACTTCTCTTCAAAAGAGCTCTGTGTGACTTTATGCCATTGTCTACGGACAGCGGGTAGTGAAATCTGCTGCGACTTGACAGGCCCAGGAAATAGAGTATAACATTCCAGGACAAAATGGTCAGTCCAGCTAACCTGCTCCGCAGGCAGACAGGAGACCAGTGAGGAATTAGATAAAATCAGATCTAGCGTGTGGGCAGCTATATGGGTGGGTCCAAAGTTTCGTTTGCTTAGACCCAATAGTGACAGATCTGTCAGCAAGGCTTGCGCTTCGCTGCAGTCGAACTTCTCAATATGAACATTAAAGTCCCCTATTAATACAAAGTTACTATCACTGTTGACATAGGGAGCTAGCAACTCGATCAGAAGATTCGAAAAGCCTGTACAGGAGCAAGGAGGGCGATAAACTAAGGCACCTGTCTGACAGTCTTTAGAGAGTATGTAGTTTTAAAGACTAACAGTTCAATTTCAGTGGTAGTCAATTCCTCTAAGATTTTAACTGAAATGTCTTGTTTATATATAATGGCGATTCCTCCGCCCATTTTAATAGGACGGTCTAGCCTAGTCATTTTATAGTTATTAGGAACTCCCAGCGCAATAGCAGGAGTAGAATATGGTTTTAACCAGGTTTCAGTAAAATAGCACAGGTCGGGTTGTTTAGAGGAAATCAGATCCTAGACCTGGGCTGAGTGTTTCGAGAGTGACCTGATATTGCAGAGAATATTTTTCCTTCCTTCCGACTCAGCTAGTATGGTCATTAGAGACGTGATTGGCAGTGTTGCTTTGTAGCATGTGGCATGTAACATTATCTATATTAGGGACCTTTAGGGTAATGTCAAACTGGGAGCGGCAGTGTAGTCATGAAAAAGGACATTCAACCTGTGGGCAAACACAGCCACGGCAGTCCAGCGTTGTGAGAGATCTAAGATGTAATAATACCTGTGGAGTATAGGTGATTCTCATGCCTTCAATGCCAGGCATATCTGCAGATGTTAATCCCCTTGCCCCTAGCCCCGTCCTGTCGCGGACGGGCGCAGACGGGCCTCTCTCTGGCTTGTCTCAGGCGCGTTCTCTGGCGCTTCCCTGCGCGCGATCGCTGCGCGCTCAGGGTGACGAGAAGGCTAAGTAGCCCCTCCTAACAGCAGGCTAGAGCGCTAACCACTCCGCAATTGTGGAATGCGGAAGTGGTGTAGTCTCGGTAAAACGCAAACCAGTGTTCCCCCAACAATAGTGTGCAGATAGCAGCAAGCTAGGTGTTCAAACAGGCTGGTATTATTGAGGTAGTGTGCAGCAGGTAAATACTAAATTAAAAGTGAGCAAGTACAATTTCTATACAATTACGATTTTTAAAATTCACAATTCACAATTCTCTGTTTAAAATAATGCTCGGAGCACTGGCAGGCGTCAAGTGGCTCGGTCGACACTGCCACTGTCTCCCTTACTACCGTCGGCGGCCGGCTCCTCGCTGCCTAAGTAGCCCCTCCTAACAGCAGGCTAGAGCGCTAACCACTCCGCAAATGTGGAAAGCGGAAGTGGTGTAGTCCTGGTAAAATGCGACCCAGTGTTCCCCCAACAATAGTGTGCAGTTAGCAGCAAGCTAGGTGTTCAAACAAGCTGTTATTATTGAGGTAGTGTGCAGCAGGTAAATACTAAATTAAAAGTGAGCAAGTACAATTTCTATACAATTACGATTTTTAAAATTCACAATTCACAATTCTCTGTTTAAAACAGAGACATTTGGATCTTGACCTGGAAGGATTACTTTTTGTGGATGCTGCTGGATATTTGGATTTGAGGCCTTTTTTACTTTCTTTGGATTACTTTTGAATTAGAAATTTCACAAGTAAGTTTGTTTGGGGCATTACAGTTGCTGTAAGTACAATTTTGGAATTTTCGATTTTTGGGCTGTTGTTGGGGCCTTTTGCCCAGGGGTAGTGAGTGGTGCATGGACTGAGTCTTTCTGTGGGGTCTCTTTAATGTAAACATCATGGAGGGCATGGATGGCATGGGATTGTGCTGATTTTTGTGTGTTTTTCGATTTTTTTTGCTGCTGTTATGGCCTTTTGGCCAGGGGTAGTGAGTGGTGCTTGGGCCTAGTCTTTCTGTGGGGTGTCTTGAATTTAAACATCATGGAGGGCATGGATGGCATTGGATTGTGCTGATTTATGTGTGTTTTTCGATTTTTTGGGGTGTTGATGGGGACTGGCCATGTGGGTGGGGGCCATTTGGAGTGCTGGTACAGGCAGGCCCTGGCCATGTGCTGGGGGGCAAGGGGCCATTTTGAAGGCAGGCAGTGTTCTCAGGCCTGCACCCATTTCGCCTAGCTTTCTTCCTTTATGCCCAGGGGTAGTGAGTGGTGCATGGGCCTAGTCTTTCTGTGGGGTGTCTTGAATTTAAACATCATAGAGGGCATGGATGGCATGGGATTGTGCTGATTTTTGTGTGTTTTTTTATTTTTTTGGCTGCTGTTGGGCCCTTTTGCCCCGGGGTAGTGAGTGGTGCATGGACTGAGTCTTTCTGTGGGTCTCTTTAATTTAAACATTATGGAGGGCATGGATGGCATGTGATTGTGCTGATTTTTGTGTGTTTTTTTTTATTTTTTGGGGTGTTGGTGGGGACTTGCCATGTGGGTGGGGGCCTTTTTGAGTGCTGGTACAGGCAGGCCCTGGCCATGTGCTGGGGGGCAAGGGGCCATTTTGAAGGCAGGCAGTGTTCTCAGGCCTGCACCCATTTTGCCTAGCTTTCATCCTTTATGTCCAGGGGTAGTGAGTGGTGCCTAGTCTTTCTGTGGGGTGTCTTGAATTTAAACATCATTGAGGGCATGGGATTGTGCTGATATCTGTGTGTTTTTCGACTTTTTGGGGTGTATAACTGATGTTCCTCTGTCTTCCATTGCTTTTAGGTGCACAAGAGAACCACCAGTGCCAGGAAGAAGTCCTGCAGCGGTGTGTGCAGCATAACGTCACACGACGTCACGTGAGGCCACAGACAAGACAACTTTGCAACTCGTGCAACTGCGGCCTGCTGTTCTGACATCTGAAGAAGATGGCCCCAAAAAAGTTCCCCGTAGCTCCTCTAGCAAGAGTTGCCAGTAAGCAGCAGAAGAAGCAAGTGGCGCCACTTACCAAGGAGACTGGTGTGCCGCCTGCCACATTTTTTGGGGATAAAAAAAAGTACGCCTGCAGCAGCAGCCGGATCTGCTGGGGACCAAGCTGGGAGCAGCACCCCACTCCATTGGACTCAGTGCCACCACCACCACGCCAACTCAAGTCCAAGCCCTTGAGTACTGCAGAGGCAGTTAGTCTAGTTATTCAATCACCAGTGACCAGTGATGTTGGCTCATCGCAAGAAAGTAGCAGCAATGTCCCTCAATCAACACAGGTTGTTGTAACTCATCTGACGAGTGTTCAACAACCACAGCCGCAACAACAACCACATGTGCAAGTACAAGCCCAACTACATGTGGAAGGAGAGGCAGCGCAAGGAGATGCACAAGCAGAGGTGCAAGGAGGGGCACAAGTGCCCACAATAGTTGTTCCTCCCAAAGTAGGGGCACATCAGGAAATCGACATTCAAGCCGAGGTATCATTTGAGGAAGCCACTCCTCCTGATCATTCATTGTCTTCCACATACCTAGCAAGGAAAAGATCAAGGATGGTGTCTACATCTTCTTCAAGCCCCCTTCCTTCTGATCATATGGATCCAACTTGGGAACCACCACTGCCGTCTGAGAGTGAGGCACACCATGATCTGACAAAGGTAGCTAAGCGTAAAAGGAAGGTCCCCGAAAGTCTCATAGTTATGGGGTGTGATGATGACGCTGAAGAAGTGGAGTATACTACTCCTGCTGATGAAGAATCTCACGACGACGACACAGTCATCATACACGCCACTCCAGCCTCAGCGGGCATGCAGCAAGCAGACATTTTTACCCTAGCCCGAAAAGCTGCTAAGCGTGATGTTGTCGACAAGGAGGCAATGGGACCACCATCATTGGAGTTAACTAGTACACCACCACCTACCGCTTCCATATTCTTTTCTCACCAGAAGGGACCTCCATCCATCCCGACCTCCATTTCCTCAATTAGTGGTACTGCTGCAAGTGCACAATGTAGTAAAGTTCGGCAACACACATCCTCCACTTCATCTGGCATGACCAGTATCGCCTCCTCAGCCCCCCCACAGACGTTTGAAGTCCGCAGTTTGGGACTTCTTTAGTGTTTGCACAACAATGGAAAACATAGCCATTTGTAGTATTTGTAAGCTTGCAGTTAGTCGTGGTAATCTTGGTACCAACTAAGGTACCCGAGGCCAGAGAGGTCATCTGTCCGAAAAAAAACCCAAGATTGGTTATGTTTCCACGGATAATGGCGCCAATGTAGTTAAGGCCATGGATATGGGTTACTATTTCAGAGTGCCGTGTTTGGCGCACTGTATAAACCTGGTTTTTAAAAAATTCTTGAGAGAAGAAAGTCCAGTGTGCGAGTTACTGACCACCTGCCGAAGAATCTGCACAAATTTCAGCCATTCTTTTAAGGCCCGGAAGCATCTGAGGGGCCTGCTACATGAACGTCGACTGCCAGTGAAAGCACTCATCCAGGAAGTGGCAACACGTTGGAACTCAACCTTCTACATGCTTGAACGTCTGTATGAGCAGTGTACGGTAGTCGATCAGTATTTCTTTACACAGGGTACAGCTATGAATGACCTGAGGATACATGCGGAGCAATGGAAGCTAGTTAAAAGCCTGAGAGACATGCTGTGTCCTTTTGAGTTCCTCACGTGTGCAGTCAGCAGGGAGGACTGTCATTTGGGAAAAGCTATCCCATTTTTGCGCATGCTAGAGCACCAACTGAAGGCGGTGTCTTCAATGTTTCAAAAAGATGAAGAAAAGCAAGAAGCTTTTGATTTGGCGGAGAAATTATTACAGCGCCTACTTTGCGATGAACGTCTTTAAAAGATCCACACAGAACAGCAGTACATTTGTGCTACTATTCTGGATCCACGCTACAAAAAGGCACTGGCAGGCAGAGCATTCTTTCCTTTTGGTGACGCAGAAGTTTTAAAGTACAAACGTTGGCTAGCTCTGTCAGCCATGAGGTTTGAAAGAGAACGGCAGGAATTTGAAGGAAAAGGCAGTACATCAGCATCAGCAGGCCATCCGGAGTAAAAATAATCCACTTCTGCACCTGTGGCTGTGGCACAAGGGAGTGATTTTCCCTCTCAGCTGTTAAAGACACCAGCAACCGGATCATCTGCAACAGACACAACAGTAACATTGTGTGAAGAAGAGGATTGGCTAACTCAGCTTGGGTTTGCTTCTCAAAAGGTCCCAGCAAAAAGTAAGCAAAGTGGAGGAACAGTGGAGAACCTTGAGTCGATGGTGCAGGACTATCTGAATGACTCAACAGAGGTCTATGTTCATGATGACCCATTGGCGTATTGGCATGGGAAAAAAGAATTGTGGCCAGAGATCTCCAACCTGGCTATAAACTACTTGTATTGCCCACTCGCAAGCGTGTCTTCTGCTGGTGGCATTGTAAATTGCAAAAGGACCCGCCTTCGCCCAAAAATGTGGAGAGGTTAACAATGATCAAGATGAATCAGCACCTCGTACCACCAGATTACAAAGTACGATAATACAAGCCGGAAGAAGACGAGGAGTACACCAACTTAGATGAGGGAATTTCTTCTCTGTTAGGTGACCTACTCCCGCCTGAATTCTCAGAGTATGAGGACGAACTCTTCTTCCTTGACACCGAGCCCTGAAAATGAGCCAATGAATCAATAACTTTCTTTTTCGTCCTTTTTCACTTTTATTCCTGTGTGTCTGTCTTTCTTTGTTTTGCAAAGTCAATATAAATAAAAACTTAATTCACCTAATCACAAAAACAAGCCCATCAGCAGAATTGTCTTCACTTATTTGCTTATTGATTTGAAGGTGCCGCAGTCTGCATTCCTCAGGTTCACAAATTCACAAGAACATGCTCCTCTATCCTCCTCCTCCAGACTCCTATTTCCCTCAAAGCAGATGGCAGGATTACGCCCAATGAAGAAAGACTCTGCACTTGTGGGGGTGTTCTACTTCTTTGCGGGTGAGTTGACGGCTCAGGCACCATTGCTGGGAAGGTCTAATACTGGATAAAAGTGGTTTGGCGAAAATCAGACTTGAAAAAGTTTTTGCTTTTTTGCTCACTATCATGTTTTCCGGGGCCTTTTTGGGTGGGTTCCTGGTGTTTGGGGGTGGGTTTTGGGGTCTGGGAGCACTGCTGGCACAGTCTAATGTTGATAGCATTTGTTTTCTAGGACATTCATGTTGGAAAAGTGGAGTTATGACCTAGCTGCACAGCGCGTTTGGACAGAAGGCCGAAAAATATTGTAAGTATGAGATTTTCCATTTTTGCTTTTTGCCTGTTTGCGGGTGGGTCTTGGGGCATTGCTAGGAAGGTCTAATACCGGATAAAAGTGGTTTGGCAAATATCAGACTTGAAAATGTTTTGGCCTTTTTGCTCACTTTCTAGTTTTTGGGGGCCTGTTTGGGGGGCTTCCTGGTGTTTGTGGGTGGGTTTTGGGGTCTGGGAGCACTGCTAGGTACGGATACTTTTGATTGCAAGTGGTTTGAAGGAAATCCATGGTGGCAAAGGGGTGTTAGGGCCTAGCTGCAGAGCCCGCGCGGAGTGATTTTGGAAATTGGCCTGAAAATTACTTAGTCCCCATTTTTGTACTTTTGCTTTTTGGCTGTTTGAGGGTCTTCTACTAGTTTCCGCCTGGTTGACGGCTCTGGGGCCATTGGTGGGAAGGTCTAATACCGGATAAAAGTGGATTGGCGAAAATCAGACTTGAAAAAGTTTTGACCTTTTTTCTCACTATCATGTTTTCGGCGGCCTGTTTGGGGGGCTTCCTGGTGTTTGTGGGTGGGTTTCGGGGTCTGGGAGCACTGCTGGGTATGGATAATTTTGATTGCAAGTGGTTTGAAGAAAATCCATGGTGGCAACGGGGAGTTAGGGCCTAGCTGCAGAGCGCGCGCCGAGTGATTCTGGAAATTTGCATGAAAGTTTTTAAGTGCCCATTTTTGAAGTTTTGCTTTTTGGCTGTATGGAGGTCTTCTACTAGTTTCTGCCTGAGTTGACGGCTCTGGGGCCATTGCTGGGAAGGTCTAATACCGGATAAAAGTGGTTTGTACAAAATCGGAGGCAAATCTTTTTTGTGTTTTTGCTGACTTGCTTGTCTTTGAGGTGCTGTTTGGAGGGGTTCCGGGTGTTTGTGGGTGGGTTTTGGGGTATGGGAGCGCTTCTGGCACAGTCTAATTTTGATTGCATTTGTTTTTCCGGAAATCCATGGTGGAAAAGGGGAGTTAGGTCCTAGCTGCACAGCGCGTTTGGACAGCATTGAAAGAAGGCCGAAAAATATTGTAAGTATGAGATTTTCCATTTTTGCTTTTTGCCTGTTTGGGAGTGTTGTGCTTTTTTTCGGTGGGTTGGCAGGTCTTGGGGCATTGCTGGGAAGGTCAAATACTGGATAAAAGTGGTTTGGAGAAAATCCATGCTGAAAAGTCTTTTGGCACTTTTTGTAACTTAGGGTTCGTTAGGGTTAGCACTAGCAGCAGTATTCCATGCGTTTGGGGGTGTTCTAGATTTTTGCAACTGCGTTCTGGGGTCTTAGAGCACTCGTGGGAATGTGTAATTTTGGTTGCAAGTGATTTGAAGAAAATCCATGGTGGGAAAGGGGGGATTTGGCCTAGTTAAAGAAAGCGTTTGCCACTATTCTTAACTTAGGGCTTGTTAGGGTTAGCAGTATTGAAATGCATGTATTTGGGCGGGGGGCTGTTTGTGGGGAGGGTTTGCGAGTCTTGGAGCGATGCTGGGTATGGATACTTTTGCTTGCTTGCAAGTGGTTTGAATACAATCCACGGTGGGTAAGGGGGGATTTGGGCCTACTTTACTTTCAAAGTACGTTTTGTCACCATTTTTCTACTAGGCCTCGTTTTTTGAGATCTGATTGGGGGTCTTCTACATTTTTGCGACTGGGTTTAGTAAGGGTCTGGAAGCACTGCTGGGAAGGTCTAATGTTGTTCTAAAACACAGTTTACAGTACACCTAGCTTGAGGGGAAAGATCCGCTAAATTAATTCGCCCATACTTATTTATCCTTCAAAAGGAGACTCAGCCAGAGTAAGCACTTTCAAAAATATTGTAGTCTATTAGGAAACTCAAAATGTGACTTTTTGCACTACACAGCGTACATAAATTATATTTATTTGTCAGTGGTGTTCTAATATCACTTCCTGTTTTTCCATCAATAATTACAGGCCGGGTTTCAGTCTACTTACTTTTCAGTAACCATGCATGCAGTAGTGCATGCACTTCCTTTATGTAACTTAAAAGATTTATGGTTAGATTTGTACCCAAAGATTTCTTTATCTTCAATTATTGTTTGTCCATGCTGTGCTTTTTTTTTCTTCTTCCAACACAACTTCCCAAAATCCCCCATTCCCATCCATTTTCCAAACCCTAACCCTCTTCCCCCGGGCTGTGTGGTTTTGAGTGATGTGTGACTAAATGACAGCAATAATTCCACACACTTGCTGGGGAGGATAAGGTCATAGCAACAGGCTGGTGAAGGAATCCCAGGATATATTCTATTCTTACTCAGCTTGACACTCAGTCACTATTGGCAAATGAAAGCAGATTTTCATGTGTGCCATCAACTTGATTGGTCATCAAGAACATCCTCCTCCTAGACTTGGCAAATTATTACGCTGCTGTGCCCTTCACCTTTGGTACTATTTCTTGTAGTAGTAGCCAATGTCAAAGAAATTCAACGCAAGTACTAGTTATACTTTCAATACTTTACCATTTGTTACGCTACATTGTGGCACTGTTCTAGTGTACTGTCACCTGCTATATTCTCTATTGTACCGTTCAAATGCTATGCTAAGGACAAACAAGGTTTCCTTTTCTTTTTTTTCAGATGCTGCAACTGCCACTGTGTAACACCACTAGTACAACCGCAATGATGACATTTCATCCGCCCAGGTTTGCCAACCTTAATCGCCATTTGCTGTGCTGCCAGCCCTGTGCCTAGCCCTATTTCCAAACACAAATTACAGGTAAGATAAGCGTTTGGGGGGAGGAAGTATAATGGAGTATTAGGAGAGACGTGGACTGACGCTAGTACTAGTAAAGTCCTAGGACTATTGAATTCACTTACTCTGTGAGAGGCACTTAGTTTTGAAAACATTTGGGCAATTCATTACACAACTTGAATCAAGATGCCAATTAAGTTTCAGGAAAACAAACTTACTGTTAAACCCCCACCCACCAGCCTCAAAAGCAGTAAAAAAAACACGTATGCTAAGATAAAATTTAAAGTATATTTATATCCCTAACAAAAATAATCTCCCGCAAGACCCAATCCACCCCCACTCCCTAACCCCAATGAATGTCTGTGAAAAGTCCCAAAAACCCAACTCCCAATTCCCACCCCCCAGAAGTCTTTAAAAAAGGGGCAAGGGACAGTCTCCTCCTACTGCTGGCTGCTGCTGTTGACTTTCCGGGCCAGGTCGGCATGCTCCTTGCGGAGGGTCTCGAGCAGGGTTTTGGTGTTGAGGATCTCCTGCTCGAGGTAGGACACCCTCAGGGAAAGGCAGTGCATCCTATTTTTGTAACTGCTGTGGGGGGCAGCTGATTTCTTTGCTGCTCAGCGGTGGCGGGTGGCTGCGGTACCCCGGCTCCGTACCGCTGGAGACCTGCTGCGCTGACTGGCTGACCCAGGGAGCGCGGAGAAGGATGCAGGTGTCACCGTAGATGTTGTAGACGTACTCTGCGTGTCCTCCTCCTCCTGGGTCACCAGCCGCCGATATTCGGCGACAGTGGCCTCCAGCCTCCGTTGCCGGGCCCGTCTAGTCAGCTCCTTCCGTGTTGGTTTGGAAGGAGCATCTATATGAAGAAAGAAAAAGACATAGTCTGTAACCAATGCTCTTTAAGATTAACACAAAATGATTCAGCAGAAAGTTGTATTACAGGTTAGGGGCTGGGCACTCCTTTTGTTTTTAGGCTGTTTGTCTAGTTTTGAACTCTTTGTATGCGTGCTGCTAAGGTAAGCACAATGTCCAAATTGTGCAATTCAAACTAACCAAACAACTCAATGAAACCACTTGACCTTATGCTCACTGTTGCACTTCCTGCTGGAGGGCTACTGTTTAGTTTGTTATCACAAATTATTTCAAATGTTCAACAACATAAACTTAATTTAATAAACTCAAACGTTAGGTGATTTGTTCATTATTGTTTTACTTCTTTCATATTCTGAATTTCAGTTCAAACATTCTAACCAATTGTATTTTCATTGGATTGCAATATTTCATAAGTTATTCACATATACATTTAATACTTTTTTTCAATGCCCTATGCATTTCGGCCTCTTGGCCCTTCGTCGGGGGCTGTGTCTGAAAATAAACAGACGTGCGTTACTGTACCAGTCCAGTACATGCAGGAGGTAATGCTCTTACTTTTCTATTACGGGTGGCACTGAGAAAACTTGTTACAAGGGCTACTGCTTAATTAATTTAACTTTCACTCTACAGTGCCAATGAATACTAGAAAAGGAAAATGAAGAAGATAAATAATCTGAGTATCTATCACTGCACATGGTATGTATTTGCTTACATACGGGATGACTTTAGGTGCTTTGCTTTTTATTGAGTGAACAGTGATACATCCACATATGAATGACCGAGTTCTACTAAACTTATTAACAGAGGTAGTGAGTGGCCATCGTAATAGCCGGATATATGCTGTGCCTGCAATACAAACTACTGCTACTATTCATGGTAGTATTCAGACAAAATTACAACTTCTTTTCCTTGCCTTTCCTACACTGGGAAGGACGTGCGGGTGCAGTGTTACATGCTCTTCAAAGTGACACTTAGTTCATCCAGTGACCGTCTAATCTCTCTAGATACACATATGCTATCTAAGAGTCTGATAGTACCATGATCCAGGCATCCATCCATTCAAACTATATGTCAATCATTCTTCTTCATGTCTCTCATCTGGACAAACCATATGTTTTCTCACGGGGAGCACACTATGCAGTCTGCAATCTCAATAAGTAAGGAATATAAGAGCTTACCACTGCCCGCCACTACATTGGCAACCCGCACAGCAGTTGGGTTCGGCACTTGCACCGCCTCCTCCCCAGAACTTTCCTCCTCCACCTCCGTGCTGGGCCCAGCACCAGATGTTCCACCTACAAAGTACATTTAAGAATGTTAGATTTCATAGACATACACCACTCACTAATATTTTGTCTAGGAATGAAGAAATGTGAATACAGAAACCCATCTAATAATTTGTGACTGTCTACTCTAAAGTAAAAATGTTCCTTTTTCCAGGGAAGGGTGTTGTCTTGCTGCACTTTTTGGCACAACTGATGAATGCTTGCTTTTTAACACGCACCATTTTTCTCATAACAGACAGAAGCTTCACTTCTAAGAACAAATCATCATAACTAGGATGAAGGGACCAATGATTCAGCACCAAAAAGAAAAATGAAAGTTCAAACCAGGTGAGGGCTCGGCTCGCCCACAATAAATGTGTGAAATAAATCACTATACGCACTTTTCCATTTTTAATCAACCGTTTATGTTTTATGACAAGCTTGATTTTAATAAATATTTTTACTTTTAATAAAGCTTTAAAACTTACATAGACTCTGTGGTTTTTGGTCATGAGTGAATGAGCAAAAGGTTTTGCAATTTGCAAGCATGAGTCCGTGCCTCTGACACTTCTGGAATCTGACTCCGTACTCTTGTCCTGCGTTGGATAATCATCATTGGGGATCAATCATCAATGAATTCGGGAGCTAAATGACTCTGCCACACTATCTAGTCAGTAAGGAGATAGGGGGTTCTTCACTGAGGTATGTGGAAAGTCTACCTGTGCCTATTATAATTGATAAACAATGCACTATTTAGTGTCCATAGTTCTGTTTGTGCAGATTTGTCCCTGCAACAGTAGTAGTATAGATTGTCCTCCTATCCAAACCAAAAGTAAAGTAGTATCTTATTCTTTCTTGGTGGTCATTCACCTTTTTATTGTTGATAATTTTCAAAGCATAAACATTTAGAAGACTTGAAAAGACATTATGGAAAATCCCAGAGGACTGCACTCAGTGCATAGAGCTATTGCTGACTAGAATGGGAGTTTTGTTTTACACCTTTTGCCAAATGTGCAATCTTAGTTAGCTACAGAGACAGACTAATAAGAATAATCTAGTCATACCCCAGGGAGTCATAGTCGAGGCAGGATAAGAATTTAGATACAGTCTACAAAAAGATCAAAGACGATTTAGAAAAAATCGAATGAGGAATGCTAGGACAAAATAGGTACTCTATATTTAAATTAAAACTTACCGGGGCCAGCAAAGGAGCCCTCGCCTGACCGATCCTGGCCTTGTTCAGCAGCAGCAGAAGCCTCCTCCAATGTCCTCTTGCCCCTGGGGGGAGCTGATGTACAACATGAAAGAAAGAAAGACCAGAAAACATGGATGATATGTGTCAACCAAATCAAACATTTCAAAAGAACAATAAAAAAATATTTTGGCGAAATAGCAAATAGACAATTATTCCACGGGATGTATTGACCTATCTCATGTGGTCTACTATGATATTAGTATTGCTTGATTTGCGGACCATCGACTTGGAAAGTTATGTAACTCACTAAACAAACTACTAAAAAGGTTCGCCTAGGATTGGCAGGCAACAGTCCGCAGCACACGAAGTGACAGACAAAGTCCATCGTGATTGCAGATCAGTGACAACACTAAAAAGTTTCCTACTACATTAACCAGTCATTAAAATACTCAAGCTATCAATCCACCACCACTATTTCTTCTTATTGCCAGGTGAACAAAGGAAGGACTGGACTTGAGTCTGTAGGGGCAGATTTAGAACCCCCTTGCGGCTCTTTTGCTCCATTGTTGCGTGACTTTTGTGACGCAGCGGCAGATCAAAAGTGGCTGAGGGAAATCTAAAAGATTTCAATCAGTCACTTTTAGGACAATGATGTGTGACTCAAACCCTGCGCCTGCTTGAAGCAGACATACGGCTTGACGCAGCATTGGGGAGATAGGGCACCCCAGAGCATTGCTGGAGCTGCGCCATCATTGCGATGCAACCCCAGCAATGCGCCACCTTTACGGCACAGATAAGTAACGCTTCGGTGACGTTTTGGGCCCATGGTGCGCCGCATTGTAAATACGACGCACCATGGGTGGTGGTGGCGTGGCACACAATTACTGGTGCATCCCTGCTACATTGCAGGGATGCGCTGGTAATTACAAATCTGACCCTTAGTGTCTAGCATTACGCAGTTCTTTAAACTACACTCATACATCATTTCTCAGGCCAATGAAATGAACACAAAATCGAAAACAAATAAGCATAGTAGCAACGCTACTGAGAAGGAGAGCAGTGTACCTGAAATGCACAGAATATTTTGAAATATAATTTACCTACAATGTAATCAGCAGCATTATTGCTCTTGGTAAAAAAATATAATTTGCAATATAATAACAAACAGAGCAGGAGAAAACAGAGTAGTGAAGAAATAGCTACTACTACTCACCAAGCCCGGGGATCTCGAGGCCGAGCAGGTCGATCAAGTCGCCTTCCCGGTCCAGGAGATCCGTCCAACGGTGGTTGGCCTGGTTGTAGGTGCGCCGGACCCGAGAGTGTTGGTACATGGCCCGGCACACCTTCTCCCACCGCTTCCGGCGCTCCCGGATCCCGTACCCGCTAGCGATCTTGCCGCCTGCCATGATGGTCCTGGGGAGGCGGCGCTGAACATAAAAAACTAGTGCGGCCACCTCCTCCGCGCTAAAGATCTCCCAGGCTGTGACTTGCTCCCCCCTCAAACGCCCGCACGGGAGCCGGGCACGGGGTGCGGGACCCTTCCTCTTCTCAGGATGCTTCCCGGCTCCCTTTACCATGGTTTGGGCAGAAGGAAGGTAAATAATAAAGAAGAAATAGAATAGGGAAGAAGAAAAGAAAAGAGTTTAAAAAAGTAGTTTAAAATTAACCAAAAGTAGCAGAAAACACAAAAATATAGAGCTAGAAAAATAGAGGAATAGATAATAAGTAAAATAGATAAAAAAACTTCAAACAAGCAAAGGATGGCAGAAATTCAGAGAGGATACAGAAAGCATGCCCAGAACCATAGCAATGAATGAGAAACAAGATGGCCGCACCCGTTCATGACAGCGTGGGTAAGTTTGCGCGAGATTTCCCTCGTGATCACACGCAAACTTGTACTACCGAGCCGCACACTTTGCGAGATTACACATCGCGCCCGGAAACGGAAACACGTCATGCAAACAAGATGGCTGCGCCCGTGAACAATCATGAGGATAACTTCGCGCCGCTGCGCTACAAGCGGCTCGCTAAAACACGCAAAACCTTGCGAACTGACACGCCTCAAAAAAACAAATCGCATATTCGCACGAATTCGCGGCTTCCAAATGCGATCTCGTGCAAATTTGCGCCCCGCGAATGCCGCGAAATTGCAGAAAAACGAGTTTTGCAAAACTGAAAGCACTCAGCAGGTGCAAAATTTCAAACTCATCATTAGTAACCATTCCCTGTAGTGCTTCCTGAGGGGCCCCTCCAGAGTTCAGTTGCCTATTTGCAACTATTCTATGACCCTCACAGCAGGCTCATAGAATAGCTACAAGTAGGCCACAAAGGTCCTGTGAAAAAAAGTTGCACTTCAACAGAAAGCAAATTACAGATAAGGAAGCAGGTGCCAGACTGGAAGTTTAAATTCAGTGACACATTAATCAACCCCAATTTAATTCATGTCAGTTGAAGCAGTGCAGGTGTGCTTGCTTTTCCCCCCCATAATCTACAGTGATGAACCCGAGGGTGGCAGTGATGTACCAGAGGGTGGCATGGGTGAACCAGACGGTGGCAGTGGTGAAACAGAGGGTGCTGTGAACCTGTGATGATGAACCAGACATAAAAACAACATAGTCGTGACCGTTGCGAGACGACAAGTAAGTTCGCAATTGCGAACTGGTACAAAACCCTGGAAAACTGGCAGAAATCCTTGCGAACACAAAAAAAAGAAAAAAATCCGCAAGTTCGCGGATTTTGCGGATTGCGAATTTGTGAATACGCAAATTCGCGAATACGCAAAATTCACCCATGCTTAGAACCCTTCTGCTCAACTGTTGCAGTAAAATCTGGTGGATCAGCCAGTAAGTGATGTAAAAGGTTGAGCCTAAAACGGGTAATTAAAAATCTGTCCTGGGCATTATACTTGAGAGCAAGGTAAGGTTCCATTCCTTCCTCAGTTTTTGCCATTCTCTGGGCAAAGACTGTGGTTTTGCTTTCTTACTCGGCCGCTCTACCTGGGGCTACCAGATCCAGAAAGATTTTTTTAACTCTCTGTGTATCCTGGGGGATAATTTCCGTTGGGTTGGTAAAAAGGTCCTTACAACCAATTCCCTCAAGTGTGGTCTTAACATATTTTACCCAAAGGGTTACTCATTCCAATGTCCCACACTAGTCCATCCATTCCTTCTCATGCTATTTTCTGTATTCAGTTCCTTGAGGTGCACCTGTTGTGGAGTTCCAGTGAATGAGGGAATATTTTCATTGAATAGGTATGTGGAATGTGGACCCAACAACATTTGGCTTGCCCTCCTCCCAATGATATATGTTAGATATGAGTTAGGTGAGTCGAAGTGTAATATTTGTGTTTACACACATGGAGGGCGTCACTATTCGGTATGTTTGTGTGGTTTGTCATGTACATGTATCCATTGGTGGTTCCTTTCAGGTACTTCCTGTTGATGTCTGATAGATGCTGTGGTTGCTGTTATGTTTGCTAATTTTGGCCATTGCCTACAGATGTGTGGCACTTTGTTATTCTATTGTTTATCCCAGACAACATCAGTTTCCAGGTCCAGTGCACATGTGATTAGTAATGCATGTGGTAGATGTAGTATGGCCAACTGGTGTAGGCTATATTTGTTACCCAGTTGGTGGTATTGGTAACCTACAGGTATATGGATGATGCCCTTAGAATGTATTTCCCGCTGCTTCAATGTTATGGCAAAAGTGACATTACCTTTTGATGTGGGATATGTGTGTGAGTCGACTACAGCTTTGTAGGTTGTTGATTAAGAAAGACACATTTTCAGTCAAGAATGTCAAAAAGCTGGTGAAATTATTGATGAATTTGTGGAGATACTCAATACACTTATCAAACACTGTAAATTCAATGAGCTTAAACATAGAGAAGCTATACGTCTTAGAGTTATTGATGGATGCTTGACAGATTCCTTCAGATGACAAACACTGAGAGAAAGTCTTATTCTAGCGGTAGTGTTGATGGCTGCCAGAGCTGAGGAGAGTGCTGAAAGACAAGCTGCTGACATGGAGGCCAGAGGTGCCCAGAGTGAATCAGTCATGGGAATAAAAAGTTAAAAATAAGCCAAAGCAAAAGGGTACAAAGTGATGTGTACACTAAAAAAGAAGTTATGCTTTGGATGTGGATTTTCATTTACCCATGAAGGTCATTGTTCTGCCGTTAAACAAATATGTAAATGCTGTGGTAAAGCAAACAATTTTGTGATAGTGTATTAAGCAAAAGAAAAAGTAAGTGCATCATGGTACAAAGACAAAATGCGCATAAAACATTGCAGAGGCAATGTTCAACGCAGTGTACAGACAGAATATCGAGTTTAAAATATCGAGTCACACTAATAAAATCACAAATATAGTGGTTCAGAAATATCGACAGCAAGAATATTGGGTCAAGAATATCGACGTAAGATAAATATTATCAATTTTAAAAATATTGAAGTGTTTAATATAATTTGCAAACATATAGGGGCTGATTACAATGGCGGGCGGATCGCCACCGCCGGCCCGCCATCCACCCACCATCGTAACCTGATTTACCCACCGCCAGATTACAATGGCGGTGAGTAACGCGGTGGTGAAAAGTCTGTTCACTGCTTTTCCATCAGTCGGCAATTGTTACGATTGCTGGCAGGGTGGACTTGGCCACTAATATGGTGGTGGTGCCTAGCAGGCACTGCAATCCATATTGCGATGGGTGCAGTAACAGACCTTTCCATGAAAGGCTGGTGGAAATTGGCTGTGGGGCCCGTTGCGGGCACCCTGGGGGCTACTCTTGGGGGTACCCATGGTACCACCCTGCAGGTACCTGCACCAACTGGCAGGTCACGTGGTGGAAGGAAATGCTGTGCATGCCCTTGTACCATTGCGAACGGTGCTGCAGCCAGCGTAATTGGGTAGGAGGGACTGCCACACCTCTGGTGTCGGTCCCATCACTGTTATGGTGGCGGGCGGACTTATGTCCGCCCGCAATCATAATGACCCCCATAGTATTACGTAATTGTTATGTATTTTAGTCTATGATTTATATTTTTGTATAAAAATGGTTTGTATTTTATTATATGTATTAAATGTTTAGTAGTTATTATTTTTTTAATCTGAATTTTGCATTTTTGGTTCAGAAGTGGGTTGTGGGTTTACAGGGGATTAGGAAGGGAAGGAATGTAATTATATTAAGTAATTGATTAGTCTTTATTTATTAATATTTGTTTAATTGAGATTTTATAGTGCTAAATGTCTAGAGTAATTTATTATACATTAATTACTAATTTGTTGTTCAATAATATTAATTATTTAAATTGTAATTCATCGTGTTAATTGTGTAATCAATTTTAGGTGTGTGTTTTGGTGTTTATATGTAAAAAGGGTGAGGTGTATTTTATTTTTAATTGATGAATAATACATGGTTGTTAATTAATTTTGAATTAATTAATTGGTAATTAATTATGGTAATTGTGTAAATAATTGTAGGTGTGTGATTGGGGTTTATAGGTGTAAAGAGTGGGAAGTACTTTTTTTTAATTGCTATTTTAATAGTTGGTTGTTAATTAATTAAGATTAATTAATTGATAAATGGTGTTAATTTGTTTATTTCATTTTTCTTAAATATTTGTTAAATGGTATTAATTAAATTAATAAAAAAATGTATTATGGCAGTAGTGTAATTACGTTTAGGTGTGTGTTTTGGTGTTTATAGGTTTAAATGGTGGAAAGTATTTTATTATTAATTGATGAATTATTAATTGGTTGTTAACTGATTTGAATTAATTAATTGGTAATTCATTATGGAAATTGTGTAAATAATGTTAGGTGTGTGTTTGGGTTTTATAGGTGAAAAGAGTGGTAAGTACTTTATTTTTAATTGATAAGTTAATAGTTGTTTGTTAATTTATTGACATTAATGAATTGATAAATAATGATGGCAATTGTGTAATTAATTGTAGGTGTGTTTTTGGGGGTTTATAGGGGTATATGGTGTTAATTTGTTTATTTATTTGTTCTTAATAAATATTTGTTGATTTGTAATAATTAAAATAATTACAAAGTTGTTATGGCAATTGTGTAGTTAATTTTAGGTGTGCGTTGTGGTGTTTATAGGGATAATGGACGGCAAGTAATTTGTGTTTAATTCATTTATAATCGTTAATTGATGATAATTATTTGATATTTATTTTGGGTAGTTGTTTTTACTTTCAAAGAGGTAAAGGGAGGGTATTAAATACATTGTAATTACTTAATAATTAGTTGTTAATAGTAATAGTTTTTTATTTAAAAATACATTTTAATAGTGCTTTATTATTTTATAGTTTAATTTTGGCGCATGTTGTGGACATTATAGTGTTGAAGTGTGTGTAGTTAATTAATGTTTATTAGTTTTATTTATTAATACATTTTTCAATTGATTAATACATATGTTAATTATGGAAGTACATTTAATTTAAAATGTTGAACCGCATTGTTATTGGTGTGGTGTTATAGGATGGGAAATATAATAAATACATTTATCTAATATTACGTTTCTTTGTTTTGTAATATTTTCTAGTTTTAAAAGATTTATTTTGAATGTATTTAATATTTTATTTGATATAATTTTGTAGGTATTTGTTATAGGTAATTAATGTTAAAATGTGTGTTCTTTTTATATATTTAATATATTTGATTTAAAAATAAATACATTTTTTTTATATATATATATATATATATATATATATATATATATATATATATATATATATATATATATATTATAAATATATATTCACGCTCCCTCTTGCCTCGTTTTCTGAAGTAAGGAAAGCACTCAAAAGGGCGTGTTCAAAGATTTATTGCGAACTACCAGATGCGTTTCATCGTTTTGCCTTCTTCTATGGTACAGATTCACGCCTGAAAAAGGCCATTTTTATTTTCATTACAATTGGGCCTACAAACAACATAGAGAGAAGAATACGTTCTTTTCACGGGCGCCATCTTAACATTTGTCTATATTATTACAAATAATGTTTTTACACACTCCACACTTTTATCTGGTTAGCGCATTATATTTTGTCAGATCGACATGGAGATACCACTGCTACATTTATGGCACTATTCCAAACTCTCATAACGCCCTGTATGGGCATAGTCTCTATCATTATATTAGGTATAAACTTTCAATACAATCATGTATGAATACTTTCTAATATACCATTGCTCAGTTCCATAGTTCAATAATAACAACAATCACAGCACATAATTCATACTTAGTTAATGTACATTCTTATCATTCATATTCTCGTCTCTTTCCACGGAACCCAATGTACCTCTTTCCTACTATTTGCCCAGATGCATTGTTAACCCTTCGTGTGTATTCAATCCCTCGGGATACCTGGTTTGCAGATCAATGATGTACCGGAACTCTTGTCCCCTTAACATCAACAGTCTGTTCCCTCCTCTAGGGTGTGCTGGGACATGATCTAGGACAAAAAAACTTAGGAGGTTTCTGTCAGTTTTGTGTTCCGTTTGAAAATGGCGGGCTACTGGATATGTCACATCACAGTTTTTTATAGCCCTGGTATGCTGTAAGACTCTCTTTTTTGTTTTGTGAATGGTACTCCTAATATATTGGAGTCCACATGGACGGATCAGGCAGTATACTGTGTACGATGTGCTACATGTGAGAAATGTTCTGATCTTTTTTGGTTTGGCCATTCCTGGAACTTTATAGGTTAAAACCTTCTTGCTTCCCTGACACGCCTTGCATTTTCCACAGGGAAAAAAAACCCTGCAACATATTAGCCAATGGTTTGGGCGGCCGGGCACCCTGGTAACTGTTGGTGAGACTGTCCTTTAGAGATCTCGCTCTCCTAAAGGTGAGTAAGGGTTGGGGTGGAACATCCATGCCTATCACCGGATCCAGTTTTAACAGTTTCCAGTTTTTTCTGAAAATCTTTCTCAACTCCCCTGACTCCTCTGAGAAGGTGGTAATCATTTGAAATTTATTGATCTCAGTCTCTTTATTAATTTTTCATTTGAACAGCTGCTCACTAGGGATACCATTTACTCTCTTAACGGCACTTTGTAGCGTCAGTTCATCGTATCCACGTGCTCTAAATCTGTCCATGCACTCACTCGCATGTCTCACAACATCCCCATCTCTGGTGTAATTTCTTTTAATACGTAAAAGTTCCCCAAAGGGGATACTTTTGATTAATTTGGGTGGGTGACTGCTGCGCGCGTGCAATATAGAATTGCCCGCTGTGGGCTTGCGGAAAAGTTTGGTGATTAAATTTCCATCTTCAAAATGTACCTCTAGATCTAAAAAATGCACCATTGAGGAAATGATGTCTGCACTGAACTTCAAATTTACATTGTTGGTATTGAGTCTCTCAACATATTCCTCAGCTGTTTCTCTTGATCCCCTCCAAATAACAAAGAGATCATCGATGTATCAATGCCATGTAACTATATTTTGAGTCCAGTTACTGTTGGGCTCCGCCCAGGCCACCTGCTCCTCCCACCAGCCTACGAATGCATTTGCATAGCTGGGGGCGAAGCAGGTGCTTATCGCGGTCCCAGAGGTTTGCCGATAATATTGCCCCTGATACAGAAAAATGTTATTGTTCAGGCTAAATTCAAGAAACTCCAAGACCATCTCATTGTGTCTGGTAAATTTCATAGGCCTGTTCTGTAAAAAGTTCCTCACTGCATTCATTCCATCAGTGTGTGCAATACAGGTGTATAGACTAGTTATGTTTATACCAGTCATCAAGACACCCTACCGCTAGTTTGTGGATTCAATTGTCTGAAGAAAGTCCCTTGTATCCTTTACATATGATTTCAAGGATACTACAAAGTCCGACAGGAAAGAGTCAATGTAGATGGAGATATGTTCTAGAAGGCTGGATTGAGGGGAAACAATAGGTCTCCCCGGTGGTAACATTGTGTCTTTGTGGACATTAGGTAAGTGATAAAAACAGGGTGTGATAGGATTCAAAGTTCTTAAAAACAAATATTCCTCTGTTATTATCATCCCTTTTTCATACCAGGTTTTCAGCATGACATGGCAATTGTTAATGCTTGTTTGATACACACTTTTATTTGTATTTTCATAAAAAGGACTCATCAGATAACTGCCTCAGGGCTTCCTCATTGTATGCCATATATGTCTGTAACTCAAACGTTTCCGCCCTTGTCCGAAGGCTTACATACAATTGTGTTATCATTTTTCAGCCCGTCAACAGCTTGTTTTTGTGCAACCGTTAAGTTTAGTTTCTTGGGCCTTCCCCGTTTCTTGCACCTCATAGTCATAAGTTCCTTAGTAATTGCATCTGCAAACGTATCAATAATGTCCGCGGGCATTTGTGGTTGAAAGGTGGATACTGGTTTGAATGTTGTTTCCACATTTTGTTGTTCCACCCCCATTATCCACGAGTTCTCTTGTGATATCACAGTCTCAATGTTCTCCCTTCGCAGATCTTCAAGGGTTTGTATCACTGCCAGGTCACGGCTAGCCAAGATATCTGTCGCTGATGCCTGTTCTCGAGGTTTTTTATCATATTTGGGCTTCAATTTAAAGAACTTATGCAATTTAAGTTTTCTTACAAACTTAAAAAGATCAATACGAGTCTGCGTGTATGCTAAATTCTTTTGTGGGCAAAAGGTGAAACCTAACTTTAGCACTTCCTCCTCTGCTGCTGTCAACATACGAGGCGTTAGATTAATAATAGTTAAGTTTTCACCTAAGTTCTGTGAATTGCCATTCACCTGCGTCTGCAGAGCTTCTTCTTGCTCCTGGTTTGGTTACGGGGGGAGACTGCCACCCTTTACGCCACTGGCCTCCCCTCCTCGTTGGCCGGCGTTTCTTTGGTCTGGTGGTTTGCCCCTGGACTTCTGAAAGGACTGGTGCAACACTCGAAACTCGTCCTGAAAAGGAAATTTCTTGAAGGTATATATAAACCTTCAAGAAATTTCCTTTTCAGGACGAGTTTCGAGTGTTGCACCAGACACAGAGTTTCGTGTGTAAATCACATTTTCACAATAATATTACTAAGCAAGCTCTCTGGAGGTCAGAGTGCTGTGCAATGAGTTTAAACAAGTGGTTACTTCAGCCAATAAATAACCCTTCCTTATCCCGCAGAACAATAGGTTTCACAATCACAGGCACAACAAGTTTATGAAGGAACACACAAGAGAAATTCCAATGCGCACATTGAAAAACTATGATAAATGTTTGTTTCTGCAGAGTTAAATAGCGCTAATACATTGAAGCATTTTACATGACCCCCAGCTACCTTACAAACAGGAAATGTCACATTTTTGTTTGTTAGGCTCCAGGATTAGGTGATTTGTACATATTTTACACCTCTTACAGAACCAGTGTGTGCACAGACATTAAATTATAGTCGAACAGCTCAATCTTCACTAACCACATGCAATCACCGTGGACCACAATGACTGCAGTCAATAAAAAACACCAAATCGCATAGAAGGGAGCCAGAACTGGAAAGCGCTGCAAGGTCAAACAAATGGTGCTATAAAAATGATGGCAACTTATCAACGTCCTCCATTCTTTTTGTGCAGGGGATTGTGGGAGATGTAGTTGCGGGTGCAAATCAGAAAGTAGTGAAGAGGTGTCACGAAGGGGCAGGTTAAGGAAGGGGTGGGTCAAGTGCAAAGAGGGAGTGAGGTTTTCATTTAAAACAGTTGTGAGTTACGATGACCAGTGAGCTTTTTGCATTTACGAAGAATGGAGGACGTTCTCCAGTCAGCAGGTATGAGCGGCCGTGAAAGGGAAAGAATAGACAGGAGTCCATAGGAAAGGGAGCATACAGAAACGAATAGGCACGTCGTAGTGAAGTGGTAAACGGAGACGTTCGAGGTTAACAGAAGGCAATGAAATACATAAGCGCAGCAGGGTGAGAGTAGGTTGTAAGGGAGGTTGACCCACGGATTGGTTAAAGTAAACGCGAAAATAATGAGTGAGAACACAGAGGCGAGTAGTTGAAAGGCACAGGAAAGGGCAGGCAACCTAATAACTGATTGAGTTGTAGATTAGTGGAAATCAGATGTAAATATGGAGGGTAAATGACAGAAAATGTAACATAAGCATGATTTTTTTTTTTAAATGATTTTTTAAATGAGTTTGTAAGACATGTTCTATTTGTTATTTGCAGTTTGATCCCTGATGAAGAACCAACGAGGTTCGAAATGCATTGGAAAATAATAAACTGCTAGAAATGAATTATGCTTCAGTCGTGTCTTTGGGATGAGAGGTTCTGAGGGCCCACCAAGACATATGAAACTTTGAAAATTAGCATTCCCTTGCACGAGGAATTGTTGAAAAAGGATGTAAAATATCAGGTTAACCAAGGAGGATAAGTGTAAAAGTTTGAGCGAAAATGAAGACAAATGAAGCAAATGCAAATGGAGAATAAGGCTGTCGCCACTGAAGTGGGGCTAAAAAGAAGCCTCACAGCTATGGTGTTTATGTTCGACACGTGCAGTGTGGGCTGGCACGAAAAGCAGTGAGCACGCCGCTTAGGTTAAAACATGGATTATATAAAAGCGAAAAAAAGTAAGAAATCTTGGTGAAAAAAAACGGAGTGCAACCCGAGTTCATGTGTAGATCCCTTGCTCACTTTGCCACTGGATTCAAGCAAGCCGGGCTGAAGACGCCTGGAATGCCAGAAACCGGTCCTCGGAAGCTTGTTTCCAGTCCAGGTGTTTACACAATCGACCAAATTGGATAAATTGGCAAAGGATTTGAAGTTCTATGATAAAAAAAGCAGTCTATCCTTATTTAGCTGAAGGCTATTACAAACAAGACAACCAAGGGAGGTTCATTACCAGAGGTCGAGGTGGTTTTAGGAAGTATAATACCTTTTCTGACTCCTCAGCCACCAGTAACTCTGATAACGAACAGGAAAGACCGAGTACTAGCCATCAGTACCCTGAACATCAAAACACTTTTTTAGAGGAGGAACAATGGGCAGGATATCAGAGCACGGGCCGCCCCTGGGGGAGACCCAGGGGACGGGGCCAATCCAATTGGAATACAGGCAGAGGAGCAGCTGCGAAGAAACAGGTTCGCTTCAACCAGGAAGCTCATGGGGAGATCAGGACAAGACGACAGCATTACCAGTGGTGAATGTTGCCTGTGAGAGCCCAATAATAAATCTATCATCGTATATTCTTAAACCAGCTGAGTTGAATATATTGGAGAAGGGTCTCTCGTTTGTCCCCACTAATCTACCCAATACATTTGGTCTGAAAACAGAGTTACATCAGTTTTTCCGAAAAGTAAGATTGAAGCACTATTTTAACAAAGTCCCTTTCCAACCAACCTTTACCAGCACTGGTTTACGACCACCATCAACTTTCACCCCAACTTCTCAGATGGTATCGCACAAAATCCTAGCATTTGAACAGGTGGTGATGCGTGACGTAAACCAAGTGCTAAAAGAAAAAAAAAAAAAAAGAAAAAAAGTATGTCAAATACAATATCAGTAGACAGGAACGTCAGGCTCTTGATTCCCTTAAACAGAACATTGACATTGTTATAAAACCCGCGGACAAGGGGGGGGCCATCGTTGTCCAAGGGAGAGAGGAGTATAAAACAGAGATCCTTTCACAACTAGGAGTGGCTGGTAACTACAAGAAACTAAGATCAGATCCAACAAAAGAGATAGCATCCAATCTTAAATCAATCACAGACAAAGGACTTAAAGAGGGATACCTATCCAAACTAGAATACAATTTCCTGAACAGTACACACCCTAGGCTCCCTACGATTTATACGCTCCCGAAGGTGCATAAGAGGTTAAATAACCCCCCAGGCAGACCCATAGTGTCTGGATGTGGGTCGATTCTAGAACCCTTGTGCAAATTTATTGATATCTTTTTGAAACCAGCGGCTGAGGGTACGATGTCCTATGTGAGAGACACCATGCAAGCGATACAACTGGTGGATGGCTATATTTTCAATCAGAACATAAACTTCTTGGCCACGATGGACGTTACATCACTTTATACGAACATACCCCAATCAGCAGCTATTGAAGTTATTAGAGAGGTTTTGGAAGAACGCCCTAGACCATGTCAGGTACCTACTCAATTTATTTTAGATCTACTCGAGATTGCCATGCGAAAGAATATTTTGAGGGAGATTACTATGTGCAGACACGCGGAGTGGCCATGGGGGCAAGCTTTGCGCCGGACCTGGCCATACTCTTCATGGACGCATATGAAAGGGAATTCATATATCGTGACACAAATCCATACTTCACAAACATCAGGACATGGCGTCGATATATCGATGATGTCCTGATGATTTGGGAAGGTGATGAAAAAACCTTGACGGAATTTCATGGATGGCTAAATCAACGATCCAAGGATATACAGTTTACCTTGGAGTACAGTAAAAAGAAAATTAATTTTCTGGACATCAATATAGTGGAAGAGGAGGGATTGCTACATACTACCCTCTATAGAAAATCCAGCGAGAGGACTACCCTGCTTAGGTACAATAGCCATCATCCACGCAATCTCAGGGACAATCTACCCTTTGGTCAGTTCCTGAGATTGCGTCGGAATTGTACCCGCAAGGAGGATTTCTTTAGTGAATCAATGTCACTCATGGAGCGCCTGCTGGAGAGAGGCTATCCACAACGACTGTTGAAAAAGGCACAAAAAAAAGCCTGGTTCTGTCACAGAGAATTCCTGATAGAACCAAAAACTAAAACCAATAACGGTGATGAAAGGATAACATGTGTCACCACATTCAATACAAAGAGTACTGAAATCAAGAAGATTATAAATACACATTGGCACCTGGTGGCTGACGATGTAGGGATCACGACCCCACCGTTGTTCGCCTTTAAAAAGGGAAGAAGTGTGAGGGACTATGTAGTCCAATCATTGCTACCCAAGATACCCAGGGATTCCCAGTCCACCCTGTGGAACACACCACCTGTATTAGGCCACCACAGATGTGGCTCATGCAAAGCTTGCCAATTAGCAGAAGAACTAAAATCATGCACTCACAATAACTACACACATGTAATGAAACAACATACCAATTGTAATTCAACTGGAGTCATATATGTGATTGCGTGCTGTTACAACCGGCTGTCTCTAGTTGGCAGAGGTATGCACTTCTGACAAATAGGGACACTCCTTTTCTAGTCAGGGCAAGGGGATCACACCCTTCGATAACCCCTGCTCACCCCCTCGGTAGCTTGGCAGAGCAGAACAGGCTTATCTCAGAGGCTGTGCGTTAAGCAATTATGACCACATACAGTAACACCGTGAATACGCTACAAATGGACACGACACCGTAATATTATAAAAATAAGTATTTTTATATAAGGCTTAGCACAAGACCAAAATAACGTCAAAACTGTACACAATCGGAATAAATACGTTTGGGAAGGAAAAAGGATAGTTCAAAGGTAGTTTCTTCTGTAGCACGAAGAAGTCTTTTAGTATCAAGCAAATCTTCTTCTTGGGAACACAGTTCTTAGCAACAGGGTAACTCACACAGGAGCTACACAACGCCGGGGCAAAGATAATCCACAGGTTCGGCGTCGACCGCGAGGAGCGCTACGTCGGGCCTGGAGTCACACGGACCCCCAACAACACAGTACCTTAGGAAAATGAAGCACACGATGATCAGCGGCGTCGAGCAATCCGGCGTCGCGTCTTCGGTGTCGATCAGCCCTCGGCAGGCGTTGTCGATGATGCAGTTGCACAGAGTGAGCAGCGCTCACGGCGTCGGAGGGCACACGGTTGATGCGATCAGCAGCGGGGCAGACACGAGGTCCTCTGGAGTTAGAGCCGTACTCCCACTCACTGGCGTTGCTGCTGGCGTCGGTCGGGCCCAGCGTCCGATCGTCGTGATTGCTGGTCCTTTCAGAGGTGCTGGATTCACACTTCCAGCAAATAGCACTTTTAGCAGATGAAGTCCTTTAGCCCTGTGACTTCAGCAGGAGACTGGCACTCTTCCAGTCCTTGGAGATTTTCTTAGCAAGCGTGAGAGTACACACACAGTTCCTCTCTCCTGGTTCCTTGGCAAAAATAAAGAAGCACTGCAGGATTCCCCCAACAACAGCACACTGGCAGAAGGGGTAGGCAGTCCTTTAGATCAGCAGGCTTCTTGTCCTTGGTTACAGGGTTCCTTGTCAGAAGTGATCTGATTTCCGAGTTCAGGGGTCCTTCTCTTATACCCCTTTTCGTCTTTGATCCCTTTGTCTATGCCGGGGATTTCCCAACATCCCGGGTCTGTGGGGGGTGGAGCCAGGCAGTAGCACCTGGCTTATTCACTGAGCCGGGCCGGGTCCTCCGACGCCCCGCAGGAGGTGGAGCCAGCATTGATACTGGCAGGAGCAGAACTATCGCCCTCCTGGCAGGAGGTGGGGCTAGGATCGTCCATGGCAGGCACAGAGCCATCAGTCCTTTGGCAGGAGGTGGAGCCAGCATTGTATCAGGCAAGGCAGGCTATCAACAACTACTCTCCCCCTACTCTCAACGTAAATGTCCCACTCATCCCACACTGACTCATCCAGACCTCTTGGAGCCACCCAGCTCCTGTCACACACATGTAAGACCAGCAGAGACCAGATATGGTTAGACAAGAAAATAGACACTTTCTGAAAGTACTATTTTCGAACCCAGAGTCCAAAAACCATCCACACCAACGGATGCGTAATTAAACCCCGAGTTCAGGGATACCAACCTCGACATTGCACCATGCTCCCCGAGCCAGCTAGGATTATAGCGTTAACAATCCCGGCGGCCCATTCTATCCAACGGAGAGCAGGCTACCTCGCAATAGTGAAGCAGGAAGATGGTGGCACTTCACTATCAGGACATGACAACTTGGTCAGGCGTGTCCTACCTTACACTTACAATGCACCCTGCCCATGGGCCTACCATAGGGGTGACTAACATGAAGTTAAGGGAAGGTTGGAGGGGCTGGCAAGTAGGGATACCTGCGCAGCCGGCGTGACAGTACAGGACTGCACGTGGGTCTCGCAATGACCGACCCGTAGACATTCTTTTACAAGGCCGCTCCTGTGGGTGGCACAACACGTGCTGCAAGCCCACGAGCGGCATTTGTATTTACAAGCCCCGGCACTCCTGGTGCACTAGACTAGGGACTGACAGTAAACCAAATAAGCCAAACATGGATACAATAGATACATAATTTTACCATAGGGAGCACTTGCGCTATGGCACTGATCAGCAGTGACACGGCGCCCAAAGCATATACCAGCAAAACATCGTAAAACAGTAGAGGCAAACAGAAAAAATGGAGGAGAGACTCAAGCCAATGATGTCAGGTCTAACACGTGCCCATGTGACTTTTGGTATATAGGTCAGACTGTCCAAAAAGTAAAAACCAGAATCCTACAGCACTGCAGCAGGATCCGCTGTCCAAGGGGCCCCGTTGGTTGAGCATTTTACAAAATTTGATCACTCACCTGAAAGTTTGAGATGGTGGGTGTTAGAGAAGGTCACTGTCAATGTGAGAGGAGGCGATTTTTCAAACTGTCTAAGTATGCGGGAGTGTAAATGGATGCACACTTTTGATACTGTGAACAAGGGCCTCAATGAATATGAGGAAATAACAAGACAGATGGCAACACTCTATAATGGCTGAATCCTTTGTATTGAATATGTGATTTGCCCTGTTGGAATCTCTAACCAATAGTTACACCCAGGAATCTTGTTATTGTGCAATGTATAAATTGTAAATGCTTCAAATCGATGCATTATGGATATGGTATAATTGTGTAAATCTATGTTTTAAATCTATGCACAATGTACTTGTTATAACCGTTCATATATGTTTATATTTTGTACTATCTATCAGCTATATTGGACCTGTTTGACTTGATATATACTAGTCACTTCACTCTGTCCTTTAATGCATCGAACTAATAACTGACATATGGTACACCACGGGCGCCTACTTTTCAATCACTCTGGGGTATAGGACCCTGCATTGGCCCGTTTGATTTTCCAGTAAAATGTTCGAGGGCGGAAATCCCGGTTTCATTTTAGACAATAGCATACTCAAATAAGGAGTACGTCCAGGACTAACTCACAGATTTTTTGATATGAGGTAGAAATATTCACGTAAACAAAACATCTCCCACGGGACATCTTCTGGGATTAGAACGCTACATTGATGCAATTTAATCCCTAGGCGAGCGCGGCGGTTCTCCTAGCAACCGGCATGACGCCATGACGTAGGCGCGTCGGTTGCCTAGTTACAAATACAACCGCGCCGCTTTCGTCTCTGCTTCCGCATTCCATAACGCGGTTCTAGATGGGAGGCTGCTCGCGACTGAGCTGAGCTACGGACAAAATACTTTTGCCCTAACCGATGACACAGGGTATGTTTAAACGTAGTAAAATGGGTATTATAACCATTGGTTGAAAGCTCTCTTTAATCGAGCTACTCCAACAGCGCCCTAACGGAGAGATATTTTGTTTTATCTCTTTCACAGCATTCGGTGTCAGTTTCACTTGATTAATAACTTTGATAAAGAAACACCAGTGAACAAACGCATTGGGTAAGTGACCACTGCGAGACTATTGATTAAAGTCATTGCGTATTTTTCATTTTTAATGATCTTCAATTAGACCCCAATAGGATTCTGGCAATTTGACTAGATTTTTATTGAATATCGGCATTTAATTAGAATGGGTCTTGTAATTTTTCGCAAATACAAGAAACTCTCTTAGATAAATAATCACTCTTTTGGGAGACAAGCTGTGTAGCACTAATGGCTACCTATTCTTTCTTTGTTTCGCAGTATAACTTTGGATACTGTCATACTGTGGGTGCGGACCAATCGTCGCACTCTGTCTTGTCAAGGCACCACGGAAGGGTGAGTGCTTTTTCACAAAGGTCACTAGTGGACTCTTTTGATACTACATAGTGATACTTAGCCCCGGTATCCATTTATCATTACAGGTGCCCAACAATTGTTTTTAATTGACGTGCACTTTGAGAGATATTCCCCCACTACTCCGTCCTGATGAAGACCCGTTGTTGAGGACTTGAACCACCCGCTACATGGTTGGGTCGAAACGTCGACGACACTCCCCTTTGGGAGCCTGTACCTACTGACCCCTGTCCCTTGTCCACTCCCCTTCTTCCTGGCAATCTTACTGCCAACGGTGCGATTTAAGAACCAAGGAATTGTAAATAGCATTTAGCGTGTAAAAAAGAAGTATTTTTTACAAGCATTATCTAGGACAGGCTCACTATTCTCTTGTATATAAATGGTCTACACTGCTTTTCTGATCCTCTTGATCATTCACTTGAGCACATACTTTATCTTTCTCTGTGCACGTTCTCTCTTTTTAAAAAAAATGTATTTTGCTCTATGATTTGTGTAAAAATATGTATAGAGTTACATTGATCTTCATACGTTGATATATGGTATATTAAATTAACTGTTCCAATTGGACCCCCCCTTTTTGGTTTTATTGATTTATTGGCATTTGTTGTAATGATTTTTTAGGCTGTGGGCTAGTATCCTCTATGCTATTAAGACGACAGATTCAGTCTTGATGTGGAGTTAATGAATTTGACCAAATGTTATGATCACTCTTTATGGTAAAAATTATGTCGAGGACCAATTGTTGTCTATACTACTGGATTCAAGCAAGCCTGGCTGAAGACGGCTGGAATGCCAGAAACCGGTCCTCGGAAGCTTGTTTCCGGTCCAGGGAAGACATGGCTTGGCAGTTCGGGCTGGACTGCTCCCATGAGGCACAGGGTCAGATTGATTTGCATATAGCCATGTCTGAACTGGGGTGGCAGAGTGGGCTAAAGAACGGTGATGGAATAAACCCAGATCTTTTGAATGGGTGTGAGTGTTTGATTGATTCAAATGCTCCGTCCATCACCACCCCCTTTTGTACCGCTTTTGGCCGCCATAAGTGTGGCAGGGTATGCTCAGACGTGAGTCCCTTGCTCACTTTGCCACTGGTTTCAAGCAAGCCGGGCTGAAGACATCTGGAATGCCAGAAACCAGTCCTCGGAAGCTTGTTTACGGTCCAGGAAGACATGGCTTGGCAGTTCGGGCTGGACTGTTCCCATGAGGCACAGGGTCAGATTGTTTTGCATATAGCCATGTCTGAACTGGGGTGGCAGAGTAGGCTAAAGAACGGTGATCGCTTAAACACAGATCTTTTGACTGGGTGTGAGTGTTTGATTGATTCAGATGCTCCGTCCATCACCAACCCCTTTTGTACCGCTTTTGGCCGCCATAATTGTGGCAGGGTATGCTCAGACATGAGTCCCTTGCTCACTTTGCCACTGGATTCAAGCAAGCCGGGCTGAAGACGCCTGGAATGCCAGAAACCGGTCCTCGGAAGCTTGTTTCCAGTCCAGGGAAGACATGGCTTGGCAGTTCGGGCTGGACTGTTCCCATGAGGCACAGGGTCAGATTGATTTGCATATAGCCATGTCTGAACTGGGGTGGCAGAGTGGGCTAAAGAACGGTGATGGATTAAACCCAGATCTTTTGACTGGGTGTGAGTGTTTGATTGATTCAGATGCTCCGTCCATCACCACCCCCCCACCACCCCCTTTTTGTACTGCAGCATACAGAGAGCAGGGAGAGTGGGAGGGGTTACTCGAGGGCAGGGGGGAGCGGCTTGCCCACTGTTCCGAAAACAGTTAATACTGTCTGTTTGGACAGCCTCTCAGGCTGTCCAAACAGACAGTATTAACAACAGTGGGAAAGCCACTCCCCCTGCCCTCGAGTGCCGTCCACTCTCCCAACCAGGAAGGAACTTCTGCTTTCTCGCCGTGCGAAAAGGCAGAAACAAATGGTAGTTATCTACTATTTGTTTCTGCCTTCTCGCACAGCGAGGAAGCAGAGGGGCGGCGCCCAAACGCCCCCATGGAGGATCCGCCACTGATATATATGTATTATCTACTGGAGGTCGCCAGTAGATAGTGATAGTTAGGACCTAGTTACCATAGGAAAATTGCAACATTCTATTCCAAATAACTTTGGTGCTGATTGACGAATCTTTGCGAAATTTACAAAACGTATGGCCCGTTCTGGTCCGCTCCTATCTTGAAAGTTTCGTGGAGATTTGGCAAGCGAGGCCAAGAAAAAATGGGGGTACCCATGCAATTTTCCGTAGGAAACTTTAGACATGGCTACAGCCCGAACTGCTGAACGGAATTACACCAAATTTGGCAAAAATGTAGTCCTTTGTTCAGAAAGATCCCTTTCTGTTAAATGGTGTAAATCTATTCAACAGTTGCTGAGCAAATCAAATGTAAATAAATAGTGATATCTATGGCTGCGGTGGGTCCGTGGACCCTCCTGATCACGAGCTTCATGCTTATTGGCTGTCAACACTCCAAAAAAGAAAGTGTTGGCAGCCATCTTGTGCCTCAGTGGAACCGAGGCACTAGAAAACAGAACTAATTTTAACATGTATGTATTTTTTCGTTTATGTAAATATTGGTTAATTCTTAACTTATTTTTCCATTATTTGCACAGTATTCACCTTATTTGCACAAGCTTGGGTTGCACTATAAGAATGGTTGCACACATTGCACTTATTTGAGAGTGTCATCTTATGACTATCCATTTAGGGCTGATATTAGCTCCAAATGGGGAGGTGCGCACGGAAAGCTGATTGGCTCTCGGGTGTCTGTAAACATTCGAAACAGTCCGGACCGGCCGCCATCTTGTGTCTCAGTAGGATAGAGACACAAGAGGTTGAAAAAAAAAAGGGGGAAATGACCATAAGGGGGCAGGGTAGACCCCCCCTGACTCCCTAGGTTTGATGTGTGGGCTATAAAAAGGCCCCGCAGTGCAAAATATATATATATATTTTTTTTGATTTGCGCGGGGGGGGAGCGCCTGGTACGCGTACCGCGGAGCGGAGCGGGGAGCGGCCCATGGGGAAAGAAGAATGACAGAGTTATCAAAAAAATTTTGCCTTTTTTTATAAATTGGAGGTAGTTCTAAAAAGAAAAGAACTGTTTTTTTTCTTCTTTTTTTTTTTTATATCCTCATTTGTGTGCGTAGCTCCAATCTACCAAAACCAATGAGAAGACCACCACAGAGCAATAGGCCAACTAGTCGTGTATTGTGCCAACACAGCTTATAGCTGGTAAGGGAAATCGTAAGACGCGAAACTAGGCCAGTTCCACTCAGCACTATATACGGTGACCAATCTTAAACCAGCTTAGGATGGTATCTCAGTTGATAGTGCCCGATTTATCGAGACCCCTTTGGTATCAAGACTGTTAATCTTGTTAGCCGGGATAGGCAGTGCACACATTAATCATAGGACCTTGTTATTTTTATGGGGAGAGACGAAAAAACAGTGAATTGAAAATGGCTCAACTGGAGCAAAAAAAAAAAAAAGAAAAAATTAGTGTTTTTTGGGGCATTTGTGGTTGTCCCCAGCAAGGACAATAAGCTTTATGCTCAGTTCACCATAGGAGATGGTCTTACCACAATGGATACATGTTATACGGACATTCGCAAACCGTGGCTGAATGCAAGGGATCGTCTCCCTTGCCTCTGGTCCTGATGGAGTGGGTTGCTTTCTTTTGGAGGTGGTGCTTGAAGATTGGGGAGGGTTATTGGTCAGTTCCCTCATCTCTGCAGCAGAATAGTTCATCGGATGCCTGCGCTGCATGTGGCGAATCATGGTGTTGTTTCCAAAAGAGTATTTTTTATTAGGGTTCCCCCTGGAAAGTTCCATGCCACAGATTAGGCAAGTCACCTTGGCCGCATTGAATTTTTTCTTGCCCTCTGGGATCGAAAAAAACTCCCATACAAGTGGAGAAGTGTGGCTCAGGGGTTTGAGGCGGCAGACCCGGAAGCTGAGATCGGCCCTGGACCAGGGTTCAATTCCCCGCCTCGGCGGGTCTTGGGCTAAAAATTCCACGGACTCGATAATTCTCGCTCCGGTGCCTTCTCGACTCACGGGGTCGCACTCTGCAACTCTGGGCAATAGCTTGCTTAATCTCCACAACGGCCCCTCGCGGCGGGATGCCTGGCTTTTACCTTGTGGATCCCCTGCCGGGGTTATCTCACAGGGGAATACCAGGACGGGTTCCCTAAGCAAGCGCCGGGAATCCCACTGTGGGTAGCTGTGCGCTATATAAGCTCAAATACATTTACATTTACAATGTGTGGTTTTGGCTGGTATGGGTATTGTGTTCTTGCAGCCATCTTCTCCTCCCCTCCTCCTCCTCCTCCTCCTCCCCCCCCTCCTCCTCTTGTTGACCACCAATGTAATCTTGTGGTGGTCCTCTTGGTGGTTGTGGTGGTGCAGATGCTCCAGCTGCTGCTGCTATTGAAGCCATTTCAAAGTACAAAATATACCTCAAATATTGCAAAACAGGTCTTCCTAAGTCAAAGGACAAAGTCAGAATAAGGAAAAAAGGTGGGGTCTTTCATCATTTGGAAAAAAAAAAGGCCTGAACCAATGAGAAGTGTTATTTTCAGGTCACAAGACCAGGGATTTCATCATTATGAAACCAAAACTGTTCTGCACCAATAAAAAGTGTTATTTTCAGGTCACATGACCGACGCCCTTACGCGGCGCACCCCGGGACGCGTAAGCGCGTCACATGTTTACATTGCGCAATCGTATTTGCTCGAGTGCTTCCGGGTGGGCTTACGCCGTGCGTATCATGTGGACGCGGCTACACGATACGTCACAATGATGTTTTCGTTCGCGGGAATAGCGCTAAAGGGACGCACTCCGGAGCGCACCCTGGGGTGCTTCAAAAGACTAAGCTTTCCGGGGCGCTCACCGGGGCGCGCCTCGGGAGCGCTCCAGGGTAAAAAAAAAATATATATATACATTAAAAAAATTGTTTTAAATACAAATAAAATATAGGATTCATTCATTTTCAAAAATATTACATTGTATAGCTATAGACATTTGCTATTAACAAAATTTTCGAAATTCAAAGAAAAAAATATAGGTTTGGGGCCTTATATATAGTTAGGAATTAGCATTTAAAAAACCTATGAAATTCACTCAAAAAACCATAGGTTTCACATCAGTTATAGTTAGGAATTAGCATTTAAAAAACCTATTAAATTCACTGAAAAAAACATAGGTTTCACACCAGTTATAGTTATCTGGAAATTTTACTGACATAAAACCATTGAAATTCAACGTCATAGTTAGTTGGACTCACTATAACTTGCGCGTGTAATGCTCTGCTGATGTCATCACATATTACATCACTCATGACATGGTCAGTGACATCACTAATGACATCACTGATGACACCATCCTTGTGACAGAGTGACAGACCTTCTTTCACTGTAACCCTTGAAACACATATTCAAAAATAGAAACTAACATTTTCAAAAAAAAGGAGATACCCATACCAGTTACACATCCACTAATTCACCAACATTTCTATATAGTCACTCATACATATACTCACTCATCATATGTAGTGATACACCAATACATCCTGTAACACATCAATAGTCTTCCAAAAGTTGCTCACACACATACTCACACATACAAATAAACTATTGAACATCCATTTATTTGCATATACAGCTATACACACACTACCACCTTACTTCTAAGGAAACTTACACATACTTACTCTCTTAAACAATCACTTATAGAAACACATACTTATTTAAACAGGAACTCTTACAATCTCTCACTCTCACATATACTCACTTATGTACATCAATACTCACATATACTAGATTAAAACATATGTAGTTACTGATAAAGACACTAGTGAGACAGTCATTCACTCACTAACACACACATATACACACTCATCCATTCATACAGTCCTGCACATATGCCGTCTTCCAAACACATACAAACAGTGAGTCAGTCATTGATGCATCTATGTGCTAAGTAATACCCCCACCAAACCATACAGACACTCATACTGATACTAAAAAAAACATCTAATAACCCATATACACACACATGTAGCTACTCACCAAGCCATGCAGCCACTTATACACAAAGTGAAACACTGATACAAACATTTAAATATTTAAACAATATTCGCTAATATATGTATTCACTAAAATACACTTATTAAGCCAGTTAACCAATCAATTTTTTTTTAAAAAAACATCCATTAAGACACTTATTTAAACATTTATTCTTCCATTGACCTTTACATATACATATATAAAACATATTTATTTTTCAGAAAGGCACACATTCACTGGATGGTGTCATCAGTGATGTCATGAGTGATGTCACTGACCATGTCATGAGTGATGTAATATGTAACGTCATCAGCAATGCATTACACGCGAAAGTTATAGTGAGTCCAACTCACTATAACGTGGAATTTCAATGCTTTTATGTCAGTAAAATTTCCAGCTAACTATAACTGGTGTGAAACCTATGGTTTTTTCAGTGAATATATATATATATATTACCTACTAGCGGTCGCCAGTAGGTATATATAGTTAGGACCTATTTTCCATAGGAAATCCACAACATTCCAACAACCATCTTGCCTCCAACGCGAGTGGTCGCTCCTCCCGCCTCCTCCCTCACCTGTGGTATCGTAGCGCTTACATCTGCTTTGGATGACTGGGCACTGTTATTGTACTTGCTAGCGCGCACTGTTGCTCATTTATTTCCATAGCGCTTTGGCTGAGTGTTAACTGCTATCGCATTTACCGTGCAGTACCTGTAAGTATTGTAGCTGCGCACTGTCTGCATTGCATTGGCTGTGTTATATTCAAACTGTGTCACGATCTCCACTGTCTCCGCGCACGAACTCGCCCCCACCACGATAATAACAGTAACATCTTTTTGGCCCTCATTGCGCTACATTGCTCCTTGTTGTTGTTGTTGTTCGGCCATTTCCCAGCTTGACCCGAGCCCTCCCTCGACCTCGCTCCCGCCTCCCTGCTGACCCTCCCACGCTCCGCCCCCTCCACTCTCCATTTATGTCAGATGTACCAATGCGCAGTGTCCACGCGCTACGGCCACGCCGAAGGTGCGCCAAAATGTAAGCCCGTCTACGCCCGTCCGCGCCTGGACCGCGCCCAGCGCCATACCCCCTGCCCTCGCAATGCCCAGCCCTCCCGCATTACTTACGACGCCTCCACCCTCCTAGCCCTTAACCCCGGCCGTTCCCCCAAGTGCGTCCAAGCCGCTCCTGGACACACCCATGGACCCTTCTCTTGCAACTCCTGTAAGTTCAACGACACCAAGAGCAACTTCTCATCTACGAAACCAAAACAGTTATCCGACCCCGACCACCTACAATGCATCCTGCTCAACACCCGCTCGGTCCACATCGACCTCTGGAATCTACTAGACACCATCTCTCCGGACGTCGCCTTCCTAACAGAAACATGGATGAACGCCACATCAGCCCCAGACATCACCATTGCCATCCCGGAAGGCTATAAGATTATTCGCAAGGACCGCACCAGCCAAACAGGAGGAGGCATCGCTATCGTCCATAAGAAATCCATCCGCATCTCAACCAGCTCAGACGTCAATCTCGCCAACACTGAACACCTTCACTTCCAGATCCACATCGACCCCAAGACAACACTCAGAGGCACCCTCCTTTACAGACCCCGCGCACAATTTAGTGAAGACATCACGGACTTCATCACTCCACACGTGAAGGACTGGGTTCTTTTGGACCCAGCGGTGCCAGGGCACAACACCTGAAACCTTCGTGGGTAACCTGCTCCGGCGTACAAGTCACAGAGACACGGGACACTTCCTTCGGCGTCAAAGATTCAAGGTTTATTTGCTGCAGGGAACACAGAAGTCACAGGAAGTACATCGAGTGTAATTCGGGGAGACTGCTTCAAATTGGTTCTGTGGATCGCTCCTTTTATACAGTTTTTACCCATAGGATAACATTGTACACAAAAGTTTACAACCCGGTTCCCACATTTAGCTCCCAGAGGGGTCGCTTTGGTCACTTTGAAACGCACAAGGTCCGGAATATAAGTGCGGAAACATTTGGCGGTTCCCAACTGTAAAAACCCATCTTCCCACCATTTAGCAAATTCCAATCAGCAGTAAAGTAGATCGAAATAGGAACAAAGACAGGTGCAGAGGAAGACGGAGACAGTGGGGAGATCGGAAAGGGTGTAAAAGGGGAGGTATCGAGAAACACGAGATACAGGCATCAAAGGGATGTGCCTAATGAGATGCACGGCTGAGACAATAAGCCCGTGCGGCAAGATGAGCCTCGAGCGGCGCCATCTGCCTTACAGCAGCAACCCCCTTGTCATAAAGACACTTACAAAGAACATGTGTCTTCCGCAAATATCTTGGGAGTCCCAGGGTCGCGAAGCGGACAGCGTCCGTTCGCTGGCTACTTGAGGGCAAGAGACAAAATGGATGCCGTATCTAAGATGGAACCCGTGGGTACAGATGAAAAACCCACATAACAAACGAACGGTTTAAGTTAGCACAGCGAAACTGCGCACACTTACTAAACTCGTCATTTGCGGTTCATAGATACCAGACTCGCCCATATTCGTGCGAGTCGAAAAACACCACTTACAATTGTCACGGAACCTCAGACGCTCCTTTTGCCCTCATGTAGGCAAGCACTAGTCGGGATCATATTCGATATTCATCAGACCATCAAGATGTCGTTGTAGCATAGCTCTGTCCAATCGAGTCCCCTTGGTAACAGATGGTTGTCTCATACACGCTGTAGCACAGAGGCCACATAAGGCAGGACCACACTGTACACAAAGGCAACACGTGAACAGGAACACTACCACAACTCCGATGATCATCAGAATCTTCCAACCCCAAGTCGACATCAGGCCCCAAAACCATCCAAGTAGCGTCCAATCCCCTACATCCACGTGTATGGATTCGGAGATCTTATGCAACTTCGAGATGGCTTGATAGACAGTAGGAGCATTATCCGGAATGAAAATGCAGCAGCTCGAATGGATCACTTTACATACCCCACCGCGATCTGCTAAGACGACATCTAAAACCATACAGTTTTGTAACGTCATAAGTCTCTCCGCCTGAAGTTCTGTGGTGATATTACCAAGGGCACTGGCAGTAATATTAGCAGTCGATTCTACCACTCGGGTCAACTGTCTCAGGTTCCTACTATTAACCATAGGTCCCCAAAACGGGAGGAAACCCTTGAAAAAGTCTCCTGCCTCTTGACCGGCAGTATCCTCTTCGCTAATTACGCCTCGTACAACTCTAGTCTTATGATAATCGGCATCTACAGTGAACGTCGGAGGCAACAAATTTGCAATGAAACATGAGCCCATGAAGTCTGCGGGCAACCATGTGTATGCACGATCATAACAGATAAAGTAGGTACCCTTGGCAGCCAGAAACACAGGGGACGGGAACATTGGCAGAACGTAACTTTCAGTGCAAGCACTTGCTCCAGGTAGGGCTTGCGAACCACGACCCACAAGACAAAGATTACCTGTGTGGGGTACGACCCATATTGGAGGCGAGCTTTTAAGCTGCTTTTCACTAGTGAACATACTATATTCCCCTCTACTTAGGACCCTATAGGCTTGTCTCTCTTCGTCAGGGATAAGAAAAGGATCATGGATCTCATCTTCCATATCCTCTATTGCCATCGATAGCAGCCTCTGATACGAGGTAGGACCAGAGTTGGGGGAACGTTGTTCTGGAATGGGGTGGAAACCCAGTGTGCTTCGAAACATTGTTTGGAATGCTCGAGCTGACCCTTGGGAGCTATACGGTAACACCAGATATGGAATTCCCTTACCCGCAGTATGTGGCATCAACCCACACACCCAACAATTAGTGGTGTTAACCACTAACTGATGCTGATGGAGGAGCTGAATAAAGGAATTGTTGCGGAATTCTACACGTCTAGCCTGCTCGTGTTCCGGTAACATATGAAAGGAATGAGGAGAAGCAGTCGAAGTAAGGTTAGGGTAAGGAGTAGGAGTAGGGGTAGCAAGTAAGAAGTAGGACATAGTGTAATACACCCCACCCGTCAAAAATGCAGAAGCAGTCAGAAACAACACAAACAATTGAAATATGAAACATTTGGTACGACTGAGTTGCTGCAGCTTGAATCTGTATGCCTGAGCTCCTTCCAAATCATTCAGCTTTGAAAATGCCATTCCCTACGACCGTCCGCAACGTTTCTTGACGCACTTCGTTCTGTGCAGCAATAGTCAATCCCCAGGAGTTCCTAGGAACCGACGGCCTTTAACCTAGCGTCAAGACCTACTGTCCAGAAGGAAGTACGCGCGTGGCCCTACGGCCCTCAATACACAATATGTATATATATAAGCACAATGTCTCTCAGCTGTGGAAGGAAAAAGATACAAGGAAGAAGCTTGATATATGTACAAAAAATTTCAATGATACGAATGTTCAAAGTTGATCATGGGAAAACGAGGATATTGCAGTTGTCAGTTTCAGCAAAGCAAGAAAATTGTATTTGTCCTTAGTGTGAGATCGCAAAGAATATCGATGTTTCCCGGGACGTGTCTGCTCGTCGAACAAAGGATCCGTTGAAGAGACAGCGTCCTGCTGATCAGTTGGTTGATCTGGTCTTGAGTCTTTTGCTGACAAGTGTTCAACAGTGGCTTTCTGCTGCGCTGAGGGTTCTCCAACAAGCTGTGCGTCGCTAAAAGGTACAAACGCCGGCAATGTTTCTGTTTCTGTTGACGCAATGCCTTTCCTTACCCACGGGTCTGCCGGCAAAGGAATAGGGACTCGCTTACAATGGGTAGCATGTACCCAATTTTTCCGCCCCTCAAGACGAACGGCAGTCCTCGTGGCCAGGAGTACCTGGTAAGGTCCGGTGAATCGGGGGTCCAGATTGTTCTTGCGTGAGAAGTTACGAGTAACCACCCAGTCCCCGGGCTGGAGCTGGTGGCCTGGACCCTCCGTCTGCGTCGGCAAGGCGTCGTAAACCTGTTGGTGAATTAACCTCAGTTTAGCAGTCAAGTCATGTAAGTAGTCAATCAACATTGGATACTCAAGATCAGAGAATATTCCTGGCCTAGGAACCCCCCACACATTCGCAGGACGGCCGAACACTATCTCATAGGGACTAAGCCCTATTCGGGAGTGTACAGTCGCCCTAGTTGACAGTAATGCTAGAGGCAAAGCATCAGGCCACGAAAGTCCAGTCGTAGCCTGAATCTTCGCTAGTTTTAGTTTAAGGGTGCCATTGTACCCCTCAACCAATCCAGCTGACTGGGGATGATTGGCGCTATGGAATTTCTGATTAATTCCAAGGCCCTTACACACACTCTTCATCACACTTCCAACAAACTCACTTCCGTTATCTGACCACACGACTCTAGGCATTCCATACCGAGGAAAGTATTCCTTCAGTAGGATTTTCGCAGTAGACAAAGCAGTATTGTCTTTGAGGGGATAGGCCTCGATCCATCGGGAGAATGCGCAAACCACAACCAAAACGTATTTCAGGTTATTGCATCGCTCCATATGGATGAAGTCCAATTGAATCACCTCAAAGGGATACGAAGGAGGAGCAAAACTGCCAGGGGGAGTTGGGGTTCCTTTGCCAGGATTGTATATTATACACACCATACAATTCTTCACCAGACGTTCAGCACACTTTGTAATGCCATCATTCTTCCACACATCAGCCAGCAACTTGCAAATGCCTTTCGCGCTAATATGTGCTAACCCATGTGCCATTGTCACAACGGCCAGCACATACGCATCCGGTAACATCCATCTTTTCTGATCTGACAAATCAATCCAGCAACCATTCACATCCAACTTTCCCGTACTTTCTTTCCACTTCGTCTTTTCAGTGTCGGTGGCCTCATTCTGAATTGCTTTCACGCTCTCTATGGTATCTTCACACATACTTGATTCTGCAGGCCACCTAACCGAACTCGTCACATACATTCGAGTGCTAAGGTCCCGGGCAGTCTCCTTAGCAATCTCATCTGCAAACGCATTACCACGACCAACATCATCCGTCACTTTACGATGCGCACTACACTTAACAATTGCAACTTGTGCAGGCAAAGTCAATGCATCCAAAAGATCGTTCACAAGCTGGCCATGCTGTATTTTCGTGCCATGCGACGTCAAGAAACCACGCTCTCGCCACAATCGTCCAAAACTATGCGCTACACCGAAAGCGTACTGGCTATCGGTGTACACATTCACACGTTTCCCTTTTGCTAACACACATGCTCTAGTGAGAGCAATCAGCTCTGCAGCTTGGGCAGAATTCTGATTCAATCTTGCAGTCTCAACAACAGTATTCAATGTTACAACAGCATAAGCAGTAGTCACATCGCCATTCGGCAACTTAAAACATGACCCATCCACATACAGAGTGCCATCCGGGTCTTCCAATGGGGTGTTTTTAAGGTCCACTCGACCCTTTGTTTCCTCTTCTGTCCGCAAGTAACAGTCATGTTCTGCTACTTCATCTGACTCTGCACTAATTGGTAACAAAGTTGCCGGATTTAGGACATTACAACGTTTTATCTGAATGTGGCTTGCCAAGAGCGTCAATTCGTACCCAGACAACCTCGCACTCGTCAAGTGCTGAGTTTTCGTTCGATTCAGAAGAGTATCGACTGCATGCGGAACCATCACCGTAAGCATATTATCCATGACCAATCCTGCTGATTGTCGGATGGAGACCGCAGCTGCCGCAGTTGCTCTCAAACAACTCGGCAATGCTCTAGCTACTGGGTCTAAGGTCGAGGAAAAATATGCACATGGACGTTGCTTACCACCAAAAGGTTGCGTTAAGACACTCAAAGCACAACCTTCCCTCTCGTGAACATATAACGTGAACGGCTTGCTGTAATCAGGGGTACCTAACACAGGAGCCGAACACAATGAATCACGTAATTCAGAAAAACTTTTCTGACATTCTTCCGTCCATGGTAAAGGAGTCGAAACATCCTTGCACGTAAGAGCCACCAATGGTTTCGCTAGCAATGAAAAATTAGGAATCCACTGCCTGCAGTACGACGTGATACCTAGAAAGGCACGCACATCTCTTTGGGTTTGTGGCACAGCCATTCGCGCAATCGCTGCAATTCTCTCTGGGGTCAATCTCCTTCCCTCCTTTGACAATAAGTGACCTAGATAGGTTACTTCTTGACAACAATATTGGAGTTTAGAAGGTGACACCTTGTGATTTAACTCACAGAGATGTTGCAGCAACGACACTGTAGCAATTTTGCAAATGTCCTGAGTATCAGCAGCCACCAATAAGTCATCGACGTATTGGATTAAAGCCGCACCAACCGGCAACCTAAACGCATCCAGTTGACCCTTCAAAGCTTGACTGTAAATCGATGGACTTTCACAGTAGCCCTGAGGAGCGCGTTTAAACCGGAAGCTACGTCCACCAAGAGAGAAACCGAAAAGGTCCCTGCTCTCTTCGGCAATCGGGATGCTGAAAAATGCATTTTTCAAATCAATCACCGAAAACCATGAAGCAGTAGCCGGAATCAGAGTCAGTAGCGCCGTGATGTCAGGCACAACAGGGAATTGAGGAACCACAATTTTATTTACCTCCCGTAAATCGATAACAAAACGATAAACAGGCGGCTTGGTAGGATCAGTACGTTTAAGAATGGGCAATACAGGGCTATTGCACACGTTTCCCCGAGTCTCCTCAATAACATCTTTCTCGATCAAATCATAGATGATCGCTAACAAAGCTCGTTCACCATCAAGGGAGATACGGTATTGGGGAATACGTGGCAATCGCACATTGGATTTCAACTGAACAACATAAGGGGAGATATCAAGTAGGCCCACATCATTTGGACCCGTCGCCCACAAAGACGCAGGAAGAGAACTCAATTCCGGTGGAAGCTTATCGAGGGACAAATACATGGGAGAGACTACCCTCTCTCCTAACGTAAGCTTTACACCCGCAGGAGAACAATACAAAGTTGCATACAAACGTTTAAGCAAATCCAAACCCAAAAGATTTTCGCCACAACCAGTAGTCAAAATCAACGGAGCTTCGAGCTCACGAGGCCCAATTTTAAGGGGCAAAGGGCGCGAAACTGGATTGCTAACCGGGGCGCCAGAGAATCCAACGGAAACATTTGTTAAGCCAGACAAAGGTGCGCCAGGGAGTTTCGAATGCATAATAGAACTTTTCGCTGCACCAGTGTCCAACAGAAAAGGCTCAACGACGCCCGATGTAGCAACTGCGACGTAAGGCCCTCTCTGATCAACCGGAACTGATACCACTCCCTCTCCTTGTCTTTGGCTGTCCTAGTAATTACTGTCGTCAGTCCCCTGATCGACGTAATAATCGTCTACATTGTACTGCGCAGATCGTCCTTGTGATGATCCATGTTGATCGAAACAGTTATTAGAATTTGATGGATTGTCAGAGCGATCATTCTGAGCACCACGACCTCTACCACGTGATGCGTGCTGTGAACCACCACGGCCTCCTTTGGATGAATTACCACTATTACGTTCGTTTAAAGCAGGACAATTGAATTTAATGTGTCCCTCCTGTCTACAATAAGCACATTGATTGTACCCTAACGAGGATCTTTGGAAGGAGGAATCATTACGCGACTGCGATCGATTCGATTGCGACTGTGATCTATTCTGCTGAGGCGCAGTCTGATTAGAACGCGGCGGATACGCTTGTTGTAACAACACTTTAGTTTTTAGTTCTTTCGTCTTTTTATCAGCACGGTCATTTTCTTCTTTCTCTCTATTTTCGTAATATTGTGCCGTAGCCAATATCTGAGCTGAGGTAGAAACGGCCCACGCACTTTCTGAATTCTTTAATTTATTGCTTAGATCGGGCAACAAGTTCGACACGAATTTATCCACAAACAACCTCTGTCCACCCTCAGTACCCATATCCTGTCCACTATGATCAATGAAGGCTTCCTCAAACCTCGTAAAGAAGTCTGATACACTCTCATCTTTCTTCTGCTTACAGGCTGACAACTTGTCCCAATTTACCCTCATAGCTGGCATAAGCGTTTTCATTAATGTTATTATCCGCTGAGGAAGAGCAGTAATCAATTGTTCAGGCTTAGCACCACCGACTTGCAACCCATCTGACGCTACAATGGCTGCCCAATCACCACCTAGTTCGTTTGCGTGATTTTCCTGACGAATCTTAGCCCATACCGGTTGCGGTACGACATTACCAAACAACATGTCGATATCGGCAAGATTCATTATCGTAGCGTCTACGAGCTGCGATAATTCCTTGTAATACCCTGCAGGATTTTTGCGAGGGTCAGGCAAAGATTGCTTCACCTGTAACACCTCCGATCTTTTCCATGGGAGATGTATCCATACCCGCTGGAAATGCGGCGGAACAATAGGAATGGCAGCAGCATCGCCGGGCATCCACACTGGTGGAACTTCACGCATAGGATATTGGCCAGACTCGTCTTGTTTTTCAATATCCTCAACAAACAATGCATGAGGAATAGGAGCGGGACGAAGAGATAGCAACCGCTCAATAGCCCGTCGGACATTAGTATCGACTATCAGTCCAGTTGCGAACTGAAGCCGAAGTTCAGACAGGGCGGTCAGCACCTCGTCAGGCGCATCGGCCACTATCTGATCATGAAGGAACTTGCACATTTCGTCAAACACATATCTCTGAGTTGGTATGTTGAATTGATTAAACGTTTCGAAGACAACACGGGGTGGATTTCTAAGAGGGTTTACCATCCAACCCATCGCCATATTATATAGCGCAACACGTTCTCTGTTACCAGGAAGCTGACTACGTCTCTGAGGACCATCAGAACCAGCAGACCCAAAAACAGGTCCGAGCGACTGAAAGAAGTTTGTCGCAAGGGGAGAATTACGAGTACGAGTAGAGGGAGAAGAGTAAGACACAGGACTAACAAGAGAAGGAGTAGAGACAGTAGTAACAGCAGGGGTTAACAACACAGGAGCAGTAGCGGGAGCAGGAGTATGTGGAAGCGGAGGAGCAGTAGGAATAGAAACAGACAAAGGAGCAGGAACAGTCGGAAGAGCGGGTGCAGGTTGAGGAACTGGTGGAGGAACAATAGGTGGAAGAACAGGTACGGCAGGGACCACAAGAGCTGCGGTACCCTGTACGTACGGAGGTGGCGACTTCATAAGATAGGACATTAAAGGATCCTCAACTGCCTCTTCCTTCTTATCTGACTCCGTAGGCAAAGCGGGATAGCATTTATCTATGGTCATACGCTGTAGTCTCTCAAACACTTCCTTATCCTTATCCTCCTTATCACGCTGAAACTGCTCAGCTTTCTTCACTATAGTAGCAACAGTATCTCGCTGACTACGTTTATTCTGTCTGATTTCTTTCTGTCGGGCTTCTTTGCGCCACAACCGAAAGGCATCAAACATGGCCGGCCTTGATTTACGTTCGAACAACTTTATTTCCAAATTATCTAAGATCGACGCCTCGAAGCTACCGTGAGGTGGCCAACGAAGGTCGCCGTCTTTCTTTGTATATTTAACCCAATAATCGTTAAAAGCAATCGGGCCTAGCCCATGTTTGCTATATAAATCATAAGTAGGAGTTCCAACCGGAGGTATCGGACACGAGTCCTCCAGCAGGGAATCCGCACCACAAGGTCTAAAACAACTGAACAAAGTACTGCGACCAGGCATCTTGCACACTAGCCGAGTTTCACAAACTTCAAGGGTTACGGGATTTACCAAGTCCCAGCAAAGAACAAAACCCTCGGTCTTTGGCGGCTGCAGTCGTCAAACAAATACAACAACAAAGTACGCTAGCAAAGTGTCACCGACAAAAACACTCACACAGCGTTTACAACAAAGACACTCGCTAAAGTGTCAACAACCAAGAACTCTGGGAGCGACCCACAAATACTTAACTCAAAGATCGATGGCGTCCTCAGGAAGGCCCGTCAATCGTCTCGCTATACCAAGGTCTACGCCAGGCGCCAAAACAGGTCTACAGTCAGGGCAGCAGTCCGTCGCAGCCGTCAGGAGGCGGGAATCTTCGCGGGAAAAGTCTTCGGGCCACTTATTTCGACAACAGGATCGATGAAGCGGGGTGCACCTTCCCTCGGAGATTTCACACGAAGTTCCTCACGATCGTCGGGCTTGGACCGGTACCACTGATGCAGCCCCACGTTGGGCGCCAACTGAAGGACTGGGTTCTTTTGGACCCAGCGGTGCCAGGGCACAACACCTGAAACCTTCGTGGGTAACCTGCTCCGGCGTACAAGTCACAGAGACACGGGACACTTCCTTCGGCGTCAAAGATTCAAGGTTTATTTGCTGCAGGGAACACAGAAGTCACAGGAAGTACATCGAGTGTAATTCGGGGAGACTGCTTCAAATTGGTTCTGTGGATCGCTCCTTTTATACAGTTTTTACCCATAGGATAACATTGTACACAAAAGTTTACAACCCGGTTCCCACATTTAGCTCCCAGAGGGGTCGCTTTGGTCACTTTGAAACGCACAAGGTCCGGAATATAAGTGCGGAAACATTTGGCGGTTCCCAACTGTAAAAACCCATCTTCCCACCATTTAGCAAATTCCAATCAGCAGTAAAGTAGATCGAAATAGGAACAAAGACAGGTGCAGAGGAAGACGGAGACAGTGGGGAGATCGGAAAGGGTGTAAAAGGGGAGGTATCGAGAAACACGAGATACAGGCATCAAAGGGATGTGCCTAATGAGATGCACGGCTGAGACAATAAGCTCGTGCGGCAAGATGAGCCTCGAGCGGCGCCATCTGCCTTACAGCAGCAACCCCCTTGTCATAAAGACACTTACAAAGAACATGTGTCTTCCGCAAATATCTTGGGAGTCCCAGGGTCGCGAAGCGGACAGCGTCCGTTCGCTGGCTACTTGAGGGCAAGAGACAAAATGGATGCCGTATCTAAGATGGAACCCGTGGGTACAGATGAAAAACCCACATAACAAACGAACGGTTTAAGTTAGCACAGCGAAACTGCGCACACTTACTAAACTCGTCATTTGCGGTTGATAGATACCAGACTCGCCCATATTCGTGCGAGTCGAAAAACACCACTTACAATTGTCACGGAACCTCACACGCGCGCCCCTCCGAGGATTACATCCTTTTGGGAGACCTCAAATTTCACCTTGAAAAAAACAACGACCGCAACACCACCACCCTTTTGGACAACCTTGCCAACCTCGGACTTAAACAACTTGTCACTACCCCCACCCACATCACAGGTCACACACTTGACCCTATCTTCTCCTCCAGCAAACATATCTCCTTCAGCCACACCACAGCTCTCCTTTGGACCGATCACAGCTGTGTTCACTTTACCTACAACAAGTCCACATCCAAGAACCACCCCCAACCCACTCTGCGAAGAAACTGGAACAAAATCACCATCGACCAGATCTCCTCATCGCTTCTTCAAAACCCCCCCGCCCACTCTTCAAACCCCGACCAAGCAGCCACTAACCTCACCCAATGGTTATCCAACAGCGCCGACATCCTAGCACCACTGAAAAAATGACAAATCAAACTAGGCAGCAAGAAGGCCTCCTGGATCTACGATGATCTTAAGAAATCCAAGAAACTCTGTCGCTCCCTTGAGAAGGCCTGGAAAAAAGACCCAAACACCAGCACCAAGGACGCCTTCAAAAACGCCACCCGCATACACCAACTGATCCGGAATGCCAAGAAAGCCGTTTTTAAGGACCGACTAGATAGCAACGCCCACAACAGCAAGGAATTATTCAACATTGTCAAGGAATTTACCAACCCCTCAGCCAACTCCAACGACATCACCCCCTCTCAAGCCCTCTGCGACTCCCTAGCCTCATTCTTCCACATCAAAATTGCAGACATCCACAACAGCTTCGACAACCGACCCGATGACCAACCCACCCAACCCTCTGCAGGACCCCCACCCCCCTTGAAAATCCTCAATGACTGGAACCCAATCTCCACTGAGGACACCATCCATCTGATGAACTCTATCCACTCAGGATTCCCCACAGACCCATGCCCTCACCACATCTTCAACAAAGCAGACTCCATTATAGCACCGCACCTCCGAGACGTCATCAACTGCTCCCTCAACTCCGCAACCTTCCCGGAAAGTTGGAAGCATGCCAAACTCAGCGCCCTTCTGAAGAAACCCACAGCTGACCCCACCGAACTCAAAAACTACCGCCCTATCTCGCTCCTCCAATTCCCGGCCAAAGTCATCGAGAAAGCGGTCAACAACCAGCTCGCCGCCTTCCTCGAAACCAACAAATCCCTCGACTCCTCACAGTCCGGCTTCCGAGCCAAACACAGCACGGAGACCGCCCTTATCGCAGCAACAGATGACATTCGAACTCTACTGGACAATGGAGACACAGTCGCTCTCATCCTCCTCGACCTCTCCGCAGCCTTCGACACAGTCTGTCATAGCACCCTTTTACAGCGCCTCAGAAACGCTGGAATCCAAGGAAAAGCACTGGAATGGATCACCTCGTTCCTCGCCGGAAGAACCCAGAGAGTCCGCCTTCCACCATTCAAGTCAGAGGCCACTGAAGTCATCTGCGGCGTACCACAAGGATCTTCACTCAGCCCCACCCTCTTCAACTTATACATGAGCCCCCTCGCGGTCATCGCACGCCAACACAACCTCAACATCATCTCTTACGCCGATGACACTCAACTGATCCTATCACTCACCAGAGACCCCAACACTGCCAAAACCAACCTGCATGAAGGAATGAAAGAAGTAGCCGAATGGATGAAACACAGCCGTCTGAAACTGAACTCAGACAAAACAGAAGTCCTGATCCTAGGCACCTCCCCCTCCACCTGGGATGACTCTTGGTGGCCAGAGGCCCTTGCAAAAGCACCCATCCCGACGGACCACGCACGGAACCTGGGCGTCATCCTGGACTCCTCACTCTCGATGACCAGACAAGTCAACGCCGTTTCTTTATCTTGCTTCAACATTCTTCGCATGCTCAAAAAAACATTTCGCTGGATCCCCACCGAAACTAGAAAAACGGTCACCCACGCACTGGTCACGAGCCGCCTGGACTACGGAAACACCCTATACGCCGGTACCACCGCAAAACTCCAGAAAAAACTCCTACGCATCCAGAACGCTTCAGCCAGGCTCATATTAGACATCCCGCGTAAAGAACACATCTCTGATCACCTGAAAAACCTCCACTGGCTCCCCGTCAATAAGAGGATTACTTTCCGCCTCCTAACCCACGCACACAAAGCACTTTACGAAATTGGACCCGAATGCCTCAACACACGACTGTCCTTCTACACCCCCTCCCGCCAGCTACGATCCTCCAACCAAGCCCTTGCCACTGTACCTCGCATCAACAAAACCACCATGGGAGGGAGATCCTTCTCCTACCTGGCAGCTAAAACCTGGAACTCACTTCCCACTCACCTTCGCCTTACTCAGAATCACCTAGCATTCAGAAAGCAACTTAAAACGTGGATTTTTGACAAGTAACTCCCCACCCTTCTTCAAGCGCCTTGAGACCCTCTGGGTATGTAGCGCGCTATATAAATCTCTTGACTTGACTTGACTTGAACATTCTATTTGGAATAACTTTGGGGTCGATTGAGGAATTTGCGTGTAATTTTCCAGAATTGTGGCCAGCTCAGTTCTGCTCATTCCCTGAAAGTTTTGGGGGGATTCGTTAAGCGGAGCTGAGAAAAAAGGGGGGTCCCAAAACGTGTTTTCCCCATGTTAATTTCCATAGGACATTTAGACACGGCTTCAGCCCGAACCGCTTAACGGAATTACACCAAACTTGGCAAAATTATAGGGACTGGTACGCAGAAGTGCCTTTTGTTTAAATGATGTAAATGCCTCCACTAGTTTCTGAGAAAATTAAACAAGAAAAAATATATATATCTATAGCAGCTTACTGTAAGCTTACTGTACTCAGTACCATTCCGAGCACGAGCTGCATGCTGATTGGCTGTCAATGTCTGTCAACACTCCAAACCAGAAAATGTTGGCAGCCATCTTGTGCCTCGGTAGACTGAAGCACAGGAAAGCAGAAATACAAAGGTGCAAAACATGCAAAGGGAGCAGGGTAGAAGCACCCTGACCCCTATGCTTGCTCAGGGGGTCCTACAAGGGATTATTTAAATCGCGGGGTACGCGTACATGATAGCACCTCATTAAAAAGCATTGCTGTTAATAGAAGGTTTTAAGACTTTAGTTACATTATAAATCTTTTGTTGATGGTACCATACTCATTTTAGGAATTGTGGTGTGTTCTAAGGTGATTTTACCATGTGAAAAAGCCTTCTGTTGGGATATCATGAATCATGTTTGAAAGAAAACTATTATCTAATGCTTTTCCCACAGTGGTTTGAAAGGGGATCTATATGCTAAATTGAAAGCATATTTTCTTTAAATTCACATTTTCTTTCTCAGTCATGTGAGAATGAAGTCTGACATTCTCTGTAAAACATGTACATCCAACAAGGACAGAGACTGTCAGTTGATTCCTTTGGATTCTACTGCAGCCTCCTAGAGTGTTTCAAAGAACAACTAGAGCGCTAACAGTCCTACTTTTACATTTCTCTTCACACGGAAGGATGAAGTGTTATCGCTGCTAAATCTGCTGCTTCGCGGACGCCACTCGAAGCCTTTGTTGATACCATTTCGGGAGCTGTGCAAAGACTTTTTTCCCCAGCGGGACTGCGAGGACCAGCGGGCGTTGCGCTTGAGGACTCGCAGCAGCTTGTCCTCTTCCCGCCCCCTCCCGCCTGGATAATTTATACTGAGATCCTGGTGCTCTCCTGCATTTCTCTTCACACGGAAGGACGAAGTGTTATCGCTGCTAAATCTGCTTCTTTTGAACTCATTGCCTATCCTTTGTTGATAGGGACCATTTCGGGAGCTGTGCAAAGACTTTTTCCCCAGCGGGACTGCGAGGACCAGCGGGCGCTGCGCTTGAGGACTCGCCGCAGCTGATCCTCTTCCCGCCCCCTCCCGTCTCGATAATTTATACTGAGGTCTGGGTGCTCTCCTGCATTTCTCTTCACACGGAAGGACGAAGTGTTATCGCTGCTAAATCTGCTGCTTGTGACCTCATTGCCTATCTGCCAACTGCTCGCGGCCCCCGCTTTGCGGGAGCCGCTCGAAGCCTTTGTTGATATGGACCATTTCGGGAGCTGTGCAAATACTTTTTTCCCCAGCGGGACTGCGAGGACCAGCGGGGGCTGCGCTTGAGGACTCGCAGCAGCTGGTCCTCTTCCCGCCCCCCTCCCGCTACATATTGACATCAATTGACGCGTACGCGGGACGCACATGGGTCAAAGCACGGGGCTAAGCCCGGGCAAAGGGTGGGCCCTCTGAGGCCCTCAGAGGCTGAGGAAGGCTGTGCTGTGCCCACCCCCGTATAAAGTATTGTATCTGTTAAAACGTTTCTTAATAAGTCTGGGATTGTTTTAGTGCACATTATTGTTTCTGTGTTACCCTTGTGCTTCCCCTACACTTATTAGAAATGACGTCCAAAAAACTTAGGTCTGGTAGAGTTTTGGTGGGAAGGTCGTGTTCCAAAACAAAATCGAATCCCCTTCGCAATAAGGTTAATCATGTTGTACAAGTTAAGGGTACCTGTCAGTTATTTAATCTCTGGGAACGGGGAAAAAATAGAGCACTAGACATTGAACCTACACAGGAAGACACAGTAAACCCCCCCCCCCTCTCTGTTGGGATTGAGTATCGAGGGCTTGAGTCATGAGAATAGCATGGTAAAGGGAGTAAGTACTACTGGGGCTGTAAGAGAAGGTTTTGACTCTTTGAACAACTGTATGTCTCCCCTTCAGCATAAAGCAGAGGACAACATTTTTTGCCCTACTTCCCCCGATCAAATTCCATCTAAAGCTATTATTCATGCAGTGGGCGATCTAGAACATGTCTCTTTGCCTAAAACAAGTGAGCCTCCAACTGAAAAATAGGTTCCTTGTCTCTCTCCCCCAAAAGATGTGCATAATAACGATCCTGATTTTTCTGATCTAGACTTGGAGCTCTGTAAGAAATATATCGAAGTTGATATTGAACATGTTAGGGATCCTACAAAAACTCCTATAACACCACTCCCTCCTGTTCTCCATCTTTATAGCAGTACTCCCTCGAATATTTCTCAGTTAAATATCTCAACGCGTTCTAATCTCAATATAACAGGTATTAATGCTATCCCTCCGCCCAGGGAGTATAAACCTGTTTCTGATTGTTTGTATTCTCTTGAATGATTGCTCTCTTCCATGTTATCATTATTGGAGAAATTTGTTGGGGGTCCTGACTGCCTATTGGAAACTGTAACCCAAATCCTGAAGGTTCTATTACATGATAAAATTGAGAAGAAATCCCGCTTAAATCTTGATACCGTGGGAGAAGACCTTGTAGAGCAGGAAAATTCTAGGTTTAAGATTGGACCTCCGAATATTTCCTTTAATGATAGCAAACAATTAGTCTTTCCCTTGAAAACCCCTATATCTTATTGTGCAGTTGATATAGTACCTGTAGTAGAGGTCCTTCAAGAAATGGTGTCAAAGGATGATATAGTACCTCCCCCAATAATAAATGAACTATATGAAACGGTTCCTAAGGAAGATAAGGAACATTTTCCGATCTTTATTAAACAGCATAATGTAGGTGATAAGGAAGCTCTTGATCCTGAAGGAGATGGGAAAAAGGAGAATTTAGGGAAGACTAAAAAGAAGGGGTCAAAAAAGAGGAGACTAATTAGAAGAATTGAAAAAATAGACGGAGAAAGAATATTTGGAAAGAAAATTTGGAAACTGTCTCTAATCAAGAATTATTTCAGGCCTCCCCGTTGGCACAAAGAGATGAAAGTGCGGACGCAAAAATAGTGGAGGACATCCCAACCCCTATTGCAGAACTGGGTTCTGTTTCTCTACCCTTAATCCCCTGTCCATCTAGTTGGCTCCTTCTGGCTAAAGGGGACCTGTTAGATCCAATTCCCCCAAAAAATGAGATCATCCCTATTGGCTATGCAACCTCCACTCTAAATCCTCTGGCCAATCTCTACCCTGTTAAAAGGGAGGGAGTAGTGGTTTGTAAAAATCCTCCTGTACTTTCTATGGAGGAGAGCGTTGATACTCTCACCCTGGACTTCTTCCCTATATTTGATGCTGAGTATATTTTAAATAGATCATTACTTCTTAAATACTTCCAGGAATCAATACATTTGAAATTGTTACTAACAACAGATATAGATTTAGTATGGATCTTGAAGACAGAGGGCCGAAATTTAACAAGGGTAACATTTTACTCTAAATTAGTGGTGAACCTAATCTTACAATGGTCACAGGATTTCCAGAGTAGAGGAATTGATGTTACACCTTTCTGGGGGAATCTCCTCTCTATTAAACCCTCTAAATCCTTAAGGCCTCTAGGCTCCTCTCTATCCCCATGGCAGGTAGCTCCTGAAATGTAGAAGAAGCAGCAAGGTTCGATGATTTAAAAATTTGTCTATTAAAAGATCTCCGCCTCATATCTTATCCCAATTTACCAATTCCCCCATCTCAGGATAAGGTTGAATATGAAACCTCTCGTTGGAATTGGTTACCTGGTGTCCTTTCAAAGAAATTGACCATTAAGTACCCTACCAATCCTCATCTTTAGCGACAATATAACGTTGTTATCTTGGAATTGTGCTGGGCTGAAGAATTGTCCAGGAAAAATTCAATTCCTCATGTCCCTTAAGGCCAGTGTGATCTGTCTCCAGGAGACTTGGTGTTCAGAATCACTTCAGATAGGAAGGGACTACTTTGTTCGGGAGGGTTGCGCTGTTCCCTCCAGGAGAGGCACGATAGGGGGGGGATTGCTTGCCTTTTATCCAATCGGATAAAATGGAATTTCTCCCATTATTTGGATCCCTGTAACCTGTTTCAAGCCGTAACACTGTTAAGCCAAGACAATTTTGGGGTATCTAAACCCCTAGTATTGATTAATGCCTATATTCCCCCGGAAGCTAGTTTTAATATAACCTTAAAAAAGGTTTTTGTCTATATTCAGAGTCTTAGAGAGAAATCTCTCTCTCCTAATATAATTTTTGTAGGGGATTTGAATTGCAACGTCTCTAATCTTAGTATGAGTCTGTTTCGCGATAAATATAAAGAAGAATCTTTTCAGATCACCCAAGCCCTCCTTCCAGAGGGAAAATACTTCTTAAAGAACTGTCTGCTATGGACACAATTATAGCGAATGGAAGGCTCCCTTCCGATTCCCCTGCAAATTTTACTCATAAGTCTCACCAGGGTGAATCTATATTAGATTATGTGATAGTTGAGAATTCCACTTTCTCCCTACTAAAGGATCTTAGGGTTACTGAAACAGTTTGTAGCGACCATAAATTACTTTCTTCCTCTATAAACATAAATCCTCTGAAATCTGACCAATGGTCTCTTGATAGCGCCCAGGAAGATGCTATTGGAACACAAAAGCTGTACATGATCTGGGGAGGGTTCTTGATGCTGCAATTGATGACCTTGCAATGTGGCAGGGTTCTGAAGTTTTGTGTTTTCTAGATTTAATGAAGTCAGTAATTTGGGTGGCTAAAAAATCAAATAAGAAAAGATGTTTTATAACACCCTCTTGTCCCCTGCGTTCACTCAATATAGAGATAAATAAACTAGTTGGGAACAATACTTGTGTAAATCGGTGGAGGGATCACACAAAGTAAGTTTATTAAAAAGAAGGAGGAAAAGGTTAAAAGTGAAATTACGGAAAGAAGGGGAAATATACTATCTGGATAAAATTAAGAGAGGCAGCTTTTAAAGGACAAATGAGACAGTTCTGGTCGCTTATAGGTGAGGGGTGTGGATCAAGAACAAGACCGCTCCCTATTCCCATTGAGGAACAAAAATGGGTGGACTATGTCACATCCTTATATGCAAATAATGGAGCAGTGGTGCCCTCTATAGGTTGTATTGTAAGTGGTCAGTATTTAGATGTCTTATCTGAAAACGATATTCTAATAGCTATAAAGAAAATGCATTTATCTGGGACAATGGGGCCGGACGAACTTCCAATTTCGGTCTTAAAGCAAGGCAGTGAAAAATGGAGCAAATTGTTATGCCCTGTGTTCAATAGTTGCTTCTCCAGTGAAAAGATTCTCCCTTTGTGGAAGGGAGCATTTGAGTGCCCCTTTTCAAGAAGGGTGACCGATACGCTCCCCAAAACTATCGCCAAATTGCACTCTTAGATGCAATCGGCAAAGTATTTGCAAAATGCCTTTTGAAGCAAATAAATGACTGGGTGGACCAAGAAAATATACTTCTCCTTGAACAGACGGGTTTTCGAAAGCTCCACGGTACCCTGGATAAGTCATCGGCTCTACAGGTAATAATGGACAAATATATCAGGGTCAGAGGTGGGGTAGTCTATGCCGCTTTCATGGACTTCTCCACGGCCTTCGATAAAGTGGACCGCCCCCTATTGTGCAAGAAATGACTCTCTTTGGGTATGCCTGTAAGGCTGCTGAATTTGGTTCAGGAACTCCACTCAGAGACGTGGTGTACAGTATTATTGGGTGGGGAAAGAGGCTTATCGCAAGTAATTCCTTCTGCCAACGGCCTTAAGCAGGGCTGTCTATTGGCCCCCTTGCTGTTCTCTCTTTATGTTTGTGATCTCCCCCAGACCCTATCCTTGTGTGAAGGTATCCCCCCCACTTTAGGTGATAAACTGATTGCATGTTTAATGTATGCAGATGACATACTTCTTTTAGACCTTACTCCAAAGGGTCTTAATAGTCGTCTGCATGCCTTGCATTTATTCGCTGAGCGTCACTATTTGAAGATTAATATGTCTAAAAGCAAGGTAATTTGCATTACTGGGAAGAAAAAGATGAAATTGGGTAATTTTAGTTGGTTTTTGGGAAGTAAGAAACTGGAAATTGTAAAATGTTATTCTTTTCTTGGGAATATAATATGTAGTAACTTGAGCAACAGGGCTCATATAGGCAAAAACATTAGGAAAGCCATGACTCAGGGAAATGGTCTGAGTGCTCTTTATAAAGCAACCGGCAAAAGACATTTTGTCCATCTGCTGGAGGCTTTTTGTGCAAAAATTCCTGCTTCCCTGCTTTACAGCATTGAGTTAATAGACTTGAGGCAATGGGGTTTCCTAGATACTGTTGAGGGTAGACTTTTGCGACATTTATTGTCGGTCAATAATGCCTGTACAGTGGAATCCCTCAGACTGGAATTGGGCATACAAAGTAGTTGGGTTCAGGCTCTAGCAGGAGTAATATGTTGGGTCTTCTATTTAGCCAAAAGCAAACCGGCTACCTTAAGATCCCTCATTAAAAAAGAATTGTTAGGGCCTATGAAAGAATATGCTTTACTTATAAAGAATTTCAGAAAGGCAGTTACACTATTAGAATTGGAGGAATCTACCCTTTTTTCATTAACTCCTCATCAGTTAAAGTTGTTATTAAAACGGGCCACATGGGAGTTAAGTTTCAAGAGGGATAGAGATGCTCGCACTACAAAGAAAGGTGTTACTGAGGTTGTCAATTCCTATATTTTCAAACAATTACAACCTAATGCATCCTGGATTCTCCCTCACGCCTTGCGCCGTTTTTGGTTCCTCTTGAGACATGACCTTCTCCCTTTAAATAAATTATTGGCTAAATGGCATGGCTGTTCCGATAAATGTGATCTATGTAACATTGACAGCTCAACTCAGGATATCACCCATATCCTCTTTATATGCCCTGCCCTAATGGTCCACCGTCGAAAGTGGGTGAGACCAATATGCCTAACACTAGGTATTTCTTCAGCTAAATCTTTCCTCAATGCCATTTTCATCCCTCCTAATGAAATATTCTGTTATAGAATTTTTAACTTTTTTAAATGCTTTCTAGAATTATACTAATAGGTATAATCCCTATTTTTTACTGCTGTATAAATGGAATGTATTTTGTGGATTTTTTACTTCTCATTTAGTTTTACATTTCGCTTTACATCTCTTGTTAATTCTTGTGCTTTGTTTATATGTGGATCTCAACTGAGTTCCAAAACATATTCAATAAAATTGAAATTGAAATTGAAGTGAAATTGAAAAGTTATGGCACACCTGAAGCCATCTTGATTGGAATAAAGTGGTAACTCTTAAAACATTTAATTTAAAAAGGAACAAAATGACGGGGTATATTTTGCCATAGAAAGTATGATTAGTGCTACAGAAAGAAAAATTAGGGCACATTTTGAGTGACTTCTCAAATCCTCTTCTATTTAATTAAAAAATTCTGACATGCAGTCTTCCAAGATGGCCACCAGAGACAAAAGAGCCCAAATGTAGCCCAAATATCACCCAGATGTAGCCCAAGTATAGCCCAATGACAGAATGTCCTAGAGTGTTCTAGAGAACAACTAGAGCGCTAACAGTCTTACTTATGATAAAAGTATGGCACACCAGAAGCCATCTTGATTGGAATGAAGTGGTAAGTCTGAAAACATTTAATTTAAAAATGAACAAAATGAGGGGGTTCATTTTGCCATAGAAAGTATGATTAGTGCTCCAGAAAGAAAAATTAGGGCACATTTTGAGTGACTTCTCAAATCCTCTTCTATTTCATAAAAGAAATTCTGACATGCAGACTGAAACATGCACTTTGAATACCAGCAGCAGACTTCCCTGGTGAGCAGTAGCTTTACTACAGTGATCTAATGAGCAACTAGAGTCCTAACATTCAGAATTTAAGGGCAAATGTGTGACACATCTGAATGCCTTCTTGATGGAACCAAAGTAAACAAGCATTGAAAATGCAATAGATCTCACCCTCGTTTAAGTTAAAGCTATTCTGTTTGTAATGAGGTGACTTTTTAGCTTTGCTTTTATTAGTGTTTTTCAAACTTTCATGTAAATAACATGCATATGTATGCATATATGTATATGTATGCATGCATTTATATTTGTATTTATATAGATATGCAGATTATATGTGTTTATATATGTATGTATATATATACACACACACATACATATATATAAATGCATATGCATATATATGCATATATATATGTGTGTATATGTGTGCGTGTAGAGAGAGGTAGAGAGGTAGAGGTAGAGAGGTAGAGGTAGAGAGGTAGAGACTAGTAGAGAGAGGTAGAGAGGTAGAGAGTAGAGAGTGAGTAATAGAGAGTAGAGAGTGAGCAGTAGAGAGTAGTAGAGAACAATAGAGTGAGTAGCAGAGAGTGAGTAGTAGAGTGAGTAGTAGAGAGTAGTAGAGAGTGAGTAGTAGAGAGTGAGTAGTAGAGAGTAGTAGCGAGTAAGTAGTAGAGTAAGTAGTAGAGAGCAGTAGAGAGTGAGTAGTAGAGAGTAGTAAAGAGTGAGTAGTAGAGAGCAGCAGAGAGTGAGTAGTAGAGAGTGAGTAGTAGAGAGTGAGCAGCAGAGAGAGAGAATAGTAGAGAGTAGTAGAGAGTGAGTAGTAGAGTGAGTAGTAGAGAGTAGTAGAGAGTGCATAGTAAAGTGAGTAGTAGAGAGTCAGTAGTAGAGAGTAGTTGAGAGAGAGTTGTAGAGAGTGAGTAGCAGAGAGTAGTAGAGTGAGTAGTAGAGTTAGTTATAGAGAGTGAGTAGTAGAGAGTAGTAGAGAGAGAGAGTTGTAGAGAGTGAGTAGTAGAGAGTAGTAGAGAGAGAGAGGTAGAGAGTGAGTAGTAAAGAGTAGTAGAGAGTGAGTAGTAAAGAGTGAGTAGTAGAGAGAGAGTAGTAGAGAGTGAGTATTAGAAAGTAGTGGAGTAGTAGAGAGTGAGTAGTAGAGAGTAGTGGAGAATATTCCAAAGTTTGGCACAGCACCACATGCACAACAAGTCCAATCAAATCATATCACTTAGAGTCCTTATTGAATCGCTGAATCTTGGTGTACATTCAAATGCTTTTATTTTCCTTAAGTTTATGTACCACAACCAGCCGACGCGTTTCGTTCTGTACAACAGAACTTCTTCAGGGCGTTCTTATTTCCTTCAAGTTATGTCGGTATCCTGTTGTCATATAACTAGATATTTCTTCCAAATTTTAGACGAGACGTAAGTACCTTCTTATTCAAAGTGACTAGGTATCAATTAATTCGGGCAGACTTGAGTAATTTATAGCATCCTCAAAGTCAGTCTTTCAAAAATTCCAAAGTATAGGACATGATAATCCAAATCCAAATGTTTCTCAAATGTTGCTGTTGTGAGCTGCTTCACTGCAGGATGTTCTACTTCATATATATATATATGTATAAGAATACTGGCCCTGCACCTCCAGCTCGTATCTGGCGAACAGAAACCACGCGAGTCCCAAAATTTCAGGCAAAAGATATTTTATTTCACCACAGCACAACGGTCTGACGTGTTTCGGGCAGATGCCCTTGCTCACAGATAGTCTAGCTGATGTGTGCCATTTTTTTAAATGCAATAGGGAACACCATGTGATCATAGATATTGAAAACATACTGCTTAACATGTCTATAGTTCTCCAGTTCGTAATGGACGGGCAACGAGTCATATTGCTGACCCATCAAACAATTCATATACTGAATAAATTCAGATAACAATAATCCCTACTGATAATTTTATAAGGAGAATATATCTGCATGAATGCAGGATATTAACGAGGTAGTCTGAATAGTATTTGTGCAAAAAATGCAGATGTAAACATATACCAAACGTGCAATATATATCGCAAATGTAAACATATTGACAGTGCAAATATATGCATTTTGATAGTATTATATCGATTTGGTTAAAAATCAACAAATAGTAGTAGAAAAATTATCAAAATTAAATAACATATTGAAAAATTGAGCAGTTCATATATAAATGTAAACATCATGATTGTGCAAAATACGCAAAATGGTATAAATACTAAAACAGACTACAGCAATAAATATAAATATCTAATTCCTATGAAAAGAGGAAGACAGTAGGGACAACAATAATGATGGCAGCCCTTCTTTTAATCATAAAAGACTGAATTAAAGTGTATGTTGAAGATTATATGTGTATTGTAAGAAAAAAGAACCCCAGGAGAATTCCATGGTGCAGTAAAGTATATAAATCAATTTCCGCATCTAAATGGAAAATATGTACAATTAAAAATGGCCAAGAAACAGTAAATCATCAAATGAGCGTGGAAGGCGGCCATAGTAAGACTAATGTTAGTAGGAACCAAACTGGGATAGGGTGTAGATAGACGGAAGGATAGCTACATGATCTATAGGAAATGATATAAATATTCTGTTGTGTTAAGGCCGTTTGGCACTTTACTGTCCAACTCGAGAATCATTTTTGATTCTAGTTGCCTAAGCATCTTATCTCTATCGCCACCCCTGCGTGGTTTGGGGACAGCAGCCAATACATAGTATTTAAGACACTCAAGGTTGGTATTATGTATCATCTTGAAGTGTCTTGCGACAGGATAGGAGCTGTCGTTGTTGACTATGGCTCGGAGATGCTGCAAGATTCTGACATGCACCTAAAGCCTGGTACTCCCAACATACCTCAGGCCGCAGGTGCAGGTGCATGTCAATAATATGATTAACTGCTGGAGTGTTAATAGTAAATTTTGATTCCCTGGTATCTAATACTTTCCCTACTGTTGCACTGGAATAGTAAGTTTTACCCCTCCGCTATTCAACACTTTCCCTACTGTTGCACTCACCGGAGTGGGTTCAGTAAATTGTACCGCTCCACTATCCAAGACTTTCTCTACTGTTGCACTGACTGGAGTGGAATTGTAATTGTTACCCCTCCGCTATCCAGCACTTTTCCTACTATGGCACTGACTGTATGTGAAATTTAAGTTTAAATATGTTTTAATAGTTTAATATTCAATGTATTATATATTGTTGTTATTTTATATTTTAAATCATTGATATATAATATTTAATGGGGATCAAATAGGGTCAGGGGATATTAACCGGGGGACCAGGCAAGGCTGCCCCCTATCACCCCCTTTGTTCAGTTTTTTATAGAACCACTAGCGATCAAAATATGAGCTAACATGGCTATCGAAGCCCCGATTGCCAGCATGCCAAAATTAACCGCATCACTGCTAGAGATTTTCCCCTGCTGTGCTAGACAGCAATAAAAACTTGTGTGGTCATGATGAGCTCAGCTCGCCAGGAGCACACGAGCACTGTGCTGCATGACGAGCTGAGCTTGTCATGAGCGGGGAAGGGGTTAAAACTCTTTGCTGATGATGCCATCCTGTATTTGTCTCCCGACTAGCCAAATATAGAACAGAACTTGGCTGAATTCAGAAAATATGAATCAATAGGGGGATATAAAATCAATCAAAGCAAAACAGAGATTATAATTTTACACACTGGGGTAGAGTTTCTGCTAGAGAATCTGAAACAACAGGCTTTAAAAACGGATTATATATGCCACTTGGGGATTGTGGTTACTAGACAATACGGCCAGCATGTCAAATTAAATTATGATGCTACTAGCATTAAGATTCAAAAATTACTCGAAAAATTGCACAGCCTTCCGCTAATTGTGACGATTATCAAGATGTCTATATTACCCTTATTGATATTTTTTTTCAAACATCTCAATTTCGATTAATGCTAGTTATTTTAAAGGGATCGATTCTATGATTAGATCATTCATTTGGAACAAAAAGGTTGCTAGAGTCAAATTCTCGGTTTTACAACTAGATACTAATTTGGGTAGCTTAGCACTTCCAAATATTCGTTTATATTATGAATCAGCATTTCTTGATTTTACAGATTGTTTACTATCTGAAACTAAACAAATAGATACATTTTTATAAACAAGATGATCCAAGAAGCTGGAACTCCAATCCCCACATTCTTAAAAACCTCTAAACTTCCTAAAAAACTGGGTACAAAACGCTTTTGTATTTTTCCAATAGACTTTGTTTTGTTTTTAAACAGAGTGGTTTTTCTGGTTTTTACTCTTTAAAATTAAATGAGTGAAGAGATCTGGGCCTTCATATTCATTCTACCCATTTGAAAACCTGGCATGATTCTGGCTTGGGTAGTAAATCAGTGTGTCATTCGGGGAAGGATGATTACCTGGGAAGAAGATGTTATGGCTACAACAAGCCGTTATTCTTCAAATTCATTCAAATAGTTAATTTCTTTAATAAATATATTTTTATACTTAATTGTTCCCCCTCAAAGGCTGCTGACACATTGTATACCTCAAATATGAGTGGGATCAGTAACTGGTATTGCTTAATTCAAACCCAAGACGAATCTCCTTTGGACCTAAAGTTTTTGGAGAAAGTTGCCTCTGAAACTCAATGTGTTTTTCGTATTAAGAATGGCAAACAATATCTAGCACATGAAATACGACCCTTAGGGCCCGATGTAGGTAAATCCCATTTACCGATTTTGAAATACCGAATCCTACCGATTCGGTATTTCAAAATCGGTAAATGGTATGTAGGTCCCAATATCTGGATTCGATACCGAATCCTTAGCAATGCTTTAATTACCGATTCGGTAAATACCAAATCGGTAATTCCCATTCATTCCTATGGGCTTTGAAGCCCATAGGAATGATTAGGCATTACCGATTCGGTATTTACCGAATCGGTAATTAAAGAATTCACAAGGGTGCAGGGGGTGTCACTTTGACACCCTCTGGCACCCCCAAAACAGGCACAGGTGCCATGTGGCAGGCATACCTGCCCTAAGGGCAGGTCTGCCTGTCACATGACATAGGTGTGCATGCACACATGTGCATGCACACCGGAATCGGTATTTTACCATGGATTTGTATTCCATGGTAAAATACCGATTCTGTAAGCCATGTGCAGAAGGTACATTGCCTACCTACATTGCATTATCGGTAATTTTACCGAATCGGTAAATGTTACCGAATCGGTAATTATTTTACCGATTCGGTACATATTACCGAATCGGTAAATTTACCGATTCGGTAATGATACCGATTCGGTAAAATTACCGAAAATGTGCCCCTACATCTCGGTAGCCCTTTACCGATCGGAAACGGTTGAAAATCGGTATTTTCGGCCGATTCGGATCGGTAAAGGGCTACCTACATCGGGCCCCTAGAGCTGCCAACTATAAAAGTATGGCTTTTCTTTCTCACTGGATTGCCTACTATACCCCACAGTCTCTAAATAAAATCTATCCTGGGGTGGAAACTAGGTGTTTTGGCTGTTGCACCACATGGGAAAGGGAATGGATGCACATATTGTTTACCTTTCCTAAACTGGGAGTGTTTTGGGAAAATTTTTTGGGGTACTTTAGCAGGGCGATTCAAAAACCATATGCTCCAATAGCAGAAGCTGTCCTGTTTGGTATAGTCAGTAGGGAGGCTATATTGTCGAAATCTAAGGGGCTTTTTCTTGCAATTTCAATGCTTGTTGCCCGATCTCTAATTTAAAAAAATTGGAGATCACTGAAAGTTTCTGGGTTTGAGAAATGGCTAAACAAAATGGTATGTACTAAAAAATTTGAAGAAGCATTATGCTAAACGGGAAGCAATTAAAAAATTCTCTGTGACTTGGAAATATCTAGTTGTGAATGTTAAATTGAGGGACTATAAAAGCAATTTTGTTTAGTTCACGATTTTATGTCGAGGTTTTTTTCAAACTTCTTGAATTTTTCCTAACCAGTTGTGAAATTAGATATGCTAGTTAATGATTTTTGTCGGTCTGTATTCAAGGCCACCATTTTTTCTCTCCTTGTTGATTTTATGGGTAAATATGAATTGCCTTTCCTGAAAGCTCTGCTCAATAAATGTTTTAAATATATATATATATATATATATATATATATATATATGTAAATATCCAAAACCACCTCCAGTGATGCCGAAGGAAGGAGCCACAAGCGAGGACTGTGTTGAGAGGCTCTTTATTAGTAAGCAGGTAAGGCGTTATGCATTTCGGCGTTAGCCTTCCTCAGACGCCACTGCCCAACTGAAAGTTTGTGCGCCCAGCTGATAAAAGTCTCTGCGGCACTCTTGATTGATGAGTGCACGCCTCCCCCAACCATGTGATCGTCAAATGCAGTGTAGAACTGCTAACACTACAACTCCCAGCATGCTCCAAACCTGGGCTGATTGTACATGGGGAAACCGAAGTAAAGTTCTTGTGTTTATAGGCGTATGCAGAGCTGGGCGAACTTCAAACAGTCTATAGAAACTTGAGAACCCCTCAAGTCCCCGCAAACCGCTTCAACCTGCAGGGTACAGGTCCGCCAGGTCGTGGGTCGGTAACATTGCATCAAAACCATCCATGAAGTCACAGACTGCCATCCAGCAGCATCCCGTGCTTTCCTGCTTTGCTGTAGGTGAGCTGCCTCATGCCTTGACGGGAAACAAACCTACTTATATATATATTTATATATATATATATACATATATATATATATATATAATTTTTTATATAATTTTAAACTTTCAATATATCTTAAAAATAATAGTTTATTAATTGTTTTAAAGTAAATATTTTATGTACAGATATTGGTGTGTTTACATTTTTTTAATAACGTTTATTTGTTATATTTTATTAAAATATATATTAAATGTATTTTATTTTGTCAAAATTAACAGTATTATTTAATAAATGTAATATATATTATTTTATATTTGTGTAAAAGTCAATATTTTGTAGTCAATATTTTTGTACTTACCTGTTTAAGCATGGGAGTCGATATTTTTTTTGTTAATAATTTTTACTCAATATTTGTGCATTGATATTTATGACATGAATGTTGTGTCAGTGAACAGTTCGACAAGGCCAAGCAGCGACATCAATTGAGACAAGTTGACAATAAACGGAGTTTTTCGTCATCTAAATCATCATCAAACAGTTTTTTCACTTCAATATCAAATGAAAGTGAGGAAGATGTTTGTGTGCCATGTTTATGTTTACCTTAGAGAAATATGTGCATGTCGGACTGGCTGCATGCGAGTAAAAATGTACATCAAATAAAAGTCCACATGCCAAAGCACCAAAGTCATACAAACATTGTCCAAATATTACTTTGATAATAAATGGTTGCTCGATGCCTTTCATCATCGGCAGTGGTGCATCAATAAACATAATGCCTGAAGAGAAATACAACAATTGATCTCCATTGCAATGAGCTATGCCATTGAAAACCAGAGTGTACACAGAAAGTGCATTGATGCCCTTAAAAAGTCAAGATTCATTTGTTGAGAAAATAAATAACAAGAAAATATAGGTGCAAGCACTATTCATGTGCTACAAGGTACAGTGTCAAGGAAAGATCTGCTCAGGTTCAGTACAGCTGCTGATATGGAACTGATTTCTGTGAATTACAAAATGAATGTTCATCACAAAACAGTTATTCAATTCCCTTCGTTATTTCATTGTTTATGAAAGTTTGAGACTATGAAAGTTAAGTTGCGTATTAATGAAGATGTCTGTCCTGTCACTCACAGACATAGACAAATTGCTTTTCATCTACAAGAAGCTTTTGAAAAAGAACTTGAATCCTTACTTAAGCATTACATTATTGAGCTTTCATGTGGTCTGACCCCATAGGTTTCTCCCACAGTGAAGGAGTTGTACACATAAGTGCTGACATGAGTCAAGCAACCAAAGCAATCGAACAACAATAACAACCAGGCTCATACATAACAGACATGATAAAGCAAATACATTGGGCTAAGTTATTCTCTTGCCCTGATTTTAATAAAGGTAATCATCAGTTGCAACTTGAAGAAGATTGAGTTACATTGAATCTTTTCTACACATGGTGGTCTGCTTTGCTAAAAGAGAGTCAGTTTTGGTGTGCCATCAACTGCAGAATTTTTCCAAGATGTAAATTGACGTTTCATACAGCCTGTTTTAAATGCATTTCATTATAGTGATGACATATTGATTTTCAGAACTACAAAAAAGGAACATGATTAAGCTCTCACACAAGTATGTTGTTTACTGATGCAGGTTTGCCTTTGAATGCAGACAAATGTGAGTTTGACAAGACAAAGTTAAAGTTCTAGGCCATATATTAGCAGATTTGGGTATGACACCTGATCCTGCAAAAGTACAAGCACTGTCAAATGCTTATCCCCCGCAAGATGTTTCTATGATACTTTCATTTCTTGGCATGGCCAGTTACCATTCAAGATAAGTACAAGTCATTGCAAATATAAGTGCTCCATTATGAGAGTTAACAAAGAAAAATGTTTCATTTAAGTGGTCACAAAAATGTGAGAGAAGTTTTTAGAAGTTTCTAATAAATCAAATAAGCCTTTGAAACTGCTACTGAAATGGCCTACTTCTTTGCAAAACATTATACAGATGAAATTGTTGACGCTTGCCCAGCCGGGTTAGATGATAATCTTACACAGAAGACACCCAAAAACTTGAAAAATTGTTGTGGCCTATGCCAGTAGAAGTTTCTTCCAGACTGAGTACGCTTACTCATAACCTGAGAAAGAAAGTTAAGTCACAGTATGGGCATGTGAACATTTCCATTTATTTCTGTATTAAAAGCCTTTTGTGCTGGTAACTAATCATAAAGCTTTATGGACAATCTTTAGCAATCCAAAAGCCAAGATGCCTCCTCTCATTGAACTGTCAGGACTATTATTACAAGAGTATGATTATACCATTGTTCATCGCCCAAGGAAGGGTCAAAACCCTGTGTACAACTTTTACAAGGTCTGGGTACTCCATTCAAGATGGTTGAAGCCTACATTAATTTAATTGTAAAATCAAATACACCTGCTGCTATACCATTATCCCAGATTATCACTGCCATGAGCCAAGATAGTGACACGCTGCCAGATATAATTACACATCCGTCATGGAATTGAGCTCTCACGGTGAACATCAAAATACAAAAATGTTAAAAATGAACTGTCCATAACTCAGGAATGAGTTATGCTTAGAGGGTCAATACTCCCGATTGCAGAGAGTCTGCAGCAGAAAATAATTGAGCTCTCCTAGATTGCGTGTGGTTCCATATTTAGATGAGAAATTTGAAAAGGAACAAAGGCCTGTCATCTATGCAACTGCCTTTCTACAAATATTTGTCAACATACTCTTAACATGTATGATCTCCCCAAGCATACACTCGATAATGGACATCATCTGATGATATTTATGGACGAGTACTCATGTTTTCCATTAATAGAAAATCTCATCGACAACTCATGAGCGAGTCATTGAGTGCTTGTTGGCTCCCCCCCTCCAAAAGACCACCTCCACCATGGATTCTCTAGCACCCTTTAACAGTGACCAAGGGACAGATGTGCATTCACTTTTTAGCGTGCGCATATGAGTCCTGTTTGCACACGCTAAAAAGCATGGGCTCGTAAAAAAACAGTATTTTGAAACTCGCAAATAAATTGCGACTTGCAAAATACTGTTTTGCGACTCGCTATTAGGAAGGGGTATTTTCTTCCTAATAGTGACCGCAAAGCTTTGTATCAATGTTTTGCAACTGTATTTGCAGTTGCAAAACACTTGCAAATTGCCATCTACTTCAAGTAGGTGGTAATGCATTCACAATTGGTAAGTAGGTGGTAATGCATTCCCAGGGACCACTGCTTGCCCTTAAAAAATGAAACAAAAACATTTCATTAAAAAAAAATGCATTCTGTTTTCCTTCACCGAAAACGGGATGCATTTTTTTTTAAAAGCTGCTTTATTTAAAAGCCATGGGAAGGCTTGTCTCTCCTAATGGACTCGCAAATTGTGAGAGGCTCATTAATATTCATGAGCAATGCAATTTGTGACCCTGTTGGGAATCACAGTGTTAAACACACTGTTGTACATGCCAAATAGCGTCTCACAAACTGCAGGCCGCAAATGCGACGCAATTTGCAAGGCGCTGTTTGGCAGGTCGTACATCTGGCCCAAAGTCTCCAGAACCACTCTCTCGCAGATGCATTGAATTAGTTATATAGTGACACTCATACCAGTGTAGGGTGTCAGAGCACTTTGCATCACACACATTACACAGAGACAATCAATCATACGTGTGTAAATTAGTGTATATGAAATTTTGCATAAGTAGGACCGAACCATTTTGGCTCTGAGGGAATTTAGAATTTTGAATTTGCAGTTACACACAGACAAATTCATTTTTGTAATAATACGTGTTGCGTGTAGCATAGTCATTGGTGTTTACTCAGTCTAGGGAAGCTACACTTACTCCATCAGTATAGGTATACATAAAATGCTGTTACCTGCCTGCCTTGTGGCATTCATGCACACTGGACACATGTGGCACTTTTGTGAGTATTCTCAGTTGTTTCTACATATTCTACTAGACAGGGTAAAACATATTATCTTTTTTTATCTTTTGGACAAATGTAAGGGGCCCTGGCTTGTATACTGCATCATGCCAGTTCCCTTTGATTGTTAAGATTTAAGTCTGGGGTGTGTGCCAAGATGTTAACACAGAAGGATTAAAGCTCACAATTTTAATGTTTTAGTACAAAACGTCATGCCATGCTAGATTTATTTTCACCTTGTTACCATGCTATACTTATTTCCACGCATTTTTTAAACACCAGCTTCGTGCTGTCATCAATTACAGAGTTTTAATGCAGATCTGTCACCACAGCTTCCCCTAGAGTGGATGATGCTAATGAATACTTTGGATGTGCTTAGACAGTAATAGTCTAACCCAATGAAATCATTGTCATTGTGACTGCTTCACGCAGAACACGTGTTGTTTGAACAAGGACTTTGTGTGACGTGTGACCGTGGGAGGGGGAGAGTGAATAGGAGGATGAGAGCCTCTCTCCTCTCTGCATCTCACTCTCCATCCACAGAATCATTCAATGAGGCAACAAGGCCACCAGTGAGCCTGTGTCGACCAGAGCACACAGTCACACTACATAGTACAAGCGGCTGTGTTTCAGACCAGCAAACACCGAAAAAAGAAACAAGGAAATAAAAATGACAACAAAACATAGAACTAATGTATCACCCATGCCTTTTACTTATTCATGGTGCATATCCTAAAACTCCAAAGACATTTCATTATTTGGTCATTTGTCACATCCAGCTGTGAGACTGATCCACTTACCTGTGAAAAGGAAGCAGTGGCTTTTTTAGAGGGACAAGCCACCCCTACAGACACAAACATGTGGGTCTCTTTCAAAGAGTCGTCTGGCATGCCAGGGTTTGATGCCCCCCGAGCATTGGTGAATCCAGCAAAGGAGAGGCATGCTTGTGCAAAGAGAGGAGAGAAATAACTCAAAGATAAGAATCATCAAATGGCCAGAACAGAAGCAGAAATTAATTTTGGAAAAGTTCACTCCACTTCTTTCAACACCACAGGCACAAATGCACAAACACGCAGCTATATAAAGACAACTCAGCTCTGCCTTTACTCCCCAGGGAGCCTGTCCCCAAAGCTGGACAAGCCAACAGAGCTTAAGAAAGTTAGTTGTTCATTAAAAGTTGTTCATGCCGCTCCTCCAATAAAGGCATTGTTCGGAAAGTTTTGTTATCTCGGGATGTGACCTGATGAGGTATCTTTGACTCTTGTCAAAGGAGTTTCAAGGTAGTTTAATGTAAGCTATCCCTGTGTAACCAACATTGCATCCTTTCTATTGGACCAAGGTCCGGATGTAGAGTTTGGTGGACGCGTTACTGTATAACACGCATGCCGGACACCCCTTCCTCCCAATTACAAGTGCATTAAAAGCTATGGCATTTGTACCATCCACCAAACCTACAATCAGGAACTACGATTTCATCCACTAATGTGTAAACTACAAAACAAATGTACCTTTTCACTTTACCAACATTTGGTATTTATAGGCAGAATATCTTAGTTTTCCTACCAGGCACTTTCTGTGCTTTCTGCTTGACATGGATGTGTGGTGGTAGTGGACTGGGGACATGCATTGGGCCGGACATGAATCCGCACAGGGAGAGATTGGTAAAACACTAGTAGAAGGAGCAGGAAAAGAAAAGCTTTAGTAAGGTGGTAAGGCCACTAAGGTATGAATTTAAATTGGTGGAACTTTGAACTTGACACTTAGGGGTCAATTCTGATCTGGGTCAGAAAGCACTGTGACCGAGCCGTATCCGGGGTGTTTTCCAACCAAACCAGACGCCTGTAGTCCGACCGAGCGAGTACGATGCAGTCGTATGCTCTCGGACTCGGTTTGTTTGGACTCCCATAGAAGTCAACGGGAGTTGGTCGTACGACGCATACATGGGCTCCCATTGACTGAATGGGTACGTTGCGGCAAAGTGCACCCCCTACAGTTGGTACGCATCAGTGCCATCTGCACCGTACAAGCCTGTGTTGGGGAGGCCAATGGGTCTCTCCTGTGTCCGAGTCGTAAAAGGCTGCGGGTAACAGGGGGTTTGATGCGGACCCCCGAAGTCCAACTCCGGGAGCTATTGCTGTCCGAATCGAGCACCGTACTAGCTCGGTCGGGAAACGTCTACATTGCGCACCACGGTTTCCTTGTGACCAACACGAACAGAGAGGCTCGGACCCGGCAACGATTCGGGCGGAGATTTCTCGATTGTTCGCATTGTACTTCGACGTCCGGACCTGTGTACGACTCGGACAGAAATTCAGCCTCCAAATCGGATCCACTACTGCTGAATCCGATTCGGTGCCCTTCCGACCGAGATAGGAATGGGCCCCTTGATGTTGAATGTAAGTGACTGAAAGGGGAAAGGATGATATGAGCAAAATGTTAAAATGCAAGTGGTACAACACCATCAGTTTAAAGTGCCTGATTCTTCTCAGCTAGTTCAAGTTCAAGATCAAGTTCATGGATTTATATAGCGCACTACTCACCCGGGGGGTCTCAAGGCGCTTGGGGAAGGGGTGTTCAATTTTTGTCGAATAGCCAGGTTTTAAGTTCTTTTCTGAAGGAGATGTGATTCTGAGTGAGGCGGAGGTGGGTGGGGAGTGAGTTCCAGGTCTTGGCCGCCAGGAAGGAGAAGGATCTGGCACCCATGGTGGATTTTCGGATGCGCAGGACTGCGGCGAGGGCTTGATTGGACGATCTGAGTTTGCGGGTGGGTGTGTAGAAGGACAGTCGAGTGTTGAGGCATTCGGGTCCTAGTTTGTAGAGGGCCTTGTGTGCGTGGGTGGGAAAAAGGAATGTAATTCTCTTGTTGACGGGAAGCCAGTGGAGGTTTTTTAGGTGTCCGGTGATGTGATCTTGGTGAGCGATGTCCAGTATGAGTCTCGCTGATGCGTTTTGGATGCGTTGGAGTTTTTTCTGTAATTTTGCTGTGATTCCGGCGTATAGTGTGTTACCATAGTCCAGTCGACTCGTGACCAGTGCGTGGGTGACAGTCTTTCTTGTTTCGAGGGGGATCCAGCGGAAGATCTTTTTGAGAATACGAAGTACATTGAAGCAGGAGGATGAGACTGCGTTGACTTGTCTGGACATCGAGAGAGAGGAGTCTAGGATGAAGCCCAGGTTGCGAGCGTGGCCTGTGGGTGTGGGTGCTGTGCCCAGGGCGGAAGGCCACCAAGAGTCGTCCCAGGCAGAGGGGGAAGATCCTAGGATGAGCACCTCCGTTTTGTCTGAATTGAGTTTTAGGCGGCTATGTTTCATCCATTCGGCTACTTCTTTCATGCCTTCGTGAAGATTGGTTTTGGCGGTGTTAGGGTCTTTGGTGAGGGAAAGGATTAACTGGATGTCGTCGGCGTAAGAGATGATGTTGAGGATGTGTTGACGCGCGATAGAGGCGAGTGGACTCATGTAAACGTTGAAGAGGGTGGGACTAAGTAATGATCCTTGTGGTACTCCTCAGATGACTTCCGTGGCCTCTGAGTTGAATGGGGGAAGTCAGACTCTTTGGGTTCTCCCAGCGAGGAATGAGATGATCCAGTCCAAGGCTTTTCCTTGTATGCCGATGTTGCGGAGGCGTTGTATAAGGGTGCTGTGGCAGACTGTGTCGAAAGCGGCGGAGAGGTTGAGTAGAATGAGGGCCACTGTTTCTCTGTTATCCAGTAGTGTTCTGATGTCGTCTGTTGCTGCAATGAGGGCGGTTTGGGTGCTGTGTTTGGCTCGAAATCCGGACTGAGAGGGATCGAGGGACTTGTTGGATTCAAGGAAGGCAGCGAGCTGGCTGTTGACGGCTTTCTCAATGACTTTGGCGGGGAAGGGGAGGAGGGATATGGGTCGGTAGTTTTTAAGTTCAGAGGGGTCTGCTGTGGGTTTCTTCAAGAGGGCGCTGAGTTCGGCGTGCTTCCAGCTTTCTGGGAAGGTGGCAGAGTTGAACGAGCAGTTGATGACATCACGGAGATGGGGTGCGATGATGTGGTCAGCTTTGTTGAAGATGTGGTGGGGGCAGGGGTCGGATGACGAGCCAGAGTGGATTGAGTTCATTAGGCGGATGGTGTCTTCGGTGGTGATTGGGTTCCAGGCGCTGAGGTTGTTAGTTGGCGCTGTATGGTCTGAGGGGGTGGGGAGGGTTGTTTGCAGGGAGTGTTCTTGAAGCTGTTGTGAATGTCGGCAATTTTGTTGTAGAAGAAGGAGGATAACGCATCGCAGAGGTCTTGGGAGGGAGTGATGTCGTTAGATTCTGCAGCGGGGTTGGTGAATTCTTTGACGATGTTGAAAAGTTCCTTGCTGTTGTAGGCGTTGTTGTCGAGACGATCCTTGAATGCTGATTTCTTGGTGAATCGAATCAGTTGGTGATGTTTGCGGGTGGCTGCCTTGAGGGTGGCCATGTTTACGGTGGTTGGGTTTTCTAGGGTGCGGCAAAGCTTCTTGGATTTTTTAAGGTCATCATTGAACCAAGGAGCCTTTTTGCTGCCTGAATTGATCTGGTGCTTTTTCAGGGGTGCTAATTAGTCAGCGCTGTGGGTGATCCATTGCTTGAGTTTGGTGGCCGCTTGGTTTGGATCCAATGAGAGGGTGGGAGGGTTTTGGTTGAGTGATGTGAGGAGTTGGTTGGAGGTGATTTTGTTCCAGTTTCTCCGAGGAATAGGTTGTGGGTGGTTGTGGGTCAAGGTGGTTTTGTAGCTGAAGTGAACACAGCTGTGGTCCGTCCAATGGAGAGCTGTGGTACGGTCGAAGGAAATGTGCTTGCTGGAGGTGAAGATAGGGTCGAGCGTGTGTCCGGCTACATGGGTGGGGGTGTCAACAAGTTGTTTGAGTCCGAGATTGGCCAGGTTGTCCAGAAGGGAGTTGGTGTTACTGTCGTGTTTGTTTTCAAGGTGGAAGTTGAGGTCTCCTAATTGAATGTTGTTCTCGGAGGCGAGGGCATGTGGGCTGACAAAGTCAGTGATGTTATCGCTTAATTGAGTGCGGGTTCCTGGAGGCCTGTAGATGAGTGGGCCTCTAAGTGTGGTCCTAGGGTCGGTGTGGATCTGGAAGTGGAGATGTTCGGCGGTTGCAAAATTATCGTCGAGGCTGGTCGTGATTTTGATGGAGTTCCTGTGGATGATGGCGATGCCTCCTCCTGTTTGGTTGGTGCAGTCTTTTCGGATGATCTTGTAAGCGTCCGGTATGGCTATAGCAATGTCAGGTGCTGATGATGTGTTCATCCATGTTTCTGTAAGGAAGGCGATGTCCGGTGACGCAGTGTCGAGTAGGTCCCAGAGTTCAGTGGCGTGTCTGTGGACCGAGCGAGTGTTCAGCAGGATGCACTTCAGGTGGTTAGAATCGGAGCTGTGTTTGGTGGAAGTGGATTTGGTGAGGGTCCTGAAGCAGGAGAACTTGCAGATGTGACAGGCAAATGGGCCGTGGGTACGTCCTGGGGTGGCTTTGTAGCATTGTGGTGTGTGTCCGGGGTTGAGGGCGAGGAGAGTTGCAGCATCGTATGTGAATCTGGTGGGCTGGGTACGGCGGGGGCCAGGGGGTCTGGTGCTGGGCGCGGTCCAGGCGCGGACGGGCGTAGACGGGCCTACCTTTGGCGCACCTTCGGCACGCATGGGGCGCGACCGCTGCGCGTGAACGCTGCGCGCATTTGCATCTGTCATATGTGGATAGTGAGAGGGGAGGGACGAGGGAGGGTCAGCTCGGAGGCGGTAGTGGAGTGGAGCTACGGGAGAGGTCACAACAACAAAATGGGTGCAAATGTCAAGCGACAGCGGGGCACAGCGGAAGCAAGCAGAGATCTGGCCAGTGCTAGCGTCACAAAAAGCTAAATGCAGGTGATGCGGTCAAATACTTAACAACAAAGACTATATGCAAATATTACTTTCTACTATTCTAGCGATGCAGCGCAAATTAAATATCAGGCAGCAGCTGTCTCGATAGTGCAGCGCAAATGAGCACAATTGAACCGTGAGCAGGCTACGATACCAGGCGCTGCGAGGAGAAGCGCTGTCTCTGGGAGCGTGGTGGAGCGACCGTCTCGGGGCAAGCCCAGCTAGGCCTAGCATCGCCTGTACTATGTGATAGCAATCCACCACAACAGCCTAGCTTATCACAGACAAAGGAGGTTTCATAATGCCTCAAAAACCATCTATTGCACACATTCAATGCTGCACTGAAGGTTGATGTAAATCAAAAGGAAACTTTGGTGGGTGGTCGACTTATATAGGTTGGTGAAGAAGAGGACAATTATTTACCTATTTCTTTTTAAATTTGTAATGATTAGCTTAGATACCTGAAGTTTGTGGAAATGGAAATATCTGATGAAGTATGATTTTAAGAATATTTCTTATCTCCCTACTATAATACCCTGCCACCAAAAATGCTGCCAGCATGCTTAATCACCTTGATGGGTGACTCAACCTGTTATTTGCAGATTTAAGCCCTTTGGCTATCCTGAGATTACGGTTAAACAAGGGCTGCTGTCATCAATGATGCATTGACCTCTTTTGGGCCTGTTTCTTAACTTCAACAATGAGGGGGGTCGGTTATGCGCTTACGTGTAAGCGTGCCGCCTTCTTTGGGGAGGATCTGGAAAGGAAGCACAGATCAAGGAAGGTACCATTTTCTGTTAATTCAATCACAGGGATGCGCACACCTATTGTTTTGTGAAGCACACACCGTGGGTGTTTTACATGGTTATGTGTACACCTTTATGAGCAGTGCTGGTTCTGTTTGTGCACATTTCAGTCATGGTGATGCGTACACCTATTTTTTTGTGTTAGACATGGTGTTGCATGCACCTATTCGTTTTGTGAAGTGGACTTCAGATTAAACATATATTTCATTCACTTATGTCAGAAGTACTGCATTCCTTAGAGTTTGTTAATGCCAATAGTACGAACATTTATGGGAGCGATATCTTTGGATAACAACACAAAGGAAGTGTTGTTTACAGTACGTACTCTATGCACATTTGAGTCACAGTGATGTGCAAACCAAGGGCCTAATTTACGCCGCTGGTACGTCAAATATTTTGATGCACAGGCAGGGCAGTGTGCCTGCCTCAATTATAAGGCCACGTAAAGTCACCCGGTGTGACTTTTTATGGTCCTGCAAATATGGGCCACTTTCATGCATTACTCTGCAATAAAGGGGTATTCCATGGGTGATGCTGTCGGTGTTCCCATGCAACATCCATGGACACATTCCGAGATTTGCTAAATTTTGTAAAGCTGGGAATGCAACAAAATTCTCCGCCTTCCCAGGGGAGGTGTAGGAGTGAAGCACTGAGGAAAAGAACATCATTAATTACTTTAGTGCATGAAGGTGTCCTTTCCTGCACGAAAACAATCAACCATGCAACACAGGCACCCTTGCAGCATGACGCAAGGTGCCTGCACTGGTGTGCATTTGTGAGCTAGTGCAGTGGAAAGAACACAGATGTGTCATATTGTTTTTTTAATATGAAGCATCCTTGTGCTTTTAAAATGATGCCGCTCAGAGAAGCAAAATGACTTGCAGCGCCGAGCTGCGTAATTTTTTTGTAAATGAGGCCCGTAGTATTTTATGAAGCACACATCCGGTGACATAAAAAGATTTACTTTATGTCGCTAGTGTTTCATGCTTATTTGTACTAATTTATGGGAATTTTCTTGGTGTGATTTGTTTTTTTTACTTTCCATAAATATTCTGGATATCATATTGTAGCAAGATTTGTAGTAGTTATGCAGCCTGTCAATCCGCCTCCACCACTTTAAGCACTACCGGAAAGTCCACAATGAAAAAAAAGGTTTGATGCATTTGAAATGTATTTAGGGGCAATCAGTGCTTCCCGTTTTCACCCTGAAACAAAAAAAATCTTCTTCAACGTTCTTTCGGATTTGAGGGGAGGGCCATATTTAAGCATTAGCTTGTCCTTGTTGTTAATGAAAGAGAGGCAGTTTTATGGTTTTGTACATGAAGTAAACCAAATAAAGTAAATGTTGATTTGATTTGATTGAGAGAGAGGCAGTGAATGCGACACAGACTTTTCCTCATCAGACCTTGACCCAGAGCAAGAGAGACAAAAACACAAAAGGGGGAAAGAGGCGGGAAGAGAAAGATGGAAAAACTGTGACAAGGAAAAAAGCAGGGATGTAAAAGAACCAGCAAGAGTGATATAAAGGGACAGGGACTGTATGATTGGGGCAGAAAGAGGCACAAGGCTGAATAAAGATAACACAACGTTGGTATTTGGCAATCCCTTTGCCAGTGTCGTCTGTGAGCTTTAGAGAAGCTGCATTTGAAAGCCCGAAATTATTTACAGAATTACATAGGTATTTTGTCAGACTTCAGTTCTGCTTAAGAATCACTTGTTCAGACTGTAACTTCCTATTAACATCTTCCATATTACCATAGGCATCACCACAACACAAGTAGTGCAGAACCATAGCTGAGGAATCCCTCTGCCTGCAGAACCATCTATGCAAAACCTTACGTCAGGTGAACTCAGTTGTGGCACTATAGTGGCGAGCAGTGGTAGCAGCAGGTAAACTCTTACAGGCTATCCTGTTCTAATATTGAAACCTTGCTATATTCTGGAGAGAGCGCTAAACATCTGGGTTTTAACATTTCCTGCTAATTTGGAAATTGCGGCAACATCCAAGGACATTCACATGCCTGTTAAAATCATGTAATTACTACACTACATCCGACTGACTTGTAAAATCAATGTTTATCACCTGGCAGACAGATTGAAACGCTTGGGACAGTAAATCTCAGTAATATTGCTATTCATTTATTCTTTATTTTCGGTCACTTGGACCATAAAAGATACAGTTCAAAAAATCATTACATGTCAATGCTGCTTCTACATACTGTGTTTCAGAAATATAATCAACATGTGGCACAGGGGCAAGGATAGCCAGGTAATTAAAAAAGCATTTTTTACTCTCAGCCTCTACACACTCAGAATTTACTAGATCATAATACATTAAAATTTTGTTTTAAAAACGGTTATAAATATTACATCATTAAAAAGATCATACACAAGGTGACCTCAGTGGCTAAAAAAGTTGTCGCACAAAAAGTTAAAAAAAAGATAAAAGTAATCCTTATGTTATTTCAGCTTTGGGGTAAAATCTTGGGCTACATTCAACCCTAAAATCTCAACCCCATTCTTGTCCTAATCAGGAATACATTAAATAGGAATCTACTTACAGAAAAGACTATAGTTTGTGATGAATCAGTTTTCAATATGCGCTGTGTTATTTCTTGAGCTCGCCCCGTTTCCTTTCCAACTAGCCGTGTTGGAGCCTATTTGCAAGATACCATATCTAAACTGTAAGTATAAGGATTTCCCTAAGGGAGGTTCTATCTCATCCAAGAATGGCTCTAAAGAAGATACATCTGTGAATGCTAGAAATTTCACAGTTAGAGGCCCCACAGATAAATTGTGTATTAAGTTGTTATTTATGTGGGCCCAAAATATCATGTTTAGCTGTTTTTTACTCAACAATTGTAACTGTTGTGGGTCGTCCCAGTGGTGTGGTAGATCTAGCTTTTGCATCCACGTCATAACGTGATTTAACCATGGAATATTCTTAGTTCGATTGGCCTTTAAGATTTTAACCAAGCCAGTTTTATAATGGATCAGTTCAGGAGTGGTCCAGATCCTGACCCAAAATAAAAGTGGTCTTAGGGCCGCATGATGGTCCGTACGTTTTATATTTAAATCCAAAGAAACTGTCAGCAAAGGGGTCCTGTTGGGAAGCTTTAATATTTGCCTGTAAAATGTATTTTCTTCCCGCTCAAAGCTCTTCCTACACTGGGGGCCCCAAATCTCAGCTCCATGGAGCGCGGCAGATTGTGCTTTGAATTTGAATACCTCCTGTGCAGGTGTAAAAGCCCTGCATGTGCTAGCCTCATGTTTTTTCAAAATTGGTACCGAGTTCTGGATCATCATAATACTGCTTTTCTCAATTTGACCTTTCCAGGTAATGTTGCTATCCAAGTTGATTCCTAGATATTTAAAACTGTCTACGTATTCCAGTGGCTGGTTATTTAAAACAAGGTTTTTTTAAAAGATTTGTGGGGTTTAGTGACATGTATTTCGTTTTACTGGAGTTTATTTCAAGTCCCTTTTGTAAACAATATCTATCGAAGGTGTCTACTTGAGATTGAAGTCCCTTTGGTGTTTGAGATATTAAAATTGTGTTGTCGGCGAATAATAAAGCCGATACCACCTCTCCCCCCAGACGAGGAGAATCATGCGTACTTTCTGTGGTGCAGGTGTGCCGTGCTGGTAGCATGAAAGGTTATTTGAAGTCCCCTCACAGGCCCCATGCAAGTTAATACCTTGGCACAAAAGTATACCGCTTAGTGATTGTTTACACTCATTACCACTAAGAAATACATTTTTGTTATTGTCACTATAACATGTGTGTGTATAAGGTAATTTCCATGTTGACTTAATGTATCCTTTACCCAACCTTTCATACTGGCCTGCCGGTATATACTATAGGCATTTTTTAAATTGGAAAGTTCTTATCGGAATTGTGATAATCCCGTGTATTATCCATTCAATGACAGGTCTTTCTGACATTGTCAATGGTAATCTCTCAAGTTTTTCAATGCTTAGGATTGTATAGTCTGCTCCTTTCTGTGCCAAACTGATTTGTTTATCAGTAAGGTTAAAGAAAGAAAACAATGATGTTGTGTTGATTAAACGCCATGGCACATAGCCTGAATGGAGGTTTTGCAACGCCCAACCTAGTAGTACAATAGAACGTAATTGGGACTGGCCATGTTGTAACATTAGCAAGTCCTGGTCTATTATATCGATAGCAGATGATACAATACTGTCCAGTGAATATATTCTGGAGGACAGAGTCATTAACCCATTGTCCACAACAGAAAGTGATTTTTCCAAATTAATATGATCAATTTCTCGTATTTTCTCTGCTGTCTCAATTTGATTCACTTTCCATGCCTCGTTGTAAGCAGCATATATACTGGGCGCTATGAATTTTTTTTTACTTTGTTTGTGTAGTCCCATTATGAAATTGCGCAAGTCAGCACCATCTTTAAGTAAAGACAAGTGTTGCTTAATTTGTGCCAGTGTGGATGTTTGTAGCCATTCAAGGCAAAGTTTCCCTACACTGTATGTTGTTACTATACCTGGATGTTGTCTCTGGGAGTATCTAGGGTCTGGTCTGGTCATTTTTAACCCCTGTATTTTGTTCAGGAATCTGTATTGACAGTTATTCGTGTCTGTAGGCCAGATTAACCACTTTTTCCAATCAGGATGTGTTCTGTTTTCATTTAAAATTTGGGATACGTCTACTTCAATATCTGTGGTTGCATTATCAGGTATTGGCTTTGGAATAGACGGTTTGTTAAAGTCTTTAATATTGGCTAGGCCAAGACAGGTTGTTTGTTGAATTGTGTCATTCAAGAACATTATTTGTTCTGGGATCATGCAGGCTCGAAATAATGCTTCTAGGGCTTGTACCTGCCAATCTTTTGTTCCCCAGATGGTTTTTGTTTCAATGTTGTTTTTCCAGAAATAAAAACCAAATGTAATCATTTTTTCATAAAATGCTTCTGAATATATCAATTTAGTATATGTCAGCATGGTTTTTGTCCCTGTTTTATCTAACAGTTTATAATAAAAATGCTTCTGCATCACTTGTGTTAAACCCTGAGAAGTATTGGAATTTCTCATAGAATGTTTTTGAACTGCTTTTAGGTGAAGTAGCACAATGTTCCCATTGGTTATATTTAAAAACATTTCTAAGTTGAGTAGATTTATGTAAATAGTGGTCTGCATAATGAGTAAAACAGTACATCTGTTCATAATTCAATGAACTTTGCAAATAATCATGTTCTGTAAATTTTGCTGACAAAACTAAATCCAACATCATATTATTTATGCTTTCAAAGTCCCAATCATCAGAGAATGTACTTGGTTTTACAAAGTCACTTAATGAAACCTTAAACTGATGAGGATATTTCAAGAGTTCGACCGGGCCATATATTTCGTAGTCTGTTTTGTCCCAAACTACCCCGCCGGGTATTGGAATGGCTGTGACATTCACTGATGATAGTTCTCTTTTCTCGATGAGAGATGACTTATGAGGCTTTAGAACTAAGTTGATGTTCTGACTTGCTGTGTCCATTGTACTGTATTTTCCCTCAATGAATTTTCCCGAGCAAAGTACCATGATGAGCCAAAGCAGGAGGAAAAATACACCTAACCCAATTCAAAATTCTAACCATGGAGAAATAAGATAGGTTTCTTTGAGTTGATGAAAGAGTTCTGTTGCTTTTTCTTTAAAAGTCTTTGTTGCTGGCGTAACTTCAGGGTCGCTTTGATCTTCAGAAAAGTTATCGAAATTGATGAAGTAGCCAGATGCAGTTCTGTCGATTGTTGGAATTGTTTTCTCAATTTGCCTTTCATTAGCACATTCTGATGCTACATAATTGTAGGCTGGTGTTTCATGACGAACTGTTTCAATTTGGGTTTCAAGAGGCACAAGTTCCATGGCATTTCTGCATAGTCCTTTTTATTCACTGCAGGTTTATCAAATGTGATTAATCTTTCAGTTTGAACCTCTTGGATACAAGCAAATTTGGGTATTCTGCTACTTCTTTTGAGTCCACTGGGCCTACTATTTATTATAGGTGACATGATTGTGGTTTTACCAGGTAGATGGATACAACTTGGTTCTCCTTTTTACCAGCAAGGGACGGTAGTACAACTGATCTTGTTCCGTTGATTGCTAAGACAGGTACTGCTTTTCTGTAAAACGGCCCAAATTCCTTCTTCACTGCTATTTTTTCTCTGACCAGACCTCCAATCTTTGGAATCCAGACAGGTCTTGCTGGTACAGGTGGTTTGTCTTCAGTGGTTGTTGGCTGTTGCTTTAACTTTAAGTTGCTCAGGGATTTTCTTGTTTCATTTAAGTCCTGTAAAACAGCCAAACGATCTTTGATGTCAAAGCCTTTTTTCTTATCTTCTACCACTGAAGCATGACTATCTTAGTCCTGAACATACATTCTAGTTCCGAACAATACTTCGTACGGGCTGAAACCTTTTAGAGAATTTCTTGGCAAGTTGTTAAGACTACGTTGGACACTTGTTAAATGCTGGACCCACCCATCACCCGAACCTAATACCTTTGCCGTTATAGATTGCTTTATGTCTCGGTTTTTTCTTTCCACTACCCCGTTTCCCTCAGGATGGAAGGGACAAAAGAACCGCAACCCAATCCCATGCTGGTCATGGCCTCCTTATAATCTTGAGAGCTAAAAGCAGGACCCTGGTCAGAATGAAGCATGGCAATTGCGTATGTGCCAATAAAGACTCACAAATCTTTTATAACAGTTCTGGCGTCAGCCGAGCGCTGGGGCCACATCCATATGAATCTCGTACAGGAGTCCACTGCGACCATGATATATTTATAGTTGCCATCCCTTTGTAAGGGACCACAGTGGTCCAGGTAAACACATGCTAATGGTTTATCTGAGATGAGAATGGGTGTCTGCGCTGGTCGTTTCACTGTTGATACTTTCAATTTTTGGCATATTTTGCATTCTAGCACATATTTCTTAGTTTGTATTTTCATGTGCGGCCACCAATATCTCTGTTTTAATAATGATATTGTTGCGGAAACGCCAGCGTTCGCAGAAGCAAGCCCTTCGTGTGCTGCTGTAATTAGTCCTAAACTGTGTTCCATGTTTGGAATTACTCTATCCCCCACTCCAGGGATTCAAGCAAAAGGAACATTATTTGTATCTGTTAAATATGAGTACTTTTCTGGAAAGCCTTTTGGGAGTGTTTTTCTATCATCTTTTACTGACCCACTGACAGCTTGTAGTATATCACTGTCTATTTTTGTTTTTGACCTGGTGATTGCAGCTACGGAAGCCGTTTGCACAGCTGCCTTCGCGGCTTCATCAGCCAATGAATTCCCTGCAGCGTGAACGCCATCACGTTGATGACTCAGAGTGTGTATCACGTGAGTCTCTTGTAGTTCCTTCTGTAATAGAACTACTCGTTCCCAAACCATTTTATGCTTGATTGGGCCACCTTTTGCATCTTTGAACCCGTTTTCAACCCAATTCTGCAAGTATTCATTATAAGATTGTACGCAATAATATGAATCGCACACTATAAGTGTTGGGAATTCGCGATCGGTATTTTCAAGCGCCATCTTAAATGCTAGTAGTTCAGCTCGCTGAGTTGTACAATCTCCTAGCGATTGCGTTTTAGTGACCAGTGGTCTAAAATTTCCTTTGTGCCAATGACCTTTAACAATCGAGCACGCAGCACTGTAAGCTTGTTTACCCCCACTTGGGGTTGTGCTGATCCGTCTGTATATATGATACTTCCGTATTGTTCTAGAGGGAGAATTTCAATTGGCAGAGGACATTCATATTCATATTGTAAAAATTCCTGTGTCTTTAGGTTAGGATCAAATTCATATACTACGTCTGTTGCAGCAAGATAATTAACCCATTGGATCCATCTTGGATGCAGAGCTTTAGCATTTGGAATGCTCGCTTTCGTTACCGCTTCTAGGGCAGGTATAGGTGTAACGATTATTATTCGTTTACCTTGTGCTAGGGCCCTTTCTTTTGCTACAGCAGTCTGAACCACAGTTAGAATTTTTTCAGTTGAACTGAATTATATTTCAGCTTTTGTGTACAAATGTGATTTGTAAGCTATTGGTACCGTTTCTCCCTCATTAGTGGTCAGGTACGTGAATCTGCATCTTCCTGGGATGACCTGGATTACAAGGTTGCGTGAATTGTCACGTGTTTCTAATTTTGTTTTAGCTAACATGTCTGTTTGAAGTGATCTCAAAATTTCTGTGTGTTTTTGAGTCCAGTTGATTGGTTTAAAATCAGGTTTTATTAATTCGTAGAGAGGTTTAATCCTCTCTGTATAGTTTAGAATGTAAGTTCTTCCGAAATTCAGGAAGCCTAGAATTGATTGTAAGTTCTTCAGCGTTTTTGGTGCTTGGAGTACAGCGCACTTCTCTAAGAAGTTGTCCGCTAGGCTTTTTCCTTCACTTGATAATTCGTATCCTAAAAATAAGCCTGTTAGATGGGCAATTTGTGACTTGTTCACTCTTTTCAAGTGAGTATCCAAGTCGTCGTCTGTGAGATAGATGTCATCGACATAAGATAATGCCTCATCATCATATATTTGTAGTAACTGTGTTACTCTGGCTGAGAATAGTCCTGGGCTGTTCTTAAATCCCTGTGGAAGCCTACAGAAATTTACTGTGACCCCATTATTGAGAAAGCGGTCAAGTACCTGCTTTCTGGTGCAATATTTTGACAAAAGAACCCATTAGATATGTCTAATATTGTTTTGTATTTTTTGCGAACTATGTTATTCATTAGTGCTGCACTGTGCGAATTTTATACCGCAAATGTTTTGCAACATGAGTTAAGGTGTCTGTAGTACAAGACCAGACGATACGAATCGTCTGGTTTGGAGACAGGAAACAAAGGATTGTTCATTTGAGAGGTGCATGTTTCAATTCATTCAAGTTGATCTAAAATCTCCCTGACCTGTTTTTTAGCTTCTTGCTTAATTGGGTACTGCCTTTGTGCAGTTGGTTGACATTTTAACTGGATTTTGTGAGGAGGAGAGTCCTCATCCCATCCTACATGATCTTTATATAATACAGGGGCTTGAGCTACTGCCCATTTCCTTGCATATATATATTTAGTGTGAATTGGAATATGATTTGAGAAGGCAGGCATAATCATTTCTTCGCCATGAGGGCACTCCCTGACAAACTCTGGAGGCCAATCTTTCTCGGCTAACAGGATGTCATAGCCTTTTGAGAGGTTATCCCAAAATAGACCCCTTATTTTCCTAGTCTTATCTCCCTCTATACGCAGTGTTATTTCGTATATCTTATGAGGTTCGCTAACTCTGGTGTCTGCAATTTCTACGTGAATGTATTCATTTGTGTCCACTGTCTCCAGATGACTCATCAGGATCTTTCGGAGCTATGCTGATTTCTACTGCACTGTCCGTTTTTCAGCTGTGTCCTCAGTATTCTCGGCATGTTTGATTACTCTAATACTGGCTACCTTCTTTCTTGGAAATTCTATTTTTTTACTTTGAGCAGGTTCCTTGTCTTTGGACTTGGTGTACTCTTCCCTTGGATCTGACCGTCCTCTTCTTTCCGATTTCTGCGAAAAAGATCGAGAGGGACGTGTATCAATACTTTGATATCTATCATGTTTTTTCAAGTTATCCCTATTTCTAAGGTTATATCTTTTCTCAGAGTGCTCCCTCTGGGGAGACTGGTGTTCTCGATTTGGAGTTCTTTCTCTCCATCGAGGAGACCTTCCTCTGGACTGGAAAACTTTTTCTTTGGGAGTGGATTGTTTAATTCCATCCCAGCTCTTTTTAGGAATGTTTAGATTATTTTTAATAAATAATTTCTAGGATTTTCAAGTAGTTGGGGTTTTACTGGTTTCCCACCCAAACTATCTCTACCTAATTCTTCATAGCATTTTTCTATGATTCTGGCAAGTTCAATTGGTTGATCTGTTATATCTGTTTCTTTCAATTTCTGGCGGATCGCCACAGATGCTGCTTCTCCTTTGATGCTGGCTAGTAATATAGCCGAGACCTGCTTGACGTCTTTCAGTAATTTCATACCAAGAGTTAAAGCAGGTTCTGGACTGTATTGATTCTGAATTTGTTTTAGCACATCTGGTATTACCGCCATGGACGGAACACCATGTGTTTTTGTGTAAATGGAAGCAAAGACTTTGCCCCAAGTGTCACAGTCCTCCACATGTGGTGCGACCCCCATTGGAAGGCAGATAGTCAGAATTTTGTGTTTCTCAATAGGGGTAGTATTCGGGAATACTGCCTCTGTTTGAGTTATTTTTTGTGCTTCGCCAGAATGGAATTTGTTCCCGTTTTGAGGGTGTTTTTCCAAGACATGATTGTATGTTATGTGGTGTGATTTTATTTGTGTTCCCCTGATGAGGGGTTAGCTGTGGAATATTAACAGCTGTTGGACTGTTGCAGTCCGCATTACATATTGGACTAACTGTCTGTGTATTTTAATTAATAATTTTAGCTGTTCTAAAAGTTCTTCTCTTGACATTTTATCAATGTCTGGATGTGGTGTGTAGTTGGCTAGAACCTGCCACGTTGCTCCTGGTCTACCTAGAGGACCGAGCCTGGTAATGTGATCATTATGTTTTAGGGAGCCTTTAAACCAGAGCAGGTGCTCTTGGTATTTTAATGGGATTTCAATCTCCTCGAAAGGAGCGTATTCTTCCGGTGGTTCCTCTATTTTGTAATAGTGGAACTCGTGTGTTGTATCGTTTGCCGCTGGAAAGTTTATCTATGACGATATTCGTGTGCCTCTATCACGAAAATGACTGTACCACCTCGTGCTGTCAGTCCGTTTTCTATAAGTTTTAAAGTTATAGTTTTTCTTATGTTGACCGGAATGATGATTGCATTCTGGTCCTTCTGTAGGAGACTCGTGTCGTCCTCCATTAGTTGATTTGCTAATATAGCAGCATCCCTTTCCTCATCACTATCTTGCATTTTACTGTCAGAAAGGTTTTTTGTTGCAGATCATGTTTCAAGGAAACAAAAGATTAGGTGCACAATATTTTGGAACACTGTATCCTTCAACGTTGACTAAACCAGAAACTCTACATAGGAATCTCTTCCTACTAAGGCGGATTTTAACCTTTCACCCACTCCAGACGTCTATTGGAGTATTTACGGGAGAAAGGGTCTGTGTGAAAAAGCACGACTGAGTTACTCTAACGTCTTGCGTTAGTTTTATCGCCTTACCAAACGTTGGGCGCCATGTAGGGTAGTCCCTTTTTTCCCTATACGCCCTGCGCATTGGAATAACATAAACAGTAGTGTAGACGTAGGACTGAGGTCTTCTAGTTCTCTACTGACTATGTTAGACTTAATTTAGGTTTGCGCCAGCTAGCTCAGAGGTCACTGGAAACTTTCTTGACTGAATAGGAAGTGATCAGCTTCCCTGGCTCAGACAAGAAGGGATTTAGCTTCCGACAACCGCATAAACATGACAACTTTGCTCCCCAGAATAAGAGTCAATCTCTAGAGTCGAGTGAAACAATAGACAGCTATTTCACTCAGTCAGTTGTGCAGATTTAATTTCACCAGGGTGCAGAGAATAGAGAGACGGGCGTTCCCAATAAAAGATATTATTTATTGAGCAGCCTTCTTTCTCATGCAAGAGAAATGAATTGCCACAATTGCAAGACTTGTTATAATGAAAAGTGCGTACAGTAAAAGGAGTATTACGAAATAATACTGTAAAAGCATTGATATGGTTTCTTAGCCATACAATGGTTAAAATGAATAAAACATATACATTCATATATACATTAGGCTAACGTACTCAACTGCTGCTTCTAACTACGCCTACCCCAGTGTAGAATAGAATAGAATGTAGGAGGTCTGGTATCTCCCTCTCAGGACCCGATATCCCAGTCACCGGCAAGGGTAGGCTGGAAACGCCGGAACTGGATTTTCTCGGCCGGAGAAAAGACAGCGTCTTTCTCAGCACGTCAAAGAGGAGGGGCAGCGTCCGTGGGCTTCTCGCATCTGCTGGGCTTTCTGCAAGGGGACAGCTGTTCTGCTCCAGTATTCACCACCACCGTGTGTTTGCTTAAGGCAACGTTGGTATATTTATACCTGAAAGGTGCCGAGTTTGACGTAAGTTTTGGACATAAGACGTCAATAAAGATGTCACTAAGAACTGGTCGTTCTTACAGTGCTCGCAGGAGTTCTATTACTAATCAAAACAAAGCAAGCGGGGCTTTCCGAAGTTGCTGGTGGTTTGGTGTGTCGAAAGAAATCGGTGTGTTCTCTAGGAATCTAAGGAAGTGGCTTCTGCTGTGTCATGGACTGCAGAGGCGAGTTACTGAAATATGGCTCTGATTATTATGCCATTATAGGTATATGTATTGATTATAGCCGTATAGGGGCATAAGGTCACAATATTGATTGGGATCCTCGATAAAACACATCACTGGCAAAAGCATCATGTCATTGCATATCCTGGATCATTATGGAGCCAATAAATAAATGGGTTGATGGAAGCTAATTGGGCTGCCCAATAGTATTTCTTGATATTGGATAATACGATTCCCCTGTCATACCAGCTCTGCACCAATTTCGGGAATGATATTCGTGGCGGAATATTACCTCAAAGCAAGGCTCTCTGTGCAGCCTACTCCACTTTAAAATAAGATGCTTGGACCACTCCCAGCGAGTTATGAAGAATATATTAAAAGCATGATAGCGACATCATCTTAAATAGTGCTGGTCTACCCAGTAAGGAGAGTGGCAATGCTTTTCAATGCTCCACGTTATGTTTTAATTGTGGCAGTGGCAGCAACAGATTGGTAGTATAGATTAGTTTAGGATCTTTAATAATATACAGTGCTAAATATTTAAACCCCTTTTTAGATATTGTCACTTGATAGTCCCTGGGCACAAATAATACCGATTTCGTCTAGTTTATTGCGTATACGGAATATGTACCAAAATTTGTGAAGATATATAGGACCCTATGCAATGACCTCTCTGGCGAAACCAAATATAACCAGGATGTCATCTGCATATATGGATATACGATCCTCCCAACCCTCCACCCATCTCAGTCCTCGAATGATAGGGTCCTTTCAGATCCAATAAGCTAAGGGCTCCAGCGTGTGTGCAAATAGTAATGGAGATAAGGGATATCCCTGACTCGTCCATCTACGAAGAAGGAAAACATTAGATTTTTTGTTATTGACTACTACCTGAGCAAGCGGTTCCGTGTATAGGAATCACACCCAGCCAACGGATCTAGGGCCAAAGCCCAGCCTCTCCAAAACCACAAACAAATACAGCTATTCTATGGTATCGAACGCCATGCCACCACCGCATCCTCTCTTAAAGTGTGCACTCTTCCCATCACCAAATGCAATCATCGCAGGTTCAGCAATGTATTTCTAGCTGGCATAAAGCTCAGTCCGAAAATCACATGGGCAAATCTGGTGGCCAGCAACTTAACTAGTATTTGAGTTTTGCCATTTAGCAGTGATATGGGTCTATACGAGGAACACTTATGTTTTGGTTTCCCGTCCTTATAAATAACCACTAATGTGGCTATTCTCTGATCTTATGGGACACATCCCTTCTCCAGGTTTTCTCATACATGGGCTTGAGATATAGGGCTAATCTGTCTGGTCTCGGTTTGTAAAGCTCAACGGGCAACTCATTTGGGCCCATCGCCTTCCCAGACGGAAGAGCCAGGATGGCTTGTGCTATTTCTTCCTGGGAGAGATTGCTGTCTAGCAAGGATTTATCGTCTTCTGCTAGCGTCGGTAATAGCATTTCTAACAGCAGTTCGGTTGTCTTGCTATATTGCCTAGTAGCTTTGAATGTGTAAAGCTATTCAAAGTACCTGACAAATTAGTCAGTAATGCCTTGTGGGACCCTAAGATCATCCCCTGTGTGCCCTTCAAACATTGTGACCAGCTAACTAGCCATGTCTCTCTTATTAAGCCATTCCAACAATTTACCCGCTTTATCCCCAACTCATAAATACGCCGAGCTTGTGTCTGTCTAATGCTTTTGCCAGCACTCTTGCTTTATCTCTGTATTTGGTTTGCTTAAGTTTGAGAGTGTGCACACTGCTCCGTCCCTCCTGTCTGTTGGTCACATTTTCCATCCTTACTATCTCCTGCTCTAATCAGAGTAGCTCTGAATTCTCCTCCTCCCTTGCACCTGCTATCTGAGATACTGTGTATCCCTGTACCACTGTCTTGAACGCCTCCCAGAGGGTCTGTGCCAAATCAACCGTACCCTCATGTACCTTTAAGTAATGGTCAAATTCTTGGGTGAGCTTTTGCTTGATTCATAGATTACAAAGGTGCTATAGATTAACAGGCGCTACTCGAGTACTGATACTGTGTCCTGTCCTAATCTGCACCCATACTTGGGAATGATCTGAAATGCCTCTTGCAAGGTGTTTAATTTGGTGGATATATCTGACCTGGTCCGCAGGGATGAGGATGTAATCAATACAAGAGAAGTTATTAGGGGCCCCCGAATAAACGTTGAAATTGAATTCATCGGGGTAATGATCCTTTTAGGTATCCACTAGTCCCATCGCATTCAAAAATTGTGGAAGCACTGCCTTTGGAGATCTAACTGTTCTGAGTGGGTGACAATCTAAGCTACCTGAAATTACAGAATCAAAGTCTCCACCCAGCTCCAGTCTCCCTGTGGGTAATGTCAACAGGACCTTCCCCAAGCCCCTTATTGCCAGTTCTTGCAGGCCTTGCAGCAAATACACCAACATTATGTTAAGTATTTCACCCTCTCAGCTTCCAAACAATTATGTATATCTCCCCATATTGTGTGTATTTACCTGGTCAATCTTCATGGGGAAGGTCCTTCTTTTTAATATACTGACGCCCCATGAGCCACTAATAGGTAACCCATTTACCCTAGAGCTTTAGACATTTTACCTACCAAGTGGGTTTCCTATATTAGGACTAGGTTGAGGGCATGTCTCCTGAGAAACTGCAACATCATACCCCTCTTCAATTTATCCCATAGCCCATTTACATTCCATGACAAAACCCAACACTTCTCCTCATTCAGCGTACCCATATGATTGTATTTAACACTTTTCCAAAGCGTACCTACCTAGGCGCCCTCGAAACCTCCAGGACAGTCTCAGAGAAAAAGAGGAAGGAGGTCTAACTCCCCATACAATAGTGGTTATTAGTCTCATTGCGTCTAACATTTGTACTACTATACCCTCCAGTGTGCCGCAGGAATCCATAAAAATCAAGCAAAACAATAACACATAATCCAACAAACCCTGAACCCTGCTCCCCTGCACTCCGGGCATTGAACTGCCTATATCCCCAACCATGCAGAGTGTCTGTTGCCCAATATAAGCTAACTAAAAGTAGATTAGAGGGGGTAGGCCACTGGCCGGTCCTCCCAGCTCCAGACCCAGCAATGCATCCTTAATAAAGTTCACCAATGCATCCAACCAGCACAAATATAGTCACTTATCAATCACAGATTGTCTCAGGTCCATGGCGACTCCAAGTGTCCCTCGTGCTCAGCTATATACACCATCACCCTCGATCTCTGATTTGTCGAATCTTGCCGCCTTCCGAGATGCTGGGGCATCACAGTTCCATTGCACCCTTTCCATTTCCTGGCATTGTGGTCCTTGGCCTGTCCCCAGCCCTCCAGCCAGTCTGCTGCTGATTCGGGTGCATCGAAAAACCATGTTTTCCGATCCACTTGGACTCTAAGCTTCGCCAGAATCAACACGGACTATTTAATCCCTTTGTTTCGTAGCCACAGTTTGAGTTCAAGGAAATACCTCCTTTTTTCTGCACCCCTATTGTGAAGCCCGGATAGAAGGCAAATTCACTGTTTTTTAACCTTATCGGTGGAGCCGTGTGAGCAGCTTGCAGTATATTGTCTTGATCTCTAAAGTTTGACCGTCTGGCCAACATCAGCCTAGGTGGGGCCCCTGGCTTTGGTCCACCCCAGGGGACCCTGTGCGCTCTCTTGACAGTGAAGAAGGTTGATAACGCCTTCAGTTTGAGGTCGTTGCAAATAAGTGTTTTCACAAAGAGTTCAGCTGCTTGCCCCTCCGCATTCTCCGGAACCCCAAATATCCTTACATTATTTCTACAGGACCGTCCTTCATAATCGTCCAAGAACCTCTCCATTTTTTGGCTAGTGTCTTGAAGTTCTTTTATTTCTCATTCCATCTTTTTGCTATCTCACTTTGTTCCACCGTGACCACCACCACATTTCTTACTTTCTTGCTAATGTTGTGGAGATCTGCTCTCATCAGCGTCACTTCCGTTGTTATTGTATCCATTCTTGTCTCCAGGGACGTCCACGTTCAGTTTAAGGCTTCCAGTAGATCTTTCAGGGGCGGATCATCACTCTCCTGGCCTCTCACCACTTCCTCAGTTCCTCTATTTGAAGCCTCTAGGTCAAACCATTTCTGTATAGCAAATTTGTAAAGTTTAGTCTGGAGAGCTCCTTTCGCTCTCTCTCACCAGACATTGCGGTGTGTTGATCACTGGTTTTCGTGAGCCGCATCCGGTCCTATATTCTACGTGTCTCACCAGCTCTTTAGCATTCCTTCTGTGAAGTATTGCTTTGACCAGAAGCCCGCTGTGATCTAATACTTCATATCCCCTTTCCAATATCAGTCTTTGTGGGGTCAGGGACTCTGCTCCTATATATAAATATGTGGCTAGATTTCCGTTGGGGATATTACATTCTATTACATAGATCTTCACTGGGCTACAAGTATCTTAGAAGCCAGACGCTGCATGTATTACCCAGGATAAATCACTCACCTCCCATTATATAGTGTCTCAGTTGGTGAAAAGTCCCCCTGCACTTTTAGCTGGTCTGTGCTTCTTTTCTGCCTTCACCTCTCTAGCCAGTGAGTACGCCCGACCGTCTCTCCAATAAAATATGTGCGCACTGTTCGGGTGGTGGCCCAGTGATTTCGAGGGGAGGGTATTCCCCGCCTTCTGACCTATCTCAATCCCACATCACGGCCTGCGTCCTTCCCGTCGGTGTCACTCGCATAATGGAAGCGTACTTTGATTGTGGCGTACTTGGTTCCTGATCTCAAGTGGCGTTGGTAACCAGTTCCCACCCATCAGTAATCAGCACCAACAAAGGTTAGGTCCGTTACAAGCTAGGCACTTCGCGAGGCTCGTTGCTCTGCTGCTAAATCTCCTTTCGCTCAGTCAAGCTGCATCATTAAATTAAGGCCGTTGCTACTCTTCTTTGCTGGGCCTCACTCCCAAAACGCGCAGTCCGTGTCAAGTGCCTTGCATTGCCACTTCCTTGCTGCTCTTCATGCTGGTGAGATGCATCGGCGCCTCGATCTTACCGGTTTATCAGATAAATGTCCGGATTATTTAGAGAAAGAAGCCCAGGTTGTTACGGAGCTCTAAAACAGTGCAGCCATTGCTCTTGATGTCGTAGCCACGCCCCTCTGATTCTTCTTTCAAAGGTGACTTGAGACTGATTAGTAGTGGTAAAGTGCCCAGAGTCCTATGCCAACAACAACAGGTCAGGAGAAAATAAGAGGAAAAGGCTAAACGTTTGGGGATAACCCTGCCATTTACGATTGGATCTACGAATGCTAGATTAGTGCTGTCACGCCTGGAAGTCGTGCAGGTGAGCGTGAAGTTTCGCAGGGGTCTATAGCCTTGTGAGAAGTCTTGCGCGTGCTTGCAAGTGGCTTGAGAGTCTTGGCGCTCGTGGGTGAGCACCAAAGCAAAACTTGAGCAGGCAAACTGAAAAAAACCTCTGCTTAATGCAGGAATGGCATAATTTAGAAATTCATTTTATCAAGTTTCTGTTAAGGATAGTTTCATAATTTGAGAGGATAGAAAATCAATCCTATTGATATAAATGGCGCCATAATTGTGTAATTAGGCCTCTCACCCACAAAAGAAACTTTCATCAAAATGTAGCTTGTAAACATTAAGATTTTTTTTTTGAATTTCACTCTTACTGGAGATGTAAGTAGTTGTCACATTTTGGCCCAGAGTCAGCTGACATCAGGAAAACCTACTAGCTGAAGACATTTCCAAAATGTAGAAACCCAAGGGAGTCTATGGTGATATGGCTCATGCGATTCCTCCACTTAGTGAGAGTACCCTGTTAACATCAAGCTTTATTTAAAATCACAGAAACTTCACATGTTTTTGTGACTGAAAATTTTGGAATCTATGAGGACCAACAAAAGCCCTACTATCCAATGTACCCACACATGTAAAAATAAAAACAGTGCCCACTTGCGAGGGTGGGGAATCACCCATGACAGGAAAGGCCCTAAAATGCAATGCCAAAACCTCAAAATCTTCCCCTTGATTTTACATCTTTCTGGAAATATGCTAGCTGTGGTCATTGGGTCCATGGTCAAATGACACCAAGGAAATCTAACAAACCAAGATCATCAGTGCTCTGTGGCTTCCATAGTTATCAACATTCTTTCTTAAACAAATACCCTGGACATGTTAAACTTAGGCTAACATTTCAGAATTTTCTCACAGTTCAGTGAGAGATATCTCCAGGATTTGAAAGAATCAATACATCACCTGCACCCAGCATTTCCACACTTCTCTAAAAAAAAAAACAGTACCTCAATTACGTGAGCCTATTACACATGACAGTAGAAATCCACAAAATGCAACATTCCATCAAATTGCATTGCTTCTGGAGATGTGACTAGCTGCTTAGTTGGCATAGCATTAGCCAACACCAATGAATCAAACCAACCACAGACATTTCTGAAAGCTAGACATTCATCCATGATGGTTAGGCTAGTGTGTTCCCTCTATGTTTTCTTACAAAGTATATCCTGTAAGTGTCAACCTTTCACTAAAATCAAAGATTGTTGTCACGTTTCTGTGGAGGAGTTTTCTAGAATCGGTGGGGATTGTCAAGAATAGATTTCATATTTATTTTGCTAAAAATAGTAACCTTGTTTGTCGGTGGGTCTATGGTGCTAGACAGGTGAGGGCTCATAATGCGGCACAGAAACTTAAAGATTGTTCCAGCAATTTACAATATTCCTCAAAATGTGAATAACTGTAGTATGTGGAAAGAGGGTCGACTGACACCCACAAAAATTTACAACCTCAAGACTTTTCTGAAACTAGGCATACTTAGGCGTCCTAAGTGTTGTGAATTTAGTTGATCCCTACAGTTTTTTACCCAGAATGCCATGCAAACTCAACCTTATATCAGAAAATGCTCTCATGTTCCTCTCAGGAAAGGTACTGCAATCTGTGGGATCAACAAAAGTCCTCCAATCCAGCATTGTCCCACATCTCCAATTACAAATGATGCCCTACTTCTGTGGGTATGAAGGTCACCTGTAAAGGAAAGATCCAACAATGCAACATCTTTTTTTCCATTGAATATTATTCCTTTTAGCAATGTGGACAACAGCCATATTTGGAATAAGTGTTGTTCAGCACTTTGTAAAATTATCAACCCCAGACAACTTCTGAAAACTATACATCCAGAGGAGTCTACACTGGTGTGATTTCAGTGGACCTAATTACAATTTCTTATCTCACATGCCTTGCAAAGATTAAAGTTTGGGCAAAATCACAGAAATGTCCCACATTTCTGAGAGGAATGGTCCTGAATAATCCCCTATCACCGGCACCAATAAATGCAATACTCGTTTGGCTTGCGAGTCAGCCATCGTGGTCACTAGTTGCACTTACCAAGGAGTCACCATTCGCCCGACCCAATTCTCTAATTGTAAAACCAAAAATATAATTTATCTGCTCCTATGCCCCTGTGGACTTGGTTATGAGTGCGAAACTGCTAGATCATTCTGCACCAGGTTGACGGAACATCGTTCAGCCATTCGAACTTCCAAAACCCGTTCTCCTTTGGTAAAACACTACTTGGAGCACAAACATAAACCAACAGATATCCGTTGGTTTATCTTAGAGAATTGTAACTATGAAAATACCATCAACACTGAACACACACGAAAGAAACGTGAAGTCTTTTCGATTTTCACTTTGGCACCATACCAGGGTCTGAACATTGAAATACCCTGGGAGAATGACATCAAATATAATGTGAAATAACCAGCGGTGAATGTTCTATCTCTTTTCCTTGCCAGGCAATTGTTTACTATTCTCCTATTTTTTGCTCACTTTATTTCTACAGATCGATGAACTTACATTTTCTTCCCCCACTGGCCCACGGTCCCCCGACCGATTACCCTGAACAACATGTCCTGATTGACCAATATTAGATTTTACTCATTCCCTCGCTCATTCCAACCCCATGAATATTGATGTGCCCATATCATGTTATTGATGTGCCCTTTTGTGCACTTCTAGGATTTATTAAGCTGCAATCCAGTTCCTTTGCTGTAACACAGACCGTGACCTGATTATTTTTTTCACAGGCAGGCTAGGATTACCCACCACCTGTTTGTAGGATTTGGACTCAATATTTTTATTTTTTATTGTTCTATACTAATGTAACATCCATGATTATTTGTTATATTTCATATCTCACATTTCTGACAGTCATTCGAAATTTCACGCATTAATGTCCTTCTTGAGTAATCACCCCGCACTCTGCCCGTTAAGGTCTAGTTGTTTTTATTTTTCCCTCCTTGTGACTTACACTGATGACGTCATCCACCTTTGATGACGTTCCTGACGTCATCGGGTTCGCGTCTTTGGAGACTACATAGAGCGTCCCGTGACCACTCAGTTTTACTTTTCATCGGAAACCTTTACAGCCAGACACTAGACGCCAGCTGCCATGTAAGTACTTTTTCATCTTTGTGCCCATTAGGACGCAGGTAAGTTAGCGTCCTGTGCTTCGGTCCATAATATTTAATATCGGAACCCCTTCCAGCTGGACCTCTTACGCTAGTTACCATGTTAATACTTTTTTACCCCCAATCCGATTACCACGCAGGCGAGCTGGGCTGGATGCTGCTACCGTTTCTATGGTTTGGTTTGAAAACCTGCACCGGCCGCCCGCACTTTACTCTTCATTCTGCCGCTATGCAACTTAGTAATTTTTGTTCATGACACAATTGTTGGCTTGCAGTTCGCATATTGTTCAATTAAACAATCAAAAGTTTTTTATCTAGATCCCTTTCTATCGATCCTTCTAAACCAGGTCCCTTCTGGCCCAATACATATATGTGAACATCCAGTTGTCACATAGGGGGTATAAATACATGTATGACATTTTGGTCATTTTTTTTTCATTTTTAAGTTCTTCTTTATCTGATATAAGTGGCAATCTAAGCCCCATGACATATCAAGATTATCCAGTTCCTAGATTCATCTAAGGTAATTATATTCACCCCGTAAGTTCTATCCCATGCCATAGTTTGGCCCACTATCATTTCCCAAACTGGGCTTTTCAAGGTCTCCTTATTTGTCACCCCACAGGTCCCCTTGTGCTTCTAGTGGTGCCCTGTACTTGGTGGTAAAATAATCCTCCCGAATTTTAAGTGTCCCACTTTTTGGCCAACTTTCAAGGTCCATCCATTTCAGACCCTGGCTTGACACTCTATCAGGTAATGTAACACCCTAATAATGAGACCAACCCTGGTACCCCTGTCATAGTGCACACCGCTACATGTGAATTTATATACTTAAATTGTTGTTTTCTCACATTCCTCAGATTGGAAACTGTGATCCAAACCCCTTCCAACTGAAGTCGTCATTTATCATTGGCTTCATCAGTGATCCGTTAACTCTTTGGTAAACACACCATTCATATGCTTTTATTTTGCTACTGCACCTAGGTGCAACACTTTAGACGACCATTTATAACCACATAATAAAGCATTTTTTCTGTTATTTTACCTAGTCAAGAGTGCTGTCCACACTTGAGAAATATCTCCTTTGTGATACCTTGCACCAGTTTTTACTTGACTCCTAGGTAAGGATCCATAGTCAGTTTCAAAAGTATCTTTCAGCATGTCCATTTAATGTTCTTGTCACATTGGGATGCCTGTGGATTTATATCCTCTCTGTCTTATTCTTTTTTGCACAAATCTATTCTTTAGTATTTTCTTCCTCCTTCATTTATTATTTTTTAAGCAGCTGGACTTAACAGTCCTGGTGGTTTGATCTTCTTATCTTTTCTTCCTTGAGCACAAACCAGCTTTCTCCATTAAATGCCTCCACTTCAAAGTAGCCTTTGCTATCAGCTGCAGTGTACTGTGTTGTGCAAAATGTTTTGTGTAGTTGTAATTTTTATACTGTTCTTTCTTAGAATCTTCAAGTGGTTCTCCAGAAGAAGGCATGTGAAACGCTGAAACGCGCGTAGAGATTACCATTTAACCCACTTTGTTGTTTTTTAACCAAATTCTGTATCGATTTTTTATTGTATGCGTATTGTATGTATATTGTATTTGCATCATTATATGCCTGATATGATTTCGGCATAATTGCTATTAACTGTACTATTGCCACCCAGTGTGTTTTTTATTTGCAATGTGTATTCATGTTTTTTAAAATAAACTAGCAGACTGTCCCGACGTTGTCCGGGTATGAATTGCTGCCAGCCAGTAGTATATTGTTTTGTAGGATTTCGTTTTGATAGCATTTCTTATCTGTGACAGACCTGTGAAACGCTCCGATTCACAGTGCACTGCTGATGGACTTAAGAGTGCGCGTTCAGTAGTGTGTGATCTTGAGTTTCCCTACTTTATTTTTCCTTGCAATATTATATAGTGCGAACTCGACAACATGGCATGAGCACAATTTACATTACAGAAGAACACATTCATTTGTGGTAGGCACGGGGAGACAAAGCCATTTGCCTGGAATCACAAGATGTTGAGCTGATGCCGAGATTCGAACGTAGCTCCACAGCTCTAAAGTTCGCAATTCTAGAACTTGTGGCGGGAGGTGTGTCTAAAAGTGTATGTCAGTGCTGGCCATCAATGAGAGAGACCTGTGCATGCAATCCCTAAATATACCCCAAAGGATGCAGCCAGACTGTTGTGTTTCAGCCTGATTCCCACATTTATATCTGCCCACACCCCGGGTTGGGCAGTTGATAGCATATCACAAATCTGCCTCCCAGAGGGGCGTACAGATTGAATGGGGCTTCTGTGAAGGGGGTAGGTAAGCTGCTTCACCCTAGAAAACAGCCCTTGGTGGATTCACACTCAGGGATCTCCAATGGCTATCCCTGAGCAGGCATCCACAAAGGATGGATTCCTTTGGAAAGGGAAGAATCTTATCTTTCAACAATACATCTCACATTCAGATTGGTGCTCGGGTGTCGAGCTATGTCCCCAATCACCAACCAAAGTGAAAGCAAGTAGAACTGCAGGTTAAAAAATGTTAGAACTGGCTAGCAAAAAATTGTGGGGACAGCATGAATGGGTAGGATAAGCATCCCAGAGGATTCTATGCACATTGCTTGTTATTGCTCAAACTATCTATTTTGTGTGTTTTGTCCTCCGTAGGGCATTTTTAAAATCTGCATTTCTTAATCCATATATAATGGGTTTAAACAGTGGTGATACCACAATGTATAACAAAGACATCACCTTGTTATCTTTCATTGAGTATGTTTTTGAAGGTCGAGCATATGTAATACTCAGAGAGCCAAAAAATAAAATAACCACAGTAAGGTGAGAGGCACAGGTTGAGAAAGCCTTATACCTTCCCCCTGTTGACTGAATTTTTATGATAGACAAGACAATTTTAGTATAAGATAGGATAATTGAAAGAAATGCCATAAGCAACAGCGGAAGTCCTAAGATATAGGTCATTGTCTCAATCTTGTGAGTGCTGCTGCACGAAATCTGCAGAAGGGCTGTCACATCACAGAAGAAGTGGTTTAGTCTGTGGGGCTCACAGAAGGTGAGCTTAGACATTAAGACAGTATGTGCTAGTGGAACCAAAAAACTGACTGCCCAGCTCCCAGCAGCCAGCTGAATACACATACTCTTAGTCATGATGGTCAAATAATGTAAGGGGCGGCAGATGGCAAAATACCGATCAAATGCCATAGCTGTGAGGATAAACATTTCTGTAGCCACCATTAGCAAGAAAAAATACATCTGAAGTAGGCATTTAGCAAAGGAAATGTGCTTGTTTTTTAGAAAGAAGTCAGCCAGCATCTTTGGGAATATGACTGAGGTATAAATGATGTCAAGGAAGGATAAATTTGAGAGGAAGAAATACATTGGAGTGTGCAGATGTGAACTGGAAAAAATTGTTGCCATAATCAGAATTATTCCAACAAAAGCCATCAGGTAAACAAGGGAAAACACAACAAAAAGGGGAACTTGCAAATGTGGCAAATCAGAAAATCCTACAATGTAGAAGTCTTCTAATGAAGTTATATTCTCCTGTTCCATCCAGTTCTCCTATTCTCCTGTTAGCTTAGGATCGGAAGACAAGCTGAAAGAAAAAAAGCACAACTTAAAATCCATTTTTTGAGAAGCATTTAGAGATGTGCTACTTACTTTAACCATACCATATTCCACATAAGGTAGGATAAAATACAAAGACATAATGAGCATTGCGTGTCATATTTATTTATTTATTTCGACTTATATAGCGCATTATCACCCCGAGGTCTCTAAGCGCTTTGTCGGGTACACACCAGAATTCATACAGCCAATCATCAAATTACAACACGCCCCATGCTTGCTGGAAAAGCACTGTTTTTAATTTTTTACGAAAAGGCAACAAGTTGGATTCTTTGCGCAGTTTGATTGGTAAGCTATTCCAGACAGCTGGAAAGATATTAGAGAATATCATTTTCACAGAGTATCAGTTATTTGTATATTCACCTTGGTTTATTTTTGTGTACAGAAAATACATGGCAATCTATCCTAAAGCCAACCAAGCAACCAACATTATGCTTTCTCTAATCAGTAATATTAAAATATATTATGTATTAATAAGGCAAACTTTAAAGAAGCCAATTTAATATTGACATAATTGTAGGCATATCGCAATGGGGGTATAAAATATAATGACCAAAGAAGGCATGGACATATTTAGTCGTTGGATAGGGAAGGGGGAAAGGCTGAAATAACCAGCAAAAATCTATGAATTGTGTACTGGAATTACAAACATGTTTCCATGACTGTTTCAGAAACTTTAGCAGTAAAATGAAAGTATGACAAGAGTGAGCCACAGTTACTGAGTGAGCCTCATAATTACACAAAATAAATAAAAGTGTGTTGTCCCCAATGTGGTTCTGGATGATTGCTTGAAATTTAGGATGATCTTATCCTTCAAAAAATATCAGCATCACCTTCCAGGATATCTCATGCTCAGAGACCACAGCAACTGACTACATTTGTATTGCTGAGAGGAGCTTCAGGATAGACACTGTGGTTTCCATGTCTAATTCTTCCAAGCAAAGTGCAATGTGATAATACCCTAGGAAACAAAAAGAAACATCCTCTTGCAGTGTCGCCAGAAATCAAATCAATTTACTGTGTCTCTGACCAACAGGTTTGCCAGAGCTCTGGTATTTCTAAGACACCTTTCAGCTAGAGGTCTTTTTAGGGCTATGACTACTCAGTTGCACCTCTCCTTTGTCACTACTTGAGGTTTAACCATTAATGTACTGGCTGACTTGTCTTGGCATCCAGTCATTCAGTGACCAGCTGCACACAGTGGGCCCGACTCACAGAACTAACGTAAGACAAAATCCTACACTTACTAGCATTTTGGTATTCACAGAAGGCACTTACTCATTTTGGTATTCTTGAAGGCACTTACTCATCAACAAATAAGCACCTTCTGTGAATACCAAAATGAGTAAGTTAATCAAAATGAGGAAGTTACTCATTTTGGTATTCACAGAAGGCACATACTCATTGATGATTAAGTGCCTTCTGTGAATACCAAAATGAGTAAGTTACTCAAAATAAGTAAGTTACTCATTTTGGTATTCACAGAAGGCTCTTACTCATCAATGAGTAAGTGCCTTCTGTGAATACCAAAATGAGTAAGTGCCTTCTGTGAATACCAAAACGAGTAAGTTTCTCAAAATGAGTAAGTTACTCATTTTGGTATTCACAGAAGGCACATACTCATTGATGATTAAGGGCACATACTCATTGATGATTAAGTGCCTTCTGTGAATACCAAAATGAGTAAGTGCCTTCTGTGCATACCAAAATGTGTAAGTGCCTTCTGTGAATGCCAATATGGTAGTAAGTTTAGGATTTTGTCTTAAGTTAGTTTGGTCAATCGGGCCCAGAATTCGTAGGGAAGGTTTGCTATTGAGGCAAAACAACTGAGAGATACGATGCCTGGTCTCGTAGCATCCTGGTGGGTTTCTTTCCATTCGGAACAACAGGGCATTATCTCTCAGGGTTGATTAGTGGGGAATTGAAGCTGTACACCACTACCAGTTTGTGTGGCCATGTCCTACAGCCAGTTGCAGTCTTGCTCTTTGCCCCCTTGCCCTTCTCCTATTCCTGGACCATTAAAAAGATCTGAAACCACTTAAGATCCTGACTCTGCAGGGAGCTCTGTGGATTTTCATTGACATTCTGCTCAGGTTTATGCTCTATGATGCTGTGAAGTATTGGCCCCCTTGGATTTGGTCAGAATTGATGGCTTAAAACTCACCGAGGACAAAGTGTGTGCTTTTAAACCATGTACATATGGAAACTAGGTAGTGTCCATGATGTTTGAGAGGTCCAAAACCACTGTTATTGGGAAACAGTCGGAACAATGCAGGCAGTGTCACTCTTGTTCCGACAACGCAAGTGCTACCAATCTTGCCGTAACTACGCATATGCCTTAACAGTGCATATGCGTGGTTAAGGCAGTGTGTCGTCTAGCTGCTGCTGGGCGGAAGTAGGAAGCAGGAAGGATCGGGAGAGGATGCAGTGAGGTAAGTGGGCTAGGGTTGGGTTTTGGGAGGTAGTTTGTTAGGGTTGGTATGGTAGTTTTTTTGGCTGAGGGGGTCAGTGTAGTTTTAAGGACAAACGGAGGTTGGATAGTTTTTTGGGCTTGGGGGTTTGGGTAGTGTTTTTTAATTAGGGATTAGGGTTTTAGGTTTCGGGGCTGTGGAAGGCTTTGGGTTAGGGATAGTTGTAGGGACGGCGTGGGGGTGGAGGTGTTGCAGTGCTGTATGTTAAGGGGCAGGGTTTAGGCCTCAGGGCAGGATGCGGCAAATATGTAGATTTCAGGTAAGGTTTTGGGCCTCAGGACGGGGGGGGGCAGGTAGGGGATTTGTAATTTAGAGTTTAGAGCGGGGTCAGAGTAGTGGCGACCTTAGCCACGCATACCCTGTTATCATTCAGGCCTTTGCAATAAAATTGTGTGGTAAAGGCATGCGTGGGAAAGAAATGTGTGGTTAAGACACATTTGTGGTTCAGGCTGTGTGATAGAGGCATGTGTGGTTTATCATATAAACACTGCTATTCACCCACTGGTCTGAGAGGCCAGAATGGCAGACAGCAATGAAATTACATTAGTATCAATGGATTAAATCTCTCGGCTATACAAGACATTGTCCCTCGGTCTGTCTTTAGACAGACCAAGCCCATACCCTAGTCTCTGATTGAACTGGACCTTTCTCTTCCTAGCATACCTAGGATTTCTTGGGCAGCTCTGTAATTTTGTGATCCTCCTGCCTTCTTCCTAAAAGGAACATTTCATTGGCACATGGGCAGTCGTTGATGACTATTCTTTCTTTATTCAGACATTCATCCCTGGTCTCCCTAGGCTGTAATATGAACATACAAGGGGAACCACAGGAGGTGATGATTATCAGAAATTCTAATTTGGTAAGGCACAATAATAACTCTCCAGAACATCAAGGTTCAATGTGTGCTTTACTCAACTTTACTTTACCCATCATGTGAGTAAATAGTTCCATTACAAAGTCAATGCAGGAATGTTTTGGACACAAAATATGATCCTAAATGTTAGTATTGCAATAGGAACTTCAGTCAAACCCAGCCTAAATAACAGTGTTACTTACTATATCAGGCTTGCTTTTGACTGCTTCAGAAAATTCTTTGAAGCCTTTGAGTTTTACTATTTTGTAGAAGTTAAACTCTTACGTAGGTGTTCTGAAAAGTAGGGAGTTGCTAGACAGGTGCAGAGACACTTTACCACACTCTCATCCTTGGGTACCATTAAGATAGCAATGTCTGGAATAAAAGATAAAGGGCCGATGGGATAAATAACTGATTGTGAAGAGAGGCCACAACTTTCCCACTGAACTTTGGCAACCAATTTGTAATATTGCAATGCAAACGATGTATACGTATGCCACATCACAACATTTCCAGTCACAGGACATATTTCCATCACAGATCATCCTGCATAATGAATATTAATTAGGTAGGTCACATTTTGTGACCCCTTGTTTACAAGCAGAGGGATGGCTGTCAGCAAGTACCAGTAGATCATCATATCTGTGGTTGCATTCCCACAGAGTGTTTTGTTATGCATCCTGTATTCCTTGAACAAACCAGTCCTGCTTAAAATGTGTTTCCTGTTTGGGGAGTAGACACACTACAAGCATGCCTCAGGGTGCCTTAAGACAATGGGCATGCCAATTGTTAGAGCATTCCTCATCTCCACCCTCAAACCCACAGGGCCTTGTGATGTTTCTAATGGTATGAGATCACTCCACCTGACAGGCACAGTACTGCTCATCAGCAGGGTTCATAGATTTAAATCTAGTTTTGAGAAGCATGCAATGCTGTAGGGATTCAACTATTGTTTAGGTGTCTTATCTCCTAGAATGGTCTGCAGGCATCCTTGATGTCCATATAAGAACTGACCAAAATATTCCCTCAGCAGTCCAGTTATTGGACAAATCTCTAGAATCCAAAGGCAACCAGAGGTTCTCCTGCAATGAAAGTTCTGTAGACTTCTTCAAGCGTGGAAAATCAGCCTTGTCCATGTCGCCGGTCGGATACTGCAGACTGCTGAACACAAAGTCAAGTTGCAGACCAGATTTCTCTGGTCTAGATGAGATATGCGCAGACTGAAGCCTGCATCTGTCTCCTTTGCCAGGTGTTAAGAGAATAGAGCAGCATTGGAAATCAGGGAGAGGAACAAATACTGGACAAAATAAATATCCTGCACCCTTCGTCCACGCACAACTCACCCAGTTTCCATGAGGGGGAGAGTCAATTTGTGTATGCAGACCTGACGGAAATCACCAGCTCGCATAAAGATGTCTTCCATTTTCTGCAGCATGCACACACTAACAAATTCACAATAGACCCCAGCATTCACCAGTCCATACATGAATACCATATCCTACCCAACACCCACTCAAACAACTTACATCTTTCATTCATCTGCCAAGCATGATGAGAGCAAGTGACTGCAGCTCTGGAAAAAAGAAGGAACTGCACACTGGAGAGTCAAGAGTCAGTCCTATATAAACATAAAATTAAAAATGGCCATGCCCTCGATAATTTGCACATTTCCACTATCATGGGTTAAGAGTACAGTAGCAGCTGTCGCTCAAATAGATCTACATTTTAGGTGTCACCCTGATATCACATCATATTTCTAATGTTCACAAAAACAACAACAAAGGGGCCACCTCCAGTGGACATGCACACTGGTCAAGATCATTACAGGAAAAACACAAGTTTGCTCAGAATATGCACAAGGCATGAGGGCACAGCTATTTTGAGTTATGTATAGGGCATTTGTTTCAACTGTTGATAAATGCTGATGCAGTCTGTTGGAACTGGCCCTTCTTGCAGGGTCATCCTCAAACTTTTTTCTTCTTCCTCCCTTTTTTTTCCTGACCCGTGGCTGTTGGAATTAGGACTCTGCGCACTTTACCACTGCTGATCAGTGCTAAAGTGCATATGCTCTCTGTGTAAATTGTTATTATGATTGGATATACATGATTGGCATATTTGTATCACCATGAAGTCCCTAGTAAAGTGCACTGGGTGTGCCAGGGCTGGTGATGACAAATGCTACTAGTGGGCCTGCAGCACTGATTGTGCCACCCACATGAGTAGCCCTAAAATGGTGTCTCAGGCCTGCCACCGCAGTGCCTGTGTGCAGTCTGTGAACTGCCATGTCCTCCTGGTCAGTGTCCCCACTGACCAGGCCTAACCCTTCCCTTTTTGTGCACATTAGTCACCCCTATGGAAGGCCCAAGGTACCCCCCTGGGCAGGGTGCAGTGTATGTGAAAGGTAGAGCATGTACTGGTGCAAGTGACATGCTCTGGTAGTGAATTACAGCCATTTTCGTGTTTCATTATTATAAGGCTATCTTGCTTCATAGATTAACAAGGGGAATGCTGGCTACAGTGGCTACTAGCATTTCTTCCCATAGGAACAAGATAGGACATAAGAGTCTAGTATCCCTGAACTCAGAATTTAATAACACATCTTTTGGGAAAGGTTTTTTTAAATCCTGTGTTAGAGAACAGCAATTTTAGAAAGTTGCTGTTCTCTTGTCTGCCCTTTCTGTGTGCCTGGGCCTGTTTGTGTATTGACTGTCTGGTTTGAGAGTGGCAGTGGCTGGGGATTCCCTAGGAGGCTTGCTGAGTCAGCCCTAGGCTGAATGATTGCATTTGCAACTTGAGTGGTGGGAGGAGATAGCACCTGGGCCTGAATAGGGCTGTGCCTGCCTTCCACAATGCTGGCTCCACCTCCTGCTGGGCGGCTGACGACCCTGCCCCTCACTCTGAAAGGAAAGGAGAAGCCAGGAAAACAAAGTGCTCAAGAAACACCCAGAACTGGTTCAGACCGGGCTCAGAGCCCGCCTGCACAAAGGGATCAAAGACTTTTAGGGGTATAAGTACAGGACCCCTGACAACAGGAAATCAGATCATCCTGGAATCAAGAAGGAACCTCTGCCAAGGAGAAAGCTGAAACCGAAGAAGAAAGATTGTCCAGCTGTTGCTCTGCTGGATTGCCCTGCTGTTGCTTTGCTGCCAAGGAGAGGGGAAGGACTTTGCTTTGTGCTGTGTCCCCTTGCTTGAAGGAATCCCCAAGGGCCTGAGAAGAACTGGCTCCCTGTTTTGAAGTCCCAGGAACAAAAGAACTTCACCCCCAGCTTCCCCTGAGCTCTACTGAGAGAGTATAGTGTTTTTTATGTTTTTATATGTGTGAAAAGTGTTTATTTATGTTATAATGTATTTTAATTAATGAATGTTATGTTATTTAATGTTTGCGTAATTTAATTCTGTAGCGGGTTGTGGGTTTATAGGGGAATAGGGTGGGAAGTAATTTAATTATAATTAATTAAATATGTAAATGTATGTATTGGTATTTATTTTGAATTAATTGTTAATTAATTTTAATTGCTAATTAATTAATTGTTAATTTGTATTAATAAGTAACTATTTGTAATAATGTATTATAATTTGTATTTTATTATATTATATTAAATTGGTAATTACTTTTAATTCATTTTTATAGATATTAATATATCTATTTTTTTAAATAATATATGAAGTATTTACTTTCCCTACTGTTGCACTCACTGGAGTGGGAATAGTAATTTTTACCCCTACGCTATCCAACGCTTTCCCTACTGTTGCACTCTCTGGAGTTGGAATAGTAATTTTTACCCCTACGCTATCCAACGCTTTCCCTACTGCTGCACTCTCTGGAGTGGGAATAATAATTTTTACCCCTACTCTATCCAACGCTTTCCCTACTGTTGCACTCTTTGGAGTGGGAATAGTAATTTTTACCCTTACGCTATCCAACGCTTTCCCTACTGTTTGACTCTCTGGAGTGGGAATTGTAATTTTTACACTTCCGCTATCCTACGGTAATAATATTGCATATTTTTAATTTATATTATGTTACTATATATATATATATGTTTTAATAAATATGATTGTAATTTATTTTTACTTTAATTAATTATTTAATACGTTTAATGTAATTTAAGTATTTTTAAGTGTATTTTAGTTATTATTTTTATTAATTTAACATTCTTTTAAGAAATTCGATATTTTTACTAACTATATTTTTTTAAACAATATGTTTGACTCGATATTTTAGTACTTACCTGTTTGTAGATAGAAACTCGTTATTTTGTCTGTCGATATTTTGTCGCCGATATTTTTGGTAGTCGATATTATGTCCGTCGATATTATGTCAGTGATCCATAGGAAGATGACTATCTGTAGGGAAGTGAGGGCTATGTTGTAGGAGGTTTGTGCATTTACATATAGAGGCCTTCCAGCAGATTGTAAACAGCACTTTCTGGGAATCTGTTGCCTCCTCTCTGAGGGGCATATTAGCAAGGAACCTCGTTAAATTTATCGCCGTTTTATTGGTGGGAAACTGCCGCTTAAACGGCAAAAATGGGCTTGCTTATATGCGTTATAGAATTCCTATAGAATCCCAGGTTAGATGTTCCTTGCTAATATGCCCCCGAGGTCTAATAATCACCGGATGACTGGGTCAGCATTTTGCAGATATTTATGCAGATCTGTCCTTCGGTGTTTTTAACTCCAATCATTGAAAACCCTTTGAAACCATTTAAACTCAGACCACAATTGTATTATTTCTTTTTCGTAAGAAGATGTAGAGGAGGATTTCTATTACTGTGACTTGACTGTTTTTCGATGTGGTGGACCTTATTGTCTTCTAATATCTTTCATGGTTCTCTCTCAAAGCTGAAGAAATGTTAAGGTATGAATGAATGAATGAATGAATGAATGAATGAATGAATGAATGAATGAATGAATGAATGAAATACAGTTTCAGGCAGTTTGAAAAACGTTTGTGGTGTATACTTTCAGCTGATTTGATTTGTAAAATACAGGAAAATGTATTTCTAATTTCACTTTGATATTGTCATACCTGTTTCTATGCTAAACTCATCTCTTGGAATAAGTGATGCCATGTGGCTATTCCCATAGATTGCAGTCACGTGACAACAAAAGGAAAGTCCTGAACTACCAATGAACTTGTGATCAAGACGAGTGTGTATTTTCTTCTTGATAATATTGCTAAAAATAAGTAAGTGGTAAAAACATAGGTAATCTTGCAACACCCTTCCCCACAAAATCTCCTTTGGAGGAGTTCTTACAGACTTGGGGTCTCACATAGACATTGCTTGAAGAGGTGTAAAACAGGCATGAAACTGGAACCCTCCTGTACCTACAGTACAGAAGCCCTTCTAAATTACTTACTCGCCCGGCAGTAATGCTGGGAATGGTTCTGTTGGTAAGGGCAAGACAGTAGCACTTACTGACTGGCCCAACTTGCCAGTGATGCATAATGGACCACATGACACTTTTATATTTTCAAAGACCAATCATTAAAGTATTGGGTTTGTACTGTAAATGTAAAATGCTAGATGGAAGCCCCAGACACACCAATAGCTTTCTCCCAGCGTCTGGCCTGCAATAAAATGTTTTTGAGGTTTGGATTGCTACAATAAGGGGGCATATTTACAATGTCCTTGTGGCACTTTTAAACAGGCAGGTTACGGAGGCACAGGGTACCGGCCCATATTTAAAAGGCGACACAAAGCCACCCTGCGTGGCTTTTCATTGCCTTTAACCCCTTCCGTGCTCATGACGAGCTCAGCTCGTCATGACCACACCCGTTTTTATTGCTGTCCAGCACAGCAGGGGAAACTCTCAAGCAGCGATGAGGTTAAATATAGAAAAATGCGACCACTGCGCCTCTGGCCTGGTTGCCCCTTCGCTCCTCCGCACTCCTGCTCCAGGGACCCTTGCTGTGCCAGTTCTTCACCGACGCCGTGAGGGGCGCCCCAGCCGCCGCAGGGCCGCCCGCTCAACCCGATCCCGTTTTCCCGCCGCTTCCTGCCTACGGATCCGCCCCCTCGCCAGTCCATTGGTGGACACGACCCCGCCTCCCAGCTGACCCGCCCTCCCGGCTCCCCTCTTAAGGGGACCCCGCACGCACCTGGACAGCGACCACTGCGCCTCTGGCCTGGTTGCCCCCTCGCTCCTCCACGCTCCTGCTCCAGGGACCCTTGCTGTGCCAGTTCTTCACCGACGCCGTGAGCGGCGCCCCAGCCGCCGCAGGGCCGCCCGCTCAACCCGATCCCGTTTTCCCGCTGCTTCCTGCCTACGGACCCGCCCCCTCGCCAGTCCATTGGTGGACGCCACCCCGCCTCCCAGCTGACCTGCCCTCCCGGCTCCCCTCTTATGATGCCCCCTCAGCGACCGCGCAGCGGACGCGCGCAGCGGGAGCACCAACTGAGCGCCGAAGGTGCGCCAAAGGTAAGCCCGTCTGTGCCCGTCCACGCCTGGACTGCGCCCAGTGCCAGGACCCCTGGCCCCCGCCGTCACCAGCCCACCCGCCGGACCTACGACGCCACCGAACTCAACGCCCTCAACACCGGCCGACTCCCGGGCTGTTACCGAGCCAACCCGAGACGCACCCACGGACCCTTCTGCTGCAACGCCTGCAAGTTCACCTGCATCCGGACCTGCACCACTCCAGCAGTGCTCAAGACCTCTACGAGCAACAGCAGCAACCACCTGAAGTGCATCCTGCTCAACACCCGCTCCGTCCACAGACACGCCGTCGAGCTCTGGAACCTGCTCGACACAACGTCACCAGACGTCGCCTCCTCACGGAAACCTGGATGAATGCCTCTTCTGCGCCCGACATAGCCATCGCCATCCCAGACGGCTACAAGATCATCAGGAGGGACCGCATCAACCACACCGGAGGAGGCATCGCCATCGTCCACAGGAACACCATCCGCATCACGACCAACACCGACGACACCCTCGCAACCGCCGAGCACCTGCACTTTCAGGTCCACATCAACCCCAAGACCACCCTCAGAGGTACCCTCATCTACAGACCCCCGGGACAATGCACACAATTCAGCGAAGACATCGCCGACTTCATCAGCCCGCACGCCCTCTGCTCCGCTGACTACATCCTCCTCGGGGACCTCAACTTCCACATGGAGAACAACAACGACCGCAACACCACCACCCTGCTGGCCAACCTCGCCAACCTGGGACTCAAGCAACTGGTGACCACCCCCACCCACTACGCCGGACACACACTCGACCCCGTCTTCTCATCCAGCAAGGACATCGCCTTCAGCCACGCCACCGGACTCCACTGGACGGACCACAGCTGCGTCCACTTCAGCTTCGCAAGGACCACGATCCACCACCACCAGCATCAGACTGCACGCAGGAGCTGGAACAAGATCACAGCCGGCCAGCTTGCGTCCTCCCTGAGCATGAACCCTCCCACCAGCACAACGAACCCTAGCCAGGCGGCCACCAACCTCACAAAGTGGATCAGCGACTGCGCAGACGAGCTCGCCCCCCTGAGGACCCCGCCGAGCAGACCCGGTAGCAAGAAAGCCCCATGGTTCACCGACGAATTCAAGAGCTCCAAGAAGAACTGCCGAGCCCTCGAGAGAACCTGGCGCAGAAACCCAACACCGGACAACATGACTGCCCTCAAGCTCGCCACCCGAAAACACCACCAACTCATCCGCGCCACCAAGAAAACTGCATTTAAGGAACGACTGGACAACAACACACACAACAGCAAAGAACTCTTCAACATCGTCAAAGAGCTCTCCAACCCCAACGCTGGAAACAACGACATCACCCCTTCGCAAGACCTCTGCAACTCCCTCTCCTCCTACTTCCACAACAAGATCGCGGACATACACAACAGCTTCAGCACTCAACCGACGAACTCCACGACCGAACCACTGCCCCCCACCACCACCCTCCGCGCCTGGACTCCGATCAGCACCGAAGACACCATCCGCACGATGAGCTCCATCCACTCCGGATCTCCGACCGACCCCTGCCCTCACCACGTCTTCAACAAGGCCGACGCTGTCATCGCATCCCACCTGCGGGACATCATCAACACATCCTTTGACACCGCTTCCTTCCCGGAGAGCTGGAAGCACGCCAAACTCAGCGCTCTACTCAAGAAGCTATCGGCTGACCCCACCGACCTCAAAAACTACCGCCCCATCTCGCTGCTCCCGTTTCCTGCAAAAGTCATCGAGAAGACCGTCAACAAGCAGCTGGCCGCCTTCCTCGAGACGAACGGATCCCTCGACCCCTCGCAGTCTGGCTTCCGGGCCAACCACAGCACCGAGACCGCCCTGATCGCAGTCACCGATGACATCCGAGCGCTGCGACAACGGAGAAACAGCGGCCCTCATCCTCCTCGACCTCTCCGCGGCCTTTGACACTGTCTGCCATCGTACCCTAGTACAACGCCTCAGCAACGTCGGAGTCCAGGAGAAGGCACTGGAGCGGATCATCTCCTTCCTCACCGAAGGACACAGAGAGTCCGCCTCCCTCCGTTCAGATCTGAAGCCACCGAAGTCATCTGTGGCGTCCCTCAAGGCTCCTCACTCAGCCCAACCCTCTTCAACATCTACATGAGCCCCCTCGCAGACATCGCACGCCAGCACAACCTCAACATCATCTCCTACGCCGACGACACCCAGCTGATCCTCTCCCTTACCAACGACCCCGCCACCGCCAGAGCCAACCTTCACAAAGGGATGAAAGAGGTAGCCGAATGGATGAAGAAAAGCCGCCTGAAACTGAACTCGGACAAGACGGAAGTCCTCATCCTGGGATCCTCACCCTCCGCCTGGGACGACTCCTGGTGGCCCCCCGCCCTAGGCAGCGCACCCAAACCTACAGACCACGCACGCAACCTGGGCTTCATCCTGGACTCCTCCCTCTCCATGACCAGACAAGTCAACGCCGTCTCCTCGTCGTGCTTCAACATCCTGCGCATGCTACGTAAGATCTTCCGGTGGATCCCCACCGAGACCAGGAAGACGGTCACCCAGGCCCTCGTCACCAGCCGTCTGGACTACGGCAACACCCTCTATGCCGGAACCACCGCCAAACTCCAGAAGAGACTCCAGCGGATCCAGAATGCCTCAGCACGACTCATCCTGGACATCCCCCGCCGCAGCCACATCTCCGGACACCTGAGAGACCTGCACTGGCTCCCGGTCAACAAGAGAATCACCTTCCGTCTCCTCACCCACGCACACAAAGCCCTCCACAGCCAAGGCCCAGGATACCTCAACAGCCGCCTCAACTTCTACGCTCCCAAACGCCAGCTTCGATCGACCAGCCACGCCCTCGCCGCCGTCCCCCGCATCTGCAGAGCCACCACAGGGGGACGGTCCTTCTCCTACCTCGCCGCCAAGACATGGAACTCCCTCCCCACCCACCTCCGCCTGACCCAGGACCACCTCGCCTTCAGGAAGCAACTCAAGACCTGGCTGTTCGAGCAGTAGCAGATCCCCCTCCCCCAGCGCCTTGAGACCCACTGGGTAAGTAGTGCGCTATATAAATGCGAAGATTGATAGATTGATTGAGATTGAAAAATTCAATGTCTTACTCAGCGTGAAAGGGGCATTCAAGGGGTGTTGCTGTGGGTGAACCAACTCAACACCCTTTGTTTTTGACACTACCCCAGATTTACAACACCGTGTAAATCTGGGACAGCGTCAAAACGAACGCCTTGCCAAAGCAGGCATAAGGAAGAGAAATGTGTACATTTCTCCTCGTTTTTCCCTCATTCCATGTGTGCTGCATTCAAAGACCAAGGAACACACCTCCTTTGATTGCTTTTGTGCGGGAAGATGTTCTTTCCCACTCAAAAATCAGCCAACAACGCAGACACCCTTGCACCATGTTACAATGGTGCCTGCGTTGTCGCTCGGCTGCAGTCTGTGCACCAGCAGAAAGGAAAGGAATGTGCCATACATTGCAGATAGAGCACATTCCTGCCCTCTTCTTTTGTCATAGGGCAGTCAGCTAGAAGGATTGGGGTGCTCCCCTATGCCAATATATTGTGTATATGACTCCCAGGCGTTGAATGGAAGAAGCGCCCAAAAAATGTGCTCCTACTTTGTTCAAATGCCAGAAACTGGCTGGCGCTTTGGGTGTTTGTGATGCCACACTGGGCACATACACACCTCTAAGGAAGGATGGCAAGGCCAAAGGAGCATGTGAGGGGGCACTTCTAAACCTTAGACCCTCAAATACAAGTACCGGGCTAAACGAAACAGAAGTTTGCAATCGTTACACTTTTCTCATTTTCCTCGGATAGATTCTAGCAACTTAAACCTGCCGAAAGTTATGTGGAGAAAAAGCCCGCAATTTAGAGCAAAGATGCAGAATTGTGGGCCATATTATCAAGAAAGGGCGATACATTATTTCCACTTTTATGGGCAGGAAACTGCCGCTAAAGCGGCGATAATGGGCTTGATAATATGCCCTTGTGAATTCCCATAGCTGCCCAGGTTTTGGTGTTAACCTGGGCTGCTATGGGAGTTCACAAGGGCATATTATCAAGCTCATTATCGCCGCTTTAGCAGCAGTTTCCTGCCGATAAAAGCGGCAATAATGTATCGCCCTTTCTTGATAATATGGCCCTCATTGTGTTAAACATTGACTCTGCATGCTGCGCCTCCTTTTCACTCGGCATATGCCTTTCTCTGAGGTAATAGTACTTACCAGGTGGGATACATTCTCCTCCCTTTACAATGAGACTTCTGTTGCCACTGCTTCTCTTGCTTGTATCAGCAGCAGTCTATGCAGAGGACATTCTTAAGCAGCTGCATAGACTGCACATCCAAGGCAGAACCTTTTCACAATATTGGGCTTGGCACTCAGCATCATCTCCTAAAAAAAAATCCCACATTGCTTGCAGGTTCACTTACAGGCTGATTCTGCATACACAAATGCCACTGTATCTTTGGCTCTTGGGGCGTCTCGCACGTTTTCACATCAGTTCTGAAGAGGTGCACTCGGTGGGCCGGCTTTTCTGTCCTTGCTCGATTCCCTCAAATCTCGATATGACCTTATGTTATCTTCAATTCTGAAAGTAAGGACCACATTTCAGCTTAAAATCAGTTGATACTCCTACATGACAACGCACAATAACATAGCCTAATAACATATCATATACAGAAAGACATAACACGTGACTGCATTGTAATGACTCAACTCAAATGTCTACCCTTAGCAAATAAATGTATCATCATCACAAACAGCAAACACCCACATAAGCCAACAACCTACAGCTGTATATTGAAGACGACTATTTGTTCTTAAAACAGTTGTTCCTTCTCTTTTAATCGTGTTCCCAAGAGCATCCAAAACAGTAAAAAGCGGTTCCTGTGAGCAGCAAGCTGGGTGAAGGGAGAACACAAATGTATAGGAAGCAAGGGGCATATAATTATCGCTGACCGCGCTTAGCGCATTTTTTTGTATCACCGGAATATATTGCCAAGCTAGCGTTATATTTACAATGCTTAGCGCCATGGCGATGAATATTCCGGCAATAGCGGGGATTTCACTGTTTTCCAAGGGACATCGCTGGTTTTCCAGCGATGTTCCATGGAAAAGGCCGATAAGCTTACTGATAAGGCCCTGTGGCCTTAGCCCCACAATCCACCCCCCATGTCAGGTATGCCTTAGTCAGGAATTTAACAGAAGTTAAATTCCTATGTTAAGGCCGAGATTGCATGAATAATTTTATCGCTACACCTCGTTGTAAATATCGTGAAGCTGCCTTCGTGATATTTATCCATGGAGTGTTTGGAGGCACTCCTACTTTGCACCTCATTAGCGATGCAAGTTAGGCGTGCTGGGAACTGGCGCTGAATCAGCAAAACACACGTTAGCGTGTCCTTGCTTAAATTTATTGCCGCTTTACGCACCAAAAACGGATGCTAAAGCGGCGATAAGTTCATCGCAAACCCTTGTTAATATGCCCCTAAGACTTCTAAAGTGGGGTAAAACCATCCTCTGGACATCTTTTCAGGTGTGAGTCTCAGGCAGCCAAGCGCTCTGTTTACTTGTATCAATTCCATTGTTAAGGGTGAGATAACGATACCTTGTAATTTAATTAACTAGTAGTGAATTTGCCATTTCTCCAGCTTTTGGCTTGGAGGTAGTTTTTTCACAATTGTTGTGATACAGCTGACACGTGTTGATGTCTAGCCATATTCTGAGGTTTTACCAATATATAATATGTATGGATCACCACAAACGCATCTAATAAGTTGGTTTGCACACTGCAGTCTTTGTGTAAAAATTCATGCCTTTTGTGGCATTTTTTGACGCCTGTGCCCCTAATTAGCACAAACAAAACGTTTCTACGTAAAACATACTTTGTTGAAAACAGGAGTAGGTTTAGGAGGGCTCCACTCTATTTCCACACCTAAGGTAGTTACTGATACAGGACCCCTGAGTCAAGGGCAGCAAAAATCCCACTCATTCCAAAGGGAGTCCCCACTGTGAAATGAGAAAACCTGAGGGAATCTGTAATGCTGTGACCGGCTCCTCGGCATTTCTTTGGTGTGCCCCAGAATGTCGGCCGACAAAGCTTAACAGAGCATTAAAGGGCTCTGCAGGGGCCCCACAGACCTCAAATACTAATGGACAACCGCATAAACATGACAACTTTGTTTCCCCAAGATAAAACTGATCTTCAGAGTCGTGGAAACAATAGATAGATGTTTTACTCAGTCATTCGTGCATGCTTTGTTTCCCCAGAGGTGCAGAGAAATAGATAGACGGGCATTTTCAATAAAAGGATTTATTGAACAGTTTTCTTTCTCAAGCATAAGAAATGAACTGCTACAGTTGTAAAACTGGTTGCAAAATATAGTGCATACAGTAAAAAGAGTAGAATAAAAAAATACTGTAAGAGCATTGCATGGTTCCTAGACCATAGATAAACACATACATGAATAACAGAGGCTAAAAAGTAAACTGGTGCTTCTGCAATACACCTACCCCAATGTACCTAGCCTAAGCTTAGTACGAGGGAAGAAGTAAATGAGGTGTAGCATAAAGTTAGTATTCTTTGCCAAGAATCTATCCAAGATTTCTCTTAGGGTCTAATCAGCTCCGTACCTTGGTTTAGAATGAAGAAGGTCAATCTCAGGACTCGATTTCCCAACAACCCGCAAGGGTAGCTTGGAAAGACTGGAGCTGGATTTCTCAGCAGGAGAAAAGACTGCGTCTCTCTCAGTGCGTGTGCTGGAGGGTCGGCTAGTTACGGTTCTTGCAGTAGCAGGGTGCGTTGGGCAAGTAGATAGTCGAACTGCTCCAAAATACCGTATGGCCCATCACAGATGAGTCGGCTCTTGTGAGGCTCTGATTGTAATCTATGATTTCTCGATTTCGTATTAAGGAAGGCATATTCTGCACAATCATATTCAAAAGCGTGAATCTACTCATACCTTAGCAGAGAGCACTGGTATTGGTCATCCAGTCCTTTTTTTTAAAAATAAAGACGCTCTCGGATCAGCTGTAAATCACTGGATAATGTTCATTTAAAACCTTTCACAAAGCATTGCCCCAGTGACTTCTGTCCTCCAGTAGCCATTGCAAACAGCAGCCCCTCCCCCTCCTCTGTGTGACCCAATCACACTCTGCTCGAGTCTGCACACACATGTAAACTCCATGTGTGTTAGTGGAATAAAGGATTTCCATTCTTTATATTGGTCCAAATACCATAGAATTGACATTTTAGGGGCGCAATTACAATCAGAATTGTGTTCACCTCTGTCTGTGCCTTCTTACTCACATTCTTCTAAAGTGTCTGAACAGCTGGGGGCAGATTCACTCAATCATAGCTCAACCCAGTGCAGCCCCCACAGTTGTTGAGAGGAGGAGAAAGCAGCGCAGATTTTTATCTTTAAATCAAGGAATGCTGCTCTCTTCCACTGCACTGTAGAGTCGTTCAAAGATGGGTGTGATGTCTCGCACAGGCTTTGTACTGGAAGGATACCCTCCCAGTACAAACAGCAGTGTCTAGACAAACATGAAAACACTTCACACAGTCCATGTGTCCTGAACAGTGGAGCGGCCATGCAAGTGTGAAATGTGTATTAGGAGAAATAAAAGAAGCTTTATTTATTTACACAAAGCCCAGTCTAAGAGCCATGATAATTTGGGCTTTTCATCAGAAACCAAGTGAGGCTTCATTGTAAACCCAAGGGCCACCAAGGGGACTCCTGCTTGATGCAAAGCAGAGCAAAGCAGCGCAAAACACTAAGGGGGAGATTGACTTCTTTTATTATGCAGCAGCCGCAAATGCTGCGCAGTGTGGAAAGGAGAGAGGAGAAGAGCACCAAATGGACTCAAATAAGGCACAGTCCTCCCCTCTCCCTAGAGTCGGCGCTGAAATCAGCCAGGGTGCAAGGTTGTCTTTGTGAGTCCAGCATAGGTTTTGTACAGGAAAAACTTTTCCCTCTTTGTATGCGTGCTGTAGAGTGCAGCTCGCATGCAAAGTCTGATAAGGAAGGAGAAATGAAAACAATTCTCCTTTCTTGTGCCTAGTTGGAAAGGGTGCAGTTTTCGGACAGTAAACCCAGTCTACTTTGATAAGTAAATCAGGTTTATCGTCAGAAACCTTAGGTGGGTGCATGGGAACACCACTGCCCCACCCACGTACGCCCTCGTGCTGCTATGTTATGCAAAGCAGCGCGATGCGCTTCTTTGCGTTACTTTCACGTTATTTCCAGCGCTAAACTACTTTAGCGCTGGAAAGTCAATTGTGAAAAAAAGATTTTGCGGCAATTTGGGTCACTTTCGTGAGGCAAACACGGATGGAATTCCTAATAAGTCTCCGCCTATTTGTGCTAAAAAAGGTCTGTTTTCGGTGCAATAATGTTTTGCTCTGGAAAGCGAATACCTTACCAAGGCTTTGCACTGCTCTGTGCTGCTGTGTGTAAATTTGCGTTGGCGACAAGTATGGATAAACCTGCCCCTGGCATTTTAAAGTAATTAATTACAGATGTTAATGTAGGTCGATGGCCCCAGCTCCAGCTGTTCTAAAGTTGATGATGAAAATGAATCGATTGCAGCTGCTAATTTCATAAAATAACACAGCGATGCTAGATTATTTCCTTGTATATTTCTTATTTGTAATCCAGTTTCGCAGCTCCCCCTCATTACCTTCCCACATCATCGAAAGCTCAATGTTTACCCAGAAATCAATTCTATTCAGTATTGATAGCCACCCTAATGCCTTTCACCAGCCTCCTGCTCGCACATCTTCAGTTCCACTCACCCTTGAAGTGAAAGCTGCGGTGTACTCACTCCACGCCTCCTCCACGTGGGTGATGCGGGGTTCTTGCAGAATGCGGGGTCTGGGACTTCCGGATTGGATGTGGATGCAGAGGTAAATTCAGTGGTGGAGAGACATGTGTGTCCAAAAGAGAGAAAGGAGGAAATAAATGACATTTAAAGATCGATAATAATTCAACGTTCAGAACAGAAGCAGAGATTCACCTTGGAAATGTTGTACTTCTTTCCACACCCCTGCACCTCTTCTCCTGTGTAGGCCTTTAACTTTACCCACAAACACTTGTAGGCAAAACCAAATGTAATTTATGTTATGGAAATGTTTAGGGGGGGGTCTTTTTTGACTTACAGTCTTACAGACATCTAGGGGCACATGCATCCAGCTAATTACTGGTCGCAAACGGGCTGATTCGCAGAATCGGCCCCTATGCAACCGGTCATTAGCCTTTCGGGAATCATCAAGCCCAAAGCCATTCGCAAAATAGGTAATTGCAAAATTAGCAATTGATCATTCGCTATTAGGAAATGTGTAGGAATCGGCCACATGCATCATTGCACCCGTTTGCGATTCCTAAATTGCGAAAATTAAGGAATCGCAATTTAGAAATCGCAAACTGCAATGCATGAAAAATTCGCATTCATTTTGGCGATTCGGTATATTTCCTTAATTGCGATTCACAATTTGCGAATGGCAATTAAGGAAAACCCTTCCCATTGATTCCTATGGGCCAAAAGACCCATAGGAATCAATGGGAAGGCATTCACATTTTGCGAATTTCAAATTGCGATTCGCAAAATGTAAATGCAATTTCAAGGGTGCAGGGGGAGGGTCCAAAGAACCCCTCCCTGCACCCCTGAAATGTAACTTTAAATGCAATTTAACACACACACATGCCCCAAGGGCATGTGTGTGTGTAAATTAAAACTTTGAAAAATGCAATTTGTGCATATTTGAACGTTTTCGGTAAATTAGCATGAAGTTCAACTTCACGCTATTTTACCGCTTCCAAATTGCTAATTCGCAATTAAAAAATGATCATGCATTGCATTTAAGAAATCTGAAATTGCGATTTCTTAAATTTTAGGAATTGCAACATGGTTGCGATTCCTAAAATTGCGAAATGCATGATGAATTCCAAATTAGTCAATTGCATTCGCAAACGGCCGAAAATTGCGATTCGCACCGTTTGCGAATGCAATTGACGTAGATGCATGTGGGCGACTGTGTTTTAGTGAAACCTACATGCATAGGCAATTGTGATTCCTTAATAGCAATTCCTTAATAATCAATTTGAAGGAATCGCAATTGCTTAATTTGATGCATGTGGCAGCTAGTTTTTTTATACAAAAGTGTCTATTGCCAGATTGTGGGCTGGACTAGTGACCAATCCGCACCGGGTAAAATGTTGAATACAATGAGCAGGATCACTAGGGTGGAATGTATACCACTGAGAGGGAATGGAGGAAACCCCTGACTTAACGTGGAAGAAATGGTTCAATGGCGTCAGAGAACCCCCATACGGTGCATAATGACTGAAGCAAGCAGGCCTGACCCTACAAGGCAGGTACTTGGGGTCCCCCCCAAGGACATTTGGGAAAAATGGTGCATTCTACAAACCATTTGTCATCATATAATCAATTGTATTAGCTTTTAAAACATCATAAATGATGACCTTACTGTGCACCAGGATTAGACAATTTCTGTTGCAGCTCTACTATGATTCACTCACTACCACCCTCCAACAGCATCTTCTATCTCTCCATAGCCCCTCTTGCATGTATTTAATTTGTTTAATAGCACCTCTCATACCAATTAGGGTGTCGGAGCACTTTATATCACACACACCCACAGAGACAATAAATCAGACATGTGTATATCAGTCTATAGAAAATGTTACAAAGGGCAAATGTGTAGGACTCACATGCCATTCACACTAGCAGGAACTTTTCAAGACTGCTTGGTCTGGAAAGCACAAACTTAGTATTCAGAATGTAATACAATGGTACAGGTTGACGTAATAATAAAAAGTCATTTCTACCCAAACAAACCATTTCATCAAAATCTGGAAATGAAAGAGTGGGAAAAAAAGTAACTCTCTAACCTGTACCATGCAGCGTGCACACAGCTGTGATGGCAGTTGATAGCTCAATGTGCTAGATTACTATTGTACCTGATGAACTGCACAGTAACAAAAGGACCTCTATGACAAAAGCCATAACCCACTAAGCTATGCACATAAAATATTGTTCGTTGATATGCACGGTACGTGTTCTTTGAAGCAGCAGATGAGTAAAAACTGCAAGTAGACAAATATCCCATCCATCTCCAGCAGGTACATTAATCAGCAGAGGTAACGTGACACTTCTTGCCCGAAAACTGCTAAATATACAAGTGCTTTTAAAACTGCTGCACTGATACAATACTGGACTCCAGCAGGGGCAGACTGGGAACCCAAAGCATCCCTGGCAATTTTTTTTGACTGGCCCTCACCCACAGGAGGGGGTTGAGGGAGAAACTTGAAGCACTACTGCTTAACAAAACTAGCCCCCAGCACGGCTGCTTTTGTTACCAGGGTTGGTATTTCAGCATAGCTGCAGAACTGGCCCCAAGAAACGAAATTGGATCCCACTGCTGCAAAACCATATCATATTGCTCCAAAACCAGCCACACCCTTTCCGACTCCTGGGCAAATGCCCGCTGCCCACTACGGCAAGTCCAGCCTGAACCCCAGTAACAAAGCACCCCTCGACCTCCCGAGGAAATGCCTGATACTCAGTACTGTCAGTCCATCCTTGAACCAAACGAAATCAGCCCGTCCATCTTGCTAGTCAGATACTGCAGCCTTCTGAGCACAAAGTTCAGAGTCCACAATATTTTTCTGTTCTACATGTATTTTGAGCAGAATATAGCCTGCTTCTGCCCTTTTCCAGGGTTATGAAAGGCAAACAGCACAGGAAATCGATGATAGATGCGTTTCACCCAGGAAAGAGGTACACATACAGGACAAACTAAATGCCCTACACTCTTCTTGCACCCACCAGTCACACAGTTTCAATGAGGGGTAGAGACAAAGCTCCTCATTCTCTAATGAGGATAAAAATATTAAAGCTGTTTGTGTTGTGCGAATATTATATTTAATAAAAATTGGCTTAAGGTATTTTAACCTGAAAAAATGAAAAAATTTACAAAAAAGCAAGAAATGGCAACTACTCTGCCGGGAAATACTGTCACACGGACAGGGTATGTCCGAACTGGTTCTTGTGTTTGGAAAAGCAACCAGGTGATGAACAATGCCCAATCTGACACGTGTTAAAACATACTGATGAGAGGGACGAGTCACATACACAAGATAAGATTGGAGTCCTGAAGTTAACTTTAAATCTTTATAAAATTTCACGGAAACAAGATTGCCAGACATTTTATCGCGTTCTGCCTTTCGATAGTTTAGGAACGTTGTCTTAATCTCTTTTCTTGAAATAGAAACAACCTCTTCAGGCTCACGGAACACATCAATGTTAAAAAGAAGGAGGTGCCAGCGGTGAATGTATCTTAACCATGATATACGTAAAGAGTGGTCCAGGCCTATACAATCAAGAATAATATCCTGAGTGAATCGAGTCTCTGTCTTAGCCCAAATAGAACGCCACAATAAGAGTGGCCGGACTGCTGCTAAGTCAGAAATGAACTCGATCCCAACTTCATCATGGATCAGCTGGATGGAGGCAGAAGGGGGAACACATAACAACCTCCTTAAAAACTTGTTTTCCTCCTTCTGCAGAGCTATACCCTTGCTCTGTCCCCACACCCCTGCCCCATACAGAGCAGAGGAGACACAGCATACATTGTATATGTTCATCATGTCTAAAATACTTCGTGAGCCAAGTTTGGAGGCAAAACGGAAAATACTGCTTGTGGACCGCAGCATTTTTATTCTGATAGATTCAAATTCCGCAGCCCAGGACCCACTATTGTTGTATGTGATTCCTAGATAACAAAAGGACTTAACAGAAGTCAACTTTTCCCTATCCAGAAAAAAAGTATGCTTTACCTGCTTAGCTGCCTGACCGCATGACATTACATAAGTCTTAGTTTTATTCACACGAAGCCGCCTAGCTTGAATGAACTGCATAAAACTATCGATCAGGCGCTGAAGGCCCATCTGTGTTCGAGATAAAAGAACAGTGTCGTCCGCATAAAGTAATAGCGGGACAGGTTTACCACCAATCAGGGGGGCATCTGCTGGGATGTTAACCAAGGAACGATCGACATCATTAATAAAAAGGGAAAATAGAAGCGGGGCTAAAACACATCCCTGGCGTATACCACGGGACACTTTAAAAAACGGGGTACATTCACCAAGGGTGCCATAACGGACTTTACAAGAGAGTTTTTCGTAGAGTCTGGCCAAAAAATGAACTATTTCCCTTGGGGCCCCTGCATCAAGCAAAACCTCCCAAAGAATGTTATGGTTAACCAAATCGAAAGCGCTGCTCAAATCAGCAAAACATAAAAAGAGGATGCCATTTTTGGCCACAGTATATTTATTGATTAAAAGGTCCAGATTTACACATTGATCCAATGTGCCCAGGCCTTTCCGAAAGCCATATTGGACTCTAGTTAAAATGTTAAAATCAGTTGCCCAATGTTCCAGCCTCTTGAGCAGAATCCTACTCATCACCTTTACAGAGGCGTCCAATAATGAAATTGGACGATAATTGGAGGCCTCTGATTTATCACCTTTCTTATGTAAAGGAATAATGACCGATTGGCCCCAACTGGATGGGAAATTGGTTTCTGCCGCACAATTAAATATCCTCGTCAAGATGGGGGCCCATAGGGCCGTTTCCTCTTTATATAGATCCACCGGGACCCCATCGGGGCCGGGGGCCTTACCTCCTTTACTTAAAGAAATTGCTTCATGGCTTTCTTCTAATGTTATTCCCAACGGAAGGGGCAGCCATGGAGTAGGCTCTAATGATGGTGACTCAGAAGATAACCCTTCTGGATTAAATATCTTGGAAAAGTGACTAACCCAATCACTACATGCCACGTAAGAGGTTAGTTCTGGGACATTATCTTTATTGAGAAATGGGCTATTAATTGTCTCCCAATACAATTTACTATTTTTGGTCTCAGCAGCCTCCTTCAATTTATCCCACGCCTCGGACTGTAATACCCTTTTCCTTTTGTTGATTGCTAATTTATATCTAGCCCTAAAGTGCTGTATATCCGTCTTAACACGTGGTTTAGTGCCTAAGGCCTTCTTTAGGTCACGAAGGGCGACTATACAGGTCTTATCAAACCACCCCTGCTTCGGACCACTATTGGCTGACAGGGCCTTAGTAAAAATACCATCAATTGTACTGTTCATGGAAACAAAGTAAGCTATTAAGCATCCAGAATCACAATCCTCATCCAAACAGGAACTAATTTGATACTTGCATTGGGTAAGAACCTCCTTCTGCTTAGCTTTAGAGTTTAAACCAGTCCATTTGATCCTTAGACCCTTAGGTCTGATGGGTACTAGGTCAGTTGAACATTTCCCACCCAAAACTAATGAAGTACCATGCCCCAAAAGGGTAACGCGAATGCTGTTGTGGTCACTGAGACTTTCTTCGTTTACATACAGGTTAGTAAAGTCTCCACTGCTAGACAACAAAATGTGATCTATAAATGATCCAGCATCTCTGCCTGTAAATGTAGGGCATGTTATTGCCTGGTTATTAGTATTGCAGTTTAACAGGGTCATATCTAGCGTAACTAGCATATTATTTAATGTGGAACCATAACTGCAATGTTGGAAGTGAGGAGAATCCTCCCTTGCCCCCAGACTCCCCCAATGGCTACTCGTTGCTGCCCCAAAGCCACAGATGTTCCCGTTAGACAAATGGCAGGGTTGCAAGTTAAAATCACCTGCCCAGACAACCACGGCCTTTCTTTTTGAGATACCAAGGGCCTTGACAATTTCCCTTTCTAGAGGCGGTAAAATATCCCCTCTAGTAGCGTCAAAAATATTGTTGTAAAAATTTACAACAACTAAATCAGTATTCTTCCTACACTCCACCCTTATTATTTGACTATGAGTCCCCACAGTCGTACTGTATTTGACCGTGCAGTCACACAGCTTGGTAGATAAGAGCAACAAAAGACCCCCCTTGGCCCTGCCCGAGCTAGATTTAGTTGCTCTAAGGCAGTAAGATGCATACCCTTCGATATTAATGGGGTCTAGACACCAGGTTTCCTGCAATAAAATTAGGTCCAATCCCTCCCCCAAAAAGCTGGTCCAGAAGGGTGTGCCTAATTTGCTGGCAAGGCCGGCAATGTTCCAGGAGACAAGAGAGAGTCCTACTGGTTTACCAGGGTCATTACCAACACATGGTTCTGACTGAATTGCTGGTAATAGCGCTGGGCCATCTTCCAGAGGGGTGGTGTCTGGACTTAGTCTGAGGCTAACAGTAGCTGTACATGTATCAAGGCTACCCCTATTTTCTATACGTAAAAGGGGTGTTGACCGTGGCACCATTAAGGGTTCGAGAAGTGCGGCTATAGGCCTGACAGGAGAAGAACTCGCCATATCTAGATAGGGCATAGAGATGTTTGAATCCGGGGCTTTAGTAGGGCTGAGTCAATCTACCTGGTCTAGCACAGCATATCTATTTGGATGGGCGAATTGTGAAAACAGGGGATTTTGGGAATGGGGCAAGTCCTGCCATGTTTGTTGCCACTGGTGTTTGTCTGGTTGTAGTGGCTGAAAGGGTTGCTGCCACTGATGGGCAGGCTGAGGTAAAGGTGGTGGGAAATGGAGGGGATGTTGCCAATGAGAATTAACATGGTGCATAGGGAAAGACGGGGCATTTAATGAAGCTGCTGAAAATTAACACAATGTGGAAGAAAAGAAGACGGATGTAGGGGGTGCTGCCAAGGTTTGGCAGCTTGTTGTGGAGGGTACACAGGTCCACTATTACTTTGAAATGAAGAGCAAGGAGGATTTGGTCTTAAGGACATCGGTAAAAAATAAGACAAAGGAAGTAGGTTAATTTGAGTCGCAGGTCCACTATTGGGTGCATTACATATGTAACTAGCAGCCCCTATATCCCTAAAATTAACTGTAATTACGTCCCCTGCTATAGTTTTCTTGCTTCTGCCCACCCAATCCCCTCTACGCACGGTAAGAATTTCACCGTTCATGTTGTTGGGTAGAGGTCTATGTACATGGAGCCATTGAGCACATTTGTTTCTAAGCTCAGTGAAAGTTTCTTTTACACCCTCCTTCAGCGGGGGGACTGCTGTCAACACGACGACAAAAGGGGAGACCTCTGGTGGTAGATTAATTGACCTGAAACGTGCCTGCTTTGCCTTAGGACCTTCAGGTTTGTTCGTAGGAAGAGACACTGAAGGTGCATTAGATGTATTAGATTTCCCTGCGGCCTCTTTTACTTGGACAGTGATGGTATTATTATCAACAACAGGGTGTTGATGAGCCAAATTAGGAGCCTTTACCTTTGGAGTGGGTGTAGTTTTAGATTGGATGGGGTTGTTCCCTGTTTGCGACAGATGAGATACAACTGGATTCCCAGGTGCTACAGTAACTTGAGCGTTGTTTGATGTATCTTTGGAGGGCTGGATACTTGTTGAACATTTGGGGGCTAATTCTGTAATCCCTTGCCCTTGTATTTTGTGTGGCCATTTAGAATGTATTAAAGATGTAAGCCTGTCCACTTTAGAGATTAAAGGCTTAATTTGTGCCGCTAAAGTGGCCTCCAGGTCTAATTTTAAATCTGTTACCATGTTTTGCACCCAGCAAGGGATACCTGGTGTCACTTGCGGGGTAGGGGAAATCAGATTGTGATTCCTAACTGGTGCTTTTACTTTACTTTTACCCTTAGATGTAGCCTTTAGGAGATTGGGAGCCCTTCCCCTGGGAACTTTAGGTGCAGGAGCTGTTTCCACCTCATTAATTCCACTCAGACTCGACACCGCTTTGCCAGACGACTGACAGGCTTCTAGATCTGGTGTAACCTCCAGGTCAACAAAAGACGGGTCTGAATCTGATGGTGCAACCGATAAATCAACAGTATTTGGTACAGTCGGAGCACTATTAGTAGGCATGGTTAGGGGTAGGGAGCAATTATTCAGAGACTGCAAAGCGGGTGATTTAACATTTGCCAGAGAACCCAAGGATGAGCGTTTAGCATTTGCAAGGTCCATGGAGACTCTCTTTTCCAATAAGACGATGCTTTGGTCAATAGTCTCGTGCACACGGGAAATGAATAGATCTATTGGACCAGTCACCTGTGCTACCGCCGTAGCTTTTTTCGCGCAACTTCTGGTTCTGTTGCGCATGGTCGACATCTTAAACGTTTTGATGGTCAAGGGCGAAGGAACAGGGGTTCAGGGCCAGGGCCGTCCTCTGCCGTCCTTGAACGGCCTTAAACGGCCCGCTCTTTGCCCTGTCTTCGCCCCGAGCTGCGTCCCGCGCTGCGGGAGAACACACACTGTTTATAGTGGTTTAAAAGGGCAGGGGCCGGAGCTAGAGGGAGAGCGGACCGGAAGATGGAATCGGTCTCGCCGGGACACCTGGATCAGGTAGTCCCTGCACGCTCGCAGCCCTCAAGTCTTCCAGCTCCCAAAGCTCGCCCTGAAGTACCCCAGTAGGATGCAGGCAGAGTCAGCAGCAGGACCCTCGGCGAAGCGGCACCCGCGGAGCGGGTGCGGCGAGCTGCAAAGCTGGGTCCAAGAGGTAGGCGCGGGTCCAAGGGTGCGTAGACAGCACAACAGGCAAGCAGGCAAGGTGTCCAAGCAAAGTGTCCCAGGGGTCGAGGGCAGCACAGTTGGTTTTATCGGCCCTCCGATGGGCGGGGGGCGGAGCTAGAGGGAGAGCGGACCGGAAGATGGAATCGGTCTCGCAGGGACACCTGGATCAGGTAGTCCCTGCACGCTCGCAGCCCTCAAGTCTTCCAGCTCCCAAAGCTCGCCCTGAAGTACCCCAGTAGGATGCAGGCAGAGTCAGCAGCAGGACCCTCGGCGAAGCGGCACCCGCGGAGCGGGTGCGGCGAGCTGCAAAGCTGGGTCCAAGAGGTAGGCGCGGGTCCAAGGGTGCGTAGACAGCACAACAGGCAAGCAGGCAAGGTGTCCAAGCAAAGTGTCCCAGGGGTCGAGGGCAGCACAGTTGGTTTTATCGGCCCTCCGATGGGCGGGGGGCGGAGCTAGAGGGAGAGCGGACCGGAAGATGGAATCGGTCTCGCAGGGACACCTGGATCAGGTAGTCCCTGCACGCTCGCAGCCCTCAAGTCTTCCAGCTCCCAAAGCTCGCCCTGAAGTACCCCAGTAGGATGCAGGCTGAGTCAGCAGCAGGACCCTCGGCGAGCTGCAAAGCTGGGTCCAAGAGGTAGGCGCGGGTCCAAGGGTGCGTAGACAGCACAACAGGCAAGCAGGCAAGGTGTCCAAGCAAAGCATCAGTCATGTTTATCCCCAATAACCCCCCCTGGGGGGGGGGGCTGAAAGCTAACTAGACCCTATGGATATTTTGCAAAAAATATTCTACGGAAATGGAGGCAGCCTACTGTGGCATGGCCTTGCCCCCACAGTATAAAATGTGTAAGTAGTGTTTCTACCCCCTTGAGGGGGCTGAAGGGGTTATTACCCAAACTCTGCCTCTCAAGGGGAGTAGAAAGCCTATTGAACACCAGGGACTACATTTATGGAATTTATTTTGGGGGAGAGCTGCTCCCCTGGGCATGGGTCCATGTTCTCCCCACCCCAGAGCCCAATGGGGCAAAAGAAAGTAGTGAGGGTATTGTACTTTGGCATTGGCCATAGGCCCAACTTAAAAGGGAACCCTTGCAAGAGGACTCCAATAGACCCCCGTTTGATCTGCTCCTGCCACAGGCACTAACAGTTGGGCAACATTTTTATCGGGACAAGTGTGTAACACTGGATTGTAGTAATGTTGTGGTTTCTTACTTATTCTGGAAGTTGCTATCACAGAAATGTAGGGAAAATGTGAGATTTTAGTTTGAGGGTTGCAGGGCATCGCAGGTAAGAAATCTCATGGGATCAACTCAAGACACACACCCCTGGAATTCTCCTGTTGTCTAGTTTTCCAAAAGCTGCAGGTTTGTAACATTTCCCTTGGTGCTTGCTGAACTAGTGCCCAAAACCCACAACTACCCACGTTGTAAAAAGGGTTGTTTTCAGTGGAAGAATTTGATGTGTCCATGTTGTGTTTTGGGCCATTTCCCATAGAGGGCACTATGTTTAACCACACAAGTGAAGTACTATTTTTATCTGGTGACTTGGCCGAATTCTGAGTGGAAGGAAGTTAGTGGCTCCCAAGCAGATTCCATAACTTTCAATCACAAAAATGTTAGGAAAATGTGTTTTATAAAAATTTTAAATTTTGAAACGTTTCCTGTTGTGGGCACTAGGCTACCCACACAAGCGAGGTACCATTTTTAACAGGATTCTTGCATAGGATTCTGGATAAAGTAGCCTAGAGAGAGCCAGGTAAGTCATCCCACCCTTGATTGTTGAGGTGTCCAGTTTTTAAAATGTGCAGGTTTGCTAGGGTGGCCCAGGTGACGACTGCGCTAGGGCCCAAAATCCACACCGACCCACTTCGTAAAAAAAAGGGTCAGTGTTGAGTGGAAAAATACAATGTGTCCATAGCGTTTTTTCAGTTGATTCCTGTTGCAGGCACTAGGGCTACACATACAAATATGGTTTCATTATTCTCGGGAGAATTTAGGGAATGCTGGGTGGAAAAAACATTTGCAGCTCCCTCAGTTTCCAGAACTTTTGATCACAGACATGTGAGTAAAATGTTTTTTTCTAGTCAAAGTTTGAGGTTTTCAAAGAATTCTTGGTTAAAAATGAAACTAATGGAAAAAAGCGAAGTAGCGCTACGCGAAGCTACGCGAAGTGCACTTCGAACTACGCGAACTTCACGTAGCACTACGCGAGCTGCGTAGTAGCATGTTCGCACTGTGCAAGATGTGTTTTCAATGATTGCACAGTTCGGACAAGCATCCGGCACTGTGCAATCATTGAAAACAGCATCTTGCACAGTGCGAGCTGTAGTTTTCTGCTGCTCGAGTAGATTATTACTCGAGCTGCAGCTTTCTCAACGCGAACTGGTAGTTTCTCATTGAGAGCGCTCGCGAGCATGCGCAACCACTCACAATGAGAAACCTTACCTCCCTGCGTTGAGAATCTCGCCGGGATGTCATTTTGCTTGCTCGCGGTCGCGAACATGACGTTCAGGGCCACGAACAAGCAAAAAATGAGCGCTGCACTACGCTACGCTGCACTACGCGTGTTCGCACTGTGCTACGTGCAGCTCGCATAGTGCAAAGTTGCGCAAACTTCGCAAACTCCGCGAGCGTAGCGTAGTGCTTCGCCCAGGGTTAGAAAAAAGGCACACCACCCCACCCTGGATTCCACAAACTATGTATTTTTGTAATATGAAGGTTTGCTATGTGTCCCTAGTTGTGAGCTGAACTGTGGACAAATAACCACTACAACGCGCTTTGCAAAAGAAGGGCCAGTTTTAAGTGGAAAATGTGGTGTGCCCATATTGTGTTTTGGGCCCTTTCCTGTCGCAGGCACTAGGCTTACTCCCAAAAGTGAGGTACCATTGTTATTAGTCAGCTTCAGGAAATGCAGGGTGGCTCCCCCAGAGTCCAGAACTTTCAATCAAAGAAATATGAGAACAAATATTATTTTTGTCAAAGTTTGAAGTTTGCAATGGGTTCTGGGTGAAAAAACATAGTGAGAGCCATGCAAGTCACCCCGCCTGGATTTCCCTAGCTGTCTAGTTTTTAAAAATGTGCAGGTTTGTTATGTTTCCCTAAGTGGTGGTCAAGCTAGGACCCAAAATCCACAGCTACCCTCTTTGCAAAAAAAGAGTCTGTTTTAAGTGGAACACATGTGATATGTCCATGTTGCATTTTTGGACTTCTCCTGTCATGGGCAATTGGTCTACCAACACAAACGAGGTGCCATTTTTATCAGATTGTATGGGAGAATGCTGGCTGAAAGAAAGCTTGTGGCTACCCATAAATTCTAGAACATTCCATCACCAAAATCAGACGAAAATATGTTTCTTAAATCAAAGTTTGAGGTTTGCAAGAGATTCTGGGGAAGGCATATAGTCAGATGCATGCAGATTACCGCACCCTAGATTTCAGCAGGTGTCCAGTTCATTAAATGTGCAGGTGCGTTAGGTTTTCCTAGGTGGTGGCTGTAATAGGTACGGAAATCCACAGCCACCTAATTTGCAATAAAAGGGTCAGTTCTCAGTGGAAAAATGTGTTGTGTCCATGTTGAGTTTTGGGCCCTTTCTTGTTGCGGGCTCTATTTATTTTTCACAATTGTGAGGCCTACCCCTCTTATAGGTTAACATTGGGAATTCCTTGTTAAACCTTTAAGTTGCAATTCCGGATAAAGTAGGAGATGCGCAGTCATGTTTAACGTCATTGGAAATGTAATCATAAATCCTCTTGTCTGGCTAAATTGGATATCACATTACTAATTTAGAAATACCACTACCAAATCAGACACTTCAGACCTATGCAGAAACTCCACCATGAAGGAGGACTGCTGTGCGGCTACAAAAATTGCCTCTCTTCTGAACATCTGATCCGGCAGAACTGCTTTACTACTGTGCTACTTTGCTGCCTGCTACCCTCTGCCCCTGCTGAGGAAGAACTGGAATTTTGATTGAACCCAGAGTGATCTCAAATGGGCATGCTAGCCTTTATCCTGTTTTGAGACTCTGGCATATCAAAGCCTCACCCCCTGTTTTTGTGCCTGGTCAATTGGAAGTTGACCCAGGGGCTTGCTCCAGTGAAACCAATGCATCCTCTGCTGTGTGAAGCAGAATTGATGCAGCACCATTGTTGTGGGAACAGGCCCGAAGCATTGCATTCAGAACCAGTGAATTGCCTCAATACCTGATGCATCTGAGCCGCTGCATTGTAACTTCTGCGTCAGAACTGCTGCATCGCCGCAACTGCAGTTTGAAAAGATTGAGATATCCCATCAACTGCTTGGAGAACCCCTGTGCATTAGATATATAATCAATGCATCTCAGCTTTGATGCTTTGTCTTTCGAACCAGCACAAAAACCATCACTGCATGGAGAAAACTGATGCATTACCTCCACAGCAGGGATCGACACCAACACAAAACTCGGCTGTGCCCACATCTTGCTGTTGTGACCAGGATCAAGGTTGTTCAGAGGGTCTTGCATGGCTCCTGTATCTGGCCTGTGCTCCATTGTGGTTGACATGAACTCTTGACTTTGTCTTAGTCAAGCGTCATCAGGTAATTCCCTTAGGCTTTATTTCTACTAAGCACTATATTCACTTCTTTAAGAATTCATATCTTGCCTTCTATTTATTGGAGTTTTGTCATTTTTGGCTTATTTTGTTTATAACGTAATGATCTATGTTTCTAAACTGGCGTGTCAGCTCTATTGTGGTGTTTGCACTGTGTTACTATTTGAAGTGTTGCATAAATACGTTACGGCTGTCTTCTCTGTGCCAAACTACCAGAAGGTGAGCACAGGTTAGTTTATGGTGTGTATCTAACTTCCCTCACTAGCATTGTGGTTTCTGCTTCAACATGGTGCAAGACTCTTTCAACCAGAAACCCAATTTTTAATATTTCCCTAGCTGCTGGCTGAGCGAAGGCCATTTTTTAGTGGAAAACTGTGAGGTGTCCATGTTGAATTTTGGATTCTCTCCTGTTGCCATCACTAGGCTAACACATAAAATTGAGATGCCATTGTTATCAGGGAACTTCAGGGAATGCTGGGTGGAAAGAAGTGACTCCCTGCAGATTTCAGACTTTTCCAATACAGAAATCTGAGGCAAATGTGTTTTAAAGTAAATATTTGAGAGTTGCTAGAGATTATGTGCAGAAAAAGGAAGTGAGAGCCATGCACATCACCTCACCCTGAATTCCTCCAGGTGTCTAGTTTTTAAAAATGTTCCGGTTTGCAAGGTTTCCCTACATGCTGGATGAGCTACGGTTAAAATCCACAGCTACCCACTTTGAAAAAAATGGGTCAGTTTTGATTGGAAATATATGATGTGTTGATGCTGCATTTTGGGCCCTATCTTGCTGCAGACACTAGGCTTCCCCACACAAGTGAGATTCCATTTTTATATTAAGACATGGGGCAAAGCTGGGTATAAGTAGGTTTGTGGCTTCCCATGGATTCCAGAACTTTCCATCACATAAATGTGAGGAAAATGTGGTTTCTAGTCAAAGTTTGAGGTTTGCAATGGATTCTGGGTAAGTAAACCTTGGGTGAGCCATGAAAGTCAGTCCACCTTAGATTCCCCCAGCTATTTAGTTTTCAAAAATGTGCAGGTTTCTTAGGTTTTCCTAGGTGCTAGCTGAGATAGGGCGCAGAATCCACAGCTATGCACTGTGCAAAAAAAGGGTCAGTTTGGAGTTGAAAAATGTGATGTGTCCATGTTGGATTTTGGGCACCTGTCGCGGGCACTAGGCCTACCCACACAAATATGTACCATTTATATCAGGAGACTTGGGGAATGCAGGATGGAAGGAAGATTGTGGCTTCCACATATTTCAGAATGTTACATTACAGAAATATGAGGAAACATGTTTATTAGTTAAAGTTTGAAGTTTGCAAGAGAATCTGGGTGAGAAAACAGATAGTGAGAGCCATGCAAGCCACCCAAAACTGGATTTCCCCAGGAGTGTAGTTGTTTTAAAGATTTACAGGTTTGCTACGTTTTTCTAGGTGCAGACTAAGCTAGGGCCCAAAATCTATAGCTACTCACTTTGCATAAAATGGTCAGCTCTGAGTGGAAAAATGTAATGTGTTCATATTGTATTATGTGACCTTTCCTGTCTTGGGTACTAGGCCTACCACATTAGTGAGGTGCCATTTTTATTGTGAGACTTGGGGGCATGTTAGATGGAAGGAAAAGTGTGACTTCCCACTGATTTCATTACTTTCCATCAAAGAAATATGAGGAAAATTAGCTTTTTTTCAGTCAAAGTCCAAGGTTTGCAAAGGATTCTAGGTAAAAAAAAAAATAGTGAAAGCCACCCAGATCACTCCACGTACATTTCCCCAGGTGTCTAGTGTTTAAAAATGTCCAGGTTTGCTAGCTTTCCCTAGGAGCCATTTGAGCTAGGGCTCAAAGTCCTCATCTACCCACTTTGCAAAGAAAGGGGCAGTTTTGAGTGGAAAAATTTGATTTCTTCATGTTGCATTTTGGTCCATTTCCTGTCACAGATACTAGGCCTACCAACACAAATGAGGTACCATTTTTATCGAGAGACTTCGAGGAACACTGCATGGAAGGAAGTTTGTGATTAGCAGCATATTTCAAACCTTTCCATCACAGAAATGTGAGGAAAATGTGTTTTTTAATCAAACTTTGAGTTTGCATGGGATTCTGGGTAAAGAAACCTGATGAAAGCCATGCAAGTCACCACACCCTGGACTCCCTTCCAGGAATATAGATTGGAGAAGTAGAATTATTGTGGAAATCACAATAGATATTCTCTATTTTAGTTTGAAAGTGGGTAGCTAGGGTGTCACAGAGTGTTTGAGAGGTAACAATGTTTGAGGTGCAGGCACGTGGTTTAGTGTGCTTCTTTGGGACCTTGAATAGTGCTTTAGCGAAGTTCCCTCCTTGGTCAATTTTATTGATAGTATAGAGATTATGTGCTCTTCTAATTCTAGCATGATAGACTCTCCATTGAAGCACTATTCTTTTACAGTTAGATTTATCAATTCTCGGTTTGGCAATGTACCATGGGGCATTAGATCGGTAAGATTTGGAGATATGTTATCTATAGGGGGCAACAGTATCCAGTGTTTAAGAAAGGGACTCTTTAAATGTAGCTCAAGCTGAATTAATATCCAGTAGGTTATCCTAATCAGGGGCCCAGAAAGATGATTGAAAACTTTCTAAGGTGATCTGCTTCCATAGTCTTGATCTCACACAATTGGGTTTAGGAGAAGAGGTCTCATTGGGGATTGTGTGGTTCAGGTAAAATGATAAAAAGGTGTACGAATGGAAGAAGCTTGTGTGGTTGGGATAGACATACCACAAGGGATGAAGAGGGAAGGATTGTGTGTGGTTCAAGTACAAGAATTCCAAGGGGTGCACACCGAAGAATTTTGTGTGGTTGAGTTAGAAGTACCACATTGATGGTGAAGGAAAAATCTGTGTGGTTAAGACATAAAGTTCAGGTACATGGATCACAAGTCAAGTCAAGTCAAGTCAAAGAATTTATATAGCGCACTACATACCCAGAGGGTCTCAAGGCGCTTAGGAAGGGGAGGAGGATTACTTGTCAAATATCCATGTTTTTAAGTTGCTTTCTGAATGCTAGGTGGTTCTGGGTAAGGCGAAGGTAAGTGGGGAGTGAGTTCCATGTTCTAGCAGCCAGGTATGAGAAGGATCTGCCTCCCATGGTGGTCTTGTTGATGCGAGGTACAGTGGCGAGGGCTTGGTTGGAAGAACGTAGTTGGCGGGAGGGGGTGTAGAAGGACAGTCGTGAGTTAAGGCATTCTGGTCCGATGTCGTAGAGTGATTTGTGTGCGTGGGTTAGCAGTCGGAAAGTGATTCTCTTATTGACGGGTAGCCAGTGGAGGTCTTTCAGGTGACCAGAGATGTGTTCGTTGCGTGGGATGTCTAATATGATCCTGGCTGAGGCGTTTTGGATTCGTTGGAGTTTCCTCTGGAGTTTAGCGGTGGTACCTGCGTAGAGGGTGTTTCCGTAGTCCAGTCGGCTCGTGACCAGAGCATGGGTGACAGTTTTCCTGGTTTCGGTGGAGATCCAGCGAAATGTTTTTTTGAGCATGCGAAGAATGTTGAAGCAGGATGAGGATACGGCGCTGACTTGTCTGTTCATTGAGAGTGAAGAATCCAGGATGACGCCTAGGTTCCGTGCGTGGTCTGTCGGGATGGGAGCTTTTCCAAGGGCTTCCGGCCACCAAGAGTCGTCCCATGCGGAGGGGGATGTACCTAAGATGAGGACTTCTGTTTTATCTGAGTTAAGTTTCAGGCGGCTGTGTTTCATCCATTCGGCAACTTCTTTCATTCCTTCGTGTAGGTTAGTTTTGGCGGTGCTGGGGTCATTGGTGAGAGAAAGGATTAGTTGAGTGTCATCCGCGTAAGAGATGATGTTGAGGTTGTGTTGGCGGGCGATGGCCGCGAGGGGGCTCATGTATACGTTGAAGAGGGTGGGGCTGAGTGAGGATCCTTGTGGTACGCCACAGATGACTTCAGTGGCCTCGGACTTGAATGGTGGAAGGCGGACTCTCTGGGTTCTTCCGGTGAGGAACGAGGTGATCCATTCAAGTGCTTTTCCTTGTATTCCGATGTTACTGAGGCGTTGTAAAAGGTTGCTGTGGCAGACTGTGTCGAATGCTGCAGAGAGGTCGAGGAGGATGAGGGCGACTGTGTCTCCATTGTCCAGTAGAGTTCGAATGTCGTCTGTTGCTGCGATGAGGGCGGTCTCAGTGCTGTGTTTTGCTCGGAAGCCAGATTGTGAGGAGTCGAGGGATTTGTTGGCTTCGAGGAAAGTGGCGAGCTGGTTGTTGACAGCTTTCTCGATTACTTTGGCCGGGAATGGAAGGAGCGAAATGGGGCGGTAATTTTTGAGTTCGGTGGGGTCCGCTGTGGGTTTTTTCAGAAGGGCGGTGAGTACAGCGTGTTTCCAGTTTTCCGGGAAGGTGGCGGAGTTGAAGGAGCAGTTGATGATGTCTCGGAGGTGCGGTGCTATGACGGAGTCTGCTTTGTTGAAGATGTGGTGAGGACATGGGTCTGTGGGGGATCCTGAGTGGATGGAGTTCATCAGGCGGATGGTGTCCTCAGTGGAGATTGGGTTCCAGTCGTTAAGGGTGTTCACGGGGGGAGAGTGTTCAGCATATGGTTGGGTGGGTAGGTCTCCGGGTTGGTTGTCGAAGCTGTTGTGGATGTCTGCAATCTTGTTGTGGAAGAATGAGGCTAGGGAGTCGCAGAGGGCTTGAGAGGGGGTGATGTCGTTGGAATTGGCCGAGGGATTGGAAAATTCCTTGACGATGTTGAAAAGTTCCTTGCTGTTGTGGGCGTTGTTGTCAAGTCGATCCTTGAATGCTGTTTTCTTGGCCTTTCGGATTAGTTGGTGGTGAGTGCGGGTGGCGTTTTTGAAGGCGTCCTTGGTGCTAGTGGTTGGGTCTTTTTTCCAGGCCTTTTCAAGGGAGCGGCAGAGTTTCTTGGACTTCTTAAGATCATCGTTGAACCATGAGGCCTTCTTGTTGCCAGGTTTGCTTTGACGTTTTTTCAGTGGTGCTAAGGTGTCGGCGGTGTTGGATAACCATAGGGTGAAGTTGGCGGCGGCTTGGTCTGGGTTAGAAGAGTGGGCTGGGGTGTTTAGAAGGAGCGATGAGGAGATCTGGTCGATGGTGATTTTGTTCCAGTTTCTTTGCAGAGTTGGTTGGAGGTGGTTGATGGGTTTTGGCTTGTTGTAGGTGAAGTGAACGCAGCTGTGGTCAGTCCAGAGGAGATCCGTAATGTGGCTGAAGGAGACATGATTGCTGGAGGTGAAGATGGGGTCGAGTGTGTGACCTGCGATGTGGGTGGGGAAAGTGACCAGTTGTTTAAGTCCGAGGTTGGCGAGGTTGTCCAAGAGGGTGGTGGTGTTGCGGTCGTTGATCTTTTCAAGGTGAAAGTTGAGGTCTCCCAGAAGGATGTAGTCTTTGGAGGGGAGCGCGTGAGGAGTGATGAAGTCTGTGATGTCTTCACTAAATTTTGCGCGGGGTCCTGGTGGTCTGTAGAGGAGGGTGCCTCTGAGTGTGGTCTTGGGGTCGATGTGGATCTGGAAATGAAGATGTTCGGAGTTGGCGAGGTTGGCGTCAGAGCTGGTTGAGATTCGGATGGAATTCTTATGGACGATGGCGATTCCTCCTCCTGTGTGGCCGGTACGGTCCTTGCGAGTGATCTTATAGCCTTCCGGGATGGCAATGGTGATGTCTGGGGCTGAGGAAGCGTTCATCCATGTTTCTGTTAGGAAGGCGACGTCCGGAGAGATGGTGTCTAGTAGATTCCATAGGTCAATGGCGTGTCTGTGGACCGAGCGGGTGTTGAGAAGGATGCATTGTAGGTGGTTGGGGTCGGGAATCTGTGGTGTGGTCGTAGCGGAGATGTTGTCGGTGCCGCTGAATTTGCAGGAGTAGCAGGAGAAAGGTCCATGGGTGTGTCCAGGAGCGGCTTGGACGCAGTTGGGGGCGCGACCGGGGTTAAGGGCTAGGAGGGTGGCGGTATCGTAGGTAATGCAGGAGGGCTGGACAGCGCGAGGGGCAGGGGGTCTGGCGCTGGGCGCGGTCCAGGCGCGGACGGGCGTAGACGGGCTTACCTTTGGCGCACCTTCGGCGCGGGTTGGGCGCGAACGCTGCGCGTGAACGCTGCGCGCGGGAACTCCTGTCATATATGGAAAGTGGAGGGGGGAGGGGCGAGGGCGGCTCAGCTGGGAGGCGTGGCGGGCTCAAGGGAACAACAACAACAACAGAATCAAAATGGAGGGGAGGGCAGAGCAGGGCGCCGGGGGATAACACACAAGGTCAATTTCACAATGCGCAGGTAAATATTGGAGCGAGCAAGCAAGCATCCAGTAAAGCAGTGACCAGGCGGTGAAAAACGCTAATGAGTTCTGGCGCTGTTTAAATTAATAAATAAACGCTGAAACACTATAGAATCCTTGCGCTATGGAAATAGATAAGTAAACAACACTGAAACGCTATGGAGTTCTGGCGCTGTTTAAATAAATAAATAAATGAGCAACACTTCGTCAAAAGCAGCTTTGCAGTACGATACCGCCTTTCAGCAGCAAGCAGGCAGGGGAGCGACCACTCGAGGCAGGAGCGAGGAGTGGATCACGTCGCTGTGAGGTCAGAGGGCGCTCTATATTGCTAGTGGGAGGGCGGCTCAGCTGGGAGGCGTGGCGGGCTCAAGGGAACAACAACAACAACAGAATCAAAATGGAGGGGAGGGCAGAGCAGGGCGCCGGGGGATAACACACGAGGTCAATTTCACAATGCGCAGGTAAATATTGGAGCGAGCAAGCAAGCATCCAGTAAAGCAGTGACGAGGCGGTGAAAAACGCTAATGAGTCCTGGCGCTGTTTAAATTAATAAATAAACGCTGAAACGCTATAGAATCCTTGCTCTATGGAAATAGATAAGTAAACAACACTGAAACGCTATGGAGTTCTGGCGCTGTTTAAATAAATAAATAAATGAGCAACACTTCGTCAAAAGCAGCTTTACAGTACGATACCGCCTTTCAGCAGCAAGCAGGCAGGGGAGCGACCACTCGAGGCAGGAGCGAGGAGTGCTGATGGAATAATTATCTGGAATGCAGAGGATATGTCACAGGTTTTTGATTCGCTTGGACTGTTGACCTGAATGTAATATATAATTTTCTCTCTGCAGGTTCTCAGTTCACCAATCTTGCTCTTCGTGGCTGTGCAGATCCAGGTTTTTGTAATCTTGGAAGCACCACAACATCTTATCAGAGGGTAACCATCGCTACTAACGTGGCCTGCACAGACAGCAGCATCCTCATTGAACAGGACATCCTTCTGCTAGCCATGATGGATTCCTCCTACTGAAACTCATCTAATCTTTCCTGCATCTGAATCCTTTCCCAATTACATAATACAAATAGTGTGCAAGATGTATTCACAGGCCTACAGCTGAACTACGTTCTCACAACTCCATGAGACACATAATCACTTCTGTTTCATTCTCCCAACCAGTCTGACTCTAGACATGTTCTACTTGGATGAGAACTGACAACATTCTGGAACCCTCCATGATCCCCAACTTCATCTTTTGCTTTATGTCTCTCTGCATCTTCTGTGCCTTATTTGACTTTTGTACTCTGTCTTCTTCTTCTTCACTTTCCCCTGCCCTTAGCATGTTCTTTGCAGGTATTTTCTATTTTGTAGTGTGGACAAGGCCCAGTCTTGCTCTCCATAGCAGTAATGGTGACAATAGCACTGAACAATGGGTATACATAATTCTACTCAACAGTTTACACAGCATGACCACAATTAAAAGAGATTATAGACAGCAAGAGGAGGGGCAGTACTGCAAAGAGCTAGGTTAGTAGGCTAATATCAGGTCTAGTGACAGAGCTAGTGAAGGTCACGTACGGGGAGGATTAGGGCCATATACAGACCATTAGGACCCGCTGATGGTGTGCTCTTTTTGAGGGTTCAACAAAAATTTATACTCAAGGATCCAACTGGCAGATGCATGAAGCATTTTTGTACCTTCACAAAAGGTCTTTTTCAGACAATCAGGAAGTTCGCGATCGAAAAAGATTTTTTTGTATATATATATATAACACAAATTGTGATTGGGTAACATGTTAGTGAATCCCAATTTGTGTTTGTGACCATATACCAAATCAGTATTTGGAAGGGAAATGTTTAGGGTATCCTTTCCAAATACCAAATCGGTATGGTATGTATTAATGTTTTGCAACCCGTAATCTGGTTGCAAAACATTACTATTTCACTACTTCCTCAAAAGAGGTAGCAAGCCATTCATAAGTGGACCCTTTCCCCTTTGTGAATGTTTACAAACATTTTTTACATTACCTACTCTTAAAAAATGTTACTTCATTGTTTTTTAAAAATGCATCCTGTTTTACTTTAAGGAAAAGGGGTTGCATAACAAAAAAATCTTTATTTAAAAGCCAGATCCGTGTGATGGCTGTGATTCATACAGTGTCCCCATTTGCAAGCTCCCTCATTATTATCCATGAGGTAGGTCAAATTGCAACCCATTATGAACCAGGGGCCCGATTCACAGAACTAACTTATGACAACATCCTGAACTAACTACCATTTTGGTATTCACAGAAGGCACTTACTCATTTTGGTATTCACAGAAGGCACTTATTCATTGATGAGTAAGTGCCTTCTGTGAATACCAAAATGAGTAAGTTACTCAAAATGAGTAAGCTGCTCATTTTGGTATTCACAGAAGGCATTTACTCATTAATAAGTAAGGGTCTTCTGTGAATACCAAAATGAGTAAGTTACTCAAACTGAGTAAATTACTCAAAATGAGTATGTTGCTCATTTTGGTATTCACTGAAGGCAATTACTCATCAATGAGTAAGTGCCTTCTGTGAATACCAAAATGAGTAAGTGCCTTCTGTGAATACAAAAATGAGTAAGTGCCTTCTGTGAATAGCAAAATGGTAGTAAGTTTCAGATGTTGTCTTAAGTTAGTTCTGTATATTGGGCCCAATGTGTTTGTGAACCAACTTGTTCGTACACAGGCCTGTTTGCAAAAACAGAATGTATTCTGTAAAAGTTAGTATTTGGAACGGACGTATTTAATGCATACCAGCCAAATACTGATTCAGTATGGTATGTATTAAGGTTTTGAAACTGAAATCCGGTCCCAAAACATTAATATTTTACCACTTCCGAAATGAAGATAGAAAGCCATTTGTACACATTTTTTCCTAGTTGAATGTTTACATAAATATGTTAACACTGCCTACTTTAAAAAAATATTACTAAACATTTTTTTTTTATTTGTGGCCTACCTCATTAATATTTATGAGGTAGGTCCAATTGTTATCCACTATTAATCAGGATTTTGTGAACCAACCTGTTAGTACATAATTCGGCTCGCAAAACAAAATGGCTGCAGTGCAATTCAGCATTTAATGAGTAACTTCCTAATACCGATTTGGTATAGTACGTATAACTCAAATCTGGTTGCAAGACATTAACATTTTATAACCTCCTCAAAGGAGTTAGTAAGCCATTCATGTATGGGAAGGAGTCTCCAATGGAATAATAGTATGCGAGTACATTGGTCGGTTTTAAAAAAAACGACCAATGCTGACTAGCTGATGGCAGTCCCACAACCGGTATCACGATATGACCACCTTCAAGGCGGTCACAAAGTGTATTTTTTGTATTGCGGCATGTGCTGCGGGCTGCAACACACACCACAGTACAATAGATGCACTACGTACATATCCATGCACTATGTGACAGGCATCATATGGTGCCTGGCACATGGTGCAGGTGTATGAAGGGGGCTCCATATATACCCACAGGGCCCTTGTCGGAGGGCCATGGGTTAAGGGGGATCTGCTACAAGCCCCAAATGGCCCTTTCCACGGCTGGCGGAAACTGACATTGTGATACCTACGGCAGTGCCTGAGCTATTGTAGGCATTACATTCATCCTAGAGCCCGTTGAATCCACAGCTGTCGGACTCTCCAACCGCCAAGCATCCGCCCAGCATCATAATGCGGCGGTCAGTTATGGAGGGTCCGATGGCAGTGGGACCACCACCCAAGGGCTGATGGTGACGGTCCTACCATCATCATAATGAGGCCCTCACTTCTTTGCCTTGATCATCCCACTGTCGTTGAGTTCTTTATCACGTATTTTCTTCTAACTAGCTCATTAGCTTTTTGTTTCACTCTTTCTCTACCTCTTTGGATTCGTGCTTCATTTGAATTGTTTGGAATTTGCTTTCACTGTCCCTACATCCTCTGTCTTTTGTTCTCCTCTCTTCTTATGTCTTTCATTGTTGGGTTTTCTGTCTCTCCTGCTTTTGTATCAGGGAAAGGTGGTGAGAGAGGCAAGGAGGTTTGGCGAGGTTGCGGAGTAACTAAAATTGAGGGGACCCCCTGCAAATTACATGGAGGGGTCATGTAACGAATTGGGGGTACGCAGCTTCAAGAAGTCCACTGAATCAATGAAAGTAGGAAAATACCTTCTTTATTCAAAAATATTTCTCATAAAAGTCAATTGGTTTTTAAACAATCTAGCCAACGCGTTTCATTCCCATATCGGAAACTACTTCAGGGCAAGCAAAGTGTCCCACATACGAGTTGATTCAGTGGACTTCTTAAAGCTGCGCACCACCAATTCGTTACATGATTCTTTGATCTGGAGCACAGTGACGCCACTAAACATTTGGCGTAGGGGTAGTCTGCACAGCGTCTGTACATTTAGGAATTGGCAAGAGGTGCTGCACAGGTGGTCCGCCGTTGTCGCTTTGGATCTCTAAATTCTTACATGGAGGGGGTCCCCCAAGATCCAGACCCAGTCAGAAGCTCTCAGGCCCGACCCTGTACAGAGCTTGGGGGTCCCCTCCACCAGGCGTGCTGCGGAGGTTCTGGGGGCTGTTGTTATGCCACTGAGGTGAGGTGTCATGTATGTCTTGAAAACGATGAAGAGTTGAAATACTGTTGTATGTTTGTTTGATATGACTTGGTGGTGTTAATTGGAGTATGTCGGGGATATTCACAGAGGTAACTAACACTTGTGAGTCATTCACACATGTACGTTTAAGCTTACACTTTTGATGAACTTTACTACTTTTGGTTATTCACAAAATCCAAGTATAAAGTAATTCAAAAGTGTAGACTTACACATCTCCACCCTATGAACCAGTGGGTGAAACCAAATATATGATTCTAAGTTACTACTGCAAAAAATAAACAGTAGTAAGTTCAGACCACAAATGGCAAACCACTGACCCTGCACACTCTCCCATCTCAAATAATAGCACTAAGGATTTAAAATAAAACCTCATAGCAAACAATGTTACATTCATTCAATTACACTTTTTAAAATCGTAAACAAATACAATGTGGTATTAAAACAATCTAAAAATGAAACATATTTATTTTTTAATGATAATTTATAAAATATGTTAACAAGCTTTTTAGAATTTTAAAATTAGTGTATTAAAATATCACAAAAGTACTTTTGATTACTTCTATATATCATTTTTATTAATTATTAGTATATAGTTTTAATTTTATTAACAACATATTTAAATGCTGCAGCATTTCCTTCTTTGTTCTAAATACAAACAATCAATTAAAAATATTATTTAACATAAACTATATGTACAAAGTTCCATTTTTCTTTTATTTTTCCTGTACGTTGTCATATGGAAATCTCCCCGTGGTGAAGTATAGGAAAAAGTAAAAACATTTATTCAGCTTGAATACTATTAGTAAAAATGTTTTTAAGGTAAATAACAATGTAACCTAGTTTTATATATTTATATTTAAAGGAATGGACACAAGAGAACATACTTTAGCACTCGATTTCTTTTTAATTCAATTATTAATTATATAAATATAAACTAATAATTTTGCTGAATTTTAAATAAAACATTTTCTACCTAAGATAAACATAATCATTATACATAATTAGTAAACATGATGTATGTAACTAATGAAACTTAATTTATTTTATGTTATTTAAATGTAATGTTCTATTCATGTTTATATTCTTAAAAATCTATTAAACATGTTTATTTTTTAATTAAATTATTTATTTATATTTCTTAAAAGTTTATTTTTGTTTAGCATATTTTCTATGAGGTTTTATTTTCAGTCTCTACCTTCATTTTTTGGGGGGGGATGGTTTTGCAGTAGTAGTGGTTAGCCATGTGGGGTGCTGGACTTACTGCACTGGGGTCATTTTCTACTGTTTTTGGTCCCATTGTGGCTGTAGTAACTTTCGAAGGGCAGTTTGTGAATTGCAATGAACTGACTTTTTTATGGGTGGGTGCATGTCCGTCCCTTAACCCCTCCCTAAACCTTCCTTAACCTCTCTTTACTCCTCACTAAACACTCCCATGAATTAGTAATAATTACCCTTTTTCCAACAATTCCTCTGGACCCTCCCATATTTACAAATAAGTAGTAAACTTACAGTTGTAGGTATCTCCCCATAGAAACAATGGGAGAGGTTGAGTGGGAGATTTACAATCTAGTACTTTAGCACTACGAAAGGCATTACACAATGCAGCTTGTAAATAGGTCCCAGTTTCTTTTAGGAAATTAAATCAATAATTTTGTTCAGTGGGAACAAGTAATAATGCTAGAGGCTGATTTCAAGACTTCTGCAGTTGTCATGCCAGTGTTCTAATCAGCAATTGACTGCTATGGAAAGGGAAGTTAGAGTGAGTTTTCATCATAGTCAGCATCTGGAATAAGGCTGCAACCATGGTGGCAGAACAAAGACTACCTTGTTCATGTTGGAATCAGAAATGCATGCAGAGTTTCTTAGTGGAGGTAGAATCCCTGAAGGTAAGGGAAACACGTGATTGCTCATTGTTTAATCAGCAAAGGATGATATAAAGTAGATTATTTCAGCCCTGGTTGAGTTTAGCATAAGAGCAGAGAGCCATCTAATGTCTTATTGCTTCCCGTTCCATACTCATCCCCTGTTCTTACACATTGTGTTATGGACCGCATTAAGACTAGAGGGGTCAGGAATGTCTCAGGACTTTGCTTCAATTGCAAAATAGCAAAGGGTGAGTTGCATATAATGTTCAAGTAACCTGCCAATTCTAGTGTTCCAGAACACACAGTTGCCTGAGTGATTTGGACCCTAATATATTTTCGAAGAAAACCTCCTTATGTTGTTGTCAGAACCTTTTCTAGTAGTGTTTGCGCTCCTCGGACAACTTCTCATTTCAAGTTCACAGCAACAGGGTGCAAGGCTCTCTCTTTGCGAGCCCCTCACCTTCGGATTTCAACACAATCTCAATTGAAATAAGACATGCCCAGGCCCTGAAAGTTTTTAAGAAGGCTCTGAAATTTGAACCGAACTGAAGTCAACATTTTAAACTTGCATTACACAAAGTAAAGATAGACGGTAACAAAATGTGCAAAACGGTTTAAGGTAAAATGGTGCTTTCCAACATATAGATTTCAGTAAAACCTGACTGTATGTAATGCACTATTTATACATAACTGTTCATTCAACACCTCCAGAGGTAGCAAGCACTATATTAATACAATTAAAATTAAAAGCACACACTTCACTGCTCAGTTGTTTACTCTTTACAAAACCACTCAAAAAGAATAAATCTTTGTCATGACAAAGCTTCAAGTGATTCAATCAATTAAAGCCAGTACCAGCTCCTAAACATTCTATACATTTGCAGATTACTATTTACATTTTCAGAATAACTTCGTGCGCATATTTTCATTTCTTGCAGGCAAGCAAGCAGGCACCCTGTCAGGAAGGCTTGTTTAGCTGTATGCCCAGCTTCACGTTCACAGCACAGGAGACTTACTGAATGACGTTTCAGCGGAAGCATTCAAACTATCGAAATCATCCGATACACCAACGTCAACCTCTGGATCAGAGAGAAATTAGAATGTTACCCCTGCCTGGAGCACTGTGGCAGTAAAGAGTCGTCAGAACTGATGCAAGCTGCTCGGGCATCACGCTCAGCACGCGCAAATGCAGTCGATTCTCCAGGACACATGTTTCACAGAGTCACCTACATTATACAGTGCTGCAGATGTCTCAGAACAGAAAAGGAAAAGCTGTGTGCTTCAAATCCTGACAAACATTCAGAAGAAACACGCAGATATTTGCAGCAAGTAACTAGGGGAACATATGCAACAAAGTCACATGCACTATATTGTTAGATGTAACTGGAGTATACATGGAGCAAGCCTGAATTTACTGCAAGCAGATTTAAACAAGTAAAGAGATGCAAGCACATATGACAAGTGAACACATGCAATAAGTGAAAAATATAATGTGTCTAGTGGGTGCATGGCAGACACATTTCATAAAGCTGCCAATGTGGGCTAGCACCTAATGCAGGGAGACTTTAATCGCTAGCCCACGTTCACACCGGCACGCCAAGTTCCCACATGTTCAGAGTGCTGGTACATGGGGCCACAGAGGTAGTATTGCCTCCCAACTGTGATAGCTGAAGAGATCGTAACACAGTAATGGTAACAAATTAGAAATGTAATACATGGCAAACTGGATTGTCTGGGGGAGCGGCTGTTAGGCTGTAGCAGACGCCACAAGGAAAGGAAGACTGAGGTCGTGTTTGTTGCAGTATGATTGATTTACTGGCCGATGAAGCAGTGCAATCAGATGTGAGGGCCATCTGGCTGGGCTGGGATGGCGCTGATGGGAGGGGGTAAGATGCGACAGGAGGCGGAGAGAGTGAAGAACCATATATTTTAAACATTGGCCACCACATGCACCGAGGCTTCACAGATATATTACAGTAATCACTTTAGCAAACATCGCTGACTGGGGCCTTTGCTCTACATACCAACCAAAGCGACTTGAGAATGCAAATCTGGTGTAGGTCAGTAGTGTTTACAGGTCACTGGTGCTTGATACAAAGGAATAACAGTTAATGGAAAAGACGTGCCTGAGAAGGACTTCATGTTTGCTCCCAGTGTGCAAATACCAAGATTCCCATGTACCTATGAGCCTGCCACTTGTATGTGGTAAGCTATCTACAGGAGAGCATTTCACTTGTGCACTGGTGTGTCCGTGGGTGTGAATCTGCGCCCCTTTGCTGCAAGGTAACGTGCTGCACAGTGTTAATAAAATGAAAGCAGCTGAATAAATGACGAGCCCTCTGAAAACAGCATCTGACATTTGATCTTGTCATTGAATGCTCAAGAAACGTGATGAGATAAGAACATGATATTCAGCCCTGCTTACTAAAATGCGCTCTGTGCCTTGAAGCCAGTGAAAAGATGAGCTCTCCTGAGGACGGCTCAGTGATGTCATTTGAGATGTCATCAGTGACGTCATCAGTGATGTCACTGACCATGTCATGAATGATGTAACATGTGACATCATCAGCAGTGGATTGCGGGTGCGCGAAATATATAGTTAGTGCAACTAACTATATATGGAATTTCATTGGTTTTGTATGATTAAAATATTCACCTAACTATATATGGTCTCAAACCTATGGTTTTTTAATTGAATATATATATATATATATATATATAGCGACATGGTAGGGACAAACTGACATTCTGGTAATCATTGAGGTAGTCATTGGGTGGATTCACTGGAGAGCCATCAAGTCACCACTGGCTAACTCAAGAGACTTGCAGAATCTCTTAATAAAACAAACGTCCCATTAGGGGAGTCATGCTTGTACAATGCAAATCCTTTGTCCTGAACAGAGGCCAGTCACTCATCAAACCCTGTAATGTAGGTCTTTGCAAACAGGCTAGTGCCTCGCCAAACCCTACTATGCACAGACTTTGCCTTGTACAGAGGACTTTGCAGAAACCAGTGCCTCACCATCCCCTACTATGTACACTCTTTGGCTTATACAGAAGTCTTTGCAGACAGGCCAGTCTCTTATCAAACCCTACTATACACATAATTCCCCCTGGACTGAGGCCTTTGGGGAAAGGCCAGTCCCTAATCAAACCCTACTACACACAGCCTTCACCCTGCAAGGAGGTCTATGCAGACAGGCCAATTCCTCCCTCAATCCACCTATGAACACCCTTTGCCCTATAGTGATACATTAGCCAACAGGCCAGTCCCTCACAAAACACTACCAGGCAAAGCCTTTGGGCCACACAAAGGACCATGAAGAGAGGCAGTCTCTCACCAGACCCTAATATGCACGGTCTTCACCATGTACAGAGTTTTTTTTAACAGGCCAGGGCCTCACCATACCCTACTATGCAGACCCATTGCCATGTACAGAGGTATTTGTGGATAGGGCAGTCCCTCACACTCCCTTACTATGCATAGCCTTCGCCCTGCGCACAGGTCTTTGCGGATAGACAAGTCCCTCACCAAACCCTACTATGCATAACCTTTGCTCTGTAGAGTGATGTTTGTTGACATGCAAATTCCTCACCAAACCCTACTATGCGCATCCTTCACCCAGTACAGAGGTCTTTGTGGATAGGCCAGACCCTACCAAACCCTACTATGCATACTCTTTGCATATACAGATGTGTTTGCGGACAGACCACCCCGAGAACCCTACCATGAACAGACTTCGCGCTGTACTGAGGTCATTGTAGACAGGTCAGTCCCACAGCAAACATTCTACACACAGCTTTTTCCTTGTATAGAGGTCTTTGCAAACTGGCAAGTCCTTCACAAAACCCTGCTATGCACACTCTTAGCAGAGTACAGAGGTCTTTGTAGGCAGCCCAGTCCTTCACCAAGCCCTATTAAACACAGCCTTCAACATGTGCAGTGGTCATGGTGAACAGGCCAGTAGATCTCCAAATGCTACTACGCACGGTCTTAGCCATTTACAGATGTCTTTGCAGATGGACCAGTCCCTCACCGAATCCTACTACATGTATAGAGGCATTTACAAATAGCACAATCTCTCAACAAACCCTACTTGACACAGAGTTTGCACTGCACAGAGGTCAGTCTTCAACTTGGAGAGAGGTATTTGTAGACAGGCCAGTCCCACGCCAAATGCTACTACACATAGCCTTTGCCCTGCTGAGAGGGCTTTGAGGATATGCCAGTTTACCACCAACCCCTACTATGCACAGTCTTTTCTCTTTACAGAGGTCTTTGTGGATGGGCCAGTCACTCATACAACCCTACTGTGCACATCTTTTTACAGAGATCTTTGCACACAGGACAGTCACTGAACGCCCGTTCCTCGCACACTCTTCACCCTGTGCAGAAGTCTTTGCTGACAGGCCGGTCTCTCACCCAGCTCTACCACTTTCAGCATTTGCCCTGTACAGAGGTCTTTGTGGACAGGGCCGTCCCTCATCAAACCCTGGTAATAATACCTGTTGCCCTGTAAAGAGATCTTTTTGGAAGGGCCAGTCACTTATCCAGCCCTCCTGCACATAGCCGTTGCCCTGTTAAGAGGTGTTTGCAAACAGGCCAGTCCCTCATCAAACCCTACTGCACATAGTCTTCCCCCTTTAGAGAGGTCTTTACTAATAGGCCAGTCCCTCACCAAATCCTGCTATGCATAATGTTCACCCTATTTAGAGGCCTTTTCAGACAAGCCAGTTTCTCACCAAACACTAGTACACACATTATTCGCCTAAAAAAAGATTTTTGCTGATTGGCCAAACCCTCACCAAACCCTACTATTGTCAGCTTTCACTTTGTACAGAGGTCTTTGAGGAGAAGCCAGTTGTCATCAAACCCTAGTGCACACAGTCTTCACCTTGTAGAGAGGCCTCTGCGGAGAGGTCAGTCTCTCACCCACTCCTCGTACATACAGACAGAGGTTCTGCAGACATGCCAGTCTCTCACTAAACTCTACTGTGCAAACCCTTTGCCCTGTTCAGAGGTCTTACCGGATGGGTCAGTCCCTCACTCATCCCTACTACACACAACCTTTGCCCTGGACAGAGGTCTTTGCAGATAGGCCAGTCCCTCAATCATCTCTACTATGCACACCCTTCACTTTGTACAGAGGTGTTTGCAGGCAGGGCAGTCCCTCACCAAACCCTATTATGCACAGCTTTCACCCTGTAAAGAGGTATTTGCAGGCAAGCCAGTTTCTCATCAAACCCTAGTGCACACAGCCTTCGCTCTGCACAGAGGCCCATGCGGACAGGCCAGTCCCTCACTAAACCTTACTACACACACCCTTTGCCTCTGCACACCCGTTGCCTATGCACACCCAAGTCAAATTAGGTGGTCAAGTCCTACTATGCATGACCTTCACCCCCACACACCGAAGTCTCATTATTTGGGCAAGACCCTACTATGCACACCCTTCACCTCCACACACTCAAGTCCAATTAGGTGGCCAAGCCCCTTCTATGCACAGCTTTTGCCTTGTACAGACGTCTTCATGGAGAGGCCACTGCCTTTGGAGCTCCAAGTTCTATTAGGTGGCCAAGCCCCTACCAGGCAGACCCATTGCCTCCTCACACATATGTTCCGGTTGGTGGCCAAGCCCCTACTATGAACAACCTCCCCCTTGTACTCAAGTCATCACACAGAGCGCTGTCCTTCCAGAGACTAAAGTCCCATTTGGTAGCCAAGTCCCTGATACACACGCTCTTTGCCAATATACACCTAAGCCCTATTAGCTTGCCAAGCCCCTACTACAAACAGTCTTTGACTTGTACAGAAGTTTTATGGAGGGTCCACTCCCACTAACCACACATAAGTCCATTAGGTTGACAAGCCCCAACAATGAACATCCTTCGCCTCCTCACAAACAAGTCCCATTAGGTGGCTAAGACCATTCAACGCATAGCTTCGCTGTTACATTCTCTGTATGTACTTTTAGTATTTCCCATTTAATTGTATGTTGCCCTTTTAATGACACTGTGTACTTTTAACTATGGCACACGTCATACAGTTGTTGTTACATCATATTAGAACTGTTGCTTGGACATTCTTCCTTTGGTCTTGGCAACAGCAGTACTGTGCTCCTTTTATTAAACACATTTTTCACTTCTTTGAACTTCAAGAATTATTTTTTTTATTGAAAACTTTACAATGGCGATGAGGGACCCTGTACCTGCTACTCTCTGGAGCAGAGGAGCGGTAATATTTATTTGGGATTGGACTCTTACTTGATCTCATCATTTGAAAATACAGACATTATCATTTATATGGATGATCTCATTATTTACTTCATCATTCTGAGATTTTTCAGTGCTTATTTGCCTCTAATATTGAATTTTGAGCGTTTTAACATTTTCTGGATTTGACTTCTACTATTTAGAAATCCATGCTATCTACGTGCATAATCTGTTCATTACATCCTTCACCGTTTTTTTTCTGGAACTTCTAAACTATTCCTGGACCAGTGTACTAATTGTAAACTAATTAGGCATTATTTTTTCTGTGGATTAACATTGCTGGAATGATCGTTACCTGCACGTGATCATCTTCATGTATGGTTTTGTAACCCGATGCACGCGTAACCATTGACACCTTTGTTGCTATTAACCTCCACTGGCTAAGGAAAAGACGTGGAAAACAACGGTGGGACACAGCGTGATTACGTCATTGCAACTACGAGTCAACGGCATCACGCTCGGAGGCAGTTTTTGTTTCCGTGGAAACGACCATCAACAATTCGCCGATGCGCACGGCAGCGCATCAAATTTAACTTCAAAGATCCTCAACCACTATTTCAACTTTTCATGGCAGCACTTCGATATTTAATATATATTGCCGATGTGCATGGCAGCTTTTTGAATCTGGGCACATCGTTTTTTTGTGTACAGAGCCATCTAGCAGATTCAGCTGAGAAAGTTCGTATCATATTTCATCATAAGAATACTACATCATTGTGCGCATCGCTGATGCACACAGCTTGTATGGTATTTACTGTTGACAAATTATTATACATCTAATATTATTTAGCCCAATTTTCTTCTTTTCTGCTCCATTATACTAAATGCACAGCACGTTATTATTATTGCATATTCTATTTTAGTATTTTACTATTCAGTGTGTATTGTTCTTTTATTTGTGATCATCAACATGCAATTCAACCCACCTACAAAGTTTTTAAAAGCTAAAGGTGAACCTCCAATTCCATGGTCTAGATGGAAGGAGGAATTGTTGACCTATTTAAAAGCAATTGATGGGGAAAGATTGGGAAATGAGAGGAAAAAAAGTATTTTGTTGCATTGTCTTTGCTCTGAAGGTCAAGCTATATTTAGAACCTTACCTGTTGCAAGTGGGGATTTTGGCACTTTTGATGAAGCGCTGATGCAAATGGAAACTTGTTTTGAACCGACGACTACTATAGCACTCAATAGGTATGAATTCTATACTAGAGCTCAGAGAGAGTGTGAAACACTTGATGATTTTTTAACTGCTCTCATGAGTCTTGTAATTTCGTGCAATTTTGGCAATCTTGCTGATGAAATGATAAGGGATCAAATTATTGTGAATGTAAGGAGTAAGGAGTAAGAAAACTCAAAAACAGTTGTGGATTTTAGGGAATCCTAATTTGAATGACACCATTTCCACTGCAAAGGCTTTCGAGCAATCTGATAAACGGAGGAGGACAATTGAGGATGTAAATGCTAAGGGTGACAGTAGCAAAAGCATCGATGAAGTATGTGTTGTTAAAAAAGTATTTACCAAGCCTCCTCAATATTATAATAGAGATATGAAAAATATTGTGTGTTTTAGGTGTGGAAGTACTAACCACGTAGCGTCATATAAATGTTGTCCTGTCATAGGAAAAGAATGTATTAAATGCGGTAGAATTGGACATTTTGCTAAGGCATGCAAGGATGATCGTAGAAGGACTGTTGATGCTCATAGAAGTGCAGGGTCCAAAGTTAATGACGTTTCAGTTGTGAGAAGTGTTAACTTTTCTGATGACGATCTTGGCATGGTAAAAAGTATGGTTGTATCTATTGTTGATGTGTGTTCCTTAGAGAAGAAATTAAGTTCACCGAAGTGTAGTGTTAAATTTTTGAATGAGGATTTAGATCTTATGGCAGATTCTGGTTCGCCGTGGACCATCATAACTGAAAGTTATCTTGAAGAAAAATTTGGCAAGGTTTTGTCTATTGAAGATTTGTCTAGTCCTAATATTGTGACTCAGAGTTTTGAAAGTTCTACTATTGATCTTGCCGGGTATGTTGCTTCAGAAGTTGAATTTAAAGGAAGGTCAGCTTTTATTAAAATGTATTTTGCTAGGAAAGGAGTAAATGTTTTGGAATGGCGGGATCAGTGGAAACAAGGAATCATTCTTAATACACGTAATAAAGAGCCTGTTATGGTAATAGAGGGGAGCGATATTGTTGGAGTCATGAGTGAAGGTGCTGATCCAGTTCTTGTTGGGAAAAAATGTCCTGAGGTATTTTCTGACAAATTAGGGAAACTTAAGGGCTTCACTCATGAGATCAAATTACAAAAAGGGGCTTCTCCTGTCAAACAAAAACTTAGGAATGTGCCTATTAATGTGAGAGATGAATTGGGGAAACGTTTGAAAGGTATGCTGGATGAAGGAGTGATTGAAGAGGTGGAGTCATCAGAATGGGTTTCTCCGATCGTTTTGGCATGCAAATCAGATAACTCATTCAGACTGTGTGTTGTTGTTCGTGCGCTTATTGCTAACATTTTGATTGATTGTCATCCCTTACCAAACATTAATGAGATTGTGAGAATGTTAGAAGGGGCCACTGTTATTTCCACCTTGGACCTCAGGTCGGCCTATCATCAAATTGAGTTAGCTAAAGAATCTCACCACTTGACTGCTTTTATCACGCCACAAGGTTTGTACCAGTTTAAGAGGATGCCTTTTGGACTAGCGTCTGCAGCGTCTCTATTTCAGAGATGTATGTGCCATCTTTTCAAACAAATAGAATCGTGTGTAAAATGCTTTCAAGATGACATTTTAATCTATTCACCAGATGAAGCAACTCATTCGGAACATCTTGAAAGAGTATGTAGGATTCTCAAGGATTATGGACTCACACTAAAGAAGTGCAAATGTACATTTTTCCAAGAATCTGTGGAGTATTTAGGACACACACTTCCCAAGGATGGTGTTGTTCCCAAAAAGTCACTTGTAGATGCTATACTTAGAGCACCCTTTCCAGACTCTAAAGAAAATCTTCTGTCCTTTTCAGGACTTTGCGAATATTATAGCAAATTCATAAAAGATTTTGCTTCAAAAATTGAGCCATTGAGAGATCTAACGAGAAAAAATGTTGAATTTGTGTGGGGAGAAAACCAACAAAAAGCGTTTGAAAATATCAAAGCAGAAATGGTTGCTGCATCGTCTCTTAAACCGTTTTGTGTTAAGAAAACATGCGTACTTACCGGAGATGCCAGTCTGTATGGACCTGGATGTGTTTTGTTACAGTGTTCTGGAAAGGATGAATGGAATGTGGCTTTCGCCTCACGCACGCTGAGTTTGACAGAGGGACGTTATGCTGTCATCGAAAAAAAGTTGCAAGCATGTGTGTGGGGTGTGGAGCATTTCAGGAATTACATTTCGGGTGCACGATTTATTCTCAAAACGGATCATAAACCTTTGGTTACCATTTTAGCTCCAGATGGTGGTCTTAACGCCAGGGCAAAAATAGCTAGGCTAATGTCACGTTTGCAGGAATATACATTTACCGTTGAATATGTTCCAGGAAAAGTTAATGTCACAGCAGATTGTTTACCTCGCCTTCCCTGTGATGGTAACAACGATTCATGTAAAGAAGAAATTGTTGCAAGCATTTCTGAGATATTATCAGACACATTTAGTGCGATTTCTGAAGACTTGTGGAAGAAAAGTATGAGAGAAGATAACACCTTACAGCAAATTGTTAATTATACCTGTGTTGGTTGGCCTGCTAAGAAGGACATTTCAGATGAGTTATTCCCATTTTGGAAAGTCTCTGATGAGATTTTTGTAGAAGGAGATTTTATTTACAGACAAGGAAAATGCATTCCTCCTGTTTCTTTACATGACACCATTTTACATTTGAGTCATGAAAGTCATCTAGGTATGTCTTCAATTAAAAGGCTTATCAGATCGTTCTTTTGGTGGCCAGGTTTAGACAGGTATCCGGATAGGTTGGTTAGAGAATGTCGAGAATGTGTGTGTAGTGAGAAATCTCTCAAGTGTAATCCGGCCTGCTTATTCCAGTTAAATGGCCTGATTATCCATGGCAGAAGCTTGGTTTAGACATTGCTGGCCCTCTTAACTTTCAACCGCATTATTGCAGGTTCGCCATTGTATTGTATTGTATTGTATTGTATGTTGGATTTGTAGAGCGCCTTATCACCCCGGGGTCTCTAAGCGCTTAGCGGAGAGTGGACACAGAGTTGTTAAGGGAGCAGGCTAGAAGGTACCCCATGCCTCCTGAAACAGCACGGTTTTTAGCTTTTTTCTGAAGGGCATCAGGCTTGTTTCTTTGCGCAAGCTCTCTGGCAGTTTATTCCATGCACTAGGAATTGTGTAGGAGAAAGTGCGCCCTCCTAGAGAGGAAAGTTTGAACCGTGGACATACCAGCAGTGCAGCATCTACTGATCGTAAATTCCTGCTAGGGGCGTACGGGACAAGACGTTCCTTAATGTATTTAGGGGCTTGCCCGTATAAGGCTTTATGCGTAATGCATAGGCCCTTGAACTTGGCCCGCTGTTTCACCGGCAGCCAATGGAGTTTGCGAAGAAGGGAGGTGGCATGGGTCCTTCTTGGTTTATTGAAAATAAGTCTGGCCGCGTCGTTCATGACTATCTGGAGTCTGTTCATCAGCTTTTGTGGAGTACCGACATACAGAACATTACCGTAGTCCAGACGTGCCAGGATTAATGCTGATACTGCTCTCCTAAGACTGTCCCCCGTCAAGATGGGGGACAATTTACGCAGTTGTCTCATTAGGCCCACACAGGTGCTCACTACAGCTGAGACCTGGGCTGACATAGTGAGATTGGCATCTAACACTATGCCTAGGCTTTTAACTGTTTCTGCAGGTACTGGGGGGTTTCCTAATTCAGTGGGCCATAAGAGGTCACTCCAAGGGCTGGATGTTGACGTAATTGTGAGTACCTCAGTTTTGTCAGGATTAATCTTTAATGAATTTGCCGTCATCCAATTGACGGTAAATTTTAGGATGTTTTGCAATTTCTGGTCTGCTGTTGGAGAGTTACGAATTTGAATGATGATCTGTGTGTCATCAGCGTAATTGTATATATTACAGTCCATCTGATTTAGTGATGAGATAAGGGGTTGCAGATATGCATTAAACATCAAGGGAGAAATCCAATCCCGACCCGAAGGAACTACAAGGACCACCGTTATTCAAAAAATCAGAACGGTTCACACAGAAATAAAATCCTGCACTATCAGAAGGAGCATTCTTTTTAACCGGCTCAGCCATCATAAGTAAACAACTTTTTATTAAAGGTTAAAATACGGTTTCAGTGGCAACCATAATCCGAAAATTATCGTAGGCAACAGAAGCGGCATATTGATTGGATCAATTTAATCACAATAAGGGAATAACCTAGACATCCAGAGCACCTGCATTGGCAAACTAGGAAGAGAATTGCCACGTCGGATTCAAGACGGATATATACATATAAACAGTTAATGATAACCCAAGCTTGAGAAATAAAGCCTGTTTTCATGCTAACTCTGACACAGACCTAAATAGCAAATCTATTGGAAGCCATGATGCCCACATTATTAAGCCACGGGTATGATAATAAAGACTAAAGCAGATTTCCTGACGAAGGCGACCGCCAAAACGCGTTGAAGGATTTAATTCTGCGTTTATATGAAGTTATAAACAGGAATGATGTTTTTTATATAATTCAAATTTTATGTGAAATTATTCTAATGTATTGTATGTGAAAATGTCTTTTGTAAATTAAATAATTCAAAATATATATATAAAAAAGATAAAACAAGGAGATAAAAAAAGAAACATAAAGAGAAAAGAATATCAAAGATACTCAAAAAATAAATACCATCAAATAGATCTCTATGAGTGGAAAATGAGTTATTATATACATGTCTAAGATACTCAGATATAATTAGTACACATAACCCGGTGTGTTCTTTCCTTTCCCAAAAATACTTTACCTTGCCAGGGTTCATCCTTTAAGGCAGGGGCCCCAAACCTTTCCTACAAAATTAAACATCAAGGGTGACAGGGCCGAGCCTTGTGGGACTCCACATGCGATCCTTGCTGCCTCGGATACCGAAATCCCACATCAGTAGGTCGTGTTTGACCATATCGAATGCCGCGGAGAGGTCAAGCAGCACCAGGGCACGAGGGTCTTTTTTATCTGCTTTCAGTCGCAGGTCGTCCAGCACGGAGAGCATGACCAATTCCGCGCTATTTTGGGCCCTGAAACCGGCCTGGTTGGGTTCCAAAAAGGAGTTGTTCTCAAGATGATGTGAGAGGCTGGGCAGCACATGCTGCTCCATTACTTTGGCTAAAAAAGGAAGCTGTGAAATGGGCCTGTAGTTTTTCAAGATCTTGGTATCTGCCCCTGCCTTTTTTAAGAGAGGAATCAACCGGGCTTCCTTAAGGTTGGAAGGTTGGAAGGTACCTGTCCGGATGTGAGTGAGCTGTTTAGGAGCGATAGTATGTCATCCTCCAGTCCTGACCAGGCTTGTTTGTAGATCCTCAGCGGGCATGGGTCTGCCGGTGAGCCTGATTTGACTTGACCCATCACTATTTTCAGAGTTTCTTTAGTGAGTAAGGGTAGTGAAGTTAGGGGCTGGGTGACTGTAGGGGAAGCTATTTGAGTGATTCCCGGGCAGTCCAGTCTAGGGGTGGTCTCGATTTCTGTCAGGAGGTCAGATATCTTGGTGGTGAAGAAGGCCTGAAATTTATGGCAGTCTTCTTGTGTGAAGGAGGGGGGCTGTTCCTTCTTTTTCCTCAGTTCTGTAAGAACTTTGAAAATTTCTTTCTGAGGATTGGGTGCCGTCGCAATTCTGCTTTCGTAAAACTCACTTTTCCTGGCCCTAATAGCTTGTTTATAGGTGGTGAGCTCTTTAACATACGAGGCTTGGGCATTGGGATCATACCCCTTTCGCCAGGCTCTCTCGCTCCGATGCAGGGAGCGTTTCAGGAGCCTCAGAGCATCATTGAACCAGGGGGCCCCTTTCCCTTTGTCCCCAATTTTTACCCTTCGTGCAGGTGCCACTGCCTAGATGGCGTTTTCCAGTTTTTGTGAAAGTTTGAGGCGAGCCAGCTCAACGTCATCCTCTGGTAGTCTGTTAAGGTGGGAGGGTTTCTCTAATGTGGATAATAGCGTGTCAGTGTTGATTGAGTTCCACCTTCTCACAACCTTCCACTCAGCGGTGGGGATTACTTTTTGCCTCGGGAATGCTAATCTACCCTGCAGCAGGTGATGATCCGACCATATGCAGGGCGAGATAGTGATAGGGCTCAGCACCGGGACTGAAGTCCAAATCAGGTCCAATGTGTGACCTTTCTTGTGTGTTGGACCTGTCACTATCTAGGTTAGTTCTAGCGCGGTCATAGCCTCTTCTAACTGTTTGGACGTTGCGTCTTTGGTGGATTCCTCCCAGGGAGATTGAAATCTCCCATTACCACAAGACCCTCATACCTTGTTCGGAGGTCGTGAACCAGTCCCAGAAAAGGCTCGATAAAGGCTGGGGGAGTTCTGGGGGGGCGATAAACGATGAGTATTGCCAGGCAATTGGTGGCAGAACAAAGCTTGACTCCCAGGATGTCCACACCCTCTATACTTTCTGCACAAATGGTTTCCGATTTAAAGAAGTTATTATAAAAAACGGCAACTCCCCCCCCTTCCTACCATCTTTCCTATTGTGGATGGTGGCGCTGAAGTTGGGTGGTAATGCTGCCACCAAGTCAGGCATGGATGAATCCTCTAGCCACGTCTCCGTGATTCCTACTACATCTAGGTTACCTTCTTGGAGCAAAGAAAACACCTCCAAATTGTGTTTTTGGAGGGAGCGTGTGTTGAGCAGGGAAACGCTCTGTGATGTTACTTTGCCTCTTTCCCTCCTAGTGTTAGTTTTACTAGTAGATGACTCTGCTGTGGGTTTCAGCAGCTCCTCCCGCCTCAGTGCCTCCACTGTTTGCGGGCTAATGAGACCGGTTGTATTATTTAGTGCAAGCAGGGCTTCCCTGGGGTACCACAGCTTCGGACCAGGGGTCGTGGCCCCTGGTCCCGGCCGGGCGCGGACGGGTGCAGACGGGCTTGCCTTTGGCGCGCCTTCGGCGCCCCGCCGGCGCCCCCGCTGCGCCCGTCCGCTGCGCTTCCTGTATGAGGGTGCCATTTTATACACACTTGTCATGGTGGATTATCATTCTAAATGGCCTGAGGTAAAGTTAGTTCCACGTGTTACCACTAGCAGTGTTGTTTTATTTTTGAAAGAAGTTTTTGCCTGGGAAGGTAGTCCTGAGGTGATTATTTCAGATATTGGTGTACAATTCAAATCGTATGAGATGATGGAGTTTTTAAAATTGCATATTATTCGGCATATTACCATCTTAATGAACCACAAGGGAATGGTCAAGTGTAGAAGTTCAATAGGGTTCTAAAGCAAAACATACTTTGGGCACGTAATTTTGGTGCTGATTGGAAAGACAAATTGAGGGAGAAATTATGGTTATACCGTTTAACTCCCCATTCTACAACCGAAGTTTCACCTTTCCGTTTGCTCAAGGGTAGAGATCCTGTTTCCAAATTGTTCCCTTGGTAGTTTAAGAAAGTTAAAGTTCAGAATTTTGAGCTAGATATAGTAGACATAGCTCGTAAAGTTGAAGAAAAGAAACTGAAGAGTAAGAACAATTATGATCTTCGTATGAAGGTTAAGATACCTACATTTGTTGTTGGGGATTTGTTAGGATACGAAAACCTGGAATTCTTCTCAAGCATGATACAACATTTAGTAGGCAAATGAAAATTGTCAATCGCAATAGTGTGGTCACTCAAGATGGACAAGTTTGGAATGCGAGACGTGTTTCTAAATGCTCCATGATTTATTCTTAATATTTCTAAGGAAGGAGATGTGTTATATTCTCTGTATGTACTTTTAGTATTTCCCATTTAATTGTATGTTGCCCTTGTAAGGACACTGTGTACTTTTAACTATGGCACACGCCATACAGTTGTTGTTACATCATAATAGAACTGTTGCTTGGACATTCTTCCTTTGGTCTTGGCAACAGTAGTACTGTGCTCCTTTTATTAACGCCTTAACGGCGGCCGCGATTTTGCAGAAGTGCCGCACTTCCGCAAAACAGGCGGGGGCTGGTCGGCCATTGGCCGACGGCAGCACTGGGGAGGTAGTGCTGCCGTCAGCCAATGGGCGATGGCAGCACGGAACGGGTTAAACAGACTTTTAACTTCTATGGACTTCAAGATTTATTTTTTTTATTGAAAACTTTACATTTGCCTTATACAGAAGTCTTTATGAAACAGGTACTCCCTCCAGAGACCCAAGTAACATTAGGTGGCCAAGTCTACCGGTGGGCGGAAGTCACGTAGCGTCACTCTGAGGAATTCCATGCAGTGACATAAAACCTCTGCATGATTTTGCAGTGTTTCACCCACCCCCTACCGACATGACTCGTTTGAAATATTGGCGCCACTTCTTCTTCACTCAGCCCATACATAGATAGGAGTAGTTTGCATGTTAAAAAAATAATATTTCATTTATTGAGAACGATACTAAACTGGGTGTCTGTCAAGCCTACCTGCTCTGGAGCTCCTGGCAAAGGGTCTCTTGGAGCTATCCCTCTGCTCTCCCGGTGCAAGCAAGGTTCCAGGTAGTGGTGGTGTCGCTGGCAGAACTTTTGGGGTCTCGGTCCAGAGCTACTAACAGGACATCCCTACCATTTTAGGGACCCAGGTGTCTTAAGGTAGGATGATCTTCTCTCCCGTGGTACTCTGATCAGCGGAATATGGTGCAGGGCACCTCTTGTCTCTGGGATGACTCCTAGGGCACTCCCTGGCTCTCCTGTGTGTTCTGTTATACTTCTCCCCTTGTATATGCTGAAGGACCCACCATCCAGATTGCTTGTGTCGCGTAACATCTCCTGAGGCAAAAAGCCGGGAGACTTGCTTTTTAAAAAAAATTGTGTTTACTGTTTTGAACTTACTTGGGGCAAAGGCCGGTTATTTTGACATCTCCTGGGGTGAAGGACGCTCTTGATACCGCGCGTCCCCCCTTATCTTGCTCACTCTCCCTACAGCCGAGTTAGGTGCTGTTTGGGTAGAGCTAGCTTTGGTCGCCATCTTAGGGGTAGCCCGGGATCGCCGCTCCAGCAGTCCGGCCACTCCCACTCCCAGCCTGCATATGAGTGGAGCACCCTCCCCGACCGCGCAGCGGGCGCGCCGAAGGCGTGCCAAAGGTAACCCTGTCTGCGCCCGTCCGCGACCGGATGGGGCATGGGGCCAGAACCCCTGATCAGTGTGGGATCGGTGTGGTGGACAGATTACAATACACTGGAGAACAACTACTCCTACTTCGCCCGAGGAAAAACAGGAGTTGCTGGCATAATCTGCAGGCGGATGTACTACCCTTACGTTGTGTGGATTGTCCCTTCGATGCCAGGACCCCAATGGGCAGGGGACAGGAGGTAGACAAAGCTAGGATGATGCTGCTTAACTGCCGCTCTATGAAGAAACACAAGTTAGAAATCCTTGAGCTTTTAATGGACTATAAGCTTGATGTACTCTTTTTTAACAGAGACATGGTTGGATGAAGAGTCATCGCCAGAAATCCTTGAGGCTATTCCGTTAGGATATTGTCTACTTAGAGTTGACAGGGGGCGCCGGAGAGGAGGAGGATTGATGCTAATTCATAAAAGTGAGCTGCTATGCACTCTAGATCAAGTTAAATTGCTGAATAGTGAGGCAGGATTTTTTACATTAAACATCTCCTCTTTTAATATTATAAATGGCTTTCTGATCTACCCCCCCCCCGGGCGGAACTGCACAGTTCTGTGACAACTTGGTAGAACTGGCCACTCAACCGGCGCTCCGCTACAAGAAGCTCCTCATTTTGGGGGATTTGAATCTTCACTTTGAGGATGCTGACTGTGGGGAGGCGCAGGCAGTTGTGGAAACACTGAAATGTCTGATGCTGAAGTTGCAGTCACTCGCACCCACACATCAACAGGGCCACCTCCTTGATCCTATTTTTTCAAACTTGGAAGGAATAAAGGTCGCTTCCCCGATTGGAATCCCCTGGTCGGATCATTATATGATTCCGTTTGAGGTGGAAGGGAGCCTTCGTAAATTGGAGGGAGGAAAGCCAATGCCACAAAAGCGTAGGGATTGGAAAAAATTCAGTCAGGAAGCATATAGGTGTGCCCTGCTGAACGAGTCGCCCCCTCGGAGTGACACCCTGCAAGAAACGTGGAAAGGGTATTAAAGAATGGATGTCGAATGCCTTAGACATAGTGGCGCCTTGGACAACTAAGCCCCCGGTCAGAAGGACCAAAACGGCCGGTGGTTCAGCAAAGAGCTTATGGAGAACAAAGCTAAATGTAAAAATTTAGAACGCAATTGGCGAAAAAATTACAATTTAGAGTGTAAACTGCGCTACAAGAGTGAATTGAAAAAATATCACAAACTAGTTAGAGCAGCAAAGGGAGCTTTCCTTAAAGAAAGAATAAAAATGGCAGATAATCCAACTAAAGAACTATTTGCCATATATAAAGAACTTACTATCCCCACAAGATTAATGGTGCAAGACATCTGTTCCAATGAACTATGTGAGTTAATAGCTGACCACTTTGTTGACAAAGTGGAAAAAATCTACACCTCCTTCACGGGAGGGACGGATGTGTCGCCAAACCAGGTTGAAAAGGTTAAGAGCGTGGCCATTAATTTGCATTTGAAGTGCTTTAAAGTACCGGATAGGCAAGCTATGTTGAGCATAGTTAATAGTATTCAGTCAGGATCCCCTAGCGATGCAGCCCGCCCAAGTGTTTAAGAGTGTCCTTGAGAGCATAATAGATCACATTAGTCACATGGTGTAGTGTAGTTCCTATTTTCCCTATAGGCCCTGCGCATTGGAATAACATAAACAGCAGTGTCTTCTAGGTCTCTACTGAACTATGTTAGACTTAATTGGGTTTGTACCAGCTAGCTCAGAGGTCACTGGAAACTTTCTTGACTGAATAGGGAGTGATCAGCTTCTTTGGCTCAGACAAGAAGGGATTCAGTTTTCCAACAACCGCATAAACATGACAACTTTGCTCCTCAGAATAAGAGTCAATCTCTAGAGTCGTGTGACACAATAGACAGCTTTTTCACTCAGTCAGTTGTGCAGTTTTACTTTCACCAGGAGGCAGAGAATAGAGAGACGGGCGTTTTCAATAAAAGGTATTATTTATTGAACAGTCTTCCTTCTCATGCAAGAGAAATGAATTGCCACAATTGCAAGACTTGTTATTATAAAAAGTGCGTACAGTAAGATCAGTATTACAAAATAATACTGTAAAAGCATTGATATGGTTTCTTAGCCATAAGATGGTTAAAATGAATAAAATAAATACATTCATATATACATTTGGCTAACGACCTCAACTGGTGCTTCTAACTACGCCTACCCCAGTGTACCTGAACTAAGCCTAACACGTGGAAGGGAGTAAGTAAGTAGCAAGTTAAGTTAAGTTGGTTTTGCCAAGGGTTTGCTTCAAGAATTCTCTCTAAGGGTTTAGTCAGCACCGTACCTCTGGAATAGAATGTTGGAGGTCTGGTATCTCCTCTCAGGACTCGATACTCCAGTCACCCGCAAGGGTAGGCTGGAAACGCCGGAGCTGGATTTTCTCGACAGGAGAAAAGACAGCGTCTTTCTCAGCGCGTCAAGGAGGAGGGGCAGCGTCCGTGGGCTTTCTCGCATCTGCTGGGCTTTCTGCAGGGGGACAGCTGTTCTGCTCCTGTATTCACCACCACCGCTGTGTTTGCTTAAGGCAACGTTGGTATTATTTATACCTGAAAGGTGCCGAGTTTGACGTAAGTTTTGGACATAAGACGTCAATAAAGATGTCACTAAGAACTGGTCGTTCTTACAGTGCTAATTAGGAGTCTATTACAAATCAAAACAAAGCAAGCAGGGCTTTCCCAGGTTGCTGGAGGTTTGAAGTGTCGAAAGAACTCGGTGTGTTATCTAGGAATCTAAGGAAGTGACCTCTGCTGTGTCATGGACTGACATGGACTGCAGAGGCGACTTGCTGAAATATGGTTCTGGATATTATGCCATTATAGGGATATGTATTGATTATAGCCGTATAAGGGCATAAGGTCATGATATTGATCGGGGTCCTAGATAAAACACAACACCCACTCCACGAATTCATGTCCATCAAATTACTAAAAACTAAAAGCAATAGGATGCACGTGTATTCCAACCCACCCCAAAATACATTTTGTATTTGAAATGGTGTATATAAAATACATGAGAATATAGGTGCTGTACGTTATAAGCAGATTAATCATTCCCAAAAATTTTTTGCATATATAATCAGTTGAACGATTTTGCGAAAGTACACATGAAATGTCTCTAAATACAGAAGAGAAGGGCGAGACTATTTCATCACAAAAAATAATTGCTGTAAATGTGCTAGAGGCTGAAGTAAAGTTTTGTCTCTAGATCTACTAAAAATAGAAGCTCTGTTCTTTATGAATAGGTCTACTTTAAGCAAAGTACTTGTGCCAGAAAAAGGTAAATATTTTGAAAAAGTGTCTGATTCAAAAAACAAATTTTTCTCAAGGAGAGCGGGGAAATATATTTCCAAACTCTTTTCAGTAGCTTTTGTTTAGCAAAGCCGAAGGCTGAATTCAGAGTTCATGGGAACGATGTGCGCCGGAGTGTTTGCCAAAATTCATTATTTCTGTTCAGGGGAGAACATCATATCAGATAGGCTCTCAAAGAATAGGTCTACATATTCAGGTGACAGTTCGACCAGGTTTGATAGTGCTGTAACATGGCAGTCGTGAGAATGATTGCTATCATCGATGTCTGGATCAGCAATGCTCACAGAAGGTCGTACCTGGGTGATGCTGCTTTCATTTCTTGCTTCACTGCCGCCACCTAGTCGTAGCGCAGGAGTTTCAACGAATGCCGTCATCAGGATTGGTAACCTGGGGACAACACGATGCATGAGCCGTTACAGGACTTAGCAAAGTATCGATATCCATTGGTACAGCCGATGGTAGTGCAAGACAGGTGTCTAACACGCATTCTTCTCCGCATAGCATACATCGAAGCACAGGTAAGATGCAGGTCTGCCATATAGGTCTGAATGAAAGAAACCAGGTCATGTTCAGATCTCTCAGCCGGGCCAGTCCAAGGACCTTAGTTATGCGGTCCCGGTTGCGCATTGCTAGAATCGTTTCTTCCATCCTTGCCGGAGTCATGTCTGTGTTTTAGCTTGCCATATCGGAGCAGAAGGGTCAAAAATAAAATGCCTTCTACGAGTCCCAAAAGTAATGGTAGGCCGCCAAAGACCGAATGGACAAAATTTGGAAAAATCCCCAGGACTGCTTCGAAGGGTGCTAACAGTCCCGAAAAAATTGTCTTAAATACATGTGCGATACCACTGGCATCTGTCATGTTTAGGATTTGGCTCAACATTTCCACGAAATGTACGGGGCAATTTGTTGATAAAAGTTCATGTATCTCCGATGTTGTCCTTGCAACTTGGAGATCATACGTTTCTTTTGATGACGTGATGGGCACTGTTGTCTGCAAAAGCACAGACTTCATTCTGCTTAAAGTATCAATTCGTATAGAAGAGATTTTCAAAGGAGGCCAAATCAGAGTCTCTGAGTCTCCAGGGCCGTTTGGAAACAATGCTTGCATACAGCAAGTGACCATGGAGGACACGCTTACAAGATAAGCTTTACCTGGCACTAAGCCACAACAGCTGTGGTCCGTTATTAGAATGTAACTCCCATTAGCAAGTTGTCTAAAGAAAGGCTCTATCTGCGTTGCAGGTATGACGTGCTGGTGGCATGAAAGGTTGTTTGAAGTCCCTTCACAGGCCCCATGTAAATTAATATCCTGGCACAAAAGTATACCACTTAGTGAATGTTTGCAATTTTCACCACTAAGAAATACATTTTTGACGTTGTCACTATAGCATGTGTGCGTATATGGTAATTTCCATGATGACTTAATGTACCCTTTACCCAACCTTTCATACTGGCCTGTCGGTATATACTCAAGGCAATGTCTAAATCGGAAAGTTGTTATCGGAATTGTGATAATCCCGTGTATTATCCATTCAATGACAGGTCTTTCTGACATTGTCAGTGGTAATCTCTCAAGTTTTTCGATGCTCAGGATTGTATAGTCTGCTCCTTTCTGTGCCAAACTGATTTGTTTATCAGTGAGGTTAAAGATAGAAAACAATGACGTTGTGTTGATTAAACGCAATGGCACATAGCCTGAACGCAGATTTTGCAACGTCCAGCCTAGCTGTACAATAGAACGTAATTGGGACTGGCCATGTTGTAACATTAGCTGGTCCTGATCTATTATATCGATGGCAGATGATACAATACTGTCCAGTGAATATATTCTGGAGGACAGAGTCATTAACCTATTATCCACAACAGAAAGTGATTTTTCCAAATTAATACGATCAATTTCTCGTATTTTCTCTGCTGTTTCAATTTGCATTACTTTCCATGCCTCGTTGTATGCCGCATATACACTTGCCGCTATGAAACGTTTTTGACGCTGTTTGCGTGGTCCCATAACGAAATCACGCAAGTCAGCACTGTCTTTAAGTAAAGATAAGTGTTGCTTAATTTCTGCCAGTGTTGATGTTTCTAGCCATTCGAGGCAGAGTTTTCCTACACTGTATGTTGTTACTATCCCTGGATGTTGTCTCTGGGAGTATCTAGGGTCTGGTCTGGTCATTGTTAACCCCTGTGTTTTGTTCAGGAATCTATCTTGACAGTTATTAGTGTCTGTTGGCCAGATTAACCACTTTTTCCAATCAGGATGTGTTCTGTTTTGTTTTAAAATTTTGGATACATCTATTTCAATATCTGTGGTTGTATTATCAGGTATTGGCTTTGGAATAGATGGTTTGTTAAGGTCCTTAATCTTAGCTAGGCCAAGACAGGTTGTCTGTTGAATTGTGTCATTTAAGAACATTATTTGTTCTGGGATCATGCAGGCTCAAAATAATGCTTCTAGACCTTGTACCTGCCAATCTTTTGTACCCCAGATTGTTTTCGTTTCAATGTTATTTTTCCAGAAATCAAAACCAAATGTATTCATTTTCTTATAAAATGCTTCTGAATATATTAATTTAGTATTTGTCAGCATGGTTTTCGTTCCTGTCTTATTCAACAGTTTATAATAAAATGTTTCAGAATTACTTGTGTTAAACCCTGAGAAGTATTGGAATTTCTCATAAAACGTTTTTGAGCAGCTTTTGGGCGGTGTTGCACAATGCTCCCATTGGTTACAATTATAAACATTTCTAGGTTGAGCAGACTTATGCAAGTAATGGTCCTCGTAATGTGAAAAACAGTACATCTTTTCATAATTAGATGAACCCTGCAAATAATCATGTTCTGTAAATTTTGCTGACAACACTAAATCAGACATCATATTATTTATACTTTCAAAATCCCAATCATCAGAGAATGTACTTGGTTTTATAAAGTCACTTAATGAAACCTTGAACTGGTGAGGATATTTCAAGATCTCGACCGGGCCATATATTTCATAGTCCGTCTTGTCCCAAACTACCCCGCCGGGTATTGGAATGGCTGTGACATTCACTGATGATAGTTCTCTTTTCTCGGTGTGAGATGACTTGTGTGGCTTTAGAACTAAGTTGATGTTCTGACTTGCTGTGTCCATTGAACTGTAATAAATTTTCCTAAAATCAAAACCAAAATTAGGCATAGTAGGAGTATAAGTACCCCTGATACAATCCAATGCTCAACCAATGGTGCATCCAGATATGTTTCCTTGAGTTGATGAAATAGTTCTGTTGCCTTTTCTTTAAAAGTCTTTGTTTCAGGCGTTACATCAGGGTCGCTTGGATCTTCAGAAAAGTTATCGAAATTGATGAAGTAGCCAGAGGCAGTTCTATCGATTGTAGGAATAGCATTTCCCCGTTGATTTTCATTAGCACATTATGATGCTACAGCCTCGTAGACTGGTGTTTCACGATGAACTGATTCAATTTGAGTTTCAAGAGGCATGAGTTCCAGGGCATTATTGCATAGTCCTTCTTTGTGCACTGCAGGTTTATCAAATTTGATTAGTCTTTCAGTTTGAACCTCTTGAATTGTTGCAAATTTGGGTATTCTGTTACTTCTTTGGAGTCCACTTGGCCTACTATTTATTATAGGCCACATGCTTGTGGTTTTACCAGGTTGATGGATACAACTCGGTTCTCCTTTTTACCAGCAAGGGGCGGTAGTACTACTGATCTTGTTCCGTTGATACTTAAGACAGGTACTGCTTTTCTGTAAGAAGGCCCAAATTCCTTCTTCACCGCTATTTTTTCTCTGACCAGATCCCCAATCTTTGGAATCCAGACAGGTCTTGCTGGGACAGGTGGTGTGTCTTCAGTGGTTGTTGGCTGTTGTTTTAACTTTATGTTGCTCAGGGCTTTTCTTGTTTCATTTAAGTCCTGCAAAACAGCCAAACGATCTTTGATTTCAAAGTCTTTATTTTCATCTTTAACCACTGAAGCCTGACTATCAAGGTCCTGAATAGGCATTCTAGTTCCGAACAATAGTTCATACGGGCTGAAACCTTTTAGAGAATTTCTTGGCAAGTTATTAAGACTACGTTGGACACTTGTTAAATGTTTGACCCACCCATCACCCAAACCTAATACCTTCGCTGTTATAGATTGCTTTATGTCTCGGTTTTTTCTTTCCACTACACTGTTTCCTTCAGGGTGAAATGGACAAGAGAACCGCAATACAATACCCATGCTGGTCATGGCCTCCCTATAAGCTCGAGAGCTAAAAGCAGGACCCTGGTCAGAATGGAGCATGGCAATTGCGTATGTGCCGATAAAGACTCGCAGATCTTTTATAACAGTTTTGGCGTCAGCCGAGCGCTGGGGCCACATTTCTGAAGTGAAATCTAGTCTTAAATGATTAATAGGATGTTTTTTTGCTTGTAGACAGCATTACTTTGTCCATAAAGGGTATCTGGGCTACAGGTTGGACCGGTTCACAACTGCGATCTCTGCTGCAGTCTTGGCAGTTTTTTACAAATCTATGATGTTGCACGCTCATCCCCGGCCACCAGTACTCTGATTGCAATTCAGTCAGAGAATCCTTTATCTTTTTGTGCCTTGGACCCTCACCCATGTGTGCGTCTGCTATTAATAAGATTCTCCTGTTCATGTTTGGAATTACCCTATCGACCCACTCCAGGGATTCGAGCAAAAGGAACGGAGTTTGCATCAATCACGTATGCATAATTGAGTGGATAGTTCACGGGAAGTGCTGCACAGCTGCCTTTTGAAGACGTTTTTACCGCCAGCATGGTTTCCCCGTCTATGTATTTTTCTGAACGCTTTTTTGTGGCTACGGATGCCGGTTTAGTTGCTTCCGCTGTGGCTGTTTTAGCCAATGAATTCCCTGCAACGTGAACGCCATCACGTTGATGACTCAAAGTGTATATCACGTGAGTCTTTTGTAGTTCCTTCTGTAAAAGAACTACTTGTTTCCAAAGCATTTTATGCTTGATTGTGGCACCTGTGTCATCTTTGTAATCATTTTGAACCCATTTCTGTAAATCATTATTGTAAGAGTTGACGCAAAAATGCGAATCGCACACGATTAGTGTCGCGAATTCGCGTTCGGCATTTTCAAGTGCCAACTTCAAAGATCTGATTTCAGCTCGCTGAGCTGAACTTTTTCTCAGTGATTCAGTTTTTGTTATTTTCGGTCTGAATTTACCGCAGAGCCAGCGACCTTTAACGATCGCACAGGCTGCATCGTAGGTTTTATCTTCTACATTGTAATGTTGTACAAATCTGTCTGTATAGATTATACAAGAGTACTGTTGGAGAGGCAGAATTTCGAATGGCAGAGGATATTCTTGTTCATATTTTAAATCATTCAGTTTTTCCATGTGCAGGGCGAAATAGTATTTCACGTCTTCTGCCGCAAGTGAGCTTTCCCACTGTATCCATTTCGGATCTAGTGATACTGTAGGCAGGTTTACTGGGCTGAATAGCGCCTCGAAGGCTGATTCTGCTGTGAGAACAGTGATTCTTTTGCCTTGTGCCAGTGCTCGTTCTTTTGCTATAGCAGTTTGTACTGCTTTTACAGTATTTTCTGTGAGACTGAATGTTTTTTCTGCTTGTGTGTACAAATGTGATTTGTAAGCTATTGGTACCGTTTCTCCCTCATTAGAGGTCAGGTACGTGAATCCGCATCTTCCTGGGATGACTTTTATTACAAGATTGCGTGTGTTGTCACGTGTTTCTAATTTTGTTTTTGCTAACATATCTGTTTGCAGTGATCTGAAAATTTCTGTATGTTTTTGAGTCCAGTTGATTGGTTTAAAATCAGGTTTTATTAATTCGTAGAGAGTTTTGACCCTCTCAGCATAGTTTAGAATGTAAGTTCTTCCGAAATTCAGGAAGCCTAGAATCAATTGTAAATTCTTCCGCGTTTTTGGTGCTTGGAGCACAGCGCACTTCTCTAAGAAGTTGTCCGCTAGGCTTTTGCCTTCACTTGATAATTTGTAACCTAAAAATAGTACTGTTAGATGGGCAATTCGAGACTTTTTAAAGTTGAATTTGTAACCCTCAGCCGCGAACCCAAGTATTATGGTGATAACTCTTTTCAAGTGAGTATCCAAATCGTCGTCTGTGAGATAGATGTCATCGACATAAGATAATGCCTCATCGTCATACATTTGTAGTAACTCTGTTACTCTGGCTGAGAATAATCCAGGGCTATTCTTGAACCCCTGTGGGAGCCTACAGAAATTTTTCTGCGACCCCATTATTGAGAAAGCGGTCAAGTACCTGCTTTCGGGTGCAATGTTTTGACAAAAGAATCCATTAGAAATATCTAATGTTGTTTTGTATTTTTTCCGAACTATGTTATTCATTAGTGCAGCACTATGCGAATTTTGTACCGCAAATATTTTGCAACACGAGTTAAGGTGTCTGTAGTCCAAGACTAGACGATATGAATTGTCTGGCTTGGAGACAGGAAACAAAGGATTGTTCGTTTGGGAGGTGCATGTTTCAATCACCCGCTGATATTCAAGTTGATCTAAAATCTCCCTGACCTGTTTTTTAGCTTCTTGCTTAATAGGGTACTGCCTTTGTGCAGTAGGTTGACTTTTTAACTGGATTTCGTGAGTAGGAGAGTCCTCATCCCATCCTACATGATTCTTATATAATGCAGGTGCTTGAGCTACCGCCCATTTCCTTGCATATATATATTTTTTGTGAATTGGAATGTGATTTGAGAAGGCAGGCATAATCATTTCTTCGCCTGACAAACTCCAGGGGCCAGTCTTTCTCAGCTAACAGGATGTCATAGCCTTTTGAGAGGTTATCCCAAAATAGACCCCTTATTTTCCTAGTCTTATCTCCCTCTATACGCAGTGTTATTTCGTATATCTTATGAGGTTTGCTAACTCTGGTGTCTGCAGTCTCAACCTGAATGTATTTATTCGTGTCCACTGTCTCCAGATGATTCATCAGGATCTTGCGAGCTATGCTGATTTCTGCTGCACTGTCTAGCAGTGTCTGTGCCCACTCTCCGTTTTTCAGCTGTGTCCTCAGTATTCTCGGCATGTTCGATTACTATAATACTGGCTACCTTCTTTCTTGGAAATTGTGATTTTTTACTTTGAGCAGGTTCCTTGTCTTTGGACTTGGTGTGCTCTTCTGGGTCTGACCGTCCTCTTCTTTCAGTTTTCTGCGAAAAAGATCGAGAGG